>NC_051333.1:2151791-3351791 GCF_015220235.1 Choloepus didactylus | reverse complement strand
GACTCCTGGTCTGAGGAAGGAGAGGCTGGGACCTGGTCCCCTGGGTCTGAGGGAGGAGGGTTGGGGCCTGGACCCCTGGGTCTGAGGGAGGAGGGGCTGGGGGCCTGGAACCCTGGGTCTGAGGGAGGAGGGTTGGGGCCTGGACCCCTGGGTCTGAGGGAGGAGGGTTGGGGTCTGGACCCCTGGGTCCATCCACCTTCTCCTACCACAGAGCAGAGAAAGCGTTACTCCACTGTGGTTATGGCTGATGTATCCCAGTATCCAGTCAATGTGAGTCTGCCATCTGTGTTTCCACAGGGAATCTTGTTGGGGGAGAGGTGGGCCTTGTAGATGGGGCTGTTGAAAGTAGTTGGGCCAACAAGTGGAAGAAACCTGGAAAATTCAGTTTGCTCAGCTACGAAATGGGTTTTCCTTGTCTTGCCTTCAGTACTGATATTAAGTCAAGAAACTCAATTCCACTAAAATCTGCCAACGTTCCCTCCAGGCCAGCCCTGAATACTACGGGGGTAGACAAGTGTGCCAGGTGTTCTAATGGAGGTAGCAAAGGGTACAGCAGACACCACAAGAAGTGCTTAAAGGGAATTCGATATAAACTAGACCCTTTCCCTGCCCCAAGGAGCCTCCAGTCTGGGTGGGAAGACAGACCCAGGGAAGACAGACTCTGATGAAAGAAGAAGTGGTACTGGGAGGAGGGGCCGACTTTTAGAGAAGGCAATCAGGGAAGGCTTTCTGGAGGCGGTGTGGTGAGTCCCAGGCTGGAAGGCGATACCAGGGGATTCCGAGCTCACCTGGCATCCTGGGCATCCACGTTCTCTTCTCCGCGGGCTGTGCCAGCACCTGGTGACGTTCTGCCTGGGGGAGGAGGACGGCGTGCACACCGTGGAGGAGGCCTCGCGGAAGCTAGCCGTCATGGACAACCAGGGCCGCGTCTGGACACAGGAGATGCTGCTGCGAGTGTCCCCGGAGCACGTGACGCTGCTCGACCCCAACTCCAAGGTGCCAGGGGGTCTGTGGGTGAAGGGGTGCCTGGCATCCCGGGCCCCACCGCCGGCTGCACCATGGCCAGATTGGCGCTAGGGACTTCAGGAGTCTTGGCTCCGGCACGTCTTTTCTCTGTGACCTTTGGCCAGGGACGTCCCTCCTTTCAGAGCCTTACTAGGCTCACATAGCAAACCGAAGTGATTATGCCTAACCTCGTGGGGTCTCCCAGCCGGTGCCTGGTATCTACTGAGCCCTGCTGTCCCCATTCGGTATTATTGGTTCTGGGCCCCAGTTTACCCCGCCGTCGCACTCCGCAGGAGGAGCTGGAGGCGTTCCCCCTGGGCGCCATCGTGCGCTGCGACGCGGTGACGCTGCCCGGCCGGAGCCGCCCGCTGCTGCTGCTCGTGTGCCAGGAGCCCGAGCGCGCGCAGCCCGACGTGCACTTCTTCCAGGGCCTGCGCCTGGGGGTGAGCGCGCGGGGGGCTGGGGGCGGGGCTAGAACGGGGTGCGGCTAGGAGCCGGCGCAGGACCTGGGCGGGGCCTCTGGAGGTAGGCGGGGCCTGGCGCGAAAGGCGGGGTCGGGCAAGGACGGGGCGGAGCTAGAACGGAGTGAGGCTAGGAGCCGGCGCAGGACCTGGGCGGAGCCTCTGGGGTGGGCGGGGCCTGGGGCGAAAGGCGGGGTCGGGCAAGGACGGGGCGGAGCTAGAACTGAGTGAGACTAGGAGCCGGCGCAGGACCTGGGCGGGGCCTCGGCGGGTGGGCGGGGCCTGGCGCGAAAGGCGGGGTCAGGGCAAGGGAGGGGCGGGGTCGAGAAGGACGTGAGGCGGGGATGTAGACCGAGACTAGGGCTCGAATAATCTGAGGAACTGGGAAGAACCCGGAAAGGAGGGCGGGGAGCAGACAGAGGGAGGACCGGGAGCCAGTGTGGTCCAGGGGCGAGGAACCACCTGTGCGGGGCCTCCGTGGGCGGGCGGGGGCGTGGGTCCGGGGCATGGTCTGGGGCGTGGGCGTGGCCTGACCGCGTGATTGGCAGGCGGAGCTGATCCGAGAGGACATCCGAGGGGCGCTGCACAATCACCGCTCCGGCCGCGGGGAGCTCAGGGCGGCGGCGCTCAGGTGAGCGCTGGCCTGGACGGGGAGGGCGCCGGAGAGGGCCCGGGTTTCCAGGAGGCCGTCCGCCCGTCGTGGGCCTCGGTCTCCTCCTCCGAGACGTGGGCTGATAGCACCAGCCCGGAGCACTCCAGAATGGAGCTGAGCAAACCCCGAGTCAAAGCCATGCTGCGGGTCTCCCAAGGGGGTTAGCCCCTCCCGGGCATCTGCTTGCCCTGATCTAGTCCTCGGGGTCTCCTCCCTTTTGCCTCGGTTTCCCGCTAGAGGGGTGTCCCCCATCCCATATCTCGAATATCCCCCTAACTCTTTGAGCCTTTGTTTGATCCCTTATGGCCACAGCGTCCCTCGCTCTAAGCCCTGAGCTCCTCCCTCCCTGGACCCTTCGGTCGGGCCGGCCTCAGTTTCCCCTGCTCCCTCGCAGGGCCACGCAGGAGGAGCTGCAGCGCCCCTCGGCCGCCGTCCAGACCCCGCCCCTGCAGCGCCGCCCGTCTGTGCGCGCAGTGATCAGCACCGCCGAGCGGGGAGCGGGCCGCGGACGACCCCAGGCGGAGCCCATTCCCGAGGCGGAGGAGGCGCGGGGGTCCGGCCCGGAAGGGGCCTCGAACAGCGCTGACCCAACTTCCCCGGACCTGGGACCCCGGGGGCCCGACCTGGCCAGTTTGCAGGCGGAGCGGGACGTGGTGAGCGGGGCGGGGCCGGGCTCTAGAGGTGGAGCCTGGGAGTGGGGCGGAGCCAGACTCCAGGGGCGGGGCCAGGGTGGGGCGGAGCCAGACTCTAGAGGCGGGGTAAGGGCGGGGCCAAACTCTAGAGGCGGGACCAGATTCTAAAGGCGGCTGGGGCTTAGGACAGGGCGGAGGTGGTGAGCCGGGCGGGGCAGACCCGGACTCTAGGGGCGGGCCGACTCAAGAGGCGGGGCCAGACCCGGGGCGGGACAAGCTCTAGGGGCGGGACCAGGGCGTGGGCCCTGACACCAACAAGCCAGGCTTCCTGGGACAGAACTGGGGAAGGGTGGGTCTCCAGGCACGGTTGGGTGTCTGGAGGCGGAGCTGGACGTCTGGAGGGTCCGGCTTGGCCTTAGGGCGGGGTCGAACTCCTACAGGGTGCAGACTCAGGAACCCCAGTTTTCCCTCTCCCTCAGGACATCCTGAACCACGTGTTCGACGACGTGGAGAGCTTCGTGTCGAGGCTGCAGAAGTCGGCGGAGGCGACCCGAGTGCTGGAGCACCGGGAGCGCGGCCGCAGGACCCGGCGGCGGGCAGCTGGGGGTGAGGAGCGCCCCCTGAATGGGATCCTGAACACCCACCTTCCCCCACCACCCCGAAATGCCCTCCCTCTTCCCGGGTCTCCCCTTGCACCACTGCCAGGTTTGACTCCCCAGCTGTATCCCACTGGGTCTCTGCCTCTCCCTCTGCCTAAACCGCACTCTCCGTTTCCCCCTTCCCTCCGTGGGCCCCCACCCACAGAGGGCCTGCTGACGCTGCGAGCCAAGCCGCCCTCGGAGGCTGAGTACACCGACGTGCTTCAGAAAATCAAGTACGCCTTCAGCCTGCTGGTGAGGACGCGCCCAGCCCAGCGGCACCGGGGGCGAGGAGAGATCTAGGAAGAGGCCCCAGGCAAGCCCGACCCTCCACGCACTAATACCATTCCCCTGTCCCCCTGCCCCACCCCGCAGGCCCGGCTGCGCGGCAACATCGCCGACCCCTCCTCTCCAGAGCTGCTGCACTTCCTCTTTGGACCTCTGCAGATGGTGAGAGCTGCCCGCTCGACACGCAGTTCCCCCCTCCAGAAGGAGGAACCCGGGTTAGACTTCAAGAGGGTCTTATTCCGCGCCCACTCCCGCTCCCGCGGCAGATTGTGGACACGTCGGGCGGCCCAGAGTTCGCGAGCGGCGTGCGGCGGCCGCACCTGACATCCGAGGCCGTGGCGCTGCTGCGGGACAACGTCACCCCCCGTGAAAACGCGCTCTGGACCTCGCTCGGGGACTCGTGGACCCGGCCGGGGTGAGGGGCGGGGCTGGGATCCGGGGCCGAGGTGCTGAAGGGACAGGGGGCTGCGAGGCGGGGGGCGCGGTGATGGAGGCGGGGGGACTCGGATGGGGGCGTGGTGATGGAGGGCAGTGGACCGGGATGGGGCGTGGTGATGGAGGGCAGTGGACCGGGATGGGGCGTGGTGATGGAGGGCAGTGGACCGGGATGGGGCGTGGTGATGGAGAACTGGGCTGGGCGACGGAAAGCGTTCTGATTGGAAGAAAGGTGGGATGGGAGGGAGGGGTTGGAGGCGGGGCTTAGCTACTAGGGTGTGGCCAAAGAAACTGAGGCACGGGCGAGACCTAAGGTAACTGTCAGGATCTGACTGGGGGAGAGGCCAGAAATTAGGGCGAAGGACAAGTCTAAGACTGAACCATAAAGTCGGATCGGAACCACAGGCGCGGCATCGGAACCACAGTGCACGGCGGGGCTGAGGACAGTTTGGGACTCAGGTTTGCAGGAGGGGCGTGAGCGCAGGGAGGCTGGGAGCTCCTTGCGGGTAGAGGCAGAGCTGGATTTGTGTAACCAGAAATCCTGTTGAGAATCAGAGGTGAGATTTAGAGGCTGGAGCGGGGCTTAGAGAGGAATCAATGTATTTGGAAATACAGGTCGTCACCTGCTCAAACACCTCCCAGGGTTCCTTCCTCTCAGCTCACCTCCTTACGGGGGCTGCCCCGTCACAGCTCAGGTCCCCACCGGCCCTCAGCCCCCTCGCTGGGCCACGTCCCTGCACATTTGGTGGTGGGTGGAGCCTAGAGGCAGGGGCGGGGTCGGCGAGAAGGGGAGGGGCTAGAATCTTTGGAGAAAGTCTTGGAGTAGTTAATGACACGGCTAAATCAGGGGCCGGGCCAGACCCCTGAGCCCCCCGCCCCGCCCCTGATCGCAGGCTGGAGCTGCCCGCGGAGGAGGGACCCCCATACAGCCCCGAGTTCTACAGCGGCTGGGAGCCCCCCGCCACCTACCCCCAGGGCCGCGCCTGGGAGGACCCGGTGGAGAAACAGCTACAGCACGAGCGGCGGCGCCAGCAGGTGAGCCTGAGGCTTCTAGGGGAGCGGCAGGCACCCCCAGGAATCACAGTGGGACCGGGGCCTGGGAGGTCTGGGGCGCGGGCCGGCCCCATTAACCTGCTGCTCTCTTACCTCCTCCCAGCAAAGCGCCCCCCAGGTCGCTGTCAATGGGTGAGTGTCCGCCCCAGGCCGGGGCAGGTGGGAGCCAGGAGGGGTGCGTCCTGGGCCCACCCGGTGCTGACCCCGCCCCCTGTTTTCTGTCTCTTTCTCCTTCTGTCTTCTCGGCTCTTCGCAGGTGGGTGAGGTGGTGAGAAGGTGGGGGGCCGGGGCTGGGAGAGGGGGGAGGAGCAGGGAGGGAGGGGGCAGGACCCAGACTTCTGGGTCCAAGGGCCAATGGGGGAGGGAGTCGGAGACCCAGTTTCCAGGGTCTGGGGGGGAGGGGGTTGGGAAGGGGGCCCTGCATGGGTGAAGTCTCAGAGCCTGGACCCCTGGGTCCTCAGAGGGCTGGAAGAAGGCTGTTTGATTGCCCAGGGACTGGGATGCTCCTTGTCTGGGCATCTGAGGAAAGAGGCTGGGGAACTGGACATTTGGGTTTTGAGAAGAGGTAGTCTGGTGCTTGGGGCCCTGGAGACAGAGAAGCAGGCTTGGGGGTTCAGGCGCTAGGGAGCAGGTTACTGGTGTTAGTCAGGATGTGGCAGGATCTCTGGGCCCAAGAAAGAAAGCTGGGAAGTTGGAATCAGTTGTCTAAGTCCTTGGTGCATGTCAGACTAGAGGCCTTTAAAGACTAAAAGGGTGAAGAAATTAAACCTTCAGATCTGGACTCCAGGGTCTCTGGGGCAGGAAGGAATTGAGGGTCCAAATTGGCCATTCTACCAAGAAGTGGGGCTCAGACTCTTGGGTCTTAGGGGAGGAAGGGGCTCGGGGCCAGGGCTTTAGGGTCCTTGGGCAAGTGGAGGGAAGCGATGTGGGATGAGCAGAAGGCTGGAGGAGGAAAGGAGGGTCTGGGTAAGGGCCTGGGCAGAGTCACAGCAGGGACAGCGAGCTGGGAGCTGCCGGCCCCACACGGGGTGCGCGGCCCTGAAGACCCCCCCTCTTCCCTGCACAGGTAGGCCTGATCTGGGCTGAGGTCCCTCTTACTGGGGGTCGGAGCCAAATCCTGCCCGGGCCCCCAAGCTGCCTGGGCTGCGGACCCCCCTCTGTGCTTTTGAATCTTGTGCTCCACACCCCCAGCTTTTAACTCACCTTCTCAAGTGCTCTGCAGGGAAAATGGGAATAACACTAACTCCTACCTGGAAAGGTGAGAAGTTTATGAAACGGTATAGGCAGGTAGGTGAGAGCCCAGGCTCCAGCTGGGCTGGATGCACAGGTTGGCAGTGGTTAAGAATATGTTCTTGCTCTGTGACCGTGGGCAAGCCACTTACAGCACTGTGCCTCAGGTTCCTCATCTGTAAAATGGAGATAATGATCAAACCCTCCTGGAAGAGTTGAGGTGAGGGTTAAATTGGCTACTATATGTAGCATTCTTTGAACAGTCTGCGTGGTAGATATAAGTGTTAGTTACTGTTTTAAGTGGGATCTTTATCATTAACCATGAGCCTCATACACATGGATGTTCAATAAACAGCAGCTGTGTGATCTGGGGCAAGTGATTTTACCGCTCTGACCCTCATTTTTCTCATCTGTAAAATGGGGGTCACTGCTAACAGCACAATGCCAGGCTCACAGGGAATGCAGAATAACTCATACCGGTATTCCAATTTCAGGTGTCTACTAATACTGTTAACCTGGGCCCCTGCCATGACCCCTGCTTGGCTCTAACCCCAGCTCACACCAGAACCCCATGGCCCAGAGCAGAACAGCCAGCTGGCTGCCTCCTTAACCCCAACCCTCTCTTTCTCAGTCACCAAGATTCAGAGCCTGGAGGGGAGCTCCAGCTGGAGCCAGATTCTGCAGGGAAGTGGGTCCTGTGTAATTACGACTTTCAGGCCCGCAACAGCAGTGAGCTGTCGGTCAAGCAGCAGGATGTCTTGGAGGTGAGAGGGTGGGAGGCTGAGGGACTCGAGTGGGCCCAGCTCTAGTCACACACCTGGGCTCTGAATCCTTCTTTTGCACCTGCCCAGGTCCTGGATGACCGGCGCAAGTGGTGGAAGGTTCGAAACCAGCATGAGCAGGAGGGATACGTTCCCTATAATATCCTGACACCCCATCCGGGGCCCCGGGGGATCCGCAGCCAAAGTCCTACCGCCAACTTGGTGAGCCAGGGCCGACTCCTGAGTCTTGAGGGAGGAGGGGTTGGAGGCCAGACCCTGGGTCCTTGGGGTGAGGGGCGTGGGCATCAGGACAGACGGGCACAGGGCTCCGCATTGACCTCCAGAAGGAGGAGGGCCTCTCCCTGATCCAGGCGCTCCGCTCTCGTTGCCCGCCCTAGCAGGACAGCGCGGACCCTCCCCCTCCCCCTCCAGCCCCGGCCCCGGCCCCAGCTCGGCCCCACTGGGACAGCTGCGACAGCTTCCACAACCCCAGCGAGAAGGGTGAGTGGGTGGGGAGCCGTCCTGGTCTTCGCTTTCCAGGCATGAAACCCGAGGCTCAGAAAGAGCAAATGGACTCCCTCCTCCCGAGCACGTCGGGGATCCCCGACCCTCGGGCTCCAGAGCCCCTCGCCCTGAGCCCGCCCGCACCCTCCCGGCTTCCCGCCCGCAGAAAAATTCTCCCAGATGCTCAGTCTCAACGAGGAGCTGCAGGCGCGCCTGGCCCAGGGCCGCTCGGGCGCCAGCCGCGCAGTCGCGGGGCCCCGCGCCCCCGAGCCGCAGCTCAGCCCGCGCTCGGACGCCTCGGAGGTGCGCGCCTGGCTGCAGGCCAAGGGCTTCGGCCCGGGGTGAGTGCGGCGGGTGCCCGCCCATTGGCTGAGGATGGGCGGAGCGTCCCGATTGGCCCGGAGGGAGGCGTGGCGGACACGGAGAACTAAGATTGGCCCGAAGCGAGGGCCTAGGCGAGGCGTTGCAACGCTGAATGGGAGGCAGTGACTGGAAAGCGGAAGGAGCCCTATGATTGGCGGATGGGGAACGCCGCTCAGCTTTCAGGGGCGTCCCGCGCGCGTGCGGGAGTGCTGCTCTGACTGGGCGAGCTACCAGGCGAGGGCGACTTGACGGGCCAACCGGCCTCACCGCCCCGCCTCCCCCAGCACGGTGGCGGCGCTGGGAGTGCTGACCGGCGCGCAGATCTTCTCGCTGCAGAAGGAGGAGTTACGGTCCGTGAGCCCCGAAGAGGGGGCGCGGGTGTACAGCCAGATCGCGGTGCAGCGCGCGCTGCTGCAGGTGAGCCGGGCGCGCCGGAGAGCTGGTGGGGCCGGGAAGAAGGGCCCGGGCACCTAGGCGCTGAACCCACCCGCCCTCCAGGACTCGGAGCAGGTGTCGGAGCTGAAGGCGGTGATGGAGAAGCAGAAGAAGAAGGTGGAGGGCGAAATGGAGACAGAGGTCATTTGACCCTTCCCGGCCCCTCCGCAAAAAGTCTCGAGGCGGCCATCTCCCCGCGCCCTAGGGGAAGATGGACTCCCCCGACGCCCCCACCAGGGAACATAGACCCCTGGAGACTGGCTCGTTCAGCCCTGGTCCCCTCAACCCGGCGGGCAAACTGGCCAGACCCTACTGGAGGCCACCTGAGCCCCTGCAGCCCGACCGGGACGTGGCGTAGAGACAATGGACGAGAGCGCTTGCGGGCACCCCCGGGGTCCCGGTGTATGGTAGGGCAATGCCCAGTCTATAAACAGCCTCTTCTTAATGGGCGGTGTCAACTGCTGTCTCCAGCCGGCCACCGGGGGCCCAAAACCCTGCCCTCGCCCCAGCCACCTGGGGAGGAAGTAATCTGAGAGAAGCCTCACCTTTTTGCTTTCTCTGCCCTGACCCCTCCTCTTCATCCCCAGGATCCCAGCCCAGGACTCCCAGTCTCCAGTCTGTCCTTTAGCTTGCCCCCAGAGGGATCTTCTGAACACCCTCTTCCCCAGCCCCATCCTGGGCTTTCCCCACTGCCCTCTTAGCCCTTTAGCCTGGCATTCAAGCCCTGAATGATCTGCTCTCTGTCTCTTCATTCTCCAACCTCATCTCTGCTTCCCTGGTGTTCTCTGGTCCCATCCTCCCAACATCCCCAGCCCACTGAGGTCTTGCACTTGCTGCTTCTGTTGGCCAGAGCAGCATTCCAGGCCTGGTGAACTCCTTTTCAGCCTTCCTGGCCCAGCTTGAATACCCACTTCCAGGAAGCATGCCATCATGCTCCAGGCTGGCCTACTAGCATCCACGTCACTTTGTCCCCTGCCTCCTGCCAGAGCTCCAGCCTGAACATATACAACCATGGGCATCCTGCCCACCACCCATCCGGAGAGCCGCCTAACTGGAAGCCTCTCACCTCCTCGACAACTGGGTGCTTTTACCTCTCACAAGCCCTGCAACTTCTCTCCATGAAGGCACTGGCGGATGACAGCCAAGCCTGGGCTGGTTTTCTTCACATCCTGCCCTTGTTGGGACTTTGGGAAGAACAGCCCCTTCTTTTCCTCCTGTGCCTCCCACTTCCCCAGAACACCCACCATCAAGCTCCCCCACCACAATTCCTGCTGGCCCCAAAGCCTCTAGCCTCTCCCCATGGAGTTCAGGTTCTACCTGAGCCACCCAATGACACCCTCCAAAACCAGATGGGATCACAGACAGCCTTGGGCAGGCAGGGGCTCTGATTATCAGTCCCCTGGCAGTGTTCACACTTCACTCTCTTGCCAATGCACCCCTCTCACTTCCAAGCAGCTTCCTCTCAGCCCCCGTGGCTTCCATCATCCAGGCTGCAAACTGAAATGCCTGCAGGACCCAGACATGGAGCACAAATGGGCCAGCCAGGGCTGAGGCCAGTTTCTACCACAGTCTAATCAGAACACCCTGGTGGCCAGACCTCCCGGGGTGCCCAGACTGGCCGCTCCCGTCCCTTCAGCCGTCACTCTGGTCCAAACCACCATTCTCTGGTGGGATTCTGGCAGTAGCCCAAGCTGTTCTCCCACTCTGCCCCTCATCCACCCTCCCCACATCCCCTGCCCCCGACTATTCTCAATGCAACAGCCAGACCTGTCAACACCTAAGTCAGAAACCTGCTCAAACGTCTCCCAGGGCTCCTCTCTCTCAGCTCACCTCCTTATGGGGGCTGCCCCCTCACAGCTCAGGTCCCCACCGGCCCTCAGCCCCCTCGCTGGGCCAAGTCCCTGCACAGTTGGTCGCCTTCTGTAACCTCACCCCTACACCCCTACTTCCCACCAGCAATACTGGCTTCTCCAGGTACCTCGGGCCAGGCATGCTCCACCCCAGGGCCTTTGCACATGCTGTTCTCATTACCTTGAAGGCTCTTCCCCAAATACCAACATGGCTCATTTACTGTCCTCAAGTATTTGCTTCTGCCAGCTTTTCAGTAAGCACACACAAACGTACCCACACCCCAGCCTCCTAAGCCCTCTCCCTGCTCCTCCTCCACACTACCCAACCTAAATACACTCATTTCACCACTGGCTGCCTTCCTTCCTAGAATGTATCAGACACCTGCCTGTCTTGCCAGCAAGAAGGACAGAGCCTAGCAAGCAGAGTAAGGAGTTGGTAAGCACGTGGCTGGCTGCCCCACCTTGGAGAAGGCTCCCGCTCAGGCCCAGCCAGCTGGTGCCACACACCCACACACCTCACATGGTCGTATCGTCCCAGATTCTCAGAGTAGCCAGCATTCCAAATTTTGTGAATTACCCTAAATTTCAAATGTTGGCAGTTTAGTCAAATTCATTTTAAAAGCACTACCTAAGCTGTTCCTGGCCTGACACTCAATCTCCAGGATCTCACCTCATCAGCCTCTCCCGACCACTTTGCTTGCCACCCTGCCAGCCCTAGCTTGGGGCCTATGTACAAACTGGTCACTCTTCCTGAAGCAACCTCCTGGCACCTGTGAGCACCTATGCATCCCTCAACACCCCACCCAAATGGCCCTGTGGCTTGGTCACTGACACTCACACCCCCAAGAACTTCCCCATCTCCAGGCTGGGGAAGCAGCCGTTGAGTGGCAACTTCACTTCTTTTATTTGTGGTACTGTGCTTTGTCTCTTGAAAATACCTTCTCCCCCTGCCCCAGACAGTGGGTGGGGAGGGGGCAGCAAAAAATAGAAGACATCCCTCCCTATTGCACATGGATGAAGCCCTCAGAAAAAACCCAGGCCCCTATATACAGGCCCGCCTGGCTGAGGCCGAGCAGGGCTCTTGGCACATTCTTGGATCCCTGTTCAGGTGGGGAGGGGGGCTGAGGTGACCTCACAAGTGATGTGGGGGCCTCCAGGGCAGCTACTCTGGTCCCTGGCTTCTGGTCCTTGCATTCCCTGGTCCTCGGTTCCTTCTTGGTCCTGCCTCCGGTTCCAGGCCCCTCTCAGCAACATCCCCCTACAGAGCTCAGCCTCCCACTTCCATCCTGGACTCGGAGGCCCCTCTGGCTCCTAGGGACCCTGTTCTCCCCTCCTGGCCTAAAGGTCCTGAGAGGAGATTATGGCTTCTCAGATTCTCCCCCGAGCCCAGTCACTCGTGTTCACACGGGGGAAGGGGTGCGTGTGGTAGAAGCAGCTGTATAAATATGGGTGGGGGGCTTCCTGCAGAGTCACTTGGAAAGCTTGCTGATGACGCGGATGAGGGCTGCGTTCTCGTCCTTGAGCCGCTGGTTGTCAGCCCGAAGGTCGGACAGGGCCTGGGGGTAGGGACCCGTCGCACGTGGTGAGCCCATGGCCGCCCAGGCTCCACCCTCACCCAGGGCTCCCCTCTAGCATCCACCTTCAGCTCCTCCTCCAGCTCCGAGGCCTTTCGCTCCAAAGCTCGGCGCTCCTGGAGTAAACCAGGAAAGATGGCAATTAGGGAAGGGCCGAAAAAAGGCTCGAGAGCCAAGTCAGAAGGTCAGGGTGGCCCCCTTGACCCAGACCCGCGGAAGCTAGGGATGCGCCGGCCCCACCCACCGGGCCCTACTCACGAATCTCTCCAGCTCCAGAAGGGCGGGCCTCTCCGCAAAGCGCTCCTGCCTCTGGAGAGGACCGGGAAAGCACAGGGGTGAGAGAAACCCCAAACCACCGGCCGGGAAGGGGACACGGCCCGGCTGAGGGCCAGCCCCTCCCCCCCCCCCCCCCGCCCCGGACGCCCACCCAAGACCACGGCTCCGCCCACTTCCTGCCCGCCCGCCCCCGCCCCTTGGTGCCCCCGCCCACTCCCTCCCCCGGGCCGGACCTGCGTGGCGCGCTCCAGCGCCACTTTGAGCTGGGCCAGCCGCAGCGTGGTCTCGGTCAGGGCCTCGCGAAGCCGCTCGTTCTCCCGGCGCAGCTCTGCGTACAGCTGGGGCAAGGGGGGCGGCCAGGATCAGGGCCTGCCAGGTGGGAGGCAGGGGCTACGCAGGTAACGGGCAGAGGAGGGGGCGGTAACGGCGGTCGCGGGGCGTGACTCGCACCTTCCTGAAGCCGCCCGCTGGCTCCGGGGATCCTGGCTCGGGGTCGGGGTTGAGGTCGCGCTGGGGGCGCTGCCTGCGGGACGAGGGCCGGCCATCCGGAGAGACGGGGCCGAGACAAAGCGAGGCTCAGAAGGCGCGGCCCACCCACCCCGCCGCGGCCCGGCCGCCTGCCCCGCTCCGCCCCGTACCTGGATTCGGGGCTGCGGTCCGCCGGCTCCGCCTCCTCCCCCTGCGGGCACGTGCGGTTCAGCGCGAGGCCGCGGGGCAGCCCGAGCCCCCGCCCCGCCCCGGGCGCCCCCAGCCCCAGCGCTGCCCCTCACCTCCGCAGGTCCTCTCCGCTCCTTGCCGACCCTGCAGGGCTCCGGGACGGCCTGTGGTCCCGGCCCCTGCCCGTCGGGCGCCTCTGCTGGGGGAGGGCCCGGAATCAGCACACACACGGCCCCCCATCCCCTGCCACGTCAGGGTCCCGGGGGGAACCCCAGCGGCCCTCCCAGCGGGCCGTCCTCACCTCTCGGGACAGGGCCGTCCGAGTTCTCCACCCCGGGGACCCGGGGCCGCCAGGAAGCGTCCTGCAGAGACGGGCAGCAAGTCAGAGGCCGAGGGGGCTGCGGGCCCGCCGCCCCACCACACGCCCCCTCACCGCGCTCTGCAGGGACGAGCCGCCGGGCTCCGGGGCCTGCGCCGCCACCTTCTCTGCCTCCTTCAGGTCCGTCAGGGTCACTCCCTGGCAGGAACGCGGGCGGTCAGGGCACCCGGCGGCCAGGGCCCAGCCCCCTCCCCCTCGGCCCCGCGCCCCGGCCCGTGCGGCCCCGCACCTGGGTGGACCTGCGGGACTGGCGCATGAGGCGGGAGCGCGCTTTCCGCTGGGACTCGGATTCCTCGTCCCGCACGGGCATCTGGTAGGACCTGCTTGGAGACCCCGACGTCAGGGAGGGCTCCTAGGCCCTGTCCCCTCCGCGGCCGACACCCTCCAGCTCCCGGAGACCCTGGGGCCACCTCCCGCGCCCCGGGGCTGTGGGGGCCGTGGCTTCCTCCCCCACCTCCGACGGTCCCGGAGGTCGGCTGGGGGCCCCGAGGGGGATGCTGGGTCGCTGGGCTTCACGGAGGGCTCAGGCTCGGGCGCCCCGGGAGGAGTGCGGTTATCCAGAGCTGGAGGCGCGGGGGGCTCACACCTGCAGAACACACATGCCCCAGCTCGCGCTGTGTGCCTGGCTTTGGCACAGGGCAGTGGACACAAGACACAAATCATCTCTGCCCCCATAGTCACATTTGAGTGGAAAGGGTGCAAAGTAAACAGCCACGAAAATAAAAACAGTTACAGGAGAGCTCAGCAGGAAAAAGTACACTGGAGAAACTGCCAAGAAGGTGGCTGGGAGGGTGCGTGTGCCCAGGCTGCTGCAGTTTGAGCAGGGTGGGCAAGGAGGGAGGGGGACGGGGTGGGAGACAGGCAGAGGTGATGGGAGGCCAGACCAGCTAGGGCCTCGGAAACCAGAGTAATGACTTGAGCTTTTACTATGTGGCACATAAAGGGAAACTGAGGCAAAGAGTAGTGGGAAGGGGCCAGACCCCAGAGAGGAAATGGACTTGCTCCATTTGACAAGACTGGAGCTCAGAGCTGCCTCCCACCCCCAGAAGGGCCCAGTCCTGGCACTCACAGGGCAGGGGGCTCGAGCACCTTCCTGGAGTGGGTGGGGGTAATTCTGGCAAGACGAGGCTCCTTGACCTGTGGAGGGAAAAGAGGCGGGAAGGGGAGCAGGACATCAGCCGGGTCAGGTGGGGTCAGGTCAGGCAGGGTCGGTCCTGGGGGCACCCCCTCCTGGGCTGGGCAGGCCTGGCCCTCTCCACCCCAGCTCACCTGAGTGGGGGTCCCCTCGAGCCGAGAGGAGGAAGCTGAGCGCTGCAGCCCAGCCCCAGGGGTGCCCTCGGCCGCCTGCCTCTCTGGGGGGCCCAGGGCACCCGAGCTCCCCATCTTCTGGAGGCAGAAGCGCCTGGAGAAGGGGGCCTCTTGAGACAGCTGGGAAAGGAGGGAAGCCTCAGTTATGGAGAAGAACCATTCGCCCCTCAGAGACCCTCAAGTGTTACCCCAAAGACCACCACATGCTACAGTTCGCACCAGGCCTGGGGCAGGCACAGATGACACAGTTGGGTGGCCTGGAGGATTCTGGGGGCCGCAGGCTTCACCCTGACCACCAGACAGGTCCACAGGCCTCAGGGCACCCCCTCCCTCCCCCCATACCCCAACATGACTCCTCAGGGCACCCAGGCTCACCAGGAGGCTCTTGGGGGAGCAGGGAGGTGGAGAGGAGACTCCGTTGAGGGCTCTGGGTTCTGCAGGGGCTGGCTCTGTGGGGCAGGAAGACACGAGTCGGCCTCCAGCCCCCTCCCTCAGACCCGGGGGTCCAGGCCCCCAGCCCCTCCTCCCTCAGACCCGGGGGTCCAGGCCCCAGCCCCTCCTCCCTCAGCCCCGGGGGTCCGGGGCCCCAGCCCCCTCCTCCCTCAGCCCCGGGGGTCCGGGCCCCCAGCCCCTCCTCCCTCAGACCCGGGGGTCCGGGCCCCCAGCCCCCTCCTCCCTCAGCCCCGGGGGTCCAGGCCCCAGCCCCTCCTCCCTCAGCCCCGGGGGTCCAGGCCCCCAGCCCCCTCCTCCCTCAGACCCGGGGGTCCGGGCCCCCAGCCCCTCCTCCCTCAGCCCCGGGGGTCCGGGCCCCCAGCCCCCTCCTCCCTCAGCCCCGGGGGTCCAGGCCCCAGCCCCTCCGCCCTCAGCCCCGGGGGTCCAGGCCCCCAGCCCCCTCCTCCCTCAGACCCGGGGGTCCAGGCCCCCAGCCCCCTCCTCCCTCAGCCCCGGGGGTCCAGGCCCCAGCCCCTCCGCCCTCAGCCCCGGGGGTCCAGGCCCCAGCCCCTCCTCCCTCAGCCCTGGGCCTCTCACCAGTGGGGCCTTCGTCTCCCTCGTCCTCGTCCTGGATGGGTGGCCCCCCTGCCCCCTCAGGCCGGCGCTCCTTGGACAAGTCCTGGAGGGAAATCTTCTCGCGGCTGCTCAGCCGACACACGGAGCTCCTGGTGGGAAAGGGGGTGGGGTCTGAGCCTGGGGGCGCTTCCGAGGCCCCCAGCAGCCCGGGCCCCCCTCCTACCTGCGGTGCTTGCTGCTGGAGGTGCCCTGTGGCTCCTGGGCCCGGATCTGGGAGGCTTCCTTCTGGTTCCGCAGCTGCGGGGAGGGCAGGGCTGTGGGGGGCAGCACACGGAACACGGGGCCCCTCTGTCCACACCCCAGCATTGTGCCTCCCATAGGGCTAGGCCTGAGAGCTCAGCCCTGGGTGGTGGTGGAGGCTCTGCCTGCTTGCCCTGCAGTTTCCTCCACCCTGCGAAGGCACCTGGAGGCGGTGGCAATGCAGTTGTCACAGGCCACCCTCCTGCCTCTCCTCGCAGGGCCAGCCCTCAGGGACAGAACCCTAATCTCCAGGGAGCACCCTGACATCCTGTGCCCCCCTCGTTGCAATCCCCATGACATCTGTCTCCCCGTTGCAATCCCCCCACTGCTCCCCCTTGCCCTCAAGGGAAGCCCCACTCTTCGGCCTGGCTTCGAGGCCCTCGGGGCCTGCCCTCTGCCCCCTGCCCAGCCTCCCCCACCTCCTGCCCCTGGGCACCCAGAGCACCTCCCAGCCTGCAGTGCCCTCAGCCCCATGTGCCCCAGCCTCTGGGAAGTCTTCCTGAGTTCAGCAAGCCATGACTGGGACCTTTTCCTCCTCAGCCCGTCAGCCCTGAGACCCCAGATGCTCCCTGTGGCAGGTGGCCACTGCCCATCTATAAACAGAGGCTCTGTCTGCCCACTGACTAGCCCCCAGACGCCCCGAGAGGGTCTGGCCCAGGGGCCTCGGGAGCCATCCGGGCACCTAACAGTTCCTGCTGCCAGCCAGGCACGGCCTCAAGGCTCTGCTAGTGACACGTGCTCCTCTGTGCTCGATACCTATGCACACGTGGCTCAGGCACAGGTGCAGGTTGGCTCCCCAGAGGCAGACCCCCACCCGCACGCTCTCTCGGCCACCTGTGCCCTGCACCCCACACTGCCCGGCTGGGTCCCTCCTCATGGCCTGCAATGCTGAGGGGAGAGAGGGTGGCCCCACGGCCCCGCAACTCACGTCCTCCTGCTTCTGGGCCAGCTCCTCCAACAGGCTCAGCACGTCCTCGTCGGCGAGGTCACAGGGACGCTGCCCCTGGGGGGTAGGGGGCAGGTGGAGGGGGCTGTGGGGGGCCCTCCCCAGGGCGCCGGCCCTCCCAGGGGCTCCCCCGTGGCCCCTGCCCTGTCCTCACTGCGTGGGTCAGCGAGTCCATGCCCCCGCCGTGCTCAGCCAGCAGGCGGCAGGCGTCCTCCACGCCCCAGTGGGCCGCAGCATGCAGCGGTGTCCAGCCGTCCCCGTCCCGCAGCTCCGGGTCGTAGCCAGCCTGGAGGAGCAGCCTGTGGGCCAGGGGGCAGGGTAAAGGGCTAGGGGCCACCCCGGCCGGGCCGGCTGTGAATCGGTTGGTAGCGAGCCGCTGCCCAGCGCCCCCCACAGGCCCAGGCCCGACCCCGCTGTGCGCGACCCGGGTGTGAGCAGGGCCTTTGGAGACACTGCCGTCCACGGGAGGGTGGGCATTGTGAACGGGTCCCTGAGGACGTGATTAGTTAGGACCAGGGTGGGTCTGACCAGCACAACTGGAGCCCTTACAAGGAGAGGAAACATGGACACAGGGACACAGAAGCAGACAGGGCACGTGGCAGGGGCAGGGCGGAGCTGCCTCCAGATGCCCCGACTGGGAAAGCCTTAGCCTGCTGCCCCCGGATGGCAGACTCCGAGCCCCAGAACCAGGAGGTGAGAGGCGCCTGTGGCTGAGCCGACCTGGATGGGGGGTCTGTGACAGCCCCTGGCAAGTGACCCCCCTTCCCAGGACCCAGCAGCTAAAAGTCCAGCCTGGCCCAGGGGTGGCCCCAGGGTCAGCTCTCCCATCACACCTGGGTGTGGGCGCAGCCCAGGCCAGCCTCCAAGCCTGGGGAAAGGATGGGACTCCAGAGGGGCTGCCCTGGGGCAGGAGAGCTCTGGGAACCTGCTGGCCTGGAGCAGTGGCGCCCAACAGGGGTTTCCAGGGGAGCTGCCCCCACAGACGGCTCCGCCGCAAAGAAACACCACACAGCTCCCCCACGTTCCCGCTGGCTCCCTGGACACACACCCCCTCAGTCCCTCTCGGCAGAGGCCACCTCCTGGCCCCGCTGGCCTGACCACCAGGTGCCACACAGGCCTCATCCTCGTCACAGCCGCTCGGTCCATCCACCCCACGTATCCTTCTAAGCCAAGTGTTCTCAGCTGGGATGCAGCTGCCCTCCAGAACACATCTGGCTGTCACTAGTGGAGGGTGCTTCTGGCTCCGCATGGCAGAGGCCAGGGATGACGCCAACACCCGCAGTGCCTGGACGGCCCCTGGCGCAGAGCGACGGTGGGAAGCCGGCCCTGGGCCCTGTGCCTCCCGACGGGACCAGCTTCCCACTGGCCGTCTCCCCCAGCAAGGCCGAGCTGTGCACGGCCCAGGCCCTGTGCAACTATTGCGTCCCCAGTGCCTAACAGGCTACTGGCAAAATCGGCCGCGCCAAATGAACAACATCAAACAAAGCCAAACCTCTGGACTCCCAGCGATCCCCAGTGAAGAGAATGTCAGCCACGTGCTTTTAAGCAATGCCGCCAACAGACCTGACTGTGAACATGAGCCCACGGCAAAGTACGGAAATTACAGCCACTGAGCGTTCCTAGGTTCCAAGTCCCTAGAGGCTGCGGTGGAGGGCGAGGCTGCCCAACGCCATCGGCTCTCGTCCCCCACTGACAGCAGCGCTGCCGGGTCTCCCCGGCTCCCTGCAGCCAGGAGCAGGCAGAGGGGACGTCAGCACAAGTGGTCTGCACCGCTTCTGGACAATTCTCTTAAGAAGCATGGCCGTTCACTCCCTTTCCCCTCACCCCTTGCCAGCTGTCTGGGAGGCAGATGCAATGGCAGGAGATGAGGCAGCCATATGGGCTCAGAGATGGAAGCCATGGTCCGAGGAGGACACGGGCTCCAGGGCTGGGCACATTGCCCACCTGACCATTCAGTCTCCCGTCCGCCTGCCATGCGTTGGCTGGCTCAGTGATGTGCACGTGGCCACAGGGGTCCCAGGAGCATCAGACCTGGGGCTGTGGTGGAAATACGAAGGAAGAGGTGCTCTGATCCAGCCGCAGGTGTGCCTGGCGCCACGGGCGGCTTAAAATGAACCAGCAGAGGGACAAAGTCATCTCAGCTCCATTTTCATGCCAAAAAGTAAAGTACAGCATCTCGAAAGGAGCGGAGAGAGCTGGCGAGGTCCATCCAGAGGTGAGAACCATAACCAACCACTCTAGCAGAAAAGGATGAGGGAGCCAAATGGGCAAAAGCGAGACCCCAAACCAGTATGAGAATTAAAAAGGAATTGTGAATGATGATAATTTAAGATATGAACGCACCAAGATAGATGGGTGGAGGGACGGAAGGAGGCCAGGACAAACAGACAGGTAGGTATGTAGATAGGTGACAGATCAATGACAGATGGAATGATACGGCAAACATGACAAAATGTTGAACGTTGGTGCGTTAGGGTATCTGGGTAAAGGGTACACTGGAGTTATCTGTATGGGTCTTATGCTATTTTTGCAACTATTGTGTAAGTTTGAAATTATTTTCAAAATAAAGTTAAATATAAATATATACATACATAGACACAGACACACACACACACATGCACACTCTAAAGAACCTAACTTTGAAATATATAAAATAAAAATGAACAGGACTACAGAAAAGAAACCGGCAAATCCACAACCTTGCTGCCCTCCTCACACGTCTGACAGAATAAGCAGGAGGGAAAACCGCTGGTGATGCTGAAGATGTAAACAGTGTGATTCCACAACTAATAACCCTCTTACAACACTGTACCTGGCAACATATTCCTTCCCACCTTACATGGACTGCAAACTTACATAAAGCGAACAGCAGAGCAACGAATTCTCAAAGACCAAAATGACACAGAACACACCAATGACCCAGTGCGAGCGATGACCAGAAAATCCCGGCCTCCTGGAACACAACATACGCGAGAACCCCAGGTCACAGTCAGGGGACGTTTACAGGTGAGTGACGGCAGAAGTGCCGCATCTGGAGGGAGCTGTGAACCTTGGGGCGCCGCTGGAGGAGGGGAACGGGAGGGCAGGGCCGGCTCACCTCATCACCTCGATGTAGCCCTTGGCCGCGGCCACGTGCAGCGCCGAGGCCCCCGTGCGCGGGTGCCGGGCCTCGGGCATGGCGCCGCCGTCCAGCCAGCACCGTGTGTCGTGGAGCAGCAGCTCCTCCTCGGCCCGCTTGGCCGCCTCTACATCCACACCTGGGAGGAGGAGAAGGGTGAAGGGGTGAGGTCCACAGCCCGGGGGTCTCAAGCAGGGACGCGGGCTTAGGGGTCACAGCGCGGCCCCTCCCGGCGGCAGCCTGGACAGGAAACCCGTGGCTGCAGCTGCCTCTGGGGCCCCCGCTGGGCCCTGGGGGCTGGACCGGGCAGCGGCCTCTGCTCCACGGAGGGGCCGGGAGAACGGAGAGCACCGGCCCCTTCCTGCCGTGACCTCTTCTCCTCCACAATGAGCCCAAGGCTGGCGGGGCGAGCCGGGCATCTGAGTACCCCCAGCTTTTCTTACCCCCACCTTACCCCAGCGTCGGCGCATCACCACGATCACCGTGATCCCTCATTAGTGAAAACCAAGCAGAAAGCCCCCACACGGAGGTCTGGCCGTCAGGACCAGCGCGACAGTGTCCTCCCACCCGGGAGCTAACGCCCGGTCACAGCCCAGCGAAGGCAGACCCCGCCTGCTCGCTCGCTCACCAAGTCCCCGATTCCCGGCCGGCTCCACGGGAAGCTTTATTGCATTTGCAGAGGCAGAGGGCAAGCTGCGAGTTAAAATTAAATGAGCTGATTCTGGATCAAAACAGGCAACCTTTTGGAGGCCAAAATTGCACCTAACTGTCCGCTTTCACCGATATTGCTTATTCTTCCGCGTGCTGCACAGAGACAAGAGCCCAACGGGCTTCACTAAGGAATGTGCAGTCTTCCTCCAGAGAAGTTTATTTTTCTTTTATTTTTTCAATTGTGAAAACCTCCACACTCACCAAAGTACTGTATAAAGCTGAGCTGTCCTGTCCACCAGCCACCAGTGTGCACTGGAAACGTGGCTGGTCCGAACTGAGATGGGCTGTCAGTGTAAATTACGCACCAGATTTTGAAGTGTGAAAAAAAAATGTAAAGTTGCACACAAATGATTTTTTTATATTGATTTACATGTGGAAATGGCAATGTTTTGGACATACTGGGGTTAAATAAATTGCTAACATTAATTTCACCTGTTTCTTTTTCCTTTTTGAGGTACCTGAAAATCTAAAATTACATTTGTGGCTCACACTCTATTTCCATTTGGAGGTTCCCAGCCCCTCACTGCTGCAGACAACCCCGTGATGGACATTCTTGTCCTCAGGCAGGAAAGCCTCTCTCGGGAGGCCTGGGACTGCAAGTGCCCAAAAGCTGGGAATGCAGAGCTCAGGGCATAGAATCCCCACAAACCGCCACCTGCCCTAAAAACTCAAGAGGATGCACACAGCAGACGCTCCTGCCCCCAGGTCCTTCCACGCTCTCCTGCCCAAGGGGGCAGGTAAGGACCATCACAAATTTGTTTTCCATTAACGTGCACTTTGTTACACTATTTCTTCATATTTTTATATTATAAACCTCTGCGACACATGCATAAATGGGATCTGAAATACGCAGCTGCGCAGGGCGCAAGATGGGGTTCCTGGGTTCCCCTGAGCACATCCGCCTGGGACCGGGCTGCAGCCTGGCACCAGTGGACTCTGGCTTATGTTCTGATGGCCCAGGGTGGGTAGAGGCTGGGGAATACTGGGGATCCAGGGACACCCCCCCGCCGGCTCCTCCTCTGTCATTTCTCTAAAGGGAGTCACATGCCACTCAACATGAAAGTGTGTTACTTCCGGCGGGAGGGGAGGCAGGGTTTACTAGATTTTGTTCAACAACCACAGTTGGTATTCTTTGGCATGTTGGTACATGTCCTGAAATTTGTCCGTGTCTCTAGGTACAGCTCTCCACTGGGGGTCAGCAAGCCCCAGCCTGCAGGTGGGCCACCTGCTTCTGTACATGAAGTTTTACTGGCACATGCCCCACACCCTCACCTTTATGTATTGTCTGTGGCTGCTTTCCTGCTACAACGGCAGGGCCAAGACGTTGCACCAGCATGCAAAGCAGAAAATGTGTACTATCTGGCCCTTTACAGAAAAAGCTCGCTGACCCCGGCACTAGATCATTTGTTCACTGATTTGTTGATTTACCGGTTCTCCTTTTGGAGGTTCCCAGCCCCTAACTGCTGCAGAGAACCCCGTGATGGACATTCTTGTCCTCAGGCAGGAAAGCCTCTCTCGGGAGGCCTGGGACTGCAAGTGCCCAAAAGCTGGGAATGCACAGCTCGGCTTTATCAGATGATGCCAAAAACTATTTTCCAAAGTGGACGTACCCACCAACACTCCTACCCCCAGAAATGACGCTCGGAACCATCTGACTGCCGATGCTGCCTCTCTTCGGGTGACACCCCGTGATCTGTCTTGGATGCTGGGATTCCAAGGGAGATTCGAGTTTCCTTCCTGCCCAGGCTGTGTCCCTGTGGGTCCACCCACAGCCCTACAGAGCAAAGCAGCAGTGGGTCCCTTCCGTGTAGGGCACCACACTTGGGTCAGCGTGTCCCTGGGCCTGCCCCCTCGGCTGGGCTGGGAAAACAGCGTCCACAGATCAGCTACTGCTTGGGCCTGCCAGCCCCCTTCCCCACTTCTGCAGGAACAGTATCTGAGCTCCCTGTACCTCTGTTTTTGCCCCACATGGTTCTGATGTGGCTGAACCCAAGGCCTGGTTCCAGGGGTGGGCACATCACTGGACCTGACCATCCTTCTTGCCCCAGTGTCCAGCTCAGGGGCAGGATATGACTGAGGT
Source organism: Choloepus didactylus (assembly GCF_015220235.1). Lineage (NCBI taxonomy): Eukaryota > Metazoa > Chordata > Mammalia > Pilosa > Megalonychidae > Choloepus > Choloepus didactylus. The sequence continues at coordinate 3,329,127 of NC_051333.1, read as the reverse complement.
GGCCCAACGAATGTCATACAGGAGACCCTGGCTGGAAATACTGAGGAGGCCTTAGTTAGCCAGGATAGAAGCCTCAGCTCTTAGGAGCAATGCTAAGTGCCTCCCTGAGAGAACCTGCCTAAGAATGAAGTCAGTGCAGAGTTCAGAGAGACTTTGCTTGTGCCCCTGGATCAAATTGTGCCTGAAACCCGTAAGCCCTAGACTCCAGCTGTAGCAGCCCATATGCTGCCTGTTGAACTGGGTTCCTGACACTAGCAGAGTCATGCCTAATTTAGCATCTGAGTCACCGGGAACAGAAGCCTTAAAACTGGCTCCTCAGGATCTCACCTGCAGGGGTGTGCTCCAAGCAAGAGGTGGGGGGCTGACCAGACCAGACCCTCTCAACGAACAAACAACTCGGAAAGGAAAGCAGCAAGTGCAGCAGGGGCAGCACCTGAGGAAGGCTCGGGAGCAGCACACCCTGCAGCGTCCACACCGTGACCACACCTTCCTCCTCACCTAAGCCTTCGCGCACAGCTGCACCCACCCCCTCCGGGAGCCCCCAGCCTCTGCCTCCATCTCCTCAGCTCTGCTGCGGGTCCTGTCCTCTCCCGGTCCCTGATGTGAGGGTTCCCAGGGGTGCAGACAGCAGGCACCTGCCTGGGTACCTGGCACGCCCAGGAGGGCTCTCCAGACGCAGATGCCCCAGGTGGAGGCCACAGCCCCTGCCCTCCTTGCAGCAGGGTGCGGCCCTGCAACCAGGCCGTCGCCCCCACTCCCACTGAGACTGCGTGTGAAGGAGTGTCCCGGGGATGCCCGGCCCAGGCCCCGGCTACAGACGTGGAGGGGGCGGCGGCCTCCCGCCGGCAGCCACAGCGGAGGGTCACCCTGTGCCATCCTTAGCTAGCAGCCCGCCCCTCTCCGCAGCCAGCACATCCTCCCCCGGCCTCCTCCCTCCAGAGGGGAACACGAGCCCCTAAAGCTGGGGCAACTTCTGTAGGAAAACACTCAACCCGGCACAATGCCAGAGACCACAGATCCCCTGAAGGCCATGCCGGGAGCCTAGGGGCCCAGAGACCCCAGGTAAAGACCCCCAGACTACAGTGTGTGCGCGGCAGAACTCAGGCTTATACCCAGACCCTCGGCCCTGGAGCCCCCAGATGTTTTTTCTTTTAAATCAGTAACATAAATTCAACACAAACATTTCCATTTTAACCACTCTCAAGTGCACGAGCAAGTGATATTAATCACATGCACTGCTGTGCCACCATCACCAACCGTTACTAAAACTTTTTCGTCACCCCAAAGAGAAACCCTGTACCCACTGGGCATCAACTCCCAGCCCCTGGCAGCCTGGACTCTCCTCGCTGTCCCTACAAATTTGCTTCTTCTGGGTATTTCGTATAGGCAGAATCATGTGCTACCTGTCCACGGTTCACTTTCTAACTACAAAGGGAGAGAGACCTGCAGAGCAGGCCGCCCAGCGGAGCCCCAGAACCAGGCCGCCTGGGTTCCCACCACCAGGAATGAGAGGCACTGCCCCCCACCTGGCTCCTGGTGAGACGCACTGACAAATGCACGGCTGCGGCCCGTCTCGAGGAACCGGGCGGCTCCAAAGGCAGGGACACCCTGAGAACAGCCAGCCTGGACCCCTCCGAGATGCCAGTGCCGTGGGAAACAAAGAAAGGCAAGGGCCTCTTCAAGATGGGGGCTAAAGCGGCATCACAACCCAGCACAGGTGAGGGCAGAACTGGATTCCAAACTGAGGGCAGGAGAGCGCGTCTGTGGGAGGAGCGCAGAGATGGGACCCTGCATTAGGCGTCCTGCCGTTCGACCAGCGGGTAACGATGCTAACTTTCCGACTGTGGCTGGGAAGAAGGTCTTCCACTTGGGGATACTTGCAGAAGCATCAGGGACTACAGGTTACAAGGTCTGCAACTTACTCTCAAAATGGTCCATCAACCAAAAAGACATGTGTCTGTGCATATATGTGCATACACACATGTACGTTTATACCCGTGTGTGTACACAGAGAAGAGAGAAAACGCACGCACGAGCCCACAAACATGCCAGGAAGGAAAAAAGCTGACGAATCCATATTGTATGACTCCGTTTACGTGAAATGTCCAGAAGGAGACTCTAAGAAGACAGAGCAGACCAGTGGTTGCCAGGGGCTGGGGGGATGGGGGACTGGGGGTGACGGCCAGGGTGGGGTTCCTTTTTGGGGTGATGAAAGTGTTCTGAGATTGACGGGGTGGTGGACATACAACGCTGTGAAAGCACGAAGAGCCACTGAACTGGCTGTGTTAAGAGGGTGAGCTGCGGGGCGGGGGAGCGATCTCTGTCGGGGAAAACTGACCACGGCTACACGGGCACTCCCTGTGATACTGCGGCACCTTTCCTGAGTTTGACGTCTTCTAAATAAAAAGCCAGGTGGAGTGGGGGAACCCAGTTCTAGCCCTGACTTGCCCCGGCCCCGCCTTACCCACCGCCCAGGCACCCTCCACGCAGCCCCGCTGGACCTTGGCGAGTCCGACACTGAGCCCGACCCGGGCCGCACAGGATGGATCCCAGACGCACGGTGACTGCGCCTGACCCTGTGCTTTCAGCCAGGAGGGGAGGGGTGGTCCCAGGCCCCTTCAAGAACCTGCCAGAAGCAACGCGCCCTCTCCCTAAAGCAGCGAGCACCACGGAGGGGTCCACAGACCCCACGGGAAGAACCCGTTAGCCCGGCGTTCCTCCATCCCCTCAACAGACACTCCGTCCCCCGAGAACACGGGAGGGGGCCCCGGCAGGGGCACCTCCGACCTCTGGATGACCCTCCTCTCTCAGCCGCAGTTCCACTGGTGACTCAGGGTCAACAACTCCGGCCACCGCTGGTTTGCTCATGATGGCCCAGCAGAGGCCCAGCACCTTATGCAGTTACCACCTGGAGGGAGGTGCGCCCCATGTCACAGGTGAGGAAACTGAGGCACAGTGGCTGCCAGGCAGTACGAAGGCAAAGCTCAGGACCGCAGGCGGGTGAGGCGGCACCCGCACCACACAGACGACACCCGAGGCCCACCTCGGCGGGCGATCTCCGCCCGTAGCAGCCCCTCCATGGCGTCCGACTCGGCCAGGTCCAGGGGCAGGTCCCCATCGCTGTTGACAGCGGCAATATTGGCCCCATGGTTCAGGAGGTACCTGCAGGTGGGCAGGGGGGTGGTCAGTCAGGGAGGACAGGTCCAGCCCTCAGGCACGGCCCTCAGCCCTTCCTTACCTGGCGATGTCCAGGTAGCCGCAAGAGGCAGCCACGTGCAGGGGCGTCCAGCCCTCGTTGTCAGCCTGGTTCACCGTGGCACCCTGCTCCACCAGGAAGCCCACCACCTCCAGGTTCTCATCGATGCAGGCCTGGGGGGCAGGCACAGGACACTGTCAGCTCACCCGTCGGACTGCCAAGGTGAGACTCCCAAATTCAGACCAGTGAAACAGATCCAGGGCCAAGGAAGCAAGAACTTCAAGGAAACAGATGCCCACGGCCCTGGGAGGGAGACGCCCCAGAGGGCACCCAGCTGTTCTCCCCAGGGCACCCTGGCTTCCCAGGGGTTGAGTCGGCCAGGCACCCAGAGCTCAGGGGAGACAAACCCAGGCCAGAGGGCTTCCCAGGGAGGAGGGGGCTGGGGGGATCTGTGCCCCTGGGTCTGAGGGAGGAGGGGGCTGGGGGGATCTGTGCCCCTGGGTCTGAGGGAGGAGGGGGCTGTGGTCTGGACTCCTGGGTCCCGGAGGGGGAGGGGCTGGGCCTGGGCTCCAGGTCTGAGGGAGGAGGGGCTGGGGGCCTGGGCTCCTGGGTCCTCAGGATAAATTACCCCCCAACCCCCTCCACCTCCAGGCCTCCCATCTGGTGAAGGGGGGAGGCAGCTATGAGGCCAAGAGCATGAAGTCATGGAAACTCGGGCTGTGAAAGGGGGGCCACACGTGCCCTGGGAACGGGATGAACTCTGGGCTCCGTTTATGTCTACCCGGTTGTCATGGCGATGGGGGAGGGGGGCAAGGAGGGAGATGGGCTTTTCCCTTTCAAGGCCCTGACGCAGCACAGGATCCATGTGAACGATGCCTGAGACCTGGGCACCAGGATCCAAAACTCCAGCCGCAGCCCCTCCTCCCTCAGACCAGGAGCCCAGGCTCCCAGGCCTCCCCTCCCAGACCCACCAGCATCCCGGCCCCCAGACCCCCCACTAATAAATAAGGCAATCTGCAACTGGGGTGCAGGGGAGGCCACCCGCCCAGTCAGGTGGCTCACAGACCCACCTGAGGTAGGGGCTGAAACCTGAGAACTAGAGGGGGCACGGCAGGGCAGGGCTGCTGCTCTGGGGCTTGGCCCAGGCAGGACTGAGGACAGAACACACAGCCCCAGACACAGGAGTCCCTCAAAGACGGAGGCCAAGCGTCCCAGAATGCCTGCGACCAAGGGACCTCCTGGGGCTTTCAGTGCCCAAACCAGGACAGTCCCAGACAAAGCAGGGGGAGGGGGCCACCCTACACCCAGAGCTGACACAACCCCAGCCCCCCTCCCCGCGGCAGGCACGTGCGCCTCCAGACCTCCTGCAGAGCCCTGGGGAGGACTGGGAGGGAGGTGACACCTCCCCCCCCAAAAAAGGCAGCTGAGGGTCAAGGCCAGAGCCACCTTCTGCAGGGGCCAGGTCAAGGGGAGGGTCTGAGGGACCCTTTAGGGAAGGTGCAGGGAGCCAGGACCATGGGACCCAGCATCTGAAGCTCCTCTCCCGGGCTGGCCACCAGGAAGGCCTGCCTTGGGGAAAGGGACCCTGCTCTGGGTGGAGGAAAACGTTACTGGAGTCTCTGTAAAGAGTAGACCTGGGAGGAGAAAGGAAAGGGGGGTGGCATTTGGGCCAGGGGGCAGCAACCCCCCCATGAACACCTATGATGTGTCCTGCCTCCTGTGGGGTCTTCTGCGTATACAACCTCCCTCCTCCACCACGGCCTTGCCAGGGAGGGGCTGCTGGCCCATTCTACAGATAAGGAAATTGAGACCCAGAGAGGAAAGACATTAGGGCAAGGCCATAAAATTCAGGGGCTGAGATTACAAGTTAGAAATGACTGATTCTGATTCGGCTTTTCCTGAGCTGCTCCTCTTCCTAGGGGATCCTCAAGCATCCCCACGACCTGTCAAGCTTTCCTTCCGAGCAACCTCCATCACTAACCGCCCCGCCTTCCCCCCAGGGTTCCGACAAGGAGAGGCCTGGGGACTCCAAGACGTGGAGGTCTATGCCCAGAGAAGGAAGCTGCTGTCAGATGACAGGAGCTGGACCAACATCAGGAGACCAGGAGGGACAGAGCCTGGGGGGTGGGGGGATATGGGGTCCTTCTGTGGCCTTTCCTTTCCCAGGTGGCCTCATCAGAGTGGCAGCAGCAGGCAGAGGGATTGCAAAAGGGCCTAGAACCAGAGAAAATCCTCAGGGCATGAGGGGGCTCCCATGTGGTGACACAGGAACCTGGGTGACTTGGCGAGAGCACAGGGACCCAGGTGGTAGAAAGAGAGGACTTACAGGGTTCTGGAACCCTCTGGAAAGTGACAGAACAGGGCCTGGGAGAGAGTGCACATCCGTGGGAAATGGAAGCTGCCTAAATAAAAGGAGAAGTGACCCAAATCCACAGAAGTGGAGAAAGCAAGACGAGCAGAAGACAGAAAGGTGGCCCAAAGCCAGGCACAGGTGATGCTCGAAGGTTGCAGGCCCAGGAAAGGGAAGGAGAAAGAGGGGGAGAGAAGCAAGCGCCTGGAGAAAGAAAACACTCCTGAGGCCCGAGGTAGGCGGCAAGAGGTGGCACAGGCCCCAGGAGGACGCGGAGGAAACCACCCGAATTAAGAGAGCTGGGGGAGAGTTAGCCTGAGGTGACCCATACAAGACAAAGATGTGTCAAGAGAACAAAGTGGTACAGAGCCCAGGAAGAGAAATGGTTCAGGAAAAGGCATCCCCAGGCAGCAACAGACGGCAGAGAACAAGCGGGAGGAGGAGTGGGAGGGAGGGAGACCCCAAGACAAGCGCACTGAAGATCTGGGCCCCTCCAAAGAGCTGGCCCAGGCGGGAGACCGGGGTGGCCGGGAAAGAGGGGGACGCAACTCAGCGAAAGTGCTAGTCCACGCCTGGAAAGGGGAAGCGATAGAGCGGAGCCGGCCCAAGTACGGCTGGAAGAGGTGACCCAGACTCAGGAAAGAAGCGGCACAAGCAGAGCTGGAAGAAGTAAGCGGCACAGGCGAAAGGGGGACGGGGGCCCGGCAAGCGCCAAGCGGCGACGACCACCACCACAGACGTGGCCCGGACTGAAGCCGCCAGAGATGGCCCAGACACAAGGAGGAGCAACGCAAGGCGGCAAAGACCGGGGCGGCTGGAAACCGGGCGCTCGAGGCCGGGAGCGGGGCGCGGGGCGCTGACCTGGTGCAGAGCGCTGATGCCGTCGGCGTTGGTGGAGTCGAGCACGGCGCGGGCGGGCGGCGGGGCGGCGGGGCCGGACTCGGGGCCGGGGTCCGCGCGCAGCATCAGGCGCGCCTCGTCCAGGTCGCCGCCCGCGCAGGCCGCCAGGAACTCGGCGGCGCGCTCGAAGCGGACGGTGCGAGCGCGCCGCTCCCCGGGGCCCGGCTCGGCGCCCCCCCGCGCCCCCCACTGCCGCAGCTGCTCCCGCCTCCGCTCGCGGGCTGCCGCCGCCGCCGCCCCGAGCCCGGCCCCCAGCCCGTCCTCGTCCGACATCGCGCCGCCCGCCGCCCCGCGAGCGGAGGCCCGAACCGCCGCCGCCGCCGCCGCCAGCCCCGGGGGCCGCCGGGAACTACCGCTCACCCGCGCCGCCCGAGGGCTCTCCGGTCCCCGCCCGGCGTGATGACGTCGCGGCACCGCTCCTAGGGTACTCTGGGAAATGGAGTCCGCGGTCCAGAGGCCGCCGATGGCGATCGCTTTTGGGGCGGGGTCCTGGGGGTTGCTGGGAAACAGAGTCCATAAGCGGAAGTTGTTAACGGTAATTTTCTGAACTAGCTGTGCCCCGAAGCACAACGGAAAGTCAGCAACTCCGAGCGGTAAAATGGAATGGACATCGCCTGATGGAAGGAAATGCCCCGGGGAGAGCTGGGAAATGGAGTCTGGAGGCTGGAAGTGTGCTCCAGGGCATGCTGGGAAATCTAGTGCATATATAAAGGAGACGCGTCAAGCCCTGGGGGCGGGTGAGAAATGCGTCATAACCCGGAAGTTCCGAGAGCTGTAGGACGAAATTGTCCACGCCCCTTATCATCTGCCCATATAGTATTATATAATTTACTTAATTTGGGTTTTTTGTCTGTTCCCCTCCCCGACTAGAAATAATCCACGAGGGCAAGATTTTTGTCTTCCATATTCACTACTTTATTCCCGGGGCGTAGAACTGAGCCCGATAGTACGGAGCGAAGATATTGTTTGAATGAATTAATGAAGAGATTCCCGGGTCGTGGGAAAGCCGGGGCACTGTGGGAAATGTAGTCTGCAGCCCAGAAGCCGTTAAAGACGATTCACTTCTCGTGTCTCCCCCGGGCTCGCCCAGGGCAGGCTGAGAAATAAAGTTTGCGTACGGAGTTTTATGGGCATGCTGGGAAATGTAGTCCGCAGGGCCACGCCCCTAAAGACACAGCCGGGGCCAGGCAGAGTCCCAAGTCACCCCCAGAAAATCAGGCTCAAAGACAAGACTGGACAGAGTTCACTATGACCGCACGCTGGACAATGGAATCAGAAGTCCACAGTCCTTAGGGGCAACCCATGGATCCGACCGGGAAAAGGAATCCACGGAGACTGGATCCACCGTGACGCCTCCCAGAGCCTTCCTGGGCAGCCCTCCTCCCGTTCTCGTCCGGGGCCGTGGGGCACGCTGGGAAATGTGGTCCAGGCGCCAGCACCCTCGCAAGCCATGCTGGGATTTGTAGTCCAGGACGAGAAGCTGGAGTAGGTTTGGATGGTGAATGGCTTCGTGGTAGACCAGCATGACTGAGCACGAAATAATCTTCACCTCAAGTACCCTGCCCCAAAATCCAAATCGGGAAGGATGCAGGCACTTTGAGACAGGTACAGAGATACATAGAAATCTTACAGAAAGGGGCTGAAATGTGGGCAGAGGAAACGGATTGTTTTTTTTTTCTGCAAGGAATCTTGGAGCACCCACCCACTCTGAAGTCTTTGGCCTGTGCAAAGAAATGAAATGCAAATCCCATGAGGCCAGGGGAGTGCTGCCCATAGATATGAAGGGCACAGTGGTGCTAGTGGCTCTTGGGATGTGTAGTACATGAGCCCCACATTTCCCAGCCTACACCAAACCCCCCTTCCCCAGGGACACTTGTAAAGGCAAGAGGTAAATCTTCAGTGTGCTTTTGTGGGTGGTTGTGGTTTTGTGTGTTTCTATGCATGACTGTCACCCATTGTAATTGTGCATATTTGTGACTGTGTCTGTAGCTGGGGTGTATGTGTGCTTGTGCTGATGTTTGTGTGTGTATGTATATTTTTGTGACTTATTATTTATTGCTGGGCAATGCAATCTGCAGAATCTGCCCAACCCACACAATGAACTCTGAGAAGTGTCCCTACCATAAACTCTATTAGCAACCTTTGCATTAACTGCTATTTAGACTTCAACCTCTACAAAAAAGATTATATTCTACTACAACAGTCAAGAATTCTGGCTCTGCATTAGACAGTCCTAGGTTTGAATCTTGTCTCTGCCCCTTCCTAGCCTTGTGACTTGGGCCTTGTCCCTTTCTGTATACCTTCTGCAGTTGTTGTAATAATGCAAATAAAGTACCTAATGGGTAGGAGATGTTGGCTGTGTACATGCATCTTCATAGTCCACTTGTTAAAATTCTCCTCTGCTCTTTTCTTTTTCCATATTGAAGGAATTTAGCTTGTGAGGCCTGCTGTTTTCTCTCAGGGCTAGCAGGGGAATTTTAATGCTTAACCTTGGGATGGCACGCCCTCCTCACTGTTGGTGAAAATAACCTCAGAAAGATAATAAGAAGAAAATGTTCCCTCTTCCCCTGCAGTCGCAGAAAAACAGACACTAGTCTGCATCATAAAGATGGCACAGATAAAGGCGTGAACTGAAAACATTCACGGAAGTACCGAGTTTACCGTCCTGTCCAGTATAGAGAAAGAGGTACAAATATTATAAGCCAGTTCTGATTTCTGTTATTTCAAAACCGTCCTTAAAAGGGATATTTGCACAAAGAAGCCTTTTAAATGTAAGAGGGAGTTATGTTGCCAGTGATGCTGGCCTGCTTGCAACTTTCAAAAAGCTAAAAATTCTCCCTGGGTCCCCAAACCCACGCCAACAGGGAGGGGGCTTTGAAATTGTTAATCCCTCCAAGAACAGCATCCTCCCAAATGCATCCTTGGATATGGATGTAGGGATAATGGGCAAGGAAGAACCCCTGCCCTGAATGTAGGGATTAGCAGACAAGGGGTTTTGTCCCAGCATAGAGAACCGGGCTTTGCCAGATTTGTTAACATATTCCTCCCCGATCCTACCCAGTGACTGATGAGCCAGTATCCTCTTTTCCATATGGGAGTTGGTGGTAGGTTGAATTCTGCACCCCAGAAACACATGTTCTAAATCTGAATCCATTCCTGTGGGCGGGGACCCATGGTAAATAGGGCCTTTTGAGGATGATATTTTAAGGATATGGCCACCTGAATCAGGAGGGATCTTAATCCTATTACCGAAGGCCTTATAGAGAAGGTCAGAGAGAGAAAGCCTGGGGGAGAAGCAAGAAGCTGGAAGTCAACGGAACCCACACAAAAAAAAGGAGAAGACACGGCTGTGGGACAGAAAGGGCAGGAACACAGGGATCGCCGGCCACCAGCCCCAGCAGGCGAGAGTCCTCAGGGAGAAAGCAGCGCCTTGCTGAAGTCTCGAATTTGAACTTCTAGCCTCAAAACCAGGAGCCGATACACTCCCATGTGTAAGCCACCCCACTTCGTAGCATTTGTGATCAGGAAGCTATGACAGAGATTTTATTGAGGTTTCCTTGTTCCTTCCCCACCACTGAGGATTTTTTAGGGAGAGATAACTTGTCTTGGTGTTTATAGGATGCAGAGCCCCAGAGATACACCCAAAACAGGCTGGCAAGACTGGGCTGACCTCAAGAGCCTGGTTATCGTCCTCGGAAGCAGGTGGGTGTCTTCCATGTGCCAGAGCCACTGTCTCCTTCCTCAATAACAGAAACCTTATCACATTTGAGGTGACAAACCCAGCTAAAGAACCAGCCAAAAGTCCAGACTCCTTTGCAATTAGAAGTAGGGGTGGCCAATGAGGCGTAAAGGAACGTTGTTGAGTGGGGCTTCCAGAAAAGCTTTTTAAAGGGGGCTGATACAGCCGAAAGGTGCACGCTTTGGCCTTCTCACCTTCTGCCATCTTCCTTCCTGGAAAGCAGGTGTGATGGCCGGAGCTCCAGAAACCACATTGGGTCCCTGAAGCGACCTTGTGGACAGGGGCAGAGCATTTGGAGCTGCCTCACCCACCTGTGGCTGCCTACCCCGTGTCTTCAAGTTATGTGACAGAAAACAAACCCCTAATTTATCAAACGCACTGTTATTTTGGGCTTCTCTTACTAGCAACCAAACATAAGTTCTAAATGACAATATCAGCCTAGTATTCGCACAGAGTCAGGCTGTAGGAACACGAAGAGGGATTGACAGAATGATGAACAAAACCCTGGGAGCATGAGATCAGGCCAAAGTGCATGAAAGAAAAGCATGTAAGCCCTTCCTTACAAAAGAAAACCACTAGAGACCAACGGAGAGCCCACGTGGTGAGACCCCAGCCATCCCAAAGGAGGCCCTCATAGAGAAGCCAGCCCCGGCTGACCCGCCAGCGAGCCCGGCCGAGATCACCAAACCCAAACTGGATGAGCCAGCCACCTGAGCCCACCTGCAAATCAACCTGCAAAACCAGGCGCTAAATGCACAGCTGCTGTTTAAAGCTAGTGAGACTGGGGGCCACTTGTGAGGCAGCAAAAGCAAACTGTCGCCTTCCAAACAGGCAGTCACCTTCCAAGAGGCCCTTGAGCCTGTTGGTTGCGAAAGACATGCGAGTACAACAAGGTGCGGTGGGCACAAAAGTGGTGGTTTCGATGCAGCATCCTGCGGCAGGGACCACTGGCTGTCCTCCAGGGTGCAGTCTCTCCTCCTTTCTCATCGCAGTGCACCCCCGATTTTACATTTGCCGTCATTTCCCAGCCTCCCTGGTGAGCAGACATGACAATGAGATCCGCTTCTGCCAGCAGGATCTGCATGAAAGTGACCCTTTGACCGCTTTTTCCACTTCCTGTTGTCTGAAAAAGCCCGGTGGGAGCCACCTTAATCCATGGACAAAAGCAACACTCCAGGGATGGCGGATTCGCGGCAGGAGGCCTGGCTCTGAGCCCTGTGCCACATGGAGCCTTTGGTGGTCACCCCTCACCGCGCCCAGCCCCCCTCCCAGCCCCGGCAACCACTAAGGTGCTCTCCGTCCCGGAGGAGCTGCCTGTTCTGGGTTGTCCATATAAATGGGCTCGTTACAGTATTTGTCCTTTTGTGTCTGGCTTTTTTCACTCTACACAGTGGCTTCAAGGTTCTTTCCGCCCTGTTGTCAGGCACATCAGAACGTCATTCCTTTTTCTGGATGTGCCACGTTTTGTTTATCCACTCACCCACTGAGGGTTGGTTCCACTTTGGGCTGCTAAGAACATGCATGTACGAGTTGCGTGTGGTTTTGCTGTCATTTCCCTTGAGCATGTACCCAGGTGTGGAACTGCTGGGTCAGATGGTGACTCCAGCTTTGACTTTTTGAGGAACAGCCAGGCTGTTTTCCAAAGGGGCTGCCCCATGCTCCGTGCCCACCACCGCGTGTGCAGGTCCAGCCCCAAACGTCATTTTGGGGATCGTTGCTAGTAACTCACCCTGAGAGACCGGCTGCCCATAATGAAAATAACACCCGTGAGCCTCGCAGGTGCCTGGGGGGAGCGTTTATTTTCAGCTACAGATGAAACAACCCCTCCGATGGCTCCTGGTGTCCGGTCCTGGCGTGCTCACTTCCAGCGGCCCCCGACGCGGCCCTTCCCGGCCCCCTTCCGGCTGTGGGAGAGGAGGGCATGTCAGGAAGGAGCAGCCTCGCCAGCCTCCGAGACAAGGTGGGCCAGGCCCTCGGCTCAGGAAGCCCACCCCAAAGGCTGGAGGAGGAGGGCGGCAGGTGCGTGAGCTGCCCCTGCACGTCCACCCACCGGGTGGGGGTCTGCCCAAAGGCTGTGCTGACGGGGGAGCTGATGTTTGTGAGCGAGTTCAGGAAGCCCGTGTTTGAAGACGGAGATGTTTATGAGTATACAGGGCTGAGGGGGTGAGGAGGGGGTGGTGTAAGGGGTGACACGCAGAGGGGCCTGGGAGGGGGCTGGGGTGACCAAGACAGAAGACGACAGAGCAAGAGACACAGATGAAGAGAGGATACAGAAGTGGGGGAGGGAGGGAGGCCAAGCGGGACATGGATATCTAGAGCTGTTTGTGCTCAGCATTTGGGACCAGATACTTCTCTGCAGTGGGAGCCATCATGTGCACTGTAGAATGTTCTAGTGGCATCCCTGGCTTCTGTCCCCTGATGCTAGAACTCCCCACTCCAGTTGTAACAGTCCAAAATGTCCCAGACATTGCCAAATGTACCCCCAGGGAACAAGGCCACCCCCAGTTGAGATCCACTCGTTTAGAGGCACTTAGAAACAGACTGAGACCCAAGGAGAGAAAGCAGAGAGAAAAGGGCAGGGACCCAAAGGAGGAGGGACAGCGGGGAGAGAAAGGGACAGAGGCAGGGAGCATGGGGGGCAGGAGAGGATGGGGCTCCAGGCCCACACTTACAACTTCTGGGCATGGCTGATGCGGTTGTACAGCACGTTGATCTGTGGAGCAGGAGGGACATGCTGGGACATCAGAGGAGACAGCCGCCCAGCCCCAGCCCCATCCCCATCTTCCCTCACTGCCCGGCCCAGCCTGGCTCCTGGGTCTCACCTCGTATTTCTGTTGCTTCAGCTTCGCCATCAGGTCAAACTTCTCAGACTCCAGCTGGTGGATCCAATCCGACAGCTCCTGGGCTTTGTCCCTGGCAGGGCAGAGGGCTGTGACGGGGGGGCCAGATCATGCTCTAGACCCCAGAGACAACAGGAGGCTTGGGCCCAGAGAGGCTGAGGGGATTGTGCAAAACCACACAGCAAGCCCTGGGTTCAGTGTTGTGGATGCCATTTTTCTAACACTTGAGACCGAATATTGAAAAGGAATGAAGCAAAGGGTTCTAAAATCCGGGCACGGTTTCTCCATATTCAAAGTGGAGATGTGACATTTCCTCAAGGGGGAATGATGTCATGGTTAGGAGCCCAGGCTCTGGAGTCAGAGGCCCCCTGGGTTCAAATCCCAGCTCTGCCGTCCTCTGGTTAGTGACTTTAGCCAAGTAACTTCCCCTAGGATCCTGTTTCTTTTCTCTAAAAATATGTAGATATAACACTGTGAAAGACATGCCTGGTTGCCTACCCAATATCCCCTCTCCCACTCTTCCTCTGAAACAGAACCTTGTGCAACTCCATTTCCCGCTCTCCCTTGCCTTTAGGGGTGCCCAAGGGGATGGAAGCAGGCCATTGGGTGGGGCTTCCAGGAAAGCCTTTGTGGCTCTTCCCTTGCAACTTCTTTCTGCTGCTTGGATCATGAATGTGATGGCTGGAGTCCAGCAGCCACTTTGGACCATGAGGTAAACTTGAGTTGGAAATATTGGGCTACATAGTGGAGCAGAAAAATGAGGATATGATAACAAAATGTACCTCACAGAGTCGTGAAAGGTTGCATCTACCTACCTTCAGATTTTTTTCTATATGAGAAATTAAACCCCTGTATTTTTAGTGAGATCACAACTACTAGAAGACAAACTTACTCTTAACTGATAAAAATCTGTATTGAGCTGTTGTGACGAAGCAATAATGCATGTAAAGAACCCAACACATGGTAAGTACTCAACAAAGCTAGTTGTTAGTATTCGTTGTATGATTACTAGAGTTCCTTATTTTCTCTTGCAGCTAATGGCTTTCAAATTCTCTCTCCTCCACGGTGTACTTTATTTAAACATTTATAGTTGTTCATATGACCCTACTTTCCCTATTTAACAAATAAAATTTAAGTAAGTTAGCATCCTCAAAAAAAAAAAAACAAAAAAAAACTATGGAATGAAAATTGTGAGTTCATGTCAGGTGGGGAATATTATGATGGAATATTATGCAGCTGTAAGAAGAAATGAAGTCATGAGGCATGTGACAGCATGGATGAAACTTGAGGATACTGTGTTGTGTGATATAAGTCTGATGCAATATGACAAATATTCTATGATATCATTAATATGAACTAATTATAACTAGCAAATTTGTGGTGTTAATATCTAGAACATTGGTCACCAGAAGATAGAATCAAGGCAGAGGATGGGGAGTTGATGCTCAATTTATACAGAATTTATAATAAGGTTGTTTGTAAATATTTGGAAATGGATGGAGGTGACGGTGGCACATTATGGTGAGTGTAATTAACAGTGACGATATGTGGGTGTGGTTATGTTTGAAAGGGAAAGTTTAGGTCATGAATGTCACTCTAAGGAAAGCCGGGGAATGAAACGTGGGACTGTATATCATGAACCCTCTAGAGGGTGAAAATGTTCTAGAATTGATGGCGGTGATGAAAGCACAAATCTGTGAATTTACTAGAAGACTGTGATCATAGACTTTAGATGATTGTATGGTATGTGAGTTAATCTCAATAAAACTGCTTTAAAAAAAAAATGGTGGGCCTGCCCTGGGCTTCCCACATCAGGTCGAGGGAATCTCCAAGCTCCTGAGTCATGGTCTGGCCACCCCAGTGTTCCCCAGAAGAGGGGTCCTAGTTACTGCCTGGCTTTCACAGGGGCCACCAGGGCTCAGATACTGGCTCTGCCCACCCAGTCCCAGGCGGGAGTCTGGCGGTGTCTGGATGTCCGAAGCCCTGGTCCCCTCATCTCCCTTCTCCCACGCTGCCCCCAGCCGGCTTACCGGAGCTGATCCTCCCCCATGTAGTCGATGTTCAGAGGCTTTTTACGCTCAGACAGGATCCGCACTTTCATTTCCCGCCCCGTCTGGCGCTTTCCCCGCTTTTGTTCTGCCTGAGGATTGGGAAGGGGACAACTTGAGCCTGGGGGACAGACTCTCAGGGGTGCCTCCCACTTCAGATCCAGGAGTCCAAGCCCCCCCCTCCTCCTTCAGACCCAGGGGTCCAGGTCCTCAGCCCCCTCCTCCCTCAGACCCAGGGGTCCAGGTCCTCAGCCCCTCCTCCCTCAGACCCAGGGGTCCAGGCCCCCAGCCCCTCCTCCCTCAGATCCAGGGGTCCAGGCCCAGCCCCTCCTCCCTCAGACCCGGGGTCCAGGCCCCCAGACCCTCCTCCCTCAGACCCAGGGGTCCGGGCCCCAGCCCCTCCTCCCTCAGACCCGGGGGTCCGGGCCCCAGCCCCTCCTCCCTCAGACCCAGGGGTCCAGGCCCCCAGCCCCTCCTCCCTCAGACCCAGGAGTCCAGGTCCTCAGCCCCCTCCTCCCTCAGACCCAGGGGTCCAGGCCCCCAGCCTCCTCCTCCCTCAGATTCAGGGGTCCAGGCCCCCAGCCCCTCCTCCCTCAGACCCAGGGGTCCAGGCCCCCAGCCCCTCCTCCCTCAGACCCAGGGGTCCAGGCCCCAGCCTCCTCTGCATCACCCAGGCCTCAGGCCCCAGCTAGCTGAACTCACCTTGACCAGGTAACCTCCAAAATGGGCCCCCATGTTGGACAGAACCTTCTTCTTTTTGGCATCGTCCTCAGCCCGCTTCTTGGCTTCTTCCTCTTCCTTCCGCATCTTCTCCTCCTGTGGGAGGGAGAGGGTGGACCCGAGGCTGTCCCCTCCAGGGAGACGGAGGGGTGGGGGCTGTGCGGGGCGGACTCAGTTCTGTGCTGTGGGGCTCTGGCCACAGTGCCCGAGAGGCAGGGACGCAGGGGGCCTGACCCCCGGGCCGGGCCATGTGGCCGTCTGCAAGCACCTTCCCCACTCTGGGCCTTCAGATCTCCCTCAGCAAAAATTAAAACAAAGGGGGGAGGGAAGGGAAGTACTAGCTTTTTCCGTGTCCCTCCAGCCTGAAATGGCCAGGCGTGAGCTTTGCTGTGTGACCCCAGTTCAGGCACTCAACCTCTCTGGGCCTTCATCTCCCACACATAGTATTCGAATGCCTCTGCCAAGGGTCATCCAGCAGAACCAGTGGTGATGGAGGAAGGCCTGGGCCACTAAAGAGGCTGGCGGCCACCTCGTGACCCTGAGAGAAAAGCCTAAGAATGGGGGCACCCAGTAGGGTGACCAACTGTCCCAGTTTTCCTGGGACTAGAGGGTTCCCTGGGGTACGGGATTTTCAGTGACACAACCAGGAAAATCCTGGGCAAACCAGAACAAAGTAGTCACCCCAGTGTCCAGAGGTAGATGGGCAGAGCAATGAGAAGAGAAAAACGGGGTCTTTGCCATATCGGTCTTGTCCCTTGATCCACCCATGCCTGAAGCCAAGCTTTTAGTTATGTGAGCTGATGAAATTCTCCATTTGCTTAATCCAGTTTGGGTCGAGGTTTCTGTCCCTTCTAGCAGAAAAATTCTGGGATTATTAATCCTTAAAGGATCACAAGGAACGTCCTAAGTGGCTCCCGGGAAGTTGGGCGTGGGAAGCAGGGAGACACCCACCGCCAGCTTGGCCTGCCGCTCCCGCTCCTTCTCGGTCCGGAAGCGCTGCTGCTCGGCTCTCTCGGACCGACGCCGCTCCTGGGGACGCAGAGGAGTGAGGGCTGCAGAGACCACCCCTCCCAGCAGGCGAAGGGGGGGCAGTGGAAGCCTGGGTGCCTCCGGGCTACACACCACCCGCCGCATCTCCCCGGACCCAGGCTCCCCGGACTCACGATGCGCTCTTTCAGCCCAACGAGCTCCTCCTCCTCTTTCTTCCGCTGCTCAAAATGCACGTCGATGAGCGTCTGCAGCTCCAGCAGGTCTTTCTCCATGCGCTTTCGGTGGATGTCCTGCAGGACAGAGGGTGGTTTTCCGCGGCTGAGACCCCTGGAGGCGGCAGCAGCTTCCGAGCGTCTCCGAGAAACGCCGCCCCATCCCACCCCCACCCCGTGCGGCCAGAACTGACGGGCCTGTGCGCCCACGATGACGTTTTCCATCAGGTGCGAGTCAAACGTCTTCTGACACTATTGAAATATCGTGACACTCTTCCAAAGGGAGGAGGTAAGCGTCCCGCGGGAGGGGCGCCCTTTCCTAATTTGCACCGAGACCCCCATGGGCGAGCGCCAGGGCAGGTGGGCCTGGGAACGGGCGGTCCGAGACTGGCTACTTACATCGAAGTCCACACGTTCCCCTTCCGGGATCTTTGGGGGGATCAGAGGAGGCACCACGGGGCGGCTGGTGGACAGAAGGGGAGAAAAACTGTGAACACCAGGCTGCGCCCTCCGATATATACGACGCTGTCAGGGAAAGACACACTCCGATTTTGAATACTTGCCAAAGAATGCAAAATGTCTCATTCGTAATTTTTATATTGATCACATGCTGAACCGATACAATTTTGGATATAAGGGTTGAATAAAATAGACCATTAACATTCATTTTACCTGTTTTGTTTTATGCATGCCGCTGGCATCTGCAGCTGGCAATCTATTTCTATTGGGCAATGCCAACTCCTTGATTTCCTGCCACCGCGTGCCCCCAGTCCCTTGGAATTCTCTTTCCTTAGTTTCTGAGACAGCGCCTTCTCCTTCGTCTCTGGCCGCCCCACCACTGTCTCTGAAGAGCTTTGTCCTTCACGTCTTCAGGGACACGCTCATGATCAGTGTCACTCTCTCCCCTGACTCCAGTTGTCCTCAATGACTGAGGACTCTCCAACTCGGTCTCCAGCCGAAATCCCAGAGCCGCGTTCACAGACGCCTCTCAAACGGCTGCAACCGGAGCTCACGCAGCCACTTCCACGGAGGCACCACGCCCCACCTGCGCTCGTCCGTTCCCCAGCGCAGACCCCTGGGAGCTGCCCTCCCTCCCTCCCTGCCCAGGTCTGCCCCCCTCCCCTGTGCCACCCCACAGCCTCCTCCCTGGCCTCCCAGCCTCCAGCTCTTCACCTTCGGCTCCTCCTCCTTAATGACGTCACAGGGATCTTTCTAACCCCCTGCTCCAACCCTGTCCCTCCCCTGCTCAGAAGTCTTCTGTGACTCCCCATTGCCCTCCAGACAAAGCCCAAGCAATGCTGCCTGGTGTTCAAAGCCCTTCCAGATCCAGCACCTGCCAACATCTCCAGTGTCTTCACTCATCCCTCTGAGATGCACTTCACCGTTCCAGCCATGCAGCATTTTGTGGTCCCTTGGCCATGCCATGTGCTTTCCACCCCTGGGCCTTCGCATAGGCTGTTCCCTCTGCCTGCAATGCCAGCCCACCCCCACGACCTAACCCACCCCCCTGAGGCCTCTCCTCCTCCAACAGTCCCTCCCAGGAGGCTTGCTCAGCTCCACACCTGGGTTTCCAGGGCTCTGGCACTCTCTCATGCACATCTGATCTTATGCCTCCTCTGCTCAAAAGCCTTCCATGGCTCCCCACTGCCTGACCTCCCTGGCCCCACCCCTTCTTCCACCCTAAATTATGGGCACAATGAGATTCTCACCACTGCTCATAATGGCAGAGAAAATTTCTGCTTCTAGGTTGTTTTTTCTTCTCATGCTGGGTTGCTGCCTCCTTGAATCTCCAGGTCGCCCCCTCAAGCCCCCCACCCACCACCACAAGCTCTCACAGCCTCTGCTGGCGCCTCACGCAGGATGACCTGTGTCTGCTGTGAGCCTTGAAAACCAGGCTCTATCCAGCCACCAGCCTCGGCACACACGGTTTTCTCTGCCTAGAGTGCATTTCCGCCTCTTTCAGCTAGCCAAGGTCTCCTCCCCAGGACTCAGGTGTCACCTCCACCAGGAAGCCTTCCCTGATTGACTGGGGACCTCTGCAAGGCTGCCCTGGAGCTGAGCTACTGCAGTACAACATCCATCACTGTTTCCAGGTCGGTTTCACCAATAGGGAAGACAGAGTCTCACTGGCACACTCAGAAAGAAGTTCTCCAGAAATGTTTGTTGAAAGAAGGAATCCCTGACTATCTTTTTTTGTCTGTTTGTTTCAATTTCCCCACTCTCTGCCTTTCTCAAACCAGGTCTCTCGTGGCCTGGATTGGAAACCACCTCCCCCTCCCCCCAAAGACTCTCACCTTGGTTTGGGGCGCTCCTCCTCTGGTGGAGGGAGGGATACAAAAAGATAATTAGCAAGGAGTCATGGAGGGGGCTGAGACCTGACACCCTGGGGAGGGAACCCCCAAGCCTCGGCCCCCTGGAGCCCAGGGAAGGACTCAGGGGTCCAGTTCCTCCTGCGGCTCTGGGAGAAGGGTGCAGGGGGAAGAAATTGGGGGACAAGGGAAGCCGGGAGGCCATAAGGGGATGGGGTCACACGCATCAGATATACATTCAGAGCTGGTGTGGGGATCTCCCCCCACTTCTGGAACCCAGGAGCCCAAACCGCAGACTTCCTCCTTCTATCCCCAGAGCTCCTGCCGTCCTCCATCAGACCTAAGCAGTGTGCAGCCCCAAGCCCCCTCTTCCTTCAGCGACCCAGGAGTTCTGTCCCGCCCCCCACTCCCCCCACCCATCCCCCCACCCCGTCAGGAAGCAGGACTGCCAGTTCTTGCCCTTTCTATGACCCAACCAGGCCCCAACCTTTGAATGTATATGGAGGAGAAAAATAACAGACAGGGTGAGGGGCGAAGATGAGGGGGTACGGGGTGGCATCTCTCCGCCGACACCCAACCCTTCTATAAGTACCCCTCCAGGCGAGGGAAGAAGGCTTGGGTGTGCGGCCCTTTAAAGAAGGGAAAGGGTTAAAGCCGCCGCCGGGCAATTTCCCTTCTTGGCCACAAGAGGGCGCGAGGGCTCTCAGGGGCTTAAAGGCTGGATGTCAGGGCCCGAGGATATCGGGGTCTCTCCCGGCCCCCGAAATCGGTCTCGGGAAGCGAAGCAGCCGCGGTTACCTCGCTCTGCCTCCGGCTCCGGCTCCTCGGGGGCTGGGGAGGGGGCGGGAGCAGAAGCGAGGATTTGGGGAGCCAGGAGGAGGGAGCGAGGGGGCGAGCGAGGGGCAGGAGCGGCCGCGCCCGGGTGCGGGAGGGGAGAGAGGGAAGAGAGGGGAGAGGCTGTTAGAGGAACTGGAGCCGAGGCCGTCTGGAGCCCCCCGCCCCGGCCCAGCCCCCTCCCCTGGCCCGAGCGCCCCCCTCCCCCCAGCTCCGGGTCCCGGGGACGCCGCGTCCAGCTCCAGACCTGCGGGGTCGGGAAGACCTCACCTTCCTCCTCCTCTTCTGCAGCCTCCTCTTCTGGAGCGGGGAAGGGGCAGAGAAGGGGAGGGTTAGGGGCTGGGGGGCGCGGGCCTTCGGGTAGGGGGAGAGGGCGCGGCGAGCGGGCGGAGGCTCGGCCACGCGGGGGGGTGGAGTCGGGGAGGGGCGGGGCAGCCGGGGCCTTGGCCACACCTCCTCTCCCCTCCCATTGGCTGAGATCCAGGGCGACCCCACCCCTAAGACCCGCCCTTCTCGACTCACCTTCTGGCTGCTCCCTGAGCGCCGCGGCGTGGGAGAGAGAGAAGGGAGGGGGTTAGAGGTGTGTGGGTTGGGGGTCTTAAGCCTCTCCCAACCCCGAGCCCCTCCCGCCAGGTCACTCACTCCTCATATTCTTGCTCTTCGGCGTCCGACATCCTGGTGTGACCTGAGAACCAGAGAGGAGAGGCGGAGAGGGTGGGGTCGCGCAGGAGGAGGGGCTGAGGACCTGGACTCCTGGGTCTGAGGGAGAAGGGGCTGGGGGCTTGGAGTCTTAAGCCAGGGACGAGGACCGGCCCAGGGAGGCGTGGTCCACAGCCCCCGCCCCCACCCCAGCTGTCCCCTTTTGTCTCCTGACAGGTCCAGGGGAACCTGATCTGGGCTGGGATTAGGAGGAGGTATTTGGGAAGGGACAGTGGCCTGAAGACAATAGCTGCCCCACCCAAAGGGCTATTTTGAGAGGTGGCATAAGGGTGAGGGAGAGAACATTTCCTAATAAGGGATGCAAGAATGGGGGGCTTCTAGGAGGCTTAGTCACAGCCCTTACCCTTTTACCCCCACCCCCGCTTGGCCAGTGTCCTCCCACCTGTCTCCCCTTTCACCATCCATGGGGGTTCACCAGGGGCAGCTTCCAACCAGGACCTCACCCTAACCCCTAAATACTTAGACCCCCCCAATTTCTGAAGTACCCTGGTCCCAAGGTGCCCAGGTTAAGAAGACCCCCTCAAATCCTAGTCCTCCTAGATTCCAAAACCCCAATTCACGATGCCCCTGGATTCTGAAACCAGCATATCCTCCTTTTTGCAGATTCTGAGATCCCAATTCTGGTTACTGCAGATTATAAACCAGTACCAATTGTGAAATCCCAAAACCTTGACACCCAGTTCATGAAACTCCAAAATTATGAGACCACAAATCATAATACCTCAGATTCTAAGACCTCAATTCCCAAAACCCCAGATGCTGAGGACCCCCAGGCCTGATAGCCCAAATTCTGACAGCCAGACCCTTTTTCCTCCAAGTCCAGACACCCCCGGTTTCTGACATCTGCCCAGCCTCTGGGACCTCTGAGGTCCTAAGGTGTTTACTTCTGGGAAATCCAAATCCTGGGACTCCCAGATCCCATAACCCCCAAATCCTAATACTTCCTCCTCAAACCTGAGTCCCCTGAGAGAATTTTGGAAGTCTGAACTTCCCGAAGTCTCAGACCTTCATGTTGGTGCCCCCTGTCTCTCCATTCCTCTGTACCCGCATCTCCCCTGTCCCCTCCTGCCCCCTTCCCCAAGGACAGACATGATCTGGGGAGACCCCGGGGCCCTTTTACCTAAGGCGGGTCTGTGGATGCTGTGAAGGGTTGAGCTGGCAGGTGTGGAAGGGCCGAGGCAGCCCCTGGGTTTATAGCCCCAGAGGCCCCACCCCAGGGTGGGGAGGAGGCAGGGAGGGTGTCCCCCTCCGCACCCCCCCCACCCCGCACACCAGCGCCCCGCCTCAGCCATGGCCAGGCCCTGCCCCCACCCCTCTGGGCTCCCTGCTGGGCTCTGGGGCACCCTGGGCTTTGGGCCCAACACGGAGGCCCTTGGAGAGAGGGGTGGGAGGCTCACGTCTCTCCAGCCTGTCTCTGCCATGTCCCTGTCCTCCTTAGTCTGTCTGTGTGTCTGTCTCCACTCCGCAGGCCCTCCCTCTCTCTCCCCACCCCCACTCCTTTGTCTGCCACCAGGATTCCACTCTGGTGACAGCAGACCTAAAGCGGGGAAGCAGGTGTGTGTGGAGGGGAGGATGGGGTGTCCACTGGGCCTGGCGCAACCTCAGCCCCCCACCTCCACCCGACAGGGATCTGCTTTGGTAGCCGCCCCCCCTTCCCAGCCAGGCCTGACCTTGCGCCCCAGGGGAGTCGGCCTCCGGGGCTCCTCCGCCTCAGAACTCTCCTGGCTCTGTGCCTATTTCTCAGGGTCTCCCTCAGGTCGCTCCGGGTCTGTCTCTCTCTGGGCCTCTGTGCGTCCCACTCTGCATTTCTCTGTGCGGTCTGTCCCTGCTTTTCTGTGGATGACGCTGGCATCTGCCTCTCTGTGTTGTGTTTCTTTCTCTGTGTCCGCTGCTCTATCGTTCTAGCTCTTTCAGGGAGTCTCTGCAGCCCTCCCTCACTGGCTCTCCATTTCCGTCTCTTAGGGGGTCCCAATCGTCACTGCCTCCCTGTGTGTTTAAGTCTGGGTCTGTTTTCTCCTCTCTTTGCCCTTCTTTCCACGTTTCCCTGCCTCTTCTTTCCTCTCTCTGGGTCTCCATGTGCTCCTGCTCTTTCTCTCTGCCTCACTCCGTCTCTCTGCTGTGCAATGTCTGTCTGCATCTCTGCATCTTTCTTGCAGAGGCAGCATTGCTGCACACCCCACATGGAGCAGGGGAGCTGAGAACACCCCATGCGGGAGACGAGCTCTGCCTCTGCCCTGGGTTTTCCTGTCTGTCGCACACCGAAGCCCTGGGTAGGAGACACGCAGCCACTCCCAGCTCAGAGAGACAAGCTTTATTCTCCGGGGCCATCCTCAGGGCCAGGGTGGCCGGCAGGTGGGCTCAGCCCTCGAACTTTTTCTTACGGCCCTCCATTCCACTCAGCGCGTCGATGTTCTTGCGCCAGTCTCCCACCTCCCGGATTTCCTGGGAGAATGGGGTCAGAAGTTAGGGTCTCTCCCTGGCCTCCGGTCCCTCAAGTAACCCCATGTGCCCTCCAGGCTGCTGGACCACTCTACACTGGATGCCTGTCCAAGGATCTGATTCCAGATCACTTCCTACCCCTCAGACGCTCTCTGCCAACATGCACTTCCTGTCTCCCACATGCACGTCCTGTCTCCTACATGCACGTCCTGTCTCCCACATGCACGTCCTGTCTCCCACATGCACTTCCTATCTCCCTCATGCACTTCCTATCTCCCTCATGCACTTCCTGTTTACCACATGCAGTTCCTGTACCCTTCACACTCTTCCTGTTTCCCACATGCTCTCCTACCTCTTTGCGTACTTTCTCCCTTCCTGTGATAATTTCTGTCTGCGCTACCACTCCTTGTCCCCTGTCATGCACTTCCTACCTTCCTGCTTACTTCTTCTTTTCCTATTATGCTTCCTGTCTTCCTCTTGCACTTCCTGTGTCCCTCCTGTATTTCACACTGAGAATCCCTTACCAGCCACTTCTTCCCCCAACTCCCTGCACGACACGTCCTCAGATATGCCCCGGGGTTGCTGCCCCCGACAGCCCCCTCCCCAGCACCCCTTTCCTGGCCTAGCCCACACTCACCTTCTCAGTGTCCTCCTTCTTCACCTGCTTGAGGTGGGCCCGTAGGTCCGTGGACTCCTTAGCCCGGGTCCCCAGCAGCGCCTGCATCATGGCATCTGCAGAGATCTTCACTCTCCTCAGGGTGGGCCGCTTAAACTTGCCCCGAAGGTCAAAGATCTTCTGGGTCAGATCTGCGATCTGGGGACCATATGGGGAGCCTCCCTTGGCTGCCCTCTCACCCCACTTTTGTACCCTACACCCCTGCCTTCCAGTCCTCGGGCTTCATCCAGTGTCTCCCAGCACAGGCTCCTGCTGGCTTCAGGACAAACTCCAAACTCCTCATCCAGGACTTCAGAGCCCTCCCTGGTCTGCCGGGTCCTGGCCCAGCTATGTGCACCCCATGGTCTCCCAGCCCGAGCCCCTGCTCCTTCACCAACATTTGATGCTGCAGTGGCATGCTCCCACCAATGTGTATTCTGCATCCCCATGCCTGGCTTCCCTCTGCCAGGAACACCCTTTCCTGGCCATTTTACACCCATCCTTCTGTCTCCACCCTGTCAGGTTCCCAGAGTTGTCCTTGGTCTACTGGGGACTGCAACCAAAAGGGGCTGCAAGGGGTCAGGCCGGGACCACAGTCCCAGGCATCCCACACTGCCCTGGACACACAAACTGCACACAGCCGCCACCTCCTTGATGTTCTTTGTCACTTTTGCCTCCACGTCATATCTCTCATCATCCACCTTGTCCACGCGGGCGTGGAGCTGTCGGCACAAGTCCTGGCAGAGGGAGAAGAGAGTCTGGTGAGGAAACGCTGGAGGTCCCGGCTCCCGGGTCAGAGAGGTAGGAGGATGGGGGCCTGGACCCCTGGGTCTGAGGAAGGAGGGGGTTGGGGCTGGGCTCCCGGGACTGAGGGTGGAAGGGGCTGGGGGCCTGGACATCTGGTCCTAAGAGAGGAGGAGATGGGGGCCCGGGCTCCGGGGCGCTGCAAACAAAGGTTGCTCAGAGCTAGGAGAATCCGAGGGAATGAGGGCGGGGAGAAGGGACCTCCGTGCCTTGAGACTGCAGGCGGCTGCGGGTCCTCTTCCTAAATTCCTGACTGGTAAAGAAGGGGAGATTGGACCTCGGGTTCCTGAGCAGGGGAGAGGACCACGTCCCAAGAGGTGCAAGACTGGAGACTGGGTTCGGCTGGACCTCAGTCCCTTCCCGGCAGCCAGTACCTGCAGCTCCGCGAAGCCGAGCCCGGCCAGCTCCAGGGGTTGGCACCGCGCGCTCAGGGCGCGCCCCTTCTCGCCGCGCCGCTCCTCCGCCTCGCGCTCCAGCTCCTGCTTCGCGATCTGCAGCATCAGGGTCTGCGGGGTGGCAGGGGGACCGCAGCCCACCCGGGGTAGCGGGATGAAGGCGCGCCGGGGGAGGTAGCCTCTGCCCGGTGCTCTCATCCCAGGCCCTGTCTTCCGTCCTCAAGGCAACGGCGCCCACAAGTAGGTCTCGGTCTCGGCAAACTGGGGTGGGCGGGGCTGACTCAAAGCCACGCCCCCTCCACGTTGCCACGTGCGAGCCTCGCCCCCCTGGTCCCGAAGCCACGCCCCCGGGCGCCCGCAGCCCACACTCAGGCCACGCCCCCCGAGGACCACTTTGCAGCCTCACCTTCAGCAGCAGTTTCCTCGAGGCCGTGATCTTAGACTTTTTCTGCCCGGGTGAGATGCGGTGAGGGGGAACCAGGCAAGATGAGGCAGGCGGCCCCGAGGCCGGCGGAGGGAGGGCCGCCAACCCCGCGCCCTCCAGGCCCGGGCGGATTTCCGCTTCCCGCAGCCGCGACCACCCTCCCGAGGCTCTGGCTAAGCCCCCCTCCCCTCGGCAACCGCAGTCCCCGCGGCGACGGCGCTCCGCCCCGAAGGCAGCGCCCACCAATCCGAGCCCAGCCCTCTGCGAAGCCCCGCCCCTGAAGCCCCCATCCTGTCCCGCCCCGGGCATGACCAGAGTCCCCGCGTGCCCCAGGCCTCCCTCCACCCCCATCAGCCCCGGTCCCCACGGAGCCAGGCCCCTCCAGGCAAAGCCGCGCACCTTGGCATGCGGCTGCGTGGCGTAGGCGCGGTAGTTGGCTGAGGAGAGGCGTCGCACCGGGGCGGGCGCGGGGCGCGCGTCCCCGCCCTGGGTTGGGGGAGCGGAGCTGCGTCACCCCGGGGTCCCACCCTGCCCTCCCCCGACCCCCCCCCCCAGGGCTGCAGCCCCCCGCGCTGCGGCGCGCGCCCCGGCCTCGGGGGTCCCAGCCCGCGCCCTAGCCCGCTGCTCTCACCGCACCGCTGCTCCTGCAGGGAGGGAAACGAGAGGGGATAAGCAGGGGGCTTCATCCAGTGTCTCCCAGCTCAGGCTCCCACTGGCTTCAGGACAAACTCCAGGGGGCCCTCTGACCCAGAGGCCTTGCCACTGGCTCTCCCTTCCTTGGGTCCCAGGAGTCCGGCTCCCTACCTCCCCCTCTCAGGACAGGTGTCCCTCCCAGCTCCCAGCCCTCTCAGGGACCCGGGACACCCCCGCCTTTCCTTCCGCGGGACCCTCGTGTGCCCGGCTTCCACCCCTCACTCACTCATCCGCCATGCCGAGTCTCAGGCCGGGAATTGCGCGGGCAGAAGACAGATCCCGGGGCTCTCGGTGGGTCAGTGACGGGGCGTCGGGGCGACCTTGGAGGTCCCTGGGACGCTCGGCCTCTTCCTGGCTGCTCAGGCCTCCCCGAGGACACTGAGATAAGGGGCGAAGGACAGAGCCTAAATAGACTGCGCCGCCTCCTCCCTCGGCCCAGGATGAGAGATAACGGGGCGCGTGAGGGGCGGGGCTGGCCGCGCTCCAGCTGGATCACCCCGCAACCTTGGCGGCCTGGGCCCCTCCTCCCTTAGAACCAGCAGTCCCAGCCCCCAGCCCCAACTAAAATGTTATCTCCATGAGATTACACTAAAACATAAAGACTCCCAAGTGGGGGCTTCTAGAGAGGGGAAGAGGGGGGCCATCCCTGGAGGGTGGAGCCAGGAGGGGGAGCGGCGTATACAGAAACCCCATGACAGAACTTTATTTTTTCACCGTCTCATGGTCAGTTTCAGTGCCCCAAACCTCAATAAATTGTGTTGATTGTGGATCCAAGCGTGGGGGCCTGGAAATCTCGTCTCCATTTTCCTCTCCTGACTACCCCAGGTCCTTCCCCTCCACCAGCCCCTGGAGACAGAGCGAGGACCAGAAAGACACAGGGACACTTAAAGAAAAGGACTCAGCTGTCTTTACTGGAACCACTTGGGGGCTGGCCCCCAGAAGGCGGCTGGAGGCAGACGGTCTGATAGGATCTCCGGGCTGGGTTTGCAGTGGAATTTAGAATTCTGCAAGAACAATCTAGAATCCTTAGAACGTAGAATTCCACAAATGGAATTTGAAATTCGAACACCTCTGGCGCTGAGAATCTTGAGAGTAAAATTGAGAATTCTAGTGACAGGTTTAGAATTTTAGGAGTTCAGAATTAGATGTGTTCTGACTTCAGAATTTAGAGACGGGGGAGTTGGTCTCTGGGGGTGGCGTCAGACTCTCTGGCTTTGGGGTCTGATCCATTGGGGGTGGAGTCAAAGCCTCTTGGGGCGGAGCCCAAACCTCCAAAAGTGAACCCTGAGTCTCCGAGGGCGGCTTGAGAGGCTCAGGAGGCGGGGTCAGATCTTCAAGAGGCAGAACCAGACACTCGGAAGGCGGGGCCAGGGCTGCTGGGGGCGGGACCATGACCTCGGGAGGCGGGGCCACATCTTCAGGAGGCGGGGTCAGGGGCTTAGAAGGCGGGGCAAGAGCTTCTGGGGGCGGGACCACCACCTCAGGAGGTGGAACCAGATTTTCAAGAGACGCGGCCACATCTTCAAGAGGCGAGGCCAGGCTCTCGGAAGGCGTGGCCAGGGCTTCTGGGGGCGGACTCCTACAAGCCACTGCAAGGTCAGCGCCACCGGGAGGGGAGTCTCCGGACTTGTAGAAGCGCGCGAAAGTCTCTGAGGGCCTGGCCCCGGGTTGCGGGGTAAATCCAGCCGCCCGAGCTAGCTCCCCGACGCGGGCCTCGAACCCCTGCAGCTGCTCCGACCGCAGATCTACCAGGTATCTGAGGCCAGGAAGAGGCACGTTAGGGGACCCTGCTCTCGGGCCCCCCGCCGGGACTCCCGTGCCCTGCGCTCATCTGGCTCACCGGGCCAATTCCACGATCAGGCGCCCGCCGGGGGCCACGCAGTCCCCGAGCTCAGGGCTGAGAAGATGAACCATTCTGCAGAGAATAAAGAGACGCGGCTGAGCTTCCGAACGCCGGGTCCTGAGGGAGGAGGGGCCGGGAGGACCCCTGGGTCTGAGGGAGGAGGGGCTGGGGGCCTGGACCCCTGGGTCTGAGGGAGGAGGGGGCTGGGGGCCTGGACCCCCGGGTCTGAGGGAGGAGGGGGAGGGCATGTTTTGCTCCACCTGAAGGAGGGTTCTGGGGGTCCCAACACATTGGGCCTGAGGGAGGAAGCGGCTGGCGCCTGGCCTCTGAGTACTGAGGAAAGAGGGCCTGGGGGAGGGAAGTGGAGGTCCTCCCAGGCTCTCTTACCCGCAGGCCAAGTAGAGAAGCTGGAACCGTCCTTTGTAGCAGTCTTTGTGGTGCAGGGTCTGGGCAGAACCGAGGGGCAGGAAGTGGACAGTGAAAGTCTCAGGGGCGGGGTCTGCTGCAAAGGGGCAGAGAGGGGTCATCCCGGAGCGTGGAGCCATGGTGGGGGGTGGGGCGCAGGCACTTGGAAGAACGTAGAGGCGGGCAGAGTCTGGGCAGACACACAGAGCTTGGAGATAACACTCCTTGTAAATGTCCACCTTGAAGTCCTTTTTTCCTCCTTTCTCTTAGGTGGATTCCTGGAAAATTCTTGGGAGGTCGGCCCGAGAGGCAGAGTCCCATTTCACAGAACAGAGAAGTGAGGCTCAAGAGAGGGAAAGCGGCGCAGGGCGCTGTCCGTGGAGTGGGACGGACACCTGGGGAGAGCCAGCTTGGGGATGGCCCTTGAGGTTTAGGGGAGTGTGAGATGAAATTGGGTCTCCAAGAGGTGGCTGGGACCCTGTACCCTGCTAGAATGTTCGCAGTCAGCTCAGACTTCTTCAGGGAGAATTAGAATTCTATTTGTGGAATTCAGAGTTCCAGGAAGGAGGTGGACTATCAGGAAGCGACTGGAACCCACCTCAGCCCGAGCTCGGGTGTGAAGTACCTGGAGCCGGACCCCGCGTCCCGCGTTCTCCCTCTGCGGCCTTCCTCGCCCGGGCCCCGCCTCCCACGTCAAGGGGAGCGCTGAGTCCGCGGCTTACCCGGCTCAGGGACTCCCTCCTCGGGCCGCCCCTGGGTGGCTCCTGGGCGCCGCCAGGCGGACACCTCCCGGAACAGCGCCGTCACGTTGTGCAGCGTGATCTCGCCCGCGGTCTGCCAGGGGAGGGGGCGCGGCCAGATGCTGGGGCGGGGGGCGGCGGGGCCGGGGTCTCGCGATGCCCACCCCCCCCGCCCCAGCAGCGCCCGCACACCTTGACCGGTTGTCCGTTGCTGGTGCGCAGGAGGCTCTGGTCGTCTGCTTCGATGCCAAAAGCCACGAAGGGCCCCGTGGCGATGTCTCCCCAGTACCCGCGCGCCGCCACGCGCTCCCCGCGCTGGGAAGGCAGGGCGAGAGGCGGCGGGTGAGGGCGGCGCTGGGGTCTTGGAGAAGGAGGGGGGGAAAGGTCAGGGGATGGACACGCACGTGGCTCAGGAGGCGACCGGACGCCAGGGTCCGGTTGGGCACGTGGTAGGCGCTGGGATCTCTGAGCTCAAAGGCGACGCCTGTGTCTCTCCAGCGCCGAAACTCGCGTATGTGGATGGCCTGGGCCTGGGGAAGGGGCCGGGAGGGAGGCCCCAGTGCACAGGGAGCCCAGGCCCAGCCCCTCTTCCCTCAGACCCAGGAGTCCGGGCCCCCAGCCCCTCCCCCGGGTCCTAGGGCGCGCCGCTCACCCCGCGGTCGTGAAGCTTCATGTGCAGGTCCCAGTCGCTGACCCCGCGCCGCGCGTCGTAGCGGGAGCCCAGGTATTGGCGCAGCCGCGAGTCCCACAGGCGCCTCATGGGGAAGGCCTCGGGTCCCTTCTCCCCGCCGGCCCAGAAGCGGAACACCGCCTCCAGGGCGTCCCGCTCGCGGAACTGAGGCACGCGTGGGGAGGGGAGAAGGAGGGGAGTGGAGGACGAGCGGCTTCTCCAGCCTGACCCTCCCTCCACCCCAGGCGGTGAGCAGGATCCTTTCTCAGATGAAGAGCCTGAGGCTTCAGAGAGAGGAATCCCCCCTCCCGCCGAAGATCCCACTGTGGGAGTCAGGGAGCCGGGATCCCAGCTCCAGAGCCCCGGCCCCGCCATCTACACAGTTGTCTCGGGACTGCCCATTTCCATTCTCCCCGCGGCCACCGGGAACCCAGCGGGACGGCGGCACCTTGAGGGCGCGGAGGCTGAGCCAGGGCAGCTGCTCCGCCAGGCGGTCGGGCTCGGGGACCAGGTGCGCCAGGCGCTGGGCCTGGGCGCGCACGACGGCGGCCACCGGGGCGCGCAGCAGGGCGTTCCCCCACACCTCCAGGAAGGCCTCGCTCCGCTCTGGGGGGAGCCCGGAAATCAGACCCGCGTGGGGGAAGACCCTCTCCAGAGCGTATATTAATTTCTATTATTATCTTACTATTATTTCACATTTATTAGTGAATAAAATGAAGCCCCGCAAACTCTCCGCCCATCCCAATAACTACAACATAAGAACAGATTACGTCTAATTCAGGTCTCTTTCTTTGCTTACTCCACCCCACCTCCCAGGTAACTGCAGTTCTGAATTGCATGTGTACATTTCCCTTGCTGTTAAAAAAGATCTGCAAACACCTGTGTTAAAATGTTATAGTATTAACTGCTTAGTTTAGTTGTTCTAAGAATCTTACGGTTCTTAAGAATCTTTAGTTGTATATTACATATAGACATATGTAATGTTTCATTTTAGTTAAGAAACATATAGAAGAGAACTCTAGTTTAATTACATAGACAGATAGGTTATTTTACTTAAGAACCTTATACAAAGTGCACTGTGTGATTTGTGGTCTTCTGAATGTCCTAGGTTACTATTGACAAAGACCATTCATAATCATGACAAGAATAAAAATGGATAAAGGTGCTGAGCTCCTAACTCAGACTGAGAAAGGGTAGGCACCAGCTCATGGCCACACAGCAAGCAGAAGCAGGATTTGAACCCAGTCTGAGTTCACAGTCCTTGCCCCAAGCATCCAGGTAAGGAAATAAAGAATCACTTCCCGCCTCCCTATCCAAACCCTCCTCCTTTTCAGTCTCAGCTCCAAGGCTGCCTCCCAGAGGCAGACGCCCTGGGATTCACACCTTCAATTGAGGGAGACTCAGGGCTGAGATCAGCTCAGCCAAACCCCCTGCCTTTCCTGCCTCCCCTCATCTGCGGTTGACTCTCAGGGAGTCCCCAGATCTCTGTTGGCCTCCCAGGGCAGGAAATGTTGAACATTTACGTGGCGTTATGCACTATTCCGAGAGTTTTATTTGGATTTTCTCCTGGAGTTCTCTCAACGGTTCTAGAAGGTGTTATACATTTAGTCCCATTTTACAGGTAGGAAAAGCTGAGGCTCTAAGCTCACTGATTAAGCAAGTGATGAAACAGAGGGCAAGGAACAAAAATTTTAAATTGCACCATTGAAATGCCGGAATCCCTGCAGGAGGAGGAGGATGTGGGGGCCGGAATGCATGGGTACTGATAACTGACCTTGTAATCCCATCTTCTCAGGTTCCTCCAGGGCTAGGCTGAAGATCAGCATGTGTCGGGCCACAGCTTCCAGATTGTTCTCCAGCACATGGAACTGAAAGGATGGACAGGGGAGAACAACTCTGAGACCTGCGAGTCTGGCCCCTCCTCCCTCAGACCAGGCTCCAGCCCCTTGCTCACTGGACCCAGGATTTTACACCTCCAACCCCTCCTCCCTCAAGGACTCAATCTGGGCCCTCGTTCTCATCCTCCTTCTTCCAGGGCCCTAGAATCCCAGCTCACGTTGAACCTCCTGCGAGGCCAGAGCTCGGCCCGGGCCAGAGTCCGCAGCAGATGCCGCCCATCCACGGAGCCCAGCAGCAGCACATCTAGCTCGGAGGTCCCGTGCTCTTTATCTGCCTGCGAGTCTGTGTCCACAGGGGGACCTGGCAAAGCGACAGCAGGTTGGGGTTGGAAGCCGCCAGAGGGTCCCCGACAGCCGCTCCTAGAATAATGGACTACAAATCCCAGCAGGACTTGCACCCATGGCCTGGGTTCCAAACGGAGCTGTGCCCCCGGGCACTCTGGGATTTGTAGTCCTCACGGAGTCCACCCGGGAGGCCATCGTGGGAGCGCCCCCTGCCGCCCAGGCTGGGAAGGCAGCCGCTGTACCCGAGCAGTCCCGGGAGAGTCCGGTGAGGGGTGGTGGGGGGACTCACTTTCAGCCTGCAGGTCCAGCGCCGGGGACAGGCCCCACCAGGACACCGAGCCGAAGCCGAAGCCCGAGCCCGCGGGTGTGGTCATCGCCCTGCGGCACAGGGAATTCCCAGTGTCTCCGCATCGCCCACCCCCATGCCTCTCTCACAGCCCTTTCCCTCCGCGTGGCACACCCCTCACCTTTATCCTTCCAAATATCCCGGGCGCCCGGGCTCTCCCTCCTCGCTGGGCCGGGGGCTGAGGTCCGGCGGTCGCTCCACAACCGCCGCCCATAGTCCCCGCCCTTTTCGACCAGTCGGCCAATGGGAGTATGCAGGCTAGTACCGCCGCGATCCATTGACCAATAAAAGTAAGGGGTCCTCGCCCACAACGAACTTCTGACCAATCGGAGAGCTGAAGTGCGGCTGTCCTGGCGTGCGGAAAAGGAGGGCGTGAGGACGCGGTTGTCTTGACGACGGCGCGGCAGGGGCAGGGGTGGTGCTGGAAGAGGGTGGGGCAGGGTCTGGGTCGGTCCAAATGTCTGGGATGGGGGGAGGCCGGTGCTGATCCAAATTTAGACAGAGGGGCGCAGAGCCTTTATTAATTCAAATGCAAGTGAGGTGGCCTAGAATTTCGTAGACCTCGCTGTCCCATTTCCCCCTCGCATCATGGGCTCTTTGTAAGCCTGTTGTTACACACTCCCATTGGTAAAAACTACATTATATAAATTCACAATTAAATACCTTAGATTAAAATAAAGGTAATAAATACTCAAAACTCATCACTTTCTATTTTAGGGTTACCTGAGTTATTGAGGTCATTTACATCTATCGTATCTGTATGGGAGAAATACTAGTTTAATGCAGTATTTTAAAAAATCAAATTGGCAAACTATGCCTGTTTTGTAAATAAAGTTTCATCGGAACCAGGGTGAGACGAGGAAGGCAGGATGGAGCAAGTGCAGGATCGGATCCTGTGCCAGTTATGTATTATGTCCCCCAAAAAGCCATTATCTTTGATGCAATCTTGTGAGGGCAGAGGTATTGGTGTTGATTGGATTGTAATTCTTTGAGTGTTTCCATGGATATGCGACCCACCCAACAATAGGTGATAACTCTTTTTGGATAATTTCCGTGGAGGTGTGGCCCCGCCCATTCAGCGTGGTCCTTGATTAGTTTACTGGAGCACTATATAAGCTCAGACAGAAGGAGCGAACTTTTTACAGCCAAGAGGGACACTTTGAAGAATGCAAAGGAGCTGAGAAACAAGCCGCAGCTTACAAAGACATTTTGGAGATGGCCTTTGAAAGCAGACTTTTGCTCTGGAAAAGCTAAGAGAGGACAAACACCCCAAGAGCAACTAAGAGTGACATTTTTGAGGCACTGAAGCCTAGAGAGGAACGTCCTGGGAGAAAGCCATTTCGAAACCAGAACTCTGGAGCAGACGCCAGCCACATGCCTTCTCAGCTAACAGAGGTTTTCCGGACGCCATTGGCCATCCTCCAGTGAAGGTAACCCCTTACCTTGGACACTTTATGGACTTAGGACTGTAACTTTGTAACCAAATAAACCCCCTTTATAGAAGCCAATCCATTTCTGGTATTTTGCTTAAGGACAG
Organism: Choloepus didactylus; assembly: GCF_015220235.1. Taxonomy (NCBI): domain Eukaryota; kingdom Metazoa; phylum Chordata; class Mammalia; order Pilosa; family Megalonychidae; genus Choloepus; species Choloepus didactylus. Next base: position 3,295,135 of record NC_051333.1, on the reverse strand, counting down.
CATTAGCAAACTGGAACAGATTCTGTTAAGATTTAGGTATTTTGTCTATCGTGGATTTGGGGGCATTAATTCTGATTTTTTAAAAATATTACATAAAAATATTACTTGTCTTGATTATGGAGTGTTTTTGCACCCCCACTGTGGTAGGTCGGCTCAGGTACCCCAACAAACACGTGCTTAACCTAAATCTGCAGTCTTGAGGATGTGGACCCATTTGAAATAGGACTTTTTGAAGATGTTATTTGTAGTTAAGCTGTGGCGAACTGACCCAGGATGGGGCTTAGTGCAGATTACTGACAATTTTATAAAGAGAATCTGGAAGTCACAGAAAGGAAGGGACATCGCCACGTGTGGGGAGGCAGACGTACAAGCCAAGGAACCTCAAGGGTCGGCTGGCAGCCAGCACCCGCTTGCTATCGTCTTTGGGGAGAAAGCAAGCCTTGCCGATATCTTGATTTTGGACTTCTAGCCCCAGAACCACTTGTTCTTTAAGCCAAACCAATTGCGTGCTAGGCATCATAGCAGCCTGGCAGACTAAGACAACCATAAATTTGGAGACCCAGGCTCCAGCCCTGGAGAATACTGTATGATGGTGCACTCCGAAGGCGTCTCTTCTCCACTCCACGTTCACTGACTTCATGTCGGTTGCTCGAAATCAGCCACGGTGGGAATGTTTACACCCCAGAAATGGGCAAACCACACACCTGGGCTTCAGAGAGCTGGATCTTGACAGCACAAGGCAGGAAGGCTGCCAATCTCCAGATCTGCATTCTTTGCATTGCTCCATCCCGCTCGCATCTGCCCCTGTGCTCCCCCTGAACAAGTCCTGCTCATCCTTCCAGCCCCTGCTGGGGACCTTCCTCTGAGTCCGGCCCCTGCTGCCCCAGCAGAACAACCACAGCCCTGTGGCCACCCCGTGCCTGCCCTCTACTTTTCACTGGGGAGGTCAGATAGCAGGGTGCTTGGGAGCGTGGCCTTTGGCTTCAGCCATACCTGGGCGTACATCACACCCCTGTCGTGAGCTGGCCTAGTGGACTCAGCAGATGCCTTAGCCTTTCTGAACATCTGAGGGTCAACAAGCATCTACCTTGAGGGATAGTGCAAAGAGGGGAAACAATGAATGCTTGGAAAGTAATTACAAGGTCCCAATTCAAAAGCCTGGCACTGGAGCTGCTGTGGTGACGGGGTCCACTGGGGTCCCCCGGCCCAGCCTGGTTGAGGCACATCCCCGGGTGGTCTGCTCCCGCTCCTAACCCAGCTGCAGACCTTAGGAAAGTCACTGGCCTTTCCTGAGCTTCACTTCCCTATTTTGCAAAACGGGGGTCATGAGAGCTGGCAGGGGTGTGGCGGGTGGAAAGGAGGGCCCTCTGGCCGCCCCCTCCCCCCGCCCCCAGGGATGAGGTTCTGGCCCCGGAGAAAATGAAGGCTGAGATCTCCGCAGCCTCTCAAGCCAGCCCTCAGCCCATCAGAACCAAGGCCTCCCACTCAACCCAGAATACTCCTCCAGCCCCTTAGCTCGGCCCCCACAAACTGGCTTTCTGCCGGGTCTCTTACTTCCTTCCAAACACACAGGCCCTCACGCTGTCCTCCAGCCACACTGGCCTCCCGGCTCTTTTGAGAACACACTGAGCCCTTTCCTGCCCCAGGGCCTTTGCAATTTGGGTTCCTCCTGACTGGAATTATCTTCCCCCTTATCTGTGCAAGCCTCATTCCTTCTTGATTAATTTCACTTCAAACATCAGCTCAGGGAGGTGGTCCCTTATCAGCTTTTCTAAATTATCTCAGCCTTTCACTGGTTTCCATCCAAGAACCTACAGCCATTTGTAACTCTTTTATTCTTTTTGTCTGCTTTATTGTTGAATCAGGGAACCACGGGTTCCCGAGACCCCAGTGTCACCATCAAACCTGGAATGGCTTCTCCCCCAGTATTTAGAGACAGACTTCTGGCTGTGTGGTCCTGAGCAGGTCACATCATTTCTCTGAAACCCAGTTTCCTCATTTGTCAACTGGGAATAGTAATTGCATCTGTCTTGGGAGGCAGTTGTGAGGGTTATTTTTGACAGTAATAATCCATAATGCTGTCTTTGCAAAGACGTCCCTCCTCCTACACATACACACATTCACTCACATAAGAAATCCCTGAATTCCTTTGGAGAAATTTTTAAAACCTCATAGACATCATAACCTGTGTGACTCATTTGGTTTCCCCTTTCCCACTGGCTACCAGGAAGCTCAGAGACCAGGTTGTGCTCTGTCCTCAGCCTCTGGAAGTACTTTTTGCCTCATTGTCCACTTAACCTTCTGCCTAAGAGAACTCTCTTGCCAAATTCCTTGGACCATTGTCAGCCACCTGAAATCCTGCCCAGGAGGAGGTGAGGGGAAGCCAATCAAACAGTCATCTTTCCTGGACACAGCCTGGGAAGCAGCATTTGATGAAAGAAGAGTGAGGTGAAATCGGTACCACTGACTTTCCCTGTGTAACTCTGTCCTTTCTCCCAGTCCCTGGAGAGTGCATTCCCAGACTGTGTGCCCGCTGTTTCCTTGGCGAGAACATGGTGGGGAGGCGAGGTCTGGGTTTGCTTCTATTCTGGGTCCCCAGAACCCAACAGAAACTGGCACACGGGAGCCCTCAGGGAATACAGACTGGATGGATGATGGATGAAGAGAGGGATGCAGGGAGGCAGGGAGGGAGGGATGCAAATATGGGTATGAAAGTCCATGTGAATCGGGAATGAGAGAGTGAGTGGACAAATTCATAAGCACATGAATTCTCACACCTCACAGCAAATACGCGGTAGATACAATTATTGTCACAAGTTTTCAGAGGAGGAGATGGAGGCTCAGAGGGGGTGAATGAATGAATGAATGAATGCATAAGTAAATGGGGGTTGGGTAGATGGATGCATGAGTGAATGGGCTCTGGGATGGGTTCCAGCCCTTCTGCCCTCTCAGCCCTTGAGATGAGGTTCCCTCTGGGTCCCCCAGCCCCTGCCCACCCACCGCCAAGAAGCACAGGGGCCAGGCCACCAGAGCTGCGGAGTATTTATTGGTCCCAGTGCAGGGTTCAGACTGGGAACAGAAACTCGCGACCCTGTGAAGGAGGTGGGAGTATGGAGGTAAGGGGACTGGAAGATGGGGTCACTGATTGTCAAGGCAGAGTATGGGGTCCTGGGAAAGGGGGAGACCAGACTGCTCCCCCATCCCCCAGGGTCCCTGGGGCCTCTGGGTATGTGTGCATGTATGGGTGGGGGTGGGGGGCAGTTGGCAAGTCATCATGATTGGCATAGTTGGGGGTGAGAAGTCAGGAGTGGGTCAGGTGACTGGGGCGGGGGCAGGGGCAGGGAGCTGGCGGTCAGAGAAGGCTTAAAGGCCGGTCCGGGCCTCGGCCAGGGCCAGGTGCCCAGGGTCAGGGGCCGGAGTCCGGGACTGGTCCGGGCCGTGGGCTGGGGATCAGGGCACCGGAAGCAGCCTGGCCCGGTCAGGGGGCCGCAGTGAGTGCCACTGGGCGATGGGCCGCCGGGGGTTAGCCAGCATGTCCGCCCAGTGCCGCAGGCCCGCCCCACCGGCGGCCGAGCCCACCGCCACCCGCCCGATGGCCTCGTTCTTGCCCAGCTTGTCGTAGTCCAGCACGGTCAGCTCCACCTGTACCTTCTGGGGTGCAGCAGGGGGGAGAAGAAGAGGCAGGAGAGCGGGGGAGGGGGAGAACAGGGTTGCTAAGGACATCTTCCCCCTGGCAACCAGAGTTCCCAGGAGCCCCTAGATGCCAGATGGAGGGGAGCAGAGAGCCCTGGGATTAGGGGGACACCTTGGAACCAGATTTCTAAGGAGGTGTGAGCCCCCTGCACTAAGTGCACGGGGCACTTAGGAGCCTCCTTGGAGAGCAGACCCTAAGGGGCCAAATCTTGAGGACTCCCAAATGGGTGGAGGGGCATGAACAGGGGTGAGAGGGTGGTGGGCAGAGTCTGATTTTAGGGACCCTGTCTTCCGGGAGGGTGGGGCCTCCCGGTCCTCGTGGGAGACAGAGACCCTCCAAGACCGGGTCTCCGGGGAGTGGCTCCCGGGGAAGGGGCGGCGGCAGGTCGGAGCTCACCTGCACCTGGTCGCAGGCCACCTCGAAGCTGAAGGACTCGTTGTAATAGGGGTTCAGCGTGTTCTTCTTGATGGTGGTTTTCTTCTTCCGGACCTTTTTGCCCCCCTGCAGCAGGTGAACCTTGACATAGGGGTCTGGGGGAGGGAGGAGACGTACAGGGCAGGTCAGACGAGGGGGTCTGGACCAAGGTAGACCCCCCACCCTGCAGGGCCCCTCAGGCCTCCCTCCCAGCGCGCCCAAAGCTACCCTAACCCTCCCGTGGCAGCCGGCACCTCCCTCTCCCCCAAGAGACCCTCTGCGCCCCGAAACTGCCAGGACCTTAGCCCCAGAACGTCCGCCCCTCATTTCTGCTTCCCACCCACCTGACAACCCCCCTACGTCCATCTTCTTCAGGTTTTTAGCCTCCAGGACGATGACAGTGAGCTTCCCGGCCGTGGGGACGTAGCGGAGGGAGAAGCAGATGTCCCCCAGCTTCTCCTGCTGAAAGGAGCAAAGCGCCCCACCCCCAGGCCCCCAGTCCACGTCCGCCCCCTCCCAACCTCAGTGCACCCCCCCTTGCCTTGGAATGGAATGGTCCGGAGCCAAGAACCCGGTGGTACAACCCAAGGGGCGGGGCTTGGAGCTGCGCCCCCGGACGCGAGGATCCCATTGGTCAGGGCCGACTGGGGGGCGGGCTTCTCCCTCACCTCCTCCCGCGCAGCCGCCTGCAGGTCCCGCCAGGCCAGCAGCGGCCGCCCCAAGTCCACGGAGCTCATGGGGACCCGCACCTCCCCGATGGCGTCGTTGCGGGAGAAGCGGTCGTAGTCGAACACCGCCATGACCAGTACCCTGCCCCCCAGCTCCACGTAGGGGACCTGGGAGCGGGGGAGAGCGGGAGGGGAGGGGGCGAGGTCAGAGAGGGAGGAAGTGGGCAGAGCTCGTGAGGGTGGGAGGCGCTGGGGGGACAGCAGAGGTTCAGGGAGTTCAGTGGGACCCAGCCGGGGCAGCCCATAGACAAGGGACAAACCCAGGGGTCAGTGGTGCCCCAAAGGGTCCAGTGGAATCACCTCAGGAGCTGGGAGCTCCACGCGGGCTGTAGGAAGTGGGGCAGGCTAGCAAGAACGGCGCAGTGCGGGGACAGGAGCTCACCTTGAAGGCGAAGGTCTCCCCGAAGTGCGGGTTCAGCGTCTGCCGGTGCACCTTGGTCTCGTGCCGCCTCCGCTTGTCGGGCAGCAGGTGCACCCTCACGTAGGGGTCCGAGGAGCCACCCAGGTCCAAGGCCGCTAAGCCCTTGGCTTGCAGGATGCCCACCAGCAGCTGGGGGCGGGGCCAGGCACAGTGAGGGGCGGGAACCCTTGGACACCCCCCTCCAAATCATCCGCTCCCCACACACCCACCTGGCCAGTCTGGAAATCGTAATCCAAGGAGTACTGCAGCCGTCCTAGGTCATGCTTCTCTGCCACCTGCTGCCCTGCTCCAGACAGGGCCGGCTCCAGCTCCTCCACCTCTGGCTGCACCTTAGGGAGCCAGGGGCAAGGGCAGGTGAAGTCTTCCCTTGAGAAGGGCATCCCTCCATGAATAGAAGTCAAGGGAGACTCAGATTCCCTGGCTTGAGGCCCATCTGGCTAAGCAGAGTTGGTGTTTGATTAATGATGTCTGCCATGAGCAGGGCAGGAGCAGTGGTGACACACGTGCAGTGCGTTTGTCACTGTTTGATTAGTTATGTCTGCCCTGGGTAGGGGACTCGAAGTGGTGACACATGCAGTGTGTTTGCCGCTCTAAACTTGAACAAGCAGCTCTGATATGGGTCCCTGGGTCACTGCTTGGAGAAGAACTTCCTGGGAGAGTTACATGATGACCCACAATGGATCATGTGAAATGTCAAGCCAATACAGTTTCAGGTACTGTTTGTTACTGTATCCTGGCCAAGCCTATCCTGACTAACGCATCAATAAAAAAATATGCATCAATAAAAAGCTTAATCCTGCTCAGAGGAATGACAGAGATTTTGTTTCATGTGCCAATGGATGTATTTGGGTGGCTATGCCAGATGCCCATTGATTGGTGATTTTTGCCAGAGCAAAACGAGGAGAAATGGCAAATTTACTGGGTACTTGCCCTTCTGAAGTAGAATAACAAAATCAGACAGTGTCTCTTTAACCTTGTAATGGTTAGGTTCATGTGTCAACTTGACCAGGTGATAGTACCCAGCTGTCTGGTCAAGCAAGCACTGGCCTAACAATTGCTGTGAGGACGTTTGTGGCTGGTTAATAAACCAACAGGCTGGTTTATTAAATTATCAGTCAGTTGGCTGATGACTCACCAAAGGGCGTGTCTGCCTCAATGAGAGAATGCAATTGGCTGGATTTAATCCAATTAATCAGTTGAAGACTTATAAGTGAAACAGATAGAGGACCTTCACTTCTTCGGCTGCCCAGCAAAGCGTTTCCCGAGGATTTCATAAAAGTTGCTGGTTCGTTTCCTGAGGAGTTCATCGGACATCTTCCTTGGAGTTGACAGTTTGCTGACTATCCTACAGAATTTGGACTTGTGCATACCCACAGTTGCGTGAGTCACTTTTATAAATTTTATAGTCATAGACACCTCTCATTGATTCTGTTTCCCTAGAGAACCCTAACTAATACAAACCTATTCTCAAAATTTAGTGTGAATCTAAGAATCCCCCTGAGTAGTGTAGTCAAATGTGGATTTCTGGAGTCACACCTTGAAGAGATTTTGACCCAGTAGGTTTCGCAGTTTCCACACTTTGCATTTTCAACAAGTACCCCAGGAGGTTTTGATGCAGATGGTCTTTGAACATTTTTGGCTTCAGAGATGGGGATGGGATAGGCCACAGGACCCTAGAGGATATTCCTTGTGGGTAAACAGAACAACAGGTATTTGTTGAGATGGATGGAGGGGAAATACTAGTTATTGGCCATGAACCTGAGACTCAGAAAGGACGTAGTCACACAACTGGGAAATGGCCCCTCTGGGTTGGAAACCCAGCACTCTCTGGCGGCCAAGCAAACCTCAGTCCATTCTGCACTCGGCGGCCTAATGCACAGATTCTTGAACCAGTAGCCTTTTATTTTCCACCCCAGTGGACTCTTCCCACTCACATTTCATCCTTTCAGGACTGCCACACCATCTTCGTCCCTGGTCTGCTTGTCCCAAATCCACATGGGTTCCAGAGGATTCAGCCTAACACCCAGCAGACCCTGCCCCTCTTCTGCTCAAAACTCGTCTGTGGCTCCCAGTTGCCCTCATTACAGGGACACAGCCAAGCCCTCCAGAATCTTCACTGCAGAAGTGTACCTATACTCTACATCCCAGTTGTTCTGAAAATGGCTCATTGTTCTCCTGGATTCCAGGCCCCAGCATATGATCCTCTTTCCGTTGCCTTCTCTCTGCTCTTGGGCAGCTGTGTTTGCCCCTTGAGTCTCAGCGCAGAAGTAACCTCCTCCAGGAAGGCTTCCAGGATGCTCTAGGCTCTGGGTTGGCTTCTCTGAGCTCCCGTACTGCCCTGCAGTGCCTCCAATGTGGCACACATTTCCCTCTGTTGTGAGTGTGTGTGCCAGTGTTGAACTCCCCCACCAGACCGGAAGCTTCCTTGAGAGCAGCTACAGGTCTGACCCATCTCTGTGTCTCCAGAGTCCAGTTTAGGGCCAGACACATAGGAGATGAGTGAATAAAGTAGGTTTCAGAGGGAAGGGGCAGGGTTGAGGGGCTGGGCAGGGCCGCACCTTGTCTAGGTAACTCCGGCCCAGCTCCTTCACTTCCTGCAGGTAGACCTGGGCTTCCGCCTGTCTCTTCTTGCCCGCTCGACTCCGACAGCGCTTCCGGAAGAGGCAGAAACAGCAGGTGGAGACGAGGAGGCCCGAGACCAGCACGACTGTGGCCAGGGCCCAGGGGGGCACTGCAGGGGCAGGGGGACAATGCAAATTGAGGACCTGGGAAGGAGGCGCACGGTTCCCTTCAGGTTACATGAGGAGCTGAAAGTCCTGGCCTGGTTTTCCCTCCAGCCATTTCCATTCCATGTTATTCCATGTTTTCCTTTCAACTGATTTTATCTATAAAACTTATTTGGTGCCCTAATCCCCGCTGGCACCTTGCAGATTTTCTTGCCTATTCACACCACCTCCCTCCCTCCCTCCACTCCCATTCTAATATCTGCTCAAACCCCGGTGCTTTTAGAAGAAGCCCGGCCCGTCCCCAGGCCTCAGTTTCCCCATCTGTATAGAGAAAGGAGAGGTAGACCTTCCAATTCACCAACTCAAGATCCCATCCCATCCTGCGACACTTGATCCGACTCTGGGTTTTCTTTCCCCCCATGTCATTCAAATCCCAGCCCAGAATCCGACCCTGTCATCCCACCCGGATTTTCCAGCACGCCGGCCCGGCAGCCCCGTCCGCATGCCGCCCCTGGGGCACCTAGCTCGGGTTCTCGCTCACCCGGGCCGTGGCTGATGCGACTGGAGTCCGGAGGCGCGTCGGGCGTTGCAGGCCCCGGGGTCGGGGGCTCCGGGAACATGGCGGCGGCGTCCCACGGTCCTCCCTGCGGGGGCACCCAGGCGCCCTAGCCCCCCACTCCCACCCCAGGCAGCCATTGAGTCCTCCGAGCAACAAAGAACTTTGCTGGAGTCCAGCCTGCGGCGCTGGGGGCTGGGGTTCCAGGACCCAGCTCCCTCCCAAAGGGACGCCCCCTCCTTCCCAGGCGCCCCCAGGAATCCCGCAGACGTCTGCCTGGCCCCGCCCGCAGGGCCTGAGCGGGAAGTGGGCGAAGGAGGGCGTGGGAACCGTCACCTGCTGGCTTTGCCCGGGCGCGGTGGGAGCGCCATGGTTGCCGGGGCAATGGCCTGTTGCCACGACAACGAGCGGGGCTTACGCACAGATGCAGATTCCCCGCCCCGCCGGCTGTGTCCCCGCCCTGTCCGGCCTGGGACCCCCGACCCGGGTCCCAGGGGCCACAGAGGGCGATGGGGGACCGCCGTGGCCCGTGCGTCCTGGCGCATCCACCCGCGCGCCCGCATTCAGCACCTCTCCCCTTCCCCACTCCTGCAGGGGGCCTGCCTGCTGCCCCCCACAGCCTTTCGGCCTGTTTGTGGCTTCACACCTGTGACCGCCTCGCTCTCCCTTCTCTGTCTCTCGACCTCAAATAGATGCCGCTTCCCATTTCCGTCTCCCGGTCAGTGCCTCTCCGCCCCCTCGCCCGCGTCGCGCCCACCCTCTCCCAGGGTCTCCCTCGCTCTCCCTGAGCCCGCCCCGCCCTTCCCCCCGGCTCTGCCCACCTGTCTCGGGTCTCTCGATCCCAGCCTTCCCGTCTCAGGCTCTAGCCAGGGTCGGGAGTGCGCACGGGGCCGCGGGAGCGGGTGCCGGCGGCTCCTACCTGTTTCGCGGCTGGACGGGACCCCCCAGAGGCCCAGGCGCCCGTCGCGCGCGGACCCCGCCCCGGCAGGAGGGCGGCGGCGCTGTCCCGGGTGCTGATCGCGGCGCTCGGCGGGGCCTGGCGGGGCGCGGCTGGAGGGAGCCTGGCCGCCGTGTGCGCGCGCGTGCGTGTGTGTGTGTGTGTGTGTGTGTGCGTGTGCGTGTGCGCGCGTGTGTGTGTCCGTATTCGGCCCGGGTAGGCGGAAAGCCCCTCCCCTCGCCAGGAACCGCGATGGCGCCCACGGATGTTTATCCTTGTCTCCCAGGATCTGCTGCCGTCGGGCACCTGCCCGATCCCCTCCTCCCCTATAGCTGAGAGAACCGAGCCCCAGGCCCCGAGACCCTTTCTGTAGATCCAGGCTCTCCAGCGTTTCAGCCCAGGGGCAGCGGCCTCGCCCTCCACGCTCCCCTAACTCCAGGCTCAGGAGGAGACGCCCCCACCCCACCCCCGACCCCGCCCCAGCTCCAGGGAACCGTGTCCACACTTTCTGGACTCAGGCGTCTGGAACCCCCACCTCCTCGGAGCCTCAGCCGTTCAAACCTACCTTTGCAGGTGCAACGTTTTGGGTCCCTCTGGCTTTCTCCCTGGGGTTCAACACCCAGACCTCAGAAACTCCATTGCTCCCACCCCCACCCCAATATTACTTCCAGACCCAGAAATCCACCAGGGCAACCGGCTCTTGGGAGAGCAGTTAATAATTTAATAAATTATGGGATAGAAAGAAAAATACATACAGGCAGCGAGGTGCAGGAGGGCCTTGTCAGAGGGACCCCTTCAACCCCAGAGCACACAAGACTGATTTGGCGGCTGAAGTAAAAGCTGGACAGGTTCCTGCCCGCTGTTGCTCCTCGGGCAGCTGGAATTCTGGGCCCTAATTCCCTCTTGCCTTGGAATTCCAGCTCCCCTCCTTGAGACCTTGGCGCCTGGGACCTTTGTCTCCTTCAAAGGACTAGGAAATGCCAGCTCCCAGCCCTCTCCCCCTCCAAGGAACCAGGAATCCGGGGCCCACCTTCCGCAGGACCCGTGAGCCCAAGCCCACCAGATCCTTCTGCCCCTGGGAAACAGGAGTTCAGGCTCCCAGCCCTGTCCTCTCCCAGGGATCCAGGAATCCGGGCTTAGGCCTCCCACTCATGGGCCCGGATGGCAGCTATGTTCTCGTAGAGAAGGTCCTCACGTGCAGCCCCCTTCTCAGCCGGAACTGGGGCTGCTTGCTGGAGGAACCTCAAGATACACTGGTGCAGAAACACGTACTGGGCCTGGGGAGGGGAGAGGGCCGGGGGCAGCCTCCTGAGCCTCAGCCTGCCTTCACCCCGGGCCCCTCCCCCTCCCCGCTCCCCTCCCCTCCCCCCTGCACCCCTCACCTCCGTCTGCACCATCAAGGGACGGCTCTCCCTCATCTTCTTCACAAAGTTGAAGGGTCCCACGAGACCCTCGCACTCCAGCTGCCGCAGCGAGACGTCCAGGGCGATGAGCGTGCCCGTGCGGCCCACCCCGGCACTGGACAGGGGAGGGGCGTTCAGGCCGCGGGAGGGGGAGTCTGGGGTCTTGGCTTACTGGAGGGGTCTGTGTTAGGTGTGCCCAGAGACCCAGGTATTCAGTGAGATTCTGGGGGATCCCATTTAAGTGGGGAGTTCCCACTTCAGTAGAAAATAATGAGAAGGTCTGTGTGTGGAGTGAGTTCTTTGTAACCTGCCAGGCCCTGGGCTGAGTGCTTTGCCTGCTTCAGTCACTCTGGAAGTTGGGGCTATTAGATGCCCATTTTACAGATGAGAAAACAGGGGCCGAGCAAGACCACCTAGCTAAGAAGTGGCAGAGCTGGGGTTCATGCACAGGCCGGTAATCCTGACCACCATATGGGGGAAGAGAGGACACTATAGCGGGGCCACCTCCAGAGGGGGCTGTCGGTGGACGGGGCTGCTCTCAGGGCCCCGTATAGCAGGGACGCTAGGAAGCCATGAGCACAGCCAGAAACAAATCCCAGCTCAGCCAGGGACCAATGGCTTAAGCTTTGACTCTTGATTTCCTTGAGACAAAATAGGGGGAAATCCCTCTCCCGTGGGGTTGGGTCAAGGATGGGCGAGCTTGTGGCTAAGACACTTTCATCACAGATTGACACACGTAAGTATTCCCTACGTGTCAGCTCTCACCGAAACCAGAGCTCCGGCCTCAGAGGACCATCACCCCAGAGGGAGCCCCTCTCCTCATGCCCTGAATGTTTATAAATTAGGTGACATCTGAGCAATGGACATTCAGCCTAAATCGATGGGGTGGGCCCCAGTCCAGGAGCCTGAGGAGGTGCTTTAAATGATTCTCAAAACCTTTGGCTGCTCCCTCCTCCTGCCCATTCGTTCCTCCTTCTGTTCTCCTTCTCCTCGCTCACTTCTCCTCCCCTTTACCTTCTCGTCTTTCTTTCCCGAGGACCCACATGGCACCCTTCTCTGAGCCCCGAGGGGCTTGGGCTGGGCCTCACCTGCAGTGCACGATGGGTGGGCCTTGCCCCGCGGTCTGGTCCAGCCACTGCCGGAGCATCTTCCAGAAGGCCAGCAAGGGGTCTGGGGACTGGGGGACTCCGTGGTCTGGCCAGGCCACATAGTGGAACTGACGGACGGACAGGGTCTCCTGCTCTTCCATCTGGAAGGAGGGGGTTGGGGGGAGGGAGAGCCACAGGCTCGGGGACCTGGGGAGGCCCGAGGGGCTGGGTTCCCCGACCAGTGGGGAAATCCCCGGGGGCACTGAGGACCCTCGGGGGAGTGGGAAGAAGCCTAGACCCCGTGGATGTTCCAGGGGGCTTCCTGGAGCGTCACCAGGTGGGGGGGCTCACGTGGAGAAGCTGAAGGTCCCGTACGGTCCAGTGCTCCTGCACCTCCTCACCCACCAGGACCACCTGCAGGTGCCCGTGGGTGCACGGCTGAGCGTCCAGGGGCCAGTAGTGCTCACACTTCACCTGGGAGGGGGGTGGGGGGTCAGACCGAGAGGTGCCTCGTGCACCCTCCCATGGCCCTTCTCACCAGAACCGGGGCAGGAGGGCCCGCCCCTCTGTCCCAAGGCCGCTGGGCTCACCCACACCCCACGTGTGCACCAGCGGGTGGTCTGGGGGTTGGGGAGGTCAGGGTTGGAGACAGATGCGGAGTCAGGGTTGGGGTCACATTAAGGGAAGGTCATGGCTGGGGCCGCCCCTCTCACCCGGCCGGACTCCACGCAGTTGGTGAGCATGACCAGGGTGCGGCACCTCTGCTCCCACACCATTCGCCAGAAGTCGCCCACGGTCTGGGGGAGGGGGCCCTGGGCCGCGATGAACTCCTGGGTGCTCCAGAGCCCCTGGTCGGGGAGAGCAGGTGAGGCGGGAGGGGGGCTGCGGGCGGTCCCCTCGGGCCCTGGTCGCCCCGGGCTGGCTCAGCCCCTTCCTTACCGGCATGAAGCTGGCGTTGATGTAGTCAGAGCCCGGCTCCCCATGGAGGGGCTCCAGGGGCACCCGGGACCAGTCATCTAGGGGACGAGGCCGGCATCAGCAGTGCAGACAGGGGTGGGGAGACCCAGGGCTGGGCACGGGCTCAGCGGAACCCCAAGACTCACAGGGCAGCACGTTTCGGTAGCGGTTCTTGACTCTGTTCTCCGGGCCAGACGCCACGGCCTGAGGCTGGCTGTAGCCCTCCAGGGCCAGTTGCTGGGGGCGGAGGCAGAGGAGGGGTGGGTGGAGGCTGGGGTTCCTCCATCTTCCCCCAGGGGTTCCCCTAACAGTCCCTGTGGTGGTTCAAATCACATCCCCCACAAAGCCCTGTCAAGTTCTGATCCCCACTCCTGTGAATAGGATCTTCTAAAATCCTACTCAGATGAAGCGAAATTGAATCCTTAATCCATATGACTGGAGGCCTTAAAGGCAGAGAAAATTTAGATGCAGTTGTAGGAGAAGCCAAAGGAGAGAGGGATGGCCAGAGACGAGGCCAAGGTGCATCGACACACCAAGAATTGTGGCTGCCCGTCACCAGAACCCCACGGACTCCAGGAGAAAGTCAGTCCTGCCGACACCTCCAAGTCGGACCTCCAGCTGCCAAAACTGCCCAAGCCAACGCCCTCGTGTAAGGCACCCACAGCGTGGTGTTCGTCACGCAGCCCTGCAGACACCGACCTGCCTTCATCACTCTGCTTACCCCACTGCCCGCTGGGTTTCTAGGGCTTATGTCTCCACCACCCCCGTGGGACATTGGGAGGATTCGGGGGAAGATGAGGGCTGAAGAAGTAGGCAAAGGAGCAGGTATCGGGAAAGCCAGGCCATCCCAGGGAACTTCTTTTGGACTGACCAGAGTACACACCACTAGTTCAAGATTTCAGTGACTTGAAAAGCAACTCATGCATGAGAATTTCTGTGTCATCTAACGAAATGTGTGTTGCTGCTTCCATCGATTTCCAAAGGGTGTGGAGCGGCCTGGGGTGGCCCAGCCCCGCGCAGCTTTGCCTCACCCACCTGGTACTCCTCTGCAAAGCCGTAATTGCTGTCCTTCTCCTTCCTCCTGATGTGGTCAGCAAAGTCTGCAGCAAGGATGTCTCCTGGGGAGCTGTAGGGGGAGAGGGGAAGGGAAAGGAGATTTTAATGTCCTTTACTAGTCTTCTCTTGGGACTGCCTCCACTTAGGATGCTCTCTTTCTCCCGGGCTCTGAGTCTACTCCCTCCCACCTTCTCGAAGGTCTCCAGCCCTCATATTGCCCCTCTCCTCTGTATCTGCACCATCTCCTCTTTCCCTGCAGCTTGTAAACATGCCATATTTTTAAAATCCCTCCACTCCATGTAGCTCCAGCTCGGGTTCTCTCTCTCTTCCCCTTCACATCCAAACTTCTCATGCAGACAAGCTCCCCCCACTTCCTTTCTCACATCACCACGACCTGGGTTTTAAAACCCACACTCCTGAGAAACGACGTCTTCCAAAGTCACCACTGACTGCCCTGGCTCTAAATCCAAAGGACACATCTCAGTCCAAATCTCACCTGGCCACTCAGCAGCATTTAAACCCACTGACTGCTCCTTCCTTTGTTTCCAGATCTGCCCTCCTCCGCAATGCCCTCTTCCGATCCGCCCCCTTCCTCTCTGGCTGCTGCTTCTCCATCTCCTGATTGCCCTCCTTCCTCTGCCCACCCTGCAAGGCAGGTGTTCCCCAGAGTCTATCTCCAAGCCCTCTCTTCTCACTGGACACACCCTTCTTAAATGGTTTTGTCCACTCTTGTAGCTCCACTTTCGACCTTATATCAGCAACTTCTGAATCTCCTTCACCAGTTCCTACTTCTTGCTCTCTTGAGCTTCACATCTATTTTCCCACCTGCCACCTGGACATCTCCACCCAGGTGTCCTACAGGGTGGTCACACTAGGACATCCAAAAATGTGCACTGAGGAGGCTGATCTCAAAATGCTCAACACATAGAAGGGGCCAGACTTGGAATCAAACAAGTTCAAAAATACCTGGCAGGAGCTGAATGTGGCAATGTGCGCAGGGTAAGTTGGAACGAGGCTAACTTTAGTGGGGGTGGGACACTGGCTAAGACAGGTGCTGTGGCAAAGAAGAAACTAGATCTCATTTTCCCCCACATCTGTATTTGTTCCACCTCGTGCATCTGTATCCCATGGCCCCTGCCTTGGGCTAGACTCATCTTTTTGTGCCTCGTCTCCCAACTTCCCTTATTTCCCCATCCTTTCCTCTCTACCAGCCACAGGGTGATCTTTCTCGCATAGAGATTTGATTATTATTGACCTATTATGAAAGAGGAGGGAGAGAGAGATGAAGACATTTGTGCAAAGTTTCTCCTGAACCTCAGGACCTCTTTTCCAATTATCTGCTCAAGTCTCCACTTGGATGTCTAATAAACATCTCAAATTTAACATGTCCACAGCAGAGCTCCTGATTTTGCCCCAAAATCTGTCCTCCCATATCAATTAATGGTGACTCCAGCCATCCAGCTGCTCAAGCTAAAATCCCTAACGTCACCCACGAGCCCTCTCTGAGTCTCACGCCACACACCCATTCTTTTGGCAGACCCTATTGTGTCAACCTGCAAAGCGTACCCAGAACCTGACACTCCCAAACATCTCCACCTCCGACTCTCTCCTCGTCCAAGACACAGTCGTCTCTTCTCTGGACTAATACACGCCTCTTCCCTGGCCTCACTACTACTTGTGCCTTTGCCTCTTAAACATGTTAGATGATGTAACTGGTCGGTTCAAAAACTCTCATCTCAGAACAATAGCCCTGTCCTTAACAGCATGTGCAAGGCCCCACCTGATTCTCTCTGCCTTCACTTCCTACCCGTCTCCCTTCATTCCCACTGCTGAGTCCCAGGGATGCTCAGCATTCTCTGAACACACCAAGTGCGTCCCTGTCAGGGCCTCAGTGCTCGCGGGTCCCTCTGCCTTTTCCCCAGATAACCACTTGGCTCCTTCCCTCACCTTCTCCAAAAGTCGTCTTCTTGGTAAGGACACCCTCTCTAAAAGTTTAATTCCCTCACTTTCCCTGCCCGTGTCCTCATTCCTGCTTTATTTGTCTCCAAGTATATATCATGTGCCACATTCTTCATTAGCCAGCTTGTTTATTGATGTCCTCCTGTGTTAGAATGTAAGATCCAAGAGGGCAAGAATTTTTCTTTAATTTACTGGTATTTCCTCGGCATCTGGAACAGTGCTGAAGCACAACAGATGCTCAGTTAATAGTTGTTGAAGGAATGAAAGAATGAATGAGTGAAAGCCCCAGCGTGGAGACTGGAACTGATTCCAGTGCCACGTCCCCGGCTGCCTAGGGAGTGAGGAGTGAGCCCGTGGTCCATGTTGCAAAGTGCTTTGTTCCTTCTGCAGCACTCATGTGGGGGGAACTCGCTGTCCCTGGTCTCAGACTACCCGGTACCCAGCAAACACCCCCTGACTGCACCTGACAGTGATTCCTTTGGGGCTCCCCAAAACTCTGCTCACCTTAAGACCAGTTTCCTGGAGGCTTGCTGCTCCTGGCTCTTCCCTCTCCTGGGAAAAGGACGTTGGGATGGACAAAAGGGAATGAGGCTGAATTCAATACTCCTCATCCATCCCCCCCTCCACACCCCCATCCCACAGGTGGTCAGTCTGTTTTGAGTTTCACCTTCTCTTCAGGAGGAAAATCAGCAGGCCCACCAGGATGAGAAATAGAAGGACTCCAACAATGGCCCCAGCAATGACCCCTGGGGGCAGAAGGCATGGGGAGCCGTTAGAGCCCACGTCTTTCCCACTGAACTCCTGGCTCCCTGCTCAACCAAAATTGATCAGGGGCTCACAGGGCCAATGCTAGAGCAGAAAGGGGAAGGAGAGTCCTTCTGCAAAGTGCCAGACAGGTCTAACCTATGTCCATTCCTGTTCAAAGCCTCACATCCCGCCCAAACTTTCCTCTTAGTCTCCCTGTTCTCCAGGAGCCTGGTCCAAAGACACCATTTTCCCAGGGACCTGGTTGCTGATCCAGGGCAGTGGTTTTCACCTGGTGGTGAGTCTGCAACCCTCTCCCAGGGGACGCTGGGCGATGTCTGGAAATATTTTTGGTTGTCACAACTGAGGGAGGGTGTTACTGGCATCCAGTGGGTGGGAGACCAGAGGTGCTGCTAAACATCCCACAATGCACAGGAAAGGCCCCCCATGTCAAAGAAGCATCTGGTTCCAAATGTCAATAGGGCCATTGACACTACTGAACAAGGTTGAGATAGATACTGCAGAATTGCTGCTGCTCCAGCACCTTGGACAGCGCACGGGACACGCTAGTTATGCATAATCTATTGAATCACAGTCTAGGAAGAACTGAAGCCCTCAGTGCCAGGAAGTGTTTCTCAGCCTCAGCACCACTGACATTCTGGGTTGGATCATTTGCTGTGGGACCGTCCTGTGCATTGTAGAATGCTGAGCAGCTTCCCTGGTCTCCACCCACTAAACGCCAGTAGCACCCCAACTAGATCCGAGACCTCGTCTTCTCAGGGGTCCTGTTTGCCAGGGGAAGACTCCCCAGGAGGGGGCCTAAGGAGGCCTGGTGGAGCCTCAGAGTTCTCCTAGGATCTGTCCTTAGGAGCCTGGTTTGGGAAAGACTCAAGTTAATGACTGACTCCATCAGCCATGGAGGCCCCAGGCTGCAGCCTCTCAACAGCCCTGGTTACCACGGTGAGCCTGCCTGGGCAATCTGGGTGGGTGGGGAGGCTGGGTACCCTCATAAACCTGCTTCTGCAGAGATGGACTAGAGGCTCTGTCCAAGTCTCCCTTGTTGCTAAGAGAGGGATACCCCTTTAATGGGATCCAGTGCAGTCTGATTTGGAGACGCACCCATCTATCATTGCCTCAACCTATAGCCTCTTGCCAGAATGGAGACCTAATTTTATAAGGGACCCTCATGCCTAGGAAGTAAGTGAGCTATGGCCATGGTAATGGCACATGGTTGGAATCTTCCCAAGTGTAAGGTTCAAACTTCTTCAAGTACCCCATTGCTGAATGCAAAACAGTGCAGCCACTTTGGAAGAAAGCCTGGCAATTCCTCAAAACAGTGAAACACAGAGTTACCATGTGATCCAACAATTCTGCTCCTGGGTGTATACCCAAGAGAAATGAAAGCATAGGCTCTTTGTATGAACCATACAGTAATTCTGCTCACCAGCGTACTGAGAGCACCCCTGGGAAAAATGTCATTTGAGCACATAGTAAACAATCACTATAATGTTGTCATTTGTAGATTTAAAGATCTTTCAGTTAAAGTGAAATTCCTTAAAATGCTGCTAAATAAGCTACATAATAATGTATAGGCAATGATGAATAAAACAATAGACAAATTAATTATCTCAAAAAAAAAAAAAAGCATAGGCTCACACAAAAATGGGTACAGAAATGTTCATAGCAGCCCTCTCCACAATGGCCAAAAGGTAGAAACAAATGTCCATCAACTGGGGAATGGATAAACAAGATGGGAGGTATCCATGCAATGGAATATTATTCAGCCATAAAAAGGAACGAAGTGCTGATACATGCTACAACATGGGCGAACCTTGAAACATTATGCTGAGTGAAAGAAGCCAGTCACAGAGGATCACATATTGTATGATTCCCTTTTCATGAAATGTCCAGGATAGGAAAATCTATAGAGACAGGAAGTAGACTAATGGTTGCCCAGGGTTTGGGGGGATGGGAGAATTAGGGGGTAATGCTAAGGAAAGTGGAGTTTCTTTTTGGAGTAACGAAAATGTTCTAAAATTGCTTGAGGTGTTGGATGCACAATACTGTGACTATAACTAAAAGCCATTGAATTTTTCACTTTAAGTGGATGAATCATATGTTATGTGAATTATATCTCAATAAAATGGTTTCTAAAAATAAACAAGAAAAAGGCAAACAAACAACAAAAAAAGAACCCATTCTAGGGTGAGCCTCTCTTACAACAAGCCTGATGGGGCTTAGCAAGGGTTTCATCCTGGCTCCCTGGCCCTGCAGGATAGTGCTCACCTGCACTCTCGGTGTAGCAGGTCACTGGGGCAGAGTGTGCCCTAATTCCATCCCAGGTGGTACTGATTGTGGCTGGATAGGACCGAGCTGGCTGCAGGCCTGACACGGACACATGCTTCTCACAGGATAACCTGTCTTCAATCTGCTGCTGACCACCCACCTCCAAGGTGAAGTTCTCGTAGCCTCCCTGGGGGCAGGACCAGGTCAGGGTGACCCCGTAGCCCCCCGAGGTGCTGACACAGGAGGTGATGGTGACAGGGGCTGGGGCTGGGCAGAAAGAACAAGAGGAGTCAGGGAGGAGGTCCTCTGACAGGTCCACCCATCACACCAATTCTCTGAGAAACTAGCCCATCCCTCCTCCCACAAACCAAAATATCTCAATCATTTGTCATTCTCCCTACATGGGTCACAAATAGCTTCCAAACTACAATTCCCATGAACCCCTAGACTGTATCATTGCAACTCATAGTCATTGTCCCATGGCCTGATGGGATTTGTAGTCCATTGGCCTCTCATCACCCCGAGGTTTGTTTGACCTAAGACCAGCCCACCAGGTAAAGGGGGGACCCATCTCACCTGTGGATGCACAGAGGTGCTGTGAGGAGCTGGTTGTGTTGTCCCTCTCTGCCCTCACACTGAAGTTGTACAGAGTCCCAGGTTCAAGGGCCTTCACCATGTACGAAGTCTCATTGGTCTTGTCTGTCTGATTGGCCTGATCTCCTTGGGGATCTTGATCCTGTTGGGGCTGTTCTCTGGCCCACTGGACTTGGTATATGTAGAGCTGAGAGTGAGGGTCTTCAGGGGGGTTCCACTTTAGGGTGACTGAGTTGTTAGTCTGAGTTTCATTCTTCAGATCTGTGACCTCATTGGGAACTGAGAAGTGCGTATTAGAGATTTAAGGAGGATGTATCCTCAGTGACCCTCCTACCCAAGCCCGCTCATCTTCCCCCTTAAAGCAAAGCTGAGATGCCTCAGTCACTGATGATCCTGGAAACCCAGACCTGGTGGGCACCTAGAAATCCTCTGTCCTCCTGTCCCCCATCCACAGCCCTGGTCCCATCTGTCACCCTCTATCCTCCCTCCTACAGTCAGCCCAGGACAGGACCCTTTCTCACTTTTAGACACACCAAGTTTCTAGACAGAACTACCAGCTTTATGCTTCTTAGCCCAAATGGCCAAGGGTTAGAGTTCCAGCCCCTGGTCATTGGAGTAACTGGTTCCACTCATGCTCAGAACCCACTTCTTGTTTCATCTAATTGGTGTGACAAGCTGTTCATTAGTGTCAAGCTAGTGACTTCATTGGTTCCCCAGAGGTGGTGCTGAGAGATCAGTGACCCTCTTACTCCCCAAAGATCCTCTCTTCCAAAGGACAAAGAGACAGTCCCCCTCTTCGGAAAGCCCTGGCTGCTGAGGAAAGACTTCCTAGAACCAGATCTACAAGCTCAGTGCCAATTGAGACCAGGTAGGGTCACCTGAGCTCTGTTAAAGAAAGCAGCCAACACGCCTCTCCTATTTCTTCCCCCACTCCAACACTACTGGGTCTGAAGCTGGACTGTATCTCACCTGTAGCCTCAGTGAGAGTCTGGTTCTTGCTGCTGATTCCATTCCTCATGGCCCAGATGCTGAAGGTGTACAGGCTCCCAGCATTCAGGTTCTTCACCATGATCTCGGTGTCTGAGATGTTTTGGGTTTCATTGGCCATGCCCTCCTCAACCCACTGGACACAGTAAGTGTAGGGTGGGTGGTCAGGGCCCTGGGGAGCTGTCCAGTTCAAGGTGATGGAGCTGTTGGTCCGGTCCTGCATCCTGAGACTCATCACTGGGTTAGGAACTGACAGAAGAAACAGAGTCAGCGTTTCCCACAATCCCTAGAACCTGAGGTGTTCAGAGCAAAGGGGAGACGTCCTTTCCCCTATAGAGTCCTGATGTCTAAGGAGAAACACTCCCTAGCAACAGGACCTAAAACTCAAAGGTTCAGGGATTCCTGGAAGACCTGGGCATTGTGTGTTTTCCAGGGACAATCCCAAGGTCTCATAAATGTCCATTCATCCACCTCAGTAGTGCTTGGTCAAGGATTTAAGGCTGTCTCACCTGTAGCCTCAGTAATCTGCTGGTTCTCACTCATGACACCATTCCTCTGGGCCCACAGGGTAAAGATGTACTGTGCCCCAGGATCCAGGTTCTCCACTGTGACCCAGGTCTCTGAGGTGCTTTGGTTCCCTTGTATGATGTCATCCCTCAACCACTGGACCCAGTAGGTGTAGAGTGGGCGGTCAGGGCCCTGGGGAGCTGTCCAGCTCAAGGTGATGGAGCTGTTGGTCTGGTTCTCCATCCTGAGACTCGTCACTGGGTTAGGAACTGGCAGAAGCAACAGTCAGGGTTTCCACATGCCAGTCCCCAAGCATCTAGTGATTTTCTCTGTCCCTGCACAGCCCTGCTTGTTAAGAAACACTTCCTAGCAAGGGGACCCAGAAAGGCCCACATTCAGTGGCAGGAGGCTTCTAGTCACACTCTCCTCTTTGTCGGACAGAGCCAGCCCCAGCTGTGGCTACATCTCACCTGTGGGCTCAGGTCTGGTGCAGAAGCTTAAAGATCAAGAGGCCAGAGGTCAGAGGAGGTGCCATCCTTACTGGCTCTTAACCTCTCACCTAAAGAGGGAGTGGATACTGATGCTTCTTACCTGTGGAGGCATTGAGAGTCTCCCGGGAGCTCGGTGCCCCATCCTTCTCTGCCCACACATAAAAGTTATACAATGATGCGGGTTCAAGTCCGTCCACTGTGATCCTGGTGTCTGTCGTGTTTTGTGTCTCATTTTTACCACCTTCTCCAGTGCACTGGACCCAGTACGTGTAGCTCTGAAGGCCTGGGCTCTCGGGGGCTGCCCAGCTCAGGGTGATGGAGCTGTTGGTCTGAGCCTCCACAGTCAGGTTTCTGATGGGGTTGGGGGCTGAAAATTGGGGCAAGAGAGAAAATCAGTTTTGCTTTCTGGCTCTCAAGCTTTCCAGCCCTTTTTTAACCTCTGAACCTGGCAGGTGTGGGCTGGATGGTCTAGACCCTCGCCATCCAATATGGCGGCCACGAGCTACCACACGAGGCTACTGAGCTCTTGAAATATGGGACTTGTCCAAAGTGAGATGTGTCCGAGTGCAAAATATGCACCAAATTATGAAGAAATGGTATGAAATAAAGATGTACAATGTCTATTTGTTACTTTAAAAAAGATTGGTTACTCTCTCTCTAGCTAACCCAACTTGGCAGGTGAACTCACTGCCCTCCCCCCTACATGGTACCCGACTCCCAGGGGTGTAAATCTCCCTGGCAATGCAGGATATGACTCCCGGGGATGAATCTGGACCCGGCGTCATGGGATTAAGAACATCTTCTTGACCAAAAGGGGGATTCAAAATGAAACAGAGTCAAGAGGTCACTCCGGTGGGCACTCTTACGTATTATATAGATAACCCATTTTAGGTTTCAATGCATTGGAATAGCTAGAATTAAATACCTGAAACTATCAAACTGCAACCCAGTAGCCTTGACTCTTGAAGACGAATGTATAGCTTACAAGGGGTGACAGTGTGATTGTGAAAACCTTGTGGATCGCACTCCCTTTATCTAGTGTATGGATGGACAAATAGAAAAATGGGAACAAAAACTAAATGAAAAATAGGAAGTGAGGGGGGAATGATTTTGGTATTCTTTTTTACTTTTTTTTTTTACTCTTATTTTTACTTTTTCTGGTATAAGGAAAATGTTCAAAAAATAGGTTGGGGTGATAAATGCACAACTAGGTGATGGTTCAATGAACAGTTGATTGAAAACCATGGATGACTGTATAGAATGTGAATATATCTCAATAAAAGTGAATTAAAAAAAGATTGGTTATATGTTGAAAAGATAATATTTTGGATCTATTCATTTAAATAAAATATATTAAAATTCTTTTTCCTGTTTTAAATGCACCTGCCAGAACATTAAAATTACATATGTGGCTTACACTATGTTTCTATTGGACCACGCTGGTCTAGACTTGTGCTTCTGAATTTTAATGTGCCTACAGGTCACCGGGGGACCTTGGTGAACAGCAGATAATGACTCAGTCTGCAGAGGGGCCTGAGTTTTGGCATCTCCAACAGGCTCCCAGGTGGTGCCGATGCCTCTGTCCATGGACAACACTCTGAGAAGCTGGGTTGTGTGAGCCTCGGTCCTCTAGACCGTGACCCATTTGGAAAGTGGGAGGAGAGGCAGAGTCAGTGTCCACTTCCCACAGTGCCCACCACCACACCTCACCCCCAGAGCTCAGGCACCACGCCCTGGCCCCGATACAGCCCAGGTTGCTAATGAGAGACATTCCCTAGTATTACGGTCTAGATTCTAGGGAAACGCAGATGCTGCCTGATCCGCTTCAGAAGCTGGAGGCCCCATGGACATTTTTTTTCTCCATCTCCTGAGCCAACAGCCACAGAAAGTGGCCAATTATCTCCTGTGAGCTCAGCAAGGGCCTGGCTCAATTTTCTCCAAGGAGGCATTGGACTAGAGAACATGCCAGGTTCTCCTGCCAGTTCTCAACCATTGCCCACCATATTCCTTAGAAGAAAGATACAAGGAAAGAAGGACAGAAGGAAAGAAGGAAGGAAGGAAGGGAAAAAATGAAAGAAAGAGAGAGAAGAAATGATTGATGGAAGGAGGGAAGGAAGGAAGAAGGGCAATACTAGTTGTTTCCTACCTGTGGAGGCATTGAGAGTCTCCTGGGAGCCCTTCACTCCATCCTTCTCTGCCCACACATAAAAGTTATACATAGATGCAGGTTCAAGTCCATCCACTGTGATCCTGGTGTCTGTTGTGTTTTGGGTCTCATTTTTGTCACCTCCTCCAATGCACTGGACCCAGTAGGTATAGTTCCGAAGGCCTGGGCTCTCGGGGGCTGCCCAGCTCAGGGTGACGGAGCTGTTGGTCTGAGCCTCCACGGTCAGATTTCTGATGGGGTTGGGGGCTGAAAATTGCGGCAAGAGAGGAAATCAGTTTTGGTTTCTGGCTCTCAAGCTTTCCAGCCCTTTCTTAACCTCTGGACCTGGCAGGTGTGGGCTGGATGGTCTAGACCCTCGCCATCCAATATGGCGGCCACAAGCTTCCACACCAGGCTACTGAGTTCTTGAAATGGGGCTTGTTCAAAGTGAAATGCGTCCAAGTGCAAAATATGCACCAAATGATGAAGAATTGGTATGAAATAAAGATGTAGAATATCTCTTTGGTATTTTCAAAAAGATTGGTTATATATTGAATTGATAATATTTTGAATGTATTGGTTTAAATAAAATACATTAAAATTAATCCCACTTGTTTCTTTTTCCTTTTTAAAATGCATCTGCCAGAACATTTACAGTTACATATGTGCTCTCCCCCTACATGGGACATGACTCCCAGGGCTGTAAATCTCCCAGGCAACATGGGACATGACTCCCAGGGATGAGCCTGGCCCAAGCATCATGGGATTGAGGAAGCCATCTTGACCAAAAGGGGGAAAAGAAATGAAACAAAAAGAAATGAAACAAAATAAACTGTCAGTGCCTGAGATATTTAAAATAGAGTCAAGAGGTCATTCTGGAGGTTACTCTTATGCAAGCTTCAGCCAGATATTGCAAATTGCCACAGTGTGCCAAGCCCCAGCCTACAGAGTTCCTGAAAACCCTAAAGAATACCCTCAGCTCTCTCTCAGACTCTATCAAAATTTCACTTATTAAGTTTATTTTTTCAGAAACTTAAAGCCTCCAGATAGTTTCTAGGCCAGATAAGCCCTGAAACCCAGAGGCACCAGACTTTCCAAGAACCTCAACCAGTTTCATTCCTCTACCCTATAATGCTGACAGCCCTTTTTTCAGCACAAAGAAGTTAGATTGGACATTGCCCAGATATCCCTGAAGATTGAGAGAATGAGCAAATGAGAGGGAGGAGGTGTAACTGAGAAGTAAAGATTTAACAAATGATTATGACTACTGAATCATTATCTAGACCTTTCTTTTTAGTATCTAGTGTATCCTAATAGGCAGAAGGAAATACCTGAAATTGCTGAACTGTAACCCAGTAGCCTTGATCTTTGATAATAATTGTATAACTATATAGCTTTTAGCTTGTGAACATGTGATTGTAAAAACCTTGCGACTGACACCCCCTTTATCCAGGGTATGTGCAGATGACAAATAAAATAAAGACAAGCATGAAAAAAAATACATATGTGGCTGACATGATGTTTCTATTGGACCATGCTGTTCCAGCCATGTGTTTCCAAATATTAATGTGCCTAAAAATCACTGGGGAATCTCATTAAATGGCCAATAATGATTGAGTCGGTCTGCAGAAGGGCCTGAGTTTCAGCATCTCCAACAGGCTACCAGGTGGTGCCGATGCCTCTGTCCATGGACCACACTCTGAGAAGCTGGGATGTGTGAGCCTCGGTCCTCTAGACCGTGACCCATTTGGAAAGTGGGAGGAGAGGCAGAGTCAGTGTCCACTCCCCACAGTGCCCACCACCACACCTCACCCTCAGAGCTCAGGCACCACGCCCTGGCCCTGATACAGCCCAGGTTGCTAATGAGAGGCACTCCCTAGTATTATGGTCTAGATTCTAGGGAACCATAGACACTGCCTAACCCACTTCAAGGCTGGAGGACTCACAGACATTTTTTTCTCTATCTCCTGAGCCAAAACAGCCCCAGGAAGTAGCCAGTTGTCTTCTGTGAGCTCAGCGACAGCCTGGTTTGATGTATCCCAAGGAGGTATTGGACTAGAGAACATGCCAGGCTCTCCTGCCAGTTCTCAACCATTGTCCACCATATTCCTTAGAAGAAAGATAGAACTAAGAGAGGAAGGAAAGGAAGAAGGAAGGAAGGAAGGAAGGAAGGAAGGAAGGAAGGAAGGAAGGAAGGATGGAAGGAAGGAAGGAAAACACTGGTTGCTCCCTACCTGTGGAGGCATTGAGAGTCTCCTGGAGGCTCGTTGCCCCATCCTTCTCTGCCCACACATAAAAGTTATACAAAGACGTGGGTTCAAGTCCGTCCACTGTGATCCTGGTGTCTGTCGTGTTTTGGGTCTCATTTTTACCACCTTCTCCAGTGCACTGGACCCAGTAGGTGTAGCTCCGAAGGCCTGGGCTCTCGGGGGCTGCCCAGCTCAGGGTGACGGAGCTGTTGGTCTGAGCCTCCACGGTCAGATTTCTGATGGGGTTGGGGGCTGAAAATTGCGGCAAGAGAGGAAATCAGTTTTGGTTTCTGGCTCTCAAGTTTTCCAGCCCTTTCTTAACCTCTGGACCTGGCAGGTGTGGGCTGGATGGTCTAGACCCTCGCCATCCAATATGGCGGCCATGAGCTACCACACGAGGCTACTGAGCTCTTGAAATATGGGACTTGTCCAAAGTGAGATGTGTCCGAGTGCAAAATACACACCAAATTATGAAGAATTGGTATGAAATAAAGATGTAGAATATCTCTTTGTTACTTTAAAAAAGATTGGTTACTCTCCCTCTAGCTAACCCAATTAGGCAGGTGAACTCACTGCCCTCCCCCCTACATGGGATCTAACTCCCAGGGGTGTAAATCTCCCTGGCAATGCAGGATATAACTCCCAGGGATGAATCTGGACCCAACATCGTGAGACTGAGAACATCTTCTTGACCAAAAGGGGGATGCAAAATGAGGCAGAGTCAAGAAGTCACTCTGGTGGGCACACTTATGCACTATATAGACAACCCATTTTAGGTTTTAATGCATTGGAATAGTTAGAAGTAAATACCTGAAACTATCAAAGTGCAACCCAGTAGCCTTGACTCTTGAAGATGAATGTATAGCTTACAAGGGGTGACAGTGTGATTGGGAAAACCTTGTGGATCACACTTCCTTTATCTAGTGTATGGATGGACAAGTAGAAAAATGGGGACAAAAACTAAAGGAAAAATAGAGCGTGTGGGGGGGGTGATTTTGGTGCTCTTTTTTACTTTTATTTTTTACTCTTACTTTTAGTTTTTCTGATATAAGGAAAATGTTCAAAAAATAGATTGGGGTGATGAATGCACAACTATATAATGGTACTGTGAACAGTTCATTGTACACCACAGATGATTGTATGATATGTGAATATATCTCAAGAAAACTGAATTTAAAAAAAGGTTTGTTATATGTTGAAATGATAATATTTTGGATCTATTCATTTAAATAAAATATATTAAAATTCTTTTTCCTGTTTTAAATGCACCTGCCAGAACATTAAAATTACATATGTGGCTTACACTATGTTTCTATTGGACCACGCTGGTCTAGACTTGTGCTTCTGAATTTTAATGTGCCTACAGGTCACTGGGGAACCTTGGTGAACAGCAGATAATGACTCAGTCTGCAGAGGGGCCTGAGTTTTGGCATCTCCAACAGGCTCCCAGGTGGTGCCGATGCCTCTGTCCATGGGCCACACTCTGAGAAGCTGGGATGGTGCTGGTTTGAATCTATCAGGTTCCCCAGAAAGCCATGTTCTTTTACCCATTCTTGAAGGTGCAGACTTATTGTGGTTGGGATCTTTTGATCAGGTTGTTTCCATGGAGATGTGATCCACCCAATTTACATCTTAATTGGGTGGGTCTTAATTAGTTTTACTGGTGTCCTCTATGAGAGGATAAAAGGCAGAGACATTTTGAAGAAAGCTCAGAGATGCTTAGAGAAACAACACCCAGAGAACTTTTTGGAGACAGCCATTGAAACCTGAACCAGGAGAGAAGCTAAGAGATGAAATCCAGAGTATGCCCTGGAGAAGCTAAGAGAGGACCCCCAGACACTTAGAGAGAAACACCCTGGGAGAAATAAGCAAGGATGCACAGGAGCTGAGAGAGAGAAACTAAGAGTGAAGCCCGGAGACACTTTGGAGTAAGCAATGGAAACCAGAAACTAACCCTGGGAGAGGCCGAGCAGACTCCAGCCATGCCCCTTCCCATGTGACAGAGGAACGTCAGATGCCATCAGCCTTTCTTCAGAGAAGGTATCATCCTATCAATGCCTTAATTAGGACATTTTCATGGCCCCGGAACTGTAAATTTGTGAACTAATTAACCCCTATTGTAAAAGCCAATCTGTTTCTGGTATTTTGCATCCCAGCAGCATTAGCAAACCAGAACAGATGATCCAGGACTCTGGCCTCTAGACCGTGACCCATTTGGAAAGTGGGAGGAGAGGCAGAGTCAGTGTCCACTCCCCACAGTGCCCACCACCACTCCTCACCCCCAGAGCTCAGGCACCACGCCCTGGCCCCGATACAGCCCAGGTTGCTAATGAGAGACATTCCCTAGTATTATGGTCTAGATTGAAGGGAACCGTAGACACTGCCTGACCTACTTCAGAAGCTGGAGGCCCCATGGACATTTTTTTCTCCATCTCCTGAGTCAACAGTCCCAGGAAGTGGCCAGTTGTCTCCCGTGAGCTCAGCAAGGGCCTGGGTCGATGCACTGGAAGGAGGCATTGGACTAGAGAATATGCTAGGCTCTCCTGCTGGTTCTCAACCACTGCCCACCACATTCCTTAGAAGAAAGATAGAAGGAAAGAAGGAAGGAAGGAAGGAAGGAAGGAAGGAAGGAAGGAGGGAAAAAAATGAAAGAGAGAGAAGGAATGATGGATGGAAGAAAGGAAGGAAGGGAAAAGGGAAAGAAGGAAGGAAGGAAGGGGGAAAGAAAGAAGAAAAGGAAGGAAGGAAGGAAGGAAGGAAGAAAGAAAGAAAGATAGGAAGGAAGGAAAGAAAGGAGAGAAGGAAGGAAGGAAGGAAGGAAGGAAGGAAGGAAGGAAAACACTGGTTGCTTCCTACCTGTGGAGGCATTGAGAGCCTCCCAGGAGCTCTTCACTCCATCCTTCTCTGCCCACACATAAAAGTTATATAAAGACGCGGGTTCAAGTCCGTCCACTGTGATCCTGGTGTCTGTCGTGTTTTGGGTCTCATTTTTACCACCTTCTCCCGTGCACTGGACACTGTAGGTGTGGTTCTCAAGGCCTGGGCTCTCAGGGGCTGCCCAGCTCAGGGTGATGGAGCTGTTGGTCTGAGCCTCCACAGTCAGGTTTCTGACGGGGCTGGGAGCTGCGAAATTCAGAAGGGTCTGACATGAGCAGAGGAACAAGTCAGCCCTCTCCCTTCAGTGCTGCCAGCTCAGCTGCACGTCCAGAAATCACAATTCCCAAGGGTCCCTGCAACGGACCCCTGCCACCCCCACGGGGAAGCCCTCCCCCAGAGGCTCGTGGAAGGTGAGCTCCTCCTTGTGGGCAGTGAACGCAGGCAGGGGCCACTCACCATCCGCCCTGGTCCTCGTCCAGACGCACAAGCCCTGGGGGGAGCCAGAGGAGGGAGCATCAGGCCCTGAACCTCACCTCGGTTGACCCAGGGCAGGTTGTCGGGGCAGGTGGGGACCCCCTGCCCCTCTCTCTCCGTGTCCCCCAGACCCCTGCGCACCCCTGCGTGAGGGTGAGGAGGAACCCAGGAGGCGCCTCTCCTCCTCCAGGGCTGGGCTGTGACAAACGTCACCCCAAGGGAGTCCCTCTGGGGGTGGAGCCCAGGGGATCAAGGAGCTTGCATTAGCTTGACTGATAAGGCCCAAAGATAAACACATGGGTTCCACTTCCCGAAAAATACAGCCTCGGAAGCCTCGGGGCAGGGGGCAACCAGAAACTCCGGAAGGAGGGGAGACACTGAGGTTGGGGGCTGAGGGCCTGGACCCCCGGGTCTGAGGGAGGAAGGGGCTGGGCCTGGACCCCTGGGTCTGAGGGAGGAAGGGGCTGGGGCCTGGACCCCTGGGTCTGAGGGCTGAGGGAGGAGGGGCTGGGGGCCTGGGTCTGAGGGAGGAGGGGCTGGGGGCCTGGACCCTGGGTCTGAGGGAGGAGGGGGCTGGGCCTGGACCCCTGGGTCTGAGGGAGGAGGGGCTGGGGGCCTGGACCCTGGGTCTGAGGGCTGAGGGAGGAGGGGCTGGGGGCCTGGACCCCTGGGTCTGAGGGAGGAGGGGCTGGGGGCCTGGACCCTGGGTCTGAGGGAGGAGGGGGCTGGGCCTGGACCCCTGGGTCTGAGGGAGGAGGGGCTGGGGGCCTGGACCCTGGGTCTGAGGGCTGAGGGAGGAGGGGCTGGGGGCCTGGACCCCCGGGTCTGAGGGAGGAGGGGCTGGGGGCCTGGACCCCTGGGTCTGAGGGAGGAGGGGCTGGGGGCCTGGACCCCTGGGTCTGAGGGAGGAGGGGCTGGGGTCCAGCTGCTAGTCTGAGGGAGGAGGGGGGCTGGAGACCAGATCCTGGGTGTTTATGAGCATACTTGTATTTTGCCGGAAACCAGAGTTTTCTCACCCCACACACTGCTCTATCTAAGAGCCCAGGTGTAAGACACCTCCCTCCACCATCTCCCCTCACGCCTTCCTTCTCCAAGGAGACATCAGCCCCTCCCTCCTCGGCACCCAGGGTTTGGGGACCCCAGCTCACTCATTCCTCAGACAAAGGGGTCCAGCAGGCAGACCGTCCCTCCCTCGTCCCAGGCTCCAGCCCCCCTGGGGGAGCACTCACCAGCAGCAGCAGGCACCCCCAGGCCCTGAGGCCCCCGTCAGCCCCGGGCATGTCTGCAGGCACTGCCGAGGGACCAGGAACCCAGCCAACACCCACCACCTGTCGGACTTTCACCTCAAGAATTTCCCCTTTCCCGGTCCAATGAGGAGGCCCAGCCGGGAAGGGAGGAGGCGGAAGTGGAGCCGCCAGCCAGAGGCGCAGACCCCGGCCCCGCCCCGCACCCTCCTCTGTCTCTGCTCCGTGTCCTGACCTTAGAGTTGCACCTGCTGCACCTGGCCAGGGAGTCTCCACCCTGCGAATCTGCAGCCCCCGGCTAACCTCACCGTGTCCTGGGAGCCTCCTTCCCCCTCAGTGGGAGTAAAACCCCTGGAGAGAAGCCCCTGCCCACACCCCCAGTGCGGAGGGCGCCCACCGATCACAGATGGGCAGGGGGCATCTGGGGGGGGGGTCCTCTGACACCCCGTCTCACAGATGGACAATTTCACATCGAGCCTAGGCCGGGGCCAGACCACCTGTCCTGCAGCCCCTCGGCCTCTGCCTGCCCTTACTCACCTGGCCGCCCGTGCCGGCCGCTGAACGGGCCCAGGTGTCTCCTGCTCCCTCGCATTTGCCTGCCCTGTCTCCTCCGCCAGGTGAGACCTTTCTGTGCTTCTCCAACACTCTTGTTCCCGTTTCCCCATCAGGAGTCAGCTCAGACCCCCCCCACCCCGGGCCAGTGCCTTCCTGGCTCTTTCAGTCCCCTGTAGAATCGCCTCTAAAACATGTCAACTGGGTGATGACAGTTTGCATTTGCCTCTTCCAGCGAGGGCTTTCTGAGAGGACAGCCAAGCAAGCGACAAAGCCAGGCTGTGTTTGCACAGCCACTTGGCCTTGAGCAAGTTACCTAAATGCCCAATGACTCAGATTCCTCATCTATAAAAAGTGGGCAGAACCTGTGATAATATATCGTGATGAATAAGTGAGTCGGTATGTGGAAAATCTTGGAGCCATGCCTGGTCTGTCTGAAACAGTCTCTAGTTATTTTTGGCTCACCTCTAACCTCCAGTGCCCAGGGGGGCCTGGCACCAGGGCTTCTCAGCATGTTTTTGTTGACTTACCGGTTACATGTGCACACTGGCTGTTTTAATTTCACATATTGTGGTGGTTGTGAACGCGGGATGCGGAGTTGTAGGCCTGTGTTTGCATCCTGACTGCTAGATACCTTGGGCAAGTCATTCAAACTCACTGTGCCTCTGTCTCCTCATCTATAAAATGGATTCTAAAATACTCTCTAACTCATGAGGTTCTGGTGAACTGCAGTGAGGTAATACATATGTATCAGTCATCTATTGCTGTGTAACAAATTACCCCAAATCTCAGTCGCTTAAAACTACAACAAACTTTTATTAGCTCATAGGTCCTGTCCATTGGGAATTCAAGAATGACTTAGTTTTGGGCTCAGGGTTTCTCTGGAGGTTGTGATCAGGATTGGATGGGGCTGAAGGATTCATTCTGTGATGTGTCATTCATGTGGCTGTTGGCAGGAAGACTGACTTCCCCACTGCATGCCCCTCCATTGGGCAACGCAAGCACCCTCACAACATGGTGGCCGGCCATCATTTCTGGGGTATCCTCTTTGTATTGTAGGTCAGCCTTATTCCTGTGGGAGGGGGTTGCAGAAGAACGTGACTACTGGGGCCATTGGGAGGTGGTTATCACCACTTGCCGGACACAGAGTAACCATCCAATACATGCTTGCCAGTTTAACTACTTTGCGAAGGGGAAGGAAAGGAGAGGGAACTCAAATTACTGCACCTCTCCGGAGTATCTTAGTTCTGTGACATCACCCCCATTTCAGAGGATGAAGCTGGACCCAGAGGGGATAGGACCCCAGCATTCTGGTTTGCTAATGCTGCTGCCATGCAAAATACCTGAAGTGGATTGGCTCCTATAAAGGGGATTTATTAGGTTACAAATTTACAGGTCTAAAGCCATAAAAGTGTCCAAACTAAGGCATCAACAAGAGGATACCTTCACTGAAGAATGGCCAATAGTGTCTGGAACACCTCTGTCATCTGGGAAAGTACATGGCTGGTGTCTGTTGCTCCTTTGCTCCTGGGTTCTGATTTCAAAATTGTTTTCACCAAAATGTCTCTGGGCTTCTGTCTCTCTTAGCCTCTCTCTCTCAGCTCTTGTGCATCCTTGTTTGTTCTCCCAGGACATTTCTCTCTAAACATCTGGGGGTCCTCTCTTAGCTTCTCCGGGGCAAACTCTGGGCTTCATCTCTTAGCTTAGCATCTCCAGACATCTTTCTGTCTGTATCTTCAAGCATCTGGGTCTGTGTCAGCTCTTAGCTTCTCCAGGGGACAAACTCTGGATTACATAACTTAGCTTCTCTTCAAAATGTCTCTCTCAGCTTCTCTGAGCTCCTTCTCTCCTTGAACTCTCTTAAAGGACTCCAGGAAACTAATCAAGACCCACCCTAAATGGGTGGGGTCACATTTCAGTGGAAATAATCTAATCAAAAATCCCACCCACAATTGGAATAAAAGAACACACCTTTCTGGGGTCCATAACATCTCCAAACCAGCACACCGAGGATTCAACCTCTGCCGTTTTTTAAGCTGACCAATTTCATGGCATTGGCTTGAGTAGCTCAGGAAACTAAAACAGAAGGGACCCCATTTCCTCCCACCTGCTTTGGTTTCTGTTCCAATCTCCCCTGTTCTCCCTCATAGCTTGGTCTCTCTCTCCTCTGGATCTCCCATCAGCCTGCAGACGTGCTCACCTTCCCTACCTCATATAATCACCTCTGTTGTCTCCACAGTCAACTGGGCTGACATCCTGCACACCCCTTGCTTCACAGATCCCTTCTCCTCCCTGGCTTCTACTTCTTCATTTGGCAGGCTTCCCATCCATGGGAAAGGCCCAACAGAGAAGAAAGGGGTGGGGTCTTTCCAGACAGTCACCTTGGAGTCGCTGATGAAAGCCCAGAATAGGACAACCTTCCCGGCTCGGACACATGGTCCCAGGCAGCCCTTCTCACCAGCCGGGCTTCTTGCCACCATGAGCTTTGCACATGCCATTCCCTCTGCCAGAGTGACCTTCCAACCCCTCTCTGCCCAGTTAATGCCTGTTCTGCCTTCAGACACATTGTGGACTTCACTGGCTCTGAAAATCCTTCCCCAATCCCCCTGACTAGCTCTGACCCCCATTTATAGTTTCCATAGCACCTGGAACTCTCCTTACTGCATTTTTATGTAATTTCTTTTGATCAACGTCTGTCCCAACACACACCAGCAGACTATAACTTCCGTAAGGGCAGAAACTCTGTTTTTACTCAACATTGCTTCCTCAGTACGTGGCTTATAAAGAGCAGATATGCAACTGAGCACAATCCCTATACTATTCTCTGCTCTCTTCTGAACTGCAGGGTCTAAGGGACAGTGTTCTGGTTTGCTAATGCTGCCTTTTTTGCAAAATACCAGAAATGGATTGGCTTTTATAAAGGGAGTTTATTTGGTTACACAGTGTTCTAGTTTGCTAAGGCTGCCAGAATGCAAAACACTAGAAATGGGTTGGCTTTTATAACAGGAAGCTTATTTGGTTACACAGTTACAGTCTTAAGGCCATAAAGTGTCCAAGGTAACACAACAGTAATCGGGTACCTTCACTGGAGGATGGCCAGTGGTGTCCAGAAAACCTCTGTTAGCTGGGAAGGCACATGGCTGGTGTCTGCTCCAAAGTTCTGGTTTCAAAATGGCTTTCTCCCAGGACGTTCCTCTCTAGGCTGCAGTTCCTCAAAAGTGTCACTCTTAGTTGCTCTTGGGGTGTTTGTCTTCTCTTAGCTTCTCTGGAGCAAGAGTCTGCTTTCAATGGCTGTCTTCAAACTGTCTCATCTGTAGCCACTCTCTCAGTTTCTGTGCATTCTCCAAAATGTCCCTCTTGGCTGTAGCAAGCTCGCTCCTTCTGTCTGAGC
The DNA here is from genome assembly GCF_015220235.1 of Choloepus didactylus. NCBI lineage: Eukaryota > Metazoa > Chordata > Mammalia > Pilosa > Megalonychidae > Choloepus > Choloepus didactylus. The sequence goes on along the minus strand of NC_051333.1, from coordinate 3,260,654 downwards.
TTATATAGTAAACTAATCAAGGCCCATGCTGGTTTCCTACATGGAAATTATCTAATCAGAGTTATCACCCACAGTTGGGTGGGGTGCATTTCCATGCAAACAACCTAATCCAAATGTTCCAACTTAATCCCCACTAATATGTCTGCCCCTACAAGATTGCATCAAAGAACATGGCTTTTTCTGGAGGACAATATATACAAACCAGTACACACAGTTACAGTCTTAAGGCCATCAAGTGTCCAAGGTAAGGCATCAACAATCGGGTACCTTCACTGGAGGATGGGCATTGGTGTCTGGAAAACCTCTGTTAGCTGGGAAGGCACGTGGCTGACATCTGCTTGCTCCCAGGCTGCATTTCAAAATGGCATTCTCCAAAATGTTTCTCTTGCAGCATTTTGTCCTCTCTTAGCTGCAGCTCCTCTTCAAAATGTCACTCTCAGTTGCTCTGAGTTCCTTCTGTCTATCAGCTCATTTATATGGCTCCAGTGATTTAATTCACACCCACCCTGAATGGGTGAGGAACACCTCCATGGAAATTATCCAATCAGAGTCTTGCCCACAGTTGATTGAGTCACATCTCCATGGAAACACTCAATCAAAGGATTCCAATCTGATCAACACTAATATGTCTGCCTCCACAAGACTGCATCAAAAAACATGGCATTTTGGGGAACATAATACATCCAAACCGGCACAGATGGGAACCATATTTTCTAGAATTCTTTGCTGGCATCTTTGGTTTGGGGTCTTCCAATGAGAGGCATGAGCATGTCAATAGAAGGCAATGGTTGCAGCAGCGGCAGCCCCAGGCAAGCACCGGATCCTCTGGCCCTGGGGTGGCAGAGAGGGCTCCTCCACCAGGGCTCCTCCCCCACGGGGGAGAACCAGCCTGAACTCAGGAGGGCTGACGGCGAGTGCCTGCACTGCCTGGCTTCTGGGTGGCAGCCACCCTCACACCACACACTCTTTTATTTCTAAGAAGAAAACACAGGATGGTTTAATTTGTAGAGCAAAGAATCACTTAACTCTTAACTCTACAAATTAACTCTTGAGTGTTCTTAACTCTTCAGTGTTCTTGATTACTGCACTTCACATGCAAATTACATTCACCTCTTGATACAGAAATAGCGCCCTGCCTCCTCCCTGGGACATTTAATACAGGCAGAATTATTCTGGGCAACCCTCACCTGTGTGTCTGCCAACAATTGCCCTGTCTTCCTTCTTACGATACATGAACTCTCTCTCATCCAGAATAACAGGGAAACTGCGTTATTCGACTGAGTAGACATATAAAGACCATTGACTTTTCAATGGATTTGTACATTCTGAACTCCAGATCAAGAGATCCCAAAAGACTTGAGAATCTACCAGTGCCTTGGGTCACTGATTTTCACTGCACAGTATTGCAATATAGAAGATTTGCTAAGTCTGTCCTGGCCCTGCGTATTCGCTCTAAAAAGTTGATTTGAATAAAGTTTTGACGTATTTGCCTTCTATGTCATTCTGTAGGCTCAAAATGAACAACACAGAGATTCATTATGTTTAGAAACATAGGTTTCTAAATGTTGGTAATGAAAATGTATTGCTTTTGTTAAGAAAATAATAAAAATACTAACACACAGGTGCACAAAAGGTAAAAATGTGGGGTGTTCGGATCCCCGGAAAATAGTATTTTGTGACTGCATAAAATAATTAGTTGGCATTGAAATGCTTCCTCCAAAGACTGAATTTTGGCAGAGTTGTTATATATGATCACTAGCTTGAGTTTTCTCCCTTCACCTGACTTTCATGACTAGAGCCTTTGCAAGGAAACTTGAACGTTTCTGAAATGGCTCTTTCCCTGTGTTTCCAACCAGCTCTTTCCTCTCGTTTCCAACATTAAAGGGGACCCGGCTCAGACAAGGAAGGCCCTGGACGCACGGCTCCGAGTTCCCCACGCAGCGGTTAGCCGTGGGTTTGGTCTTCCGAAACCAGGTCCGAAATCCCTTCTTGAACCTGCCTTCCCAGCGGAGGTCCGTGGCCCTTAGCTCCTCTTTGACCGCGTCGTGCAGCTGCTGCTTGTCTTGAAGCCCGTGGGTGTCTGGACGCTCCGGTCACCCGCTCCTGCTTGGCTCCTGCCTGGAGGGCGGCGCTCTCCTGCCGGGAGTCGGGGCAGTGCTCCAAAGCCCGGGTACGCGAGAAAGCGCCGGGACGCGGAACCGCGCGGGAGGATGCGCACAGCGAGCGCAGTGGCCTCCTTGCTGGAGCAGCGGCTCAAAGCCGGGGTCGGGGTCGGTGGGAACCCGCCTGGGAGGGTCGCGCTGCTCCATCCACCCGCAGGAATCAGAGGGAGGACGCCGACTGCATGCCGCTTCCTCGCGTCTCTGAGCACAGTGGGGTGGGCAATGGAGAAGGCGGCCTTGCCTTCCTTTTTCATCATTTTTTTTTTGTTTTTTTGTGTTTTTTAAATTGGTCCTCCGGGTTGTTGAAGCAATCAATATTTTTATGTCAAGAAGGGCTGTTTGGGAGCATATTTTCCATTTTCCCTGAAGGCTCTGCTTCCAATCAGGGCTTGTTCGTCGAACCACGGGAGTTCCTCCTCGCTCTGCAGTGGGGCGGACATGCAGCGGTGGGTCACCCCATGGAGCGGGTGATGCAAATGGTGGGCAGCAGCTCCAGCTGCGCCATCCTTGTCGAGGGATCCCCCCCACCCCGACCGGGGTCGTCAGACCTCTCCTTCAGGGGCTCGGGGCTCCTCTTTAGGTCTGTGTCGGTGCCTTCTCACACCCTCCCCCAGCCTGGCTGACCCGGGACTTGGGTGTAGCCTGGGCCTCGTGCACTGCCCGCTGCCCTCTTCCACAGGGCTCCACGCACACTCATGTTTCTAGGCTCCTCCCATAGCCTTTAACCTAGCTGCCTGTAGTAAGTGTCTTCCTTTCCTGAGTAGCTGGAGAGCTGCCCATGTTCCAGACTGGACCCTGGACATTGCAGCATTTGGTACCAGAAGTGGGGAGCTCCTGGGAAAAGGAGCTAAACAGTGGAAATAGGGGATTGGTCATCTGACCTCATCTGGGATTGAACCTGACATGTATTCATTGCACCAGGAAAGGAGCTACTAGAACTCGTGGCCAGCATGGGCAAAAAAAAACACACAAAAAAAAAAAACAACAAAAAAAAACTTACTTAAAATATTCATTGCTCTTTCAGGAGTGATGCACCTGTTGGAGGCACTGGGCAACCAAATGGTCACTGAAATGGACCAGATGGAAGTTAGAATAAGGACCAGAAGCGGAGCCTCCCAGCTCTGCCCAGCCCAAGTGACCTTTAGCTGACCTTCACACATGGACATGAAAATAATAATTGATTACTGTCTTATGTCACTGGGCCTTGGGTGGCTTATTGCTGAGCAGCAGCGAACTGATGCAGGGGCATCACGGAGAATTTGAATGGATTTGAGAAACTCAAACTCTCAACCACCCCTTATCCTTTCTCCTCTCCTGACTGAAAATACAAGACTTCCCCTTTCTTTGACCCTGTCATATCCAAGTTGAGGTAGTTGCCTTTCAAGGGGATGTTCCTTCTTCTCGAGACCCACCTACACTTCACACATGGCCTCTAGACTAATGACCAAAGTTAGATACTAGCATGTCCCATGGAGACAACTACAAAATCTGACCTAAGATGATATATCCAACATACTGAAGTAATTACAAGATTTTGCTAATTTACGTCACTGAAAAACATGGGTGAAAAATGTGGGAATGGATTCTGAGAGCATTAGACCAAAGATAAAGGAGATAACACTGGGTGATACTAATTTATCAGATACGCTGCATTCATTGTGTCTAACTCATGTAGGTGGGAGTGGCTCTAAGTATTTGTAGCATATATTTGTGAATTGGTGGTCTTGGAGATTGATGGATCTTGGGGAACAGAAGTGGATAAGATATTATGAAATCAGATGATGACTTCAATTGCAGCTTGCTCTTTATGATGTGACGTCTCCTTCAGAAAATTAACACAGCCCTAGCACTTGGTATGTAGCTGATGAGCTGGAAAATGCTTTTCTCCTATACTGGAAAGTAAGAAAAAAAAACATTTTCTTTCCTCTGGAAGGGATGGCAGCAAATATTCACACACTTGCTGGCTCCCTGGAACCGTGGTCATCTTATCACCCCACAGACTCCACACACGTTCACATCCTCACTGTTGGTAGCCAGTCATCCCCACTGGAATAGACACTTAGAAGTACCTGATAGTTTCTCAATGACCGTTTGTTGAATGAATGAAATGAATACAATTTTTTTTTTTTTGCCTTTAAAAAAAAAAAAAGTTTATTCACATACCATACAATCAATATCAATGAATACAACCTTTATCCTGGCATTTGAGTTTTTGTGGATCTGACTCATGCCTACCTCACCAGTCTCCTCTCCTAGTCCCTGGTCCACTTACCTACATTTTTCCCAAGTACATCACACTGTTCCAAACCCAGGAACTTTGCACATTCTGTTCCTACTGCCACTAAGTTCCTGCTCCATCAGCCAATGCTACTGCTCCTTCTAGTTTTGGGTAAAACTTCATTTTGGTTGACCTCAGATAAAGTTGAGAATTCCCTCTGAATTTGGAACTAAATGAAGCATATCTCTTATTATAATACAACATGAGATTGTCTATGGTTTTTTCCTACTTTTCCTTTCTTTTGACAAAGTGGGAACTTCTTGAGGCCATGGACAAGTCTATTAATTTCTGGAGATGAGGGGCCAAATCCACACTGGAAAGCTCAGGAAATATTGCTTACTCTGAATTTGACTAAATGCCCCAAGTTGTCCAAGTCCACACTCAGTGACCTAGTGCTGCTTTGCATGCAAGCTCACCCCATTCCCATTTCCCTGGGACTCTAATCTGGAATTTCTCCTCTGGGATCTCAGGCCACTGAAGCAGTCCAGGTTCCCATCTGGGTTTTCCAGCCCTCTCCCTCCTCACTCCTTGCTGCCTCTCTGTTCCGACTCAGCCCACATTTTCCCTCTTCCTAGCTGGGACTGAAGGATGCAGGAGGTAGCAGGAGCCCTTTCTACCATCTGAGAGGGGACGTCAGGGGTCCTGGCTCCCTCCTCCACTAACTGAAGCAAGAAATGAGGTAAGACTGTGAGGATCCTTGGGGAAGACAGCCTCCTGGTGGCAGGCTGGCCTCCCCAGGGCGCATGTGCTGGGAGTTGTGATTCTCTTCCGTGCGGTGGAGGATGTGCAGGTTTGCACGGAGAGGAAGGGACACCTGAGGACCCAAGACGGTGAGCACTCGGGGTTCCTGGCTCAAGAGAGAGAGGGTAGTCTCCTGGTCTCCAGCAGATGGCTGCTTTTGTAACACATCGGATGAAATGAAAAATTACCTGCCCCATCGTCCTCTTCCTCCTTCATGGTCTCCACAGTGGACCCTGCGCCATCACCTCCCTGAAATTGTTCTTGTGGAGTCACCGATGACCATCAAAAGGGAAAACGAAAGGAACCCTTTGAGACAAAAAGCAGATTGCTGTTCTCCAGGGACTGGGAAAGGGAGACTGGGGAGCGACTGCCTAATGGGTGTGGGTTTTCTTTCATGTGATGAGAAAGTTCTGGAAGCAGATAGAGGCAGGGGTTGTACAACATTGTGAATGTGCTAAATGCTGCCGAACCATTCTGTTTAGACGGGTCCCACACTGATATCTGCGAATCATTATATCATTATGGGTGAGGGCATGAGGTTTGTTTAGAGTCTGAACCAACCTTTAGATTCTGGTTTCCCACGATTAGCAATATGATCTTGGGAAATCTGCTTAATCTTCTGGAGCAGACTCAGGTTGCTTATAAAATGGGGATCCTAAGACCTTCCCTGCAGGATTGTTGACTTGGTTAAATGAGATCATGTATGTATGACAGAACAATATTTGGATTTATTGCTCTTTAAATTTTTTAATTTTTTAAAAATTTAAATTAAAAATTGAATTTAATTTTTAGATTTTTTTTTTGTTCTTAATGCAGAAAATTAAAACAGAAAGCCCACAATGGAATGTGGCAGCAGCCTCCCCGCCTCCACTGTTGTCTTCTGGGTCCCTCTCCTGCAGCAGGCTCAGGGGCATCACCCCAGCACTGACTGACCCCAACCGACGTCTGCCCACACCCTTTCGGGTCTCCCCATGTGGACTAGAGGCCAGAACACTGATTAATGGCTGTGAGCACAGACGCGGGGAACACACTGTCCTCTCCTGCAGCCAGAGGCTCAGGATAATGTCTGATGTCTTCAGTCCGAGTGAGGGCCCTGCCTGCTCTCCAAGCTCCTGCCTCATCCATCCACAGCCTTTGCTCCATCACTCAGGATCTCGGGCACGTCCTTAGGGTTTCCAGATTCTTCCCCACCCCAGGGCCTTAGCACGAGCTGGAGTGTCCCCTTCTCCACATCGCCGCAGCACCCATTCCTCGAAGTCCGAGACCGACCTGCCTCTTCTGAGGCCGTCTCTGGAGACCCTCTTACAGTCTGCCGGGTGGTCCTGGCTCCCCTCTCCTCATTCTGGAACTTCCACCTCTTCTCCTGGCCACGTTAACCCCCATCCTGTCCTTCTGAGGTCATGGTTGTGTCCCCACCCTCCCGAGTGTTTCCAGGGCAGGAAAAACAAGGCCTCTCAGATGTCTCACCTGCATTGGGTGAGGTTTTCTAGATGCACCCAGGCCTGCATCTGGGTAAATCCCAAAATGTTTTTCCACCCACTCTCCCAATGACTTCTGACTTGGGATGGGGGCAGAATTTTTGGTAGCTCAGGGTAAATGACTGTGGAGCTTCCGCTTCTCGCCCAGCCTGGGACCCAGGGGTCCTAGAAACCTGTCTGCATTTCTGATCACCAGCAAACAGGAAGAAAAACCAGAAACCGTGACGCTCGTGGGTCCTTAGGGCAGGGGACACCCCACAGAGAGGCTGCCTTCTCCGGGGCTGGTAATGGTGCCCCGTGCCCTGGAATACAGCCGTGTAGGCTGGGGGGAAGGCCGAGCGTGGGCTCCATCTGGCAGTCCGCTGTGGGATGGGGCAGTCCCACTCATTCATTTGTCCCTACCTCTCCCTCCGTGCCGTGCCTTCATCCTACAGATGTTTATTGATCATCTTGTGTGGTTAGAGCCCGAGCTGAGGGCTGGCGCCATAGCAGATGGCAAGGAAGGCTAAACGGGCGGGGGCGTGCAGAAAGCCCAGCGTGTTGCGGGACGCGCCCTTTCCCAGCCGGGTCAGCTTCCGTGGTCGTTGTCCTTGGTTCTGAACCAGGGTCTGTAAGGAGATGCACCAAGGTGGTCTAGTAGCCGGAGAAAACCCGGTCTGTCCCCTACCCTGAGGAAAGCCACGAACCGAAGGAAGCCAGGCACAGCCCTCCCCAGTCCCCTGCAGGTTGTGGAGAACAGACAGCGGTTTCCTTCCCTCGATGATTTTATGAGAGAAGGGAGGCTGGAGCACGGGAGTGGGGAAGTCTGCACCGTCACCTCAGAAGCTGGATATTTCCACATTCGTGAACCTATATGATTTATCAGAGCCCTGGGTTAAAACTAGTCCAGGATGATACTTGTAAAAGACTCATATCCATCATATATTCAAAGAACTCTTACAAATCAATTCGGAAAAGGCAGAAAATCCCATTTTAAAAAAATGGGCAAAGGACTTGATGAGATATTTTAAAAACTAGAATATCTTAAAAGCGACATGAAAGAAATGGGAAAGTGTTCAACTTCATTAGTCATCAAGGAAACACAAATTTAAACCATAAATAGGTAGCAGAACACCCCATCAGAATGTCTAAAATGAAAAAGACAAAATATCAACTGTTTCCAAGGTTGTGGAGCAGATAGAGCTTCCTTACTTTGCCGGGGTGGGAGGGGGCTGAACTGGTAAGATATGTGGTTGCCATATCTACTAAAGCTAAAGATACATATTTCGTATGTACTACTAGGCAAATACCCAGGAGAAATAACTGCTTTTTCCCTCCAAAACACATGTGCAACAATGTGTGGTCATTTTATTCATGACAGCCCAAAATTGGAAACAACTGAATGTCCACGAAGAGAAGAATAGATCAACAAATTGTGGTATGTTCATACAGTAAAACACAACACAGCAATAAAAATGAATGACACAAAAAAATACAGATCAGTTGCATATTGAGTGAAAGAAGCCAGACTCAAATAACTGCATGTTGAATAATTCCATTTAGATAAAGTTCAAAATCAGGCAAAACTAATCTGCACCCTGGCAATGTGGGACACAACTCCCAGGAATAAGCCTGGCCTTGGCATTGAGGGATTGAAAATGCCTCCTAGACCAAAAGGGGGAAAACAAAATAAAGTCACAGTGGCTAGGAGATTTCAAATAGGGTCATGAGGCTATCCTGGAGGTTAATCTTATGCAAGCTCCAGCTGAATATTCCAAATGCCCACAGTGTGCTAAGCCCTTACCAACAGGCGTTCCAAAATATCTAATGAGACTCTATACAGTTTTACTCACCAAGTTTATTTTTCAGAAACTTAAATCCTCAGAGTGTTCCTATGCCAGACAAATCCCCAAACCCAGAGGTCATAGCCTCTTCAAGAACATCAACCAGATATAGCCCCTTCCCATAATGTCAACACCCGTTTTCAATATGAACAAGTTAGGGTGGTCACTGCCTAGACACCCCTGAAGATCGAGAAAGTGATTAAACGAGAGGAAGGGGTAACAACAGACAAGATAGGATTTAACAAAGAATTACGAATACTGAATCTTTATATAATTTTTTTAGATGCTATGGTATTAGAACAACTACAAGGAAATAACTGAGATGGTGGAACCGTAACCCATAACATTCTTTGAAATTTGCTCTCTACTTGTTAGTTTGAAAGGTTCTGTATATATGTTATAATTCACAATAAAAAATGTAAAACAACACTAATCTGTAGTGACAGAGATCAGAATGGTGGTTATTCTGGGAGGGGTACAAGGGAGGTGATTGTTTTACATGTCGATTACCCAGATTTACACATAACAAGAATTTCATTGCTATATACGCCTTAACCTTTGTGCGCTTTACTGTAAGTAAGCTGTATCTCAATTAAAAGGGGGCAGGGAAAGCTAGGGTAGGAAATGAAACAAGCCTCTTTCCTCTGTAAGCCCTGGGGGTCAGAGCCACTGGCCAAGCTGACCCCCGGGCTCAGGGATCTGGGCTCCCCAGCCCCTTTCCCCATTCACATCCAAGACGCGGGGCTCTGGCCCCTCACTGTGCCAAGCCCTTTAACTCGTAAGTCCCAGACACCACCACGTCCTGACCGTCAGCCCCATCTGTCCTGAGAAACCTCTTCCCGGTTCCCCTTCTCAGCCTGGGCTCGTGGCTCTGATCGCAGGAAGCACAGGAGGTTCTCATGCAGGAAAACATCACTGAGCCTGTAAGGGGTCGGAAAAGTCTGGGTGAAGCGCTGACCCCAGACTGGGGACAAAATCCCACCTCCTGTCCTGGCCACTGTCCTCCACACCCCTTGGGCTGAGCCTTTAAGCAGGACAACACTTTCTCCAAACCCTCTGTTCCTCTTCCTGAGGATGGACGAGCCTGGGACGGGGGCTCAGGCGGGGAGCGCCTTGGGGCCGCCTTCGTGTCTGGAGGGCCACTGGGTCGCTAGAGCTGGGGCTCCTCCGTTGTCCTCTGGGCTCACGGACTCCATGTTCCTGGGGTGTTGACCTGAGTTAATGACACCCCACTTTTGGCCCTAAGTCCCAGAACCCTGGGCACCGCCAAACATGGGCACCGAGGCCCAGGTACCAGCCTGGGAGTTCCAAGGGGGAACTTCATCATGTCCCAGGACCCCAGAAGTAAGTAGGAACATCTCCAGACCCACAGGAAGAGACACCCAAAGTTCTCCCCACCAACGTCTGAGACGGGGTGCAGGTGGACACAGCGGGGAGAGAAGGGGAGGTGGGTGGGGGGAGACGAAAGCATGGTGTTGTGAACTGAGAGAGGTGGTTATAAACTCCAGTGTTTATGTTTCATTTATGTGAGGTTTAGTTTATGTTAGGTTAGTTTATGGTCACGGTTAGGTCATATATTATATTATATTCTGTTATGTTATAGTATGTTTATATTGTATTATTATATATTGTACTATTATATTGCATATTATATTATGCTGTGGTTATTATATTACATTTTACTTTTACATTATATTGTATTGTGTTGTATATTTTATTATATTGTATTGTATAGAATTGTATCATACCATGTTTATCTTACATTGTATTGTTACATTATACTGTGTTCATATTATATTGTACTGTTATTATATTGTATTGCACTACATTATATTAAATTGTATTATGTTATATTGTGTTGTACTTAGTTTGTGTTGTATGGTATTGTATTTTATTGTATCGTATTGTATTATTTTGCATTATGTACATTATAGTATGTATCGTATACTGTATTGTATTGTGTTGTGTTGTACGTATCAGATTATTTTGCACTGTGTATAATATAGTATAGTATATTATAGTGTTTGTATTGTGTTGTGTTGTATTGTACCATATTATTTTGCATTGTGTATAGTGCAGTATACTGTACTGTACTGTATTGTGTTGCATTGTGTTATGTTGTGTTGTATCGTATTATTTTGCACTGTGTATAATATAGTATAGTATATTATAGTGTTTGTATTGTGTTGTGTTGTATTGTATCGTATTATTTTGCATTGTGTATAGTGCAGTATACTGTACTGTACTGTATTGTGTTGCATTGTGTTATGTTGTGTTGTATTGTATCGTATTATTTTGCATTGCGTATAGTGCAGTATACTGTACTGTACTGTATTGTGTTGCATTGTGTTATGTTGTGTTGTATTGCATCGTATTATTTTGCATTGTGTATAGTGCAGTATACTGTGCTGTACTGTATTGTGTTGCATTGTGTTGTGTTGTGTTGTATTGTATTGTATGCGAACTCCCTTCCTGTGTCCGGCGTCAGGGCAGTTTCAGTCTGTCCCCCACATGCCTGAGGGAGCCCAGGAGCTCCCGGGGGGCGCTGCTGGGGGGTTCAGGGCCCTGGTCTGAGCACACACCAGCCGAGCTGAGTGCCACTTCCAGCACTGCTGAGACGAGTGACCAGCAGCCCCAGGTCCCCGAGTCATCCCCGCCGGCCGGGGGAGCAGCACGTCCGGGGCAATCCGTGAGTGGGTGCGGCCTCCGCCCCTGCTGCGGGGAGATGGAGGGGACCTGGAGACGTGGGCGCGCAGGAAGGTGGTGGGACTATCAGAGGGACTTCCGCAGGGGTATCGGGGAGGCTGGCTGGGCGGGGAGAGGAGGGCAGGGTCACTTTCCGTCTCCTTCCGTTTTTCTTTTACTGTTTTTCTTTTATTTTTTAAATCATCGTACAGTAAAACTGGCTTATTCCTTTCTTTCAGTGTGCAGTTCTATGAATTTCAAAGCATGTGTAGCTTGGTTTAGCCAAAGCCACAATCAGGGGACAGGTTTCCATCACTCCCAAGTCCCCTATTAGGCAGGCTCTCTCGAACCAGGAAAACCTCTGAGAGCAGCTAGGCACGAGGAGAGAGAGAGGAGAGCAGGATGGCCACGGGACAGGATGGTCCCCACCCGGCCACTGCGGACCCCGGGAGAAAGCACGGCTTCCCAGCACCCTGACTTTGGACTTCCCGCCTCCAAAACCGTGACAGTAAATGCGTGTTGCTTAAGTGGACACAGCGTGTGCTGTTTGCCACCAGGGCCCTGGCAAACTAGGACTTCAAGCTTGGGTATCCAGAGAAGCAGTTGGGGACAGAGGTTCTAGCTGCAGAACCCGGATATTCTGTCTGTCCGTCCCCCTACCCCCGAAGCCCCTGGAACCAGCCGACCTTCGGGTCCTGTCAGGTGGGGGCAGGGGTCAGACCCCGTCCTTACTGTCTCGAGTAAGGGGCATCTTCCGGATTCCAGCAGGGACCGGGGAGTTGGGAGGTAGTGGTCTGGCCAGGCTGTTGGTGGGACTGACAGACCAGCAGTGGCTTTTGCAGACCCATCTCTGGGCAGAAATGTTGGACAATAGAAAGTGCGTGAATCTGGGGGCATTTGTGAAGGAGTCGGGGTTACGGGGGCTGGGGGAAGGAGGTGTCAGGGGTCCAGGAAGGTTCCTCAGAAATTAGACCAGACTGGGGTGACTCTGTGACTCTGGGGATTTGTGAGTGGAGGGGCTGGGACACTGGCCAGGGTGTGAGGCATCGTGGGGTTTGCAGGGTGGTCTGAGGGTGAGATGGGGCTCACGCCTGGGCTCGGGGGCCTTACGTGACTGAATTTTAGGTCCTCAGAAAGTTAAACATAGAATTATACTTGCCCAGCAATTCCATTCCTAGGAAACACGCCCAACAATCAACAACAGGGACTCAGGTATCTGTGCACCAATGTTCCCAGCAGCTGTTTCAGCTCACTGGCCATCAGGGAAATGCAAATCAAAACCACAGTGATACCACTCACACCCACAAGGATGGCTATTATTTGAAAAAAAAAACAAAAAACAGAAAACAACAAGTGTCAGTGAGGATGTGGAGAAATTGGAAGCTTCATGCATCGCTGGTGGGAATGTAAAATGGCACAACCACTGTGGGGAACAGGTTGGTGGTTCCTCAAAAGGTTAAACATGGAGAATGAAAGCAGATCTGTTTCCACCAAAGCCCACAGCAGCATTATTCACAGTAGCCAAAAGGTGGAAACAACCCAAGTGTCCATCAACAGACGAGTGGATAAACAAAATGTGGTCCATCCACACGATGGAATATTATGCAACCATAAACAGGCATTAAGTCCTGATGTGTGCGACAACATGGATGACCCTCAAAGACATCATGTAGAGTGAAATAAGTCAGACACAAAAGGACAAATATTGTATGACTACCCTTATATGACAGATCTAGAATAATCAAATTCATAGAGATAGAAAGAGGGTGAGAGGTGTGCTGGTTTGGATGTATTATGTCCCCCAAAATGTCATTATCTTTGATGCAGGAAACGTATTGGTGTTGATTGGGTTGGAGACTTTTGATCGGATGTTTCCATGGAGATGTGATCACTCAACTGTGGGTGAGATCTTTCATTGGATAATTTCCTTGGAGGTGTGGCCCCGCCCATTCAGCGTGGGCCTTGATTAGTTCACTGGAGCACTATATAAGCTCAGACAGAAGGAACGAGCTTGCTACAGCCAAGAGGGACACTTTGCAGAACACACAGGCACTGAGAGAGGAGCTGCAGTTTACAGAGACATTTTGGAGATGGCCTTTGAAAGCAGACTTTTTCTCCAGAGAAGCCAAAAGAGGACAAACGCCCCAAGAGCAACTGAGAGTGACATTTTGAAGAGAAGCTGAAGCCTAGAGAGGAACATCCTGGGAGAAAGTCGTTTTGAAACCAGAACTCTGGAGCAGACGCCAGCCATGTGCCTTCCCAGCTAACAGAGGTTTTCCGGAGGCCATTGGCCATCCTCCAGTGAAGGAACCCAATTGCTGATGTGTTACCTTGGACACTTTATGGCCTTAAGACTAACTGTGTAACCAAATAAACCCCCTTTATAAAAGCCAATCCATCTCTGGTGTTTTGCATTCCAGCAGCAATAGCAAACCGGAACAAGAGGTTACCAGGGGCTGAGGAGGAGGGGGAAGACGGAGCTCTTGAATAGCAGGTGCAGAGTTTCTGTTTGGGGCAAAGAAAAGATTTGGTAACGGCTGGGCTCTGCCTCCCCTGTGGACAGCCGGGGGTCCTGGCTCTGTCCGCGAACCCCGCCCCCTGGGTTCATAGGGTGAAGGAGGTCCCACCTCCCCGGCCCTTCTCCACGGCCCCGTCTCCGTTGTGGGGAGCACCCTGTACCCCGTCCTCAGGCCGAGAGGAAGAGTGGGTAGCCTGGGGTCCCCCGTAGCCCCAGGTCCATCTCCCCCAAGCCCAGGGACAGGGCCTTCACCTGCGGACTCCGTGGGTGCCTGGCTGGAGACACTGACCCTGCCAGCAACCCCCCACAGTCACCCAGGCAACTGGGGGTCCCCAGCACCCCCTACCAGCAGTAATTCCAAGGGCCCAGGAAAGGAGACGGCCCTTTGGTGAACTTTGCTCATTGTCCTCCTAGTGAGAACAACACACCCAGGCCCTGACGTGCCACGCCGCCTCCCGTCGCCTCCTCGTGGACTCTCCACAACCTCCCTTTGGGCCGGGGACCACGGCTGGGCCCGTCTAGGGGCACAGGGAATGGAGGAGGCTCGCACATAGGCCCACAGTTAGCGGCAGGGAGGTCCAGGCTCCCAGATCTTAGCTCCTCCAGGAGCCCCGAGGGGAGGGCTGAGCTGTCTGCTCCCAGTGGCTGCTGTAACACGCGACCCCAAGCCTCCCACTGAAACCACACAAATGCCTTAGCGTATGAGGCTGGAGGTCTGGACGTCCAATACAGGTCTCCCCGGGCGGAATCAAGGTGTCGCCGGGCATGAGTCTTCCGGAGGCTGGAGGGATGCACCTGCCCCTCGGCCGCTCCAGCTGCTGGAGGCCGCCCGCGGCCCTGGCTCGTGGCCCCCTCCTCCGGCTTGAACAGCAGTGGTGCGCCTTCCCATCTCTGCCCACCTCTGACCTCTGCTCCCGTCGTCGCTTCTCCTTCTCTAACTCTCACACTCCTGCCTCCCTCCTCTGGGGACCCTGTGATGACACGGGGCCCACCCAGATACTCCAGGGTCATCTCAAGGTCGGCCGACAAGCAGTTTTAAACCCACCAGCCTCCTCAGCCGCTCGCCACGGAACCAAACACCTTCACGGGTTTTGGGGATTAGGACGTGTTTGTCTCCGGTGGGAAGGTCCTCCTTTGGGGGGTGGGCCCACAGTCCAGCACCCCCCACACCTGCAATGCTGAGCAGCAGACAGGGGCCCCCTCACCCGGCACACGCCCAGCCCTTCCCTGGGACTGGCTACTCCATCCTTCCCACCCACCCGGAAAAGGCCTCGAGGGTCCCAGGCTGGAGCCCCTCCACCCGAAGCTGCTGTCTGAAGGACCTTTGTTCCCATGGGACCCCCCCACACACACACACACACTGGCTACAGTGCACTGGGCCCAGGACAGGTTGGTCTGGGGGTCCAGGCCCTTGGGAGCCACCCCCACACACACAGGGTGACGGAGCTGGAGGTCCGAGACTCCACGCTGGGCTGGGGTCTGAGAACAGGGGGCAGGGTGCAGGGTGAGCAGGGGAGGGGCCCAATCGTGCTCCCGGGCCCTGGGACAGGGGATGGGGGGGTCTCTCACCAGCTGTTGTGGCCTCCATGCGGCTCTAGGAGGCCTGAGGAGGTCCAGGCAGGCACTGGACTCAGAGTTGGGGGGCAGCAGGGCCAGGGCCGGAGTTGCTGGAGTCCCCCACCCATGCCTCGTGCCTGGGGTGCCCATCTGAGTGAGGAGAGGGACCCTGGCATTCCGGCTCTTTCTCTAGGTCACCCTAGAGTCAGCTCCTCCCAGGGCCGGAAGTGGGGGGAGAGAGGGTCACAGCTGGGCAGTTCTGTTTTGAGAAACATGAATTAGGAGAAGTTGGACAAAGGGTGCTGGGGAGGCCGGACGCAGGGAGAAGAGGGGAACACCTGTGGACGCTGGACGTCCCAGGTGAGAGCAGCGTCGCCTGGCAACCAGCATCCAGACCCCAGGCCCTCCCCACTCAGACCCAGGGAATCCCTGCGCCAGGTCCTCTGATCTTGCTTCAACAATAGAATTCCTCTCACCTTCTTTATCCCCTACCTCCGCATCCCCCACACCCGCAAGAGCTCTTCAAACTCTCGTCTCTTCTCTGCTGCAAGAGTCCCTAGTGCATGATACGGAATATAGAAGTCTCCTTTCTGCTGTAAGAGTCCCTGAATGCACAATAGGGAATGTGGAAGCCAAGAGGGAACTTACAGAGCAGGTCTGACCCCTCCGTGTCCACAAACACAGAACCTGAGGCCCAGAGAGGAGGAGCAGCTTGCAGAGGCCACACAGCCTGGAGAAGGCCACCCCTCCCAGCCCCTCTGTCCCTCCCCCTCCCCCTCCAGCAAGCTCCTGCTGTCCTCCAGCGTCCTTGCCTGGCCCGCCCCCCCCTCGGCTGATGCTCTGTGTGACACCTGAACCCCCTACCCAAGAGCCCGCGGAGGGCTCCATGGGCTGCCAACAAGTCCTGGGCCCCAGCCTGACGCACACACCAGGCTCGAGACACGCCCCCCGTCCCTCCCCCAAGAACCCAGACAGCGCGCTTCAGCACCCACTTTATTCAGGCGAAGAAAAACACCTCAGGGCGTGGACGAGGGGCCCGCAGGCGGGGGAGCCAAGCCGGTGGGGGCGGAGCCTTCAGGCAGGGGAGGGGCGTGCAAAGGACGCGGAGGCGGGTCGAGCGGGTGGGTAAGGGGCCAGCAGGCAGGGTAGGGGTCCTCAGGCTGGGCGGGACCCGAGGGGGGGAGGGTCAAGCCGGCTGGGAGGGGCCCGCAGCAGAGGGACCAGCAGGCGGGGGCGGGGCCAGCAGGCGGGGGTGGACTCTGGGGCGGGGCGGGGTCAGGAGGGGCGGGGCCCTCGGGGCGGGGCCGGACTCGGGTGGGCGGGGCCAGCCGGGGCGGGGTCAGTGAGATGGGCGGGGTCAGTGGGAGGGGGCGGTTCCTAGGGGCGGGGCCAGAGGGCGGGGCGGGGCCAGCAGGCGGGGTGGATTCGGACGGGGCGGAGCCAGCGGGGGCGGGGGCCAGGGCGGGGGTGGGCTCGGGCGGGGCGGGGCCAGCAGGGGAGGGGTGGGTCAGTGGGAGGGGCGGGGCCAGGGCGGGGGTGGACTCGGGCGGGGCGGGGTCAGCGGGACGGGGCGGTCCCTCGGGGCGGGGCCAGCGGGCGGGGGTGGACTCTGGGGCGGGGCGGGGTCAGGAGGGGCGGGGCCCTCGGGGCGGGTGCCGGACTCGGTGGGGCGGGGCCAGCCGGGGCGGGGTCAGTGAGATGGGCGTGGTGTCATTGGGAGGGGGCGGTTCCTAGGGGCGGGACCAGAGGGCCGGGGGCGGGGCCAGCAGCGGGTGGATTCGGACGGGGGCGGAGCCAGCGGGGCGGGGCCAGGGGCGGGGGTGGCTCGGCGGGGCGGGTCAGCGGAGGGGGCGGGACCAGAGGGCGGGGGGCGGGCCATCGGGAGGGGCGGGGCCAGGGTGGGGTGGACTCGGGCGGGGCGGGGTCAGCGGGAGGGGGCGGTCCCTCGGGGCGGGGCCAGCGGGGGCGGGGGCCAGGGGCGGGGGTGGGCTCGGGCGGGGCGGGGTCAGCGGGAGGGGGCGGTCCCTCGGGGCGGGGCCAGCGGGCGGGGGCGGGCCCCGGAGAGGCCCCTCGGGCGTCGGGGCCGGGAGGAGGTCACCGGGCGCGGCGCCGCGGGCTCCCGACGGCCGAGCGCGCGAGGAAGGCCTGGCCGGCGTAGTAGGAGGCCATGACGAGCAGGCGGCCGCGGGGCAGGGGCCGCACGAAGGTGTCCCAGGCCAGCAGCGCGTCCGAGAAGGCGAAGAGCAGCGCGCCCCGGCCGGCGCCGCCACGGCGGGCCAGGCCGCGCCAGAGCACGAGCGCCATCAGCAGCGAGTAGGCCGCCACGGGCGCGGCCAGGGCGGGCGGCAGGTGCGGCCGCAGCAGGCCGAGGAAGGCGCCCGCGGGCAGGAGCACGGGCAGCAGCAGGCCCGGCCGCAGCGGGGAGAAGCCGAGGGCCGCGAGGTAGAGCAGGTGCGCGGCCGCGAAGGCGGCCATGCCTGGGCGGAGAGAGCGCCGTGAGGACGCGGGAGGGCTCCCGCTCCCCGGCCGGCCTGGCCGCGCTCCCGCCATCTGCCGGGATTTGGGCCCCAGTTGCGCTTTGCTCCACAGGCAGCGGGACCTGGGAGAACCTGCGCACTCAGCGGTACTCTAACAGCCAAGAGGTGGCAACCACCCAGCGGCCCTCCACGGAGGAAGGGAGAAACGGACTGTGAGCCATCGGCACAACCCTAAAGAGGCGGCGGACATCGGGCGTGAACCTTGAAGACACGGTATTGAGTGAAATCAGCCAGACACCAGAGGACGAATATCGTATGATCTCAACGACCAGGAATGATTAGAATGAGCCAGTTCATAGAAGAGAAGGTCACGAGGGCGGAGGAGTAATGCCTAATGGGCATGAGTAAGGATGGTGGTGACCGCAGCACATCACTGGGAATATAACTCATGCCACTCAGGTGTACACTTGAAAGAGGTTAAAATGGGGACATCTGGGTTATAGCTGTTAGAATACAAATTTTAAAAATAGTCAAAGGTTGAATACAGCTGAGGTCAGCAAAATAAATTTTCTTTAATGCACTGTATTGTGTTCTTCCCCTGCCCCAAAGCTCCCACTGACTCCCCAGCACCCTCCAAGAGGGCACCTGTCTACCTGCTGTGACCTGCGAAGCCCCCCAGGCCTGTCACTCACTCTGTCCAGCAGTGACTGTCCCTGGGCCCTAGACAGGCATGTGGCTGGCTCCCTCGGCCCCTTCAAAGCTGTGCCCAGACCTTCCCCTCCCCCCAGGTCACTCTTGGCCACCTACTTGAAATTGCAAATCCCTCCCTCCCTCCCATTTTTCTCTGCGCCACTTTCACCTCCTAAGCTAAGGGCCGGGCTCCCCTCGCTGTGGTGGAAGCTTCGCCAGGGCAGGGCTCTGGGTCTGGCCTCACAGCAGGTGCTCAAGAAACACAAGCTCTGCCACAACGTCCCCAACGCCACGATGTCCCCAGCGCCACACAGCCCAGACCCGAGGGCCGACCCCTCCCCTCCGCGGGGCTGTGTTCAGAGGCACTGATGTCCACAACCTGGGGGTCTGCTCACCGTAGAGGAAGGCCTCAGGCCAGACGAGGCAGGCGTCCCCCACGAAAGAGCACAGGAGGCCCCCCTGGAAGAGGGGGGTGGAGCCCCCCTCCGGGGCCACGGCCCCCAGGAACACCACCAGGCAGAGGACGGGCAGACCTTTGACCAGGGCACTGACCCACAATGGCTGGTCCTCAGGAACCCAGATGAGGAAGTAGAAGGCGCAGGCGAGGAAGAAGGGGCTCAGCCACCTGGCAATGTGGGGGGACTTCCCAGAGAGGGGGCAGCCACTGAGTTCCCAGGCCAGCCCAGTTCCCCAGTGCCTGGGGCCCAGCCAGCTGTCCCCCCCACCCCAGGGATCCACTGCTCCAGCCCTTTTGGAACTTGGGCCTGGCCAGGCCATGACCCAGGTGATCAGGCCCAGGGGTCTGGGCCCCCAGCCCCTCCTCCCTCAGACCCAGGGGTCTGGTCCCCAACCCCGCCCCCCCTCCCGGCCATCTGGGTTGAGCCTATTTGGGGAACAGGACCCTCACCCTCTTTGGTGACTGGGTCGCCCACCCCCAGCCTCCTAGGGGGCAAGGACTCAACCAGTTCCTCCAGGATTGGGGTCCGTGGTGGTATGGGGCCCGGACCCCGGCTCCTGAGGCCCCCCTCCCACCCTGCTGCAAGCTCTCACTTGGGCTGAGAAGCAGGGGTTTCTGGGAGTCACCATTTCCCTGGTGTCCATCTGGGTCTGTGACACCCCTCGTCACCCGTGTCTGGGCCCTACTGGGTTTTGGGGGCGGGAGGGTGTGTTGTGGTTACACGTTAACCCAGAGGAGAGTCCCGTGGACTCTGGGACTGATAACTGGGCTCGGGAAGATCCGCCCCCCAGCCCCGGGACAGCCCTGCCTGGCACCCACTGATAAGGGGCCCATCATGACCCAGGCTTGCTCCCTGCCCGCACGCCCCTGCCCCGGCCTGGCCCCCCAAGGCCCTCCCCACTGCCCTCCTCCTGGCCAGAGGGCTGGACAGTGTGGGACAGTGCACCCCTCAGCCTCCCTCCTCTGCCCTTGCAGAAAAGAAACAGGAAGGACAGCGCCCCGTCCCCAGGCCCTCATCCAGGGAACCCCTGCTGGGCTCCAGCACCCGCTGTGGGCCTCCTAGACGCACCCCCACGGGTGCTGTGCACTAAGCCCCTTTGCTCTGGTCAGGGTAGCAGAAGGGCCTCGGGAGCCCAGGCCGCCCTGGGAGCCGCCACTGCCAGCGTGTGCCGCTGAACGAGCGGACAAGGAGGAAGGGACAGAAAACGAAAGGTGACGAGGGTGCCTGTGGGCAGCCCTGCAGCCTGACTGCGCCTGGGGAGAGCTGCCCACATGGCCACGTGCCACGGAAGCGGAGGCTTCCCGGGAGGGGCGTCACCCTCCGCCGTGTGCAGCGCCTCTTCTCCCTCTTTAACTTTCAAGCGTCGCTGCTGCCATCAGGTGTGAAGGAAGGGGCAGCCTGGGCGCCAGGCCATTGCCTGCTGGCTCGGCCCGAGTGCTGCTGCTTTCCAGAGGGGCCACGGACTCAGAGAGAAGTCCCTCCACAGAGCGGGCAAGCACAGCTCACAGCCGGGCCACAGCCACGTCCCACAGGCTTTGCCGGCCTCCTGCCCCCTCCGAACCCGGCCAGAGCCCACGGGAAGCCGAGGCCCTGCCTGGCAGATGGGGGCCAGGCCAGATCCCCACGTCATGGCCTGGAAGAAGTGCAGGGGCTCCCACCTCCACCCCTGCTCCTGGAGGCCTGGCCTGGCCACCCCCTGTGCTCCCAGAGCGCCACTCCCAGCTGGCAGCTCTCAGCCGCGGGGTGGCCCTCAGCTGGGCGCTAACAGCCACTGACCCGCGGTGTGGCTGCCCGGGGCCTGCGTCTGCAGGGACAGGGACAGCCAGTCTGGAGCCAGCTGCCACGGGGCGCTAGGAGGCACCAGGGCCCACTTCCTCCTGGGACATCCCTTCCTTGTTCTGAGCAGAGGTTGCTCCCCCACCCCGGGAACCAGGGAGGGGGGTTGGGACTACAACTCTCAGAGTGGAGAGCGACTTCCTCAGGATGAAGGGCCAAGGGATGGGGCTGGGGTCTGGCAAGGGGCCCACCCCCACCCCACATCCCAGGACTCAGTCTCCACCACCAGGAAACTTAAATTGTTTTCCTTTATTTATATTTGCAATATGAAATAAAAGCTCGGCACGAACACACGCTCACACTCACGCCAGCTTGGGGAGAAGGAGCTGGGGACAAGGCCACTTGGCAGCCAGGGCTGGAGCCCCAGACACTCAGGATGGTCAGGGGGACCCAGCCAGACCCCCACCCGGGGTCTGTGAGAGATGCAGAGGGGGAGGGAAGTGTGGGTGTGGGCGTGTCCAGGCCCCACAGGAATGTCACAGGGGGGTCCCTACTTACAGGGACGTCCAGCCCCACTCCCCGGCAGAGCTGGGGCAGGCGGGGGCCCTTCAGCTCCCAGCCTGGGTGAAAGTGCAGGGTTCGGGGGGTGAGGGGGTGGGGGCAAAGGCACTGCCCCTCGGGCCCCTCTGCCCCCACCAACTCCTCCCCCAAGAGACCTGAGCTAAAGGCCAAGTGTGAGTGCGGGGGGCTGCCGGCTCGCTTTCCAGACCCAGGACAGGCAGGGGGACGAGGCCAACCACTGGTGGCGGCTCCGGCTGCGCCTCGGCCCCGTGCCCCCAGCCCCAGCACTGCTGTTCTTGCTGCTTCTCTCCCACGCCAACTGCCCTTCCTCCCACAATATATATATATATATAATATATAGCATAGGTCCCTCTCTCCTCTCTGATTGACTCTCTTATAGCTTTATTCCAGGAGGCAAAGCTCCATAATTCCTTTTTTCAGTGCAAATGGGGGTGGGGGTGGGGGCGGGGGCCTGTCTCTCCCTGGCACCAGGCTCCTGGGAGTCAGAAGAGAGGATGTGGGAGAGGAGGGGGTGGCATAAGGGGTTGATGGGGAAAGTGGGGCCACCCTGGGACCCTGGGCAGAGTCCACTGGGAGGCTGGATGATTTGGCCACCAGCGCCACCGGGCCCAGGCAGCTACCTGGGGACGAGACCAGAGGAGGGCAGGTGAGCAGTGGGAGGGTGCCCTCCTGCCCTGTGGGGCCCCCTGGGCCGCAGCCCACACTCACTGGGCGCCCGGGGCAGAGCCATTGGGCATCGGAGGCGGCGGCTCCAGGGCCTGGGCACTGTCACGGAGGGAAACACAGAGGCCGTCACCTCCCTGCCCACACCGGCACCGGCCCACCCCCTGGGCTGCGCCCACCACTCACCTCTGGCTTGGGGGAAGCCCCAGTGTCTCTGGGCTCTTTTCCCCCACAGTGGTCAGGGGAAGCTGGGGGGCCCCGGAGGCTGGGACAGAGGTAGAGGGGTCTCCGGGAGCACTGGGGAGAAGGGAGGCATGAGTCACTGCACTAATCCCAGCTGCGCTTGGCACTGCTTGCGGCAACCCCAGGTACCAGCACCCAGTGCTGCCCGGCAATGGCGAGGGGGACAGTGGCTGAGGGGCCAAGCTCCCTCAGGGGGCAAGAGCACAGCCTTCTCCCAGACCCCCCCAGCGAGCACGCCCGCCCTGTCACCTGTCCGAGGAGCTGGAGGCGGACTGCATCCCGTTGAGGGTGGCCTGGAGGTCCCCAATGCTGACTAAGGCCTGGCAGGGGGCTGCAGGGAGCAGGGCAGCAGAGGGCGAGGCTCAGCGCAAGAAAGGCAGCCCAACTGCGGGGATTAGGACGTGGGTAGGGGTGGACAGTGGGGTGGGTGGGCCGTGGGGAACATGGGGTCATGAGTGGATGCCCCATGCCCACCTGGGCTGCCAATACAGCCAGGGGAGCAGGGGATGGAGGGAATTGATGGGGGCTGTGGGGACCGTGAGCTGTGGGAGATGAAGCGCATGGGCTGGCCGCGTGGGCAGCAGGGAAGACAGACGCCCACTGCTCAGCCTCTCCACAACCCCTCAAACAGACCAGGCTGTGCCCCAGGCCTCAGGAGGGCTGCACCCGGTGCAAGGCAGGCAGGCACGGGCAGCGCTGCGTGAAGTTTACCTGAGGGCTCCGCTACACGGCCGCTGCCTGTGGCTTCCTGAGGTGCTGAGGGGGGCGCAGGGTCCTTAGACCTGGAGGGGGAGATGCAGCCGGGGGTGGAGCCAGGGCCTGGGCCCAGCTCCCCCTGCAGACCCGGGTCCCCGCCCCCTGCTCACCTGACCTGCAGGGCACTGCTGGCCGGAAGGGCGGCCAGGTTCTGAGAGGGGAGGCCCTGGGGGAGACTGCGAGGCCCCTGGGGGGCTGGGGGCCCAGGGCTTGGCCCCTCTTTCTCAGAGACTTGGGGGTCTGCTGCGGTTCCTGTAGGCACTGAGTCGAAGGTGGCTGTCCAGCTGGGGCCTGGACAGGGGGGACAGGGAGCAGGGTGGGTGCAGTGGCCAGACAGACACAGCATCCACACGGGTCCCGGCCTTCCCCGCTCACTCACCCTGAGGGCCGGGGCTGGTGAACAAGGCGGCCCCTCCCCTGGCCACGTGGCGCTCGCCGTCCTCCTCGTCCTCCTCCCCCTCCTCCTCCTCTTCTTCCTCCTCCTCACTGTCTGTGCTGCCTCCACTCCTGCCCCAAGGAAGAGCCTCATGAGCCAGCCGGGCTGGGGATAGAGGGACAGACCCCACGTCCCAGGAGCCGGCCTGGCCTGTGGCCTGTGCCTGACAAGCAAGCCTCATCTGCAGGTGACCTGAAAGGCAGCAGGAGGAGTGGCGGTGGACAGGGCTGGGCCTGGATCCCGGCCCGCTGCACCCAGGGCCACCAGGGGCCCTGGCCTCAGGCTCCCAGCCAGAGGACAAGAGGGACTTGGGAGCCAGGGCCAGGGAGCCTGGGGGGTGAGGTTGCCCTGGAGAGGTGGGTGGGCCGCATGGGAGATGGTGCCCTTTCGGGAAAGCCCCTTGCGCCCAGGCGCTGCTGCCCAGCAGCGGCTCAGTTTCCTCCCAGCCCTCGCTCCCTCCAGCCAGGCCCTGCC
The DNA here is from genome assembly GCF_015220235.1 of Choloepus didactylus. Classification (NCBI taxonomy): domain Eukaryota; kingdom Metazoa; phylum Chordata; class Mammalia; order Pilosa; family Megalonychidae; genus Choloepus; species Choloepus didactylus. The sequence goes on along the minus strand of NC_051333.1, from coordinate 3,236,857 downwards.
CTGCCATCCCCTCCGGAGCTGCTCCAGACATGTGGGCCCAGCTGGCTGCTGACTGACAACCCTCGTCCGTAAGGCGAAGCGCACAGCTTCCAAAATGCTGATTGCAGGTTGCTGTTCTAACAGCATTGCAAAGTACAAAGTTATCCATTTTTACATAATTAAAAATAAATAGAAACCCTCAGCAAATTAGGAATAAATGGGAACTTCCTCCACGTGATAAAGGGCCTTTACGAGAAACCCGAGACTGACGTCATGCTTGATGGTGAAAGACTGAAAGCTTTCCCCTAAGATCAGGAACAAGACAAGGATGCCCACTGTCACCACTGCTATTCAACACTGTACTCGAAGTTCCAGACAGGGCAATTAGGCAAGAAAAAGAAATAAAAGATATCTAGATTGAAAAAGAAATAAAACTATCTCTATTTGCAGATGACGTGAGCTTTCATATAGAATCCTAGGAAATCTACCGCAAGACCATTAGAACCAACGTACAAGTTCAGGACGGCTGCAGGACACCAGGTCAGCACACAAGACTCAACTGTTTCCATTCACTGGCAACCAGCAACCCAGAAACGAAACTAAGCCAACAATTCCACTTGCAACAGCATCAAAAAGAAAAAACTTCTGAGAAATAAATTTAACCAAAATGCAGAACAAACTGAAAACTACAAAACACTGCTAAAAGAATTACAGACCTAAATAAACGGAAAAACATCCTACATTCATGGGTCAGAAGACTTAACACTGTTAAGATGGCAATACTTCCCCAATAAACCTACAGACTCAACGCAATCCCTATCGAAATACCAATCATCTTTCTTGCAGAAACGGAGAAGCTGATCCTCAAATTCCTATGAGAAGGCAAGGGGCCCCAAGTGCCAAAACAATCTGGAGAAAGAACAGGGTCGGAGGACTCCCAGTTCCCGATTCCCAAACTGACTTCCCAGCTCCAGGCATGTGCTGGAAGCGAGGGGCGGGAGAGAACCACCATCCACGGCCAGCTGGCAGCAAGGGCCAGGACCGCTGGTGGGGACCGAGTCGCACTCAGCAGCATGCTCAAGTCTCAACCTGGACGTGACCGCGTGTGTTTCCTATACATACCGTGGAATTTCCGAGGGTCCTAGTCAGACACCCAGACTGAACGGGTGGGTCCCCACTCATCCGGATAGAGTCCCTCCAAGCAAGTGACACCAGGCATGGAAGCCAGGAGAAGCCCGAGACAGGTGGGCCGCTGCGGGCAGAGGCGGAGGTGCGAGCCGAGAAGGCCGGGGCCTGGCCACCAGCACCAGGACCGTCGCGGGAGGAAGCGTGGCTGCCAGGACCTTGATTCGGGGCCCCCAGTCTCCAAGGCAGCCCTGGTAGACTTGACACCATTCGAGGGAAAGAACAGCCTTTTCGGCACATGGTGGTGGGAAACCTGGGTATTCCCAGGCAAAAGAAAGCGGCTGGACCCTTTCCTACTGCCACATACAAAAATCAACTCAAGATGGATCGATTACCGAAAAAGTGCTCAAACAATAAAATCCTTAGAAAAGAGCACGGGGTAAATATTCACAACACTGGATTCGGCAATGGTTTCTTAGACAGGACACCAAAAACACAAGCAACAACAACAAAAATAAATCAGGCCATCAAAATTAAAAACTTTTAAGCATTAAGAATGGGACATTAAGAATGGGAGAAAATAGTTGCAAACCATCTATCTGATCAAAGTCCAATGATACTCAAAATATATAAAGAACTCCCACAGCTCAGCAATAAAAAGACAAACAACCCAAATTAAAAATGGGCAAAGGACTTGAAAAGACATTTCTTCCAAGAAGCACATGAGAAGATGCTCAACCACATTAGTCATCAGGGAAATCCAAATCAGAAACCATAGCGAGATGCCACTCTGCACCGCTAGGACGGCTATGATCAAAAACACAGAAAATAACAAGCGTTGGAGAGGATGTGGAGAAGCTGGAGCCCGCATGGCGGCTGGGAGGGTGCAGAAGGGATACGGGCTTGTTCTGCCTCTCAATCCAGCGCTGACAAAGGGGCTGCCTCGGGCTGTCCACCGAGGATCTGGGCACTTTCCTGTGCCACACGTCAAGACAAATGTTAAAACCACACCCTCACTGTCCCCCAAAGCAAATCACCGACCAAAGGCTCAGCATGGCAGGCAGCCGTGGCCTGCAAAATCACGTGGCACGATCTACCCGAATAGTGGGAGATCCCCAGGGCCAGCCAGCGTTCGACACAAATAATGGGACGTTTGTGAGGAAGGGCTGAGCCATCATCCCTCATCTCACTGGACTTTTGGGGAAAGAAAGGCTGCTCAGGGTCATCTCTTCACGTCTCTGGGAAGACAGCACGGAGCTCACCTGCCTGTCAGAGGGAGGCCGAGCCAAGGGCCGGGTGTGCCCACGACATCCCTGCGGGATCCTGCCTCTGTGAAGCTACGTGTCAGCCACCTCCTGCTCCTTTCGCAGCTCATCTCCTTTGAGCTGGGCTGCTATCACTCAAAACTCAAAGTGCCCCAACTGACGCACATGCTACGCCCTCCCTGCTTTTCAGTTCACTTCCAAGGGGGAAGGCTGTGCTCCACGTGGCCTCTGATATACTGGGTCAGGGCTGTGCTGGACACTTGGAGAAAGGAGGCAGGAAGGGGATGCTGGCATGGCCAGGCACAGGGACCGGCGGACCGCAGACTCACCGGACACTCTGGGGTTGGCCCAGGCGCGGACCCCTCCCCAGCTGGCGGTTCTGCCAGGTGCCATCCTCTCCATCCGATTCCCCAGAACCTTGGCCTTCTTCATCTTCCTCCTCCTCCTCGTCATCGAACTGCTGGATCCGGTCCTTGTAGCAGATCTCGAGCAGGTTGGAGTTGGGCTGCAGGGAGGGGGGAGCGGAGAGTGGCTGTGCCGCCCGCAGCCCCTCCACAGCCCCCCCCACAGCCCCCTGCCTGCCCGCCACAGCCGGGGGCCCGCACCACACTCACGTTCTCGTCGTCAGCATTGAGGGAGAACGTGATGTTGGCTGTCTTGTCAAAAGGCGCACTGGGGAGGAGAGCAGGAGGAGCAGTGGGCCAGGGCGCGATGGAGGGGCAGGTGGGGGTGCTGAGCGTGGGCTGAGCTCCCTCTCCTCCTCCTCCCTCCGCGCGCTCCCAGGAAGCGCCTACTCTAACCCGGAACCGGAACCACGCTGGACCCGTTTACACCAGCAGCCGCACCAGGGGGAACCAAAGCAAGGAGACCGCACCACCGCAAGAGACACGGTGCAGCGGGCTGCAGGGCGGCTGTCGTCTTGTTGTTAACCAGGATACTCGGTGCTGGTGGAGGCAAGTCAGTCAGTTGGGTGCGGCTCTTCTGCAAACAACTGGCAACATGGACCCAAACACTCCACTGCTCTTTGCTTCCTCGGTGATGCACACCCCAGCCAAGTGTGGCCCCCAACCTCCACACGCTCGAGGGCTGGGGCCAAACTCTCCCACGATGGACAAAACAATCACCTTCTAGCCTTCGGAATACAGCTGTGCCCAGGCCCCCTCCACAAAGGCAGGGTCCCGAGGGGCCACGTGACATTCCCAGGGAGTTGCAGGACGGCCGGCAAACGTACGCTACTCGGTCTGGCCTGTTCTACCTTCCACATCACAGACAAGGCCAGTGTGGACACTGCACACGGCTCTCAGCCTCTCTCCAAAGCCCCGCAGGAGCGGACCCCGAGTGAGGAACACTCGTGTTTTGGACACTGACTAGCCGCCACACAGGGCCCGGCAGCTAGAGGACATCCTGTGGCCTTGCGCTGTGCTCCCCTCCAGGCACGGGTCTCTCCGGGCTCCCCGGGTCTACCCATGTTGGCAACGCCTCCCGGTGCCCCGGACTTGGGCTCCACCAAACATGACGAGGGTCCGCGGCCAACGCTGGCCAGCAGGTCCGGGAGGAGCCCGTGCCCGACACCGTTCTGGGCACTACTGCTGCACCTCGAGGACCCCCCCGGACAGAGAAACAGAGCAGGCCTGCGGTGCACACATGGGCGGCACTGGGGAGGCAGGAGCCCCCACAGGCCCCCCACTGCCCTGACATGGCTGCTGGGCAGTCCTGGGCTTGAAGTCCCAACGGGACGCCTGTGACCCCTTGAGGGGACAGGGTGTTCACCCATCTCTCGTACCAGAACCCCACTTGGAACTTATACTGGCAAAAGGTGGCACAAGGCTCTTTTGGTCCCGGCCACTCTCCTGGTGAGCAGCCCTTCCTTCCTAACCCGGGTGGGGTTAAGTGGGGAGCTCTGGCTGCCTCCACCACCACCTCGCGTCTCTGCCTCTGCAGCAGCCCTAGGAAATGATTGTGGCCCTGACACTGTGGGTGTGTCCTGGGGTGAGGGACAGCTCTGGGCCCCACCAGAGGGTGGTTGTGACACCTAACGAGGGAACAGTGGGCAGCTCCTCACCCAGCAAGTGACTCAACACAGCCCAGCCCCTGCTGTCCTCTCAGCCACCCAACTCAGCCCCAAGGAGCTTGCTGGGCCGGGCTTCCCTTAGCAGGTGCCCTCCACTCAGCCCGGGCGCAAACTCGGTCTCCAAATGGGCCTCCTGTGCTCGTCCCTCCCCCCGGCTGCTCAGGGCAGGCTCTGGAGCCTCCAAGCCCTCAGAGATGGCAAAGCCCCCAACCCCCAGGACACTGTGCCCCAGCTCCCAACCCCACAGGGGCCCTGGCCCCGGTGCCCCCAGCCCAGCGTTTCACGGAGGAGGCGGCTGAGGATGGTCGGTGATGCCCCAGGCTGGTGGTCAGGTGGTGGCAGGACCAGACGTGGGACCCAGGCCGCAGGGCTGGGGTGGGGGCCACCTCCTCGGGGATGGGCAGGGGTGGGGGCAGCAAGCAGAGGTGGCACTGGAGGGCCAGGGTGCCAAGAGATGAGAAGGGCACAGGTGCCACATGGGGCGGGGGAAGGACCAGGAGGGCAGGACAGGGACAAGGGGAGAGGACTGATGCCGGGCAGGCCGAGGCCGAGGTGTGGGGACACCTCCGAAGGCCACGTCTCCGGCCTCGCCCCGAGCTCCGCTGCAGCAGGACACTCACTTCACGCTCTCCTCCTGCTCCCCAAACTCCTCGTCGTTGAACCCGAAGTGGTCGATGAAGGCTGAGGTCATGCGCTGCATCTGGAAATCCATGAAGGCCTGCGGGGGGCACGGCTTTGTCAGGGCAGCTGGGGGCCCTGAGGAAAGTCAGGGCTGGGGGCAGGGCAGGGGGCCGGGGCTGGGGCACCAGGGCAGGGTCGCCAACTGCGGTCCCGGCTGTGCGACCCGCGCCAGCCCACCTGCTGCAGCACGGCCTCCTCGGGGAAGTGGAACTCTTTCAGCCGGTCGTCCTCGTCGTCACTAGAGGAGTGCAGGTGGTGGGTGTTCACCTGGGGATGGGCGGGGCGTCAGGCTCGTGCAGGGTGGGGACAGAGTGGGCCGCTGAGGGAGGGCAGAGCAGGGGGCCACCCCTGACCAGAAAAGGACAAGAAGCCGCAGAAGAGGCAACCGGGGAGAAAGAGACTGCCACAGAGATGTGCTCGGCAGGGTGGGGGGCACGTGGTCGCCGGCCTGCAGGAGCCTCACCAGGTCCACCGTGTTCTTCTTGTTGGTCTCGGCCAGGGGTCCTGACACGAAGGCCTCCCAGCGCTCCTGCTGCTCGCCCGGTAGCTCTGCTCGCGGGGAGAGGTGCGGACTTCAGGGCCCCAGGTCCTCCCGTGGGTGCTCCTGCCCAAGGAGGGACAGCGGACGCCCCTGGGGGCCTCACCCTTCAGCAGCTGCCCCAGTTGCTCAGCGCTGGGCCCCTTCTCCGTGCTCTGCACCAGGGTATTGGCGATCCGCGTCAGGTGGCCCATGTAGCCTTTCCGCTGGCCGCCCTCAGACCTGGGTACACGAGGGGCCACAGTGGCACGTGGGCACCCACTCTCCACCCCCACCTGCAACCCTGGGTGGCCCGATCACTCACTGCACTCGATCGTTCTCCTCCCACGACACCAGGATCCGCTCCACCAGGCGGCACTGCTGCAGCAGCTGCGGGCAGAGCAGGGCAGGCACTGGCATTTCAGGGAGGACTGGGGAGGGCAAACCTGACCCTGCAGATGAGGGTGGGATCCCGCACCAAGCTCGGAGCTCACTGCTCTGCAGGGACCCCGTTTAGCTACCACCCTGGCTGGTGCCCACTGGACGTGGCTGGGAGCTGCGTGGCAGTGGGGCCCCACCGCCGATGGGACGGAGGCTGCTCCCAGAGCCGGGAACAGGCCAAGCACTGAGTCCACACCCAGGGGTGGGCTCGAGGTGGGGCTACCCCACCCCCTTGGCCTCTCCCACACATATCCACCCCTCCCACCCCCCGCGGCCTCCTGGCTCTTCTCAGACAGGCCTGCCTCACCCTCACCTCTCCCCCCACACCCATGGGCCCATGGCAGGGGCTGACCATTCGCTGGGGAGGGGGAGGCCTGCCCACGGATGGAGGGCCTGCCCCGCCCCCGTCCCCACTTACATGTTTGACAGCAGGGTTGGGGACCGGAGTCTCGGGGCTGCTGTCAGGTGGGGGCCCTGTGCTCAACATGGCGCTCACGAACATCTCCACTTGTGTGTGCAGGAAATTATTGAAGACGTAGTGGAAGAAGAGGTCCTGCAGGACAGAGGCCGGCCAGGTTGGCACAGAGCCCTGGCCCCACCCCTTAACCCACTCCCAGCCCCCTGCCCCCGGCCAGCCCCGCACCAGCACGGTGTTGGGCACGTCCAGTGCCAGCAGCTCCTGTGTCAGGGCCGAGTCGCCGGCACTCAGGGCACTGGCCAGCAGCTTGACCACATGCAGCCGCGTGTTCCCCAGGGGTGGGGTCAGGTGGCCCCACGTGGTCTGCAGTGGCTCCAGCTGCAGAGGTGGGGAGAAGCTTGGTTCCAGGCCCCAGGAGCGAAGGGGCCAGGTCCCGGGGTGCCCTTCCCCACCCTGTTCCCTGCCCTGCTCCCTACGACCCCCTGGCCCACCGGTGGCGGCTGCAGCAGGAGCTGGTGGAAGTAGCTGAGCCGTGGCCGCAGGGCCTGCAGGGTGCCCAAGGTGGCCACAGCGCTGTCCAGGGTGCCCTGGGCCAGGAGCTCCAGCTGCCCGTCCACACTGCAGAAGAAGTTGTTCATGGTCACAGAGTCGGGCCTGCAGCGGGACGGGACAGAGCGGTGACCCACACGGCTGGGGTGCCTGCGAGGGGCCGTGGCACGCCCAGGCCTCTGTGCACAGAAGCTGCACAGAGGCCCCTTGGAGAGCTGTGGGGGGCTCAGGATGGGCCTCTTTTGGAAGCAGCTGACTGCAGTCTACTCTGGACGTGGGGGGGAGCAGGCAGGGGCTGGAAGGGGCAGGGAGGCAATGACAGGCCCAGGGCCAGGTGGACAGTGCTGCAAAGACATGACAGCTGGGACCAGGGAGGGAAGGCCCAGCTGTCCCAGCAACAAGGCAGCAGGGACAACCAAGACCCCAGGGGCCGAGGGACCTGCCTGAGGGAGTGTGGCGGCCTGCCAGGTGCTCAGTCCCTGGCTCCACCACTCAGCTGCTTTGGGCACTTTACTCAGCCTCAGCTACTGTTTGTAAAATGGAACAGGGAACACGGATCTCCCAGAACGCTAACAACTACTGCCAATGTTAACGAACACAGCTGCCATCTTCCTGGGGTATGCCCACATCAGAACCCCACAACCGCATCTGCAGTCACCCCTTCCCAACAGAAGACGGCACTGAAGCTCAGTGTGGCCGCAGGGCTGCCCTGGGGAGGAGTCCGTGCCCATGAGCATGGCCAGCCTGGCCTGGGCGCCCCAGACACAGAGACCAACCCCGGACTGGGGGACACTGCCCAGAAGCTGTGCTCCCACCCACACACAGGGCCAGGGCCCGGGCCCCACCTGGGCCTTCGGGGCTCCAGCAGAGTCAGCAGCACCTGGATCCCATTGATGATGACGGACGGGTTCTGCTCTCCTTCAAACATGTTGCTCAGGAGCTGCTCGATCGTCTCCTGCCTGGGGCGGGGCGTCGATCAGGGCAAAGACCCCAGGCCTGTACCCCTCCCAGGCCCCCCCACGTACTTCTCCAGTGTGGCCAGCAGCTGGTCAGGCTCGGGACTGTCCTGGACCTGGACCATCTGCTCCCGGCTCAGGCGGATGATGTCACACAGGGACTGGGCCGCGTTGGAGTGTTGCTGCGGGAGGCAGGGGGCTGAGCGGCCCGGTCTCGCCGCTGGGCCCTCCACTGCCTGGGCCAGGACATCCCCAGGAAAGGACAATCGGACCCCCAGTCCTGGCTGCCCTGGAGGCTCAGGCACCCAGCCCTCAGCCCCTCAGGGGCGGGGAATACATTTGCTCCCATATTGCCAAGTGCCTGGAAGGGACAGTCCCACAGAGGAACGCCAGGGAGTCAAGGAGGGAGCCCAGAGGCACCCGGCACAACCAGAAGGAGAAGAGACAGGTGGAGAGAAAAGGGACACCAAAACAGCTTCTTGGAAAGAAACTCTTCCCAAAGCCAGCCCACGACGGCTGCGCAGTGCCTGCCCCTCAGCCGCCATGAGGTGGGCCAACCCAAGTATCCTCAACAGGGGCAGGGGACATGGAAGGTGGGAGACATAGTCAAGCAGCCAGGGAGGGGTGAGATGCTGGTCCACGCTACAACACAGAGCAGCAATGAAAACATGAGCTGGTGAACCAAGCTGACACAAGGAGGCCGAAACTGTGCGAATGCAGAGCAGTGGGGCCGGGGCGGGGGGCGACGGGGAGAACGGCGAGTGCTGCTAAAGCACACGGGGTGACTTGGGTGGTGAGAGAAGCACACTAACATCAACTGATGATGGCTACAGGACATTTAGGACACGGGAAGAACCACTAAATCGTTCTCTTCACTCAGGTGAGGCATGAATTCAGACACCAGCGAGGTCTTGCAGGCAAACCCCTCTCTCCGCGGGGGAGCGGGCTCTGCTTGGGGCCTAGAGGCTCCCCAGCCACGGAGGCGAGGTAGACGGTGTGTGGTTCTAAAAGCTCTGCTTTCCATTAAGGTGCATCCTCAAACCGGGGAGGGGCCCACAGAGGGAGAGCACAGGGCGGGGATGGACGGACCCCCCCAGACAGCGGGCCCCAGCACTCACGCTGTCGTCTTTGGAGGGGTGGATGAGCTCGATGAGGCGCTGGATGATCTTCTCCTCATTGAGCCACTGGGGGTCGGAGGGCGGGTGGGGCGCCTGGTCACTGCTGGCCTGGCCGGGGCCCACCGCACCTCTCTGCCCCCTCCCGCCTCCCCGGGCCGCGGAGACTCACGCTGACAACGTCCTGCCTCAGCTGTGGCCGCTCCACGCAGGTGAGGAGCCGCAGCAGCAGGTCCATGATGGCCGAGGTGCCCAGGTGCTGCAGCAGCAGGTCCACAAAGTCATCCTTCTTGCGCAGGAAGGACACCAGCTGCGGGGCGGGTGCGGTGCGTCAGGACCCCCAGCCCAAGGCTGGGCATCGCCCCCCACCCCCACGCCTGCTGCCACCCTGGGCACACCTGGTCCGTCTTGCGGTTGATGAGGATGCCCATGACCTTGCTGAAGAAGCTGGCAAGCAGCGGGTTGAGGCTGCCACTGCCACGCAGAAAGCCGTAGAGCCGGTTCAGGAGGGCCTCATCCGCGCCCAGGGCGTCGTTGATTTGGGGCACGTCCGACGTCAGGATCTCACACGCCACACTGGGGTACCTAAGAGGCAGGGGGCGGCCTCAGGGGGCGGCCGGAGGCCCGTGTCCTGAAGGGGCAGGCAGATGTGAGGGTGCAGGGGTCCCCGGAGCACAGACCTCTCCCTGCCCCAGGCACTGGGGTCCTTCCAGCCCCCAGCCTGACCCTCCTCCCAGTTTGGAAACTGACCGTGGTTCCCATTAGCCCTGACCATGGTCTGTCCTCCCTCCTGTCCACACCACCGCCTCGGGCCCACCTCTCCTGGACCCCACCTAGGACCCTGTCTGCCACATGCCCACCCTGTGCGCCTACCTACCCAGAGCCGGCTCAGAGCCAGGCCCGCGGGAGGGCCTAGAGGCACCCACAGAGGCAGCCAGTGAGCGAGTGGGGAGAGGAGCACCGAGGGAGTACAGGAAGGGTGGACTCGCAGCGTGCTGCAGGTGGGCACTGGGTGCGAGGCCGAGCACAGGGCCACGTGGGCAGATGAGCCCCAAGCACGCAGCTCACGCCCAGAAAGGAAAACGTGCGCAGGCCTCCAGGGGTCCCAGGGGCACGCGCACACTGGCCTCTGAATGCAGCCAGGCAGGCTCCACCCTCGGGGGGCCTTGCTAGTTGGTCTACGTGAAAAAAGTAAACAAACGTAGTGACAGCCAGATGAATCTCCAGGGTTGTATGCTGAGGGAAAAAGCCAGGCCTGCAAGGTTCCCACTGCGTGAATTCACTCAGAACGTTTTTCAAACAGTCAGACTGACAAATGGAGGGTGGACAGAGGCTGCCCAGGGTTGGGGGTGGGGGTGAGGGTGCAGAGGGCAACGGCTGGATCCTGGGTTGGTGGAGACCTGGGCTGTGGATTGCAGTGGGCCCACAAATCTGCAGAGGTGGGGGTGGGCAGAGCCTCACCCCGCTGAGCCAGCATATAAAGCCCCCACCACGGGACAGGGCAGGTGACACGGGGCCGCTGCGTTCTCTCTTCCACGTGCAAGGAGTCATACTCATCCCAATAAAAATTCCAATTAAAAAAAAAACAGCAAAAAAAAAAGTTGGGGGGCAAATGGGATGATCGGTGGATTGTCACCCTGGGACAGCTGGGGGAGGGTCATGAGGCCATGCCCTCTGCTTCAGGTACATCTGGGAAATTCCAGAATAAAAACTTTAAAGACAAAGCCTAGTGTGGTGGCATGGCTCAGTGTGCAGCCCTGGGGGACCCTGACCGCTCCCTGCCTCAGTTTCCTCACGCCCAGACTGAGTGCGCCCTGGGGGCCGCGAGGCTTAGAGGCAGGGATGCCTGTGCCTTGCTTGGATGGTGCCCGCCCCGTGATGCCCCAGAGATGGGTGTGACTGTCCTGGGGTGCTGAGGGGGCGGGGGGCCTGAAGGACACGCTGGGGGCTCACTTGTAGCGCAGCCGCTCCTCGCCGCTGGCGGGGGGCTCCTGGGTGACCCAGGCCACCATGGCCTGCAGATGGGGTGGCTGCAGCAGGAAGTCCAGCAGCTTGCGGTTGACGACTTTGCACTCCTGCAGCACGTCCTCCTCATCCAGCAGCTCGGGCAGGCTCAGGCCCTCCCGCTCCAGCAGCGTGTCGATGTGTGAGCTTGTGTGCAGGTCAAACTTCCAAAACATGGCGCCCTGGCGGAGGGGGGCACGAGTCGGTGGTGTGGCTGCAGGGGATCAGTGCCAGGGACAGGTGGGCTGGAGAGCAGAGGGGCCCTGCTGGGATGGGGGGCGGGAGAGGGGCCTGGCCCCTGGACCCCCGAACCACGTCCAGGCACCCACAATGGACGAGGTCGGCTAGTGCTCAAGAGCCTCTAGCCCCCGCTCCTGGGCTCCAGGATCAACCACGAGCCAACCCCACCACGACCCCCTGGAGGGCACAGAGACAGAGACGCTACTTACAGCCCTCAGGCCCGAACCTGGGAAGCCCACGCCTTCGCACAGACCCGATTCAGTCCTGGGGGCTCGGGCCTAAACGTCTCTTCAAGGCTCCACCTCTCTCTCCACTGAGCCCCCCTCGACCCTGCTGCTGCCATAGGGAAACCGAACCATCCCGCGGCCTCCCCAGGGCCCGGAGAGGCCTCAGACCCTGCTACCGAGGGGATGTGCCCCGTTGCTCCACGAGCAATGCCACACGTGGGCAGGACACTGCTGGGCTGCAGCCCCAGCCTTGCTCATCCTGGAATCTCCAGCTCCCCCTGGCCTCCGGGTTTGCTGCCCACGTCCAAATCTCAATACCCTGTGACGCCAAGGCCACGGGCGGGTGCAGGGCAGACGCAGCGGAGGCAGGACAGTCTGTGAGGCGGCAGCAGTGGTTGCCTGGACACTGCCCACCCCCAGCTCCCCTCCCCCACCCAGACCCAGTACAGGGAGGAGGAAATGGGGGGGTGGGAGGAGTGAGAGGGATAAAGAGGGAGGCGCCCAGCTCCTTCACCCCTCTCAGAATTCGCCCAGGGCGCCTCATCAGGGGGTCGCCGGCCTGGCCCCTGCACACCCACCGTGGTCAGGCTCCTGCAGCACCCCCCTCCTTCCACCCCCCACATAGCAGTAGCCTTAACCGGGCCCAGCCACTCCTCCAAGGCAACTCAAGGACCTGCCACCCCCTTGCAGAGGAAATGGGGCCTGAGTGGGCAGCACGTGGCCAGGGTGGCACGGCCCCTGGCTTGAGCCCGGTGACACCCAAGGGCACCAGAGAGCCCCACAGCCCACTAGGGTGAGGTGCTTCCAAGACCACAGGGCCCACTAGGCCCCTGGGGTGTCGCCCAGAGTGCAAGTGTTACCTACCTCCTGAAAGCACACGGCCCCTCTGAGGCAGAAGCAATTACTAGCTCCACTCCCCTACAGCCACAGGCAGTCCCACTCCACAGCACCCCTAACCCTCCACACCCCACACCCTCCTCTGGAACCGGTTTGCAACCATCATTATGAACCCACAGAAGTACCTCCTCCCCGTGCCCCTGCAGGCGAATGCCCCGATGTGGCCGCCTCTCCAGGCCGAGCCCCCAGCCACCCTTCGGCACCCGCTCACCTGCTTTCGCTTGCCCCCTGCTGCCACACCTTCCCCTGGCTGACCTTGCTGCCCCCAGGCAGCCCCCCCTGATCACCACCCCATGGCCCCCGAGCAGCCCAGTGTCCCTGTGCCCCCAGGGCCCCGAACACTAGCTCTTTGCACTCCGCCCTGCTGATGCCATGGTGCTGGGTGCCCCTGCACAGTCTGGGGCCAGGGCTCCATTTCACTGTCCCCAGTGCAGCGCTGGGCATACAGGAGGCCTCATGTGCCCACACATAGTGGCAGGCACCCACTCCACAGTGAGCATGGGGAGCTCCAGGGCAACTGTCCAGCCGAGGTTCCATGCTGAGTGCCAGCGCCTGGGCAGAGGACGTGCTCGGCAGGCACCGATGGGTGAGCACAGCTGCAGCCAAGTCCCCGCCGTGCCCTCTCAGGGGCCCCGGCCACCTTCCGCCCCCTGCGCCTGGCCCTCCTCTCCCTGCCAGCAAAAGATGGGCTCTGCCCACATGTCACGGACCCCTCAACCAAACCTCAGAGGGACTTCCAGACCCCTCGCTCTTCATCCGCAGGCTTGCCACTCTGTCCCAGCACTAGGGGCTTCCGGGGTCAGCCAGGACCAACAGCAAGGCCCTGGCAGCATATCCTCTCCTGCGTGACACTCGCAGTTAGTGCCTCACCGTCCATCCCAACCCCAGACCACCACCCACTTGGCTGCTCAGATCAAAATTCGAGGTACCATCCTCACATCTTCTGTCCCTTATGCATCAAAATCCAGGTACCACTCCCCAGTGGTGAACACCCACCCCGACTCCGCCTTGCCCGCCTTTCCGCATCCCGCCCCACCAAGCAGCCGCCAGTGTGCTGCCTCTGTGCAGAGCCCTCCACGGGGCCCAGAACCCCAGTCTCGTCCACCTTCTGCCTCACCCCCAGCCACAACGGCCGGCTCTCTCTTTCTAGAACACACTGAGCTTGGCCTGCTCAGGGACTGGGCATGTATCAGGGCACCCCAATAACTGGTCCCTGCTCACCCTGCAGGTCTCCAGCCCCGACCAGCGAGCCAAAGCGCCCCCTGACCCACCGTGGCCTCCAGGTTATGGTTCCCGAGGACGCAGGTCCCCACGGCACCTGCCACTGCCCCAGGGGCTCTCGCCTGCCGGCTCACCCCAGACCAGCACCTGCCAGAGTGACGACACACATGCACCACCTGCACTGTGACCGTGGGTGCTCAGGGCAGTGTCTAGACCTGGGCTGTGACAAATGCTGAGGGACCCATGCAAAGACACCCCTTCTCCGAGTCCCCACTCTTCCATGAGGCCCCTGCCCCCAGGAGGCAGGAGGCTGCACCTAGCTGTCACCCCACCCCTGCCCCCCCAGCCACATGAAGGGATCCCCAAATCCCAAGGAGGCACAAAAGCCCCTGGGGTGGGGGAAGGAGGCAGGGGAGGCCCATCTCCCACTGTCAGCAGGCCGCAGGGCCAGCTGTGGCGGCTGAGGAGGAAGAGGAAGGAGCGAGACCGCAGGCCATAGGGCGAGCTTTCGGCGCATCCAGCTGGAGTAACGAAGAAACCGCCGCTGCTTCCAAAGAGAAGGCGGCAGCGTCCCTGTGCAAACACTTGGGGAGCCTTACCCTGCGCCGGCACCAATCCCCTCCTTCTCCGGAGCCTGAACTCCTCGGGGGCCTGTCCCACTGGCTCTCCACTGGGCGAGGCGGCCCACCAGGGCCTGCCAGAGCCTGACGTCCTGGGGGAGACCAAGGGCAGTGCCGAATCCGCACACTGCCAGGCGCAGGGAGAGGCTCTCTTGATCTGGGGTGCTGGGACCACAGTCATCTCCAGGGGCAACCACCATGTTAATTATGACTCTGCCAGCTTCCGGCCCAGACCCGGAAGACCCCACTCTCTCTCCTCCGAGGGCCTGAGAGTCTGAGGCTTCTGTCACGCCGGAGACATCTCCCAAGGCAATGAGGAGACGAGGAGATAGACATGGGAGGGGGCCCGAAGGCTGCCCAAGAGAAGTGAAAGGACCCACCCAGGGCCTCCCAGGGTCCGAGTCAGGTACACCACAGACAGGAAGCAGATGGTGGCTGCCAGGGACGTGAGGTCGGGGGTGACAGCCTAACGGGTCTGGGGCCTCCTTGTGGGGTAACAAAAACATTCTGGAACTAGATAGAGGTGGTGGTTGCAGAACAATGTGGATGCACTAAACACCACTGAACTGTACACTTTAAACAGGCAGGCTGTAAATCGGTATCTCAACAGAGCTGTTACAAAACAAAACAAGACACCGACCCAGGACCACCCGGGCAGGTCCCCTCAGGCCCCAAATCAACCCTGAGCTGAGAGAGCCGAAGCCCACCAAGGCCCCACCAGGGCTCGCCCAGACCCCCAGCAGCACCCCCGTGCACACTGTGAGTGCCACAGGCCGACTCATGCTGTGCCTGCCTCGCTGCCCCACGTCACCACCAGCCACATCTGACGGGCGTGCAGGCGGGAGCCACGGCTGCCCAGGGGCCCTGGCCCCAGCGGCTTTGCTGAAGGCGGAACCTCTCAGTGCTCAGTTCCGAGGCACCTGATCTGAGGGGGCAGGCTGCCGCCTCTACCCCCCAAAATCCCCTTCCCACGCTCCAACCTCTTCATCTGCTTCAGGTCTGGCTTCCCAGGAAGGCGGGGTGGGAGAGGGGAGCCACGGGGCAGTGGGGTCCAGACAGAAAGGCATGGATCTGGGGTACAGCACCTCAGCAGGGCTGCGGCCCGGAGAACCTGGGGCGCCCCCAAAGCTCTCCACCTCGGGCACGCCTCTGGAAACCAGGAAGCCAGAAGGAGGGAGGAAATGGACCAGGTGCCAATGGACAAGCGAAAAAGGGGGAAAATGAGATTCCCTGCTCCAAAAGTTTGCCCCCCTCCTCCTGACTCAGAAGCACCGGCAGGAAACACTGGGGCAGGCGGCACAGGTGGGTCTGCCCAGCAGGCACATGACCTCAAGGAACCCCGTGTGCCCAGGGGCGGGGGTGCTGGCCCCTCCCTCATCTGTCCTGCTGCTGAGACCCAGCTCCAGCTCATCTGTCCGTCCGTCCCAGCACAAGGGTGGCCCCAGGATGCCCACACCAGAAACACTGGGGGAGAAGGATGTCCTGTGGGTTCCACTCCATCCCTCCTGCAGTCGCTGCATGCGCACCACCCCCACCCTCTGCAACTTTTAGCAACTTCAAGAAAACGGAAGTGACTACCAAGAGTTTTTAGCAACCGTTTGAAAACCATGACTCTGGCTGCAAACGGAAGGAGGGGCAACTATAAATGAGAAAGGAAGCCATTAAAAATGAAAACTACCTCTGCAGCTCTCCTCCCGCCGGGCCTCCGGCATCACCTCTTGCTCCTGGCGCTGCCTCGTGTTCCACCACGCTGGCTGCCCCGCGGACCTGCCGGCCCGGCCCGGCTCACAGCGGGCCGCAAGGCGGCTCCCGGGCACTGACCCGCCACTGCCACAGCCAGGGAGCCCCAGGGCTGACCCTTCACCTGCCACCCCGTCCCTCCCTGCTCTGGCCCCAGAGCACCCGGAAGTGGAGGCCACGAGCCCGGGGCATCTGGGAGGTGTCCCGGAACAGGAATGGGAACCCTCCCAGCCTCAGCTGTGGGCTCCCGCCCCACCCTCGGGGTTACAGACCCCCTAATTAGGGCCAGAGCTCTAATTAGAAACTGGCTGGGCAAGTCCAAGCTGGGGAAGAGAACCTGCTAGCAGCCACCAGCGCGGCCCCTGCCCCTTAAAGGGCCCCTCGGCTCTGAGGACGTGAGGCAGCGTCCCTCAACTTCCCCTCAAGCCCCGACAGTTCTCAGCTGAGCCTGGAGCCGGCCAGGGCCCCCACTCCCGGAGAACGCAGAGGGGGGCGCTGCCCGTGATGGGGCTTCTGGGGAGGCCAGGCAGCCACAGGCCTCACCACCACCCCACAGGCGGGCACCAGGGCCTCCCACTTGGGAGAGGCGGTCCTGTCTAAGGTCACACGGGGTGGCAGCTGTGAGGCCTTGGCAGGCAGGGGGTGTCCCTGTTAGGGGGAGCCCCGGGCATCTCCACAGACCCCAGAACCACACTCTGTTGGTGGGGAGGCTCTGGTTAACTCCACAGCACAGAGAAATCAGGAAACAAGAGATAGGGGACGCCTGGACAAGGACTGGGGCGAACCCAGGGCGCCACTAAGGACTCACTCTAGTGGCCCCAGGTGTAGACAAGCAGGAAGGAGACCAAGGTCTAGGGAACAGAGGGGGGCAGAGCAGCAGGAGGGGGGAGAGACCCCAGGATGGGAGGCCAGAAAGGCCTGGGTTCGAGTCTTAGGTCTCCAAATTCAGCCTGCGTATGGCCTTGGCCAAGGGACGGAACCCATGAGCATCAGGTTTCTCATCTGGGAAGTACCTCGCAGGGAGCAGGGGCCCTTCCCAGAGAGACCCCACAAACATGTGCAAAGGAAAAACCTTGCTCTGGCACAGGAAGGAGGGCGCTCCGCCTCTCCAGGAGCGGCCGCACCCCTCGCCTCACCTCTTGCTGCAAGCTGCACCGCCCCTCCCTGCCTGGCACCCACTGCTCCCTCTGGCTCTGGCTTGACTGGCTCCTCCTGGCCTTCAGGCCTCAGTGCAGAAGCCACCTCCTCCAGGAAGCCTCCCTTGACCGCGTTAGGGGCCTGCTCCTGCTTCCACACATCCCACGGTGACCCCTAGGATGGCGCCTGGCAACCCTGGGGCACAATTTGCCCATTTTGGCATGTGCCTCGCCCTTGGAGAAGAGCTGCCTGTCCCTGTTGAATTCATGGACTCTGAAGTCCGGAGGTGGAGGGTCATCTGCTAAGGTCATCCAATCATAGGTATTTAAAAAAAAAAAAAATGGGGGAGAAGGACCCAGAAAGGCAGGTTCTCCTGTACAGGGAAGAACTCACAGATGGCCCAACAAAAGCTAAGTACTAAAAAGACCAAAGCAGACCCGGGTCAAGATGGCAGAGAGAGGAGCTCCAGGGTGCCCTCCTCCACAGCAGCTTCAACACAACCAGCAAGAACTGGCAGAAACATCTTTCTCAGAGCTCCAGAAAACAGTTACAGGACTGCAGTAACAGAGCAAGCACCAAATCAAGGAAAGGCTACCCAAAAGTGGTGGGTTTCCTGGCGCTCTGGCTGGCCCCACCCCACCCCTCACCAGTTGAGAGCAGAGCTGGCCCTGTTCCTAGTGAGGATCCCTGGTCCCCGCAACCAGGCAGCAGAGTAACTAAGGCTCGTGCGCATGGTGGGAGCATCTGTGTCTGGCCCCGCCTGTCTGGTGATGGCCTGAGGGAAGCACCTTCCCAGAACTTGCCCTGCTGCCTGCTGGAGAGCATGAAGTCGTGCTGCCTGGGGCAAGGGTATTCTAGTTGTAGGACATAAAGAACAGTGCCTCGACTGCAAGGAAACTGTTTCCTAGGGAAGAGGGACATTCAGAGCTAGGGAAATGGGGAAATTCCTAGGGCCACATGCACATGCCCAAGACAAGACAAGACACATGCACAGAAAAGATCAGAGCAGCCCCTAAGCTTTGGCCTGGTGCAATTCTCTAAACTCCTTGTATGGATAAGCCCTGAAGGAAAGCAATCCCACAGATCAATCTGCAAAGAGCTGGAAGGGTCTTTTTTCCTTTTTTTTTTTTTTGTTAGCTCCTGGTATTCAAGGAAAGTTCTAATACTAGCTGGATGTGAGTTTAAGAACAGATGGGTCAGAGTCTAAATTACAGTGATAACACATTAAAATATCAAAATGTCTAGGTCTTGACAAAAGATTACAAAACACGCAAAGAAACAGGGTGCCATAACCCAGGCAAAGGCGAAGATGAAACCTTCAATGAGGAGGGGCAGACCTGGGACACTTCAGGCCAAGATTTAAAAAAAACAGTCCTGAAAATGCTCAAAGAGCTAAAGGAAGACATGGACAAAGCACTAAAGGAAACCAGGAAAGTAACAGCTGAACACAGAGTACCAACAGAGAGATGGAAATTATGAAAAGGACCCAAACGAGCTGAAGGTCACAGTCACAGAAACTTAAAATTCCCTAGAGGGGTTCAACAGCAGATGGGAGCTGGCAGAGGAAAGAATCAGTGCACTTGAAGATAAGACAACCGAAAGCAGCCAGTCTGAGGAGCTGAAGGAAGAAAGAATGAAGAAAAGTGAACAGAGCCTGAGGAAACTGTAGGACACCATCAAGCCTACCAATATACACACTGTGGGAGTCCCAGAAGAAGCAAGAAAGGGGCAGAGATAATATTCAAAGAAATAATAGCTGAAAACTTCCCAAATTTAACAAAAGACACATCTGAGATGCTCAAGGAATTTCAAATAGGATAAAACTAAATAGACCTACAGTGGGGCCTATTATTATCAAACTGTCCAATGCCAAAGATAAAGAGAATTCTGGAAGCTGTGAGAGACAAACAGCATCACACACGCGGGAGTCTCGCTAAGATTAAGTGCCGATTTCTCACTGGAAACCATGGAGGCAAGAAGGTAGTGGGAGACACATTTAAAGGGCTGAAAGCAAAAACTACCAACCAAGAATCTGTATCCAGCAAAACCGTCTTTAAAAAAATGAGGGAGGTTTCTGTATATATGTTATATTTTACAAACAATGGAAATAACTGAAACTGTGGAACTATAACCCATAACATTCTTTGAAATTTGCTCTCTAACCACTTGTTAAATCATACTTTTAAAGTTACCACTGTTATGTATATATGTTAAAGTTCACAATAAAAATTGCATAAAAAAATAAGCTGACCATAAAAAACAAAATGAGGGTGGGATTAAGATGTTCCCAGATAAACCAAAGCTGAGGGACTTCGTCACCACTAGACTGGCCCTATAAGAGATGCTGACGGGAGTTCTGCAGGTTGAAAAGACACTAGACAACTGACTGAAGTCACAGGAAGAAATAACGATCTACAGTGAGGGTATCAACAGGGGTAAACATAAATACCTTTGCTTTGTATTTTTTATTTGTAACTCCACTTTTTACTTCTTACAGAATCTAAAAGGCAAAAGCATAAAATGGAATGTATCAATGGTTTTCATCTCATAACATAAAAATATGTAATTTGTGACAAAACTATATAAATGCAGGGACAAGGAACATAAGTTTGCATACACTATTGAAGCTAAATTGGTGTCAATACAAACAAGATACAGATTTAGAATGTTAAATTTAAGCCCCATGGTAACCACAAAGAAAATATCAGAGAATATGCAAACTTGTAGACACAAAAAATAGAGTATGGTTTTACCAGGGGTGGGGGCAGAGGCAATCGGGAGTTAATGCAAAATGGGTATAGGGTATCTGTGTGGGGTGAAGGGAAAGTTCTAGTTATGGATGGTGGGAAGGGCACTGCAACATTGTGAATGTGTTAATCCCACTCTATGGCAAGCTTGGAAGGGAATGGAACAGGAAGATCTGTGAGATACATACACATATCCACAATTGAGAAAAAAGAGAAAGATAAACTAAAGAGATATTGACAATTAAATGCAATACACAATCCAAGATGGGATCTAAGAGTGGAGATAAGGCTCAAAAGCACATTCCTGACACATAAGAAAAAAATATACAGACTATAAGCTTTCAAGCAGTGTTAACTTTCTTAAGTGTGCTAACTGTGCTTACGATGGTTACATAGCGAATATCCTTGTTCTTAAGAAATGCACATGGTGGTGTCATATATGGTGTCAATTCTGATCTCAAATGTTCAGAGAAGATAGATAACTGACAGATAGATGAAAAAAATGATACGGCAAAGGTGGCAAAATGTTAAAATTGGTGGATCTGGGTATGGGGGTGTATGTTGGAGTTCTCTGTATGGGTTGTGTGTAACTTTTGCAATTGTCCTGTAAGTTTGAAATTATTTCAAAATAAAAAGTTTAAAGAATTTTAGAAATAAAATGTTTTAGATGGTGGGGGTAAAAGAAGGACAGAAGTAAATCGAAATACACAGCACCACAGAGAGCGACACAGCCATTCACTGGAAGCCAAAGGGCGGCAACCCCGATGCACACGCCACCCCCAAACAACCACCCACGTCTCTCGGTCTCAGCCTGAGGGGCATTTGGGGCTGGCTCATCCTTGGCTGGGGGGTGGGGGGGCATCCTGGGTGTTATAGGATGTTGAGCAGCAGTCCTGGCCTCCACTCACCAGACGCCAGCAGCATCCTTGTGTGACAACCAAAGCTGTCTCCAGGTATTGCCAAATATCCCCAAGGGGGCAAAATGACCCCTGCCAAAAACCACTGTAGTAGATGATAGCAAGCCACATGTAATAACCTAACAACCTCCGATTCTGGGGCACCTTCTGCACCCTGCATTCTGCCAAAGGCATCTACCAACATCAAACTAATTCACAGAACCCCAAGAGGAGGTCACTCCTGTTACCCCCACTTTCCAGGTGACAGAACTCCCCAGTGACTTGTCCAAGGTCTCACAGCCACATATCAAAGCGAGGACCCAAACCTAGGTCTGTTTGTCAAAAGGTCTTGCTCCAAACCACCGGCCTGCACTGCCTCCCAAACGTGCTGTAAAACCCCCAAAATCAAACCACATGGCCTCACTTAACATACACAGAATGATGCCCATAAGGAAAAAGTTTAAAACCCAGAGAACGTAACATTTAAAAAGTGCAAGCAACTCCCACTGCCATTCCCTTCAGTGAGAGCCTGTCCCAGGGTGTGACGGCCCTGCTACCAGGGTACCATACAGAATACGCATGCAAACCACACACACTGGATCTTCCGGGCAACTGTGAGTCACCGCAATGTTCACCTTGCGTGCTGACGGTTAGAACCTTATCCTCGAGTTGGACAAATCCCCTGTGGTGTCTTTACAACTCTGAACCCAGTACACCACATCTGAAAACACATTTTCCTTTCCAGAAACATCTTGCTTTTTGGACTGGTGTCAATGGTAACGACTGCATCCTCAGCACATACGTGCACGCGTGTGTCTACGTGTTTACGCATGTATGTATTTATGTGTGCGTGTGTAAAAGAACAAACCAGAAACACCCTACCCAGAATGTCCTGCTCGAGGCTCCAGCTTTGCCCACTTCCTCTCAGCATGTTGAACCCCCCACCTTTCCCACCTTCACATATTTGCATGCGCTGTTCCTTCCACTGGGAATGCCCTTCCTCCCACTCTCCATCTGTCAACTCCGACTCATCCTTCCTCGACAGAGAAAGCCACTGGACCGGCCAGTCTCCCCAGTGCCCAGCCCTCCTGGTCTCCCGCGACGCCCTGAGTTACCTCTATCCCATACCTCACAGCGATTGTGACTGGCCGGCTCTGCCTTTGTCTCCCCAGGGACCCAGGCCCCTCCAGGGCAGGGCCTGGGGCCTCCCTCTGTGCCAGCACGGGGCACCCTGCCTGCCCTCGGCAGGCCTCATCTCACAGACGCGGGACCAAGAGCTGGCACCTCCAGACAACGCCAGCAACCAAATTCCTCCTCCCAAGGAGAAGCCGAGGCAGCCAGGGGTGGGGGAGCCACAGTAAGGGAGAAGGGAAGGCCCCGCTCCCCTATATCCTGAGCCCGAGGGTCAGGCAGAGGGCAAACAAGTCCAAGAAGGCAGGAAACAGGGAAGGAGGTGAGGCAGAGATGGGGGTCAGGAAAAAGATGAGAGTGTGGAGGGGAAAGACGGTGCAAGATGGGGGTGGCAAGGAGGAAGAGACTGAGGGTAGGAGATGAGGGTGCCCAAGTGGGAAGACTCTTGGGGGTAGGGAGCGAGGGGGCAGGGACTGGGGGGGTAAAGTCAAAGAGGGAAGAGACTGGAGAGCGAGAGAAGGAGAAGACACCGGGTGGGGGGGCGACAGGGAGGGAGGCGGTGAGGTGCAAGTGGGTAGGAAGGGGGAGAAATTGGGGGTAGGCCGAGGCTACTCTCTAAACTTGGGGGGAAACAGACGGGAGAGATGAGGAAAGAAGGATCCGCAGGAAGACGGCAGTGGACCCGGAAAGGAAGAGACTGGGGCCCCCGAGGGGGACTGAGATGGGGCTCTAGGGGCCCCCGGGGCGGGGGGTGCTGGGCTCCGGAGGGGGATCCCGGGGCGCGGCCAGCTCACCTGCGCGGGGGGGCGGCGGCTCCTCGCACTCGGGGCTCATCGGGGCGCCCCCTCCGCCCCGCCGCCGGCGGCTCGGGCCCCTGCTCGGGGGCCTGGTATGTGGGGGCGAGGGGTGGCGTCGGGGTCTCGCGCAGGCGCTCTCGGATCAATGGGGGGGTCCCGCGCGCCGAGCGCCGCAGAGTTCGGGGCTGAGCGCAGGCGGGGGCCGGGGGTCGCGGGGGTCGAAGGCGTTGGCCGGGCCGCGGGGACCCGCGCAGGCGCCTCGGCGGGGCGCGGGGGAAGTCGCCGCGGTCTCCCCGGTCCAGGCCGGCGTCCTGAGGAAAAGCAGAAGGCGGTCGGGGAAAATGTCGCCCTCCCGGGTGCCCACAGGCCGCAGAGCCGAGTAGCAGCCGGCGGAAGCCCAGACCCGCTTCCTTCAGCCGCCTCTTCCGCAAACTCGCCGGGCCCCCGGAGCCTGCAGTCCGCCCCAGGCCTCCGACGCCCGGCGCCCGACGCCACGATCCCACAATCCCCCGGCGCAGAAGCGCACAGACACCCCGCCCGCCCGCGGCCCTCTCGGTGCGCAGGTGCGCCGGGGCCGCCCCGTAGTCCGCATGCGCGCGACGTCCCGGCTTCTCGGTCCCGCCCGTCCGGGACACCGCCAAGGCAACCCGCGCTTCCTTAAGCCGGGACTTTTCGGTCTGCGCGTGCGCCCATTCGTGCCAACAGTCTCTCTCCGAGTCAACGCCCGACGACGCAACGCGCAGGCGCCACCGCACACCCGAGAGCCAATTTCTCTATGACTCCATTCCGAAATCCAGGGGACGTGCCGCTCCAGGTTTTCTCTTCCCGCCTGCTCCATTTGGAAGTCCCTTTGCCTTTCTTGTCTCCTCCCGGGAGCTCCACTCCGGGTGTTCCCTCTTGGCCTCCACCCGGCCTTCCTCTCCCACCTGCGCCAGGTGCGTCCGTGGCGCCCCTTCTCGACGCCTCCGTTCCTCGGCCCAGGCCGGGCTCTGCTGTTGCCCGTTGCTGCACAAAGCTTTCTCGAGCAACAGCGGCTGCAGGGGGCGACCTAGGGTCAATATTCTTTAAGGTCACCTCCGACTCCGAGCCTCAGTTTCCCCAACTTTAATGGAGGCAGTTAGCCCCACCCTGCCCACTTACAGGCTCACTGTAAGCATCAAACGAATAAATGCGCCTAAGAACTTAACCTCTTTTTTTCAATCTGCATTTTGGGAACATTTTTGTATTTTATGCATTTTAGTTATCAATTCAATTTTTCTATTTTGTTTTCAAGAATACCAATTATGCATTTGTCCTTCACATACATTAGCTTTTAATTGCTTTAATCTTTGTCATTTTTTTCACCTGCCTTCACTGTCATTAATTACCATGTCAGTCATTTGATTTTTATTCATTTTTTTAGTGGTTTAAAATACCACAGATTTATTATCTTACAGTTCTAGAGATCAGAAGTCTGACCTGGGTCTCCACTGGCTACGATCAAGGTGTGCGCAGTGTGCACTGCTTTCTAGAGGCTCTGGGGGAGAATCCAGCTCCTTGCCTTCTCCGGGTTCTAAAAGCCACTTGCATTTATTGACTTGAGGCCACACCTGGCCCCTTCTTCAAAGCCAGGAATGTTGGGCTCAGTTCTCCTCACACTGCCACCTTTCTGATTCTGTCGTTTAATTTTCCAGCCATGTTCCCCTCTTGCCCTTGCTATTTCTGGTGTATTTGTTGCACATGATGTTGTTTGGCCCTTGTATCAGTTAGTGCTGCATGACAACCACAACCTCAGGGGCATTTATTACTGTACTCACAGATAGGACCATTGGGCTATCCAGAGTTCCTTTTCCAAAGGAGAGGTAGGAGCCCAAAAGATCAAGCCCAGCTGGAAGCACATTTCACATCTCCGTTTGCCTCGCATCTGCCACCATTACTGGTCAAAGTAAGTCACATGGCCAGGCCCAACTCAAGGGGTGGGCAGGTGTGCCCCACCCACCACAGGCGAGGAAGTGTGTGCGCTTCTCTCACAGCGGTGGAAAGGGACGAATGAACATCCACTGAACAACCTGCCAGACCTCAGTTTGCTTCCTTGGGTTTGCCAATATTCCCCTTTTGTCTTTTTTTAATCATATCTTTAGGGCCTTGTTTTTATAGACCCATGTTCTTATTGTTACACTGTTGAAACAATTATAAGGATTTTCCTTTGTCCTTTGAGTCATTTTTTCCTCTGTGTTGGGTTCTTTTGTCTTTTACCCATTATTTTGCTTGCTTGTTTTTCCTCCAAATATGATTGCATACTTGCCGCAGTTTTAACATCCAGGCTCAGGAACTGAGGGGCCATATTCAGCCACCAAATGGAACCTGAGAAGCCAAGGGAGCCAAAGCCAGTCTGTCAAACCCAGGAAGCTCCAGGGGCTTTAGTCTGAAATCTGGGTCTCAACTGTCAGAACTCACAAGTAGACACTGTTAGTTGCCTCAGAATTGTAAGGGGCTTTTTTTTTTTTAATGTAATTTTATTGAAATATATTCACACACCATGCAATCCATCTAAAGTGTACAATCGTTGGTTCACAGCACTATCGCATAGCTGTGCATTCATCACCATGATCATTTTTAGAACATTTACATTACACCAGAAAAAGAAAAAAGAAAACCCCAAACATCCCATACCCCTTACCTTACTCCTTACTCACCACTAGTATTGCACTCTTCCCAATTTTAAGACTCATAATAGAAGTACGTTAATTAAGAGAGTGAAGTATTTTCAGATATATATATAGAGAGAGATCAGTAGAACGGAACAAAACATCCAGAAGTAGAGTCATACAAACACAGGCAACTGACTTTTTTTTTTTTTTTTTTTGCTATATAGTTATACAATCATCATCAAAGATCAGGGCTACTGGATTACAGTTCAACAACTTCAGGTATTTGTAAGGGGCTTTTAAAAGAGTAAAAGCCCAGGTCTCAGGGGGAACCTCGGTCAGTGGCTCTCTCCTGGCCCCTCTCCACCCCCCGCAGGGCACGGGAATGCCTTGGTTGGTGGGCGTGGGGGCCCAGCTCTCCAGCTTTCCTTCCTCTTGGAGACTGGCTGGCCCAGCTTGTCTGTCCCCCAGCCTACTCCCTGCCACCCACCGGGAGGCAGCTGCTTGCCCAGGGCTGCTTGAGGCCAGAAGAGCTGGTCTGTCTAATGCTGGGGCAAAGTAGCGGCAACAGCACTGGCCACGATCTAAATGGCTCTAAAGTAACAGAGATGACGTTGGATCTCCAACTCTCTGATCCTGTAGCTGCTTTTGATCTGTTCTGTGTTTGACAAGATAAATGAAATTAAGTGACTCCTCTAAAATCCCAAAAGTATGAGGCAGGTACCGTACGCACAGGAGCAATAATCTGGCACTGAACAGGGCTGGGAAGCGAGGGCACCGGGGAGGACACAGCTTTGGGATCCGTCCCAGGCTTGAATCCTGGCTGCAGGAACTGGCCAAGGATTCTCCTCTCTGGACTCGGAGTCCTCCGGCCGGGCTCTTGGTTGCCACCAACAGAAACCAACCTACTATAGCCAAACAGAAAAGGACCCAGTACTCTGAGCAGGGCGGAGTCAGGCCTGGCGCTCTGCAGTCAGGACAACACCCACTGCAGCCGCTACCCAGGCCTGGGGCAGGGATGTGCCAGTTCCGCCGGCCACGGCTTCTGGGTACCAGCTGCCAGTGCCAGACCTGCGCAGGGCACTCTTGACTACTGGGGCCAAAGTCACTGAGCTGTACCCCTTGGCAAGGGATGCTGGGGAAGAAAACGTCGGGCTTCTACCTCAGAGGGCCTGGACGCGAAGGCCGGGAAGTAAAAGAGGCAATGGCTCTGTGATGGTAAGAATAACGCTTTTATTACCCCACATTTCCGCGGGCTGCCTTCCTCCAGTCTCCCCAGGGCTCCCAGTCCCGCCCGCACTCCCCCACTCCCACGCACCCCCAGAGGAGGCAACAAGGTGGCAGTGGAAGAGCAGCGTGGACAAGACATGGCGAATGAGAGTGAGCGTGGCAGTTGGCCACGGAGCCCTGCCCTCTCCCAGCACCCTTCCAGGGGCTGAGCAGATGCGCTGGCAGCCCCCGGGCCCAGGCCCCAATAGGGGCCCCCTCTGCTTTGGGAGAGGCCTCAGGATGTGGAGGGAGCGGAGGCCTGGGCCTCCCCTGTGGAGGGGCGAGGAGCAGCGGTGCTCTCACCGGTCCATGCTGTCATCCGTTGGGGTGGAGAAGCAAACTTGCAGCAGCTTCTCGCAGAACTCCAGCTCCTCCTGTGGCGGGGGCAAGAGCAGAAGGCCCTGAGCACAGAGGCCGGACGCTGCCTCCTGACAGCTCTGCACCCAGGGGCAGCTCCTCTCCCCTTCCCACCACCCGGGACGCCACCCCTGGTCTCAGATCCACGGCTCACCTTCCTACTCCCTTGCGTCGGGACGACTAACCCACCTGCGGGGCCTTCCTGCCTCTGGCCCCCTCTGCCCTCCTCACCAGCCCCCCTGGGCTCCTCCTGACTCCCAGATGTGACCCTGTCACTCCCTGCTCAAAGCCCTCCCATGGCTGATATGAGACCCGGGAAGCAAGAAGCACCTAGAAACATCTGCATGGCAAGAAGACGCCACAGCGTTGTTTCTGATTAACACTACAGGTATAAATAAGTTCTTTCATGAACTAGTACAAATGCTTGTACAAAGGGTTAACAGTAGAGTGGTATAGGGGAAAAGTACCGACTGCCAACTAAAGACTATAGTTAATACTAATATCTTAATATTCTTTCATCAATAGTAACAAATGTCCTACAGGTCAATAATAGGGGGGATAGGGGTGTGGGATGTTTTTGGTTTTCTTTTTTTATGTCTATTTTTACATTTCTTTTTGGAGTAATGAAAATGGTCTAAAATTGAGTCTGATGACAGTTTGTACAACTAGATGATGACACTGTGAGACATGGACTGTACATTTTAGAAGGATTATCTGGTATATACATATATCTCAATAAAAAAATGAATGCGTGTAAAAGATACCACAAACAAAATTGAAAAAAAAAATGGGAAAAAAATTTGTAACTCATATCACAAACGGCTAACATAACTAATACTAAGCTTAAAAAGTTAATTGCAAAAGGCTATATACTGTATGATTCCATCTATGTGAAGTCTCCAGAATATGCAAATCCATGGAGACAGCACATCGGTGGTTGCCAGGGGCTGGTGGGGAGGGGAATGGGGTGTGGCTGTTTAATGAATATAGAGTTTCTTTTTGAGGTGATGAAAATGTTCTCGAACTAGACAGAGGCAGCGGTTGCACAATATTGTGGATATAGTAAATGCCACCAAATTGTCCACTTTCATATGTTTACAATGGTAACTTTTATGCTATATGTATTTTTCCCCAGTAAAACAATTGCTTGCTAAAACCAGCACACAATAATAAATGGATAAGGACAAAGTGGCTAGTTCACTAGAAGGAAAGACGGCCAACCTCCCTTGCAGGAGAAATGCAAATGCCACCTGCACTGGCCCAGCTGCTTTCCACCCTGGCTTGAAAAAGGCCGGGTCAGGCTCCCTCCCGGCAGGGGACAGTGGCAACTGGTTCAGCCTCCGAGGGCCGCAACATGGCACAAGCTGGCAAAAGACCCCTTGCCCCGTCGCCTTCACCTGCAGCGTACCTTACCCCAGCCCTCCCCATCTAGAAATGTGTTCTACGGGTATATTCACACACATGCAAAATAAAGTATAAGGTTATTCTTTTAGCAGAGTTTGTGATAGCAAAAGTATGGAGACAGCCTGCATGTCCACCAGGAGGGGGTGGTGACGTAGGAGGGTCTACCCATGCAGGGGGCTCTGGGAACCACAGAGGAAACAGCAGTCAGCCCCGACAACGCGCTCCGGGGGAAGGGGTGAAAGGGGCGAAGGCAAGGGGCAGGTCATCTGCACAAAAGAGGAAAAGAAGGATGGTGTGTCTGCATCTGTGCTAAGACCAGCTTGGGAACTGAGGGAGAAGAACTGGGCAGGGGCATCACTGTTAACTCCCTGGTACATTTTTCATTTCTAACTACATGACTACGTGACCTAATCAAAAAGCACTTGTAAAACTTGACTCAACCAAGTGACCTACAAAAGGGAATTGGCTCAATAAAGTACACTATCACCCTCTTATGGAATGCTACATGACATTAAAAATAAAGCAGGCCTGGATTTACATATCTGGAAAGATGTCCAAGACGATAAGTTTAAAAATGAAAAAATTAAGCCGTGGAACAACTCACACAGGATGGAGTAACGGATGCCCGGGAGCTGTGTGTGCACCCGTACAGGCCTGAGCGTGCAGGGGCTGCAGGGGAGCAGGCTGGCCTGCGGACAGTGTGGCCTGCAGGAGGACAACAGGAGTGGGACGAACGGGCACTTCCCTCCCGGCCCTGCACCCCTAAGTGTCATTTACATCTTTTGCAACCAAAATATATTCTTTATGTAATAAAAAAGAGCAATAAATCACCGCCCTCATCCTCGTGGTCTCTCTGAGCCTCCCCACTGCCTAAAAGCCTGCCATCGGGCATCCTCTAGTCACTGTGGTTCTGACTCCCTGATGGCAAGATACAACAGGGTACGTTAAATACACATCTGTGTGTGTGTGTGTGTGTGTGTGTGTGTGTGTGAAAGCATGTGCTTTTGTGTGTTTCCCCGTCACCCCACAGCTCCATGGCGACTGAGGCCAGTCTGTCCTTGGTCACCACCAAGTCCCCAGAGCCCAATCGGGGCCTGGCCAGGTGACTCACAACCTGGCAAATGGGTGTGTGGAACAGTGGGTGCTGCATGGGTGCAAGTGCATCAGAACCGAGCAGTTCATTACATGTTAAGTTACACCTCCATGGGTAGTTACAAAACAAAAAGAAGAGAAAAAAGGGTGAACACTGTCCAGCCCAAGGTCCAGCAGAGCAGAGGAATGGACACTGAAGGAGGCGAGCACCTGGCTGCCCTGCTTCTGGCTGAACCCCAGACCAGGCGGGGCTTGGGGCCCCCTCGGTGCCCGCACACCACCAGGCCCTCACCTCCCGGGGTTTGCCTGGGGCACTTGAGCTGGGGTGTGTGCCTGGGGGTCAGGGCCCATGCCTCTCCCGCCCGCCTTGCCACGGGCTCCCAGCAGCACTCCATGAGTGCTGCTCTGCAGTGGTAAGAACAGAGACGGGTTCCAGAGAGCGGGGGTCCCGGGGCGCACGGACGTGTGCTCTCCCCCACTGAAGCCCCCGCTTCTCAGGGGTAGTTCAAGGAATAAGTAAATTACTTAATGCAGAGTTAACTGAATTACTTATTCAAATAATTATTTAAATATTTAATTAGTGGTTTCTCTGTTATTGATGTAAGTAAACGTTCGATGATGAAATGTTTAAATGATGTGACCTAATAATTGGGTTCAACAGCATAAACAGTAATCAGATCAGTTTGTTTGCTCCACAAGTGGCTGTGGGCCCCCAGTTCCCTGCCGCCTGCCCCCTGACTCACACAGCACCTGGCACAGAGGCAGCGCTCAAGAAAGGTTTGCGGAACGGACAACAACAGAAGTGCAGGAATAAAAGGAAAACACAAATAGCAGGACGACCGAGGAGAACGCAAGGCCCCTCGGCAGGGCCGGGGGCTGACCTCCTGACCCCGGGCTGGGCGGCCGTACCTGGTACTCCTCATGCTTCTGCAGGAGCTGGCAGCGGTGGCGCAGAAGCTCCTCCAGGCCCAGCTGCGGCTCCCGGCACTCCCGCATGCCCTGGGGGAAGTCTGTCACCAGGCTGGAGGGACAGGAGAGCGCCCTCAGACCCCCTCCGGTACAGGCCTCACAGCCAGCCCAGCTGCCCAACACCCTGGCAAGCCGCTTCCCCAGGCTGGGCCTTGCTTTCCCCATCTGGGAAATGGGGGAATTTTCCCCGCCCCAAACTCATGATGGTGCCTGAACAAAAGGGCCCAGGACACGGTGCCCGCCAGCCCAGCTGCTTCCCTCTGCCGTTGATCTGGGCACCAACTCACCTGCACTGCCTGTGCGAGTGTGCAAGGAGGGTGTGCAAGACCCCTCCTCCCCGGGTGGCTCTATCAGCCCTCTGGAGATGGGGAGGCTCAGAGAAGGTCCTCTTCCTCCCTGCCCCCATCCCCCACATCCTGCCCGGGGAAGGGTGCTGAGCCTCTGGGTGGGAGCCCAGGCAGGCAAGAAGCCCGGGCAATGAGCACCCCCACCCCGCCACGGCCCCAGCGCACCTGCACAGGGCTCCAAGCACATGCTCGTGGAAGGGGCTGTGCTCTGTCCGGATGAGGGCCACCAGCTGCTGCACCATCCCCATGGAGCACAGCGTCCCTGGGGGAGGGCTACAGGCTTAGAGCGGCGGTCCTCCACATGCACCCCAGCCCTCCCCGGGCGTCTCTCCTGGCCTCCCACGGCCGCCCCCGGGCCCCTGACCCCAGCCGCCCCACCTTTGTGTTCGGGGTGGCCCACCAGCAGGTTCTGCAGCAGGAACGCCGACTTGACCTTGAGCTTTTGCACCTGCTGCTGCATGGCACGCATCAGCACCGAGAAGCCGTCCAGGCGGAGGAACTGCAGCAGCCCGGCCTCCTGCTCCCGGACCAGGCCTGCGGGGAGGCAGGGAGGGTGGGAGGGCGGCCTCGCGTCTCCTCCACCACCGCAGCCTGCTGGGTGCCCGCACTTTGCAAGCATTAGCTTTAAAAATACTTATTTATTGAGATTTAATTCACACACCATAGAATTCACCCCTCCAAAGTGTACGATTCAGTGGTTTTTAGTATATTCAGAGCTGTGCAAGCATCACCACTATCTGACTCTGGAACATTTCCATCACTCCAAAAGGAAACCTGTACCCATTAGCTATCACCCCGCCCCAAACCACAGCCCCTGGCGACCACTCACCTGCTAACAAACCCTGTGGATTTATCTCTTCCGGGTGTTTCGTATGAATGGACTCATAATGACATGTGTCCTTTATGTATCTGGCTTGTTCCATTCGCAGGGCTTTGAGGTCCATCTACGTTGTCTCATGTATCAGAGGGCGGAATAAAGGCGGAACAATATTCCACGGTACGGCTGTGCCACATTTTGTGCATCCATTCTTCCATGGGGATGGCAGCATTGCCTCTTTTTAATCCCCCCAACTACCCTAAGAGGTGGGAGGTCTCAGAATCCCTTAATGGATGAGGAAACTAGGGCCGGGAGAGCCAGGCTTCAGGGCGTAACCTTCAAGCAGAGGGCAAAGGGCATGGAAGCTTCTGAAAGGATGACAACGGGCCTGTGAGGCTGCAGACCTGCACCGGCCAGCATGGAAGCAGCAAGGGACACAGAGCTGCTCAGAAGCTGATGCGGGGCCAGTGGGGCCAGTGGGGCCGAGGAAGCCAGGTGCAAATCTCCTTTCATTTTAAGTTAAAGTTAAAAAATGGAGGTGATGTAAAGCATTTTCCCATTGAACACAACCTTATTGCTTTGGCAGAACTATATTTCATGTTCACTGTTGAATTAGGATCTGAATTGAGATGGGCTCTAAGTGTAAAATGAAGATCAGGATCCAAAGTACAAAACAGAGAGGGAAAAAGACATAAGCTATCATGTGCTGAAGTGGTGATATCTGGGATATACTGGGTTAAGTAAGATGTTATTTAGTTAGGAAAAAAAAAAAAGTAAAAGAACTGGCTTACAGAGAGTAGAGAACACGAAGACCCTCCTTGCTGACGTGCGATCGGTGAGTAGAGCCCCCTGGCTCTGCCTTCATGGTACACCCCAGAGCGACCACCACCCTTCACTGTACCCTCAGCCCCAGCACTGGTGAGTTTGGAGCAGGTGCTCCTGTGCTGGGGGGGCTGCTCCCCGGGAGGCAGGTGTGACAGCAGGACCACGGCAACCGCACACTTGGGCTCTGCCAGCTCTGCCCCTCAGGGGCACAACCCTCGCCGGGCCCCTTCCCCATTGACTCGATTTCCCCATATCAAACAATAGGATTTATCCTATTAGGATAATGATCTCACAGAAGTCAGTGGTTCTCAGCTGAGGGACACTTGCCAGTGCTAAGGGGCATTCTTGGTTGTCATCCCTGTGTCTCACATGGGGGCCGGGGAACATCTTGGCAGCCTACACACGCGGGATGGCCCCCCAGCGGATAATCATCCAGCCCAAAGTGCCAGCTGTGCCGAGGCCAAGGAGCCCCGACGGCACAAAGCCCTTAAATGGAGCAGCGGGAGCGTGGCCTGCTGCCAGCACCTGGGTGCCCGTCCACTCTCTGGCCAGCAGGTGTATGCTGGGCTCACTGCTCCATTTCCGGGACCTCACAGGGATACGTGCCTCAACATGGATGAACCTCGAAAATATTACACGACGTGACAAAAGTCAGATTGGAAAGACCACATGTTGTGTGAGTCCTTCTCTATGAAATGACCCGAGACAGGAAGTGGATCAGAGGTGGCCGGGGCAGGGGGCCGGGGAGCGACTGCTTCATGGAACAGGGGTTCCTTCTGGGGTGATGACAATGTTCTGGAACTGGACAGAGGTGCTGGTTGCACAACACTGTGAGTGCACATACTGCCACTGAATTGTACCCGTAAAAATGGCTATTCTGGTAAATTCTGTTATAGGTATTTTACCCCTATATAAAAAGCTACACACACACACATCTTTGCTGACTGTCTAAACAGGGTCCGCACCCTTCTTCTCCCTCTGCCCCAAACAGACCCAGGCCAGCTCCACCCACAGCACTGACCAGGGTACCTGGGGCCCCCCCCACCGCGACCCAGGGACTCACAGGAGATGGCGAAGAGGGCCTTGACGCGCACCGTGTCACAGGCGTCCCGGTCGAGCAGCCGCAGCAGCTTGCGCAGGGCCCCGAGACCCAACACCTGTTCCTGGATGGCCGCCACGTTCTGACTGCACGTGCCGATGAGTTGCGCCGCCCGCCACCGCAGCCCCGAGGCACCTGCCTCCAGGTAGCGGCCCACCAGCAGATGCATGCCCGACAGCTGGCAGAAGTCTGTGCCGGAGAGAGGGCGAGGGGCTGGGGTAAGGCCAGGGGGCTCCCACCTCCAAGTCCTGACCCTCGGGGCACCCACCAGGGTCCCCCCAAGGCCGCTGTTCCTCAGCAACAGCACCTAGGGCGGCGAGATCCTTCGCTGTGTGGCCGTCCCAGGAAGTGCTGAGCATTAGGCTTCCAGGCTCCAGCCACTGAGGGCCCGTTTCGACCCCCAGTCTTTGTGACACCACCTGACCACAACCAAACCCCTGCTCCTATAAACCAAGCACAACTGAAGTACAGCCAGGATCCTCGTTCACGGCGCGTGTCTGGCTGCTTTCCCGCTACGGCAGCTGAGGCGAGTGGCTGGGACGGGTCTGTGGTCCACAGTGGCGGACATAGTAACAGCCCTGAAGATATCAGGTCCTCATCCCTGGGACCTGTGCCCATGTCACCTTCCGTGGCAAAAGGGACTCAGCAGGGGCAGGTAACGGAAGGCCTGTGCAATGGGGAGATGATCCTGGACTGTCACAGGGGTCCTGATGGGAAGGAGGCCAAGGGGCAGAGCCAGAGGAGACGGGGAGATGGAAGCAGAGTGGGGGTGAGGAGGCCGTGAGCCAAGGGGTGCGGGCACCTCTTGAAGCTGGAAAAGCAAGGACACGGGCTCTGCCCCAGAGCCTCCAGCGAGAGCGGAGCTCTGATCCCCCATTTTACCCTTCTGACCCCCAGAACCATGGAGGGTGAATGTGTGTCCTTGAAGCCACTACGTTTGGGTCGTTTGTTAGAGCAGCCAAAGGAAATCCGTCCACACACAACACCTAAATCATCTGCTGTTCGATCCTTTACAGAAAACACATGCTGATGCCCACTCCAGACTCTTGCCCTGCTAGGTCTGGAGCGCCCTGTGGGGAGGCGCCTGCTTGGGGCTCGCGCACCCCCATCCCTCCATCACGGCCGCCCGGGCAGACGGTCACACGTGCACCTCACGGCCCAGCACCCGCAGGCCCACTGCCACGTGAGAGGTCGCAGTCTGTGGGGATGATGGCCAGAGAATGGAGGGGCTGGCTCTGCCCAGGGGGCTCAGGGGGAGGTACTTGAGCAGGATCCTGAGGGACGGGGATGAGTTTGTCAGCAGCTCACCCAAAAAGAGGTCCAGACAGAACAGAGAACTATAAAGACAGCCTGTGGAGGAGACAAATCTTTTACAGGAATGCAGTATGGGCAGTATGGCTGGAGCAGAGGTGCGTGTGGAGCTGTGGGGAGAGGACCCCAACCCGCACACCGTCTGCCCCCACCAAACCAAAGCAAGAGGGGGCAGGAGTCTGCAGTGCCTCAAACCTCAAGGGACCACATGCCCACACTCCACCTCAGGGTGTGAAAGCGTGCGTCCACACAGAACTCGCATACGGAGGCCGGGAGCTACACTATCCATAGGAGCCCAGAGGTGGAAACAGCCTGAGAGTCGGTCCACACATGATGGAGAAACAAACTGTGGCCTGTCCATGGAATGGAACGTTACTTGGCAGGAAAACGGAATGCAGTGCTTTACGTGATACAACACGGGTGAACGGGAAGACGTTACACTCAGCGGAAGAAGTAAGAAACAAGCCCACGTGCTATGACGCCATGCATAAGAAGTGTCCGTCTGAATAGGCAAACCCAGAGACAGAGATCAGCAGGCGCAGGGGCTGTGGGGAGGTGGGTGGGAAATGGAGGGTGACTGCTAATGGTGCAGGGTTTCTTTTTGGGGTGATGAAATGTTCTAAAGCTCACTGTGGAGACGGCTGTACAATTCTGTGAATATACTAAAACCCACTGAAGTATATGCTTTAAATGGGTGAACTGTCTGATATGTGAATTATATCTCAGTAATGCTGATATTAACGGAAAAAAAAGAAAGAAAGAGATGGCCAGGGGCGAGCCCTGGGAGAGCCAGGAACTTCCACCGCCCACCACGGATAAGAGTTTAAGCTGGGAGTGACCTAGTCTGAGCCAGGGTCTAGGAGGCCCCTCTGGTGGTTGGCGAGGACTGGACAGTGGAAGTGGGGGGCAGGAAGCCCAGTGGGGTGCAGGAAGGGGGCCCTGAGCCGAGGGGTCGCCCTGACAGGACCACGGGGACCCCAGGTTATGGCTGGTTCTCGCCTGGCCCCCGGTGGGCACCCTCAGCATCTGCTAGATGCCGGTGGGTCCCCGGGACAAGCACTGTGCAGGCCACGGCCACGCTGCCGGGCTGTCAGCCAAGAGCTGTGCCTGTCCGGGTCCCCAGGGTTTCTTTCATTCATTTGTTGCGCGACAGTTTTAACACCTGCAAGGTGCCAGGCCCCAGCCTAGAAGCCGGGAACGGTGGTGCCCAACACAGATGGCATCTCCATCCTGGCGGAGCTGACATTCTCGTGAGGAGACTCCAACAAAACCTAAACCTTCAGCAGGTCGGCTGCAATCAATTCTGCGAGCTCAGAGAGAAAGAATCCTAAGGCGCAGAACTCGGCAGAGGTGGGGGTTGCACAAGGTCGTGAATGTCTGAAATGCCACTGAATTGTACACTTTAAATGGTGACTTTTATGTTAGGGGATTTTCCCTCAATGAAAATAACGATGATAGTAATAATAAAGAGCTGGGAGGAAAAATGTTCCCTCACCATGTCTTCTCCAGCATTGGACATCCTTATTAAGAAAAGGAAAAAATGTTTTAAAGAAATAACTAAATATGTGTGTACATGTGCATACATATATACAGGAGAGAAAGGGGGTGGGTAGGAAATGGTACGTATTTTTTCTTTTTTTTTTCAAAATTGTATTGTGACATATGTATAACATAAAATTCGCCATTTTAACCATTTTCAAGTGTATAATTCACAATTCTGTGCAACCACCACCTCTTCTGAGTTCCAAAACATTATCACCCTCATAGGAGATGTAGTAACTCCCCATTCCTCCTGCCCCTACCACCCATTCTCTGGCAACTATTAATTTGCCTTCTGTCTCTACAGGTTTTGCCTGTTCTGGATATTTCATACAAGTAGAATCATGTAATATTTGTCTTTTGTGTTCGGCTTATTTCACTTAACCTAATGTTTTAAAGGTTCATTTACGACGTAGCATGTATCAAGATGAAATGGAACCTTCTTTAATTCTCATTCATTTGGTTACTAATAAGGTGTAAAACCACTGCTGCCATGATTAGAGACTTAGCACAGGGCTTGACAGATAGCAGCAGCTGAAAAGCTACATCCTGAACAAGTGAAAAATTGAATGAAAGAACTAAGTCATCAAAACCTATTCTGTGGGTGGGGAGGGCGCGTTGTCTGTCTACATAAGTCTGTGAAACACCAGGTAAAGGAGAGCTGAACACGTCCCGTCCTGCAGGTCTACCCAGAGCACTGAAGGTGCTATTTACCATGACTTTCTCAGAAGGGGGGTGGGTTTCCCACACTTAGCCCACCCCCCACCCTAAAGACCCAGTGACTGCCCTGCACACCCCATGGGCTGGCCCTGGGCCTGGAGCTGGGCCGATCACGCCCCACGTGGTGCTCTCGTGCCATCCTCACGTTTCCACGAGGCTCCTCATTCTCTCTGCATGGAGGCGGTCGCTTGGGGCCCAAGCTTGTGCCACAGGCACAGCACAGCTGGGTCTCTGAAGCAAGAAGAGACACCACAAAATCCAACCCTTCAACTACTACACTATGCTCATGCTGCCTCTCCGAATGGCAGTGGGGCTGTTACTTGCCCGCTCAAAACCTTCCGGTGGTGCCGCTGCACTGTGAGGAAACCCACAGCCCCACCCGGGCCTGCGAGCCCTGCTGCTGCCACTTCTCTCCCACCACGTGGGCCTCCCTCCCTCCGCTCTGCCGGGCTGGCCTTCCTTCTGTTCCTGAATGCTCCGAGGACATCCTGCCACTGCTCTCTCTTCCTGGAATGCTTTTCCCAAAGGTAATTCCACGACTCGCTCCCTCACGCTAGGCCTCTCATCAAACGCTGGCCCTCACGAAGCCCTCCCTGACGACCCCACCCACCCAAGACAGCCTCCTCTCTCAGACTCGGGGCAGGCGGTGGCTGAGGAGAGAAATGACCAGTTTCAGGGCCTGTTGGGGAGGTAGTCAACCGAATCTGCCCCCGGGTTGGCTCTGCGGGTGACAGACGGGCTTTGCTCCTGACGGCGATGGGACCGAGCAGGGAGGGTCAGGTGAGACCCATCGGGAGGCAGACTGGAGGGGGAGAGGCTGGAAGCTGGGAGGCCAGGAAGGAGGCCGGTGGGGCAGTTCCCAAGAGAGAGGACAAGGGCTGAGCTGGAGCAAGGCATGGGGCTATAGGAAGAGGCAGGAGGGAGAAGGGCACGGGAGGCAGAGGGGCGCCCACCCCGGAAGGGGGGCCAGCGCTGGGCCGGCCCGAGCGTACCTGCGGCATTGTCCATGTTTTCACACAGGTCCGCCAGCAGCTCCAAGGCACCCTCTCGCTCCTGCTGGTCGGCGACCAGTTCGGCCTCTCCAGCCGCCGGGGGTGTGGGCTGGGACAGGACCCGGAGGCAGTTCTTCATCTGTTCCACCTCCTCCCGCTGGCCCCGGAAGGCGGCCGACATGGCCTCCTGCAGCCACTGACGCCTCTGAGGGACAAGGCACGGTGGGAGGGTGGGGAAGGGTGAGGGAAAAGATGCAAACATCTGCTAGCAAGGAATGAATGAATCACAGTCATTAACAATGAGCCAACATCTGGGAGCTGACTGCTGTTCCCTCGATCAGCAAATATCTACTGAGCATCTGCAACGTTACCAGATCTTTGCCAAACACCAGAGACAGAGCCTTGAGTCAGAAAGACCAAAACCCTGACCCCAGGGCCTTCACTTTCTGATCAGGGAGCAGAGGAGAAACAAAATTAGCAAAGTATGTAGCATACAATACGGTGAAGTGACAAACGCCAAAGGGAAAAACTGAACATGGGGAACCAGGAGTTCCGGGGTGGGGGCGAGTGGCAGAAGGAAGGAGGGTGGTCAGCAAAGACCCTGTTGAGAAGGTGATGTGAGTAACGGTGGAGGTGAGAAAGCAAGCCATGCAGGTACCTGGAGGACCATTCCAGGCAGAGGAAACAGTAAGGAGGCCAATGGGGCTGAAGCAGAGTGAGCAAGATGGAGAAGGACAGAGGGGAGGGGAGAAAAAGATAGCAGGCAACAGGTGTAACTCGGGCTTTCACGCTGAGCGAGATGGGTGCTGAGCAGAGGAAAGACAGGATCTGACAAGTTATTAATAGGATCGACTGAGGGTGGAAAGGGCAGAAGTGGGGAGACCCGGGAGGCCACAGTGGCAGTCCAGGTGAGAGGAAGGTGGCATGGCCCAGGGAAGGCGTGACAGAGTGCTGAGCAATGGTCAGACCCTCGACTGCTCTGGAAGGGAAGACCAAGACAATTTACCGACAGGCTGCATATGGGGTATGAGACAGAAGAGTTGAAGATGACTCCAAGGTTGTGTGCAGAGCAACTAGAAGGAGACAGACAAGACGATGGGAAGAGCAGGTTTTGGAGAAGTAGGAAAGATCAGGAGCTCATTTTTGGACATGGTAAGTTTGAGGTGTCTGTTATACATCCAAGCTGAAATACTGAATGGGCAGCCTAAAGTTCAGAGAGGAAGTCCAGCCAAGAACAGTTTCTCAACCTCAGCTCTACTGACACTTTGAGCTGGAAAGTTCTATTGCGGGGCTGTCCTATTCATCATAGGACGTTGAGCAGCATCCTTAGCCTCTACCCATTAGATGCCAGGAGCACTACTCCCTCCCAGCTGTGACACCCAAAAATGTCTCTACATATTGCCAAATGTCCCCTCGGAGGTAAAATCACCTCAAAATATAAATCTGAGAGTTGTCAGGGTATAGATGGTATTCAAAGCCTCAAAACAACATGAGATAATAATGGAAGATGAGCAAAAAGAGCCAAGAACTGAGTCACGAAGATGCTGGGCAGACAAGAAGAAAGGCTAGTGAGTAAGGATGAAAACAAGGCGACTATGTTGTCCCAGAAGCCAAATGAAAGTGCTTCAAGGCAAAAGGAGCAACTGAATAGTGTTGTTAGGTCAAGAAAGATGAGGGCTAGGAACTGACCATTGAATTTTTTTGCCAGGCCTAGGTTAGGGACTCACACAAAGGCTCTGTAGTCACATCCTGGATAAATTGGGCAAGGTGCTTACCTTTCCATGCTGGTCTCCAACCTCATTGCTGTAAAGGTTCAAGGACATCATGTGTGACAGTAATAGCTCATTATAATAAATACTGCCCTTAGCCTTTACAGCAATCTGACAGGGTAAGTATCATTCACAAATGAGAACACTGAGGCTCAGAGGGGTTGTACTTGCCCAAGGTCACAGATGGCAAGAGGCAAAGCCCGAAGTCAAGCCTCAGCATCTGTCCAGAGAGCCCATGCTAAGTTCACCCTGCTGTCTTCAGGGGCATTGCCCCTGTACAAGATACTCTGTGGCACCCCAGTTAAACTGGAACCTTAAAACCTCCCTGTAAAATACTGTTATTAGTTTTGTTATCATCTTCAATTTGCAAATGAGGAACTTGATGCTCAGAAAGATGAAGTCAAATGCCCAAGGTCACGCAGCGGGGCAATGTTGAACCCAGGTCTGTCTGGCTCTAGAGAGCACTTGCTTTTTACCAAGAGGCTACTCCAGTCCCAGCATAGTGCAGGGACTCCAGAAGTCTGTCCCACAGACCCCACACCTTCCAGATCTGACCTTCAGCCTACCATGACCCCACTTGCCACATTAAATAGAACCTACTATGCGTCTGTGTCCACACCTGGACTCCTGCCCCTCACCCAGGAAAACCCCAGCTTCTAGCTGCCCCAAGGCACCCCGTCCGCAGCCCCCTCACCCCAACTTCCCGGGTCCCCCATCATTTACCTCCTCACTCATAGGTTCTGGAGGGGGATCCGGCTCCTGAGGGCCCGCGGTGATGGCCATCTGCAGCAAGCCTTGGAGGTTGCGCGGCGGCGGCGGATTGCCCGAGTCCTCCGGTGAAGAGCCGCCGCCCCCAGAGGAACAACTCTGGGAGGCCGAGGGCAGTGCCAGGGGAAGGCGACCGCCCCCCGAGCCTCGGTCCGCCATGGGTCGTTTGTGAAAAGGAAGGGAAAAAAGTGTTGGGAAGGTCACGGCCGAGACACCTCTGGCGCCTTGACGAGTCGACTCCTGGGAGTCTGCTGAGAAGGTGGCGGTTTAGGTGAGGTTGGTGCCTCCCCATGATCCCAAATCTCTCTGCCGCACCTCCGCTTAACCACAACTCCCCTTCTCTTCCTCGATACCACCAGGACCCTTCCCCAAAGCCATAAGCCCCTCCTTCCTCCCTAGCAACAGGCCCCTTCCACTCTGCCTAGCAACAAGCCCCGTCACCCGTCTCCTCAGGAAGAAGCTTTCCTTTCAGTCACTTAGCAACCCCTTGGCCCCGCCTCCCTAGCAACAAGCCCCCTCTTTGGTCTCCTGAGCAATAAGTCTCCTACCCCGTCTCCGTAGAGGGGGGCCGGAGCGGGTCGGAGCTCACCTCCCTGGGCCTCTAGTCACTGCCGCCGCCGCCGATACTAAAAAGAGAGTAGCCCGCACCTGCCACGGCTGGGCGCCGCCATCTTAGCCGGAAATGCGCAAACGTCACAGGAAGTTCCCCCTCCCACCTTCGGGCCCCAGGTTGGGCTGAGGCCCGGCTCTGAGTCCTTCCCATTGGCGGGACTCCGCTCTCGGCCGCGGCCCCTCCCACAGGTTCCGCCCCTCGTCGTGGGTCCCGCCCCCTCGAGGTCACGCTGCAGGTCTAAGCCCCGCCCCTCCCGACCCAGCTCCGTAGCGAGCTCCGCCTCCTCATCCCTAGTGCAAGCTCCACCCCTGCTCTGGCGTGGGTCCCGCCCCCCCAGGTGGGGCTCCTCCCAGGCTGGGACCCACCCACACCCGTGTCCCCGCCCTGAT
The DNA here is from genome assembly GCF_015220235.1 of Choloepus didactylus. Lineage (NCBI taxonomy): Eukaryota > Metazoa > Chordata > Mammalia > Pilosa > Megalonychidae > Choloepus > Choloepus didactylus. The sequence goes on along the minus strand of NC_051333.1, from coordinate 3,195,176 downwards.
TCTAAGCTTTATTCCCTCCCCTCCAAGCCGTGCCTCCATCCCAGGTTCCGCCCCTCTTCTAGGTCTTTCGGCCTCTCCTAGATAGTCCCCGCCCCATTTCCAGGCCCCACCGCCTACTGGGCGCGTCTGCCACTCCCCGCCAGGCCCCGCCCCGTTGGGCGCGCCTGCCACTCCCCGCCAGGCCCCGCCCCTTTATTCACGCCCCGCTCCTGTTGGGCGCGTCTGCCTCTCCCCGCCAGGCCCCGCCCCTTTATTCACGCCCCGCCCCTGTTGGTGCGTCTGCCTCTCCCCGCCAGGCCCCGCCCCTTTATTCACGCCCCGCCCCTGTTGGTGCGTCTGCCTCTCCCCGCCAGGCCCCGCCCCTTTATTCACGCCCCGCCCCTGTTGGCGCGTCTGCCTCTCCCCGCCAGGCCCCGCCCCACTTCCAGGTCCCCCGGGTCGGTATAGAAGGAGCTGGCTCCTCACTCTCGCGCCTATTCGGGTCCTGCCTGCCACCTACCACCGGAGCCCTGGGGTCTCACAGCCTCACCCGGGTCAGCGCCCCCGCCCCAGTATCTTCCCGTTGCAGCCTTAGGCCCATCCCCAACCCTCCCGCACTCACTCCTGCATGGTCCCCTTATCACCCAGCCTGCCCCCGTGGATTCCCCCGGGTTCTGCCAGGTCCAGAGGAGGGGTCACCGACGGCTGGAGCCAGGAGGCCCGTGCCCGAGAACGAGCGTCCATGCAGAGTCGGGGCAAGGCTGGGAGGCGTGGAGGTGTGCGAGGGCGGGCCCGGGCCGGGCGGGAACAGACCCTTTTTCTGGTGCTCCCCAGGAGGCCAGACCCTCTGGGAAAAGGCTGAGCTCCGTAGCTAAGGCGGCTCTGGGCTCTGGGGGAAGGGGCCGACAGTCACAAACGGAGTGGGTGCCCGGCCGGGCTCGCGCGTGCCAGGGGAGGAGTTTGCGGAGCAGAGAGAGGAAGGGGCATGCAGGCTGCGTGCGTGCGTGTGCATGTACGTGTGTGTGCAGCACGTGCATCTATGCGTGTGTGTGTGTCTGTGTGTGGCATGTGCATGAGTGTGTGTTGTCACGTGTGCATGGCATGCATGTGGGTGGCTGGCTGTGGATGTGGCATTCGGGGCACCGTCCAAGAGAGGTGTCAGCCTGGGAAAAGGCCCCTGGGTGCCCCTCTGTACGCCTTCCCTGCTGCTGCTCTAAAAGTCTCTGCCGACTTGGCGGCTTAAGTCCACGGAGGTGTGGTTCCTGGCAGTTCTGGTGCTCAGGAGTCCAAGTCGTCTCCCTGGGCTAACACCCAGGCTGCGCTCCTTCCGGAGCCCTCAGGGGAGACTGCGTTTCCTGGCCTTTTCCAGCTTCCCAAGGCCATCACACCCCTCGGCTCACCTCCCCGTCACCCCATGCTCTGCTTGGGTCACCACATCTCCTCCCAGACTCTGTCCCTCCTGCCTTCTTTTTTTTTTCGTAAATATACTTGCTTTGGTTGTTGTCCTGCTGCTTTTTTTAATGCAATTTTATTGAGATATATTTACATAATATACAATCCTCCAAAGCATACTATCAGTTGTTCATAGGATCATCATATAGTTGTGCAGTCATCATCACAACCAATCTTTGAACACTTTCATTACTCCAAAAAAAATTAAAATTAAAATTAAAAAGAACATCCAAAACATCCCATTCCCTTCCTCCCCCCATTGTTCATTTACTTTTTATAAATACAGTTTTGTCGAGATACATTCACAAATCCTACAGTCATCCATAGTGTACAGTTATTCACAGCACCATCATACAGTTGTGTGTTCATCACCAGAATCAATTTTTGAACCTTTTCCTTACTCCAAAATAAAAATAAAAGCAAAAAGGGACACCCAAAACTTTCCATCGCATCCATCCCACGCTATTCTTCATCTAATTTTTGTCCTCGTTTTTCCATTCATCTGTCCGTTCACTGGATAAAGGGAGTGCGAGCCACAAGGATTTCACAATCACACAGTCACACCATGTAAGCTACATAGTTATACAATCATCTTCAAGTATCAAGGTTACTGGGTTGCAGTTAACAGCTTCGGGTATTTCCCTCTAGCCATTCCGACACACCAAAAAGTAAAAAGTGATATCTATATAGTGCCTAAGAATACCATCCAGAGTGACCTCTTGACTCCATTTGAAATCTCTCAGCCACTGAAATGTTATATTGTTTCATCTCTCTTCCTCCCTTTGGTCAAGAAGATCCTCCCAATCCCACAGTGCTGAGTCCAGGGTCATCTCCAGGAGTCATTTCCCACGTTGCCAGGGTGATTCATACCCTTCTGAGTCATGTCCCACTTGGGGGGAGGGCAGTGAGTTCACCTGCCGAGTGGGCTTAGAGAGAGAGGGGCCCACATCTGAGCAACAACGAGGCACTCGGGGAGACTCTTAGGCACAATTATAAGCAGGCTTAGCCTCTCTTTTCTCCCTGCCTCCTTTTTATAAGGAGCCTTGCGATGACATGGATTGCATCTGGTACTCTCCCCATCTCAAGGTCCTTAACTTAATCCCCTCTTGCAAAGTCTCTTTTGCCATGTGTTTTAGTTTGCTAATGCTGCAGAATGCAAAACACCAGAGATGGATAGGCTTTTATAAAACAGGGGTTTATTTCACTACACAGTTACAGTCTTAAGGCCACAAAATGTCCAAGGTAACACATCAGCAATCGGGTACCTTTACCGGAGGATGGCCAATGGCGTCCGGAAAACCTCTGTTAGCTGGGAAGGCACGTGGCTGGCGTCTGCTCCAAAGTTCTGGTTTCAAAATGGCTTTCTCCCAGGACGTTCCTCTCTAGCAAGCTTGCTCTTCTTCAAAACGTCACTCACAGCTGCACTCCCTTCAGTCTCTTTGAGTCAGCATGTTTTATATGGCTCCACTGATCAAGGCCCACCCTGAATGGGTGGGATCACACCTCCATGGGAGTATCCCACCAAAGTCACCACCCACAGCTGGGTGGGGCACATTCCAAGCAAATCTAACCAGCACCAAAACGTCTGTCCCACAAGACCACAAAGATAATGGCATTTGGGGGACACAATACATTCAAACTGGCACATTCCACCCCCTGGACCCCAAAATGACATTATCTTTCCAAATACAAAATACATTCATTTCATCACAATATCACAAAAACTTAAACCATTTCAGTAACAAAAGTTAAGTACAAAATCCCATCAAAATCAAATATAGGCGTGGTCAGTCCTAAGGCACAATTCTCCTTTAGCTTTGGATCTGTGGACTTAGAACAAGTTATATGCTTCCAATATACAAAGGAGGGACATTCATAGGATAAACATTTCCATTGCCATAAGGAGAAAGCATAACAGGACCAAAACAGTTCCCAAAACCTGCAGGACAAACTCCATTAGATTTCAAAGTCTGAGAGTCATTTATAGAACAACGTTGCATCCTTGGGGCTTGAGAGAGTGGGAGTCCAACCCTTCCTAAGGGCCTTTTCGGCAGCCCTTTCCTCTCCAAACGCTTAGGTGAGTGCTCCAACATACCCACACATTGGGGAGACCACCTTCTCGGCCCCACCCTCCTCAAACATTGGGGCAGCTCCCGGATTCCCTTCCATCTCCGCGGCACACGCTCAACCCCTTCAAAACAGTGGGGTGGCAGCCAGGCTCTCCCCAATTCCCTGGGAATGTGCTCCACCCTCTTTGGGACCTCGGGTGGCAAAACTCTTCCAGAGCATCTAGGTGGAATGCCCACCCTCGACCTCCGGGGCAAACTCACCCTTTCCATGCGTGTGGGCTGCTCCGCTCTCCCAGCCCAAGGCCTCTTGACTCCAGACCTCAACCTCCATGGCTCTGTCTTTGAAGAAATTTTTCCTGCAATTTGTTCCTTGTCTGTCTCCTCCAGTCCAGACTGGCAGCGGCTCTGTCTATAAAGTTCTCGCAAAAGTTCTGTTGGCTTTGCATGAAGCACACAGGGGTCAAAGCCATCAGACAATAGGAGTTTCCACAAATCCTTTCTGGATAATTCCATCTCCAATCTTGGCTTGTACTGAAATGGCGGCTGGGTTCCATGTTTGGTTACATCCTCACATTGGGCTGTAGCTTCTGGGATTCCACCCCCTGGAAGCTCATAATTTTCCAAGCCATCAGCTTCCAGTTTCTTTGAACCCAAGAGTTCAGTTCTAAGTTTATCTCTCTCTGCTCGCATTTTACTATAAGCTGCAAGGAGAAGCCAGGGTATATCCTCCACATGTAGTCTGGAGATTTCCTCAGCTAAGTATTCCAGGTTGTTGCTTTCAAATTCTTCCTTCCATCTGACACCAGGACTCAATTTTGCCAAATTCTCTGCCACTTTAAAACAAAGATCGCCTTTCTTCCAGTTCACAACAACACATTGATCATCTGTGTTCAAGGCCTCGTCAGAAGTATCTTTAGAGTCCATATTTCCACAAACAGTCTCTTTAAAGCAGTTTTGGCCTTTTCTATCAAGCTCCTCACAATTCTTCCAGCATATTCCCCTTATCCATTTGAAAAGCCGTTCCAACATGTTTGGTATTTGCAAACACAGCAGCAAAAGCACCCCACTTCTCTGGTACCAAAATCTGTTTTAGTTTGCTAATGCTGCAGAATGCAAAACACCAGAGATGGATAGGCTTTTATAAAACAGGGGTTTATTTCACTACACAGTTACAGTCTTAAGGCCACAAAATGTCCAAGGTAACACATCAGCAATCGGGTACCTTTACCGGAGGATGGCCAATGGCGTCCGGAAAACCTCTGTTAGCTGGGAAGGCACGTGGCTGGCGTCTGCTCCAAAGTTCTGGTTTCAAAATGGCTTTCTCCCAGGACGTTCCTCTCTAGCAAGCTTGCTCTTCTTCAAAACGTCACTCACAGCTGCACTCCCTTCAGTCTCTTTGAGTCAGCATGTTTTATATGGCTCCACTGATCAAGGCCCACCCTGAATGGGTGGGATCACACCTCCATGGGAGTATCCCACCAAAGTCACCACCCACAGCTGGGTGGGGCACATTCCAAGCAAATCTAACCAGCACCAAAACGTCTGTCCCACAAGACCACAAAGATAATGGCATTTGGGGGACACAATACATTCAAACTGGCACACCATGTAAGGTGACAGATTCTTAGGTTCCAGGGACTAGGACAGGGACATCATGGGGGGGGCATTATTCTGCCCCCGACACCTACATACACCTATGTGCTGGTCTATATATGCATATTACACATATGTAACATATGAAAAACACAAATGACGTGTCATTTTATATTATCACATGTGTGCATATGTATAATATGATGGTGGTCTAGATGAAAACTCAGGAACTCTGTAAAAGCCATAGTCTTTACAATAACCTCTAAGTAGGGTGACCATCTAATTTGTCATCTGTAGCAAGACACTTGAGAGTGAAAAGGGACCTTGTCAATAATGACACGAGCCACCAGGCATAAACTGGGCACCTGTTTTGAAGGCACTCTGTGATCTGCTTCCCCACCTCCTGCCCTGTCTCCCCCTCACTCATCCCCCTCACTCATTCCCCAGTCACGCTTGCCCCTTCCATGTTCCTACAACCCACCGGGCACACCCCCTGCCTTAGGGCCTTTGCACCTGCTGTGCCCTCTGATGGAACGCTCCCTCCCCTTTATCCACAGGGCTCGGACCTCCGATTTACTTGGGTCCACTCTCCTTGGTGCAGTCTCTCCAGCACACCTCCTCTAACCCCTTGCCCCCAACCCTTCCTATCCCACGTCCAGGCTTTGGTTTTCTCCTGAGCACTCGTTGCAACTCTCCAACACAATATATATTTTGCTCATTTGTCGTGTAAGTAATGTCTTGTCCTCTAGAATGGAAGCCCCATGGGGCAGGGGCTTTTGGCTTCCTAATTCACCACTGTATCCTCAGCACTTGGACTGCTGCCTGCCTCAGATCTGGCACTCCATAAAGATTCCTGGGGTGAAGGTGGTTCCATGGGGAGCTTGGGAATTCCACAGGTGCCTAAGGGGATTAAACAGGAGCTGACCACCTTTGGGTGCAGCACCCTGGGGCTGTGTACTATAGTGGGGACTAGGGATTATATCCGGGCTCGAATGAAGACCTAGGGGGCCCTAAAGCAGATGCTGGGAATATAGAGGGGTATGGAGAGGGCCCCGGGACCAGCACAGGGACTTCTGGAAGTTTCTCTGTAGAAGCACTGAGGCTCCTGAATGGAGATGTGATCTCTGAGGATGCACCCTGGGCTGAGGGTGGATTGGGGGCCCTGATGCCGGTGGGGACACAGACCTGGTCCAAAGAGACCCAGGTGGGTGGGCTTGGGGCAGGGTTTGGGGAAACACATGCGTCTTGGTCAGCAATTCCCCCAATCCTTCCCTCACTGTGCCTCTACCTCCCTCTTTCTCTGCCCCTTGCCTCTGTCCTTCTAAGCTGTCCCGTCTCTCTCCAGCATCCGTCCCTCCACCTGTCTGGACATCTCTTGGTCCTCCCCCCATCCCCGTAGCTCTTTTCTTCTTCTCCTACATCTTTCTGTCTCTCCCTTTCTCTGTCCCTATCTCTCTATTTTCTTTTTAATTAGGAAGTTGTAGGTTTACAGAAGAAACATGCAGAAAATACAGAGTTCCCATACCTGACCCCATTATTAACATTTTGCACTGGTGGGGTACCTTGGTTACAACTGATGAGAGAATATTAACAATTGTACTATTGACTATAGTCCATGGTTTACATTGGGGTTCACTGTCCCTGTTGTACAGTCCTATGGTTGTTGTTTTGTGTTTTATTTTTATTCTAGTAACATATATACAACCTAAAACTTTCTCTTTTAACTACATCCACATCTATAATTCAGTGCTGTTAGCTGCATTCACCATGCTGTGCTACCATCACCCATCTCTATTTTTCTCTTGCATCTCTGTCTCTCCATATTTCTGCTTCTCTCTACTTTTCCCGTCTTTTTCTCTAGTCTCTCCCCATTTTTATTTGGTTTCCCCCCATCATCTTGCTTTCTTCCCACCTGCCTCTACTTTTCCCCCAATTCTCTGTCTCTCCAACTCGTTTTCCTTCCTCCCTATCTCTCTCCATTTCTCCCTGTTTTTCTCCATTTCTCTGTCCCCAGCTCCTGTCCCCCCATCTCCCTGTCTCTCCCCACCTTTGTCTCTCCTGGAACTTCTCCCTCGCCCCGGGCCCTTGCACCTTCTCTCCATCTCCCTGTCCCTCAATGGCTGCCCGTTTCTCTCCTCCTCTCTCCCCCAGCCCTCTGGCTGGCTCGTTCTCTCTTCTTCCATCTCTGTGGCTCTCTCCACCTCCGACCGAGCCCTGTTTTCCTGCACCTGTCCCGCATCTCCCGGCCTCGATTTCTCTCCTGCTAGCCCTTCCTTACTGCCCTGCACGCCCCCCATCACCTGGGCCTCCATTTTCCGCCTCGCTCGCCTTTGTGCGTCTGCACCTCGGTCCCTGCCTGCCCGCGCGCTCTCCATCCTCCCCGCCGTGCCGCCCTGCGCCGTGGTCCCTCGGCCCTCCCCGCCTGCATCCCTCGGCCCTCCCCGCCCCTGGAGCCGCCGGGCCCGCCCCTGCCCCCGCGCCCCTCCCCTCCGAAAGGGTTAACCGCGGGGAAGGGCCCGGAGTCCCCGGATGGTGATGTCAGCGTGCCGGAGAGAAAGGACGCGGCGGCGGGGGGAGGCGGAGAGGAGGAGGCGGCGGAGGAGCGAGGGCGCGTGGGGGGGGCGGGGGGGACCTCGGCCCGCAGCGTCCGCCGGCCCGCACCTCGGACCCCCCCGGCGGGGGCAGGCGCAGGAAGGGGGGGGCGGCCAGGGACGGGCTGGGGAGGGGGGGCCGCGCAGCCCCCCCGGGCCAGGCTGACTCCCGGGGCCTGAGCCCCCCCGGGCCAGCCCCCCCTCCCCCAGCTCCGCGGCCCGCCGGCGAGGGGGGGCCCAGCCCAGCCCCCTGGGGACCCCCGGAGACGTGGGGGGCAGCCGGGGGGGCCGGGACGCAGCGGTCGCCGGCCCCCACCGGAGGGACGGGGCGACCGGCCGCAGGGGGGGGGGGGCCGGGGGGCCGGTCGGGCCGGGGCCAAGGGCACCATGTCGTCCGGGGCCAAGGAGGGAGGCGGGGTCTCCCCAGCCTACCATCTCCCCCACCCTCACCCACACCCACCCCAGCACGCCCAATATGTGGGCCCCTATCGGCTGGAGAAGACGCTGGGCAAAGGACAGACAGGTGAGCCGGGCGCAGGTCACACCTGGGGCCGGGGCAGGGTGGGGGATGGAGGGCGGGACTCCTGGGTATTTAAAGGGCAGGGGCTGGTCAGCCAGCCCCGCGGGTCCCCCGTACAGCAGGGTCCTCAGGCTCGAGGGGGCTGGGGGCCCCTGTTCCAGGGTTCTGGAGAAGGAAGGGCTGGGGCTGGGGGCCTGGGGATCTGGGGACTGAGATGAAGAGGGGGTGGGGGGCCTGGGCCTCTGGGTCTGAGGGAGGAGGGCTGGGGTACCTGGGTCTGCGGGGGAGGGGCTGGGGGCCTGGGCTCCTGGTCTGAGAGAGGAGGGCGCTGGGGCCCAGACGCTCCAAGCCCACCTGGGCAAAGGCTGAACGGGGTCCAGGGCCTTGGGCGGGGTAGGGTGGCCGGGCCCGGGAGCGAGCCGGGGCCGGGCTCGAGCTGCGCCCGTGCTGCAGTGCCGCCGCAGGCTGGGGCGGAGGTGTGTCCCGGAAGCCTCCTCCCTCTGCCGGGGTCCCTGCTCCAGCAGACAGCTGGGCTGAAGGGGGTGAAGCAGGGCCCGTGGGGACCACAGCCTTCGCCCCCGTCTCGGGCACCTGGCTGAGTGAGGGACCCAGGACTGGAGAGGTGGAAGGAAGGTGTGACAAGAAAACCCAGGGGAGTGGCTCTGGGAAAAGGGGGCTCATTCTTTGCCACTCCTAAATGGGAGCCACTGGCCGCAGCCCCTTTCCTGCCAGGGGAAAGGCTGACCCCCATGTCCTGGCAGTGGGGACAGTGGGGCCCAGTGTTTCTGCTGAGGGTGAAGTAGGAAAAGGAGAGGGTCAGAGCCCCAGGTCCTGGTGGGGGGATTGTGGACTGGGGGTGGGGGCCGGAACTCTTGTGTCTGAGGGAGGAGGGGACTGGGGGCCTGTAGTTGTGGTTCTTGGGGTGAGGAAAGGTCTGGAAGTGTGGAGTTTTAGGGACTTGCATGCTGACAACTACACCTGCTACTAAAAGAACATCAAAGAAGGGGATTGAAGGGTCAGAATTTGGGAGTAGGTGGAGGATGGTTTGGGAGGAGGCAAATATGAGATTATATTAGTTGGGAGACATGGAGTATCCAGAAGATTAAGGTTGAATTGCAGAGGATTTCAGAAACTGTGGGTTCAAAGAGAGGGGTTCGAGGTGGGCAGACTAGGGGAGACGAAACCATGGAGGCAGAGATGAATCTGCAGAGATGAAATCAAGCCAGCAGGCTTGAAAGAGAATCTGGTGAGATCAAGGGTGGCAGGTGAGGGGGCCGAGGCAGCAGGGAGGATGGACAATCAGAAGGAATAGAACTGGGGGTCCGCAGGGGAACGGGAAGGGATTGTATTTCATGGGAATCGCAGCTTTCGGCCCCAGGAGTTCAGGACAGGGTTCAGGCCACTGTTAAACAGCCTGCAGGGAAGAAGGGAGAGGATGAAAGTGGGGCTCTGAGCAGTACACACCCTTGTTCAATCCCACTTGCTCAGGATTGGTTAAACTCGGGGTCCACTGCATCACGGGTCAGAAGGTCGCCATCAAGATCGTGAACAGGGAGAAGTTGTCTGAGTCGGTGCTGATGAAGGTGAGTGTGCGGTAGGGATGGGGGGCTGGGAGCGTGGAAGGAGGCCTTGCTGAATTCCATGCCTTTGTCACCCCCCCACCCCCCAGGTGGAGCGGGAGATCGCCATCCTGAAGCTCATTGAGCACCCTCACGTCCTCAAGCTCCATGATGTCTACGAGAACAAGAAATATTTGTAGGTATTTATAGATGCCCAGCCCTCCCCCATCATCTTCCTCCCCAGTGGCTTAGGTGGGACCTGGGGAAGTTTCAGCTCTCCTGGCCTGGTCACTGAAGTCCAGACTCCGGCCTCCTGCTCAGGGATACCCCTGATAAACATGTGTAAACCTCAGTGTCCCCTCACAGACCCTGGGCCTGATGCTAAGGGCTGGATATGCCCCAGCAACAGGACAGCCATGCCTGAGCCATGGGCTCACAGGGGCCAACTTCCCCCGTCCTCCCCAGCCTGTTCCCTGCCCTCCTGCACTGCGGGAACACCTCTATCCCCATATAATCTGGATGCCCCCACCTAGACCCTGTTTGCTGAGGGCGGATGCCCCCTGGTTGCCAAGGCAATGGGCCTAGCAAAGCCTGGGGCCCAGCAAACGTGCCTCTTCCCAAATCCTGACCCTGGAGCATCATGGGGACCCCGCCTTCCCCAACACAACACTGTGCGTTGTGGCTAGATACCCTAAAAGCGCCCCTCCCGAAGAGTTCCGAGGCTGCATCTCAGTCGGTTGCCCCCCAGGAAGGATGGGGGTGGGCCCAGCTGTCCGGACTCTAGAGAATGGGCCTTTGTCTGGACTCTGGGTGACCCAAGGGACAGCTGGGCTGGGCAGCGGGAGAGGAGCAGCCGTCCTGCCCCCACAGCCCATCTGCAGGATGAACCATCTCCATTTCCCCTGGTTGCCAGTACAGGTGCCCCCAGGCAGGAAGCAGCTCAACCCCAGGAGCTGTCGGAGGTGTAGTTGCCAGGCCTCCCCAGGTGTGGCGGCAGGAGGGGACATGGCACCCAGAGGTGGAGGCGGCACGCCCAGTCCACCATCCCGGGGCGGGGATGCCCACGGGAGCTCGTGGTTAGCAGAGGCTCCCCCGCCATGGCCGCATGGGATCTGGACTCAGCCTTCCAGAAACTCATGGAGCTGGAGCTTTTGTTTCCCAGGCCCTGATGGGAATTAGAGTTTTAACCCCCTGCTACCCAGTGGGATTTGGAATCTTTAGTTTCCAGGTGACTGGTGGGGATTGGGAGTCTTCCTGTCCTAGAGGCTGATGGGAGTTGAGAGGTTTTTAAACCCTCAGGGGCTGATGGGAGTTGTAGTCTTCATGTCCCAGAGGCTGATGGGAGTGGAGAAGTTTTTGTTGTTTTTTTTTTTTTTTTTCCTTCAATTCCTGGGGGCTGATAGACATGTCAGTTTTCATGTCCCAGGGGCTGACGGGAGTTGTAGTCTTCAGCACACAGAAATTGACTTGTATCGGTGTACACTGCAACTGTCATTGCCCAAGAATAGATGAGAATTCCATTGTCTGCATCCCAGAAACTAATGGGAGTTAAAGCTTTCCAGAGGTTGATGGGGATAGGCGGGTCTTTATTTCCCAGGGGCCTATGAGACTCGGGGTCTCTGACCCCTGAGTGCTAATGGAGTTGCCACATCCCCTGAGAGGACAAGGAGTCAAGTGTTAAAGCGTTGACCCCCGAAGTTGACATGGAGGCTCTGCTGCCCAGGGCTGGTGGGAATTGAGTTTTGGCTTTGGAGAGCTGATGGGATGCAGTCTCCCTCCCAGGGGCTCAGGGGAATTGCGTTCTCTGACTCCGGGGGCCCGTGGCTGGGGAGGGCCAATGGACGTGGGAGCAGCCCCTTTGGTCCTCACGTGGCCCCCTTCCAGCCCTCTGCCCCCTCTGCGTCCTCAGGTACCTGGTTCTGGAGCATGTTTCTGGGGGTGAGCTGTTTGACTACCTGGTAAAGAAGGGGAGACTGACCCCCAAGGAGGCCCGGAAGTTCTTCCGCCAGATCGTGTCGGCGCTGGACTTCTGCCATAGCTACTCCATCTGGTGAGGGGGCAGCCTTAGGTCGGGGCCGAGGAGAGACAGGGCTGAGGGCACCCAGCGGGTGGGGCCTGGGGACCCCTGAGTGCAGGTGCGAGGACAGCGTGGTGCAGCCCGTTTTCTCTAGGGAGGGACAGTTCACATGCCCTACAACTCTCCTATTTAAAGTGTCCATTTCTGTGGATTCTAGGATATTCGGAGTCCTGCATCCATCATCACCACCTAATTTTAGAATATTTGCAGCACGTCAAAGAGAAAGCCTGTGCTCATTAGCAGTCACTCCCCATTGCCCCGTGTCCCCAGCCCCTGGCAACCATCAATCTGCTTTCTGTCACTATGGAGGCCTTATTTCACTGAGCATGTTTTCCAGGTTCATCCATGTTGTAGCATGAATCAGAACTTCATTCATTCTTATGGCTAAATAATATTCTGTTGCATGGCTAGACCACTCTTCAGTTGAACATTTGGGTTGTTCCCCCTTTTGGGCTATTATGAATTGCTCTGCTATAGGCATTCGTGTACAGGTTTGATGTGGACCTATGTTTTCAGTTGTCCCGGGATATACCCAGGAGTGGAATTGCTGGGTCATGTGGTGACTCTGTTTAACGCGTTGAAGAACTGTCCGACTGTTTTGCAGAGCAGCTGCGCCATTTTACATTCCCACCAGCAGTGTATGAGGTCCCAGTTTCTGCACATCCTGGTGAACTCCTGTTATCTGTCTTTTTGATTATAGCCATCCTAAGGGGGGTAAAGTGGCACCTCATTGTGGTTTTCATTTGTATTTCCCTAAGGACCAGTGATATTGGGTGCTTTTTTCTGTGTGCTTATTGGCCTTTTGTATATCTTTTTTTTTGGAAAAATGTCTATTCGGATCCTTTGCCCATTTTTTAGTTGGATTATTTGTCTTTTTTATTACTGAGTTTTACGAATTCTCTATGTATTCCAGATACAAGTCTTTATCCAATATATATTTTGTAAGCATTATCTCCCAGTTTATAATATGCTTTTATATTTTCGTAACACTGTCTTAGAAAAGAAAAAGCTTTTAATTTTGGTGAACTCTTTATTTGTTTACTTATTTACTTTTTTAGCTATGCTTTTTCTGTCCTATTGAAGACACCTTTGCCCAACCCAAGGCCACTAGGATTTTCTCTTTTGTTTCTCTAGAAGTTGTATAGTTTTTACCTCTTACATTCAGGTCTTTGATCCGCTTCAAGTTAATTTTTGTGTATGTGTGGGGTTAGGGCAAATATTCATTTTTTTGCATGTGAGTGTGTAAGTTCCAGCACCAGTTGTTGAAAAGATTATCCTTTCCCTCTGTGAGTTGCCTTCAGTCCCCAAAACAAGATATTAAATGCAACTTTTTAATAACCAAACTAAAGTGCAAAACGGATGCCTTTGGTGTGTCTTCCGGCCTCATCTCTCTGCACACCCCTCTCTTTGGGGGGTGAATTGGAGCTCGGCTGGGGATCAGGGTGGAGGGGCTCAGACTTGGGGGCGATCAAAAGGCAGCCCTTTTACATTTTCCACTCCTCCCTGTAGAGACGGACGTTAAAAGCACTGACCTCTAGGGGGCGACATGCAAACTCCTTAACCACAGGGATGACCCAGTTCCTGATCACTCAAAATAGAAACCGCAGAATCCTGGTGCCCAGCACCCCTCCACCCCCCACCCCCGCCAACACCAACCTTCCATCCCAGGCGTTTGGCCCCAGGTGAGGGAAGGACCCCGGCAGCCAAGACAGGAATGGGCTTGGGGCAGCAGGTTTTTCTCTTCTTGAGTGTGAAAATATTTCAGTATTTTAAGGACCAGCTAACACCAGCATGCTCCCCTCAAAATAACCCACTTTAAGCATACTCAAATGTTTGTGGATAAAATGAGACAAAAGCCTGACAAGGAATGAAGTTCTGGTGCCTGTGAGCACATGGCTGAGCCTTGGAAACATCCTTGCGTGAAAGAAGCCGGGCACAAAGGACAAATATTGTGTGTTCTCACTGATCGGCAATGACGAGAGGTTGCAGACTCACAGAGACAGCAAGTGGGCTACAGGTTGCCAGGGCTGTAGGGGGCTTGGGGGCTTATTCTTCAGGGGGCGCAGAGTTTCTGCTGGGGGTGACAGAAAAGCTTCAGTGACGGGTGGCAATGAGGGTAGCACGACGTTGTGAATGTAATCAGTGCCCCTGGATTATACACTTGAAAGTGGTTAAAATGAACCGTATGTTGTATAAATAGTACCACAATGACATTTAAAAACATATATGATACAAAACCTGGGATTAGCTACAAAATAATCCAGTGGAGGAACGAGAGAGAATGTTGGGGAGCAGTTGAGCCAAGAGTGACCATAACTGATGATGGGGCTCGGGGACGGGTACACGGGAGCTGCTTGGACTCCTCTCCCTATGCTCGGGCGTGCTTGCCATGATCCATCAAAGGGTCTCCGCGCGTTTCCCACCGTGCGGGAGGCCGGGGTCCCCTGGGGAGGCGGTGCCTGGACCCCCTGCCTGTCTCAGCCACAGAGACCTGAAGCCCGAGAACCTGCTCCTGGACGAGAAGAACAACATTCGCATTGCAGACTTCGGCATGGCGTCCCTGCAGGTGGGGGACAGCCTCCTGGAGACCAGCTGCGGGTGAGTGGGGGGCCGGCCGCCCAGGGCCCCAGCAGGGGGTTAGAAGCTGGCCGGGGGCTGACGCCACCTCTCTCCCCAGGTCCCCCCACTATGCATGTCCAGAGGTGATTAAGGTGAGTGAGGGGTGGTGAGGGGGTGGGGGGAGGAGAGGAGCCTTGACACCCCGTGACGTGTCCTCCCTTCCAGGGGGAAAAGTACGATGGCCGGCGGGCAGACATGTGGAGCTGCGGAGTCATCCTCTTCGCCCTGCTGGTGGTAAGGCACCCACACTTCCTGCCCCGCTTCTAGAACAAACCGTCCTCATTGCAGGGGCCATCCCTCAAATACTTAACTGGTAGGGGAGGTGCTAGCCATCCAGGAGCGAGATCCTGGAGCACCCCTCTCTGTGCCCTCAGCTAGCCCTTCAATCACAGGACTGTGGGGATGGCCCAGGGGTCCCCAGGGAGGGACGGGGCAGCCGGCAGCACTGTGGGGGCTCAGGACAGGGGCCATTTATCACCCAACCCTAGGGCGTTGCAGTGCTCTAGTAGCTGTTGTAACCAGACTGGGGAATGTCGGCTTTGCTCCTACCACAGGGCCTTGGCGCTTGCTCTGCCCTCTGCTTGGGGCCCTCGTCCAGCCCTGCCAGCCCTGCGGCTCACCTGGGTGATAGCCACACTTCTTTTAGCTCTCAGCTCCATTGTCACTTTCTCCAGGCAGCCTTCCCTGACCTCATCCCCCCTGAGGTCAGAGCCCCCTGTGCCAGGAGGCCGTGCCTGACCCCGGCCTTGGAGTGGATCTGCCTTTCCTTCCGTATCATAGAAGGTGCCCGGGCCCAGGCCTATGTCTGGGCTTTGGTTTTCGTGTGTTTTGTTTGCTCTGCTTGGCTCACACTTGCAGCCCCAAGGTTGGCACACAGCAAGCCCTCGGTGAACACAGACAGCGTGAATAAACAAACGGTTTGCTCTGTGCTGGGTCCGCTGCACTAGACTGTGGATCCCAGTGGTGGGCATGCTGAAAGGAATGAGGTGGGCCGGGGACTGCCTTCGAGGGGCTCACAGCCCCAAGGGGGAAACGAGAGGGCTGCTTGAGGCGCCAGCTGAGAACATTCGAGACCTTAGCTTCTTTGGCCGGTGGCTGAGAGCAAGGGTCTGGAACCTGGCCCCCCGAGCTCAAATCCCTGCTCCATTACCTTAGCAAGCAAGTCATTTCTGCTCTCTGAGCCTCAGTTTTCTCATCTGCACAGTGGGCAGACTAGGCGTACCCACGATTGTGAAGGTTTAAATAAGGGGTTTCAAGTGCAGCCCTTGGAGCAGTACATGGTAACTCCTGCTAGGAGTGGTGGTTTATCATCACTGTCGTGGTTTAACCCTCTCCATAGCTCCTCCTGGCAGGATGCTTATCTCCATTTCACAGAGGCAGGGAACTGAGGCTCAGTGCTGCAGCGTCAGACCACCAGAACTCACTCCCTGGCCTCCAGATGCTGGGGCCAGCGGGAAGGGGTGCCCCTGCCGTAACTCCCCACACACAATGCATTGTCTGTCCACAGGCCTCGGAAGCCAGGGGAAACCCAGGCACTTGCAGCACCTGAAAGGCCCTTGGAGGCTGGCCCCAGCCCTCTCTGACTCCCCAGCTAAAACAGGGCCCCCGCCACACCCAAGCCCCCACCTGGCTCCACTGCCTCAATGGCACGCAGCCCCACCCGTCTTGTGACCCCTCCATTCTGTCTCCCCCCCAGGACACAAGTTCTGTTCAACAACTGCTCTGCGTTAACTGAGCAGCTAGTGTGTGCCACGCACTGTACTAGGTGGAGCTCCATGCGGGCTTAGGTTCTTGAGGGTTTTTACCTTATTTTAAGCTTTTCAGTTTGCAATCATTTCAAACTCACAGGAATGTTGCAAATATAGTACAAAAATAGAGAACTTCAATACACCCCCTACCCTGATGCCCAGATTTACCAACTTTTAACATTTTGACACATTTGTAATATTCTATCTATCCATCTATCCATTCATTCGTTCATCTATCTACTTATCATTTATCTATCTTTCACCTATGTATCTATTATTATCTATCTATAACATATCTACCTGTATCATTATCTACCATCCATCTATATTTACCTATCATCTATCTATATCTATCTATCTAGCATCTGTTTTCTAAACATCTGAGAGTAGGTTGCGTACATTATGCTCCTTCACCATTTTCTGCTTCCCTGCACATTTCCTAAGAACAAGGATATTCACTTATGTAACCTCATGAAATACACATATTAAGTTCAAGAACTTTAACCTTTATATGCAGCAGTCTCAATTCCAGGAGTTTCATTTGTCCCAGTAAAGGGATCTGATTTTGATCCCTGTTCCACCTCTGGTGGCCAGCGCAGACCCTGGGGTGCAGCAGGGCTGCGATCAGTTGAGTGAGTCACACCTGCAAACACGTATGGCCCTTGTGTGCCCTCTGTGGTCCACGAGGTGGGCACTGTCCTCGCCATTTTCAGGGAAGGGGCACGACTCATCCCAGGTTACACGTGCAGCCGGTGCCGTGTCCTTGCTCTTGAGCACAGCGCCTCTTGCCCTGGGCAGTTGCCCGTGTGAGCTGCCCCTGCGTGTGCCTCAGGTACCCTCGCCCCACGCCCCTCTACTCACTCCATGCTTATATCGCCACCCTGGAGCCCGTGCAGGCCGTTCACGCTTCCTCCCCCACTCCCAATGTCACCTACACTGAGAGGCCTCGCCCCACCACTGTCGTGTGAGACCTCTGGTTCCCTCGCTCAGCGGCTCTCTCCTCACAGGCAGGGACTTGTTTTGAATGAATAAATGGATGAAGCTTTCTCCTCGGGGTACAGCTCCCAAGCTGGGACCCCAGCTGAAGGTGTGCTGGCACCTGACTGCCCACTGCCGAATCCCTGCTTTACTGCTCAACGGGCTTGGGCAACTGGCTGAACCGCTCTTTGCCTCAGTTTCCCCATCTGTAAATTGGGGGCAATTAGAGTTTCCTAGTTCCCATGTCCTGGTGAGGGTTAAATGTGTCAGTGTGTGTGGCCTGCTTGGAATCTTGCCTGGCACATCTCACCGGGCAGACCGTGGGCTCTGCATAAGGGGTCCTGTCATTTCGTGCTCAGGGGGCTCTGCCGTTTGACGACGACAACCTCCGCCAGCTGCTGGAGAAGGTGAAACGAGGCGTCTTCCACATGCCCCACTTCATTCCTCCGGACTGCCAGAGCCTCCTGAGAGGGATGATCGAGGTGGAGCCAGAAAAGAGGCTCAGCGTGAGTTAAGGGGACCCCAAGAAGGGGTGTCAGTGGGTGATGAGGAAGGAACCCCTAAGGGAGTCCTGAGAATGGCTTCCAGGCCCTGCCCGTCACAGCTGGAGTGAGGGCTAGGAAGGGGGTCGCTGGCTGCACGTGCTCCAACCTGGGGACAGGGGTGGGGGGCCAGAAGACGAGGGGGTCCCACCGGGCTGAGGGAAGGCGCATGTGCGGACCCGCGCTTCGAGGCCGGGCGACAGGGACACGGTAACACTGCGCATGCGGAGGCCGGCGAGGCCGGCGCGGGGCGATGCGCACGCGGCCACCAGGGGGCGGCACGAGCCTTTGCTCTGTCCCGGGGGCGGGGCGCGGCCCCCACACCCACCCCGCGCACTGTCACGGCGCGTGGGCCCTCACTGCTGCCCTCCACCACCCGCCTCCGTCACAGCTGGAGCAAATTCAGAAGCATCCTTGGTACCTGTGAGTACGGGGTCCCGGACCCTGGGGCTGAGGGCAGAGGGGCTGGGTCCCGGACCCCCGGGTCTTAGGGAGGAGGGGCTGGGTCCCGGATCCCCGGGTCTGAGGGAGGAGGGGGCTGGGGCCCGGATCCCCGGGTCTGAGGGAGGAGGGGGCTGGGGGCCTGGACCCCCAGGTCTGAGGGAGGAGGGGCCGGGAGGACCCCCGGGTCTGAGGGAGGAGGGGCTGGGCCCGGACCCCCGGGTCTGAGGGAGGAGGGGCTGAGGGCCTGGACTCCTGGATCTGAGGGAGGAGGGGCTGGGCCAGGGCCACGGGCCCCCTGGATGGAGCAGGCTGGCTGGAGGGGAGGACCCAGGCCAGACTGCCCAGTGCCCACCGCCGCCTCTCCCCTCCCCAGGGGCGGGAAACACGAGCCAGACCCCTGCCTGGAGCCCGCCCCGGGCCGCCGGGTGGCCATGCGGAGCCTGCCGTCCAACGGAGAGCTGGACCCCGACGTCCTGGAGAGCATGGCGTCCCTGGGCTGCTTCCGGGACCGCGAGCGGCTGCACCGCGAGCTGCGGAGCGAGGAGTGAGACCCCCGTCCCCGCCCCCGCGTACGCGCAGACTCCTCGCACCTCCCCCCGGCAGCCCCATGGAGCGGAACTTATGGTCCCACGTGGGGTGGTTCCTGCAGAGAACCAGGAGGGAACGATGGGACCAACGAGAAAAAGAAAAACGATGAAGTAGTGCTGAGAAAGTACTAAATGCTGAGAGGCAGAAAGGCGGCCTGAGAAGTAAAAGGGCAATTTCCAGCTCTCGTAGCTGTTTACCGAGCGACACCGAGAGCCAGGTGCTGCACTGAGCTCTGCAGACGTGTTCTCTTGCCCTTGTGGGGCCTCACAGCCTAGGGGACTGCCTGGCTTCAAATCACAGCTCTGCCACGCACAGGCTTGGGACCCTCACTTGAAAACGTGCCCAACGATAGCACCAACTTCATTGGGTGGTTGAGAATTAAACCCGCTGATCTGCAGAAAGGTTTAGAATGGTGCCTTCCCTGGCTCTTGCATAGTAAGTGCTGAGGTGTTAGGTGGTGTTGAGAAAGTGAGGCTGAGGTGTGTGTGAGACAAAGGAAACCAACCCAGCCAAGACCTAGGAAAATGGTACCATAGGTGGAGGGTACTGAGTGCGTGGGACTGAGCCCCAGAGGGCCACCAGCAGCTGGGAGGGGCGGAGACGACTTCTCGGCACTGACCTCTGGCCTCAGCCCTCCCCTTCCTGTCGCCTAGGGAGAACCAAGAAAAGATGATATATTATCTGCTGTTGGATCGGAAGGAGCGGTATCCCAGCTGTGAGGACCAGGACCTGCCCCCCCGGAATGATGTCGGTGAGAAGGCAGGGCTGGAGGGCCTGGGTCCCGAGCGGGGAAGGGGCTGCAGGCCCTGGGCTGCTGGGTGTTGGACGCCCTGACGTGGCTTCTTGACCTTTGACGAAACCCCTCCATGCTCCGGGGCTCCACTTCCTCACCTATATCCCGTATGAGGCGGCTGAACCCCTCTCTTGACCGTGTTGAACCTCTCCGCCCCCCCCAGACCCGCCCCGGAAGCGGGTGGACTCCCCCATGCTGAGCCGCCATGGGAAGCGACGGCCAGAGCGCAAGTCCATGGAAGTCTTGAGCATCACGGATGCAGGGGGCGGCGGCTCGCCCGTGGCCACCCGGCGGGCCTTGGAGATGGCCCAGCACAGCCAGAGGTGGGAGCCCCTGCCCCCTCCAGGAGGATCCACAGCCCGGATGTAGGAGCTCGGGGCTCTGGCCCCGGGGCTCCCTCCAGTGTGCGGTGTGACTGGGGTGTGTCGCCTCCCCTCTCTGGTCCTTACCTCTTCGTTTGGAAGGACTGTGGAGGGGCAGGGCATCTGGCACTTTTGAAACTCTCCCAACCTGATTTTTTTTTTTTTTTTTTTTTTCCAATCCATCCTGGAAACAGGTCCCGTAGCGTCAGTGGAGCCTCCACTGGTCTGTCCTCCAGTCCTCTGAGCAGCCCAAGGGTAAGGCCAGGTCCTCCATGGAATTAAGAAGGGGTTCAGGGGTGCAACAATGAGCCCTGGAAGCTACAATTCCCGTGAGGCCCTGAGACATCGCCTTCTCCCTGAGGAGCCAGAGACCCAAGGCCTCATGAGTATGCTAGTCCGTTGGCCATTTCCACCTCCGTTGGATTGGGTTTTCAGAGCATAACACGAAGTCCCTGCCTCCTGCCCTGGGGTGGGGGTGGGTTGGACTACTAGTACCAGCATGCATTGGGGCCAGCTTCTGGGAATGTGTGTGACTGGGGTGCCCAGAGGCTTCTGGGATTTGTAGTCCACCCTCTCACCTGTCTCTCCTTTGCAGAGTCCGGTCTTTTCCTTCTCGCCGGAACCAGGGGCTGGAGATGAGGCCCGGGCCGGGGGCTCCCCGACTTCAAAAACGCAGACGCTGCCTTCTCGGGGCCCCAGGGGTGGGGGCTCGGGGGAGCAGCCCCCACCCCCCAGTGCCCGCTCCACGCCCCTGCCTGGACCCCCAGGTTCCCCGCGCTCCTCCGGGGGGACCCCTTTGCACTCGCCTCTGCACACGCCCCGGGCCAGCCCCACTGGGACCCCGGGGACAACGCCACCCCCCAGTCCAGGCGGAGGCGTCGGGGGAGCCGCCTGGAGGAGTCGTCTCAACTCCATCCGCAACAGCTTCCTGGGCTCCCCTCGCTTTCACCGGCGCAAGATGCAGGGTACGGGGGTCTCTGGAGGGGCCCGGATTTGGTGGTCCTAAGGGAAGACAGGGTTGGCAGCCAAAATTCCGGTGTTGGGGAGAGAGCAGGTGGGGGAGGTGCCCACCTGGGGAACACGCCCCTCGCCTGGTCTGCTTCCTCTTCTCCTTGGTCTGGGCACTCGGTGGGCATCCCGGGAAGGAACCACCTGCAGGGCGTCATTTGGGGTGTAGCTACCAGGGAGGGATAGGCCTGGGGTCTCGACTCCCCGGGAGGAGGTGGCCACCGGTCTGCGTGCTACATGATGGCAAGTGCTGACCGTGCTCTCCTCTCCCGCCTCTCCCCCATCCAGTCCCCACCGCCGAGGAGATGTCCAGTTTGACGCCAGAGTCCTCTCCGGAGTGAGTTGTACAGAGAAGGGCAGAGAGGGGTCGGAGGGGGGAGTTCACCCTCCTAGCCCCCTCCTCATCGTCCTCCAACCGTCCCATCCCCCCTCAGGCTGGCAAAACGCTCCTGGTTTGGGAACTTCATCTCCTTGGACAAAGAAGAACAAATATTCCTTGTGCTAAAGGACAAACCTCTCAGCAGCATCAAAGCGGACATTGTCCATGCCTTCCTGTCGGTGAGGGACCTGGGTCCCCCGCTGACCCTGGACACCCCCGGACTGTCTCCTGGGGCTCATGGGGTGTGTGGTTTTCCAGCCGTGGGTGGGTGGGGTCAGTGTGGGGGCAGGCAGACAGGAAAGTTTATTGTGCCCTGACTGTAAGTAGTGCAGTGGGATCCTGAACCCCAGTTCTCCACATACTGGTGCTCCCAGGGATCGGTGAGAGGGTGGCCATTCTCCTCCCACCATGTCTAAGATTGTCTGGAGGACTTCCCAGCAGCCTTTGGGGCTGCCCACTGCTGCTGTACGGTTTCTGAGACAGATGGCTGTAAGCTTATAGCGACCCTAAAGGGGCAGGGGCTGGCCCTTCGGTACCAGAGTCCTCGTGGAGTTGGGTTTCAGTTGTTTAGCTATTCCTCTGATGCCCTTTTGACAGTAGGACTGAAAACACGACAAGTCCCAGCAAGCAACAGGGCCTCTGGCCACCTTCTCCACTGCTCTTTCTCCCAGTGGCTGATAGGACTTGTAGTTCCTTGGGCGAAGCTGATTGACAGGTGGGAGGGGAGCTGGGTTGTGCGCTCCCCAGAATCGGGTCTCCAGAACCATCCGTTCCCGTGTCCCCACCCCTCCCAGATCCCCAGCCTGAGTCACAGTGTGCTGTCACAGACCAGCTTCAGGGCCGAGTACAAGGCCAGCGGCGGCCCCTCCGTCTTCCAGAAGCCCGTCCGCTTCCAGGTGGACATCACCTCCTCCGAGGGTCCCGAGCCCTCCCCCCGGCGGGATGGCAGCAGTGGCGGGGGCATCTACTCCGTCACCTTCACGCTCATCTCCGGTGAGTCTCCCTCCACTAGAAAGCCCCCGCCCGGCGTCCGGGATGGTCGAGAGAGCACTGAGGGCAGCAGGGAGGAGAGCTGGTATTCGGCTAGTGTCCGCTCCCTGGGAACCCCTCCCCACACGGACACCCCAATCTTTTCCAACCACCGTCTGGGGAATGTCTTCCTCCTCCTCTCACCCACCAGCCCATAAGGAGAGTTTACGATGTGCCAGGTGCTTTACCTGCGTTGTTTTTTTTAATGCATTTTTTATTGTGAACTTTAACATATATAAGAGTGATAACTTTCAAAATATGATTTAACAAGTAGTTAGAGAGCAAATTTCAAAGAACGTCATGGGTCAGAGTTTCACAACTTCAGTTATTTCATTATCGTAAAAAATAACATGCATACAGGAAGGTGTCAATTGTCAATGTACAGCTCAACCAGCAGTTATGTAGGTAATTTCAAACATTGTTACAGGTTACCGCTCCACAGTTTCAGTTCTTTCCTTATTATGAAATATAGGGTAGATACACAAAGGTAAAAGCTTGCAAAACACAATTCAATGAGTAGCTGTAGAGCAAATTTCAAAGTGTGTTGTAGGTTACATTCCACCTTGTTACTTACCTTCTTCCAGCTCCAATACCTCAGCATCTAAAAATATATATATCTATTTTTTTTCATAAAGTTTCAGTATTCATAGACTTTTGTTCAATCTTATCTTGTTTGTTGCTACTCCTTCCTCTCACTTAATCTCTTTCTCTGTCTTCAGGGGTGTCTAGGCAGTGAGCCCCCTAACTTGTTCATATGGAAAGGAAGTGTCTGCAGTATGGGGAAGGGGGTTCCATCTGATTGTTGTTCTTAAAGAGGCTGTTGCCTCTGGGTTTTAGGACTTGTCTGGCATAGGAACACTGGTGGATTTAAGTTTCTGAGAGATAAAACTTAGTGAGTGAATCTTTTATAGAATCTCAAGTAGGGACTTAGGTATTTCAGGACCACTGTTGGTAAGGGCATGGCGTACTGTGGCTGTTTGGGATGTCTAGCTGGAGCTTGCATAAGAGAAACCTCCAGGATAGCCTCTTGATTCTCTGTGGGATCTCTCTGCCACTGTGACCTCAGCTTGTTACCTTTCTTTTTCCCCCTTTTGGTCAAGTAGGCATTTTCTATCCCTTGCTGCCAGGGTCAGGCTCATTCCTGGGAATCATGTCCCACATCACCAGGGAGATTCTTTCCCTTGGGAATCTGGTCCTTCGTGGGGAATGGGGTGGGGGGAGGTTAATGCATTTATTTGCCAAGTTGTTACCTGCGTTATTTCATTGGTGCTTCCCGGCAGCCTTTGAGGGGTCGGTAATCACCCATTTCACAGAAGTGGAACAGCAAATCCCAATGGCGTAAATTGATGTGGCAGAACTGGCACTGAGCCCTCCTTCCTCGTGGCCACAGGCCAGGACCAGAGGCAGAGACATGGCAGGCTGCTCTCAGGTCCTGGGCAGCGCCCCTGGCAGGTGTCACCCACCCATCGCTGCACGTTTCCCTGCCGATCTCAGCTGTGGCCTCAGGATCATTGACCCCAGGCAGCCAACGAGAGTTGGCGGAGACAGAAACTGCAGAAATGCCTTGCTTCCCAGTCTCCTGGCCCGAGTTCCTGTAGCCAGTTTGGATAACAGGGGACACATCTGTTGGCTCTCCTCACCGCCGATCTTCATATGTCACAGCTGGGAGATGAGTGGGCTCAAGGGGTTTCTAAACATTCGGATGTTCTGTCACCAAAATGAATGAGGGCTCTTCTGTTCCCCCCTCCTAAAAGACCGTCTTAGTTTGCTGGGGATGCTGTAGCAAAGTTCCAGAGATGAATGGGCTTAAACACGGGAATGTATCGCCTCACAGTCTGGGGGGCTAGAAATCCAAAACCGAGGTGTCAGCAGAGCTGGCTTCCTCGGCTGTCTGAGGGCTTTGGGGTTGGCTTCCCAGGAGCCTGTGGCAGAACCTGGTCTCCACGGCTGTCATGGGGCTGTCTCCTCTCTGGCCATCTTACTGGTCAAAATTTCCTCTCCTTACAAGCACACCAGCCACATTGGACAGGCCCCACCCTAGTCCAGTTTGGCTTCCTCTTAACTCATCACATCTTCAAAAACCCTATTTCCAAATGAGGTCACAGTCTTCGCACAGGGGTTAGAGCTGGAACTCTCTTTTGGGGGGACCCAATTCAATCCTTGACAGTAGTAACTTTCTCAGTTTGAAGTTTTTTCTCCCATTAATCTTTCTTACATTTCTGGCTCTTACCTTGGCCTCAAGTAAAAACTAATGAGTGGGAGCATCTATCTAAATACAGAATGACACCTGTAGTTGTTATCACACGACCCTGTCCATATTTGACGGGGTTCCAAAAAAAGCAACAGAGTCCCCTTTGCAAGCCATGGATTTGTGCCAGCCCCGTCGGAGTGGGGAATGGAGACCCAGAAGAAGAGGGCGTGGGGAGTGGAGGTATCCCCGTCCCCCGGTCAGTCTGTTTCTCCGCCCTCCTGTCCCTCCAGGTCCCAGCCGTCGGTTCAAGCGAGTGGTGGAAACCATCCAGGCCCAGCTGCTGAGCACCCACGACCAGCCCTCCGTGCAGGCCCTGGCAGGTGGGTGGGCGTGGGGGGGATGCCCCGGGAGTGACCGGGTCCTCCGGGGCTCAGGTTGGGACTGGGCCGGCTGCCACAGGGAAGCCATATCACGTTGGCTTCGCCTTCATGACAGCAAACACTTTCAGAGGTCTCGTTTGCAAGTGGGTTCACGCCCTCGGGACCAGGGTCAGGGTGGGAACACGCCTTTGCCGGGGACATGGGCGACCTCCTGGGCGTGGTGGCAGGGGTCCCTCGCAGTACGAGTGGTGGAAATTCCCCCCGGTGGGTTGCAGACTTCTGTCCAGCCGGGGGTGACCGGCCGACCATCCCCAAGTGACTGGGCCTGCGGGGGTTTGCGGGTGCCTGGGATGCCTCTGGAAGAATCCGACTCGGCCGCCCCGCTAAGCCTGGTTTTCGAGGACCTGCTGCTAAGGCTTTGTGGCCCCTAGCTACCAGTGTCCTAAGTGGAGTCTGCTGGGGGCAGCCCTGGTTGTCAGGGAGCGGAGTTCCCTAGCAACCAGGGGACAGAGCGGGGCTTTTTGCTAAGGTACGCCTGCCCCGGCCGCCAAGGACAACCAGAGTTCCTAAGTAAAGAGAATTTCTGCTCAGGAAATGAGGCCTCAAAGGGTCTGAGCAGACCCCATTCCTGAGACACGGTGGTCCCTCCCCAGGATGAGGGCTAGGGGCAGCAGACTGGCCGTCCAGCATGCACTCCCTGCAGATGGGGCTGGGGCCGTCGTCTGCTCTGGGGAGTCTGCTGCTCCCCACTGCTGCCTCCTGGGCCCGTTGCCCCCTGCACTGTGAGCGGGACCAGGCCCGGGGGACCCTAGCAGTGACTCCAGGGTCCCGGTCACCTCATGGCCAGAGAACGCTCATGTCTGGGGCCAGGCAGTTGCCCTGGAGCCGTGACTCTCAGCCGGGGTTGGGGGTGATTTTACTCCTGTAGGACTTCCTGTCCCTGCTGTAACAGAGCACCACAAACTCGTTTGCTTAAAACAAGAGAGATTCATTAGCTGACAATCTGGGGAGCAGAAACCTGAGCGGGTCTCCCTGGGCTCAAGTCGCGCAGTGGGCAGGGCTGCCTTCCTGGAGGCTCCGGGCCTTCCCTCCTGCCCCTTGCACCGTCTGCAGTCCCCCGTCGTTACATCTTCCACTCGCCGACTTTGGCCCGAAAGGTGCCTTGAAGGGCTGCTGTGGCTGGGTAGGCCCCACGCAGAAAATCCAAGACAGTTTCCCCCTCCCGAGGCCTCGGCTGATCCGTCTGCACGGTCCCTTTCGCACTGTGAGGCAGCGTGTTCCAGGGCCCTGGGATGGATGTCGACACCTCTGGGAGGGGGCACTGCTGTGCCAACCGCCGCCCCCTGGCGACATGCGGCAACGTCTGGAGACATTTCTGCTTGTCCCATGGGGCGTGGGGAGGGTGCTCCTGGCATCCGCTGGGCAGGGTCCAGGGAGGCTGCCACACCCCCCGCAGCGCACAGGACGGCCCCGGCCCCGATGCCACCGGAGAAGCCAAGTCCCGTCCGTCTTCGCTGGGCGTGATTGGGCCTTAGCAACCAGGCATCCCCAAGAGCACCACCTCAAGGATTGAGCACCAAGGGGGAACGGGGCGGGGGGCTCGCCTTCCTCGTTGCCGTGGCTGCACGGCCTCTGCATCGGAGGCTCTTAGAGGGCTCTGCCAGGGCACAGCTGATGCCTTAGGCCCCGTGGAAATTGCTAGATGCCTCTTAGCCACCAGCATGGTGACCGCAGGCCCCAAGAGGAAGTGGCTGTGGTTTGGGGAAGTCGGGACCCACAGAAGGGCCAACTGGGAGGGCCCGAGACCTGACACCACCCACAGTCGGGCTCCCTGGTCCCGGCCCCTAACCTCCAGGGCAGCAGGTGAGACGGACCCGGGGGAGGTGCCCCTCCTCTGTTACCATGGCAACTGCTCCCTCAGCAGGTAGCATCGTCATCAGCGTCCCCGAGAATCTCCCCAGGAGTCCTTGTTCCCCAAGCCACGAGGGTGGGAGGGGGCCAGGGTGTGGACCCCCCAGCAACCAGCTCCTGAGGTTTCAAGCCCCAAGGTGGGGCCCCGCTGCAACCCGGGGACCACCTAAAACCTCTTCCTCCCTCACAGATGAGAAGAACGGAGTCCAGACCCGGCCTGCTGGGCCCCCGCCCCGAAGCCTGCAGCCCCCGCCCGGCCGCGCAGACCCAGAGCTAAGCAGCTCCCCCCGCCGAGGCCCCCCCAAGGACAAGAAGCTCCTGGCCACTAATGGGACCTCTTTGCCCTGACCCCAGGGGCTGGGGAGGGAGGGGAACCCCCTCCACCCCCCTTCCCTGCCCCCCAACTGTGAATCTGTAAATAGGGCCCAAGGAATCATTTTTGCGGGGGGAGACACAAAAACCGGCCTTGCCCTGCAGGGATGGGGCTCGAGGGGCCGTGCCCAATGGGGGGGAGGTGTCTAGGGGGCCTGGGGGTGGGGGAGCTCTTTCTATTTTATTTATTGATTAATTTATTGTTTTATTTATTGTTCAATCTCTCTGCGGGGTGGGGTGGGGGAGGGACGGGAGCTGGTCGGGGTGGCTTAGCAGATCTGGACAGGGCCGTCTGCCCCTGTGTCCCCAACTGCCCCTTCCCTGTCCCCTCCCAGCCCCCCGGGCCCTCCCCTCCCCCCACCACGACGTTCTGTACGGATTTGCTTCCGGAAGGAATTCTGGCTTCGCGTGATCCTGCCTGCGTCCGTGTCTCTGATTCCGCCGGCAGTAAAAAAACACAATAAATAACCTTGATCAGGGATCGCTGGCTGGCCGCGCTTGGCCTCACGCTCCCTCCTCGCTGGAGAGCTGGCCCCGGGTCCCTCCGCCCTGGTCCCAGGGACGAGGCCAGGCGGCGGGGACAAGCCGGCACTCTGCAGGGACGCTGGCTGCAGCAGTGGTCAGCGCCGCCTTCCCCCGTCCTCGGGGGACACCTGGCATTGGCCGCCTCTCTCGTCCTCCGCTGGAGAAGGCGACCCCCGGGTCAGACCGCCTGGGACAGCTGGATCTGCAGCGGGCCAGGAGAGGCGGCCAGGGTGCCGGGGCCGCGGCAGGGCCGGAGGCTGATGGTGCAGCCGTGCAGTCCCGAGAAGTCGACGGCGAAGAGGCCGAAGAGCGCGAACAGCAGCATGGTGACGGCCCACTCGCAGGCGGCGGAGACCGAGCGCAGCGAGACGGCGTGCAGGACGGCCACTGGCGCCAGGTCAAGGGCCAGAGCGGGCTCATGGGACCCCCAGGCCACCACCGTGCCCTGTGCCTGCAGGCGGGACCGGGGCCCAGCCTGGATGCTGTGTGCCCTGGGGCAGGCCTGAGGCCTCTCGGGGCTTCCTCCCACCATCAGCTCACCCTGCCCTGGCTCGAATGGCCCCTCGGCCACCATCTTTGCCTGTTGT
This sequence comes from Choloepus didactylus, assembly GCF_015220235.1. Taxonomy (NCBI): domain Eukaryota; kingdom Metazoa; phylum Chordata; class Mammalia; order Pilosa; family Megalonychidae; genus Choloepus; species Choloepus didactylus. Next base: position 3,166,880 of record NC_051333.1, on the reverse strand, counting down.
TGTCTCCCATACGTTCTCGTACAGGGATCTTGGCCTGATGCTGCCAAATCCCTCTTTCGTCTCAGGCTTGTTTCCTAAACATTTCCCTTGCACAGACTGCCTGTTGGGGTTGCATCCCCGATTTCCCAGGAGGAATTCAGCTCCCCATCGGCTTCCCCCAGCCCCGGGAAGGCACCGCTATCTCCCTGCTGTCCACCCAGACCACCAGGCCCCGTTGCTTCCATGCCCTAGCACACAGGGCTCCCCAGACATCTCTCCCCCTGGCTGGGTGTCCCCACCTGCGGCAGCTCCGTTATCCAGTCATGTGCTGAAGCAGACACTTAGGGGTCTCCCTCTCTTCCTGCCTCCTCACCTCCCAGGGCCACTTGGCACCCAAGCCTCGGCCTGTCTGCCTCAGCCGCCCCTTCCCAGCCCACTTGCCTGGACCGTCAGCCTGGGTCACCCCAGCAGCCTCCGCTGGCCGCACCCCTCTCCCTGTGGTCTGCCCGGTCCTTTCTCAGGCTCCTCAGCCCCCTCACGCCCCAAGCTCCTTGAAACTTCTCCGCACTGTCCAGGCTGGTGGTGGTTCCTGGAAACCCTCTCACTGGATCCCTCTCCTCTTAGCCAAGCTGCCTCCAACTCACCCCTCCTGGCTCAGCTTAAATGTTTCATTCATTCACTCAAATACTTCCAGCTCCTTATGTGCCGGGCAGTGGGGATAGAAGGTGAACAGGGCAGACACCATCCCTGGATCTTACAGTGAGCCCCCAAATGCAACTCGCTTACCCCCAGAACCCACCCTGTTCCTCTCCTGTTCAGGAGCTTTCCATAGCTCCCTGTTGCCCCAGGTGGAAGTCCACTCCTTAAACCTCTGACTTAGGCGCTGGAGGCCCTCAGCCCTGGCCCTGCCAACAGGCTCGGCCTCATTCCCTGCCCCTGGCCTGGCTTGTTTTCCCACCCTCTGCACACACCTGCCACCGAGGCCTGCAGCAGCTGGATCTGTAAGGCTGGCTCAGACGCCAGTCCAAGGCGCATGTTTCCAGAGAACTTTCTCTGATCCTCCCACCCAGCCCTTATCACACTCAGTGGGCAGTCTGTTCTCCCCAGGTGACAGCCCCACCAGGGAACATCTTGGCCCCATTAAATGAGCCTGCAGCCGAATGGATTATCTGCCCAGCCCTGACTTGGAAGGAGCTGGCTGCACTTTATCAACTCTGGTGTCCCCAGGGGAAAGGTTGATTCCACGCCTGGAGAAGGGAAAGGCTGCACTGAGAAGCCAGCCTTAACTTCTAGGGACTCACTTCCAGCTGCCCCCCCACTGCCTACGCCACGGGATGCAGACTGATGCCCTGAGGGGATCAAAATGGATCACCGCCTCCCTTTTCTGGGAAACTTTGGAACAAAGGGAGCCACCCCATGGAGCTGACCCAGGACTTTTATCAGGTCTTCCAGCCTCTTCCGAAGCCCAGAGCCCTCCCTGGCTCCCCTTCTGCCCGCCTTTCTTCCACAGCACTCCACTTCTCAGTAATAATATTAGGACAAAAGCAGCTGGCAAATTTTTTTTTTTGAGTGGATAGTACGGACCTCGTACAGATGTGGAAACTGAGGATCAGAGAGTGACCTGCTCTGCCCATAGCTGCACGGTCCCATGGGAAGCCTCTGGCCGCTGCGGGTGAGTCACACCTGGGTTGGAGCTGACAAGGAATAAACACACTGGTAGGTGTTTAACAGTCAGCTCTCCTGATGCCTTGGTAGCATCTCCCAATGGCCATGGTGTAAACACACCCTCCATCACCTTGGCAAGCTACTAAATTGACATCGCCTAATGTGGAGCTGGGAAGAGACATGCACGGCTTCACCATCTCTCATGAGGGATGGTGGTCAAGAGAAGTCTCCTGCCTGAACCTCAGTTTCCAATCTCACAATCAGCCGGAGGGACGCCAAGGACTATGGCCACCAGTATCTACCAATCACCCGCAGTGTGCAAGCCACCAATCTGAGAGCCTCACGTGGATTATCTCACTCGTTCTTTACCAGCCAGTTCTGGCACTACCCATGTTTGAGAGATGAGGAAACGGAGGCACCAAGAAGTTAGGAAACCAAGATGAGGAGCAGATGGGATTTCCAACCCAGCAGCCCCAGTCCAGAGTCGGCACCCTGGACCAGATGGAGACCCGGAGGCATGCCCGATGGCGCAGGGCAGGGGCACGCGAGGCGGAAAATGGCCCCGCCCCGTGGGAGATGGCCCCACCCCCGCCCCCGGCCCAGGCCCCAGCAAGGATACTGGCTACGATGAGGATGCTGCAGACGCTGCAGAGGCCCAGGCGGAGCGGCCCGATCCAGGGGGCCCCGGGCTGGGGCAGGCTCTTCATCCTCCAGCAGAAAAAGAGCTGCAGCCAGAAGTACAGGATTCCCACAAAGAAGGAGAGGAAGGCACCCACCAGATGCGTGGGCTTCTGGTTCTTTTCCTGGGAAGGGGGAAGAGGAAGAGCTGAGAGGAAGACTGGGGGGTGGGCCCGGGGAGCGAAGGGGAAGGGGGCCCTGGGCCGGCCCACTGGATGGGGATTGAAGGCTGTCACGCCAGGTGATCAGCTTACTGATTATGTTCATTGGCTACAGTCAGCTCCACGAGGATGGGGATTATTTGCTCCTGTGGCCTCAAATCCCTGCAACAGTGCCGGGTCCACAGCGGATGTAGTAAATGTTAGTGGAGTTAACCATGCATTCACAATGGGGCGATTATTGCCCCAACGAGATGGGGGTGTGGGTGCTGAAAAATTCTTAGCCTTCATAACAGTTGTGGCCCTCCAAAAGGCCATGTTACCTAAACAGATGTATAGTATGTCTTATACTGATATTTTAAAATACTAAAATTTTACTGGACGTGTTGGGGGGAGACGGCTAGGAAAAAAATCTCAAAAGTCTCCTTGTGGGTAGTGGTGGAGAGATCGACAGTGAAAAAAAAAAAAAAGGTTGCGGACCACTGGCATAGATGCCTGAGTGAATTGCTATGCAAACGTGCTGGGGAAATTTTATTAATGAGGTGGAGGCAACAACAAGGTTTGCACCCTGTGGTCTCCCCATCCTTTGTTTCTTCTGCAGAGAGGTCTGGAATAAAATAATAACATATACTAAATTAATATATGGTCTCCTGTCATTTGTCCACTGATTTGTTCTACGAATACCTTACCCAGCTGAAAGGTTGAGAGGGTGGGTCTCTGTGTCTGGGTTCATTTCCGCCCACCACTGAGCAGCTGAGTGGTCCCAGGAAGATTACACGCAAAACACAAAAAACCAACAGAAACCTCTCGGTAAAATATGGCCAGGAAAAGAACTCGCCTTTCCACGGACCCCTAGCCCCAAGAGAATTACAAGTCCCAGAGGGCCGTGCGGGGACGAGCCCCCGAAACAAGACGCCTGCGGCCCCGGGGGCTGCTGGGAGTTGTAGTCCGAACGGCGGTCGGCCACCTGCGGAGGCGGGTCTGCGAGCCCACTGGGTCTCACCTGGAAATTGCCCACTATGGAAGTGCCCAGGGCGCAGAGGAGCCCGGTCCACAGGATCAGCTGGTTAGGCCGCCTTCCGACGCCCCAGTCGCGGAGCTGGTGGTAACGGAGAATGCAGATCCAGGCGGCTGCGGGGAGAGGGTGGTGGGCGGAGACCCCGACCCGAGCAGGGAGGGGGTGGGAGAGGGGGGTTTGGGGCCCGGGTAGGGGTGGGGGGCTCCCGGGTTCTGGAAGGGGCGGGTCCGGGATCCTGGATTCCTGCGTCTGGGCGTGGGGGGTGGGGGTGAGGGGCTGCAGCCCGGCTGGCCTGGGTGGGGCGAGCCCTGGACCCAAGGAATTGGGGATTACTTACCCATGGCCGCTCCCATATTGAGCAATTGGCTGAAGATGCAGCTCTGCGGGGGGTAGGATCCACAGATACTGGGGAAGGCAAAGGGGTCACCCGGGGCTCCTCAGAGCCAGGCCCCTTCCCTGAGGCCCACCGACCCCACAAGCACCGGTTCTACCTGATGTAGGGGAAGCCTTTGGTGAGGTTCACGGTCCCGTTCTCCACTGCCAGGGCAAAACTGAGGGGGGAAGCGGTGAGGAGGGGCCTTCAGCCCCAACTTTTCCTTCAGTTACCCATCCTCTAAGGACCCAGACATCAGGAGCCCCAGCCCCTCCTCTCAGAGACCCGGGACTCCAGGACCCCGGCCCCCTCCTCCCTCGGACCCGGGGATCCAGGCCCCCTCCTCCCTCAGAACCGGGGATCCAGGCCCCCTCCTCCCTGGGAACCGGGGATCCAGGCCCCCTCCTCCCTCGGACCCGGGCGTCCAGGCCCCCTCCTCCCTCGGACCCGGGGATCCAGGCCCCCTCCTCCCTCAGAACCGGGGATCCAGGCCCCCTCCTCCCTGGGAACCGGGGATCCAGGCCCCCTCCTCCCTCGGACCCGGGCGTCCAGGCCCCCTCCTCCCTCGGACCCGGGCGTCCAGGCCCCCTCCTCCCTCGGACCCGGGGATCCAGGCCCCCTCCTCCCTCGGACCCGGGCGTCCAGGCCCCCTCCTCCCTCGGACCCGGGCGTCCAGGCCCCCTCCTCGCTCGGACCCGGGCGTCCAGGCCCCCTCCTCCCTCGGACCCGGGCGTCCAGGCCCCCTCCTCCCTCGGACCCGGGCGTCCAGGCCCCCTCCTCGCTCGGACCCGGGTGGCCGCCCTCCTGCCACACTCACACAGTCCAGACTCCGGCGGTGCCCCATAGGGCCAGGAAAGCAGGCAGCAGGGACAGATAGCCCCACATGGCGGGCTCTGAGGGGCAGGAGAGGGGCAGGGTCTAGGCCTGGGGCCTCTGGGAACCTCCGGAACCTCCCACAGGTGACAGGCAGCCTCAGGGCCCAGGTGTAACAAATCGGAGCCTCCGGCACCCATGGGCCCCAGGCGGGGGCAGGGGTCCGATCCCGGCCAACCGGCTCTCCCCTCAGCACTTTCCCGCTGTCTTTCAAAATCTCTGGGATTCTCCCGGTTCTTCCAGGCTCCCCGCCCGGGTCCCAGCACGCCCGGTCCCTGGGGGATTCCTGCAATGCCCCCCGGTTCCTCCTGGTCCCCCTTCTCCCTCAGAAAGCTCTCCCAGGCCCCCACCGCACCCACCCCACCCCCAGGACACTCACCCCTCCAAGCTCCTTCAGATGACTCAGTCCTAGGACTGGGGTTCAGGGAGAGGGGATTGGGGTGCGGGGTGGGGCGGGGCCGCTCACGTCACAGCAGAGGCAAAGTCCACGCTGGAGCTCCCCGCTGGAGTCTCAGGCCCCAAGTCCCACCGCCTCCTTTTCCAGGACCTCACCCCCAAACCACCACTTCCTGTCTCCTCCGGACCTCCCAGGCAGCACCTCAGCTTCAGGGGCCCCCAACTTCCTTCCCCCAGCTCTGTAGGATCAACGTCCAAACTGCCAGGCCTTGTTCTGCCGGGACCCAGAGCCCCCCCTCTGCACCTTCCCTCCCTCAGGCTCAGGAGCCTGATTCCCAGCTCGGGGCGCCCTGGGAGACCCAGGTCAGTGGCCCCCAGCCCTCCCGCCTTAACCCGAGCTCAGCCCCTGGAGCTGCCCTCTCCCGGTCCCCCGGAACTCAAGCCCCGGGCTCCCCTAGAATGCAAGCGTTCTGGTATAGCCCGGCGGTCCAACCTGCCGGCACTTACCTCCTCAGGACCCAAGAATCCAGGACCCCAAGGCCCCTCCTCTCCTCTTTCTGTCCCTAGGCTGTTTGGTGGGGAGGCCCAGTGAGCCGCCTCCTCCCCTTCCCTTCCCTGTCTCTTCCTGGAAACCCCTCTGGAGTTCCCCAGGCAGGTGGGCGTGGGTGGGAAGGGAGCCCTTCAGGAGACAGCTCCATCCAAAATCCTGCCCCCATCGCTGGCCACTTCCTCTGCCGGATCTCTTCTCTCCTCTCCCACAGAACGACTCCCAGCCTTGCCGCTCCCTGCCCTTTGCATCCCGGTGTCTGGATCCCAGCTTCTTTCTCCCTCCCAGAACCAGGAATCCTGGCCCCCAGATCCCAGGAGTCCAGGCCCAGCCCCTCCTCCCTCAGACCCAGGGGTCCAGGCCCAGCACCTCCTCCCTCAGATTCCAACCCCCTCTCCCTCAGACCCAGGGGTCCAGGCCCCCAGCCCCTCCTCCCTCAGACCCAGGGGTCCAGGGACCCAGCCCCTCCTCCCTCAGACCCAGGGGTCCGGGCCCCCAGCCCCTCCTCCCTCAGACCCAGGGTCCAGGCCCCCAGCCCCTCCTCCCTCAGACCCAGGGGTCCAGGCCCCCAGCCCCTCAGACCCAGGGGTCCAGGCCCCCAGCCCCTCCTCCCTCAGATCCAGGGGTCCAGACCCCAGCCCCTCCTCCCTCAGATCCAGGGGTCCAGACCCCCAGCCCCTCCTCCCTCATACCCGGGGGTCCAGGCCCCCAGCCCCCTCCTCCCTCAGACCCAGGGGTCCAGGCCCAGCACCTCCTCCCTCAGATCCCAACCCCCTCTCCCTCAGACCCAGGGGTCCAGGCCCCCAGCCCCTCCTCCCTCAGACCCAGGGGTCCAGGCCCAGCCCCCTCCTCCCTCAGACCCAGGGGTCCAGGCCTCCAGCCCCTCCTCCCTCAGATCCAGGGGTCCAGACCCCAGCCCCTCCTCCCTCAGATCCAGGGGTCCAGGCCCAGCCCCCTCCTCCCTCAGATCCAGGGGACCAGGCCCCAGCCCCTCCTCCCTCAGATCCAGGGGTCCAGACCCCAGCCCCCCCTCCTCCCTCAGATCCAGGGGTCCAGGCCCAGCCCCCTCCTCCCTCAGACCCAGGGGTCCAGGCCCCAGCCCCTCCTCCCTCAGACCCAGGGGACCAGGCCCCAGCCCCCCCCCCTCAGATCCAGGGGTCCAGGCCCAGCCCCCTCCTCCCTCAGACCCAGGAGTCCAGGACCCAGCCCCTCCTCCCTCAGACCCAGGGGTCCAGGCCCCCAGCCCCTTCCTCCCTCAGACCCAGGGGTCCAGGCCCCCAGCCCCTTCCTCCCTCAGACCCAGGGGTCCAGACCCCAGCCCCCCCTCCCTCAGACCCAGGGGTCCAGGCCCCCAGCCCCCTCCTCCCTCCGACCCAGGGGTCCAGGGACCCAGCCCCCTCCTCCCTCAGGACTACATCTCTTTTGTTCTTTTTTTTGTTTTTCTGTGGGTTTTTTTTGAGGTAAAATTCACATAATGTAAAATTAACCATTTTAAACTTAACAATTCATTGGCGTATATTAGAGCATTTACAATGTTGTGCAACCTCCTCCCTCTCTCTAGTTCCAAAACATTTCATCAAACCAAAGGAAACCCCCTGTCCATTCAGCAGTAACCCCCGTTCTCTCTGCCCCTTCTCCCCAGCCCTTGACAACCACAAAACTACTTTCTGTTTCTATGTATTTGCTGTTCTGGAAATGTCATAGAAAAGGAATCATACAGCATGTACCCTTTTCATGCAGCTTCATGTTTCCGAGGTTCATTCATGTTGTAGCATGTCTCGGAAGTTTATTCCCTTTTATTTCTTTGACTTTTTTTTTTTTTTTAATTACAGCAGTTATGGGTTTACAGAAAAAATCATGCATAAAACACCCATATGCCACTCTATTATGAACACCTTGCATTGCCTGGAACATTTGTTACAATTGATGAGAGCACATTTTTATAATTGCTCTATTAACTATTGCTCATGATTTCACTTCGTGGATTTTTAAAAAATTTTTATTCTAGTACCAAATATGCAACATAACATTTCCCCTTTTAATCACATCCAAATATAAAAATTCAGTGCTTTTAATTACATTCACAGTATTGTGCTACCATCATCACCACCCACTACCAGACTTTATCATCGTCCCAAATAGAAACTGCACATTTTAAGCCTATCCCCCACCCCGTCCCCTGGTAGCCTATATTCTAGATTCTGACTCAAGAGTTTGCTTTTCTAATATTTCATATCAGTGAGGTCATATATTTGTCCTTTTGTGTCTGGCTTATTTCAACATGATGTCTTCAAGGTTCATCCCTGTTGTCACATATATCAGAACTTCATTCCTTTTTAGGGCTGAATAATTGTTCTATTACATGTAAATAACCCATTGTGTTTATCCATGGACACTTGGGTTGCTTCCATCTTTTGGCAGTTGTGAATAATGCTACTATGAACATCGGTGTGCAAATATCTGTTCGAGTCCCTGCTTTCAATTTTTTGGGGTGTATATCCAATTGTAGGATTGTCAGGTTATATGGTAGTTCGATTCCTACTTTCTGAAGAACTGCTAAACTATCTTCTGCAGCAACTGCACCATTTTACATTCCCTCCAGCGATGAATGCATGTCCCTGTTTCTCCACATCCTTGTCAACACTTGGAATTTTCCTTTTTTTTTAACAGATGCCATACTAGTGGGTGTGAAATGGTATCTCGTGGTTTTGATTTGTATTTCCCTACTGGCTAAGGAAGTTTGAGCATCCTCTCAGATTCTTTTTGGCCATTTGTATTTCTTCTTTGGAGAGATGTCTGTTCAAGTCTTTTGCTTGTTTTTAGTTTGGGTTGTTTGTCTTTTTGTTAAGTTGAAGGATTTCTTTATATATTCTGCATATTCAACCCTTATCAGATATGTGGTTTCCAAATACTTTCTCCCATTTGGTAGGTTGCCATACTTTCAAGATAAAATCCTTTGAGGCATGGAAAGTTTTTTACTTTGATGAGGTCCCTTTTATCTATTTTTTTTTTATTTTGTTGCTTGTGCTTTGGGTGTAAAGTCTACGAAACCATTGCCTAACACAAGTCCTGAAGATGCTTTCCCTACATTTTCTTCTAGGAGGTTTATAGTTCTGGTTCTTATATTTAGGTCTTTGATCCATTTTGAGTTGATTTTTGTATATTGTATGAGATAGGGAGCCACCTTCATTCTTTTGCAAATTGAGATCCAGTTTTCCCAGCACGGTTTGTTGAAGAGACTGTTCTTTCCCAACTGTGTAGTCTTAGCTCTCTTGTTAGAAATCAGTTGGCCATAAATGTCAGAGTTGATTTCTGAGCTATCAATTCAATTCCTTTGATCTGTATGTCTGTCTTTGTGCCAATCCCATGCTGTTTTGCTTACTGCGGCTTTGTAATAAATTTTAAGATGGGAAAGAGTGAGTCTTCCAAATTCATTCTTTTTTTTCAAGATGAATGAACATGGACTATCCTTTCATTTATTTAGATATTGTTTGATTTCTTTTAGCAGTGTCTTGTAGTTTTCTGTGTACAAGTCTTTTATATCCTTTATTAGATTTATTCCTAGATATTTGATTATTTTAGTTGCTGTTATAAATGGAATTTTTTTCTTGACTTCTTCTTTTGATTGTTCTTTATTAGTGTATAGAAACACTATTGATGCTTTGGTGTTGATCTCGTACCTCAAGACTTTGCTGAATTCATTTATTAACTCTAGGAGCTCTGATGAGGATTTTTCAGGATGTTTTGTAAATAGAATCATGTCATCTGCAAATAGGGAAAGTTTTACTTCTTCCTTTCCAGTTTGGATGCCTTTCATTTCTTTTTCTTGCCTAATTTCTCTGCCTAGAACTTCCAGTACAATGTTGAATAACAGTGGTGACAGTGGGCATCCTTGTCTTTTTCCTGATCTGGAGGGAAAGTTTTCAGTCCTTCACCATTAAGTACAATGTGAGCTGTTGGTTTTTCATATAGCCCTTTGTCATGGTGAGGAAGTTTCCTTCTATTCCTGGTTTTCAAAGTTTGTTTTTTTTTTTTTTTTTTTCAAGAAAGGATGCTGAATTTTGTCAAATGTCTTTTCTTCATTAATCAAGATGATCATGTGGTTTTTCCCTTCATTCTGTTAATGTGGTGTATTACATTAATTGATTTTCTTATGTTGAACCACCCTTGTATACCTGGGCTAAATACCACTTGATCATGTGTATAATTCTTTTAGTGTGCTGTTGGATTTGGTTTGCTAGCAGTTTGTTGATGATTTTTGCATCTATATTCAGAAGAAGCATTAGCCTGTATTTTTTTCATGTGGTGTCTTTAACTGGCTTTGGTATGACGGTGATGTTGGCCTCATAGAATGAATTAGGGAGCGTTCCCTCCTCTTCAATTTTCTGGAAGCGTCTGAGCAGGATTGGTGCTAATTCTTTTTGGAATGTTTGGTAAAATTCCCTGTGAAGTCATCTGGTCCTTGGCTTTTCTTTTTGGGAGGTTTTTGGTTACTGATTCATTCTGTTTGCTAGGTTTGTTGAGATCTTCTATTTCTACTTCAGTCAACATAGGTAATTTGTGTGTTTGTAGGAATTTGTCCATTTTATCTAAGTTATCTAATTTGTTGGCAAACAGTTGTCCATGGTATCCTCTTACAGTCATTTTTATTTCAGTTGGGTGGGCAGTAATGTCCCCCCTTTTCATTTCTGATTTTAATTATTTGTGTCTTCTCTCTTTCTCCTTTGCGTCTAGCTAAGGTTTTCTCAATTTTATTGATCTTTTCAAAGAACCAGCTTTTGGTTTTATTGATTCTATTGTTTTCTTCTTCTCTATATCATTTATCTCTGCTTTAATTTTGGTCGTTTCTTTCCTTCTGCTGGTTTTGGGTTTAGCTTGCTCTTCTTTTTCTAGTTCTTCCAGTTTTGAGGTTAGGGCTCTGATTTGTTATCTTTCTTCTTTTGTAATGGAGGCATTTAGAGGTATAATTTCCCTCTCAGCACTGCCTTTGCTGAATCCCATAAGTTGTGGTATGTTTTATTTTCATTTTCATTTGCTTCACAATATTTCCTAATTTTGCTTCTGATTTCTTCTTTAACCCATTGGTTGTTTATGAGTATAGCATTTAATTTCCACATTTTATGAATTTTCCATTTCTCCCTCCTGTTACTGATTTCTAGCTTCATTCCATTGTGATCAGAAAGATACATTATATGATTTCAGTATTTCTGAATTTACTGAGACTTGTGACCCAAGATGTGGTCTATCCTGGGGAATGATCCAGGGGAACTAGGAAAAATGTCTATTCCATTGTTGTTGGTGTTAGGTTCCGAGCCGTTCAAGAATCCACACAAATGCAGCGAGTCATGGTTTAAGTAGAGAGTTTAAGGTTTATTAGAGGAAGAAAGCAGAAGAAAGCAGGTGGGAGCCATCAGAAAAGAAAGAAAGGAAAAAATGGCTCCGGCCCTCTATCTGAGAGCAGCATTTTTAAAGGAAAAACCCACGTGGGGAGGGAAGGGTGTTGGGGGAGAAGGCTCCTGCTGAGTGTGTTCTGGGCCTCGATTGGGTGGGTGTCTGTCAACTTCTAGGCTGATAGGTTGTTGGGATTCTAGCCCATTATTCTTCTCAGAAAAGCGGCTACATTATCTATCTAGGGAGAGCAGCCTTTTCAGTTGTTTGTCCTACAGAAATATCTGATCTTGCTTTTACCTGCCTTTTGGGGTTGGGGCACCACTGTGGCAGGGACAGCCTTAAACAGCCTTCATTCTTTAGTTTATGGGGCACCTGTTTTCTGTGAGATAACCTGCGGGGGCCTCTGGGTTAGAAACTCCTTCTACACGTCAGTTCCTTTCTTTCTGGGATCTAACAGTTGGTTCAAGTATTTTATATTTATCTGTTAGGTCTACTTGGTTTAGAGTATCATTCAAGTCTGTATTTCTTTATTGATCTTCTCTAGATATTCTAACCATTATTGAAAGTGTTGTGTTGAAGTCTCCTATTATTAACTTACAACCATCAATTTCTCCCTTGAAATCTGTACTTGCTTCATATGTTTTGGGTTCTGCTGTGAGGTGCATATGTATTTATAATTGTTATGTCTTTTTGTGAATTGACCCCTTTTTCAGTACTTAATGTCTATTTTTGTCCCTCATAACAGTTTTGTACTTAAAGTCTACTTTATCTGATAATAGTGTAGCTACCCCCAGCTGTCTTTTGGTTACTACTTGTGTGGTATATTTTTTCTATCCTTTCATTTTCAACCTACTTATGTCTTTGAATTTAAGTCGAGTCTCTTGTAAACAGCATATAGTTGGGTCATGCTTTTTTATCCATCTGCCATTCTCTGCCTTTTGACTGGACTGTTTAATCCATTTACATTCCAAGTCACTATTGATAATGCAGGACTTTCTGCTGCCATTTTGCTATTTAGTCTTTGTAGGTCTTATACCATTTTTGTCCCTCAATTCTTCTGTTAATGCCTACTTTCATATCTACTTGATTTTTTGTGTTGTACCATATTGAGTCCTTTCTCATTTCTATCTGGATATGTTTTTCATATATTTTCCCCGTGGTTACCATGGGGTTAAAAACTTAACATCCTTAATCTATAATAATCATATTTTATTTGATACCAACATGGCTTCAATAGTATACACATACACTGTTCCTATACTCCTCTGTCCCCACACCTTTTTTTGTACTTGTTGTGAATTGTATCTTTCTACATTGTATGTCCAAAACCATAAATTTATCATTACTTTTCGTGCGTTTGCATTTTTTAGCACGTGTAGGGAGTCAGAATTGGAGTTACATACCAAAAGGTACAACACACTAGTACCCGCATTTCACATTGCCCAAATGGTTACCTTTACTGGAAGTCTGTATTTCTTTACGCTGCTTTGAACACTGTCTAGTGTCCTTTCCTTTCAAGCCGCAGAACTCCCTTTAGCCTTTCCTGTAGGGTGAGACTGGTGGTGATGAACCCCTTCAGCTTTTGTTTACCTGGGAATGTCTTAATCTCTCCCTCATTTTCGAAAGAGAGTTTCTCTGTGTATAAAATTCTTGGTTGGCACGTGTTTTCTTTCAGTCCTTTAGGTATTTCATCCACTGCCTTCCTGCCTCCATGGTTTCTGGTGAGAAATTGGCTCTTAATCTTATTGGGATTCCCTTAAACATAACAGGTTGCTTTTCTCTCACAGCTTTCAGAACTCTCCCCTTGTCCCTTGCATTTGACAGCTTTATCAGTATGTGATGGGGAGGTATTTCTTCAAGTTTGTCTTGTTTGGTGTTATCAGGGCTCCTTGGATGTGCATATTCATGTCTTTTGTTAAATTGGGGAAGTTTTCTGACATTATTTCTTTGAATATTCCTTCTGCTCCTTTCTCTCATTCTTCTCCTTCTGGGATGCTTATAATGTATCTATTCGTTTGCTTGATGGTGACCAGAGGTCTCCAGGCTGTATTCAAATCCCGTCTCTGCCCCTTAGCACCTGGGTGCTCATGTGAATTCCCCAGGGCTGCTGAACAAATTACCACAAACTCGTAGGCTGAAAACAATGCTGATTTATTAGCTTATGGCTCTGGAGATCAGAGGTCCCACATGGGTCTCACTGGGCTAGAATCAAGGGCTGCCTTCCTGCTGGAAGCTCAGGGGGAGACTGGCTCCTGGCCTTTCTCCAGCTGCCAGGGGCTGCCTGCATTCTTTGGCTCAGGGCCCCTTTCTTCAAAGCGTATCACCCCAGTCTCTGCTCCCCTCATCACCTCCTTCTCTGACTCTGATCCCCCTGCCCCCTCTTTGAGGACCCTGGTGATGACAGTGGGCTCATTCAGATCATCCAGGATAATCTCCCCGTCTCAGCATCCGTAACTTCATCTCGTCTGCAGTGTCCCTTTTGCGGTGTGTCTCAGTTTCCTAGGGCTGCTGTAATAAAACATCACACACCAAGGGGCTTAAAACAACAGAAATTTATTCTCTCACAGTTCTGGGAGTTGGAAGTGCAACCTCAAGGCATGGGCAGGGCCAGGCTCCCTCTGAAACCCGCAGGGAAGGATTTTCCCTGCCCCTTCTGATGCTGAGCACCCGGGGAGCCTTGGCGCTCCTCGGCTTGCAGATGCAGCCCTTCAGTCTCTGCCTCCATCTCCCTGTGGCCCTCTCCCCTGTGTGTCTCTGTCCAGTCCTCCCTCACCCCCCACTTATAAGGACACAAGTCGTATTGGATTAATACCCGCCCTAACCCAGTTTGGCCTCATTTTAACCAGTAACATCTTCCAAGACCCTATTTCCAAACAAGGTCACCTCGGGACCAGGGGTTGGTTAGACTGGAACACGTCATTCTGGGGGACACAACTCAGCCCCTCAGCCTGTGTCAGTTAACATATCCACAGGCCCTGAGATTAGGAAATGGACCCATTTGGGAGACAGTGCTCCATCCACCACGGAAGTGGTGGGCACCTGCCTCAGTTCCTTCAGCCTGTAAAATGGGCTGCAAATCTCACCTCCCCAGAGCCATCTGGCTTGAATCCCCAACTCTGTGCCTTGCTGGTGGTGAGACCTGGGGCAGGTGGCTTCATCTCTCGTGCCTCGGTTTCCTCATCTGTGAAATAGGGGTAGTAAGAGTAACGACTTCACCAGCAATCCCACGTCCAGGTCCATACCCGAAAGCATTGAAAGCAGGGACAGACAGACATCTGTACACCAATGCTCGCAGGGACGTTATGCACAGTTGCCAAAAGACAGAAGCAACCAAGTGTCCATGGAGGAGCAAAACTTGTTATTTACACACAATAGAATCTTATTCAGCCCTCAAAAGCAGCGTAGTTCTGATTCAAGCAACAATATGGATGGACCTTAAAGACTTCACGTTGAGTGAAATGAGCTGACGCAAAAGAATAAATATCCTATGATCTCACTGATATGAAATAATGAGTACAAGCAGATGCATATGGCTGACGTGGCTCACTCTTCCGGATCCTTTCCGAAACCAGGCTGCAGGCCTTGCCCAGCCCAGGGGAAGGGCCTGTGAACTTCCTCTAGGAGAAATGACCTTGCATTTTCATGTTGAGGAAACCACTTCTGGTTGGTGGTGGAGACCATTTTTCCAAGAGGAACCTTCTCTGGGCAGGGGATGTCTGTTGGCTTCTGGGGTTACAGGCATCTCCGACCTCTGTTTTCTCATCCCCCAAACGAAGGTGATGACAGGCCCTCCCTCGTGCACTTGAGAGGGTTCAATGAGCTGGTTGCATAAGGCCTCAGCACAGTGACGGGCACATGGTAACGCCATACAAAGTTAGCTGTGGTTATTAATATTATTGTGCATTGGGGATTAATTGTGCATTCTTGGGTTAATATGATTGGACATTGGGTATTAATTGAATATTAATGGCTATTAATCTCATCAGACATTAACTGCATATTCTTGGGGTTTGGATATTATAGGGTATTGATATTACTGACATTGTTGGAGCTTCCCGTTACAGGCCATGTGTCTGTAGAGCCTCCCCAGCCCTGCTTCGTGGAGGAGACGGCTGGAGCTTGGAGGCACACAGTTGCTGAGTTGGTTAGGTCCTCCAGGAAGCAGTTGCCAAAACAAACCACCGGGGTTAGAAATGCAAGAGATTTACTGGGGGTAATGCCAGTGAAAGATAAAGGGAGGGGAGCGGGAATGCAGTCATCTAACAGCCATAAAGGGAAAGACTTGGGTGGAAAGAGCCCGGACCGTGGCACAGCTCTGAGAAAGCTCAGCCAGCCCAGTGGGGCGATAGGTGCTGGGATTGTCCACAGACAAATCCACAGGACAGAGTGCAGATTAGTGGGAGTCAGGGGCTGGGGACATGTGGGAAAGGGGGGGGGGGGGTGACTGCTTAATGGCTTTCTTTTTAGGGGGATGAAAATATTTTGGAACTAGATATTAGTGATGTTTGCACTACAGTGTGAATGTACTAAAGGCATTGGATTATACACTTTTAAATGGTTAAAATGGTGAATCTTATGTTACATGGTTTTATCTCAGTGAGAAGAAAGATTGCCTCTAGAGAATTTTTGTATTGGGTGGAAATGACCAGGCCCCAGTACCCCCACACTTAGTCATTTATTGGGGGATGCCCAAAAAACCATGACATGACCTCAGTCCTAACATGGTAGGAGCCATGGGTACTGCAGCTGGAAGCTGTCGGCTAACTGCCCGTCACATCTGATGGAGTTCTTTCTGGAAGGGACACCCACCGTGGCTGCCGTACTCACCTAATGGGACCCAGCTGGTGGGTGGAGGAGCTGGGGACAAGATCAGGTCTGCCTGACTCTAAAATGTGGCTCTTTCCAGGTGTCCTGCTACCTCCCTGAATATCCATCCATATGTCCACTCACCCAACCCCCCACCAACCTTCAGTTCATCTGTGCCTATGTTCTTGCATTTGTGTGTTTTTTCAGCTGGTTATTTATCCACCCATCTACCCACCTGCCCATCTAACCTACCTTCATTTGCTCATATATTCTTCTGGCTCTCCAAATCTCCATCCATCCATTCAACTATCAGTTCATCCATCAATATATTCTCTTTTTTTCAAATGCAACTTTATTTAGATATATTCACATACCATACAGTCATCCAAAGTGTACAATCAATTGTTCACAGTATCACCACATGGTTGTGTATTCGTCACCAATCTATTCTTTCAGTCATTAGTCCATCCTCTCAATTTCCTCTTCCCATTTATCCTACAATCCATCCATCCCCCCAATCATCTACTTTTCAATTACCAAAAACCTGATGGCTTAAAACAACACAAAAGTAGTCTCTTGCAGTTCTGGAGGCCAGAAGTCAAGGTCAGTTTTGCCATGACTAAATGAAGATGTTGGCTGGGACACGCTCCCTCTGGAGGCTCCGGGGGTGGATTTCTCCTTGTTTCTCCAGCTTCTCGGAGTGGCCGGTGCACCTTGGCTGGTGGCCACAGCTCTCTCCAATCTCTGGGTCTAACCCACTCTCTCTCTATTGTAAGGATATATGGGGCAGCTGTTAGGGTCCACGGAGATAATCCAGGATAAACGCCTTCTCTCCAAATCCTTAACTCAATCATCTCCTCTCCCATGTTAGGTACCGCCTTAGTGTGCTGAGGCTGCCATAACAAAGTACCGTAAACTGGATGACTTCAAACAACCGAAATTCATTCTCTCATGGTTCTGGAGGCCAGCAATCTGAAATCAAAGTGTCAGCAGGGCCATGTTCCCTCCGAAGTCCTTCCTTGTCTTTTCCAGCTTCTGAAATTTGGGGGCCGTTCTTGGTGTTCCTTGGCTTGTAGACGCCGCTGCCTCATTGTCCCGTGTCCATCTCCCTTGTGTTCATCGAGGTCTCCTCTTCCTTCTGATCTGGTCATACTGGCCCAGGACCTGCCCTAATCCCATTTGGCCTTATCTTGAGTAATCACATTTTTAAAGACCCTATTTCCAAATAAGGTCAAATTCATGGGAAGGGAGAAAGGAACCTGTCTTTTTGGGGGGATACAATTCAACCCATAACAGGTGATACTCTTGCTGTATCAGGTATATCAGAGGTTCGTTCCAGAAATAGAAAGTGAATATATCTTTGGGGGCCATTTTTCCTGTCTACCATCCCACCACACGTGCACACACCTGAATTTTTTGGAGCATAATGCCCCCTCACGCCTAAACGCTCCTGTGTGTAGTTTCCCTAAAACAAGGACTCTCCTTCATAACCAGCATAACCAACACGCGGCCATTCAAAATCGGGAAATCGATATGGATACAAACACAGCCATCTGATACAGACGCCCCACACCACCCCTTCATGTTTTGCCAACTCTCCCACTGTGTCTTTTTCTTCTTTCTGGTCCAGGATTCTCCTCAGGAACAGGCGGTGCATTTAGTTGTCACGCCTCATCCCTCGCTTCAGACTTTTACAGTTGCTGATGCCGATCCCGACCACCTTGTCAGGTTGGTGTCCGCTGGGAGTCTCTTACATGCAGTCACCATTTTTCCTATGTGATTGATTAGTAATTGATTAGTAATTTGTAGGAAGATATATTACGAGACCACAACCATGCCTATAGACTGTTCCTCATGAAACCTCCACCTGCCACCCTGAGCATCTATTGATGACTTCTGCCCGAATCGACCAGATGGCAGTTTTCTATTTCTATCCTTCCTTCTGTATTTACCAAAAGGGAGAACTTCCCCTTCTCCCCCATTTGTTTATTCATTTATTTATTTGTGTCAGTAAGGGCTCATGGATTCCCATTTTATTCAATGGATTGTAATCTATCACCACTGTTGTTTATTTTGATCCTCAAATTGTGCCTGTGTCTTTGGACATATCCCCACCATTCACTGAGCAGTTCCTTACTTTCTAATGCAAAACATTGTTCCTGAACCAGCCAGCCATTTCTCCTAGGAGCCCTGGTTCCTTCTTGTGGAGAGTGGTACTTAGAAACCAAGATCCAGGAACCCAGTAAGCATATTGCTAGTGCTGTGTCATTGCATCTAGGCTGAAAGAGCTAGGAAAGATCTGTATGTGTATGCATAGATATTGTCTTGGTTTCCTGGCTGTGGTCCCGTGTACTACTAAATGGGTTGGCTTGAACGAGAATTTATTGGCTTACTGTTTAAGTCTAGGGGACATCCAAATCAAGGCATCAGGATGGCAGTGCTTTCTCCCAGAAGACTATGGCATTCTGGGGCTGGCTGCCGGAGATCTTTGGCCCTTGGTTTTTCCATCACATGGCAATGCATATGGTGGCATCTTTTCCTTTCTCTTCTAGGTTCCGTTGACTGCCAGCCTCCACTCTCCACTTGGATTTCTCTTACTATTACTGAATTTCTTCTGCTTATAAAGAACTCCAATAATCTGGATTAAGAACCATCCTGTTTCACTTGGCCACACCTTAACTGAAATAATATCTTCAAAAGGTCCCCTCAACACCCTATACCACCTTTTGTCTTTGGCCATGGTGGTGGTGCCTCCACAGTGGGAAAGAAGAGAGGGATGGGAAAAGAATGGCCTGACTATCTTTCATTCTCCTTTAATCTTCAATCCCACCACCCCCTCTCTGACTTTCAATCCATAAACATGGTATATCTCCCCATTTACTTAGGTCTCCTTTAAAAGTTCTGTTAATAAAGTTTTATAGATTTTCTTGAAAATTGTTTCTTAGATTTATTCTTTGGTACATGATATTTATAAATGCTATTGTAAAATTTTATTTTATAACATCATTGTTGGTTGTACAGAAAAGGGCAGGCAGCAGATATGAAATTGCTGTCTTTAAAAAGGTCTCTTACAAGGTTGGCTCTTGGTTGAGGTCTGGAAATTTGACTCTCAGAAGGTTCCCAACTATCAGGTAACAGATAAGAGTAACGGTCATTGTGCAGACAATGTGCTGAACATCTCCTTTCCTTCTGAGGGTCTGGGATGTCGATGTGTGCCGGGCAGAGGGTGCTGTCTTTTATGAGCCCAATCTCCCTCACATATGGTGCATTTTCATTGCTGGAGGAAGAGTGAATTCTGCATGACCCCCTCATGGGAGGGAGAGAGCACAGGGGAGCCTGCTCATGGACCCCTCCAGACTCCATGGTGTCTCTGTCCCCTGCGATCTGGCTGTTTCCTAATTACCCTGATATAATAAATCTTAACTCTGCATACAACTACCTGCTGAGTCCTGTGAATCCTTCTAGTGAACCTCTGAATATGGGAGTGGTCTTGGGGACCCCAACACACTGGAACATGTAAATAAATTGCTATTAGTATATTTATTTTGTATCTAGCAACCTAGTTAAACTCTATTATTAATTCTAGTATTTTATCAGGAATTTATTTTGGATTTTCTAGGCTTATAACTACATCGGTAAATAATAATTGTCTTGTTTTTTCCCTCTTCAATTCTTATATTTATTTCTCTTTCTTGCCTTTCTACGTGGTCTAGTAGCTTCAGTACAGTGCTGACTACCACTTTTGAAGGGGTCATCCCTGTCTTGTTTCCTGATCTCAAAGGAAAAGCTTCCAATGTTTCACCATTAAATATGAATTTGCTCTAGATCTTTTGTAGAAATCCTTTACCAAAGAGATTGTGCTGGTTTTGATATACTATGTCCCCCCAAAAAGCCATGTTTTAATCCAATCTTGTGGGATATTTGTATTCGATTGTTTCCATGGAGATGTGACTCACCCAACTGTAAGTGAAACATTGTGATTAGATATTTCCATGAAGGTATGGCCCCTGCCCATTCAGGGTGGGTCTTATTTAGATTACTGGAGTCCTTTAAGAGACACTTGGGCACCAACAGAGATGCTAGGAGCCGACCAAGATGTCTGCTGACGCTTAGAGATGCTTGGAGATGCAGACAGAAGGACATTTGGAGGTGCTAAGCTAAGAGAAACCCAGAGGCATTCTGGAGAACGCCATTTTGAAAGGCAACCCAGGAGCAAAGGAACAGCAGACACCAGCCATGTGCCTTCCCAGCCGACAGACGTGTTCCAGACGCCATCAGCAATTCTTCAGTGAAGGTTTCCTCTTGTTGATGCCTTAGTTTGGACACTTTTATAGCCTTAGAACTGTAAATTTGTAACCTAATAAACCCTCTTTATAAAAGCCAATCTGTTTCTGGTGTCTTGCATAATAGCGGCATTAGCAAACCGGAACAGAGATTTTTCTTTTTTATATCATGAGTGGATGCTGGATTTTATCAAACTTTTTCCCCTACATTTGTATGATTTTTTTTCCCTTTAATCTTTTAATGTGATGAATTACATTGATTGATTGATGTTTTAAAGTTAAGCCAAACTTGCATTGTTTAAAAAAATTTTTTTTCCAAGTTGTAGGTTTACAGAAAGATCATGAAGAAAATACACAGTTCCCATATACCTGTCCCCATTTTTAACATTTTGCATTAGATTGGTACCTTTGTCACAACTGATGAGAGAATATTATAATTATATGATTAACTATAGTTCGTTTACATTAGGGTTCATTGTGTTGTACAGTCCTATGGTTGCTTGGTGGTGGTTGTTTTTAATAAATTTTTATTCCAGCAACATACATACCATCTAAAATTTCCCCTTTTAACCACATTTCAATGTAATTCAGTGGTGTTGATTACATTTGCAGTGTTATGTTACCATCACTGCCATACCTGATGAAACTTAATTTGGCCATGTTGCAGTATCCTTTTGATACAGTGTTAGATTTGATCTGCTCATGTTTTCCTTAGGATTCCCTCTTTCTCCAGCCTAAGAGAAATAGATGCTATAGAATTGGATTGCTATTTTATAGATGTAAGGACAAACTTGCCCCTGTGTCCACCTCCTGTTTTCTGCACCCTGCTCACATCTCTTCCCCAGGGGTCTGCCCCTCCTTCCAGTTTCTGGGGTGGGGTGGGGGAAACCTGGCACAATGGGGATCTCTTGCCTCCCAGCTTCACATTTTCTCTTTTCACTCTCACCCTCTCCATGGCCTGCAGACATGTTTTGAGTATTATCTACTACCTTGAAAAGAGAACCTTTTTTTAACAGCTTTCTCAAGATATAATTAACAATCCATTCACCTGTTTAAAGTATATAATTCAGTGATTTTTAGTATAGTCACAGGGTTGTGAAACCATTATATAATTTTAGGATCTTTTCATCCCCTCTCAAAAAGTAACCCCATTAGCACTCACCCACCCATTTCCCATCCCCGCACCCTCAAGCAACCACTATTGTACTTTAAATAGGTTTTTGTGTGGACATGTGTTCTCATTTCTCTATGCCTAGGAGAGGAATTGGTGGGTCATATGGTAACTCTGTATTTAAATTTGGGGGGAGGCGGGTAACAGCTTTATTGAGATATAATTAACATGCCATATACAATCTACCCATTTAAAGTGTACAATTCAGTGGTTTTTAGTATATTCACAGAGTTGTGAAACCACCACCACACCACAATCAAGATTAGAACATTTCATCACCCCGAAAGGAAACCCCACCCCTTAGCCATCACACCCCATGCCTCCCTCCTCCCAGCCCTCGGCAACCACTGGTCTCTACCTTCTGTCTCTATTGGCTTTGCCTATTCTGAATATTTCATATAAGTGGCATCTGTTCTAGTTTGCTAATACTGCCAGGATGCAAAACACCAGAAATGGATTGGCTTTTATAAAAGGGGGTTTATTTGGTTTCACAGTTACAGTCTGAAGGCCATAAAGTGTCCAAGGTAACACATCAACAATCGGGTACCTTCACTGGAGAATGGCCAATGGTGTCCAGAAAACCTCTGTTAGCTGGGAAGGCACGTGGCTGGCGTCTGCTCCAAAGTTCTGGTTTCAGAATGGCTTTCTCCCAGGACGTTTCTCTCTAGGCTGCAGCTCCTCAAAAATGTCACTCTTAGTTGCACTTGGGATATTTGTCCTCTCTTAGCTTCTCCGGAGCAAGAGTCTGCTTTCAACAGCCGTCTTCAAACTGTCTCTCATCTGCAGCTCCTGTGCTTTCTTCAAAGTGTCCCTCTTGGCTGTTGCTCCTTTTCAAAATGTCACTCACAGCTGCACTGAGTTCCCCCTGTCCATCAGCTCATTTATAGGGCTCCAGTGACTCAACTTAGACCCACCCCGAATGGGCGGAGCAACACCTCCATGGAAATCATCCAATCAGTGTCATCACCCACAGCTGGGTGGGGCGCATTCCAAAGAAACACTCAAAGAATTACAATCTAATCACCACCGATAACATCTGCCCACACAAGATTACATCAAAGATAATGGCGTTTGGGGGGACATAATACATTCAAACTGGCACAGTATCATACAACATGTGGTCTATTGTGTCTGGCTTTTTTTCACTCTGCACGATATTTTCAAGGTTGATCTATGTTGTCTTGTGTCACAGAATTTCATTCCTTTTTGTGGCCAAATAGTGTGCCATTGTGTGGCTATATCATGTTTTGTTTATTCATTCATCAGTTGAAGGACATTTGGCTTATCTCCACATTTTTGGCCACTGTGAATTAGGCAGCTACAAACATTTGCGTACAAGGTTTTGTGCGGAAGTATGCTTTCAATTCCCTTGGGTATGGAGCTGGGAGTGGAATTGCTGGGTCTATATGAAAATTTTATGTTTAGTGTTTTGAGGAACTTCCAGACTGTTTCCTTTTACCTGCTTCCCAGTAGTATAAGAGGGTTCTGCTTTCTCCACATCCTTGCCAACACTTGTGATCATCTGTTTCTGATTTTAGCCATCCTCATGGGTGTCGAGTGGCAGCTCCTTGTGGTGTTGATTTGCTTCTCCCTGGTGGCTGCAGTGGTGCTTCTTCTCGTGTGCTAATTGGCCATTTGTATATCTTCTTTGGAGAAATGTCTGTTCAGATTCTTTGTTCATTTTCAGTTGGGTAGTTTGTCTTTTCATTATTGCGTTGTAAGAATTCTTTTTATATTCTGGATAAAACTCCCTTAACAGATATATCATTTGCAAATATTTTCTCCCACACTATGGAAAACAGCCCTCTTTGGACCCAATGTTTTCTCTTCAGTTGTTGGTATTCTTCCTTTAATCATTCATCTAATTTTTATCAAATGCCAGTGATGTACCAGGCATCTGGGGATGTACCAGTGAACAGAACAAAATGTCCCTGCCGTCCTGGAGCTTACGTTCTAGCTGGGGAGAAGGACAATACATGTGCGAGCAAGGCACACCTGAAGCCAGGCAGGGGCAGGTGCGGGACCAGCTTCGTAGCTGAGCAAGTGGGGCCCCTGCTCAGAAGGACTCCACGTGTGCTTTAAAGCTCTGCTGTTGCCATTTTGAAATTCTTACTAATTTTGTGAACAAGAGGCTCCACGTTTTTGCACCGGGCCCTGCCGATTTTGTCGCCGATTCTGGTGCTATGAAGAAGTAAAGTCGATTAAGGGCCTGGCTGGGACTCTTTTAGCCAAGGCGGTCAGGGACGGGCTCCCCGGGAGGTGAAATTCTGAAATTTGAGCAGAGACCTGAGGAGGTAGGGGAAGGAGCCCTGGCTTTCTGGGCTAAGAGAAGAGCAGGAGGCCGATGTGGCTGAAAGGGAGTGAGCAACGGGGGAAAGGGCTGGAGATAAGGTCAGAGGAGACAGAGCAGGAGCCTGGAGGCCATCATGAGAACTTGGGATTTTGTTTTTTTGCAAGAAAAATGTGTAAAATCTTTTCACAATTCAAACTTTGAGATGAATAAAATGGGTGGCAATGGCATCTGCCTCTGAGTTTGATTTATAAAAATATTATTGAGTTCAATTATCTATATTTTTCTATTTTGTTTGGGGAACGAGAGAGAGAATGTCTTTTTTATAATATAAAACATCACACTCTGACATCATTTATCATGATATCGTCTGGAATTCCAAAAAATGTCCTGTTTGGGATGATCTGGGTGTTTGTGGGCTTGACATTTGATAGAAGTTGGGCAACCGAATATCGTAGTAGTGCCTTTTTCCTACATATACTCTGTCACTCAAGGCGTAGCGTTTACCTACAGCGTCACTGGCAATTAAAACTGAAAACAGGCAGGAGACATAACGGAGTCGGGCAAAAAGCAAATATAATTTATTTCTCCTCCAAGATGTACCAACAATCCTTTCTGCTTGGAGGGTTACCTGAAAAATACCATCCTCTGTGAGTCTCAGTGAGCTCCACTCGGGAGAATCCAGGGACTGAACGGGGGAAATGAAAGGCAGAAAAATTCTCCATCCACTGTCTGTCGGCTCCTTCCGGAAACAAGCAGGGAGTTTATCGGTGGAGGTTATCCGTGCGTGGCACACAGGGCTCCCTTTCCAATTGTTTTGGAGACAGGCAAAGCGATCCCCAGAGCCTGGAAAAGGCAGCTGTGCATCACCTGGACTTCTCGGGCCAAGGTTCTGCTGCGGACTTGATATGCAATATGAACAAATTGCAGGAAACAGCTGATAAAGAATACAACATTCCAGGAAAATACATTGGCTGCCCAGACATCTACTCAAGCCCAGACAGCTGAGCAGAGAAAGTTCAATCCTGGAAAATCGAAGACAGAAAGGAGTCCAAGAAATCCACTTCCACCCATGAAACCTACTACAACGAAAATACTGACAAGGGGATAAATTGCCCCTCTGGTCTCTTGCTTCCAGCTTGTGCAGACTTGGTGTTCATCGATTAGGTCTACGGAAGCCCGAATTTCTTCCCATGGCTGTACTATTGTCTGGTTCACTTCTCAGCTACCTTTGGGTGACACTGAAGTAAGTAATTAAGTCCTTTGCTTTTCCATCGTTAGAGTTTTGCTTGGTCTTCACAAACCCAGAGAAAGCCTGGGTGCTGGAGCCGCTTGCAGTTTTGCTGTGTATGGATTTTGAAAAATTAAGAATCCCAGGCTCATTTGTTTAAGCTCATTTGGGCTCAGGTTTTGATCTAGTCCATTAATATTTTGCTGTTTCCTTTCTTTCCGTGGCCCTGAGCCACCAGAACATCAGGTTTTCCTCTCAGTGTATATTCACCACCTTTAACAACCTTTTCCGTGTCGCGCGGTTTCTGTGCATCTGGTAGTCAGGACGGCTGGGTGGTTCTGCCTGGGGATTGCTGGTGATAGTGCAGCCAAGGTGTTGACTGGGACACTGTCATCCAAAGGCTCACTTCCAAAGCGGCTCACTCACACGGCTGTCAAGCCGCTCCCCGGAGGCCTCGCTTCCTTGTCAGGTAGATGGGGCAGTGAAATGTCCTCTTGACGCGGCACTGGCTTCCCCCGGGGGAGCGAGCCAAGAGACAGCAAGGTGGAAGCTGCAGCATCTTTCATGACCTAGCCACGGCCATGCCATCATTTTTAGAATATCCCATTGGTACCCAGAGCGGCCCCTCTCAGTGCAGAGGGAGCTGTACTAGGGCGTGAGTTCCAGAAGGCGAGACTCACTGGGGACCATTTGGGAGGCTGGCAACCATCAGGGTGACTCCATCGCAGAATTTTGAGCAGGAAGTGAAATGAGGTGTGTGTGTATATGCAGATACGTGTAGGTATAAATACATGTGTGTGTGTATGTGTGTGTGCACACTTGTCTATATGGATATGTGTATGTGCAATAAGTGTGCAGGTACCTAAAATAACAGTTTATTATTGTTATAGTTAACATATGAACTCTTAGTTTATTGTATGCATTTTGTTATTACACAACACATGGAAACAGAGCCATACATATAATTAGACTCTCTTTTCCTCCAAAGGTGATCACCCCTTTGTCGTGAAACAGTAAAAACTTACTGTTTTACAACAAGCTTTCCCCCTTAATGCACAGCCGTGCCCCACTTTGACAGTCACCCAGGCCACACTGCTCTCCAGTTTGATCCCAAAGTATGGTGGGCACACCAAAGGACCCTTCTAAGGCAGAGCTCCTCGAGCTCTCAGGAGCCATCTCCTCTCTTGGGATTTTTAGGCAGTG
Source organism: Choloepus didactylus (assembly GCF_015220235.1). NCBI lineage: Eukaryota > Metazoa > Chordata > Mammalia > Pilosa > Megalonychidae > Choloepus > Choloepus didactylus. The sequence goes on along the minus strand of NC_051333.1, from coordinate 3,140,818 downwards.
CGTGCTTTGCAGCAATATGTACCCCAGAAAAGGCCATGTTCTTTTGCTCCATCCCTGTGGGTATAGACCTATTGTAGGTGGGAACTTTTGGTTAGTTTCTTTCAATTGAGCTGTGACCCCACCCATTCAAGGTAGGTCTTAATCCTTTTAGTGGACTCCTTTATAAGGGGATAAGAGAGAGACACCCACAGAGCTCAGAAAGGAGGCCACTGGAACCAAAGTGGAAAGCAACGAGACCCGAGAGCAAAGACCAGCAGACACCGGCCACGTGACAAAGGAACCCCGGATCCAGCAGCCTTTCTCAGAGAAGGTATCGTCCCCTTGATGCCTTAACTGGGACGTTCTCATGGCCTTAGAACTTTAATTCTAAGCTAATAAACCCCCACTGTAAAAGCCAATCCATTTCTGGTACATTGCATTTTGGCAGCTTTTGCAAACTGAAAAAGGCAGCCTCAGCTGGGGCCCGAGATTCTGCATTTCTACCAAGCTCCCCAGTGATCCTGATGCTGCTGGCCCACGGGCCACACTTTGAGTAACAAGGTCAGAAATGAAAATCATTCATTACGAAATATTCAAGCATGCTGTCTGGAAGCGGAGCCTTGGAATCTGTGTTGTAACCAAATTCCTGAGGTCACTCTTTTTTTCCTCTCTCTCGTGTGTTTATTTCATTTTTATTCAGATAACATAAAATTTACCACTTGAAAGTGTGCAATTCAGCAGCATTAAGTACATTCTCAAGTTGCACAACCATCACTGCTTTCTAGTTCCAGAACATTCTATCACTCCCATAGGAAACCCTGTCCCAAGGAGCAATCACTTTCCATTCGTCCCTCCCCCCAGCTGCTGGAAACCACCCATCTGCCTCGTCTCTACGGATTTGCCTGTTCTGAGCATCTCATATAAGTGGAAGCATGCACGATGTGGACTTTTGTGTCTGGCTTCTTTCACTCAGCATCATGTTTTTGAGGTTCATCCACGTTGTAGCATGAATCCAAGCGAGGTTCCTTTTCCAAGACCATTTTTATTAAAGCATCTTATAGCATCTGAGGCTGGAAAACCTCTAGGCTGGCTTTCAACAGCTGGATTCTTTCTGGGCACTGGAGCCCAGGGGTTGGGCCAGTCTAATCACCTCCCTAAGTCTCCCTTTGCTCCCCTCTAAAATAGGGATAACAGCTCAGTCATTCTCACTGAGGCTATTTGCACCATGATCAGTGTGTGTGACAAGCTCTGTTAACTGTCAGATATTGTTGTCCCATCTCCAGCTGTGCTATAATCAGTCCAACCAATCTCCTGCTACTGAACATTCAGCTTTCTCCTACATATCTTTCTACATAGACATTTTAGCACTTGTCCATAGAAGTGGAATTGGTGGGCCAAAATTTTTATTTTTCCTTAGAAAATATTTCCCACACGTAAGGAAAGAGCAAGTAGTAATAAAATGAACTCATGGTTTCCACCTCCAGGCTTAAAAGAATATTGCAATTAATGATGGCCCGTGTGTGCTTCCTGACAGCACCTGCCCATGCAGGTCCATGCGCTTTTACAGCCCCTGTCCACACACAGCATTTGTTCCACGTGCGATGACACAAGGCTAAGCAGACTTCTGCGACTAGCAAAATGAAGCTTTTGGGAGTGTCCAGGTTGAAACACGGGGCGCTGGCCCGTTTGCTTTCACGGCTGGAGGGTGTCCCCTTTCTTGCCTGCACGGAGCACGACCCTTTTAGCCGGTCTTTAGCGGATGCACCTTGAGGCTAATTCCAATTCTCTGCTGTTAGCAGCGCCACCGTGGCGGGCACGCTTGCGCTTCTCGTTTGGTACGCGTGTGCACGAGTTTCTCCCGAGTGTGTCCCGAGGAGCCGCAGGCTGGGTCAGGAAGGGCTGCACTTCCAAAGTTCACACGTACCGGTGGGATTTTTCCGGACGGAGGGTCTCCCAGAGAGAGGATCTAGGGTGGCTCTGGTTTTATGGGTGGACAGCTGAGGCCCAGAGCCGGCAAGCCACTTCCGCGACGTCACAGGGCGGCGCAGGATCCGTCAGCTTCGTCCCCACTGGTCGGGCAGGCACGCGTTCATTCATTCATTCATTCATTACGCGTGCAATGAGTATCCGCGAAGCACCCACTGTGCGCTGCCTCTTTTCCTAGGCGCAGAGGGAGAGCGGGGAGCAAGCCCGAGGCCGCCCGCCGGCCCACGGAGCTGCCCGTTCTGGGCGTCAAGATCAGGGATTGCTAATTATTAGCAATTGTCTCCAGAACTGAAGCGGGGGAGGTGCGTCCCAGGGGAGCGCCCCAGGATTCAGAGGCGTCTCCAAACTTCTCAAGGGGTGTCCCCCACTTCTCAATCTCCCTGTTTCCCACCCGTCCATATCGCGGGGAAGCCCCACAGAGTTACGGTGGGTATTCCTCAAATTAAACGGGGTGTTCGGGATGCAGAGCGCTGTGGGAGGGAGGGAGAGGGACGAGCCCTTTGTGCCCAGGCTGGGCTGTCAATAAAGTTCAGTCGCCCTGGCAACAGCGCTCCCCTCCACCGCTGGGCGTGGCGACGGGGTGCGCGCGCAGCCCCCCTCCCCGCCGCGGCTTTTTCCCTCCGGCTCCCGTAGGTTTCCCGAGAAAGAGAAGAGGGAGGTCACGGCACGACGGTGACGGGCGAAGGTCTTAGCCAATGGCAGGATGAGCCGCGCCAAGGCCAGCCAATCATGTGCGAGCTCTGGAGCCGGCAGCGCCCACCCTTGTTGCTCTTGGACCTGAATAACCTGACACAACGCGGGGCTCCGGCAGAGAGGAAGGCGGGGACACGTTTCCATGGCAGCTGCGGAAGGACAGCCGCGTGAGCCACTAGCAGCAGTCGGCGGCGCTTGACGGCCGCGCGGGCGTGGCGGGATTTTGTCGGGGCACTGTCGGGGGGGCGAGCAGGGAGGGGAAGAGCGGGGCTCGGCCAATGGGCGCGGCGCGGGCTCCATGGCAACCGCGGAGTGGCGGTGGCCTGGGCCAATGGGGGACCGCGGAGCCCGCGGCGGGCCGGGCCGGCGGAGCAGACAGGAGGCGCGGGGACGACGTCTGACGAGAGAGCTGGAGGCGGCGGCGGCGGCGGTGGCGCGGGCGCCCGAGGAGGCGGCGGAGGAGGAGAAGCGGGTGAGGGGCGGCGCGGGGCCCGACCTCTGAGCCCCCCCACAGCCCCCGCCCGGCGCCGCCTTGGCTCCGCGTCGCCCCCGGCCCCGACTGCCCCGCGCCCCGCCTGGCCCCTCCTGGCCTTCGGGCGCCTCAGTCTCCGGCCCTCGGCGGGCCCGGGCTCCTCTCGCCGCCCCCCGGCCTTCCCCGGGCCCCTCTCCGCAGGTCCACCCAGGCCGTCCCCTGGCCTCCCGCCCCGGAGTCGGTCCCGGTCTCCTTCTGGCCTCTGCCTCCCCAGGGCCCTCCCTGGCCCCTCTCGGCCGCGTCCTGACACTCGGCCAGCTCTCCACCTCCTCTCTCCCCGCCCTCCTGCCTCGGGACCCCTGCCCCAGCCGCCCTCGCCCGCTGCCATCGACGCCCCCGGGCTGCAGGGGCTTCCCGCACTCACCCTGCCCTGGGGCCACGGCAGGCCACGGGCAGCCTCGGGGCTTTCTCCTCCCCCACTTCGCTCTCTCCCCTTCCTTCTCTTTCTTTGACCTGCTCTGTCTCGCCACACTGTTACTGCCCCCCCTTTGTCTCCCGAGCCCCCTCCCCCTCCCCCCCCACCCCGGGGATCCTCGGAGAGGGAGCAGGTGCTGGGATCCCTCCTACGCTCTCCCTCCCCTCACCCCCGCAGGCTGCCTGGGGCTTCACCCAGCGCCTCCTGACAACCCTGAGGGCTGCCGGGGAGGGGGGAGACGGAGGCGGGAGGAGGGTGGCCGTCGGGGGTGGGGGTGGGGGGGGTCTCCGTGGCCAGGTCTTCTCCGACTCCCCCTCCTTCAGCGCCAGGCCCTTAGGGTTATACCAGACTGCCAATTAGTCAGCCTTCCCTGGGCCCAGAGGCACTATGTATGCTTGTGCACGCGCGTGTGTAAGGGGGAGCCGATGCGCGTGCTTGGGGGGAATCAGCAAGTCGTCTGCATGGGGGATCAGCATGGGTGTGCTTGGGGCTCAGCGAGCAGGTGCATGGGGGGGTCAGTGAGGGTGTAGGAGGGGTTCAACGAGCGGTATGCCTGGGAGTTGGTGAGCCTGTATGTGGTGGTGGGGGGGATCAGTGAGGGTGTGCATGGGGTTCAGCGAAGGTATACATGGGGGTCGGTGAGCCTTTACAGGGGGTGGGGGGATCAGTGAGGGCATGCATGGGGGTCAGTGAAGGGATGCATGGGGGTTGGTGAGCCTTTACGGGGTAGGGGGTGAGATCAGCACAGGTATGGGGGCATCAGCGAGGACGTGCATGGGGGTTGGTGAGCCTGTATGGGGGGCATGGGTCAGCGAGGGTGTGCACGGGGGTCAGCACGGGTGTAGGGGAGTCAGTGAGAGTTGGGGGTAAGTTTGCATGTGTTGGGGTTTGTGTGTGTACATGTTGGAGTATCTGGTTGCACACATGTGTGCACATGGAGGGTTCTTGGGGGAATCTACTCCTGAGCATGAGCGAGTAACAAACGACTGCCCTTTGTTCTGCCACTGTCCATGCTGTGGGAAGGACTTGCAGCACTTGCGTTTCATCCTTCCTCGCGAATCCTTGCTTGCTCTTCACTGACAACTCTGTGAAATCAGCACTGCTTTTTCCCCATTTCATAGATGAGGACACCGAAGGGCTCGCCTGAAGTCATACCCTGTATATAAACGTCCGGGAGCAAGCACAGAGTCTGGGTCCCCTTCCCCCAGCCTGGGGCTCCGCCCTCACCCCACTCTCCTCCCGGCCAGAAGCAGCATGGTCCGTGGGGCACCATGGGGCCCGACAGAGTGACAGCCAGAGAACTGTGTGAGAACGATGACCTGGCCACCAGCCTTGTCCTCGACCCCTACCTCGGCTTCCGCACCCACAAGATGAACGTCAGGTGAGGCAGTCTGTGGGCATGGGTGGGCCCGAGGGACCCGGGACCCCTGCCCTTCCCTGCCAGCCCTCAGCCCAGTCCTCCCCTCAGCTCTGACTGGGGGTTGGGGGTGGGGCCTGGGAAGGCCCGGAGGGAAGTAGCCAAGGCCCTGGGACCCAGGCGTGCCCTCTCCCCCAGCCCCGTGCCGCCCCTGCGGCGACAGCACCACCTGCGCTCAGCGCTGGAGGCCTTCCTGAGGCAGCGGGACCTGGAGGCTGCATACCGGGCCCTGACGCTGGGAGGCTGGATGACCCACTACTTCCAGAGCCGGGGCCCGCGGCAGGAGGCTGCCCTCAAGACCCACGTGAGGGAGCCCTTCCCCTCCCCACCCTCGGCCTTCAGGTCCACCCCCGTGGCCGCTTCCGGCCCCCCAGCCCCATCCGGCAGACACTGCAGAGCCCTAAGCCCTTGGCGAAGCCCCTGGCACTCCCTGACTTCCCAGCCATTTGGACCATCTGAGACGAGGAGTGAGACTCCTGGGAGAGGAGAGTCGGGGGCCCTCTGAGATGGATCCATCCTCTTCATTTGACAGATGAGGAAACTGAGGCCCCAAGAGGGGACGTGAGTTCCTCAAGACCATGCAGCAAGTCAGTGACAGAGCAGGCCTAGAACCCGAGAGGGGGCTGTGGGCATCCCTGCCCCCATCCTCACCCCACCCACCCCTCACCTTCCCCAGATCTATCGCTACCTCCGCGCCTTCCTGCCGGAAAGTGGCTTTGCCATCCTGCCCTGTACCCGCTACTCCCTGGAGACAAACGGAGCCAAGGTCGTGTCTACCCGTGCCTGGTAAGAGAGGGGAGCTCACAGCTTGGGGTCCCACAACTAACAGGAGGCGTCTCCTCCCTCAAGGGCTGCTGGGACACCCCCATGCCCTTGGAGGAGATAGGGATTGCTGGGGCAGGGGGTGGTGAGAATCCAGCAGCTGGCCTGGAAGATCCCTGTGGTCAGGGGCTGTCGGGGAACAGGCCAGGAAGGTCTTCCAGGGCAAAGACCCTCGTACCCACCATAGCACTGTTGGCTGATGAGCCCCAGGGTGCCCAGGGCTGCTGGGGAAAGAGAGCTGACCTCCTGCCACCGAGGACCGCAGCTGCCTTTCTTTCTGCCCTACCTGAGCTCCCACGAGCACCAAGTGCTGCAGGGCCTGGGCCTGGGGGGGAGCAGGAAACACCTCCAGAGGTGAAGGCAGGTGGTCACCAAATGAACACGCAAGTCGTTATCCCGGCTCAGTGCTTTAGCAGAGACCCAGGGGCCCTGAGAGCAGTCCCCAAAGTGAGTGGGAGGCTGGTGGCCAGGTCCCAGCAGCTGAGGGAGCAGGGCCCGGGGAGGTGAGGGAAGGCCCCCTGGCTACAGCCCGAGTGAGGGAGCAGAGGAGCGCTGCGGAGGGAACTCGGAGGCCAGCGGGTGGGTCTGTGTCCAGCTGCAGGCCGGGCACAACTGGGAGCAGGAGGAGGATTCTGCCTCTGCTGGTGGAGAGCAGTGGGTGGCTCTTGGGGCTGCACATGGAGAGAAAGCGACGGTGGGCGTGAGAGACGTGGAAGGCGGGTGCCTGTGCGGATGCCCCCAGAAAGGAGGCCCTTGTCCCTGGGTGCTCCTGGGAGCACTGAGCCCCGGCCCCAGGCAGCCACCGGGAGGCACGGTTCACGGCCCACGGCGGCTCTCCCGCAGGAAGAAGAACGAAAAGCTGGAGCTGCTGGTGGGCTGTATCGCCGAGCTGCGGGAAGCCGACGAGGGGCTGCTGAGGGCCGGCGAGAACGACTTCAGCATCATGTACTCGACCCGCAAGCGGAGCGCCCAGCTCTGGCTGGGTCCGGCCGCCTTCATTAACCACGGTGAGGCCCTGAGGCCAGGCGGCGGGGCGGGGCGGGGCAGACCTCCTCCCTGGCCTGCTCACGTGTCTCTTCTCTCCTGACCCTGACCGGCTCCAGACTGCAAACCCAACTGTAAGGTAAGGCCCGCAACCCCGAGGGGAGGGGCCGCGGGAAGCCTGGAGGCCCCGGGGAGGGTGTCTTTGGTCGTGTGTCTCCAGCGCGCCCCACTGAGCCAAGTGCTCCGATACCCCCGGTCTCCCCTTGTCCCGAGGCTGCCAGAGCAGGGAGGGGCTTGGGCTTGGCCCGTGTCACCAGGCAGTTTGTACAAAGTCCCTGTCAGACCCGGGGCAGACAGAAGGAAGTGGCCGGGTCCCAGCCCTCGGGAGCCCCCTGCCTCGCCAGCAGATACGCACACACGGGACTCTGGCAGGCAGAGAGGCTAAGGGTGTGGGGACGTCACGAGCTGGCTGGGGCTGAGTCACCCTGTGTGGGCCAAGGCCAGGGACCCTCCCGATGGAGGTGGCCTCGCACTGGGCCCTGGTGGCGCAGGCTGTGATGGGAAGCTCTCGGGCAGAACTTTCCGGGCAGCAGGAATGGGGTGCTGTGAGAGCAGAGGACCAGAGCGGAGCTGGGCCGGAGAGGCGGGTGTGTCCTGCAGGTGCTGAGGGTCAGGAGTGGGTAGCAGGTGCAGAGGGGGCTGCACACTGGCTATGACCCCCAGACGCCTGGCGCGGAGGACCCATGCAGAGGCGAGTTCACCATGAGCAAGCCCCGGGTCTGTGCTCAGGGAACTTGGCCTCTCTGGGCTGCTCTTACGCTGCAAGCCAGCGGCGTGAGTGGGCAGGGGTGGTGGCCAGTTCTGGGAGGTGTCGGGCCCAACAGCACTGCGACAGGCGTGCACCAGCTCCTGGGGCACAAAGGAGAGCCCCGGCCTGCTCTGCGCTCCAGGACTGGGAGCTCCCAGTGCAGACAGGCTCGAGCTGGGTGTTGCAGGACGTCTAGACTTTGCCCGGGAGAAAGGGCTCTGGGAAGAGGGCATCCCAGGCAGGAACCATGAGGGCCAAGGTGTCAAGGGGGTGCTGCGTCATGCAGAGCCGGCCTAGGGCGGGGAGCGGTGCGCACAGGTGAGGGGCCAGGTCGGGGCTCTGTTGTCCTTCCACCCCGGGGGAAGGAGATCAGGTCTGGTTTTAGCTCGCCCGCAGCTGGTGTCAGGAGAGACAGGAAGGGGAGACCTGGAGAAGCTGGTGAGCAGAGGTGTGGGGCCGTGAGACAGGCGGGGAAGGTGCAGGACCTGACGCCGACAGGGTGCCGTAGCCAGTGTGGTTTGGAGTCAGGCTAGCAGGCGTGTATCAGGCTGGAGTGGACAGACAGATGGCCGTGCTTCTACCCCTTCCCAGGTGGGGAGCCTGGAAGCAGAAGCAGGCAGGAGGTGCCCATGGCAGGGCTGGAGGCGGGACGAAGTGAGGTCGGGGAGGTGGGCCCGATGGGAGAGGGGCTGCCACGAGGGGACAGATGCGCGCGAGGCAAGGAGCGTCCACCGTACGCCGCCCAGGTCGGCTCAGGTCGTCGTCCTGCAGTCGGTGGAGCCGCCTGTGGGAAGGGCCGTCGAGGGCGGTCCGTCGTGCAAGGGAAGCAGAGCGTGGCGGCCGGCCTGGCCAGCGGCTGCGTCAGACCCGGTGGCGCCTCCCGGCTCGCCGCACCCGGCCTACCCCGCCTCCCAGGACAGGGCTGGGGCCGCGCGCGGGCGGGGGTGCCCCGGCAGGCACTGAGTGGCCGGCCCCCAGTTTGTGCCCGCAGACGGGAACGCGGCCTGTGTGAAGGCGCTCAGGGACATCGAGCCGGGGGACGAGGTGACCTGCTTCTACGGCGATGGCTTCTTTGGGGAGAAGAACGAGCACTGTGAATGCTACACCTGCGAGAGGTGGGCGGGCGGAGCTGCCAGGGGCCGGAAGTGCGTCCTCAGGGCCCACAGGGCTGGGAGCCCGTTCCCGAGCCCCTCCTCTGTCCCGGCCCCGCAGGAGAGGCGAAGGGGCCTTCCGCCTGCGGCCCAGGGAGACCCTGCCCCCGCGGTCCCTGGACAAGTACGAGCTCCGGGAAACCAAGCGGCGGCTGCAGCGAGGCCAGGACGGCGCCGGCTGGCAGGGCCTGCTGGGGCTGCGGGCCTGCGCCCACCCCTCCCCGCTGCACCGGGACCTCTTCTGTGGTGAGCAAGGGTCTGGGACCCCGAGGGGCCTCCTGCCCCAGCTCCCCCATTAGTGCCCCCCTTTCCCCTTCTTTTCTCTTCCCATTTGGCTTGTCTCCTGAGTGCTCAAGGGGTCCCTCCATCTCTGTGCCCTGCCAAGACCCCTCCTCCCTCTGCCTCAGCCACCTTCTGCCTCCTGGCTCGAGAGCACAGGGAGGCAGGCCGGGCAGCAGCTACCGCCTGGGCGCTTTTGCAGAGGAGCCCAGCAAGCCTGCCCCCCACACGCGCTGACCCCTTCTCCTTTGTCTCTCTCTCCCTTCCCTCAGCTGCCTGCCAGCCCTTCTGCCTGCCACCCTCCGGCGCCCACCCCACAGCCTCACCCCTCTGGCTCCAGTGGCTGCCTCGGCCCCCTGCCCGGCTACGTCCCCGCAGGCGCCGCCGCCCTAGGCCCCGCCGCACGCTGGGGCCCCTCATGCTCTGTGCCGCCCGAGTGCCCCTGCACCCCTGGGGGGGCTGTGGCCCACGCTGCCATCTGCGTGCAGAGGCCGTGGTGGCCCTGGGCACGCCCCCCCGAGCCTGCTGGGCCCCGCAGCAAGACTGGCACTGGGCCCGGCGCTATGGGCTGCCCGCCGTGGTGCGCGTGGACCTGAGCCGTGTGGCCCCTGCTCCGCCGGCCTGCCCTGTCCCCCCTGGGACCCCAGGCCCTGCACTCGGACCCAAGCAGGCTCTGGCCTTCACCCCATTCTCCCCGCCCAAGCGCCTGCGCCTGGTGGTCAGCCATGGCTCCATCGACCTGGACGTCAATGGTGACGAGCCGTGACGGGGTGGGCGCAAGGCCGACGTGAGAGGAGATGGCTCTCCCCAAGGCTCGCCCCAGCCCCAAGTCCCTGGGGACTCGTGGACCTCGAGGAGCCGCCCTTGGACCTCTGGGAGGGAGCTGACCCTTGACCCCAGCACAGTGCTGACCCTCGGAGGGGGTTGGTTTGGATCTGGCCCTCCCAACTGCTGAGCCCTGAGCCGCCCCCATTGCAGGGAGCCCTGGCCACGTGCTGCCCTCCCCCAGCCTCAGGACCGAAGGAGCCGCCTCTGTCCCCACTCGCCTTCTGCCACAGCCCATCCCTCCCCAGGGAGCAAAGCCATAAGGGTGGGGGCCACCCATGGCATCTCCCCCTTGAGCCCAGGCCTCAGGAGAAAGGAGAACCTATTGGGGGTGGTACCCCTCGGAGGGGAGCGGTGGGTTCGCGGCCCTGCAGCTGTCTGTGGAGGGGGAAGGTGGAGGTGCCCTCCTCACCCCCACGGCTCTCAGGGAGGCCGGGCGCGGCCTCAGCTTTCTCATGGTGCTATCCTGGTGCTACGGGGGTGGGTGCGCTCCCCCCCCCCCACACCAGAACTGGGTATGTTGGGGGATTGGAAGCACTTGAACTTTTTATTTTATTAAATCCTTGGTATAAGCAGCACCCCTGGAAGTGTTTTGTCTTTATTTTGTTTTTGAGGGCATGTCAGTAGGGGGACGAGCCCCTGCCTTGCTGTGGAGCCCAGGAGGGGCAGCCCAGGCCCTGGACTGGAGGTTCTGGAGACTGCCCAGCACGTGGGCTTTAAGAGAAGAAAGGGGGTCCCGTCCCCCAGCTGCTTCCTGCGCACCCCCAGAGGCGTTCTCGGTGGCCGTCGCACCACTGTTTGGGAGGCTGCTCCCCGTCTCCCGACGAGGTCGCTGCGGTACAGCTGGGTGGAGCGACCTGCCCCTTGTCCCACCGCAGGCGCCCGAGGGTGCAGCCGAGCGCAGGGAGGGTGGGGCTGCCGCGGGGGCAGGGGCTCGGGTCTGCGTCTCCGGGACCAGGATCACAGCCGCTCACTTCTTGAGCCTGCCATTGCCCCTTAACTCACGGCCACCCCCACAGCCCCCCGAGACGCCAGCGACAATGGCTCACGGTTAGGCGTGCTTGCCGCAAACGTGTGCCCCCAGCAGGCCACCCGAGCGCCTCCAGGTCGGACGGGGCTGCAGCCCCCGGTTTACTTCCTCAGAGTTGGCAGCCTTGGGGGCCTCACCCTGGAGGTGCACAGGGTGTGAGGACCCACCAGGGGCAAGCAGGCCTGTGGGGGGGTCCAGCTGAGGGTCCGCAGGCACGGCCGGGAGGATAGGGTAGCCGGGGCATGGTTGAGAGCAGGGCTTTTTAGGGGGAACTTTATTTATTGAGGTGAAACTCACGTGAGATTACCTGGTTTAAAACGAACGACTGGTGGTGGTGCATTCGCAGTGCTGCACGGCCGTTGCCACCTTGGTGCCGGTGCACTTGCCCCTCGAGCAGCTGCCCATCATCCTCCGTCCCCCACCCAGCAGCCTCCAGTCCTGGTGTCGCCGGATCGTCTGTTCCGTGTCAGATGAGCAAAACCCACAGTGTCCGTCCTTTGTGCGGGGCTTTGTTCCCTTAGCGTAATGTCTCCAAGCTTCGCTCATACGTCAGGCTCCGGTTCCTCAGCTGGATGATGTTCCACGTGGGGGTGGACCTTGTTTGGCTTCTGCGTTCGTCTGCAGGTGGGCACTTGGGTCGTTCCCCCGTTTTGGCCGCCGTGAAGAGGCTGCTGTGAGCGTCGGGGGGCAAGCCTCTGCCCCAGTGCCTGCTTTCGGTTGCTTGGGTGCATCCCTAGGAGGGGAGCTGCGGGGTCACGTGTTTCTATGTTTAGCTTTTGAGGACCCGCCAAACTTCCACAACAGGTGTTTTCTTTTACTTTTAAAACTTATTTAGATAAAACTACTGAAGGTAGACTTTTTCATTCTTTTCATAAGAGAAGAGCTGTCTTTCTTCAGTGCAAATTCTACTAAACCCTGTTGGTTTTCCGCTGAAGTTAAATGTTACTGGTAAGCACGGAGAGGGCCCCGGGTCAGCCTGGGGTAGTGAGGAAGATGAAGGCTGACGTGGGGCCCAGTGTGGCACGGCAGTCACTAGGGGATCTGTTCCTCCGAGCAAGCTGAAGCCACATATTTCAAAACTTGTTTCTAGATGAAGATGACAGCAGGGCAGGGATTCTCGCCCTGGGATTCCTGGAGGAACGCTGAGGCTTCTAAGAACCTCCTGAAATCTTACTTTAAATGTCCCAGCTGTGTATTCATACGAACGTTTTTCTGGGGCGGGGGAGAAGGGTCAGAGCCTCATGAAATTATCAGAAGTGTATGGGACCCAAAAGAGACTGAAACTGAACAGTTAGAGCAGGGGTTCTCCACCCGCAGCGCTGGCATCTGGGGCCGGGTCCCGTCTTGCTGTGAGCCGCCGTGTCCCGAGCGTCTAGGTTGGTGAGCGCCGTCTCGGGCCTCCGCCGCCGGGTGCCAGGAGCCCCTCCCACTGGCCAAGACGACCTGAATGGCTGCAGACACTGCCCAGTGGGCAGAACTGGCCGTATGGAGAACCCCTGGGTTAGAGTGATGGGACTGAGGGGAGGAGCAGGTCATCGAAGACAGTAACCGGCACAGCTGACCTCGGCCGCAGACTTGCGTCACTGACGTTAATCCTGCAAGCAGGCCCGCGCAGCGGGAGACGGGCCCCGCGAGGGCAGGTGCGTCTGCCTGGGGCCACCCAGCCGGGGTGCAGCCCACCCTGCCTCGTTTCTGCGGCAACTGGACTGACGGAGCCCCAACCTCACAGGAAGTGCTGGGTTGGCGCCGGGACGGACGGGAGCTGGGCCTGTGGAAGCAGGAGCTCGCCGCCGTGGTTCAGGCCGCAGGGGCGGAGGGAGCCGCCTGGGCAGGGTGGCAGGAGGGGAGGCGGGTCGAGACCTGGGCCTGGGGAGCCCATCAGGGACGGGGGGGCCAAAGGAGGAAACCCAAGGAACCCGAGACTGTGGTCGAGAGGCAGAGGAAGGAGGAAGTAGAGAAGAATAAGAGATAATTACAGCCAAGGCTTAGACTGGGCGCTTACACGGAGCCCATTCTTTGGGGTGCCTTCTTCAACCTTCTAGGGTCCCTTCAGGTGCTGGGACAGCTGAACCAGCAGTGCCATCCAGGCAGAACCCTAGACCCCTGGATCCTAGACCCCTTTCCCCCCTGGAGGTGCCCTCTTACTCTAAGCTGCACCTGGCGTTGACCAGATGCCTCCTCCCAATGGGCTCACCCGGAGGGTCCCGGGCTGGCCGTGTAGGATTCGGCCACCAGGACTCTGCTGACCTGCTGAATTTGAGTAATTCCTTTGTTTCTAGAAAGAGGCCCCATAAGGTCAGACCAGCCAGTTAAATGTAACGCACGTAACCCTCACCACAGCCCTGTGAAGCCCAGGCCGAGGTAGATGGCTTGGGCAACTTGCCTGGGGCACATGGCCAAGTTGGCAGAGCCAGGCCTTGACCCCATTCTCAGGTCCGCCCAGGCTCGGCGACCTTCAGGAGGAGGAGGCAGAGGTCAGAGAGAGAGGCCAGAGCAGCACCCACTGGAAACTGGGTCCAGGGATCTTGTCCTTGGGGCTTTCTGTGGCCTTGGTGGGTGTCCAGGGCTGGGGGAAGGGGAGAGCAGGTGACCTGAAGGGTCTGGAGCCAAAGAAGCCATGCTGGGGTCCGCTGTGCATGGGCAGCCCCCGTGCCTGCCTGTGGAAGGGAGAGGATGACACCTGGGGCGGGGCAGCTGTTGGTCCCAGGAGCAGGAGGAGAGGGGCTCAGAGGCAGTGAGTGGCCGGGGTCCCTCCTCCAGGCTGGAGGCGAGGGTCCCCACCCCCCGCTCAGGCACCAGCCGGGCAGAGGTGGCCGTGGGGTGGGCCAGGCGCCTAGAACCCCTGGGGTGACAGCTGGAGCCCCTGGCGCCTGGAGGACTGCAGGGCCTGGATCAGGAGGGACAGACGCAGTCCACCCTCCCCATGGACCGTGACTCGGCTGAGGAGAGGAAGGGGGGCCTGACGACATTGTGCGGAGCCAACACTGCCAGACCCGAAAGGCACTGAGGTGCAGCAGCTGCGTCCTTGCGTCCAGGGCTCACAGACCGGAACGGGGAGTGGGCAGTGAAGGCTGAAGGGCGTGTGCGGTGTGACGGGAACGTTGTGACGGCGATGGCAGCACAACCTGGGGACTGTAATTGGCTGAACTGTATCCCAGAAAATGGTTAAAACCAACAGAGAACTGTTACATTGTATATATGTTACCAAAATAAAAGTCTTTTTTTTTTTTTAAGATTTGATAATGGATGGCGACGATGGCAGCACCACACGGTAAATTTAATTAATGCTGCTGAATTGTATATGCGGAAGTAATTAACATGAGAAACGCCACGTCCCATATATGTTACCCCAATTTTTTTTTAAGGGAAAGGAGGAGGACGGCTGGGAGGGGGCTGGTCAATGGGGTGAAACGACCCCAGGATGAGGGCTCCGCTGAGGTCAAGAGGCAGCTCCAGATGCCCGTGCAGGGCTCTGGGGTGTCGCCCGGAAGAAGCACGGCCCCTCTTGCAGCTCGGAGCCCCCACCCAGCCGAGCCCATGCCTGGTGCCCTTGCCCACCGCTGCCCCTTGAGTCGTGGTCAGAGACAGGAGGCCAAGGTCTCGAGGTGTGGCACCCCAAGAGGGCGGGGCCAGGGTGTGGCTCCAGTGGGTGCTGAGGGCACCCACAGAGCCTTCCCTGCTCTGAGCTTCGCTGTGAGGGTGCACCCCGTCCCATTACAGGACACCAAGCCACCTCCTATGATGCCAGAGGAAACTGAGGTCCCCAGAGCCCCCCCGCACACTAACATGACTGACCACAGCTACCTTTGACCCCCAGGGTTGAACGGGGCCTGGCAAGCTCCCCTTCCGAGAGCCAGTCGGGTGGCGCCGAGGGGTCCCAGGGAGCTGGGCCCAAACTCACCCTCCCCCGTTCCCCAGGGTCAGGGACAGCACGGCCTAGCCAGGGAAGCCACACGCCCAGGGCACCGGGCAGGCCATGGCACACGGCAGGACTGGGCAGAACCCGGGGCTCTGCACTCCGTCAGGGTCACCCCCAGCCTCCCAGGCAGGGTGTGGCGGTGACGGGGAGCCAGGGTTTCAAGGGGGCCTGGACCCAGACAGAGCGGGCACTGCTGCAAGGGGCCTGGCTGGGGCCCGGCTGGGGAGGGGAAGGAGCAAAGCAGCGTCCAGATAAGGCGCTGACCCCCTCAAGGGGCTCGCTGTCGGGAAGGGGGTGGCGGGAGAAACTAAAGTGACCCGACTGGGGGGGACGGACAGTGGCATGGGCAGGGGTAGGGGTGGAGAGTGAGCTAGGGGGGCCCCACTCAGCCCAAAGGACAGGGGCAGGGGAGCGAGTGGGCTCGTGTGAGGGGTCCGGGGTGAACCGGGCAGGATGAAGGCGGAGGGGAGGCAGGGATAGGTCAGCTCCGAGGGTCCAAAGAGGGCCCCTTGGGGCTGGAGGGGCAGAGAGGGGGATCCAGGGGGTGGCTGGGGAGATGGTGCAGGCAGGAGGGGAGGCCTCGGGGACAGGCAGGGTGGGGTCTGCTGGGTGGGTGTTGGGACCCCGGACTGGTGGCGGGCCAGGAAAAGAGGGTCCTCCCACAGCCAAAGGGGAAGCACCCCGAGTGTCCACCCACCCCCAGGCCAAGGGCTCAGCAAGACGTGGGACGTGCGCGCCAGGGGGAGGATTCAGGCGTAAAGAGGGACAAAGTCCTGGTGTGCGCGACAACTCGCGTGGACCCTGAGGACTCGGTGCTGCCAGAAGAGGCCAAGACACGCGAGGACACGATCCCACGGACCTGAGGCGTCCAGACAGGCAGATCCCCAGACAGGAGTCGCGCTGGCGGCTGCAGGGCGGGCGTGTGGGGAGATGGGAGCGACTGCTCCCCGGCAGCCAGTCTCTGTTTTGGGTGATGAAAGAAAGCGGGTGGCGGATGGTGGAGACGGCAGCACCACGTGGCGAGTGCAGTTAACGCCAGGGAAGTGGACGCTCAAGATGGGTTAAAGTTGCCATGTTAGGTTACAACAATGAAACAACAAGAGAGGCCCCTTCCCGCTGGAGCCCCCTCCCCTGTTGCTGGGGGAGCTCTTCCTCCTCTCCCTCCCCCCCGGGGCTGAACAAGTCCTTAGCTCCTGGGGGCGCAGGCACCCCCCACCCCAATTTATCTCCGGCCAGACCTTAAGGAGACGCATCAGCAACAACACAACTTTATTTCCGGCTTCGAGCCCGGGGGGGGGGCCGGGTCTCCCAGGGAAGAGCGTGGGGATCCCTGGGGCTGAACCCTGGGTCAGATCTTGCTCGCGAAGGTCCCTTCCTTGATCTGCTCGTTCCAGCGCTGCACCTGGGGGTGGGGGGAGCCGGCTCAGCCCCAGCCCGAGCCCCCAGCCCCAGCGCCGCTCCCCGCGCCCCCTCGGCCTCCTCACCCAGCTGACGGGGCACAGCGAGCGGTACACGCGGAGGTGGTACTCGCAGGGCTGCGGGGTCCTCCCGCGCCGGCTCACGCTCCGGACGCAGCGGTGGCACTCTGCGGGGAGGGGGGTCACGCCGCCGGCCCCGCCCCCGCGCCCCCCGCCCAACGGCCGCCGCGGCCCCCCGCCCCCGGAGCCACGGCGTCCCAGCGCCCCAAACGGAGCCTCCGTCCGCGCTCGTCAGCGCCGCCCCCCGCAGCCCGGCGGGCACCCCGCGCCCCTCGCCCCCCGCGGGGCCTCACCCAGGAAGTTCTGGTAGCAGTTGCGGGTCTGGTTCTGGTTGGGGAAGCGAGGGTCGAAGGGCGGCGTCTGCCACTTGGCCCTGGGGGGCTTCGGGGAGCCGAGCGGCTGCGGGACATCGCAGTCCAGCATGCAGGGAGGGGGCGGGTCCTGCGGGCGGGAGGGGCGCCGTGCGTTAGGGGCGCCCTCGCCGACCCCCACCCCCAGCCGGGTCCTGCCCTCACCAGGCTGCCGTCGAGGGTCGGTGGGGCGCGCTGCCTCGCTCTCCGGCTCCCCTCGCTTCTGCGGCCCCGCGCGCTCTCGGGGGTCTCTCTTGGGGGTGGGGGTGTGCCAGCAGGAGCACGACCCTCCCCCCGGCCCGATTGGCTAGAGGCCCCGGGACCCCGGCCAACGGGAGCCGCTGGACTGGAGGGAAGGTTGTGGAACGCAGGGCGGGGGGCGACCGCCTCCCACCCCGGGCCAGCCCCGCGGGACCTCCCCGCGCGCGCGCACACACGGGACACAGGCGGGGCGGGTGCCGAGTCTCAGACTCAGGGTTAATTTAATACCTGGCGAAGTTGGGGTACTCCGCGCTCTCCCGACCCCCGCCCCCCTCACCCCAAAATATAAACGTATAGATAGCTCTGGTCTCTTCCGGAGAGGAGGAGCCCCCACCCGGCTTCTTCTGCGCCCTGCTTCTTCCAGGAAGGGTGCCCTGCACCCTGGGGACCTGCGGGGGAAGACGACAGAGTGAGGTGGGGTCTGGACTCCTGGGACCCCAGGGGGCCGGTTCTAGGGGCTCAGAGGTACCTGGCCACGCCTCCTCTCTTCACTTTGCAGACTGAGGTTGAGTTACCTGGATCCTGCTATTTAAAATGGAAATCCTGCGTGCTGCAGGGACAGAGAAAGCAAGAGAGGGAGTTGGGGGGCTGGCAGGGAAGGGGTGTGCCCCAGGTTCCAGAGTGCAGGGGAGCTGGTTTCCAGCGGGCAGAGCTCACTGTCTGGTTTGCTGTCCTTTCTGCCTCGAGCAGAGGAGCAGAGCCTGGCGATGGCACCCGTGCCCCCACCCCGCATCCTCGTCAGCCCCTCCGGGAATCATTCACACCAGCATCCAAATCCGCTAATGTGTTTGTCGCCTTACAAAGCCCTTTCTTGTCCCCACTTCCTCCACCAGCTACCTCCCCCATGTCTCTCCCCTCCCGCCAGCAAACTTCTTCCAGAGAACTTGACCACTCCTGGTCTCCAAGTCCCTTCTTTGTTTAAAAAACTGTGGTAAAATGCACATCGCCTAAAAGACACCACCGTAACCATTTGAAAGTGTATGATTCCAAGGCCTTGAGGACACTTACAACGTTGTGCAACCAGCACCCCCTCTAGATCCACCTCACCTCCAAAGGAGACCCCGCACCCGTCAGCAGTCGCACCCCATTCGCCTCTCCCCCCAGCCCTGGCAGCCACCAATCTTTCTGTGTCTATGGATTTGCCTATTTTGGATATTTCCTGTAAATGGGATCATACAATATGTGGCCTTTTGTGTCTGACTTCTTTGACTTTGTGTAATGTTTTCTGGGTTCGTCCGTGTTGTAGCTTATCGATTCCTCTCTTTTTATGCTCTTTAGGTTTTCGTCCCCACCACGCCGCCTCCACGCTGGTAAATCCAGAGGTCAGACCTCAGTCCTCATCTTACTCGACGTGACGGCAACAGGTGACACATCTGAGACTCCCTCCCCCATCACCTCCGTCACCTGGCACCTAGGACACCGCCAGTCTGATGCTTTTCTGCTCTCTCATTGAATCTGGGTCTTCTTTTTCTAAATGCCTTGGATATTGTCTCTTCTCCACCTACACTCGCTCGCTGATGACTTCCTCCTGTTTCATAGCTTCAAGCTCTGTCTATCCACCAATGAATCCCCAGATCATATCCCCTAAATTCCAGGCTCACACATCCAGCTCACCACCTAACCCAGGTTCCTCCCCGGGCATCTCAGAATCAGGAGGTCCAAATCGGAGTTCCGGATCTTACCGAAACACACTCCACTCATGGTCTTCCCCGTTGCTGCTATGGCCACTACATCCTTCAAGTTTCCCAGACCCGAAACTTTGCATCACCCTGGATGACACTTCCTTTCTTGTCACACTGCCAACCCATGACCCAGTCGGTTGGTTCAACCTTCAAAACATCACCGCTTCTCAACAGTCACTTCTACTCTTGCCCAAGCCACCATCATCTTGTGCCCCCTCCCCGTCCCACCAGTGCTCCATCTACGTTCTCCACGCCCCCCCCATAGAGAACCCTTTCCAATGTGCCTCAGTTCTCATCCCACTTCTGCTCAGAACCCTCCATGACTCACTCACAGCCAAATTCCTTAGCATTGCCTGATTCAAGGTTCTCCACGATCCAGCCCGCCTGTGACTCCTCTGGCTGGACTCCCTGCTCCACCGACCTTGGCCACTCGTTTCCAGGCAGCCCACCTCTCGCTGTGGGTTCAGCGCCTCACGCTCACTCCTGCTTTGGGGGCTTTGCATTAGCTGTTCCTTCTGTTCGGAACGCTCAGTCCCTACATGTCCCCGTGGCTTCCTCCTTCCCCTCCGTGAGGTCTTTCCACAGGCACTACCAGCTCAACGAGACCTGCCTAAGACCACGCAGTTCAATACTGCACCCTGCCTGCCCACGGCCCTAACCCTCTTACTCTGTTCTGTTTTGTCCAGAGAATGATCACCTTCTAACATACGTATAATTAACATGCTTTTTACTGTCTGACACCCTCCTTCTAGGGCAGGGTTTTCCAGCCTCAACGCTATGGACGTTATGGGCCGGGTGAGTCTTTGCTGGGGACGGGGGCTGGCCTGTTCATTGCAGAGTGTTTAGCAGCACCCCTGGCCTCTGCCCACTGGCTGCCAGGAGCACCCCTCCCCTGTTGCTTGCTGCTATAAACCTAGCACCTCAAAAAGCGTCCAGCACAGTCAACTCTTGGTAGACAGTGGATGTGTGAAGGGAAGCAGGAGGAGGGGTGGCCACTCTCTCGCAGATAATGGAGTTGGCAGGAGATGTTAGCCATTACCCCCCAAATACCTGGATGCAGCTGTAAGGATGCCCACTTCCTCCCTGGCTGCCCCCATGTCAGGGTTCACGTCCTTCAGGCTCTCAATTTGCACGAGCATGGGGGAGAGCATGCTTGAGGATGAGCTCATCGTGGCCAGGGAGTGCTTGCCGGGCTCTTCAGAGATTCTTGGGGGCCGCTGGGGCATCCTGGCCGTGACGTCCATCCTTGAGGGAGGTGGGGAGATGGGCGACTCCTCTACGTGTTCCCACCTTGTGGCAGGTAGAGCGATGGGAGGCCGGGGGCCGCTCTCCATCCTCGGGCTGCTGGATGGAGGCGAGGGGTGGCAGGACGGCTTGGCGTGCTCCGTCGGGTCCCAGGGTGCCTCCTCCGCGTGTCTCCACTGCCGTGTGCTCTTCTTTATCCCGGTGCTGGATTCTGGCTGCTCCCTGACCTCCACCGGTGTCCTCTCCAGCCAGCATACCTGGCTGGGGTTGAAAGGCACGGAGTCCACCTTCGACACAGTGCTCACCTGGGAAGTTAGAGAGAGCCAGGAAGGCAGCGCCACGGCCGGGGGTCTTAAATGCGACCCCTTGGAGCTGGCAATGAGCATGAGCTTGGCCAGAGCCAGTCCCTCCACAGAGAAGGGCTGGAACTTCTCCCGTGAGGGTCCCTCAAGGGTCAGTGCATGGGTCTTGACCCATCTCTTCTGCCACCCCACCTCCCTGGACTTGCCACCTGGCAGGTCCAGGGAGATCTCTTCCTTCGTCTTGTGGGCCCTGTCCTCCACCTTCCTCCTGCCTGTCAAGCCCTCCAGGGTGATCTCCCGGGTTTTGCTGATCAGGACCTCCTTGGACTCCTTCTTGGTCTTGCTGAACGGCACCTCCAGGGACACTGCCCGGGCCCTCAGCTCCACCACAGCCTCCTCCTGGGCACCCGCCATCAGAACAGGTTTTTCTTTGGGCTTGCTCCCCTCAAGCATGTCCTCACTTAGCAACGTGCCGGGGCTAGTGGGGGTCTTCTCCAGCGGGGCAGGTGGGGGGAACACTCTCTGCTGTTGGGGCTCTGAGCTCAGAGCCTTTGGGGATGGGGCAGGTAAGAACAGAGACTTCCTTTTCGGGAGAGTGAGGGATGTAGACTTCCGGGGAAGAGCAGGTACAGGTGGGGCCCTATGGGATGGGGCGGGCACCGCTGGGACCCTCTGGGATGGGGCAGGTACAGGTGGGGCCCTCTGGGATGGGGCAGGTATAGGTGGGGTCTTCTGGTATGGGGCAAGTAGGACTGGGACCCTGTGGTGTGGGGCAGGTGCACGTGGGGCCTTTGGGGACTGGTCAGGGATGAATGGAGCCTTCCAAGATATGTGAGGGACAGGAGGGGCTTTCTGGGGACGTGGTGGCCTGGCCTTTCCTCTGGGCCTGGGGAGGGAGGCAGGGGTTGCGGAGCGGTGGAAGGCAGCATGGGGTGCATCTGGACAGACAGAGTGGGAGGACATGGTGCTGGACAGGGGGTCCACGAGGGCTTCAGTGTCCTCCTGACACCGGTGCCCCTCCGTCCGATTGTAGGTGTCCGCCGAGAAGACGTCAGAGCTGTCACCAGAGATACGAAATGAAGGCGTTTCCACCAAATGTCCTTGGACTGTGGGCATTTCAGTCTCTGACATGCCTCCCTGTGAGTGAACAGATGGAGGGTGGGAAGGTCGGGGGCAGTGCGGTTTCCAGCCCCTCCTCCCTCAGACCCAGGGGTCCAGACCCCCAGCCCCTCCTCCCTCAGACCCGGGGGTCCAGGCCCCCAGCCCCTCCTCCCTCAGATCCAGGGGTCCAGCCCCCAGCCCCTCCTCCCTCAGATCCAGGGGTCCAGCCCCCAGCCCCTCCTCCCTCAGACCCGGGGGTCCAGACCCCCAGCCCCGTCCTCCCTCAGACCCGGGGGTCCAGGCCCCCAGCCCCTCCCCCCTCAGACCCGGGGGTCCAGCCCCCAGACCCTCCTCCCTCAGACCCGGGGGTCCAGGCCCCCAGCGCCTCCTCCCTCAGACCCAGGGGTCCAGGCCCCCAGCCCCTCCTCCCTCAGACCCAGGGGTCCAGGCCCCCAGCCCCTCCTCCCTCAGACCCAGGGGTCCGGGCCCCAGCCCCTCCTCCCTCAGACCCAGCCCCCAGCCCCCGTCTGCAGCTGGCCTGCGGCGAGGAGTGCTCCTGGCTCTTGATGCTGGAGATGATGCTGAAGATGGTCCGGATGACGAGACTGGGCTTCTCTGGGGGGAGAGCAGCCTGAGCCGGCAGGGGAAGGCCCCTCAGCCCTGCGGCCCAGAGCCCCGGCCGAGGCAGGGGCTGGCGCTTACCGGAAACTTGGATTTCCTTGTGAGATGGGTCGAGGGTGGGGCCCGGGAGGGACCTGAAGGGGCGGATTGCGGGGGCCTTGGTGTCCGGCCGGCTGCCGCCCCTCCCCGCCCCCCGCCTGCGCCCCCGCCTACTTCTGCTCCTTAGACTTCCTCCTCCCTCCTGCCTCCGAGTCGCCCGCGGCCTGGGACTTGAACCTGCGCTTCAGGGCCTGTGGCGAGCGCCAGGGGCGTCAGGCCGGGTGGGGCGGCCCCGGGACCCCCACCCGCCTGCTGGGGGCCTGCTCACCTTGGCTTTCTTTTGTTTCCGGGATGTCACCACCTCGTAAGGAAAGGTGACCTTGGCCGACATGACTGGAAGAGAGGGGGGCCCAGGTGGGTCGGGACCCCAGGAGGGGGAGGGCTGGGGCTGGGGCTGGGACAGGGGAGAGGCTGACAGGAGACCCCATGGCGGGCTCGGCCAGGCGAGGTGGCGGAAGAGCCCGAGTGCCCAAGCTCTGTGCAACCCAGGTGGAGGGGCCAGGTGGGGACCAGGCTGGCTCACCTGAGCACTTGGTGTGGGACGATGAGCCCTGCGCCGGGGGGGGGGGGGGCGGTCAGTGGGGCACAGCCCCGCTCTGCTTCTCCGTCTCCACTGCCTACCTACTCAGGGGTCCCGGCCCCCCTCCCCCAGTCCCAGGGGTCCCGGCCCCCCTCCCCCAGACCCAGGATCCAGCCCTCTTCTCCCAGACCCAGGGGACTGGCCCCTCCTGGGCCCCCAGCCCCATCCCCCGGAGGTCTGGACTTTGGGCTCCGGACCCTCGTCCCCTCTGGCCTGTCACCCGTGGATTCGGCGGGGTCAGGCCCCACCTGCAGGCGCCAGGTGGAGGCGGGTGGCGCCACCAGGTCCAGGCCCAGGGGCGACTTGGGCAGTGCGCGGGGGGCCCAGGCTGGGGCCGGCTGCCGGAGCAGGTCGATGAGGCGGATCCAGCGGTCGAAGAGAAAGCCGCGCTCGTCGCAGGGGGCATCCAGCTCCAGGTAGTAGTAGCGGCCGGTGGCCAGGCGCAGCTTCAGGCGCCAGGTGGGCAGGTCATGCACGTACAGGTGGGCGAGGTCCAGCGGGATCAGCCTGGGGAGGCAGGAGATGGGGCGGTGGAACCAGAGGGGTGGGCAGGGGGCGGCGCGGGCCGGGGGCGAGGAGGCACCTGGTCAGGTGGAGCCCGGAGGACCCCCTGCCCTCGGGGGGCTGAGCCAGCAGTAGGATGTCCGGCAGCACCAGGCCCGGCAGGGAGGCGGCCACGCCCATGGTCAGGCGGCTGGTTCTGTGGTGCAGGTACACGGGGGCCCCTTGGTTTGTCACCTGGGGTGGCCAGGGAGAGGGGCTGGGACCACTCCTTGGCTGTCCCCTCCCCCAGCACCCCCGCCTGCACCCCCCAGCCCCAGGCGCCCACCCCTCTCCACGCCCCCCACCCCCGGGCCCCAGGACACCTGGACAAAGTTACTCTCGAACATCGGCAGCGGGCGGAGGGGCAGGTGCTCGCCCTTGTGGAGGGTCTTCTGGAGATCGCCCAGAATGGGCACCCACTTCGGGGGGCCCTGGAACCGTGGCAAGCGCTGGATGTTCCGAAGCCGGTTCATGGCGGCTCCCAACGGGGCGAGTGACCCCCCAGGCCCCCAGCCCGGCCCCTTGGGTTTTGCAGTTGCCTGGCGCAGCGCTCGCGGAGGGTGGAGCCTCCCGGGACTGGGGGACTTGGGCCCGGATCATGGCCCCCCAGCTCTGGCCTGGGGGAGGAGCCTTGGCCAGGGGGGCCTTTGTGATCTCATCGGACACTGGGGTGAGGGAGGAGCTTCCTGGGGTCTTGAGGGTTGGGTGGGCCAGTCAGCACCCCAGAGCCAGGCTGGGTCCCCCCTACACCCCCACATCCACTCCAGACCCACCCAGTGACAACGCGGGGTCCCCCGGGGAGAAGTGGCTGCGTCGGGGAAGGGCTTAGATTCTAGGAGACAAGGTCTCAATCAGACTCCCAGCCCTGCTGCTGACCCTCCCTTAACCCTTGGTGAGCCCCCACCCTCTCGCCCGAACCCCAGTTCCCCCACGTCTGCCATGTTTTGGGGGACACCAGTGGCCATGGAGCCCTGCAGGATCAAGAACGGGGAACCCCGGCTTCGGAGTTAGCCAGACCTGTGGTGGCTTCACGGTCGCGCTCCTTCTCCAGCTCGGGAACCCCGAGCAGCACCCCCGCCCCCTCTGAGCCTGTTTCTCTAGCCTGTAAAATGGGGAGTATTTGACGATCTGGGGAAATCAAATAAGTCAAACCCCACACTACGGCACCAGCCAGAGCAGACGCTCAGAGAATGGCCCTTCCTGACCCAATAAGGTGTTTTTTGTTTTGTTTTGTTTTGTTTTAATGTGTCACGTAAATTACATGGTCATTGTAGAAATTCTGGACAAGCAGATGAACCCAAATAATAAAAAATCACTCACCATGCCCCCCTCCCCTTTGGCCCCAAGACAACTTTGGTCGACATTTTGGTGTATTTCGTTCTAGGAATTGTTCCTTTGAATCCATGTATATTTGCACAAAAGTGGTTTTGTAGCCTGCTCTTTCACACGACGGTACATCTTCCTGCATCTTAAGCAGCCCTTTTAGTGGCTCACAGGTGTTCCACGGTGCAGAAGCCCCATAATTCATTCAACCGTCCCCCACAGTTGGACACTTAGGTTGTTTCCGATTTGCCATTGTGAATAAGGTCAAAACGAACAACACAGAACCCTCAGCTGCAGGGTTCCTCCAAAGCGTGCCACTGGTCCCTGGGTGACCTTCTGGAGGCTTCTTTCATTCACTTACATGTTTGTTGAATATTTACTGACTTTCTGCCCCCCGGAGCCCAGTGTGCCCCCCACTGCACTGCCCACTAGGTACAGCTTGGCCCATTCTCACCCCACCGAGTCCCTTCCGGCTTCCCCCTGCTTTGGGGACTGCAGCGTCCAGCCCCCAGCCCTCTGAGAAACGGCCCTTAGGCAGGTGTGTATAACAAATTTATTTCCCCTTCTCCATCTCACAGATTTCTCACATTTTCGTACAAATCCGAGGTCTCCTTTCTCACTCCTTCCCCAGCCCACAACAAAAGACAGTAATTGCTTAATAAATAATAGATCTCCTGCCCAGGTCCAGAGGGGGTGGGAGTCGAAAAGACCCCATGGCCGGACTCCTCAGAGCTCCGAGGGTCCTGGGCCTCAGTCCCCTCCTCCTCGGGGACCCGTGAGTCCACCTGCCTCCCACCCCCCTCAAATAAATAAATATAAATAAGGCACAGATGCCCCCACCCCGGTGCCCTCGAGGGACCCGATCGAACTAGGGGGAGCCGGCGGGGGGGGGGTTGTCTGGCCACCACGCCCCCAGCCCCAAAATAAATAAATAAATAAGGTCTGGCTTTGCAGGACGGGGTGGCTCCGGGCCCAGCTCACAGCCGTGTCCTCAGCAGCAGCAGCCCCCGAACGGCCCAGTCGAGGGTGAGGTGCAGCCCCCCCAGGATGGCGTGGGCCGCCCTGATGCCCCCCCAGGCCGAGGTAAGCGGCGTGAGGGGGGGCGCCGGGGGGTCTGGGGATGCCTGCGGCAGGGCCAGGCGGGACATCTGTGGGAAGAGGACGAGAGGGTTAGCGGAAGGCAGGGGTGCCGCGGGGATCCGGGGAAGGGCTGTTTGAGCATTGATGGAATCGGGGTTGGGGGAGGGTCTAGCATGGGGGGTGGGGGGTGGGCTGGGAGGGCTTCAGGATCACAGGTTCAGAAAATTGAGAGCGTTGAAAGGTTGGGGTGCCAGGGCCAAGCTTTGGGGAGCGGGGGCTTTGGAGACAGGCCTGGGACCTTGGTGGTTGTGGGGTCTGGGCTCTCTGTGGGCTGGTGTTGGGGTGAGTGTTGTCTGGATGGGATCCTGGAGCTGGGGTTACAGGAGCAGTGTCTGGGGTCTGGGGTCTGTGGGCACAAGTCTGGGATTGTGTGATCAGGCCGAGGGACCCTCGGGTGAGGGCTGGGGTCGGGTTTGGGGTCTCGGAGCTGCAATCCAGAATTTTAGGTCCAAGGCCTTTGGAGTTAGGCCCAGAAATGGGGGTCTGAAGTTTCCTGGCCTTGAGGTCTTGGTCTGGGGTTTCGGAAGCCAGAGCTCCTAATCGGGGTCGGGAGTCTTGGGGTCTCGGGCCAGCTCTAAGGTTTTAGATCTTGGGCTTGTCCCAAGATCTTGGGGTCTGGGGTCTTGGGGGCTGTTGTCTCAGGGTCCGGAGTCTTGTAGTTTGAAATCTCAGGGTCAGGTTTCCTTGGGGGGTCTCAGGGTCTTGGGGTGATGGTCTGCGGCCCCATGGACCTTAGGGACCTTAGGGTGTCAGGGGGGAGGCCTTAGGTCTAAGAGTGGGCATCCTGCAGTAAGATTCAGCTTTTCTGAGCCGGGTCTGGGGTCTGGGGTCCCGGGGTCTCAGTTTCCAGGACCTTGGGGCCCGGGGCATACCAGGAGCTGTAGCCGCCGCAGCAGCACATCCAGCCGGGCCTGCAGGCTGCCCAGCTCCGGCTCCAGGGTCCGCAGGGGAGGGACCCCCGCCCGGCGCAGCCACTGCACGTGCCGCAGGTAGGAGAGCAGGTCACTGCGCAGCCGTGTCAGTACGCCAGGGAGCTGGGGGACGGGGCGGGGGTGGGGGTGTCAGGGGCCTGTGCCTTCTCAGGCACCCCTGGCCCATCAGCCTCTGCCCAGCTCCGTGTGCACCCTGACCCTTCCCTGTGCTTACCTGCAGTGCGCCCAGTGCCCCTGCACTCATGGCCAGGGTGGGGAGCGTGTCCAGGTGGTTGTCCCCGTCGGCTGGGAATTTTTCTCTCTGGGGATGGAAGGCAGAGGTGAAGGGGACCCCGCCCAGCCTCGGGGCTCCCTCCACCCCCCACCATGGGCCCCAAGCTTCTCTCTCTTCCTGGGAGCTCGGACACCCTCCGGGCAGTGAGCCCCCCCTGCGTCTCTGTCACTCCCGGACTGGTCCCCGCGCATCCCCTCATCTCTCACCAGCTGGGCCACCAAGTGCCGCGTGTCCACCAGGAGGGAGCGGGTCAGGAGGACGGTGCCATCCAGGTCCGCCCGAGGGTCTGGGGAGGCCCGCGGGGGTCCTGAGGCTGGCCCCGGGGCGGCAGCTCTCTCTGGCCATAGAGTCAGCATGGCCAGGAGCAGGTGGCAAATGCCTGTGGGGGGAGCGGGGCGCAGGCAGGAGGGCTGAGGGGCTCGAGTCCCAGCACGGCGCGCCCCAGGGCAGGTCACAGGCCCCGGCGGGCTTCCCGCTCCCACCCCGGCCTCGGCCGCCGCCCCGCCCGTCGGAGCAGACGCGTCCCGGGGCGGGAAGACCGGCCGGGCGTCTCCCGTCCGCCCCCGGACGCCGGAATCTGGGCCCCGGGGCGGGGCATGAGGGGGGGTGGCACAGGCCAGGACCTGCCCCCTCCCCCGGCCCCGGGAGCCCGAGCCGGGCTGGGAGCAGGGGAGGCCGCCCGAGCCGAGGACAGTGGCGGGGATCCACCGCCCCGGCCCCCGGGAAGCCCGCCCAGGTGCCCCGGCGCCCCTCGCCGAGGCGGGCGGCGGTGTCCGGGGACCAGCCCGGGGCGCACCTGGGCGGGAGAGGCGGCGACGAGGGCGGGAAGAGCCGGGGACCCGCGGGGGCCCTCGGGGCGCAAGGGCTGGGGCCCACGGGCTCTCCCGCTGCCTCGCCCGCCCCCCGCCCGCCGGCCAATCAGCGACCCCCGGGACGCCCCGATCGCTCCTCACGCCCCCAGCCCGCGCCCTGCTCGGCTCCCGCCGCTCCCAGCCCGCTGTCTGTCGGTCCGCCCGCCCGCATCTGTCTGGCTCTGGTGTCTGCTCCTGCACCCCGTCCCTTCGCGCTCTTGCAGGAGAGGTGCCCCCGCTCCCGCCGCTGCTCCCCTGCGCCCGCTCGCCGTGCCTCAGTTTCCCGCCCGGAGCCTCTGCGGCGCGCTCCGGGCGTCCGCGTCGCTCGCTGCGCGCTGAGTGTCCGGGGGTCCCGGGCCCCTGGCCTCGCGCCCCGTCTCTCTGTCCCCGTCCGCGCTGCCTCCCGCTTTCTCTGCCCTCTCATCTGGGTGTCCGCGGGACCTGCCGCTGTGCCTCCCGGCTCGGTCCTCAACCCGCCGGCTCCTGCGGTGTCTGCTCCCTGCCCGCCGCGCCCGCCTGGCCCCACCATGAACTGGCACCAACTTACTGTTCATGTCCCCACAGGGCCAGGGGTTCCCCAGAGCAGAGGGCAGGGAGCTGGGGGCCTTTAACCCTTCCCTGTCCGCTGCCGGGGAGCCCCGGGGTCAGCTGGGCCGCGGCTTGGGGCGGGGAGGCATGTAGGGTGCCCGGAGCAGCGACGGCCGGGCAGTGAGGGAGCGTGTGCGCCTGGGGGGTTATATAGGGGCCGGGGCGGGCGGCAGGGAGGGTGGCCTGACACATCCTGACTCACCCTCCCTGCCTGCCTTTTCCATTCCGAGGGAGCCGGCTGCCTCGCAGGGCCCAGCGCCGCGCGCCCAGGAGGGCACGGAAGGAAAAGTTGGAAAAGTTGAAAAGGGAAGGGGGGGTGGTCGGAGAGGGGCTGGTGAGGTCATCGGCGTCCCCTCCCTCCACCTCCTCGGCTGGCCGGGCAGACACGGGCGGCTCAGGAGCTGGGGCCCGGCTGCGGTGGGGGTCCGGCCAGACTCACAGGCGGGGGAGGTGGGCCGCAGGGGGAGAGGGGTCGGGAGAGGCAGACGTGGGGCCCCGGGGCCCGCCCTGGGGAGACGTAGGCACCAGGGAGGGAGACTTGGGGAGATGGAAAGAGAGGGATGGGGGACAGACAGACAGTGGGGATCCTGGGACAGACATTTGGGGAGACAGACACATGGAGAGATGAGGACCCTGGGACAGACAGACAGGAGACAGATGCACAGGGAGGAGGACGGAGCCTCCGGGCAGAGCGAGGGCTGCTGGGAGGGCTGGGGAGTGGGGGGCAGAGGTGGCCGAGGGGCGCAGACGCCGAGGACAGCGAGGCCTGAGAGGAGGCCGAGGAGATGCTGGGAGCAAATGGAGACCCCGGGCAGGGTGACAGAGACGGGTGGGCCCCAAGAGCCAGGCACCCGGAGATGTGGACACTGAGCTGCACCCGGGGGTACCACAATGGGGACAGAGGGATGGGGGTCTTTCTCCAGGAGACAGGTGGACACACGCTGGCAGACAGACCCAGAGACACGGTGGTGGGAAGTGCAGCAGAGGGGCCCTGGGGCCGGGGTGCCCTCACTGTGAGACAGGGACCACCACAATAGCCCCCCAAAACGCCACGGTGAGAGTGACGTGAGTCCATTCGTGTGAAGCACACAGCCAGCACTGAGGAGACGTTAGCCACCGTTCTGATTGTTGGTTTTTATTGATGCATCCAGACAGACAGACAGACAGCCCCTGGGAGAGACGGGGACGGAGGCACTGAGGCAGAGACCCCCGGCAGGGACACTGGACAGGGCCATCCTGCGGGAGACGGACCCACCAGCGGGGGGCCTCCAGGCCGGGGAGGTGTGGGGTGGGGGTCCCCAAGAGGCAGAGAGAGACACTGTTTCCGGGGAGACGGCACGGAGGCTGGGATGCAGACGGGGCACAGGGGCAAGACGGAGGCAGATGACGTAACCCCAGGATCGACAGGGAAACTGAGGGACGGAGACGCCAACTGCAGGGTCAGGGGCCTGTGGAGGACGAGATGGGAGCCAGATGGCTCTGGGAGCAGCGCCTGCAGACCCCCGGCCCACTCCCCATCCCCGACTGCGCCGAGCGGGCTCCCCTCCCCAGCCCCTGCCCTGTGGGGGGCCGGCGGCTCAGTCCCGGGAGGTGAGGTCACAGCCCCCCCAGGTGGGGATGAGCTCATCCCCTCAGGTGAGAGCTCTTTTTGGGTCCGCCACAGCCACCCCCTCGACGGCCCCCCAGGGGCCCGACCCAGTCCTTGCTCCCGCCGGAACCCAGGCCTCCTGACCACCGGGTCCCCGCCCCTCAGGGGGCCTGTTTCCGGCTGAGTCAGCTTGGGGGGCCCAAGGCTGCGTCAGTGAGGGGAGAGCTGACGTAGCCCCCCCCAGACCGGCGGGGCCAGCCGAGGTGACTCAGGCCACCGGCCTGGGGATGGACTGGCCGCGGTGATGGGGGCACGGGGCCGGGGCCGGGCGGGGAGCAGGGGCAGGGTTCTGGTAAATGCCAGCCCCTTCCGCCGCAGGGAGCCAGGCCCCAGCCCCTCCTCCCTCAGACCCGGGGGTCCCCCCTCCCCCCTCAGACTGAGTCTGGGTCCCCAGCCCCCCTCCCCCCAGATCCCACGCCCTGGCTTCAGAAAACGTGCAGAACAAGTTTCGGTCACTCTGCAATTTGGGGAGCGTTCTGTGGGGGGGGTCTGCAGCTCTGGGGACTGGGCCGGGGTCCCGGGGTGGTGACTCTGCCCTCACCCCGGCGGGAGGGTTCGGACATCTGCCCCCCAGTGTGGCTGCCGGAGCCAAGGTGGGTGTGGAGGAGGGGGCCAAGGCATTTGGCTCCTGGGTCCCCCTGGGGCAGGGACCCCCGCAGATCCTGTGGGAGAGGGACCAGACCACGACAGCGAGAGGACAGAGCCGAAGACACGCAGACTCAGGGAGGCCGGACAGCAGATGGCGAGAGATGACAGCAGGGGACAGGGACAGAGAGGAGGGGCAGCCTGAGGGGACCCAGGGAGTTCCGAGGCTCCGGGGTGAGTGTGGGGAGATGGGGCCAGAGGCTTTGAGGGGAGGGTCGGCGGCTGGGGGGCGATGCCAGTGGGGCAGGGGGTCCCAGGGTCCTCGCCCATGCTCGGGCCCCGGGCGAGGTGAGGCTGGCCGGGTGTGAGGTCAGCAGGTCCAGGGTTGTGTGTGTCCGTCTGTCTGTCCCTGGGGGGTCCTGTCTGGCCTCTGGGGGGTGACGGGGCAGGCGGCCGCAGAGGCAGCCCAAGCCTGTCATTAGCGGCGAGGGCCGTGGCGGCGGCCCCCCCAGTCCGAAGCCGCGTCCAGGCCGAGGCCGCCCCGCCTGCCCACCCCCTCCTTGATCCCTGAGGAATCCCGAGAATTGGGAAGTGGGTCCAGATGATGTTGACACAGGAAACGGGTCAGCAGCTGCTCGGCCTCAGCCCGGCAACCCCTGTGACCCCCTGCCCCGGCCCCCCACTGAGCCCCCTCTGACCTGTGTCATCTCTGACGGAGGCACCCACCAGGATGTTTACAGGAGATGGGTGGGGGGAGAGGACGCGGGGCAGGGGGTCGGCCTCACGGGGCTTCCCGAAAAACGGAGGTCTGGATCCAGGACCCTCCTCCCTCACACCCAGGAGCCAGGAGCTCTTGACTCCTTCTGTTGCCTCCCGCGAGGCCGAGGGGGCGTTTGGAGGGGACGAACTAGGGGTCACGGGCCGTCCCGTCTCCCCCATTCAGCTCCCTCTCCTCGGAAGCCAAGCCCCTCGCCCACTATAGAGAGAAACCAAAAGGGAACCTTGAGACCCCCAGACTGACCTCTCTCCCCACTCACGGATGGGGAAACCGAGCCAGGACAGGAAGGGGCTGCCAGCCTCCCCGGTGCCTGCCCCTGAAACACTTTGGGCACCCCTGGGCACCCCCAGCACCCCATCATGCCTTCCAATCGCAGCTGGGACCCAGCACCGCCACCCAAATCCAGACCCCTCCCCAGGCTAAACATTCCCTAGGTGGGTCCGATGCCATCGACCCCTGAAAGCTCGCCCTCGGGTGGGTGGGGGGCCCCCACTTGCTGACCTTCCCCGCAGCCGGGTTGCTAGGGGGGACCTTCCCTAACAATGGGGCTCAGTGAGGCATTCTGAGCCGCAGAGGCCCCCCCCCACAAGTTTTCCTGAGCCCCGCCTTCTCAGGCGTCAGGTCACTAAGGAACGGGATTCCCTAGCAACAGGTCCTCCCGTTTATATGGAGAAGGCGCCCCGGGCCGAGCGGCTTCTAAACCCGGACCCCCACCCCTCCCAGCCCTCTTTCCCAGGGTTCAAGTGTGTGGGGGGGGTCTTCTCCAGCCCGCATCGGCCCCCTCGAGCTCCTTCCACCTGGTTGCTAAGGAAGCCACTCCCTAGCAACCAGGCAGAGCAAGCCAGGGGACCCCTCCCTCCTGCCCCACCCCTGAGAACTCAGAACCCTGGGGCCTGGGCGGGGCCGAGCGGGTTGCTGGGCGGTGGCCTTGGAGCCCTCTCCCCACAGGCGCCCCGGGGTCTGGGGAGGCAGCATGGCGGGCTCTGGGATCCCAGCTTTGAGTCTTCTCCTGCTGATGCAGGGCTCAGTAGGTGAGGGGGCTGCTGAGGGGTCAGGGGGCCGGGGAGGGGGCGCCCTCAGCCCCCATGTGGCTCATCCCAACCCTGCCCCTTTTCTCTCACAGATGGGAATGGCATCCAGGGATTCTTCTATCCGTGGAGTGAGCAGTGGCTGAAACCCTGGGTGCCCGGGAAGGCTGCTCCCAGACTAGGCCCCTGGGTCTGGGGGTGGTGGTGCTGGGGGCCCGGACCCCTGGGCCTGAGGGAGGAGGGGAGCCGGGCTCCTGGGCCCCATGCTGGACCAGCCTCCGCAGCCAGCCTGGCCCGGGTCCCCTGGGCTCCGCGGCTCCGGGGGGCTGGGCCCCAGGATGGAGCCCACTGCTTGTGGTCCCCAGGCTGCGAGGGCGACGTGTGGGACCGGGAGAGCTGCGGGGGTCAGGCGGCTGTCGAGAACCCCAACCTCTGCCTGCGCCTGCGGTGCTGCTACCGCGATGGGGTCTGCTACCACCAGCGGCCGGACGGTGAGCGCCGGGAACCCGGGTGGGGGGCGGGGTGGGGTGCTGGCGGGACCCCCGGGCCCTCAACCCCCGTCCTTCCACAGAAACGATGCGCAGGAAGCACATGTGGGCGCTGGGCTGGACGTGCGGCGGCCTCCTCTTCCTCATCGGCAGCGTCTGCCTGTTCTGGCGAGTGGGGCCGGGGTCGGCCGGGCTCCTGGGGGTGCCCCCGGGAGGGGACGGGGAGGCTGAGTGTGCCCCCTGCTCCCCCCAGGTGGGCCAAGCGCCGGGACATGCTGCACCTCCCGGCCTTCCTGAAGGGCAAGTGCGACGTGTCGAGGACCGTCTCGCTGCTGTCCAAGGACCGAGGGGCCGAGAGTGGGGCGAAGACGTCGGCCGCGAGCATGCTGGCCTCCCAGGCCATGGAGGGCACAACGGAGCCCTTGGGGGCCACCGAAGGGGAAGGGGAGGAGGGCGAGGAGGAGGAGGATGAGGATTAAGGGCACCCCTGGCGGGGTCCAATACAAATGTAGCTCACAGCCGTGTGGTCTCTTGGCTGAAAGCAGCGGGGGGCAGGAGGCACCGGAGAACCTGGGGCGGGTGGTGTGTGTGTGCGTGTTGGAACGGGTTTGAGGGACCTGAGCTGATGAGGGGGCCCAGGCTGAGGGGTTGCTGGGTGGACAGTGGCCTGGGCTGTGGGTGTTTGGGGGTCCTGGGCTGGGCTGGGGAGGCGGCTCAGCCCTCCTAATGAAGGGGTGCAGCTGCCAACGGCTCCTGCTGCCCACCCACCCACCCTCAAGGCCTCCCAGAATTTGCCACCGTTTCCACAGGCTGTCCCCGGTCCACGACTGAGCACTGTGGGGTACCAGGGTGGACCCCTTCCTGCAGGTCAGGGGCTCGTCAAATGGACAGCCCGGGCTCCCAAACGCCTAGTGGCTGGGCTGACGTTTTCTCCATGCTGGGCTACTGGTCAGGATGCTGCGCGCCCCCTCCGTCCCCAGGGCTCAGGGTGCAGTGTGGTTTGGAGGCTCCCAGCGCCCCCTCCATACGTGTTTCCTGCAGTCCATCCATCTCTTGGCAAGTCCAGCCCGCCCTCTCTCAGGACACAGATGACACAAGGACTCCCAGGAGGAGCAGGGTCAGGGCCGAGTCGGGCTGTCTGGGCTCCCCGTCTTTAGGGGCTGGCACGAGGTGGGCTCCTGTGTCCCCTGTGGCCTTGGGTCCCCTGCGGGACAGCTGGGGGTGGGTAGTCTTGGAAGGAAGCCAGCAACCTTCCCCCACTGCCGCCCCAGCCCCATCCCTCTCCCAGACAGACATGCAGAGCTGCGAGGCAGAGCCCTTTATCCAGGGGAGGAACAGGGAGGCACAGGTGCACGGGGGCCCCGGCAGCCAGGTGAGGGTGTCCAGCCGGCCGCGTATCTCAGCCAGGTCCTGAGGGTGGAGGCATCTGCAGGGGGGAGGCAAGGAGGGGTCAGCAGCCTCTCGGGACGTTCCCAGGGCCCCTGCTCGGTGCTGGGGTGCGGGGGCAGGCGCAGAGCCCTTTCCTGCTGTCACCCCACCTATCCACGCACACACCTGCTTCCTTGCTCCCCAGTCCCCCATCTGCCGGGATTCCCGGTGGGCCTCCACCTCGTTGAAACGCAAGTGGTCCAAGACAGGGAGGGGGAGAGCGAGGGAGGAGCACACACAGAAGGAAAGACAGACAGAGCTAGGGAGACAGGTGAAGAGACAGACAGGACAACAAACGGAGGGAGACACAGGGAGAGGCAGGAAGACAGACAAAGAGGGGTGGCCTTGCCTGTCTGCTCAGCTCATCTCAGCGCCAGGGCCAGAGGGGAGCCTCTGGAGCCAGGACCTGTGGGTGCCTTGGTTAAAACTGAAGTTCTGGGCCCTTCCTGTGCTGGCAGCCCCTGGCCCTCGCAGTTAAGGGGGAGGCCTGCGTTGGCACAGGCCCAGTTTCCTTCCAAGAGGGGCCTGCGTCAGGGCAGCTGAGCCGGCCGCTGGCGCAGACGGGAAGAGCCTCCCCTCCAGGTGGCTGCTCCTGCATCACTGGCCAAAGTCTGGGTGACACGGCGCTTCCCCCAGGCCTACGGGTGGCGTCCTTTCTCAGGCAGGTCTCAGCTGGACCACAGAATGCAGGAGAGGATTTGAATTTTTTCAATTCTCACAAAGAATTGAATTTTCTCAATTCTCGCAAATTATGTAACTAGTGCCACTCTGGAGCACGAGTTATTTACACAGCACATTAGGGGTTAACTGTTTCACAGAACCGGTTCGAGAAACGGGTTCAGTTACTACTCCATCTGTTGTTCTACCCACCCACCCCCCTAAACCATCTACCCGTCAACCAATCCACCCATCCACACCCAACCAAACCCATCTACTCCCCAATCCATCCACCCATCCTTTCACTCACCCCTCTACCCATCACATCCATCCACCCATCCAGCCATATCCACCCATCAGCCAGCCCATCCAGTTCGCTAATCCATTTACCCACCCACCCATCTATCCACCCACCCACCTTCCCATCCATGCACCCACCCATCCACCAACCATCTATCCACCCACCCACCTTCCCATCCATCCACCCATCCATCCACCAACCATCTATCCACCCACCCACCCATCCACCCGATCATCACCCTCTGGGTCCTGAGTTCACACTCCACGGCTGGCAGTGCTAGGAACAAAGACGAGAGACCCAGGCCTCACCCTCAAGGGGCTCCTTGTCAGGATGGGGAGATAGCACCAACACAAACACAACCCCCAGTGATACAAACAGCAATAAGAGGAGCAACTGGGAAAACATGGAGGCTGGAGAAGGGCAGGGAAGTTGAGTTGAATCTTCAAAGACGTGGGAAGTGTCTGGGCAGAGCAGAGACGGGCAGGGCCTTCCTGGGTCAGGAGGAGCACAGACTGTGCCAGCAGGTGTGAGGAGCCCGCTGGTCTGTGGACCAGGGAAGGTCAAGGGGGGCCCTATCGTGGGGAGTCCACATACCAGGTAAGCGACTGAGACCTAACCGACCAGCAGGCAGTGGGTGGGAGCCACAGCAGGGCTTTGAGCAGAGGAGGGCAAGCTGGAGAGGGGATAGAAGGAAGGGGGGGGCACGGGATGAGAACGAGTGGCCGGGCCTTCCCTGAGGCCATCTTCCTGCTTCAGCTGGTGGTCCTCTTTCCCACTCTCATCAGGGCCTGTGTCAGGAGAATCCCACCCCTCCGCCCACAAGCTGTGTGGCCCTTCTGGGCCTGGGGCGCCTCCTGAGGGGCAGGGGTGGTGGCAGTGGGGGCCTCAGACCCAGCTGTGTGGCTGGCGGTGGGCAGGCAGGGGGGCCCCTGGGGGCTGGGGAGCTAACCCATGCAGAACCGTCCCGTCTCACAGACGGCAGGGTCTCATCTGTCTCTCCCAAGCCAGGACAGCTCCCTGCCACCTCACTCTCCACATCCTCACCCCTCTGGGTCTCTGCTTCTCTCTGACTCTTTGTTTTAAATGTCCACTTCCTCCTGTGCTGACCTGCTCTCCTTCCCTCTCGCCCCCGTCAGGCTCCCACTCCATCTCTCCGCAGTGTCTCTCCATCTCTCCCCGCGGTCTCTCCTTCTCCCCTCAGCGCTCCCACTCCTTCCCCTCTCCCCGCACCCCCACCCGCCGTCCCCTCACCTCCGGTCACTCGGGGCCGGCTCCCGCCGCCCCGGGCCCAGCCTCCAGTGTGGCGAGCTGCAGGCGCACGCGGCGGGAGCCGGCGGGGTGCGGCAGGGGCGCGCGGGCGGTCCGGCGCGTTCCCAGGGCCCCGGGCGCGGCGCGCGGGGCGGAGGCCGGCGCCGACCAGCGGCGGGAGAGCTTGCGCGCCAGGCGGGCGAGCGCCGAGGGCCGCAGGCCGTAGTCGCGCTCGAGCTCCTGGCGCGAGATCTCGATGTTGCCGGTGTACCAGAAGATCCAGCCGAGCAGGCTCAGGAAGACGAGCAGCGCGCCCGAGTAGATGAGCAGGTCGCCGAAGTCGCGGCCGCGCACCTGCAGCTGCGCGAAGACGCCGGTCAGCAGCGCCGCCATGCCCGCCACGTCCAGCGCCACGGCCAGCAGCAGCGCCACCCGGCAGCGCCCCAGGCCGGCCGCGGGCGCGGGCGCGGGAGGGGCCGGCGCTCCCGGCGGGGGTCCCGGCGAGGCGCCCACCGTCGCCGCCATGGCCTGCACCGCCTCGGCTGGGCTGGCCCGAGAGAGCGTTCCGGGGTGCGGCCGGGCTCGGGGCGGGGTCAGGGGACGGTGCCAGGTGTTCCTGGCGCCCGCCTGGTGGCCCGAGCCGGCCAGGGCTCTGGCGCTGGTTTCTGTGCTCGCCGAGGCCCGCGCTGGGGGCGCGAAGATGGGCAGCCCGGGGCCCCTGCGCCCCCGGGAGCGCCAAGCAGCACAAGGTCAAAGTCCAGGGTGCCCAAGGTGGGCAGCGCCGGGCACCTGGGAAACCAGCCGCTGTTTCTGTTCCTGGACCGCGTCCGGAGGCCGCCTGCGCGCCGGGCCCCGATGGCGGGGATAGGGGATCAAGTACAAGGGTCAAGCCAGGCCACTGGCCTCCAAGGGGCACCTGGACAGAGGAGCGACAGCCCGGCGCTCTAACAGAGGGAACCCGGGGCGCTGGGGGAGCCCGGAATTTCCTTTGTTCGAGGCGCGCGGGGCGCAGGTGGGTCTGACAGCCCTGGAAATTCCCTTCCTCAGGAGGCCTCGGGCTTCAGGACTTGGTGGGGCGAAGCTCAAGGGCCTAGATGGGCAAGACGAGGCCCTGCCCTCGGGCAGCTCTTGGGCCTGCAGCGGCCGCAGGCACACTACCACGAGGCACGCCCAGGCCTTCTGCTGGGTTGGGGTCTCCCCACTCAGGGAGGGGTTCTCCGGACGCCGGACCCCGCGCGGGGTTGGCGGAGGACGCCGAGAGCCAAGGGTGACCCTGACAACAGAAAGTCAACGTCCAGGGGTGCAGTGCGCATGGGGCAGGCAGGGGCGAGGGATCCGGTACTGAGCCCCCAAACGAGGAGGGGGTCCCACATGCAAATCTTTCTCCCTCCAAACAGCAACCCGCCCTTTGAGGAAATCCGTGCTCCTCTGGGGTGGCCAGTCTGCAAGGAGGTTCCGTCTAGATTCTCCTCAGACTCAACAGTTTAAGACTTGATATACTCTAAGGGGGCCCTGGGGAAGGCCAACTAATGGGGCTGCCGGGACTAGCCGAAGGATTCCGAACGCGGCCGAATGGAGAACGAATGTTTCCGAACAGATCCGAACTGGGAATAGGCGACTAAAAGAAGGCGGACGCCCTTCCGAAGAGCGTTTCCGGAGAGTTCCGAAGATGATCGGGCAAACCTCGGTGCCTTCATCGGAAGTAGCCGAGGGCGTACGAAGAAGACCGGAAACATCCGAAGACGCTGGAACAAGACTTAAAATCGTTTAGTCGTTCACATCTTCATAAAACAAATGTTCATTAAGTTCCCGTCGTGTGCCAAGCGCTCGGTGAGCCGGCTGCGGAATGGGACTCGGGGGATCCGGGCCTCTCTAACTGGACCTCTCGGAAATCCAGCCGTAAGATTCCGAAAACTTCCGAACCGTCTTCGGAACGGTGGAGTTCCACAACCGAGAACACGCCCCAAGTTCTGTAGCCGAAGAGTTTCGAAGATACCCGAACGGTGATTAGCCAATTAGCGGAAATGGCCGAACACTCCCGAGGCTCCTCGGTAACGAGGCCGAAAGGGGAAAGGAGGCGGGGACAGGAGGTTTCACGCGATGCCCGGACAGGAAGCGGAAATGCGTGTGAGGTATTAGAGGCGTTGCCCCGCCTCCTGCGCCCCTCTTTCCGTCTCCGGTCGCGGCTGAGAGAGGAGGTGAGCGTGGGGCGCTGTTGTCCTCCGCGCGTGGCCGCCATCTCCTTTCCCGCCCCGCTGTCCCTTTTTGTTCCGGCCCGCGGTGCTTTGGCCAGCCCCATACCTGCCCCCAGGAGTCTTGTGGAGTCCTACGTCCCCCACCCCCCCAGTTTCTCGCAGTTCCTCGGCTGCCTGAGTTCAGCCCCGCCGCCTGAGGTCGGAGCCCCCGGGGCGGAGCTCTAGGTGTCTGTCTGCTCTCGGGGCTCCCCGTTCACCCAGGTTCGCAGGCACACTCCCCGCCCCGCGGCCTAACGTCGGCCTGTTCTTTTTTGGGTCTTTCACGTGGCCTGTTTCTTCGCA
The DNA here is from genome assembly GCF_015220235.1 of Choloepus didactylus. Taxonomy (NCBI): domain Eukaryota; kingdom Metazoa; phylum Chordata; class Mammalia; order Pilosa; family Megalonychidae; genus Choloepus; species Choloepus didactylus. Next base: position 3,101,910 of record NC_051333.1, on the reverse strand, counting down.
GCCGCCGCCATGTCCGCGCATCTGCAGTGGATGGTCGTGCGGAACTGCTCCAGTTTCCTGATCAAGAGGAACAAGCAGACGTACAGCACCGTGAGTGCGGCCCGGGGGGAGGCGGCGGGGCCCCTGAGCGCTGGGGGGGGGAGGGCCCCCACGCACCTCCGGGCCCCCCTTCACGACCCCCGACGGCCCCTCTCCCCAGGAGCCCAATAACCTGAAGGCTCGCAACTCCTTCCGCTACAACGGGCTGATTCACCGCAAGACCGTGGGCGTGGAGCCGGCGGCCGACGGCAAAGGGGTCGTGGTGGTCCTGAAGCGGAGATCGGGTGAGCGTCCGCCTGGCTGGGCCCCGGCCGCAGGCCCCCTTGGGCGCAGGGAGCTCTGCGCTCCCGCTGTCTGGTCGAGGAGTGGTTCTGCCGCTCGGGGTCAGGTGCCGGCCCGGGGAGGCTGGCTTTCCTCGCCACCGCACCAGCCGGGAGACCGCAGTCTCTTCCTCGGCTGTAAAGTGGAGGAACTGAATGGGCCTGAACTTGGCCGGGCGGTGGTGGGGACCGGGGTCCGCAGTTGCCTGGTAGGGTGTGTTCGGGTTAAGTTCTCATCACTCGGGGCTGTGGGGAGGGATGCTCCGCCTCGGTTGAGAAAGGAGAGGCAGACAGCCAGCCTCGCCCCAGCTCCCACGTGCAGGAGGTGACAGGCTGCATCCGGCGGAGCGGTTTGAAGCGCCGTCTTCCTGTGTGGACTCAGCAGCTCCCTGTACAAACCGCAGCTCTGAGGCACTGACAGGTCTTTTGAGGGTCTCTCTGTGCATATGTTTTGGGGGGAGATTGAGTCGGGATGTCCTGACTCCACACGTTCTTCACTGGGGTATTTCAAAAGATGGGCGTGAGTCTCACCCAGGTTTCTGATGGGGCTGGATTTGGTCCCGGCCCGGTGCAAGCAGCAGTGCCGGTTCTGCCTGGCTGTGCTGGAAGGAGGGGTCTTTGCTCAGCAATGACAGCCAGATAGCAGCTTTACCTGCCGCTGGCACAGGGGCCCCCTAGGTTCTTGGACCTCTTTCTGGTGGGTTGGATTTGAGAGCCTTTGTTTTACTCTGATGGTTAAATAGTTGTCTTCTTGGGTTGAAAGAAATTGGGCTGACATGAGGGGAAACCGGGTTTCACCTGGGTCTAGCAGCTCAGCCAACTTTAAACCACCAAGTGGTGGGTGGGGTCTTGGCTATTGGGGACCCTCTCAAGTCTGTGTGGCTTCAGATCCTTGTGTGTGGCTGGTGGCTCATGCCCCAGGCAAGGGGATGTTTCCTTTTGATCTATCAGTGGAGCCTGGGTTTGTTTGCACAGGTGAGTGAGAGGCGGGCACTTGCCCCAGATGCCTCTCCCTGGCACTCCAGAGGGTGCAGCGCAGGCCCTGGGAGAGCAAGGCAGGGAGAAGAGTTTCTTTTCGTTTTGACTAAAGCTCCTGCGCTGTCTGGCTGGTGCCCCCTCTTCAGTGCTCTCCCTGTCACGCTGGAGCTGTGGTCGGGTGGCCTTGTAGCTCTGCTGTGTGGCCTGGGGCAAGTGAGTTCCCCTCAGGCTGCCTCTGTCGAGTGGAGGTGGTAGAAGCCATCTGAGGGCTACTGGGAGACAGGTGTATCCAGTGCTCAGGGCGGAGCCCAGTCATGGACAGGTGTCTGACAGACCGATGGGGGACGGACGGTGACACAGTGGGGGATGGGGGCACTGCAGTCCGGGGTCCCAGGCGGCCTCACTGAGCCTGGGACCTGCTGCTCCCCTCAGGCCAGCGCAAGCCGGCCACCTCCTACGTGCGCACCACCATCAACAAGAACGCCCGGGCCACCCTCAGCAGCATCCGCCACATGATCCGCAAGAACAAGTACCGCCCCGATCTGCGCATGGTGAGGGGCAGCGGGGCACCTGGGCCGGGGAGGAGGGGGCTGCCCCAGAGGGAGGGTCCCGGCTGAGCCTGCCACCTGCCCGCAGGCCGCCATCCGCAGGGCCAGTGCCATCCTGCGCAGCCAGAAGCCCGTGATGGTGAAGAGGAAGAGAGCCCGCCCCACCAAGAGCTCCTGAGCCCCGCAATAAAGATGTCGGCCGGCTTTCCTGACCGCCTGGGTCTCCTGTGTCTCCCAGCCCCCGCGTGTTCTGTGACCCAGGTCACATCCGCAAAGCGCTTGGGCCCGAGGCTGGGCACTGGGTGAATGGGTGCCATGCGGCAAGGTGTCAGTAGAGGGGCGTGGGGGTGCTGGCCCTGGCTGCTGCTGTGCCCCGCTGCGTGGTCGCCTGTTCCCCACAAACCTGCAAGTCGGGAGGGGCCCGGGATTAGCGTAAAACCCTGCTATGCCTCGGGGCTGCTTCGTGTGACCTGCAGAGGCGCAGGTTCAGTGGGGGAGCCTGTCCAGTAGCGTCACCCCACACTCCCGGGTGACCTGTGCCACGCTACCCTCTGATGCTCTGGAACTTAGCCTGAATCCTGTATGGAGTGGGGCGTAGATGGGGGTGGCAGCCCACAGGGCTGAGGTGCGCCCTGGGCACCAGGCCTCCCGTGGCCCACAGGCCCTCTCTGGCCCTGGTGTCACCCGGGGTTTAAGGACCAGGATGTTCCGGGCCCTGGTGTGGCAGCCACATCTGGTGGACCCAGAAACAGCTCTGCCGGGTGCCTGCTTGGGGCAGTCACGTTAGTTAGCCCCTGGGGGCTGTCCCTGTCCTCCACCAACGGGGTGTCCCTCCTGCCTAACTGGGCGTCCCGCGGCGCCCGCACCCAGGGCCCTGGCCCTCCTGCCCTGTGTGGGTCCCCACCTTCCCTGGAAGCTCATGCTCCAGGAGCCGCCGCCTCAGAGCCCCCACCCCCTTCCTCTGCCTGGGTGCTTCCTGGGGTTGTTTGTGGTCTGGTGGTGCCTTTTAGGCGCGGCCCCCCACAGGCCACCTGGGCTGGGTGGGTTGTGTGATGCAGAGGCAGGACCTCTGCTTGGGGGCTCCTGCTCATCAGGTACCTGGGCTACCAGCTTCCTTGTCCCTGCCACCTGCCCTTCCCCTTGGGGTCAGGGGCGGGGGCCCTGCCTTGTGGGGCTGAGACAGCAGCTCAGCCCGGCGCCTCCCCCACCACCTGGAGCAGGGGGTCTGACAGTAACTCCCCACTGCCTGAGCTCAGTGGCCTCATGGGCTTCCCTGCCCCGCTTGGGTGGGTTTCAGCCTCAATTTAGAGGGATCCAGTTAGAATACACTGGGGTAGGGTCATGCCTCCCCCAGACCCCGTGGCTGCCATCAGACCTCTCACGCTGTGACTCCACTGGCCTCATTTCCTCTCGCCCCACGCCCCCCACCCGGACGCCCCCGTCTCCTGGCTGTGCGCTCCCACCATCCACACCTCGGCCTGGAACGCGCTTTCCGGGAGAGCCGTGGGGCCCCTGCATCACCCCCGCCTCCTGTCACCTGGGGAGGCCCACCTGCTCCAGGCTCCTAGACCCCATAGGGTCCTGCTGGCCATTTCGTTGCCCCCACCCCAGACCCTTGTTTGAGTCCTTCCTTCCTGCGTGGCTTTGGAAATGTGACCTGAGCCCACCCCCACCTTCCGCCTCAGTTTCCTCACCTGTAAACGTCAGTGGGCCTCTGTCGCTGCGGGGCCAGTGGACGGGGCAGGGGGACCGGGTGGCCAGGCCCGGGCTGGAGGGAGATGGAGGGCCTTACCCGTGAGCCCCCCCGTGAGGGGCCCTGGACCCCTGGGCGCCCAGCCTTGGCTTCGCCGTGTCCCCTCGGCTCCTCATCGGCCCTTGGGTGGGCGGAGAGCTGGGGGGAGCTGTGCTTTGTATGGGGCCATCTGGTTTTTGACACAAGTGATATATGTTGGCATGGAAATTGGAAAACAGTAAACAGAAGATAAACGAGAAGAAAAACAAAGCTAAAAACCCAGACACGTCATTGTAACAACGCTGAAAACCAGACGGGAAATCCGGAAAGAGGCAAGGGAAGAATGACTGAGCCCTCCGAGGGCAGAAGCCAGGAAAGCCACAGGCGGTGGGGAGGGGGTCACGGTGCCAAAGCCCCCACCTTCCCACCCCTGTGTGGGGTCACAGCTCCTGCCGGGGTGGTGCTTCCCCACGGCCGCTTGGCTGGTGCCTCGCTGCAGGCATGTGCACGGGCCCCTCGGGGCTCCCCAGGGCAGGGGTCTTCGTGGGTTGCTGGGCCCCAGTCCTTAAGTCAGGGCCCGGCACAGAGGAGGGTGGAGTGGCGCCTGCCCCAGGACTTGCTCCCTGGCTGGCAGGAGCGGCCTCGACTGTCCCCATCTGCCCCTCCTCAGCTGTGCGACCCGGGCTAAGTCCCTCCACCTCTCTGTGCCTTGTTTCCTCTTCGTAACACACGGGTATCAGAGTTTCACAGGGATCAAATGTGTAAAAAGCCTTGAGCATGGCCTTGCTGGCGACACCCACAGATGTATTGAATGGACAAATCAAAGAATGTTTATTATAAATTATTTTGACCTGATGGGCTCTGTCACAAATGGCTTCCATGTCCGTAACTGTTGTCTACACTACTTTTAGAGCTTTGACTAGGTAACTCTGAACCACCAGGCTGTACATTTACATGGTGCAAAACTTCGGGAGCATGCAAGGTGTGCAGGTGAGCCTCCCTCCCTCTCCGCCTGCTGCACACAGGTGAGCCTTGAGTCTGCGTCCTTAGTTTCTTTATGCAGGTAACAGCGCTCTTTCTTACTCATTACGTGTGTGGTTTTCAACCGGGGGCACTTGCAATGTCTGGAGGTGTTTTTGGCTGTCACAGCCGAGGGAGGAGGTGCCCCCGGCATCGGGTGGGTGAGGCCAGGGACACTGCAAAACATCCTACAGGGCACAGGACGGTCCCCGGTGCCGGGTGGAGCTGAGGTGTGGACGGCACACTGTGGATGCGGCTTTACCCCTGCTCTGTGTTACAACGTGCCTTGGGGGACTTTCCCCACCAGACCCTAGGCCTTTCCACAGCTGCGTGGCCCCCTGCGGGGAGGGCCCACCTGGGTGGTTCCGTTCTTTGCTACTGCAGCCGTGACGAGCAGGGCACCCCGAGCTCATGCAGGCCTCCCTTCAGCTGGATGGATCACGCTGAGAGCCAGGACTTCAGGGCTCCCGGGCTCTCCCCTCGTGTCCACCCCTGTGGGCGCTGAGAAGAGGGCTGAGCCCCCAAACCCTCCTCCTGGCTTTGACTGGCCTTTCCTTGTTGACCAGTGGTGCTGAGTGTCCTCTCGTGCTCACTGACCGCTTGGGTGTCTTCTTTGGAGAATTGTCTATTCAAGCCCTTGGTCCATTTTAAAATTTTAAGTATAGCATGATGAATTTTGACAAGTTTATGCACCCACCCATGCAACCACTGCCATAATCAGAATATGGAATATATCCACCCCCAATGTCATTCCATGTCACCCCAACCCCAGACAACCAGTTATCTGCATTCGGTCATTATTGATTAAAAATTTGTTCACTTTTTTATCTGTTGTTGAACATTTGTGGTGTTTTCCAGTTTTTCTATGAAACTTTTTGTATACAAGTTCTTGTACAAATATATATTTTCTTTTCTCTTGGCTAAATATCTAGGAGTGGAATGTTGGCTCATACGAGGCATATGTTTAACTTTATAAGAAGTGGCCAAACTTTCAAAGTGGCTATAGGATTTTGTGTTCCTGCCAGCAATGTATGAAAGTTCCAGTTCTGTACATCCTTGTCAAGACTTGGTTTAACCCTCTTTTTAATATTAGCCATACTCGTGAGTATGAAGCCAGTTGCGTCTGGAGTTTACTTTGCAAGAAGGTTTTTAATTACAAATTTAGTTACTTTAATTGGCAGAGGGCCATTCAGATTTTCTAATTCTTCTAATTCTGTTTTGGTAATTTGTGTTTCTCAAGAGATTTGTCCTTTTCAATTAAGCTGATGGATTTATTGCCACTGAATTGTCCATGATATACCCCCTCCCCCACTTTTTAAATAATATGTGTCAAATCCATAGTGATATCCCCACCCATTCATTCCTGATATTGGTAAATTGTATTTTCTCTCTTTTTCCTTGCTCAGTGTAGCTAGAAGTTTATCAAATTTATCATATCTGCTTTTGGTCTTTAATTTTCTCTATTGTTTTTCTCTTTTAAAAAATTTCATTCATTTCTGTTCTTTATTTCCTTCCTTTATGTATTTTGGGTTTAAATTTTTCTTTCTAGCTTCTTAATCTGGAAGCTTATTTCATTGACTTTAAGCCATTTTACTTTTAAGAGGTCAAATATGTTCTAACTTCCTTTGTAATTTATTTTTTGACCCACAGATTACTTAGGAGTGGGTTGTTAATTTCCAAATGTTTGATTTTGTACATGTATTTTTGTTATCAGTTCTCTTTTTGTCTCTCCATGCTGTGTTATGTTTCATTTCTTCTAGTCCATCTTCCAGTTTACTGATTTTCTCTTCAGCTGCATCCAAACCATTGCCAGTCCCATTCAACTTTTTTCTTATCTTAATTATTGTTTTTAATTTCTACAAGTTTTCATTTCTCTTCAAATATATTATGTCCCTCTTCATAGTTTCCTGTTCTCTAAAGATAAGTTTCAAGTGCTTTTTAATGTTTTTAAGACACAGTAAGAACAGCAATTTTGTAGTTTGTTTCTGATTATTCCAGTCTATCTTTTTGGGCCAGTCTCTGCTAATTCTCATTTATGATGTCTTGTCTTTCTGTGTGCATCTCTTTGCCCCTGATAAATTATTTGAACATGTACCTCAAGGCCTATGATGAAGGTGCTTCTCTTCAGAAAGGAATTATGTTTGCAGCTTCCATGCAGAAACCCTTTCTATTAAACACAAGGCTTGAGATTCTTGGACTACCCTAGTGATATGAATTTGGTCTGAGAATCTGCGACCCTTCTGGGTTGGGTTTTCTTCCCTTTTTTCTTCACTCCTTCCTTTCCTTGTTGCTTGTCTGTTTTGCTCAATACCAAGTCAACTTGGGATTCTTCCTGCACACTCTGGAGGGGGGGGGGGCGTAGGTTTAGTTCTGGTTCAGCCCTTGTCTTGGAAGCTGTCATTGGGGGAGGGGCATCCTAGCTAAACGTGGGCAGATTCCTTCCGGGCAGAAGCAGCCTTTGCATTTCCCACTTAGATTTCTCTGTGACTGTAGCTGGATGTGCTTTACTATCTTGTCACAACTTAATGGTCTTAAGGTGCTGATTTAGCATTTTTGGTTGTTTATTTAACAAGCCTGTTGGTCCAGATGTAAGCTTATGAACTGAATGGGAAGTATCCATTATTTTTAATTTTTGAACCATATTAATATTTCACCTTTCAAACATATATTAAATTTAAATGTAATGACTAATGGTAGACACCAATTCATGTGTTGTTCTCCAAACTGCTTGTGCATATTCTTTTCCCACTTCAATTTTTTTTTTTTTTTGTAGGAAAACTAGCTGTTTGTCATATATATTGCATATAGTTTCCCCAGGTTTGTCACTTCTCTTTATACTTTGCTTTATAGCATTTTTTTCCCTCAAATTTTGAACATTATACAATGCTCCCCTTTTCCTATGTAGCTTTTTTTTTTTTTTTAAGTAGGTGATTAATAGTCATCTGATGCTGTGTAACAAATTATCCCAAACCTTGTGGCTTAAAACAGCAAGCATTTACTATTTCAGTGTCTGTTGGTCAGGAGTCTGGGGGTGGCCTCAGGGGGTTCTGTTTCCAGGTCTCTCCTGTCAAGGAGTTGAGCGGAGCCGTGGACACCTGAAGGCTTGACTGGGGCTGGAGGAGCTGGTTCCCAAGATGGCACCTGCACACGGCTGACGACTTCATGGCAGCTTGAGGGGCCTCAGAACGTGGCACTTGGCTTCTCGCAGATTGGGCAATCCAAGCACGAAAGCAAAGCAGCAGCCACGAAAGCGTCTGTGGCATCGTCTCAGAGGTCACACACTTCGTTTCTTCATTATCTTATTGGCTATTCAGTGTGGGAGGGGCATCCCAGAAAACTTTAAAGTTTTCATTCTTGCCCAGAAAGGTTATTCCATCTTCTTTATGTTGTCCAAAAAAAAATTTATCCATGTTTTCTATTACATGGTATTGCTTTTTAAATTATTGAATATTTCAAATGTACAAAATGGTGTACATGACTAAGATCTATGTACACAAGTAGCTTGAGGGAAAACAACACACAAAAGCATGGAAAAGAAAGGGGTGTATGTGTGCAGTGTTACGTTAGGAGAGACTTGAGACAAAAGCAAATGCACGAACAGAGAAAAAACCAGGTCTGAGCCATCAGCAATTTAGTTTCAGAGGTTATTAGGGAATCATGGTTAGTTATGATAGCTGTGGTAAGCATGTAATTTTTTAGAAACATGGAAGTATTTAGGGGTGAGATTATAATTCAGGGATTTGCTTGAAAATACTAAAGCAAAAAATAGGCACAGCACACAGCAATTACTGGCAGTTGTTGAACTTGGCATGGGCATGAGAAGATTTTTTTATCCTCTTTTTTTTGCATGCATGTCTTTATTTTATTATTCATCTATCCATACACTGGATAAAAGGGGTGTCAGTCACCAGGTTTTTACCATCACACGCTCACAAGATGAAGGCTGTGGTCATACAATCAAAGGTCAAGGCTACTGGATTACAGTTCAACAGTTTCGGGTATCTCCTTTTGGCTATTCAAATACACTGGACACTAAACAGAAATATCTATATAACGAGTCAGTAGTCACATCATTGGTTAAATCCTTACTTCTCAGTTACACCTCCTCCCTCTCATTTGATCATTCTCTCAGTCTTCAGGGACATCTGGGCAATGTCCATTCTAACTTCTCCGTGCTGCAAAGGGGTTTCAGGGCTTATCTGGCATAGGAACAATCTGGAGGCTTTAAGTTTCTGAAAAAATAAACTCAGTAAGTAAAACTTTCATCGAGTCTTAGAGCCAGTGTTTTCTTTAGGGTTTTCAGAAATACCGTTGGTTAGGGCTTATTCTGTACTTTTAAGTTGGTTTGAAAACCTTTTAGTAACAGTTGACGCTCCTGAGTGCCGACCTCCCCGCCCCCTCCTGAAGCAGTCTCTCTCCCAACGTCTCTCCGCAGCAAACACTGGTTTGCCTGGTTTTCACCCTACTAGGCAATCATAATGTACTGTTCTGCAGTGTTTTCCCCTCAGTACGTGGGTAGGTGAGCAAAATCCTTGTTGAATCGATGTAACTTTCTCTGGTGCACCATCCAGCCATTCTCTTCATGGGTATTAAGGGGGCTCCCAACTTTTTGCTATTACAAATAATATGTTAACATTCTTCATAACCCTCTGCTCATATGTGAAACTGTCTAGAATTTATGGCTGAACTGTGGGGTGTGCATATCTTCGCTCTGATAGAAATTGCTAGAATTGCTCTTCCAAATGATGGCACCAACTTGCACACCTATTGTTGTTCCACATCCTTACTGCCAGCTGGTAATGTCATAATCTCTCGTTTTTACCCATCAGGCAGGTTGAGATCCTGTTTCTGTGGAATGAACCTGGGCTCCCCCGATTGCTGGCGGGCATGAACCTGCTTTCTGGCTGCCTTGGCTTCCCTGTTCTATGCACTCCTAGTCTTTGCCCACTTGGCTGAATTGTCTTTCTCATTCATCTTTCTAGTTCCTTTTGCATTCAGGATACTGGTAATTTGTTGATTTTCTATGTTGCAAATATCCCCCAGTCCTTGACTCTTCTGTTTATAATCTGCCTCTTTATGGCTCAGCACAGAACTTGACACCCGAGGGAGTTCTGCCCTTAACAAGCGACACCAGAGTCCCAGTCAGCCTTCTCCCCAGGGACCACACCCCAGCATGACTTAGGGTGCCCTCACCCCGAGACCCCACAACTAAGCCCGCCCATGGCGAGGGGGCTGAGGGGGACCTGCAGGCTGGACAGGGCCCCTCAGGGGAGCGGATGTCACTCCTGTGACTGGATCACGACCAGCCAACTTCGAGGGCGGGCCTGACTTGGAGAGGTGGCTCCAGGCCCTGAAGTCCGAGTCAAAGCTTGGGAGGGCCCATGTGGAAGGTTTGGGAGCCCAGGACCAACCCCAGCCCCAGCCCCAGAGAACTGAAAGGGGACCCCTCTCCAGGCAGCCTGGAGCCCTGAGCTGTGCAGACTCCCGCTGGGCTGCTGCTCCAAACCCCGAAGGGTGTGGCCAGGCTGGGCCCCCTCACACCTGCCTTCCTGGGCCTGCTATGTCTGACCCAGAGGGAGAGCCAAGGGAGGGCCCAGTGACCTCCCCATCGTCCCTGCCCCAGGGACAAGGCGGCCTGAAACCTCACACCACAGGATCTGGCCGACCGGTGGGTCACAGGACACCACAGCCCAGCCCAGCACATGCCAAGGCACGGGGAGCCCGTCAGGCAGAGCAGCCACTTTTCCAGCTTTATTTAGAAAAACAAATCCAGGTCCCAGAACCCCCATGCCCTCCCCCACCCAAGCCATAATTTAAATAACTTAGAGACACAGTTGGAGGGACAGCGGGGCCGGGAGGAGAGGAGGCCCGCTACAGCCGCCGCAGGGCCCGCTTCTTGTCCGTCTTCTTCTTGGCTGCCAGCTTCTTCTCGCGCTCGCCCGCGTGCTTCTTGGCCATGGGCCCCTCGGCCCCTCCTGGGCCCCCGGGGGCCAGGGCGTCGGTGGAGGAGGCCGCGGCTGCCTCGGGCCTGGTGCCACTGGCCGCGCCGCCGCCGTGGATCTCGGTGAGCAGGCGGGCGCGCGCCGCGTACTCCTCGTAGTTCTCCAGCAGCAGGCGGCCCGCCTCCTCGTTGAGCGCAGACTCGGGGTTGGGGTGGATCAGCAGGCACTTGATGGTCTGTGGGGGGAGGCGGCGGCCAGACAGCGGGGTGAGCCGGCAGCCTCGGGGCTCCACGCTGGCCCCGCCCGCCCCGCCCCCTTCTCATCCTTCCTCAAAACGGAACCCCTGCTCCGCTGCCAGGACACACGACCCCACGACCCCACCAGAGCCTCGGTCCGCCCTGAACTGTTCGAGAACTGCGGCCGGCGTGCAGCCGGGCTGGGCCCATGTGGGAGGGCGCGGTGAGGGGCAGCCCCCTGGGTGACGGGGAAAGAGCTGAGGCCCTGCCCTCTCCTCCCAGCGGGCCAGTCACCAGCCGCAGCCCCGACGTGAGTTTTGTGGCTGTGAACTTGCCTCTGTGCAGCTCAACGTGAAAACACAGGGTTCCGATCTCTGTCCGCCTCAACCAAAGACTGAAATGAGGCCCCAAGGGCAGGGCCCACACGCCTTGGAGGCATGTGGAAGCCCCAGCACCTCTGGAGGGGCCTTTAAGGGTCACAGCCCCTCGACCTTGCGGGCCCATGAAATGGTGACAGTGCTGGGGCTACCGGGAGGCCGGATGGGGACCCAGGGACCGGCCCTTGCTCTAGTCCTGATTCTTACGGCAACACCCCTCAGGCGAGGCCTGGACCCAGCCCAGCTACCTCTCGGGCTCGCCTGAGGCAGGCAGCTGGGAACCCTCGGGGTTCTGTGCTCATCGCTCGTTTCCAACATCCTCCCACAGCCACCACTGGTGTCCAGGGAGGGAGCCTGGGTCTGCTTCCCTCCGAGCTCAGCCTCCCCCGCTGTGCCCTGAGGAGCCCCCAGCGCCCCAGCCTCCTACCAGCTCTCCAGGCACCTGCCCCAGGGGCTCGTCCCATTTAGCTTTTTTTTTAAAGCTGACTGGGGCCCAAGGCCAGTGGGGACTAAGTGCTCCGACCGGGCCGGGCGACACTCCGCCATGGGGGTCCAGCAGCACCTCTGCCTCCACCCACACCAGCCCCGACCCAAATGTCTCCAGACGTCATCAACCGTCTCCTGTGAAGCAAAACCACCCCTGGTCGAGAACTGCAGAGCTAGCAAAACGTTCTGGAATCAGACGGTGGAGATGGCCGTGCAAACCTCACGAACACGTGAACCACCACTTTAAAACGGCGGAATTCACGACGAGGAAGTTATATCCTGAAAACTGAACGCGTGGCTTGGACCCGTGAGAGGCGTCCTGTTCTGCCACCTGGAGTCTGTCCCTCGTGAAAGGAACCTTGGGCACGGCCTGAACGCCCAGAGCACTGGCTGCCCCGGCCCTGCAAATCTTTTCAGAGTTTTCCAGAAAGACTGCAAAGCTCAACTGTTACATGGAAATGCCCAATTCCCTTAGAGTTCATTTTAAAAAGAGAACAAAAAGCCTCACGGTTCAGACTGACATCCCTGAGACGTGCAGGGGGTCGGGGCCTGGGTCACCACCCCCAGACTCACCAGCAGCACGTGCCGGATGCCCAGTTCTGCCGTCCAGTCCCTCTTGAGCACATTGACGCAGATCTCGCCATTGGCGCCCACGTTGGGGTGGAAGATCTTGGTCAGGAAGTAGCCCTTGGGTGGGGAGGCAGGGAAATCCTTCCCCAGCAGGAGTTTCATGCGGAACAGGCCTCCGGCGTAGGGGGTCCCCTCTGTGTGCAGAGGGGGGATGGGGTCAGACTCCCAGCGCCCCTTCTCCCCAGGCTGCTCCCCCCCAGCACAGCAGCCCAGCCTCCACGGTCTGGCAGTGATAGACAGCCCCTGCTGCCTCCTCCCTCAGGCTCCCAGGGCCACAGGAAACGCACCCCCAGTGTCCCCAGCCCTGGATGCTCTTCTCCTCCCTAGGTGCCCCCCCAGTCTCACACTGCTCCACACACCTGCACACCCCCATCTTCCTGGAAGTCCCATAAAGAAGTGACGGGACATGTCAACTCTACACCTCCCCCGTCAGGGAACGCTTCTCTCACACACACACTTGTTGTTCAGGCCAGAAAACACAGGAGTCCATCCCCCCAACCCAGCCAACAGCGCCAGCCGCTGAGCTGCTCCTCCCCACAACCTGACCCCCTTTCCCTGCTGTTGTCCAGGCCTCTCGCGCTGACCTGGGTGCCGCCAGCAGCTTCCTCACTGCCTCGGAACAGTGAGGGCAGAATTCCAGCCACCCCTGCCTCACCCCCACCGACCCTTCCTTTCCCAGCTCCCTCCAGGGGCCCAGAAACCCCTGAAAAATCTGCCCACCCCCCACTCCCCATACTTCAGCAGTCCCTTCTTTACTTTGTTTGCACAAAGCCCTCAGATCCTTCCACCTTCCTCTCCTGCTCCTGCTCCCCCCGCCCCCAAAGTCATGCAGCATTGCAAGCGTCACCCCACATCACCATCTCAGGGCAGTCTTCCCTGACCCCCTCCCCAGTGTCACCCCGTCTTGGCGATGTCCCTTAGCAGACACCCACTCCAGTAACACCCCCCATTACTCTGCAGAAACTCACGTACAACAGGAAGGTCACTCCCGTGAAGCCACGCATGGCCCGACTGCCTGTGATTGCTTGTGCTGTCCCCCCAGGTCCGGGGCTTGGTGCTCCCTGCCATGTCCCCAGGGGCCCGACGCTGACCGCAGGGCACAGCCTGAGCTCACCAGGCCTGTGCTCCCGCCTTCGCCTGGCAGTCCCTCGCCCCTCGCCTACTTCACTCCCACCTGTCCTTAAAAACCGGGGCCTGGTCCCATCAAGTGCCCTCCCAGGAGAAAAGGTTCGTGATGACCCGTCAGCGTAGGGTCCTGCCCCCAGCCTGAGCACCACAGGAGTCCTGACCCGCGCTGCGTCCCCACACCCGGCAGGACTCCCGATTACAGTGGATGCTCCTTGGCCACGTGTCCTGATGACGACACAGACATGGACCACGGCCCACACCCCCTCGCTAGCTCCCGACACTCACCAGGGCCCTCGATGGTGACCTGCAGGTCGGTGAGGTCCTCCTCGTTGGGGAAGACCTTGATGCCATCGGGGGGGTCGGCAGTCAGTGTTGTCACCTCCTTGTACACCAGGCGGAGAATGTGGGGGGGCAAGTTCTCCACGTTGGAATTCTGGGCACCGACAGGAAAGGAGATGTGAACCGCCAGCAGAAACCAGGCCCCAGGCAGGACCTGGGGTTCCCGAGGCCGCCCTGGTCTTCAGGATGTGGACGGTCCCTGGGTTCCCAGACCCCACCCAGGACGTTCCTCGCCCCCAGCCCCACGCTGACCTCACACTAGAAAAGAGGGCAGCTCTCCCAGGGAACTTCCAGGAATCTCTATCTTCCCGGAAGCCTCCGGAGACCCCTTCAAGGCCCGCACGAACCCGTCGCTCCAGGTGGACCCGAGGCCGGCTCCGGCCCTCCTGCCCACGTAACCTCGGCGGGCCCGTCCATCTCTAGGCCTGGAGCCCCAGCTCAGGCCTGGAGATGGCGGCGGGGCGTCCTTGCTCGCCGGTGACACCCACGGACCGGGCCACAGGGCACCCGGGGCCCCCCGAGGCACAGCCGGGCACTCTCCGCCCCCGGACAGACCCCGGGGCCCATCGCCAGCCGGGCCTCCGGGGCGGGCCTGCTGGTCGCTCCGGCCGCCCGCGCGAGGCCCCTCAGGCTCCGCCTCCTCCTCCGCGGGGGCTCACCATGGCTGCGGCCGGCCGGGCGCGGGACCCCCCGGCCCCCTTCCTGCGCTCCTCGGGCCGCCGGCCGGGGCGGGGGGCCCAACTGCTGCCGCTGCGGCCCTGGCGAGGCGCCGGCGGCCCCGCTCCGCTCCCCGCTGCCTCCGCCGCCGCCGCCGCGCTGCAATCCGCTGCTCCGCCCGCCCCGCTGCCCGGCCGCTCTGAGCCCCCGCCCGCGCAGCGCCGCGCTTTTATACCAGCGCGCAGGCCACGCCCCCGCCGACCAGCGGCGTCGCGCCTCCACCAGTGACGTCACCGCGCACGGTCCTCGGCTTTCGACCCCGTCGCCGCCTCCCTCGACGAACTGCGGGCTGCGGCGACAGAGGTAGGGTGGGAGCCGCGCGCCGGGCCGGCCAATGGAGCCGCGCGGGATTCGGGGAGGGGACCCCGGAGAATGGAGGGGCTGCAAGAGGGGAGAAGAGGCGAGAGGCGACGCGGCCGCTGATTGGTCCGTTTGAATGCGACGCAGCCCAGCCCGGTGTGCGTGCGCGTGCCCCGACGGCGAGGAACTCGCGCCCGCGGGTAACGGTGGATCGGGAGGCCGGGGCGGGGCGAGGGGAGGCAGGACTCGGGGGTTTTAAACGGACGGTGGAAGGCGTTCTGGCCAATAGGGACGCGGGATCGTGGAATGGCGTTACGACACTCGCAAGGACCAATCCCGACGGAGAAAGCCGTACCAGAGGGCGGGGAAAAATGGGCAGCGCTGAATGGGGATCCGGCTTGGCGCGGGCCGAAGCGCTTCTAGCCAACGAAATTCGTTGTCTTTTGTATACGCAAATGAGGAGCGCGCTGCGGCCCGCGCCCCCTCCTCAGAGCCGGGCGGTGGGGGTGGGCGCTGGAAATCGACCCAAGGTTTCCCCCGGGCGCCATTTTGTGCGGGAAATGTCCTGTGCGCTGCTTGGCGGCGTTCAGAGGCCAATCGGAATGTCCGTGGCGGCCCGGGCGCCTTGGCCCTCGAGCGTGTGACCTCTGACCTCGGCCCGGCCTCAGTTTCCCGGTGTGGGTCGTGGGCCCAGGGCTCGTGCCGCCCGCGCTGTCGTCGCGCGCTGGGCGGACTCGCGGTGGCCTGGGGGGAGAGGAGGAGGAGGCCCATGCAGCCGTCAGGGGCTCGTGCGGGCCGGGCCGGCCCTGTGCTGGGTCCTTGAGGTGCTGGATCCCCGAGATCCTGCCAGCCCCATCCCTGGCCATCCTCGGGGTCGGCTTTGGGCACCTCCACTCACCATTTCTCGGCCCCTCCCGGGGGCAGGCGGTGTGCGCCGTGGGGACACCCGGAGCGCGGTGGACGGAACCCCCTGCCCTGCAGCGTCGGTTCGGCGGGGCAGCGGGCGGCGCACACGGGACACACGGCCATGCCCGTGAGCGAGGGGGACTCTGAAGGAGGATGCGTCAGAGGGGCTCGGCTGCCATCTCGCCCTGGCCAGGCTGGGAGGGCTCTCTGGGAGGGACGGGCTGTGGGAAGTGCGTGGGGACAGCAGAGTGAGTGCAGAGTCCTGGCGATGGATGGACTCCGCGTGGCCACGGCGCGGGGTGAGGAGGAGCCGGGTGAGCCGTGTCTGCCTAATGGGCGGAAACGGGGAGGCCGGTGAGGAGTCTAACAGGCGGGCGCATGGGGGTCCCGGCAGGATTGGGGGCGGTGGGCATGGGGAGAGGTTTTGGGGGTTGACGTATCAACAGCACTGGGGCTAGATTCGAGCTGGGGTGGGGAAAGGGCTGCCTGCACCCGGAGCAGTCCCCTAAAGGAGTTCTCGGAACCTTTTCTGTAAAGGGCTGGGTGGTAAAGACTTTGAGCTCATCCTCTCTGTCCCAGCGACGGCAGCCACAGCCAATATGCAGTTGCATGGTGTGGCAGTGTTCCCGGAAACTCTCTACAGCAACTGGCTTTAAAATGTCAAGTCCAACATGCTCTGCCCCCCCCCCCCCCACACACATGCATTTTGAGTAAAGCGCAAGCTCCCCAGAGGCTCTGGAGTCCTGGTGCAGTCGTGCCCCAGCCCTCGGGGCCTTCTTTCCTTCTGCCCCTCCAACAAGCCAGGCTCCCTCTCACCTGAGAACGCTTGGACCTGCAGTGGCTTTCACCTGGCATCCTTCTCCCCTAGACTCATGTCGCTCCTTCTGAGGACATCCCTCAGCTCCTGCTCTCTCCACTTCCCCCTCTTTGATCTTCATGGCTTACTGGAACTTGTAGTTATTTGTTTACTTACTTGTTTATCTCTGTTGCCCCCAACTAGAAGATCAGCCCCAGGAGAGCAGGGACCTTGTCCCCAGCCCTTAGCAGAGTACCTGAGGGATGGTCAGGGTTGAGTCCTTCAGATATTTATTGAGCACTTGCTATGTGCCAGGTACTGTCTGGGGGCTTGGGACATGTCGGTAATCACGTATCTGTCAAGGGACGTACATCTGGAATATATAAAGAACTCTCACAGCTCCGTAACTGAAGCACAAATGACCCAATTGAAATGGGCAGAAACTCTGAATGGACATTTTCCAAAGGAGATATGCAAATGGCCAATAAGCACAAGAAAAGATGCTCCCCATCGTTAAGCATCAGAGAAAGGCAAAGCAAAACCACAATGAGATACAACTTCACACCCACAGGTGGTAAGTATTGGTTAGAATGTGCAGAAAGTGGACCCCTCGGACTCTGCTGGTGGGAATGTAAAACTGGGTGCAGCCCCTTTGGAAAACAGTCTGGCAGTTCCTCAAAAACTAAAAAATATGGAATTGTTGGATGACCCAGCAATTCCACTCCTAGGTGTATACCCAAGCGGAATGAAAACACATGGCCACTCAAAATCTTGTGCATGAATGTTCAAAGCAGTACTATTTACAATCGCCAAGAGGTGGAAGCAACCCAAATGTCCAAGAGCAGATGAATGGGTAAACAAGATGTGGCATATCCACACAATGGAATATTATTCAGCAATAAGAGTGAATGAAGTATTGATACCATGCTACAAGGATGAATCTTGAAAACTTTATGCCGAGGGAAAGAAGTCAAACAGAGGACCACATATTGCGTGATTTATGTGGAATGTCCACCACAGGCAAATCTATAGAGACAGAAAGCAGATTAGTGGTAGCCTAGGAGTGGGAATCGGGTGGGCAATGGGTACAGGTTTTCTTTTTGAGGTGATGAAAATATTCTAAAGTTGATTGTGGTGATGGCTGCACAACTCTGTGAATATACTGAAAAAATCACATTGAATTGTACACTTTAAATGGGTGAATTGTATGTGAATTAGATCTCAAAGCTGTTATTTAAAAAAATAATGCTCTGATGGGAAGAACTGAAAGAAGACCAGAGGGGCAGGGAAAGAGATTGGCGGGGGGGGCCGGGGAGCCGCCAAGCACTGTGGATATCCGAGGGGAGAATGTTCTGAGCCTGGAGAGCTGGGCTGGGAGGGGCATGGGCTC
Organism: Choloepus didactylus; assembly: GCF_015220235.1. Classification (NCBI taxonomy): domain Eukaryota; kingdom Metazoa; phylum Chordata; class Mammalia; order Pilosa; family Megalonychidae; genus Choloepus; species Choloepus didactylus. Next base: position 3,084,026 of record NC_051333.1, on the reverse strand, counting down.
TGCCTTCTGAAGGCCACGATGAGGAGCTTGGTGAGCTCCAGGAGCCATGGAGCAATTTTGATTGGGAGGTATGACTCGATTTCTTACACATATTGAGTCTAGCTCAGAACCGCTGAGTAGACATTAGATCAGTGAGGCCTGGCTGGAAGCAGAAAATCAGGAGAGAGTAGGCCATGGCTTGGGCTAGGATGGCAGCCTTGGTAGGGGTGATGGGGGTGTAGAGAGCATGTGGGGATTTAGAACTAATCCGAAGAGATCCTAGGAATCGGCGGCCTTAGGAATCAGTTTGGCGGCCCAGAATTGGCAGTGGGTTGGGGTGGGGAGGTGGGGCAGGGTTGCCACTCTGCTCAACATTGGTGACCTGGGAATGTACTTTGATTCAGTTAACTCTAAAGTGTCTTTTTAGTTTAAATTCTAGCTTCAAAAATTCTTAATTTCTTTGGAATCTCTTGTAAATTACAAAAGAAATACATGCTTGGAGAGAAATTCATGCAGTTACAGAAGTGTAAGAAATAAAAGCTGGAGAGCAGGAAGCTCCAAGAACTAGTCCCTCCACTAAAACAACTGTTTCGTCTTCTAGTGATTGCAGCCCGGGCTCCTGGTGCAGCGTGCTGGGGCCGGGAGGGCTCTAGAGACCCGGTCCTCCAAAATCCAGGTGTGTGAAGTCTGACTGCTGCTCACAGAGGGAGGCTGGCTCTGAGGGTGGCCTCCCTTCCGGGAAAAACAGCAGAGGAATCTTAAAGAGGCAACACCTTTTCCCCTCTCTAGTCCCTTTCCAGTCCCCATTTGGAAGCAAAAATAGTTTTGAAGTCACAAATTAATGGGTCAGCCCGCAACAACAACAACAAAATTGAATCCCAGAGGAGTGGGAAACCTACATTCCCAGAGTTGTAACAACATTAATACTCAGAATGTCCAGTTCTCAAAAATATTTTACCAGTCACGCAAAGAAACAGGAAAGTGTGGCCCATTCACCGAAAAAAAAGAATTTGTCGGAAACCATCCCTGAGGAAGCTCATTCATTGGAACTATTAGAGATTTTAAATCTATTGTCTTAAATATGTTCAATGAGCTACAGGAAATTAGGAAAACATTGTCTGGATAAAATAAAGAGATGGAAATAATAAAAGGGAACCAAACAAAAATGTTGGAGCTGCGAAGTGCTTGTAATTAAAATGAAAAAACTCTTTAGATGGATCCAGCAGCAGATCTGAACAGGCAGAAGAAAGGATCAGTGAACTTGAAGCAAGACAATTGAAATTACCCAGTGTAAGGAACAGAAAGGAAAAATAAAAATGAACAGAGCCTGTGGGGCCTGTGGGCCACCGTCATGCATACCAACATATGCATCATTGGAGTCCCAGGACAAGACTGAGAGAAAGGGGCAGAAAAAGCACTTGGGGAAACGACAACTGAAAACTTGGCCAACCCGATGAAAGACATGGATTTACACATCCAGGACGCTCAACAAACTCAAAGCAGGAGAGACTATAAGAAATCTGCCCATTATAGCGAAATGGTCAAAATCCAAAGACAGGATTTTGAAAGCAGCAAGAGAAAAGCAACTTGTCACAAGAATTCCCCAGTAAGATTAACAGTAGATTTATTATCAGAAATCATGGAGGCCAGAAGACAGTGGAATGACATATTTAAAGAAAAAAAAACTGTCAACCAAAAAATTCTATATTCAGCAAAGTTATCTTTCAAAAACAAAGGATAAATTATGATATTTACAGATAAACAGAAGCAGAAAATGTTCATTACTGGGAGACCTGCCCTACAAAAAATGTTAAATGGAGTCCTTCAGGCTGAAATAAAAGGACACTAGATGGTAACTCAAAACTATAAGAAGAAATAAAGAACACTGGTAAAGGTAATTACGTAGGTAAATACAAAACCCTGTATTGTACTTTTGCTGTTAACTGCCCCCCCCATATAATTTAACAGGCAAAAGTGTAAAATAACGTTTAAAATTTGTGTTAAAGAGCATACAATGTATAAAGATGTAATCTGAGACAATAACAAAGAGCGGTGGGCAGGGAGAATGTAGGAGTATAGAGTTGGTATACTACTGAAACTAGATTGGTAGTCAAACTAGTTTGTTATTAGTTTAAGATGTTAATTATAATTAAAAAAGGTAATCACTAAGAAAATAACTAAAAAATGAAAAGCAAAGAAGGGAGTAAAAAACGGTACAATACAAAACGCAGCTAAATAAAAGCAGTGATGGAGTAATTGCAGTGGATTTTTAGATTTTACATCCAAAGCAAAAGCAACAAAATAAAAAATAGATAAAATTAGATTTCATCAAAATTAAAATTTTTTTTGCATCAAAAGAACTCTCAGGGATAAGCCTAGCCCTGGCATTGTGGGATTGATAATGCCTTCTTGACCAAAAGGGGGAAGAGAAGTCGAACAAAATAAAGTTTCAGTGGCTAATAAGAGATTTCAGAGTCTAGAGATCATTCTAGAGGTTACTCTTGTACAAGCTTCAGCCAGATATTGCAAATTGCCTCAGTGTGCCAAGCCCCAACCAACAGATTCCTGAAAACCCTAAAGAATACCCTAGGTGGTATCTAAGACTCTGTAAAAGTTTTACCTATTATGTTTGATTTTTCAGAAACTTAAAGTCTCCTGATGGCTCCTATGCCAGATAAGCTCTGGACCCCAGAGGTACCAGTCTCTCCAAGAACATCAACCATTTTCGTTCCTCTACCCCATAAGGTCAGCACCCCTTTTCAGCACGAAGAAGTTAGAAGAGCCATTGCCCAGATGTCCCTGAAGATCGAGGGGGAGGAGTTGTAACGGAGAAGTTAGGATTTAACCAGTGATTATGACTACTGACTCATTATAAAGATACTTCTTTTTTGTTTCTAGTATATTAGAATAGCCAGAAGGAAATATCTGAAATTGTTGAACTGTAATCCAGTAGCCTTGACCTTTGGTAATGATTGTATAACTATACGGCCTTCATCTTGTGACCGTGTGATGGTAAAAACCTTGTGACTGATACCTCCTTTATCCAGTGTGTGGGTAGATAAGTAATAAAATAAAGACATGCATGAAAAAAAATGGGCCAAGAATTTGAATAGATAATTCTCCAAAGAAAATATTCAAAGGCCAGTGAGGATATGGAAAGATGCTCGATATCATTAGCCACTAAAGAAACAAATTAAAACTACAATGAGATACCACTTCACACTCTCTAGGATGGTTATTATTGAAAATAAAACCTAAAAATAACAAGTGTTGGTGAGGATGTGGAGAAACAGGAGCCTTTGTACGTTGTTGGTGGGAATGTAAAATGTGTGGCCACCGTGGGAGAGAGTTTGGCAGTTCCTCAGAAAGATAGACATAGAATTATGCCGTGACCCGGCAATTCCGCTCCTAAGTATATACCCAAAAGAATTGAAAGCAGGGTCTCGGACAGATTTGCACACAAATGTTCATCACAGCATTATTCACAACTGCCAAAAGGTGGAAGCAACCCAAGTGGCCATCAGCAGGTGAGTAGAAAAACCACGGTCTGTCTATAAATGGAATATCACTCAGCTGTAAAAAGAAGTGAAGTGCTCGTCCGTGCCACAACATGGACGAGTCTTGAAGACGTCATATTGAATGAAATAAGCCAGACACAAAAGTACAAGTATTTTATGGCTCCTCTTACATGAAGTACTCAGGATAAACAAATTCAGAGAGACAGCAGGATAGCTGTAACCAGGGTAGGGGGTGGGGAATGGGGGGTTACTGCTAAATGAGTCGGAGTTTTGGTGTCAATTGATGAAAATAGTCTGGAAACAGTGGAAATTAGACAAGATCATCGATGTACTTAACGTCAAAGAATTGTCCACTTAAAATGGTTAAAATGATTTTTATGTTACATATATTTCATCACAATTAAAAATAAATTACAGAGAGAAAGCCAGGGAAGCAGGAAACCGAAAGCAGTGAAACCCAGGAGAGAAGGGAGAGGCGGGCGAGATCCCTGTGCCTGGCCGCGTGACAGGAGTCCAGGATCTCCAGGATCTGGTCTTCAGGAAGAAGGCACTGAATTGACGATGGCTTGATTTGGACATTTTCTTGGCCTTGGAACTGTGGGCTAACCCTGCCCTAACCCCCAGAAGGCAGGGACCAGCCGTGGCCAATTGGAGCCTTGGGGATCCCTGGCTGCGGTGACTCGTTCGGGATGAGCACGTGACTACTTCTGAGCCGGAGGCCTGGATGACACTTAGATGCTCCGTCAGTGTCAGTCCTGTGACAGTCTTGGGCCGCCCAGAGCCACCTTTGGACTGTAGCTTCAGGGCCAAGCAGAGTTTATTTTGCTGCAGCCGCATCTTACAGCAGGACTTTGACCAGGTTTACTTGGGTTTGTGGCTGGTAGATTAAAGACCTAAACTGGCTTCTCCTTTCTGAAGTCTTACTGCTAACAGTCCTGGCATAGTACTTAAATTCTCAACAAGAGAGACTGTAGTATGTCATGCCTTCATCTGAGGAACGTTGAGGGCTCAGAAGAAATTCATGGACTCAGAACCAGCAGCAGTAATGGTGTCACAACATTGTAAATGTAGCTAATGAACACTGAACTGTCTGAATTGTACACTTAGTTAGAATGGCAAATTTTATGTAATATATATATTACTATAAAACAAAAACAAAGAAACCTTCAAGGCCTTTCCACTGAAAATAGTAAAATCTATAAAGTCTTAAAAAAATACTTTTTTAAAAAAGGAAAAATAAGAAAAGCTGGAGTTCCCGCTCCAGCCTTCCCTTCCCACCACAGCACGCTCCTCTGGGAGCATTTTTGTTTTGTTTTGTTCTTTAATTTTATTGAGATATAGTCACATATCATACAGTCATCCAAAGGGTACAATCAGTTGTTCACAGCACTGTCATATAGTTGTGCATTCGTCACCCCAATCTGTTTTTGAACATTTTCCTTGTACCAGAAAAAGTGAAAATAAGAATAAAAATAAAAGTAAAAAAATACCGCAATCATCCCCTCCCCAGGAGTGGGTTGGAAGTTAACGTGGTGCTGTGCATGTGTGTTTTTCCCACAGTCCCTGGAGATTTACACGGGACATGCACACGCACACACACACGTGCACACGCAGCCCTCCCCGGCCGTCCCTGTGGCTGGCTGCCCTCAGTCCGGCTGCTGCTCGGTGTTCCCCGTCAGAGGCCCCCCGTGCCTTTGGTGCCTCCGGCCTCCAGGCCATGTCCGATTTGTGGCGAGGCGCTGCAGCGGGCGTCCTCGTACGTTTACCGTGGGGCAGCCGTGCGTATTGCGGAAGGACTTCCCAGGCGTGCAGCTGCTGGGCCGGAGAGCGAGCGTGTTTTTGGTGCTGCCAGCCGGCCTTGGCCGGGCTCTGTATTTGGATCCCCAGTGGCGGGACACGAAAGGGCCTGACTCCTGTTCCTCTGCCTGTCAGGATGCCTTTCCTCAGCCCACAGGGTTCACTTCCCATCTCCTGTGTGCTGGGGGCTGTTCTACGTGCTTGGGATTCATCTCTGAACAACGAGATGAGAAAAACAAAATCACTGCCCTCCTGGGGCGTCCATTCCGGGCAGGAGACAGATGATGAACTTACGAAAAGTAGGGTGACGGCCGTCCCGCCCGCGGGGACTGATGGACCCCCAGGACACGGGAGTCAGTGATAAAACCGGGGAGGTCGGGGCTAATAGGTAAGTAAATTCCTGGTGTTCAAAGATATTAGTAAGTGCTGTGAAAGTAGGGTAGGATAAGGGCGCTCAGGAACGGCAGTGTAAGGTAGGGTGGCCGGGTGGACCTCGGTGGCAGGTGACACTTAAGTCAAGAGTTAAAGGGAGCGAGGGGCAAGTTGAGAGGAAGTCCGGGGGGAGACGGTCCCGCCGGGTCCCCCGCAGCCCGGGCCTGCGTGTTAGCAGTCGCCACAGTATTTGCCAACCCCGGGCCAGTGGGGAGGTCTCCTTTCTGTTCCCATGTCCTTTCTTCCTACTGAGGTTGAGGAGCTTTCCGTGCGTAAACGCCTTCATCTTTGTTTGGGAGGCCATCGCCTGTGGTCACTAGCGTGTTTGCAGCCCCTCATTGCCTTACTGTTTATTTCTAAGCTGGAATTAGCGATCTTTCGCACTTGAAGTGTTGCACACACGGGCATAGGCAGCTGCCAAGAACCACTTTCCTTTGGGCCTTGCGAAGGGAACTTGAAGCTCTGGAGGGGAAGGGCCCTGTTTAATTCGGTGATCGGGTGCTCCCTCTAGTGACAACAGGTGTGTCACTAATTGCACGGTCCCGTTCGTTCACCCTCAGGCATCAGGAGCACGCAGGGCATTTTGGCACTCGGTAAAAGAAGACACTCAAGTGGTTGTGAAATCAACACCCCTGATGCCCACCAGGATTAGACAGCGATACCCAGTGCTGGTGAGGGGGCAGTGGGCGTCTGCACGTACGCTGCCGGCCTGGCTCGGCACAGCCTTTCAGGGTCGCCACTTGGCATCACGTGGCAAAAGTCTTCAAACCCCTGTGCCCTTAAGCCCAGAGGGTCACTTCCTGGGGTCTCAGCCTAAGACAGGGCGCCATGTCGTATGCAAAAGGTTGTTCCTCAAAGCATTGCTTATGTAGTGAAAGACGGGAGAACCTCGAACGTCTGCTGGTACGGAATGGAACAAAAAAATCCCACATCTGTGCAACAGAATACTCTGGATTGCCACTGACATTATGGTGAAGTTGTTGTTGTTGTCGTTGTTCTTTGAATCGTGGGTGTCTCAAAGAATCTACTGATGGTACTGGATTTCTTTCTTTGAAAAATGCATGTGCAAATGCTCACTAATAAATGTAGAAGGAATGATGAAGTTAGAAAATTGTCATACAGCAAACATCATCATCATAGTTGATTCAGGCAAGAGAATCGTCAATGGAGGCTAAAACCAGCAGGAGGAAGTTTGAGGAGGAGGAGGAGATTTGCATAATGTCCGAGTATCTCCCAGCAGGCTACTTCCTGATTACAAAGTGCCTTGACCAGAGGATCTGGGCGGATCTCACCAGTGAGAAAACTTCCGAGGTTTTCCCACCAGACGCACAGGACCTGGAGCTCGTCATGGGCAGACCTCGGGCAGACGCAAATGCAGGACATTCTGCAAAACAGCCTGTCCGGGCTCTTCAAAAGTGTCAAGGTCATGAAGGACAAAGAGCAAGGAACTGTTCAAGGTCAAAGGAGACCACAAGCCGTGCAACACACAATTAATTTGTGTTGTTTGTCTTTTTGTTACTGAATTGAAGGATTTCTTAATATATTCTGCATATTCAACCCTTATCAGATATGTGGTTTCTAAATATTTTTTCCTATTTGGTAGGTTGTCATTTTACTTTCAATATAAAAATCCTTTGAGGCACAAAAGTTTTTAACTTTGATGAGGTCCGTTTTATCTATTTTTTTTCTTTTGTTGCTTGTGCTTTGGGTATAAAGTCTGTGAAACCATTGCCTAACACAAGTCCTGAAGATGCTTCCCTACATTTTCTTCTAGGAAGTTTATAGTTCTGGTTCTTACATTTAGGTCTTTGATCCATTTTGAGTTGATTTTTGTATATAGTGTGAGGTAGGGAGCCACCTTCATTCTTTTGCAAATGGAGATTCAGTTTTCCCAGCACCATTTGTTGAAGAGACAAGTGATCTTTACCCTCTTGTCAAAAATCATCTGGCTGATTTTTGAACTCTCAGTTCTGTTCCATTGGTTGATATGTGTGTCCTTGTGCCGGTGCCATGCTGTTTTGCTTACTGTGGTTTTGTAATAAGTTTTAAGATGGTAAAGTGTGAGTCCTCCAGCTTCATTCTTCATGAACATAGAACGCCCTTTAGTTTATTTAGAGCATTTGCTTTTCTTAGCAATGTTTTGCAGTTTTCTGTGTATACCTCCTTTACATCCTTTATACCTAGATATTTGATTCTTTTAGATGCTATTGTAAGTGGAATTTTTTGCTTGATTTCTTCTTGTGATTGCCCTTTGTTAGTGTACAGAAACCCGACTGAGCGAAGGCAAGACCCACCCAGGGAGTGCTGGAGGCTCCAAACTGCCCTGGGACGGGATGAGGCGGGGGCCAGGAGGGGCTCCAGGAGCTTCTCCCAGGACTGGGCAAACCTGTGTTTTCTTGACTCGGGCCCTGCCTGGCAAATGCAGCCCTTCAGTTGTCCTCTGCAGCTCTGCGAAAGCTTGTCTTCAAGCTCCTCTGCAGCCTTTGTCCAGGGCAGGTTGGAGCGATGGCTGCCCCTGGTGCAGGGCCGGCAACGACCTGGAATAGCTGATCGGCCCTGCCCACCGCTGAGCCTGGGGAGGTGGATTTTTATGTCCCTTTCTGGCACCAGCAAACCCTGCCAGGGATCGGATCCCACTGCTGTCTGCCACAAGAGTGGGGTCTGGGCGATGTCACACACCACGCAGAGAGAGCAATTTACTGGAGTTTATCGTAATTTACCAACCTCTTCCTCCCACTCTTTCCTGTATGCTGTAGAGGCTCTTCTGGACTCTGGGGTCTTGAAACAGCAGATTCAGACGTTCCTGCCTGTTGCATAGTTGTTCTGGTGCAGGGACTGAGTCCTGGAGCTCCCTGCTCCGCCATCTTTTCCCAATCCTCTAGCCTCATCATGGCCTTTTAACCCCAGCGCCTACCGTTCTCTCCCTGGGTCCCGGTTCCAGGTTCTCAGAACCAAGAATCTGATTGGCTGAGCCCAACTCATAGATTGATCCCCTCCAGGGCTGGGGATCCACTGCTTGTCCAGTGTGGCCAGGAGGACAAGGTTGTCTGGTGCAAACAGGGCCCTCTAAGTGTGCCCCTTCAGGGGATGTGGGTGGGGGGCATTTTCAAAGATGGGGGCATGAACTGTGTAGTCTCTCTCCATCCGTATCTTAAAATCCTCTACATTGTGTATTTACAACAAAATTTAAAAATGTATTTTTAAAATTTTCACAATTCTAATGCATCCTTTGGTGATTAAGAGGAACACGAGTTCTAGATATATGTGACTAGACGCTCCAATGCCCTGGGAGAGGCGAAGCGAGTTTTGTAATGATGATTAAACCAAGCGCTAAGGTTGGTCCACACACACCTGCCCCGTGGTGACTTACAGCAAACACCTCAACGTGGGGCAGGGAACTCAGCCACTGGGAAACAGACACTTCGAGGCGCTGTTGGGAAGGGGGCGTGCTGAGAGCAATGCGCTGCGACCCTGTCCCCCCTGCCCACCCAGCCAGTTCTCTTTGGAAAACACTTCAACACAAAGAGGCAATTTTCAAGAATACGCACGCAAGCTTAAAAGTGGCAGGTGTGGCTCTTTACACGGATGATGACTCCAGTACATCGATTCACTCCACCCACCCCCACTCCCAGCCCAGCAAGCGAATGGCAGGAGGTGAAATGCAGCAGGTGGTAGACACGCGCGGGAACGCGCTGGAGAGGAAGGGCTTTGGTTAATGAAACGTCACCCCTGACGTGCGCAGTGCCCACACGGGGCAGCCCAGGTGACCTGAATGCGAAGGGGGGCACCCAGCCGTCACTCTGCAGATATTTTAATACGGGGGCGGCGGTTGGCGGGGGAGCTGCCTTAATTAAGAACACTGGTGCTTAAATGAAAACTGTACTTTGCCACCCCACTCTGGTGAGACTCAGACAAAGAATTCAGATATAGGGAGCTGACCTCTAGGATCTGCAAACAAATGCTTAAATGCTCAGAGGAAACAGGACTTTCTTGGCAATCAAGCCAAAACTTAAAAAAAAAAAGAATCACAGTGCACCCCCACTGCCTGACTCCCCGACGAAGGCACCAGGGCAGGGAGGCCACCTTTAGCCATCCGCAAACACCTAGAAACACATCCCCGGGCAAAACGCGAGCCGGCCCTGATTGCACTCAACCCCACGGGGACCCCCAGTGAGCCCAGCCGAAGTGCTGGAACCCAGCCGTACGGGCTGAGCTGCGTCCCCCAAAACCCATGTTAAGTCCTAACTCCCCCACCGGTGAGCTTGTTTGGAAGAAGGTCTTTGCAGATGGAATTAGGTAGGATGGGGTCACGCGAGGTTAGGGTGGCCCTTACAAGAGGGAGATTGGACACAGACCCCGGGGAAACGCCACGTGAAAGCAGGCGGGATGCAGCTGCCAGCCAAGGAGCCCCAAGGACGGCCACCACCCCAGAAGCTTCTCCCTGCAGCCCTGCCGACACCCTGAATCCAAACTTCCGGCCTCCAGGACTGCGAGAGGGTGACTTTCCGTGGTCAGAGGCCCCTGGGCTGTGGCCTTTGTTACCACTCGCCTGGAAGCCAGGACACCAAGCTCCCCCGACAGTAAACCTTGAGACCAGGAATCAGGAAAACGTGTTTATTCCAAAAAATACCACGTCCCAGCTCCTCAGGCCGTCCTCACCAGGGACTTGGGGCGGGGGCCAGGGCGGGAGGGAGGCTGGGGGGGGTAAGGAAGGAGGCGGAGTCTGGGGGGCTTCTGTTCCCCCGCTGCCTACCCTCTCGGCTGTGCACCGCGCCCCCGCCACCCCCCAACCAGAAGAGGCCAAGAGGGGAGTCGTGTGTGCACACCTGTGCATGCACGGGATTGGTGTGGCGACGGGGGTGGCTTCTGTGCCCACTGGAGACCACTCCCCACTATGGCTTATTTGAGACGAGGTCAAGGCCCCAGGGTCAGGCCGCCTGTGCCAGACTGAATGGGGGCCAGAGGCCTGGGATCCAGGGAGAGGGGAGCACACAAAAGCCCCCAGATTCTGCCGTCTGGAGGAAGCTGAGTGTTTCGTGGGGGGTGGTGAGCAGAGGGGCACGGCGGATGCTTGGGCGGCTCCTTTCTGGGAGGTTACAGTTGGCCTAGTGGCGCTGGGCACGGGGAGGCCCGAGAAAGGCTGGGGGGCCCCACGGAGCAGCTGTAAGCCTGGGACTGGGAAACTGGCTTTGGGGTGTAGGTGGATCGGGGGAACCCCGTTCCCTCAGTGTGGTGGGAGGTGGGGCCAGTTAACCATCCCGGGTGCCTGACAAGAGGGGATGGATGAGCTGAGGGGCCGGTAGGTGGAGGGGGGAGACATGAGAGGGAGGGGGACGGCCCAGGGGAGGGAGAAGAGGCCCCCCTCCCACCTCGCCCTTGGGGCTGCGAGAGGGGGGCGTGTAGCCCTTTAAAAGTGCGGGAATGGCCGTCCCCCGCAACATGGCTATGTACAAAGAGGATTGGGGCAATTGTGCATTGGGACCTGAGGACTCCCCAGAACCCCTGGAGGCTCCCCGGTGTGTTGGGGGGAGAGGTGAAGGAAGACACTTCCCTGCTGTGGGGCAGGCGGAGCCCCTCCACAGGGGGTGCCCCAGGACCAGGCCAGTGGACAGGACAGAAGGCCCCAGGGAAGTAGTCAGTTGTCCGCCCATCCCACAGGGGTCAGGGTCTCTGAGAAGAGTTTGGCCCCAGCCAGCGGCGGTGTCCAGGGAGTGGGGGCTAGGCAAAGGGCAGTGACGTCATCAGAGGCCTGACCGCCCCACCTCTGGCGATATGAGTGGTCACGGTGTGGACCGTGTCACTGGCCAGACAATTGGGTGGGGGGCAGTGATGTGATCAGGAGGGCCAGGGTGCCCCCACCACGGACGTGATGAGGGGTTGGCCAAGGCCAAGCCTGCGGTAGGGTTGATCCAGGCAATGAGCTGAGTGAGGAGTGAGGCAGCGACATTGTCAGGAAGGGCCAGAGTAGGGGCGATGTCATCAGAGGGGGAGCTAGCTGGTCCCACCCTCCTCGATTTGGGGAATGAGAAAATGGTGTGTTGTGCTGGTTCCCCTTACGGGAACAATTGTAGGTACCATGTGACCCGAGAAGACAACTGAAATAGAGATGCAGTAAATTTGGGCCCTACAGATGATAGATCCTCGGAGGTGAGGACATCATGGTTGAAGTGAATCCTGGGAGGTGATGACACAATGGTTGAAATGGATCCTGGGCAGTGATGACTCCATTGGCTGTCATGGGTTATAGGAGATGATGACACAATGGTTGAAGTGGATCCTGGGAGGTGATGACATCATGGTTGAAGTGGATCCTGGGGGGTGATGACACTGTGGTTGAAATGGATCCTGGGCAGTGATGACACCATTGGCTGTCATGGGTCATAGGAGATGATGACACAATGGTTGAAGTGGATCCTGGGAGGTGATGACATCATGGTTGAAGTGGACCCTGGGAGGTGATGACACTGTAGTTGGAGTGGATCCTGGGAGGTGATGACACCGTGGTTGAAACGGATCCTGGGCAGTGATGACACCACTGGCTTTCATGGTTCATAGGAGATGAGGACACCATAGTTGAAGTGGATCCTGGGAGGTGATGACATCATGGTTGAAGTGGACCCTGGGAGGTGATATGACACCATTGCCTGTCATGGATCCTCAGAAGTGATGACACTATTGGCTGTCATGGGTTATAGGAGGAGAAGACACCATGGTTTAAGTGGATCCTGGGCAGTGATGACACCATGGTTGAAGTGGATCATGGGAGGTGATGACAACATTGTTTCTCATGGATCCAGGGAGGTGATGACACCATGGTTGAAGTGGATCCTGGGCAGTGATGACACCATGGTTGAAGTGGATCCCGGGCCATGATGACACAGTGGTTGAAGTGGATCATGGGAGGTGATGACAACATTGTTTCTCATGGATCTAGGGAGGTGATGACACCATGGTTGACGTGGATTCCTGGGAGGTGATCACACTATTGGCTGTCAGATGGGTCATAGGAGATGATGGCACCATGGTTGAAATGGATCCTGGACGGTGATGACACTGTGGTTGAAGTGGATTCTGGGAGGTGATGACACCATTGGCTGTCATGGATCCTCGAGGTGATGACACTGTTGGTTCTCATGGATCCTGGGAGATGATGATCACCACTAGCTGTCATGGATCATGAGAGGTGATGACACCAGGGTTGAAATGGATTCTGGGAGGTGCTGACACCATGGTTGAAGTGGATCCTGGGAAGTGATGACAGTGAAATTATGGGGATTATGGGAAATGGTGGTACCATCAGTCCTAGTGGACTCTGGTAGAGGATGTCACCATCAGCCATATGGATTATGGAAGATAATGGCACTGTTGTTCCTGGTGGGACCCAGAAGATGACACCTTCAGCACGGTGGATCATGGGAGATGATCATGGGATCCTAGGTGATGATGTCACCCTCAGTCATAGCAGGTCCTGGGAGGTGCCACCATGGCTGTGGGATGTTCTGGAAGATAGTAAAACCATTGGCTGTGGGGGTCCTGGTTGATGAAGATACCACTGGTCACTGGGAATCCTGGGAAATGATGCCGTCACCGGACATGTCTAACCTTTGACCACGGGTGCCGAGCTCAGGAGTGGGGGTAGTCTTGTGGTGTTGAGGATGTCATCAGCAAGATCAATAAGCAGGCGCCTCCTGACCCCCACAACAGGAGGCCAAGACTTTGTTGACAGAGGTGATAATGTCTCTGGATGTGGCCGAGAGAAGTGTCTCCAGTCCTTGGGCCACCCCAAGTCCCAGGCCAGGCCCCTGGGAGCCTGGTGAGCCAGCCTGGGAGTGATGTCCTTCAGGAGTCACAGCCAGAAGTGGGCCCAAGGGGGGTCTGGAGGACATCCTGTACAGCGTGTCCCTCAGGCCAGGGGAAGGAGGGGTCCAGTTAATTATGGTGGGACAAGGCAGGAACCCCAGCGACACCATCACCAGCGATGGCCTCCAGAGCGGGCACTGCCTCTGGGGAAGAGGCTCTTGGTGGTGACGTCCCAGCACTGGGACAGAGCCTTGTGGGGACAGCACTGCCAACAACCTACAGACAAACCATCATCCCTGGCAGGGGGCTCTCCAAACAGGGCAGGCCCCAGCGCTGACATCCCGCAGATGCCACTTCAGAACAGGACACTTTGTCCGGCGGTGCCCCTGGCTTCTCATGACATCACAGCCATGGTAGGGGCACCTCATGGTGCCGTCTCAGAGCAGGCAGAGTCCGGTGGTGACACCGCAGAAGGGGCCTCATCCTGGAGCTGTCCCAGGGGTTGTCCTCTCTGATGATGGCATCACAGAAGAGCACAGCCCGTCGGATGACTCCACAGAGCCAGGCACCTCCTCTGGTGATGGTGCCACAGGAAGGACATGTCATGGAAAGAGGCACTGCCTCTAGAGGGGACACAGCAGGCAAGGCGCTCTCCCCTCTCCCCCGCAGAGCGTCCGGGAAGGTGGCTTTGACGGGAGAGATGACAACGTGGGATGGAGGCATTTTCCCTGTCGTGAAGATTCAGGACGAACATGCGTTCCTGGGGATGGTGATGCACAAAGACGCCCTGGTGCTGGAGCCGACATCAGAAGGGTGGGGCGTGCCTCTGCAGTGACATTACAGGACTGTGTCTCTAGGGATGATGTCTCAGGAGGGCATCTCTGCTCTGACATCACCGGGAGGAAGTCTCTGGGTACCAGCACGGGCAGGCGTCTTCCTCTGGGATGCCATCACGGGAAAGGGCCCTTGCCTCAAGCGGTGATGACACCGGGGAAGGCGGCTTGGTCCCCGGACTCGAGTTCATCCAAAGCAGCGCCCTCGGAGGCCGGCCCAGGCCCCTGCGCCCTCAGACAGTCACCTCGTTCTTGCTGGCGGTGCGCAGGTGCTGGGGCAGGTGGTGGCCGGGGATGAACTGCAGCTGCTCCAGGGTGCCCTGGCGCTGGAAGGGCGGCCTGGGGGCCAGCGCGCCCCCGCCCCCGCCCGCGTCGGCCATCCAGGCGTGGTGGTGGTGCGCGTGCAGGCCCGACGGCGGGGGCAGCCCGTGCAGCGGCGTGGGCGGCCCCCCGGGCCCCAGCAGCAGGTTGGAGTGCGAGGCGGCCAGGCCGGCGCGGGCGGCGGGCTCGGGGGGCAGCGCGGGGCTGCGCGGGGGCGAGAGCAGGTGCTCGCGGCTCTGGCGCAGGGCCTCGGGCGAGGACAGCAGGTGCTCCTGCGACACGAGGCGCGCGCGCGGCAGCGTGAACTCGTAGCGCGAGGCGCGGCCCCCGTCGCCCAGCAGGTGCTCCTGCGACATGACGCGCCGCGGGTGGGGCGCGGGCGCCAGGCCCAGCTCCTCGGGGCCGCCCCAGGCGTCCAGGCGGTAGCCGCCCCCCGTGCCCGGGCGCCGCAGGGCGTGCA
Source organism: Choloepus didactylus (assembly GCF_015220235.1). Lineage (NCBI taxonomy): Eukaryota > Metazoa > Chordata > Mammalia > Pilosa > Megalonychidae > Choloepus > Choloepus didactylus. Next base: position 3,068,886 of record NC_051333.1, on the reverse strand, counting down.
GGGGCAGCGTCCCGCGGGGCATCTCCGCCGCGTGCCGCCGCTTCAGGTAGGCCTCGTCCAGGTCCTTCTCGGCTGGGGCGCGGGGGCGGGAAGCCGCACGCGTGGGTCCCCAGCCGGCGCGGACCGGCCCCTCCCCGGTCCCCCGCCGCACCCCCCACGAGGACCCACTCCCTGGCCACAGCCCACACTGGGATCGGAGCGGGGCTACGGGGCCGAATGCAGATTCCCAGGCCGGGACCGGGGACTTCCCGGGTTTGGGTTTGGGTTTGGGTTTTCTTTCCTTCAGGCAGCGGCGTTTCTCATACTCAGGATTCCAACCCCTCGTGTGGAAATCAGATTTGCCGGTAGTGACCAGCAGTTTGAGAAATGAAATCCAATAGAACAGAAAAGAAAATTTTTAGGAGGCGTCCACATAATAAGGAAATGAGGGTAATCACTTGTTCATAAAACTGGTATTTCGGATGTGTGTGTGTGATTGAAGTATTGGATGAAATGACATGATATCTGGGATTTATTTTGAAATAACCCACCAAAAAGCGGAGTGGAGGAAAGACAGATTAACAAAGTGTTGTGCGTTGTTAAAGCTGGGTGATGGGAACGTGGGGGTTCATTATGCAGTTTTCTCTACTCTTGGGCATGTTTGAAAATATCCAAAAGAACATTCAAAATTCCTTTGTAATTAAAAAAATGTGTTTATATATGTGTGTGTATGTCTCCTGGGTCATAATAAATATCAAATGTATTTCTTACTGTAGCTCTCAGTTAAAAGTGTTTGAAGGTGACTCCACTGCCCAGACATGTCCAGTCAGAGTCACGGCGAGTGGATCAGGGGTTGGCTTGTGACCCAGTTTGGGCCGAGGGGAGTCAGACCTGGGACTTCCGCTGCAATCATTGAGAAAGAGACTCTCTTTCTGCCCAGGTGCTAAGCGGATAGGGTGGCAGCCTGAAAATTCTCGGGGACTTCTGGAGAATCACTCAGAAAGTGAAGCCAACCCATTGTCTGGTGGAGCTGAGAGCTTTGGAATCCTGGCCGTGGTTTTTGAGCACCTGGATCCAACCACACCTGAAGCTCACGAGCTACAGATTCTCTGTTATTGAGCCTTTTTATCACTTTTTCCCCCGGAGTTGTATTTCTATTACTTGCAAATATAAGTTCTGACAAACATATTGTGGCAGGAAGGGCAGGGACCCTGACTTTGCATTTTTAAATAACATTCCAGGTAATTCTAATACAAAATTGCCCCAGGTAATTCTGCAGTAAACTTGGAGAAAAACCCAAGGGAGACTCTAAACCATTCGCTGTGGGTGGGCCCCAGGCCCTGACCCCCAATCCCCACCCGCCCCCTTCCCTGGACTCACCCAGTCTCTTGAGGGAGGAGTAGCGACTGAGTTCAGACTTCACAGCAGCCTCATAGGATGGGGGAAGATGCGACAGATTGTGGAAGGACCGAGAACAGGAGAGAGTCGAGTAGTGCAGGGACGGGCTGGGTGGTGGGACAGCCCGCCAGTCTGGGAAAGGGGGCAGGGTGCGGGTCAGTGCAGCTCCCCCTCCCTCAGACCCAGGGGTCCGGGCCCCCCGCCCCTTGGGGAGCTGGGAATCTGGATTTAAAGCCCCTCCAAGCTCCAGCAATTCAGGCTCCTTCTGCTCAGTCCTGCCCTCAGGAGGCAGCAGGCTGGCTGGGGAAGGGGGATCTGCTCACACTCACCGGGTGCCTGGCCCCAGGCTGGGGGCCCCTCCTTGCCAACCCCCCCCCCACCCAGTGGGAAAGAGGCGACCATTTCCAGGGTACCAGTGAGGAAATGGGGACTCAGTGGCCAGCTGGGGAGACTGAGCCCCCACTGGCCATGCCCTCCCCGGCCCCCACCCAGGGCCCCCGTACCCAGCGTGGTGGCCTGGTGCTTGGGGCTGTTGATGTTGAGGTGCAGGTAGTTGTGGTGCAGGTTGTCTGCGGGTCCGAGAAGGAGGGAGTCACTGCCACCCCCCGCTCCCGCCAGCGCTGCTGTCCGGGGCTCTGGGGACCTGGGCCCAAGTTCGGCCCCACGGAGCAACCCATGCCATTGGGCACTCAGGGGAAACCGAGGCAGAGGGTGTGGGCCCAGGCTCAGGGTGGGGAGAGTGGGCTGTCCCCTACCTCCGCCATCCACCCCACTGCCCAGGCGCCCCCCTCCACCTCTGCGTCCACTGCTGCCCAACTCTGGCCCCCGGCCTCCTGAACCCCTGTCCCAGCCCGTCCTCTCCCTCCTGGATCATCAATCAAGCCCTCTGGCCACCCGGCCAGTCGATCTCGGCAACCAGCCCCACAGCGGGTGCACTGCCAGCACCCCCGCCAGCCCTGCTCCTTTCCACCTGAGGCCCCAGCTGATACCTGCAGCCTCATCTCCCAGCTCACCCATGAGCCCAACTGCTCCCTGATCTCCCAGTGAGCCCGTGAGCCCAGTTTGTCCTGCCTCGGGGCCTTTGCACAGGCCATTAGGCCATCTTCTCCATCCTTGAATCCCTCTTTCTTTGGTTGAAGAACTCCTACTCATCCCTCAAGATCCAGCCCAAATGTCCTTTCCTTATTACCACACAAACCTGTCTCTCCTCCGCCCCCCCCCACACACAGCCCTGCCCCAACCCCAGCCCAGGTCTTGGCCTCAACTGCAGGGACCATCAGCCCAGCTCCTTCGTCCCCCACCCCCACCCCCCGGGCTCCAGGGAGAAAGCTCATGCACCCACCTCTCACCCTGTGGCTGCCCTTCACCCTCAGGACAAAGGTGGCTTCCTCAGCTCAGTCTGGCACTCAGGACCCTTTTGGAAAGCCCCTGCGCACCCTGTCCACCGGCGTCGGCTCTGCTCCAGCCCCCTGGGGCTGCCCCTTGCCCGGGACCCGGGGCCTGTGCTCCGTCACTTCCTGGGGGAGGCCTCCTGCCTGTTTCTGAAGCCCCTCCAGCTCCTGCACCCCACACTGCTCCCGGCTGCAGGCCTCGCGTGGGGCGTTGTGCCCTTTGGTTCCTCCGAGCCCCAAAACAACCCTCGGGGGTGCACAGGGTGAGGCTTCCCGTTACCAGGGAGGAAACTGAGGACCAGAGAGGGGGTGCCTGTCGCTCCAGGTCACACCGTGTAGGGCGGGCAGTAGAGTGGATCCTTAGTGGCCTGGAAGGCACCAATTCACCACCATGACGCCCCAGGTGGTCCACAGGAAGGCCGGAGGGGTCGTCCCGCCTTGCCCAGGGCGGCTCCCCTCAATCCCCGCCCCTACAGCTATGGGCCACCGGCGGGTTGGAGGCGGAAGGGGGAGGCCCCGGTGGGGCGTGGAAGGGGCTTCTCACCGAGGTTGGAGGGCTTCATGGTGTTGTACAGGTTCTTGGGCGTCCTCGGGGCCAGGCTGTCGGGACCCCCGACCCCCGGGGTCAGGGAGCTGCTTCTGGCCCGGTCGGGGCGGGTCCCAGGCCCCGCCTGGTGCCTCAGAATATCGACCAGAGCCCTGGGGGCGGCAGAGGGGCGGTCAGCGGCCCGGCTCTCCCTTTGGGGGAAATGGGTCAGCTGGGAGCGGCACCTCGCGGCCGCGCCCCCGCACCGTCCCCGCACCGTCGCGCACCGTCCCCGCCCCTCCAGCGCCACCAGCCCCTCCGGCCTTGGGGACCCGCCGCCCAGGCGCCCCCGCTCCCATTCTTCTGAACCCCACCCCACCCCTTCTGCGGTCCTCCCGCGTCCTCCCCCCGTGGCCTGGCCCCTCCCTGAACCTGGGACCCCACTCCTGTCCCTTTTGCTGCCTTCCCATTCGCCAGTTCTCAGGCCCCAAACCGGAGGATCACCCTGAGCGCCCTGGACCCCTCTTTCCTTCCCCCCTTGCCTTAGCAAGGCCGCTGCTCCTGCCACCATGTGGGTCCCAAAGGGGCCCCCTTCCCACCACCCCGCTGCTTCCCCCTCTCCCCTGGGTCGTCCAACAGCCTCCTGACTGGCCTCCTCGCTTCCGCCCCTACAGGGAGCTTTCAGAATTGTCGGATGGCCTCGCGCCCCCGCGCGGAGCCCAGCACCCGGGGCCTCCTCGCCCGCCTTCCCCGCCGCCCCCGCCCTGTGGCTGGCCGGCCGACCCCCGCCTCGGGGGCTTCGCCCCTGCTCTGCCCTCCCGGGACGCCCTTCCCGCAGGCTCGCTCCCGCCTTCCCTTCCGGCTCTGCCCGGCGACCGCGTCACCTAACGCAGCCCCCTGCCCCCGTTCTCAACGCTTTACGCTGCTTTATTGTCTTCACAGCAGTTATCAACACCTATATGACCTATTTATAAAACCATATTACAGCCCGAAAGGGTGGGGACTGTTATAAACCCCAGTGTCCAGACGGGGAAACTGAGGCACACAGCGGTAAGCAGCTTGCCCAGGGTGGCACAGCTTGCAGGAGGCAGAGCGGGATTGGAACCGGGCTTGTCCGCCACGGCTCTGCCGATTTGTGGAACCGAGGCCTGACTCCCCACACCCAGGTCTGTACCCCGCCGGCGGCCTGCAGGCCCCGCGCGCGCTCTTCTGACCACACCCTCACCCGAAGCCCCGCCCACAGGCCCCGCCCACCGCCAGGCCCCGCCCCCGGCCCCGCCCCCGGCGCGCGCGCACCTGGGCGTGTTGATCTCCCGGTGCGCCCGGGGCGCCCGCGACGCCTTGCTGAAGGCCACCTTGGCGCCGACGCCCACGGCCAGGGCGAAGCTGATGACCCCGCACACCACGTAGGCCGTGCTGCCCCCCGGGCCCTCGCCCCCGCGGCCCCCGGCGCCCCCCGCCCGGCCCCCCTCCAGCCACCCGGCCTGGCCCGGCCCGGGCCCCCCGCCCGCGCCGCCCGCGCCCCCCGCGCCCCCCGCCAGCGGCGGCGGCGTGGTGGCCCAGCGCGGCGTGTCGTAGTTGGAGCAGGAGGCCTGCGCCAGGCGCATGTGGCGGTGCTCGCAGCAGAAGCGGTAGTGGCAGGTGCCGCAGCAGTAGCGGTAGGAGCCGGTGCTGCAGTTGAAGGTGGCGTCGTACTGGCCCATGACATCGTAGTAGCCGTGGCAGAGCTCGGCCGGAGGGGGCGCCCGCGCCGCCGCGCCCGGCCTGGAGCCGTTGCCCCCCGCGCCCCCGCCGCCCGCCAGCGCCCCGGTGAGCCGCCGCAGGTGCGCCAGCAGGGCGGGCAGCGGGCCCGTAGGCTCCGGGCTCGAGGCGTTGGCGGGGCGCGCCCCGGCCGGGCCGGCGGCCGAGGCCAGGAGCAGCAGCGTCGCGAGGAGCAGCAGGGCCGGCATGGGGGCGCAGGGGGGCGCACGGGGCCGAGAGAAGAGGCTGGAGCGGGGGCGGGAGGGAGAGGGCCTGGGGAGGCGGGAGGCGGGCGGAGGGGAGGGGGAGATGGAGAAGCGCCGGGGACAGGCGAGGATGCATGGAGGGGGAGACGTAAGGGCCCAAAGTTGGCGGTTCCATGGGGTCGTGGATGGTGACGGGAGAGAGATGGAACCGAGCCCAGAGACGGCCAGAGCGGCATAGGAATAAATGGTCATGTGCAGAGGGAAGGGTCGGGGGGATCGATTGGGCGGGTGGATGGAGGGATCAGGAGGAGGGAGGGGAGAGGAGGGGCGGGGCGGGGCCGCGGAGCAGGCGAGGTTGGGATGGGGAGGAAGGAGGTGGGAGTGAAGGCAGACAGATGTGGAGTGGGCGGGATGGGAGGAGTGGAGGGGGGACGAGGAAGGAGAGGGAAAGAAATGGGGGCGGGAAAGGAAGGAGAGAGAGAGAGAGAGATTGAATTTGAGAACTTTGTATAGACCAGACTTTCCTGACCTTGGCCTGATGGCCAGTTTGGACATTTGGGGTTGGGTAACTTTGGGGCGTTCTGCCTCCACCCACCAAATGCTGGGAGCATCTTCCCCCTCCCAGTTGTGACAGCCAAAACCATCCCCAGACACTGAGAACCTCTGGGATAGACCCATGTGGCCCTCAGTCTCCCCAGATGCCCGATGCTCGGGGTGCCCCAGTGACGGTGTCAGCCACTCACACACCCTCTCACCACGTCAGGGGTGACGCGTCCCCGCCGCAGCTGGAGAGGCGAGGGAGCCGAGTGGACACCCCAGCCCCAGCACGTGCCCGGCCAGCTCTTACCTAAGCCCCTCCTCCGTGCCTCGGTTTCCCCGTCTGGTGGCTGGGAGGAGGAAACGCGCTACCGGCTAGAGAACTTAGAAGAGCGCCCGGCGTATGGCAGGTGCCATACATGAAAGTGTTTGCAGCTGTTCAGCCCAGGAAGCAAATAGGAGACCGCAGTGGCTGTCATCCCGACTGTTTCTATGGCAACAGTCCAGCCAGGTCCTGGGCACGCCCACCCCAGAGGACAGAGGGGCTGGGTGACCGGGGAGGAGAAGGGGGGCCTGAGCTGCACCCCAGGCAGCCCAGCTGAGGGGCTAAGCTCCAGGCCAGCACCTGCTCCTCTCGAGCCCACTCTCCATCCCTGGAAACCCCACAGGGCTGCTGTCTCATGAGACCCTCACCGAGCTTGGCCCACAGCAGGAGGGACGCGGGCACTGAGCAAAGTCGACAAATGCTGGCTGAGCACCTTCGTGTGCCCGGTGCTGTTCTGGATCCCAGGGAGCCTGCAGCGAACAAACCCACAGGGTCCCTCGTCCTGATGCGCACGCCACACTAGTCATGGGAAAGTGACAATGAGCAGACAAACGTGAAGTACGGGGACACGTGTTGAAGACAGTGGTTAGGAAATTATCAAGGAGGCCATGGAGTCATGAAAGCAGCATAAGGGGGTGGAAAGGGATGGTGAGACGAATTTAAAAAATATTTGGTATTTTCTTTATTTTTTTTGTTCTTTTCCATTCAGTGTGTGTGTGTGTGTGTGCAGGAACCACACCCTGTCAACAGAATTCCAGGGCTTGTGATGGGGAGAGGAGCAGGGGGCTGAGGCTCCCCAAGCTGTGGTCAACCTCCCCTATCTCCCTCAAGAAAGCTCAGTGTCCTTTTAGCTCCAGCCCGGACCCCTCCCCTGAACTCCTGGGTGGGACACCCCACTGCCTATTCAAACCTTCCACTTAGGTGTCTGATGGGCATCTCAGAAGTGGCTTGCCCACACTGTGGGAAACTTTGGTGGTTTCTCAAAAAGTTAAACATAGAATTACCTATGACCCAGCAATCCCACAGGTATATGCAGAAAAGAAATGAAAAGCAGGGACTTGAACATGTATTTGCACATCAACAGTCACAGCAGCATTAGTCACAATTCCCAAAAGATGGAGGCAACCCTAGTGTCCATCAGCCGAGGAACGGAGAAACAAAATGTGGTTTGCACACACGGTGGGATGTTATTCAGGCACAGAAGGCATGGAGGTCTGAATCATGTGACAAGGATGAAGCTTGAAAACGTTACACCGAGTGGATGAAATCAGACACAATCGTACAAAGGCCACGTAGTGCATGAGGCCGTTTTTATGAAACCTCCAGAAGACAGATTAGCCGCTTGCCAGGGACTGGGAGGAGGGGAGAATGGGAAGTGACTGCTTGAGGGGTATGGGGTCTCCTTTTGGGGTGAGGAGAACGTTCTGGAACTAGATACAGGTGGTGATTGCTCAATATTGTCAAGGTACTAAATGCCACTGAATTGTACACTTTAAAATGGTAAATTTAATGTTACGTGTGTTTTATCACAATTAAAAACAAATGGAAGTTCAGATCACGTGAGCCACTGCCCTGCTCATACCATCCATTGGCTTTCCATCGCCCCCAGGAGGAAAGCCCAAACTCTGGCCAGGAATTTCCAGGCCCCGTCCTTTTCCCTTCATCCCTTTCCAGGCTCCATGCCTTGCCACTTGCCGTTCCCTTCACTTGGGGCACCCTTCCCGTGGGCACTGGTCGGGCTCACTCCCTTCCTTCCTTCCAAAACAGCCCAGCTCCTCCCCTGCTCTGCAACTTTCCACTGCCAGCATTGCTATGCACCCTATTATACGAGTGTTGGTTTACGGTCCTTCTTCCCTACTAGACTATCCATGGAGGCAGCTATGTTTGTCCTATTTTCATTTTATGTCCCCAGCACCCAGCAGCAGTGCCAGGCTCACAGTGAGTGATCGATAAATATTCATTGTATGATGGATGTTGGACAAGGTGTGAGAGGTGTGGCTGCTCTCTCTCTTGCTCACACACACACACACACACACATTTCAGATGAGGACACCGAGGTTCCAAGAGTTCCCATCACGTGCCTGAGCCTCATGGTGCCAAAGCAGTGGGGCTGGGCTTTGACCTCTCACCTCCGGGCATCCCCCTCCATAGAACATGAATGCCTTCCTCCCACACAGAGAAATGTGAGTTGACATACACACAGACACAGCCTTTCAGAGAGTGACACATGCACACAGCAATGCAAACCCCTTCATTCATTGAGAGTGGCCATGTTTCGTTGGGCAGGTTGTGCACTGCACAAGGGGATCTGGTTGAGGGGATGAGTGGAAGCTGAAATCAGCCTGGCTCTCCTCCCACTGCCTCCCTCTGGGGGAAGAGGTTCCCTTTTCAAACTTCACACAGGGGTGCCATCTGCTCGCCAAACCACAGACACAGGGGAGCTGGTCCGGGCCAGGGATGCCTTTGTATCGTCTTTCCAGGGGAGGACGTGTGGGCTAGCTGTTCACCTGCTCACCCCCATTCTGTGCACACCCTGGGAGCCACAACTACAGTCACCACAACTCCACCATGCTTGGAGGGGACATGGGGAGCACACACACCCTCAAACCTAGCAACACATCAGACGGAACCTCACGAGTGCACATGCACACACACACGCAGCCCCCCAGCTCTACATGGGCACACACCCCCTGATGCATAGCGACACCTGTGGGTGGGGAGGAGACACCCACCTTCAGACAGAGGGGCCCATCCCGACACAAGGAAACCCAGGGGCCAGTTCTTCCCTTAACTCACCCAAAACTACCCCCGGACATGCAAAAGTGCTTACGTACACACTGACACAACACACAAGGACGCTCAAGGTCCTGATCACACAGCTGTAGCCTCCTCCCAACACACACACACACACACACTCACACACACATACACACTTGGAGCTCCGCACAGACACAGAACCCTGAAACCGGGACACGACCCCAGATGTTGTGACACACTCTGAGCACACACAGCTCGAGAACCTGGCCAGGGGTGGGCAGGCTCACTCGGCCCAGGCACACGTGGACACGCAGTTGCACGCACCACAGCAAACTGTCACGCTGCCTTGTGGGTGCACGCACACGGCTGCCCAGTGGTGGGGAGTCTGGAAGCAGGCATGTGACCCCCGCCCCAGCGACACTCACAAAGCCTCTCTCCTCGCTGTCCACACCCCACACGCCCACCAGCACAGGTCAGAGGTCTGGGTGGTCACACCCCCTGCAGCCCCCAGAGCCCAGGACCGGAGAGACACAAAAGAGGGGACAGAGATCAGGGGAGTCAACCTGAGGGAGGGGCCCCAAAGCAGGGAGACCCCCAACCCCATGCCTGCTCCCCTGCACAGCACTGGACCCCAGATCCACCCCTCCTGCTCGCCCTCCCCTGACCCCCTAGCCGGCAGGAGTGGGGTGGCCTGTGAGAGTGACAGTGAGTTGGTCCTGGGGGAGAACACGAGGTGGAGCAGGCGATGGGAGAGGTACAGGGAGCGAGAGCCTTGGGTGTGGGGGGGGAGATAGATCCCAGAGAAAGGGATGGGCACTGAGGGGGAGGGAGAGGATGAGGGTAGGGACACAGCTCCAGCGAGGGGGGGCGGAGACCCAGGAAAGGGAGGAAAGAGATCCAGAAAAGGGGCAGGGAAGGACCCAGAGACAGAAAGAAAAGGCAGAGACCCAGAGAGACAGAGCGATAGAGGCAGAGAGAGAGAAAACCAGAGAGGGACGGAGACCCGGAGGTCAGAAGCCTTCGCGATGGCAGAGAGCTGGGGGCTGGAGGGGGTCTGCAGGTGGGCGCGGAGGGGTCGCAGTCGGAGCTGGGGTTGCGCCGTGAGCAGCCAGGACCCGCCGGGGCCGGGGGCGGCCAAGGGAGGGTCCTGTCCCGGGAGCATCTCGGGTTGAGAGGGGCGTTTGGGGCAGAGACGCGGAAAGCGGGCGACAGGGGAGGGGATCTGGGTTCGGGGAAGCGGATGGGGCAGGCGGGGGGAAACCCGGGGGCAAAGGAGAGGGCTCCGGGGTGGGGGCGGGGAGGCCGCGGGGGGGGGGCGCTGCGTCCGCCGGGGCGGGAGGCGGGGAGCACGGCTGCTAGCGGGCCCCTCGCCCCCCGCCCCGCCCGGGCCTCCCTGGCCCTCGTGGCTCTGCCTCCGGGTGTCTCGGCGCCTCTGGGTCTGGGGCGGCCCTGCCCAGCCCTGCTCCCCGGGTCCCCGCCCTGGCCCCCGGCCCACGCTCGTCCCTAACAGGAGCTGCCCTCGGGCTGCCCGGGGGTCTCGCCCTCTCCCAGGGTCTCTGACGCTCGGCTTTCCGGGTGCCTTCGCTTTCCTCCCCCCAGCGCACGCCTCTGCCTCCCCGGGCCTCCCCCGCCTGCCTCCGCAGCCGCGCCCCTCTCCACCGCCCACCCAGGTGTCCGTCCCAGGTTTGCGGACTGCGCCTCCCTGCCCGGCCCCGGACCCCCTCCCCGGTCCCCCCACTCAGCTCAGGCCCGGGCTGGCGGGGCGGGGGGGCGCTGCGGCGGGAGCTGTGTGTTCCCAGCGCAAAATAGACTTCTGTTGCCATGACGACGCGAGCGCGGCCTCCGAGACGCGAGGCTTCGGGCTGGGGGGCGAGGAGAGGGGCACCGGATCCCGGAAGGCGGGGGCCGGGGACGCCGGCGCCGTCACAGGGGGACCGGGAGGAGAGGGGCGACCGGGACTCCCAGGTCCCTGGGGAGAGGGGGCGCTGAGCGCTAGGACACCGGGGTCTGGGGAGCCGGGCCTTCCGGGAGGGATCTGGGATCCCGGGGTCGGCGGTGGGGGCGCGGGATCCCTCTCGGGGGCGGACTGACTAGGAGCTCTGGCACCTGGGTCCCTGGGGACTCAGCTGCTTGCGTTAAGCCCCCAAGGTTGGGGGGAGCAAGCGCTGCGAACCTGGGGGGACCGGGGACCCTGACTGGGGGATCTGTAGAGTCCCGGCTTCCAGATCTCCACGGGGGCTGCATAATTCTGGAAGCCCCAGCGTGGGTCCCCGGACTCCTGCGTCTTAGGGGAGCAGAGACCACGGCCGACGCTCTCTGCCCTTCCCCTCCATTCATTCATCCACCCACCTGCCGGCCTCTTCCTTCCTCCCCGTCCCTGTGCCTCGGTTTCCCCTCCGCGCCGGGGTGCGGTCGCGCTCACCTTGCCTTCCGGATGCGGGACCCGTGGAAGTCGGGGTGGCGGCGGCGTGGGGGCCCGCGGCGCGCGTCTGCACGGCAGCGGGGCTGGGCGGGTGCGCGCGCCGCTTGGGGGGCGGCCGGCAGCGCGCGGGGCGACCCCCGGCCGCAGGTGCCTGCGTGCAGACGCGCCTGGGGCCAGCCCTCCGCTTTGCCTGGAGCCGGCTCGGAGCTGGAAGAGGCACCTCCCCCTCCCCACCTGCTGGGGACCCCTCTTCCCACCGCCCGCAACCCCCGGTCGCCCCCGGGCACCCCCCGCACGCAAGAATGGTTCGGCCCACAGCCACATCAATGTTTATTCTGCGAGGCCGGGACCCACACAGTCGGCGACACTCCCTCCCACTCCCGCCCGGTGAAGTGGCCCGGAGCCGAGCTCCACCCACAGCCCGGCTCAGCCAACCTCCTCCCGGCTTCCAGGCCCTCATTTGCATTTCCGGGAGCTGGCGACCAACCGCAGGGGAGCGCCCCGCCTTCCCCCCGAGGGGCGGTGCTCCGGGTGGACTGCACCACTCCCGGGAGGCCGGGACGGGGGAGGCTCCTCCGCCGAGGTCCGGGTGACAGGAGAGCGGTCTCCCCGCAAGGCAGGGCCGCGAGGTCACCTGAAGAGGGGGTTCTGGCCTTGGACGAGGCCCAGCAGCCCGCTGTCCGGAGCGGGCTCCTTGATGACCTTCTGGACCTGCAGGGGGAAGACGGGGGGTAGGGAAGGGTGAAGGTCCGCACCCCCCTGACGGCGACGCAGAGGACGCTCTCGGAGGCGACCGGCCGAGCCCACCACGCCCTCTTCTCAGAACTTCAGCGGGGCCTCCAGTCCCCACGCCTGCGCGGCCGACCCTGTGGGGCCGGGAGCACCAGTGGCCGGCGGCTCTGTCCTGAGCTCCCGGCGGTCATCCTTCGCTCCCACCTCGCCTCCTCTCTGCCCTCAACTCCCAAACCTGCAGCCCAGAGCCTCACCCCGAACCCCAGACACCGCCCCCTGCACCTCGAACTCCCCACCTTCCCCCACAAGTCAAGCTGAAATCCTGGGGACCCCGCTGTGATCCGGCTGCTCCCACACACCCCAGCTCCCATCCACCAGCAGTGCCGCCATGCTTACCTTTGGAAAATAAAAAATAAAATCAGAATAAGGACAACCCTCAACGCACCCGTCCCCACTGCCTCCATGCATGGCCTGCGGGAGCCTCCTGTGTCCCCCTTCCCTTCGCACCACACAGCGGCCGGACACCCAGCGGCAGATGTCCCTGTAAACCGCAGATCTAACCCCAGCAAGCTCCCCCTGCACAAAAGTCCTGATGGCCTCCCAGGGCTACAATCCTGAATCTCTGCCCACCCGGTGCCCGCCGTGCCCTGCCCGGGAAGGGCGAGTCCAGGGCCCCTGAGGGCCTACGCCCTGTCTGCTCCCTCTCCCCCTTACATGGAACGTCTGGAGGCGCCCCCACCTCGCCCACCTCGCCCCACCAGCACATCTCCTTCCCGGCTCCGGGTCACCCTGTGTAACGAGGAAGGACCTACTTCCACGCCCTCACACACCCCACACTCTAAGGGAAACCCCGGGGGGCCAGCCAGGCCTGCTTTGCCCACTGCTGCATCTGGGGTCTGCAACAACGTTCCATGGAACTGAACCAAGAGGGCACACCCACGAGGGCCGGGAATGCCAAGTTCGGATGTTTCTCCATCTCCTGAGGGCCAAGGGTTTGAAGCTGGGGGCTGCCAGGTCAGACCTGGGAACTTGGGGGTCACTCTGGTGGGGGGTGGAGGCTGGGCCTGAGGGCCGGGCATGGAGGGAAGGGCAGGGTGGGGGTGGAAGGACCCCGTCTACAGGGTCTCTGCTGGACTGGTCTTCCAGCTGTCTGCAGGCTCGCTCCTCCTCACTTCACCACCACGTCACCTCCTCCAGGGCCTTCCAGGCCCCCTCTGCAATGCCCCCCACCCCACACGCCCAAGGCCCTTTCCCTGCTTTATCCTTCTTCGTGGCCACCTGACCATCGACATCTCTCACGGATGCGTGCAGACGGGCAGCCTCCCCCACTGGAACAGGCTGGTCCCGTGCGTTCCCCATGGCAGGTGTGCAGAGGGCACCTGCTGGGTGGCCGGGGAGCAGGCAGGTGGCCTGAGGCAGAGGGCAGGGATCCTCACCTCCTTGAACTGGGGGTGGGCAGCGTCCTCCACGAGCTGCAGGATGAGCCCTTCGCTGGTGGACAGGAAGGCACCACTCTGCCGCATGCGCGAGAGGGCCACCAGCCGGTCCACCTGGCTGCGGGGTGGGGGAGAGGCGAGTCAGTGCCCCGGTCGGGGCCCCGGGTCCTTCCCCCACCTCAGGGAGACCCCTCACCTGCGGGAGGAGCAGGCATCCACCACCACGTGGACCTGCAGGCCCCGGTCCAGGAGATCCAGGGTTGTGTTCTGGGAGCAGAGACAGGTCAGAGACAGCCCCGGATAAGGATGGGGGCCCAGGTGAGGGGTCAGGGATCCTAGGTCAGACTGTGGCCCCAGATGGTGATTAGGGAGGCTGGGGTCAGGCCAGGAAGCAGGGGGGGCCCTGGTCAGGAAGGGGTTCCTACAGGAGGATGGGGGTCTGGGTCAGGATGCGGTGTTCTATGTCGGATGCAAGGACCCCAGGTGAGAATGGGGGACCCCCGGGGCCAGGCCAGCTCTCACCAAGATGCAGGCCTGTGCCTCGATGCCGCAGAGCAGCACGGAGCGCAGCTGGGGCCGGGCGTCCAGCTCCTCCCGCAGGGCGGGCACCATGCTGAAGCACGTCTTGGGCACGGGCCGCAGACCCTCGGCCCCCAGCTCGGGCACCGTGGGGCCCAGGCCCTGGGGGTACTGCTCTGTCAGCAGGGCCGGCACCGCCAGCAGCCGGGCCACCTGGGAAGGGCAAAGTGGGGAACGAGGCCGCAGTGAGAGGGAGGAGGCGCCGGGGCCGAGGGCCCGAGGGAGGAGGCCCGGCCCTACCTTGAGCATGCGGGCGGCCACGCTGACGATCTGGGGGAAGTATGCGACGCTGTGGCGGAACTTCTCCTGCATGTCGCACAGGAACAGGACAGACGACCCGGGCACGATCCGGCCCAGGCCGGGCCTGACAGCCGCCATGTCCTGGGGGTGGGCACAGGGGTCCTCTGGGAAGTGTCCAGGGTCCAGTCCCTGGTGACCACCCCCAGACTCCCCACTCGCCTCCCAGCACCCTGACTTCCGTGATCGCTCAGTTAACCACCTCCCTGCTGCACCATGGGCCCCCTAAAGGTGGCCCTCGGTGACCTGCCTGGCACGGGCCAGCCCCTTGCCCAGGGCACTCCTGGATACGGGGTGCACCTCTTGCCGCAGCCCCAGGAGGAAAGGGAGGCCCTGGTGGTGCCGTGACTTGTCCAGGGCACAGAGACCCTGGGAGCAAGGCACGGCTCCCCACAGGGCCTGGCCCTTGGGCCCCTAGGGGCAGGTGTTCCCCGCACACCTGGGGCTGCAGCTGGGTTCTTTCATTTAGGAAGCTGAGTCCCTAGGAAATAACAGAGGACAAGCATTGGGGAGAGGCACAGTGGGCTCCTATGTTTTAAGCTGGGAGGTGACACACGGATATTTACTGATTCTTTCAAAATCTGAACACACCACACAAAGCACTTTCTGCATGCAACATGTGTAACTGAAAAACCTAACGGATGGTTAAGATGGTGAGCTCTGTGTTACGCAAATTTCTATCAATGAAATAAATGGAATGGGACCTCGCTCTAAAACAAAACCCACAGTGAATCAACCGGCCATGCAATCGCAGCTGGGGTAAGTGCTGGGATTCTGAGGGACCCTGATATATCCTGGCAGGGTCTGCCCACTTCTCCCCAAGGAAGTGGAGAGGTGGAAACGACCATTTGGAAAACCCTGAGCGGCCACTCTGGCTGCCCCGCCTCTGTCACCCTCTAAGTCACACCCCTGTGCCTCTGTGGTCCCCGAACCCCCGGGCTCTGCCCAGGCCGTCTCCTCCACCTGGGGCACCCCCCCCACCTCCCTCCATCAGTCCTCAAGCCCCTCAATGGCGGGATGCGTCTCCTGTCCGAGGTGCGCCCAGCACAGAGGGTCATGTCTGCCATGCTGGGGACCGCGGGTGAGCAGGTGCTGGCGACTGAATCACGCCCCCCACAAGGCCATGCTCGTTGTGAACAGGACTTTCAAAGGTGTCCTGACACCAAGGTGCAGAAGCCAGGAGGCAGGGAATCGAGATGGGAGATGGCTGAGTGCCGGGTGCTGAGATGCAGGCCAAGGAGCCCCGAGGACATGGCAGCCAGTGCCAGCTCGCTCCCCTCCAGGAAAAAGTATGGCCTGTCAAGACCCTGATGCTGGACGTCCAGCCCCCAGAACTGGGAGACAATGACTTCCTGTTGTCTAAGCCCACCAGGGGGTGGCATTTGTCACAGCAGCTCTGGCAAACTAAGATAGCTGTGGAGGTGATGGAAAGGGGGTCTTTCTGCTGAGGACAGAGGGCTCAGGAGAAGGGAGGGGCGAGGCCAGATCTGGGTGCCAAAAAGTCCACATGCCCATGACAGGTGTCCGCACAAAACAGGCCCCCACCTGGGCCGGGGGGAGCAGACTGCAGCCACCTCCACGGCAGTTCAAAATTCCTGCTGCCCCAGAAAAGCCACTCCCAGGTATTTATCCTGCAGAAACATGTGGAAAGAAGCCAAGGTTACTCATTACAGGATTCGCAGGCAAAGTCCAGGATTAGAAATAAATCGAAATGTTCATCATTTGGGTGCTGGTTATACAAATAATGGTACAGCCATACCAGGGAATTCTTTGCAGCTGAAAAAAGAGTCACAAAGAAGTCTTTGTATCAAAGAAAAAAAGAGAAATAAAATATGTGTGTACTGGCTTATATCTAGATGTTATCTGTGGCAAGCACACAAAGAATGGGTGTCCCGGGCTGGGGAGGGGTTTGCTGAGCACAGGTGAGGAGGAGACTTGGCCTCCGCTGAGTACACTTTTGCTCCTCTTGAATCTGAACACTGTGCAACAGGTTGTCTAGTCAAGAATAAATACGATAAAATAAATGTTTATATGAAGCAAAATTAATCTGTGGTGTTAGATGTCAAGGGATGTGCTTCATGAAAACCTATTTGAGCTGTGCAGTTGGGTTTTGTCCATTTTTTCTGTAAATGTGGTAGGCTTCTATAAAAAGTTTTCCAAGTATAAAATAGAAGGAAGAGGCCAGGCTGGAGACCCTGGGGCTGGACTGGACAGGGAGGCCCGGAGGAAGGTGGGGGGGTGGGGAGGGGCCAGGACAGGGGGACTCGGGGCGCAGGGGGGTCCCAGTCAGGGGCAGGCGCCCCGGACTAACTATGGTTCCAGGACTGGAAATGGTTTTAGGAAGAGGAAACATTTGAGTCCTGAACAGTGTGTGTGTGTGGGGGGGGGGAGTGCGGGGAGGGAAGTCGGGGCTGTAGGCAGATTTGGTGGCGTCATGCGGGTGATGACAGGCCCAGGCCGGAGCCGGGACGGGAGCGGGGGTCGGGGGCGCAACCATTGGTGGGGAGCAGAGCAGTTTATTTCCCACCGTGGCCACGGACAACCACCCCTGGAGCGCGGACTTCTGGCCGTGTGACCTTGGCGGGGTTTCACTTCCGTCTGAGCCTCAGTTTCCCCTTTGGAGAAAGGGGAGCCAGACCCCACACTCCCCAGGGCTGACGCGAAACGGCCGGAAAAGCGGAGGCTGTGCCGCAGCCGGGCGGACCCGAGCCCCTGGTCCCCGGTCCGGAGGCTCCGCGAGCCTCAGGTTCCCCACCTGCGCGGCGGGGGTCGGTCTCCCGGGGAGACGCGGGGCTGGATCCGGCCCAGGCCTTGAGCGGCGAGACCCCCGGCGGCGGGACCCCTGGCGGCCACTCACCTCGGCCCACCGCTTCCTCCCGCTGCTCGCCAGGTGCCCCTTCTGACCTCGGCCTGCCCCGCCCACTCGGGACCAGCCGCCCAATCAGCGTTCTCCTAGTACGCCCGTCCCTCACCCCTCTCGGCCAATCCGCAGGGGCCGCTGCGTCTGGGGCTTTGCCGGGGGGGAGAGGGCTGTCTGTCTTGGGGCGTGATTGGCCCGCGGCGGGGGCGGAGAGGCAGCGCGTGCGACCAATGGAAGGCCGTGGACGGCGTGAGTGGCGGGCGCCGGGGCGGAGCGGTGCGGTGGCGGGGAGAACGCAGACTCTGGCTGGACGCGCTGGGGGCGGCAGGAGCGTCGCGGACCCGGACGCTGAGGCCCGGAGCGAGCGAGGCCGGGCCCTGATGAGGGGCAGGCCTGGGGGCCCGAAGCCTGGCCCTTCTGTCTGGAGTCAGACTTGCAGAAAGACCCAGGCACTTTCTAGGGAACGGTCCTGGGGTCCTGGGGGGCGGGGTGGGGTATTCATGTCCCCCCCGGCGGGGCGGGGAGTCGTGTCCCCCACTGTCGTTTCCTCCGCGGAAAGCCGGGCTAGGGAAGGTCCGGCCTCAGGGCCTCCGTCCGCACAGCACCTGCCTCCTGGGCTGGTTTGCACACGTGCATGTCACATTTAGACTCTGCTTGGAAACGGGGGTCGAGAGAAAGAGGTGGTGAGAGAATTTCCCATCGGTTTTGGAGGAAAGCCCAGGCGCCCCCGTCCCACCCCAGGGCCTTTGCACGTGCTGTTCCCGCGCCTGGAAGCCCACCCTGCACTGGGCCAGCCCCTCCCTGCCGCTCACGGCCCTCCCTGGGCTCCCGGTGTCCGGTGGCCACCCCAGCAGACCGCGGCTTCCTTTTCTCCACACCAATAACGCCAGTCAGAAATTGTCTTGCTTTCGAAGGAACGTATTGATTTATTCGTTTATGGTCCACCTGCGCCTCAAAAGTGAGCTCCCTGAGGGCAGGGGTCTCCTCTGTCTTGTTCACTCCGCAGTGCCTGGAACTGGGCCTGGCCCGGGGAGGGGCTCCATAAATCTTTGGGAATAAATGGGGCCAGACACCGGGGAGAGACGAGCCAGGGCGAGAGGGAGCTGCAGCGACAGATGCCGAGGAGATAGGTGGGGAGCAAGAAGAGAGGAGAGGAAGAGTGGGGGGCAGCCCCCACTCCCCGAAACAGACAGAGGCGGAGGCTCTGGGCCTGGTTTCTTTTCCCAGGAGCCTGGGAGGGGCATTCCCGGGTGGGGGCCGGAGAGCTGTGGTGCGGGGCCTCTGGCGTGTCCCGGGGCGCGGCTGGACGTCATGGGGAGCAGGCCCCCCAGCCCTCGGGGACCCCCTGAGAATACCAGTCCCAAGGCCCCTCCCGCCCGCCCACCCAACCCCAGTCGGGAGCCACAAGCTCCCCCCCACCCCCCAGGGCCTGCTGGGTAGGGGGCAAGGGATCTTGGCAGTGCGGGCCGCGACTCGGGTCAGGGGTCAGAGGTCGTGAGGCGGGGTCAGCTGTCACGGAGGGACACTCTGGGGTGAGGGCGATGTCATCGAAGAGGTCGAGGGCGGAGGCGTCCAGTGCCGCGAGGCTCAGGCCGGGGCCGGCGTGGGGCGCCTCCTCGGGGGCCGCGGCGCGGGCCACGCCCAGGAAGGGGGACGGCGGCGGCGTGGGCGGCCTGCGCGGGGCGCGTCTCCGGGGAGGCGCCTCCTGGGACAGGACGGACAGGGCCAGGCGCCGCGTCGCGGCCTCGATCTTGGCGAACTGTCTGCAGAGAGATGGGCTTCAGCCGGGCCACCGGGAAGGACTCCCCTTCCGTCTGCCATCCCAGAACTGCCTTGTCCCTTCTCTCCGTCCCTCCCGTCTTCCTCATCTCCCTACTCTCAAACCTATTTTCTTGAGTCTGGCAATCCAGTCTTTTCTGACCCCATTCGTGGGGAAGCCCTGAACAGCTGCCAGCGTTGCGCACTGCACAAGGGCTTCGCGTCTAGCAGTGCCCCATGCACATTATTGACGTTGTGGATTTATGATGATCATATTCCAGCATCTAAAGTAAAAAATGTCTTAAGGAGAGGGCACCTTTTTTAAATTTTAATTCACACAAAGGCTCGCTGTGGGCTAGTGATGGGCCCATGATGTTGACAACCCCTGGATTCTACTTCCTGAGCAGCATTTGATGAAAAAGTCCTTGGTGGTGGTTGGTGGTGATGGTGACACCACATTGTGAATGTAATTAATGCCACTGAATTGTACATTTAAAAATAGTTAAAATGGCAAATTTTATGATATGCATCAGCATATATATGTAACCAAAATAAAATTTTTTTAAAGGTTGCAAAAAGAATCAAACAGAACCAAGAGCAGTTGAAATTTTTAAGTAATAAAAATAGTTTTTAAAAAATTCAGATCACAGCCCACTGCTCTGCTCAAAACCTTCCAGTGCTTTGCTTCCAAACACTGCTCCATTTACTTTTATTTATTTATTTTATTTTTATTAACTTTATTTATTAAATAAATAAATATTTATCAAATAAAGCTTCCAAACGCTGCTCCATTTAAACGTGATCCTTAGTGGGGGTGGGATTTTCTTTCAGGGTGACGACAATGGCTTGGAACTGGATAGAGGGGCCAACTGCACAACACAGTGACTGAAAGCCACCAAATCGCACACTTCCAAGTGGCTACTTTTATGTTATGTGAATTTAATCTCAATAAAAAATTCAACCAAATTCCATTGAACTCCTGTAACGACCCTCTATTTTCTTTTGTTTCCACATTCCTCTTGGACTGCTTTGTCCGTGGTGGCGTTGGGCTGATTGGGGTGAGATGCACCTTCCTACCCTCCCACCCATCTCTCTCCTACTTCCATATCGGTTTTGGGGGGACCCTTATACATGAATTGCTTTCATGCGAATCCTTGCGTCAGGATCTGCTTCTGAGTGAACCTCGCTGAGACAGCCCTGCTTCTCCCTGTTTTGTCTGGTACCCCCTCCTCACCCCTCAGAGGTAGTCAGGAACCCCTTCCTCGGGTCGGAAGATGATGTTTCCTGCCCCAGGCGCTGACCTCGCTGTGGACTGAACCTCTCTCAGCATGGCCTTGGAAGGGTGTCACCTCCTCCGAGAGACTTGGGCCCGGGATAGACCAGGGATGGGGTCCTGGTGGGCTCTCGTGGGGTTTCCCACAGGTGCTGGGCTTGCAGGGAGCTGGACGGGGTGGAAGTGGACTCCAGCAGGGCTAAGAGTTTTTTAAAAATTGAGATTTAATTCACACACCATAACATTTGCAAGGTTGTGCAACCATCACCACCATCTAATTCTGGAAACTTCCATCACCCCTAAAGGAAACCCCACACCCATGAGCAGCCACCTCCATCCCCCACCGCCCCCAGCCTCCCGCAGCCACTGATCTCCTGTCTCTATGGATTTGCCTGTTCTGGAGACTTCGTGTAACGTGAACTAAACTCGATGAAATTTTACATTGGCGTATGCATGCATAATCATCTCTCAGATTAAGCTGTAGAACATGTCCACATCCCAGAGCACTCCCATTTGTCCCTCCCATTCAACCCACCCCCCCTTCACAGGGTTGTCAGATTTAGCTAATGAAAACTTGCATTTCAGGTGAACAACAAATGATTTTTTTTTTTTAGTATAAGTATGTCCCATGCAATATTTGAGGCATACTTATACTAATAAATTATTCATTGTTCCAAATTTAACTGGGCATGCTGTATTTCACCTGGTCTAATAGATAGACATAGGCACTGTCTTAACTGCTGTCACCAAATATTTTGCATTTTCGTGAAAATTGTATAAATGGAATCACAGAGCATGGAACCTTCTGGGTCTGACTTCTTCATACGGCACAAAGCATCTGAGATTCATTCTTGTCGTGTCTTTCAGCAGTTTGTTCTTTCTTTCAAATTAATTTTGTGTACACACACTCTGTATCCACCAAACATCTCTGCCTCTCCCCCTCCCCAGTCACCTCTGATATACTTCCTGTCCCTGCAAATTTGCTTTTTCTAGTCAGCTCTTATAAGTGACATCATACGATATTTGTCCTATGTGTCCTGCTTATTTCACGAGCATAATGATTTCAAGGTTCTTCCATGTTGCAGCAGGTCTTTATTCTTTTTTATGGACGAATTACATTTCATTGTGTGTATGCATCACATTTCCCCATTCATCTGTTGATGGACACCACCTGGGTTGTTTCCGCCTTTTGGCTATTGTGAAAAATGCTGCGGGGAACATCTGTGTACAGTACCTACTGAGATCCTGTTTTCACTCTCTTTGGGTCTACACCTAGGAGTGGGACCGCCAGGTCACAGGGTCATGCTATATTTAACTTTTTGGGGAAACCACCATACTGCTTTCCACAGCAGCTGCACCATTTTACATTCCCACCAGCAATGCACTGGAGTTCCAAAAATTTTTTTCCACATCCTCTCCAGCACTTGCTATTTTCCGTGTTTTTAGTAATAGCCATCCTGGTGGATGTACAGTGTTACTCACTGTGGGCTTGATTTGCATTTCCCTGGTGGCTAAGGAAATTCATTCCTTTTTCTTGCTGAGCAGCACCACAGTTCATCGTTCACCCCGTGACAGACAGCTCTGGTTTTATGAATAAAGCTGCAGTGACCATTCCTGTACTTACATGGGATTTGAAGCTGGGGGAAGGAGATGGAAGAGATTGAAAATAGAGACCCACTCCAGAAGGTGGGACATCCTGTGGGATGACTGGGCCCTGTCCTCCAACAAGTCGGTGTCTTAGAGAGAGAGAGAGAGAGAGAGAGAGAGAGGGAGAGAGAGAGAGGCAGGCGGTGGGGTGGGGGCTGTTCTGGAACCAGAGAAAGGTGATGGTCGCATGACACTGGGAACGTACCACGTGCCACTACAGGCCCTTGAATCGCACCCTTTGAAATGGTAAAATGATGACTTTCGTGTTATGTGTATTTACCACCATAGCAAAAGCTATCTGGCTCTTAAATGAATTAGTGAGACTGGCCGGCGTGACACCGTCCTCGTCGCTAGTGAGGGCATTTGCGTTCTCCGTGCAGCGGGGGAAAGGTGCAGAGACGGGAGGTCAGGTGAAATGAGAGAGACACAAAAACAGAGGGAGGGAGGGAGGGACAGGGAGAGGCAGATTTATAGCAACCGAATGCCACGCGTGGTCCTTGACTGAGCCTTGATTTGAACAAACCAGGTATAAATGACATTTGGGGGACAACTGGGGCAATTTGACCATGAACCGGGGAGGAGATTAAGTTGGGAAACGATGGTTTGTCAGGTACCGAGATCCTGTGGTCATGTGGGAAAATCTCCTCCTCCTTCGGAGATGCCTGCTGAAGGATTTAGGGCTGAAGTCGTGCCATTTGTGATTTACTTTATTAAAAAAAAAATACCTGAAGAAAATGTTCTAGAAGGCTATCGATGGTCAAGTCTAACTGACGGGTACGTGAGTGACCGTTAGACCGCCTGTTCTCGGACTTGAGCACCTGGGTCCCTGGAGGGCTTGTGCAAACTCCCGGGCTGCAGCCCCTCAGCTTCTGCTTCAGCAGACCGGGGCCGGGTTGGGGCCCGAGATGATGAAAACGAGGGTGTGCGTGGGTTTCTGCCGAGTCGCCGGGTGCTGCTGCAGGCCCAGGGACCACGGCGTCACACAGTTGTCTCTGCTTTTCAGTGGGTTTGAAAATTTTCATAATAAAATGTCAAAATCCTCATCCATGGTGGGGAGGGGGTCCCTGGGGAGTAGGGCCTGAGGCGGCTGGACAGGGAGGAGGAAGTGAGTGGAAGATGCGAGAACAGCACTGTGACCTGGATCTCCCCAGGCTGTGCCCCAGGGGAGGGTGCCTCGGCTGCGCGGGTGCTGCAGGGGTGGGAGATCTCCAATGCCCAAGAACCTGGCCCCCATGGGGGGGACCGTGGGGGGCGCGGGTGGGAATCGGGTAGGTTAGGGTGACGTGCACAGGGTCCAGGGAGGGGGTGGGCAGGGACCAGCCAGGGCCCAAGATGGGGAGAGGGGCCTGGCACGGTTGACGGGGGCTGGAGACGCTTGGAGAGCCCCGTGTTCTCCTCTTCAGTGGGGTGTGGAGTGTGGGATGGGGGTGAGGGTGGCTTTCTGGGCACGGCCAGGGTGGGCATCCTGGTGGAGGCCAGGCAGGGGGAGGCTGCACCAGGCTCCATTTGCTCAAATTTGGTTCCAAGACCTCCTTGGACAGGTCCCAGGCAGGCTGGGAGGAGCCGCCTACGTACAAAAGGGTGGATTCTTCTACAAGTTCATTAACTAAAAAAAGAAGAAGAAGAATGTTGGGAAAAGAGAGAAAGAAAAGTGCATCCTTGGGCAAATCACTTTACTTCTCTGTACCTCAGTTCCCTCCTCTAAAAAATGAGGATTATAACAGGACCTACCTCCTAGGGTGGCTGTGGGGATTCATGAGTTAAAACATGCAAAGTGTTTAGAACAGTGTTTTCTAGCACAGATTGTCCTGTATGTGTTAGCTACTGCTTTAGTTAGGGCTCTCTAGGGAAACACAACCAATAGGAGATATCTGTAAATATGAGACTATAAAAGTGTCTCATGCAACGGTGGGGATGCACGAGTCCAAACTCCGCAGGGCAGGCAGTGAGCTGACAACGCTGATGAAGGTATTTGATGAGCTCCCCAGGGGAGGCTGGCTGAAGAGGAAGTGAAAGTTCTCTCTCTTATCCCTTAAAAGTCTTCAACTGATTGGATTAAATCCAGCTGACTGAATTCTCTGTGTGTGGAAGACACACCTTTCATGGATGTGATCAGCCACAGATGCAGTCAACTGACTGATGATTTAATAAACCAGCCTCCTGCTTTATTAAGCAGCCACAAATGTCCTTGCAGTAACGGTTAGGCCAGTGCTTGCTGGACCAGACACCTGGGCACCGTCTCCTGGCCAAGCTGACTCATGAACCAACCAGCACAGCCACCACCCGCATGCCGTTCCTCGCCGTCCTTGCCATTCTCACCACCCTCACCAGCACCTGCATCATTGTCACCGCCATTATCACCACCCACATCACCATTTTCATTGTTATAAACATCACACCAATGTCATCACCACCATGCTCACCACCATCACCAAATCATCATCTTCCCCACCATCACCGCCTTCCCCACCAGCACTGCCATCATCACCGTCTTTATTAAGTCCCCGGGAACCTGAGTCCAGGCGGGAACCCCAGGAGGCTGTGGTGGGTTGAATGGTGGCCCCGAGAAAGCTAGGTCCACGTGCTAGTATCTGGAACCTGTGACTATCCCCTTGTTTTACGACGTAATTAAGGTCAGGATTTAGAGATGAAGAGAGCATCCTGGATCACCCAGTGAACCCTAAATTCAATGAAACGTGACCTTCTAAGAGAAAGTCAGCGGAAGATTAGAGACTGATGGGAGAGGGGAAGGCAGGGAAGGGGAGACAGCCACGGGGGGGGGGGCGGCTGGAGTCTGGGGAGGCCAGGGGCCCCCGGGAGCTGGGAGAGACCAGTAGGCTCCCCTAGAGCCCTGCCAACATCTCGATTTCAGGCCTGTGGCCTCCAGAACGGGGAGAGAGTGAATGCCTGTTGGGTGAAGCCCCCCAGTTTGTGGTATCTGTTCCGGCAGTCTGGGAAGCTCAGTGGTGAGGGCCTGGATCTGGGCTCCACGCCGGGGGTTGTAGCTGCTCAGTAGCTGTGCAGCCTCAGGGAATCGCTGGGCCTCTCTGAGCCTCAGTGCCTTGTCTGTAGTACAGGGATGAACACAGAACCCACCCTGCAGGTTTTCAGGGAGCTTTAAGTGACATATCGTATGTCAGGACCTTAGCAGGGTGCACCCAGCACCCAGCCAGTGCTCAAAAAATGATTCCTGTCACTGGGAAGGGGAGAGCGCAGACAAGGTGGGGTGCGGGGGTAGCATAGGGTGCAGCAGGGCCAAGAGGCTTAAACAGAGACCCAAAGGAGGTGGAGGTCACCGGGTAGACGGAGACGGGGAGGGTCACTGCCTGGCCAAAGGGTAGGCGCGTGCAAAGGTCCGGAGGCCGCGGGGTGACGTGTCGGATGAGGACCAGGCCGGCCAGGAGCACAGACGCCGATGGGCAGAGCCTTTGTCTTGGGGCAGTGGGTGCTGGGGAGGGTTCCAGAGCTGGGGAGGCACCGGGTGGGTTATGGGGCCCTGGGAAGAGGATGAGGCTGGCAGCTGGGGAGGTGGGAGGAGGCCTGAGCTAGGTCTGGGGTGGTGGGGATGGAGGAGAAGGGACTTTGGAGCTGGGTCTTGGTATGTTCGAGGCTGTGTCTACAGCGCGGGCGCCACGAGGGCTGGCCTTTGTGTCTATTTTCTTTACTGCTGAAAGCCCAGAGGCCGGCATGAAGGCGGTGCCTGAAAAATACTCGTTGCATGAATGAGGAGCTTTCAGGGCAGGGCAGGGGAGGAAGGATGTCCTGGTGATGTCCAGGAGATCATTTGTGTGGAGAATGGGGTCAGCAGGGGACTGCTGCCTGAGGACCCCGGGGAGGGCAGCGGGAGCCACGGGGTGGGGGGCTGCTTCTGCTGCGCAGGTTAGAAAGGCCCGGCCTGGGCAGCCACTGCTGGTTCAGCCTTCAAAATAGCTCCAGGGTCTGACCCACTCCCCAACCCAGTTCCAGTCACCGTCGTCCTTGCCCCGGACCTTGCGGCTCGCTCTCCCTGCCCTCCCTGCTCTCCTGCTTCCACCCTCACCCCCTCCCAGGCTGTTCTCCACACCGCAGGCAGAGGGGTCCTTTCAGAGCCCACCACCCCCCCGCTCAGAGCCCAGGTCCTTCCAGGGGTCCACTAGGTCTGCCTGATCTTCTTGGACGGAATTCCCTCCCTTTTGCCCTTGCACTTAGCTCTAGCCACACTGGCCTCTTGGGAGCCTGGAGCACACACAGTCCCACCTCAGGGCCTTTGCACGGCTCCCCTGCCTGGCTGGCGCTGCCCCCGATGGACGTCCAGCCCCACCCCACGTCTTTCCTGCAGTGTCCTCTTCTCCTGAGCCCTCCCCCGACACCTTACGGCCCCCAGCACCCCTCCCGCTCTCCCTGCCCCTCCCTGCTCTGTTTCTCTCCATATTACTAATCACCATCTAACATATGATGTAATTTGCTTTTCCATCGAGGTAGAATTCCTATAACATAACACCTTTTCTGAGTGGACAATTCAGTGGCGTTTTGTAGATTCACAAAATGGTGCAACCATCACCACTAGGCAGTTCCAGGACATTTTCACCCCCCCAAAAAGGAAACTCTGCACCACGAACAGTCACCCCCTCCCCTCCCCCAGCCCCCGGCACCCAGGCATCTGCTTCTCTAGCTCGGGGGTTCGCCTCTCCCGGACATTTCACACAATGCTGTCCTCCAGCGTTTGGCCTTTTGGGTCTGGCTTCCTTCACTCGGTGTTGTGTTTTCGGGGTTCACCTGCACTGCTGAGTCTTGCCGTGTCATTTACTTACTCACTTTGTTCCTTGCTGATCATCTGTCCCCCTCACCCCACCTCCCGTGGAACCCGAGCTCCAGGGGTGGCAGGGAATTGGGTCTGCTTTGTTCTCCGATGGGTCTCCGGGACTTGGCACAGGCCGGGTGCTCAGTAGGTGCTCAATAAATGCACGGCTGAGGTCCGGGCCCGCTGCGTCTGTCTGCCAGCCTTGCCCGCCACCCCTGCCGAGTGCCCCTGCGCCCCTCACCTGCAGAGCTGGTTGTGCAGGAACCGCCTGTGGTTGGGCCTCCTCTTGGGGGGCCTCCTCCTGGGGGGCCGCAGCGCCCGCAGCATGTGGGCAGCCGCCCCGCTCACGAAGGCGCACAGCTCCCGGGGGCCAGGCTCGGAGACCCCCGGGGCTGCGGGGACCCCGGGGTGCATGGCTGGGGAGGGGGCGGGAGGAAGGGGCCGCTGGGTGGACTCTGGAGGGGAGGGGGCCGCCTGGTTTGGGGCAGGCGGGGCCGGGGAGCTAGGACAAGGTGTCCGTCCGTCCGTCTCCACCTCCCGGGAATGGGCGCGGGGGCCTGAGGGCCTGGCAGGGGAGGGCTGACATAAGAGGGCCAGGGGGCTGGAGCGGAGGGGCTCGCTGTGGGCCCCAGATGCCCAATTAGCACATAGCTGGACCTGGGATCTGGGGCAGCTGAGCGCAGGTGGGGGGCAGAGAACAGCGCCTGGAGATGGCCAATTAGAGGGACAAAGGCCTCGTTAGGGAGGCGAGGCCAGGAGCAGAGTCAACCGCCGCGATTAGCGTCAAGGACCCTTAATTGGTGCCGCGGGGAGGGGGCAGCCGGCCGGGAGGGCAGGGAGGGGAGCCGGGAGCTCGAGGTGCAGCCCAGACGCCCCTCCGGACACAACCACCCGAGCCTCCTGCCTCCTCTGCTCCGCGTCTGCATCGTTAGGGGAAACTGAGGCTCAGAGGGGGACTGATCTTGCCCTAGGCGTGCAGCCAGCGGTGGCTGCGTAACGCTATGAATGTGCCAGACACCACTGAATGGTTCGCTTTGAAATGGTTAATTTTATGTTCTGTGAATTTCACCTCGGTGGGAAAAAAAAGTAGAAAAAATAGTAGGGCTGTGGAACTTTCTAAAGCTATAATCAGTCATTACATATCCAAGTGTATTATTTCTAGGTATCTTCATTATAAATAACTTTTTTCCCCCAAAACGATGCCCTGATACAATTAGCAGCAACACGTGATAAGAGTAGGGCAGTCAAAGGCCGCGTCACCTCTGGCTGGAAGAGGAGAGAAAGCGGCTGAGCCCCGGGAAAAGAGGACGCCACTGCGAATTCCGGGAGCCACGCAGTGAGGGGTCAACTTAGGGGCTCTGCAGGCCCTGTCCTGGTTTAACCCTCAAATTCCCAGGGTGAGATGGGGTAGCCAGGTGGCATGGCCCGTGCTCGGCCAGGGGTGCCACAGGCAGGGCCCGTGGGATGGCAGCCGCCCAGAGCCCAGGGCAGCGGGCAGGCTGCCGCCAGCCGTATGGGGCCTCGGTGGTGACCAGTGCCTGCAGCAGGTGACGCCGCCAAGGTACGGTTGCTCTGAGGGGTGGCGGCAGTGAAGGGTGGGGAGGCAGCTTGGGTGGTGCCTGCCGGGGCCTGCCCAGATCCCGGCACGCTGGTGTCGGAGCTGCGCCTTCCCTGCTGCCCGCCACCACCCAGGACGCACAGCTGTGCGCAGCAGGCCTGGCGTAGGGGCCTGGCAGGGCAGCATCCATGCTGGGGACCTCCGGCCTCACCTGTCTGTCTGTCCTGGGAGTCTGCAGGGCTGCATCGGTCTGTGCCCTCGCTGCTGCCTGCGGCCCCCTCACCACTCCCTCCTGCTGCTTCTCTGCCCCTGCCGGGTCCTGCTTCCAGTCCCTCCTTCCTGTCTCCTGACTCCTCATCCCGCAGCCTGTGTCCTCTCGGCTTCGCCTTCTCTGACCTTCCCCGGGGGCTCGCTCAGCTCTGGGGGCTCCTCCAGGCTGTCTCTCAGCTTCCTCCTTCTCTCTCTCCATCTTGGCCAGGGCAGGTTGTGTGTGTGAGTGTGCCCGGGTGTGCTGGCTGGGGGTCCCGGGTGTGTTTTGGGGGATGGCCTGGAAGGTTCCTCACCCTATTGCTCTCGGCCCCGAGGGGAGGGTCCAGAGACCCTGGCAAGGGGCGTGAGGCGTGGACTCCCGGGTCTCAGGGGACCAGAGGGCAGGGCTCAGATGAGGGTCACCGAGTGGCCCGGCCAGGAGCGTTGCTAGCCCAGCTCCAGGGGCCCCTGGGAACCAAGGGCAGTGCCTGTCGGCCAGCCCCGAGCTGCAGCTCCAGCCTCAGACCCTCCACCAGGGGATGCCAATGTCCCGGCTGGTGCTGGCCCCGCTGGAGCCGTGGGGACGGGGGTGGCCGGGGCTTTGGGGCCCCCCCACCTGTGCCTCACGGATAAGCATCTGGGTTCACCCGCCGTTCACCAAGGGCCTGTCACTGTGAGGTGCTGGAACGTCCGGCCTCACCAGGAGGAGGGGGCATTTAGTCATTTGACAAACATTTATTGAGCAACTACTATATGTCAAGGCCGAGGAATCACACTTGGTGAACCAGACACCAGCTCAGGTCACACGGGGAAGCCTGGGCAGGGTCATGGGGGATGGGCGGGGCGCGGTGGGGGTGAGTGTCTGTTCAGGTGGGGAACCCTCTCCCTGAGGAGGGGACAATTGCCCTGTGACCCGAATGGGGGAGGTGGTAGCCAGGGGCTTCCCAGGCAGAAGGCCCAGCTGGTGCAAAGGCCCCGAGGCAGGAGTGATCTTGAATGGCATGTGGGAGAGGAAGCGGAAGAAGAGGTAAATGGAGTCAGAGAAGCGGACGGGGCCAGACCTGCAGCGCCTTGTGGCCCAGGTAGGAGTTGGGTCGTGGAGAGCCATGGAAGGGGTGGGCAGGGGTAGTGCCCAGACCTCAGGGCCTGTTCCCAACCCCCTCTGTGGCCTCCCTGCACCTGAAATGTGGGGACCACAGAGCATCCACGGATTCCATGCTGTCCCCCTGCCCCAACCTCCCTCCAATCTGGGGAGGGGGGAAACTGAGGCATCAGGGCCAGCCCAGGAGCACAGAGCAGGCCTTTCCTTCCCTGCCTCTACCCTACTCTTCTGCTCCCTCTCCCATCAAGTCCCAGAGAGACTTTGTTTCCTTGAAAATCAATTAGAAAAATGTATAGAGCCCCACTCAGAATGAGAGGTGCCAACACTGTCATATTTGCTTCCTCCGTACTGGTCATCCGTGCTGCGTAACAAATTACCACAAACATTGTGGCATTTGGGGCACAGTGAAACTATTCTGTGCGATATTGTATCAGTGGATACATGACATTATGCATTTCTCAAAACTCATAGAACTTCACAGCACAGAGAGTGAAAAAAAAAACTGTGGACTTAGTTACTAAAAATGTATATCAACTTGTCAATTGTAACAAATATACCCCACTACTGCAAGACGCTGATGATAGGGGAAAGCGTGTGTGTGAGAGGTGGGGTTGATACGGGAATGCTCTGTACTATCTGTGCAATGTTTTGCAAACCTAAGATTGTTCTAAAGATGAAGTTTATTATTAAAAACAAAACAAAACAGGATCTCAGGGACAAGGCTGCCATCTCGTCCAAGGGGGAGCTCCTCTTCCAAGCTCACAAGGCAGAATTCATTTCCGCATCTCTGTAGAGCGCTCTGAGGCTCGCCTCTTCGGGGCCAGCCGAACCATCCCGGTTGTTTCATACTCCTGACCTCTAGACCCAATTTTAAATGGCTTGCCTGATTAGATCAGGCCCACCCAGACCATCTTCCTTTTGATGAACTTGAAGTCAGCTTCAATTGGGAGCTTCAATTGTACCCACAGATTTCCCTTTGCATCTGCCATTGTATCCACACGTCCCACCCATCTCAAAGACCTGGGGTCGCTGTGGGTCGTCAGAGAAGGTGGTGGCTGCTCTCAGGGATGTGGCGTGTATCTGTCCCCATCTACAGTTTTGTACTTAAAATAGAGCAGTCTGTCTTCCCCCTGCACGTGGCACCCTGGGTACTGTCGCCTCCTCCAGGGAGCCTTCCCTGGCTCCCCCCAGGCTGGGTGAGGAGCCTCTTCTAGCCGCCTCCGTGGTTGCCTGAGTTGAGGGCTTTGAAGGGCTTGGTTCTGGGGCTGGACACGCTCCTGGTTTAAATCCAGCTCACATCACCTCCTGGCTCAGATGTCCAGCTGAGGGACCGCAGAGGGCCTCAACTTAGCCCCTGCAAAGTGGGGGTAACACCCCTTCCATATGGACAGGCCTGCAGGGCAGGATGGGGACTGGCCACCCCTGGGCTCCAGGTACCTCTGGGAGACCCAGGAGAAGCTGGGTCCCCTTGGCCCCTCCCCCTGGGATTGGGGGCAGCCGACAGGACCCTGTGACTCCCCTAGCCAAGCCCCTTCCTGCCTAAAGTTTCCTCGCTACTCTTTTTCCTCAACTTGAAAGTGGAGAGCTTTTGTCTCTGGCCCTGGGCATCCTGTCTGCTCCTAACCCTTCCCCTCACTTTCTGAGTTGGGGGAGGCAGATGCTCCAGGGTCACCCCACACCCCAGCCCCTAAACCTCTGGTCTCTAGTGAGCATGGCCCCTGCCGGCCCCAAGGTCAAAACAGGAATCTCCAGCAGTGGGGAGCCCCTCCCTGCCCCTCACCCGGGATGGGGGTTGGATTGAGGAGCCAGAGATTCTGGGGTCGGAGAGCCTGGGCCCGGGCACAGCTAATGGGATTGACCCCCCCTCCCCACCTTGTGATAAAAGGGGGCAGGGCCACCCTGGAGCCCTAGTTCCAGGAAACACCCCTCACTTTCCATAGGCTGGGTGGCAGGGCTGGGGGACTGGTGGGAAGGGAGATGGGAAACCTTGAGGGCCCAGAGAGGAAAAGGGTCCCCAGCTCTTTCACCTGGAATGGTTTCCTCTCCTTTGCCTCCCAATGAGGGAGGGCTAATCCCTCTACCAGCCCCCCCCCTCCAAGGCTTGGCCAGGAGGCTCCCTCTGGGCTGGGGGCTGGAGGGACTCTTTCCAGTCATTTCGGGGGACGGCTCTGGGATGAGGGGGTTGGGTAGGTCTTGGGAACCTACAGAGGCTGCAGCTCCCACCGCTGCCCCCAGGATGAATGGTGCAGCCAGCCAAGGCTCAGAGCGAGAGGCTGGACAAGACACTCCATCTAGTCGGGGTGGGGAGGGTTGGTCCCCCCAAAATACTGTTGGAGCGGAGTGCTGTTGGCCGGAAGTCAACGCCTGGGGCCTGGAGCGGAGCATACCCAGGTGGCTGCCTGGTTCAAACACCAACCCCCCCAGCCCCGGACGCTCCTCCTTGCCCACCTCTTTTTCTGTGTTGCTTTTCTCCCAGGCACTTAGCATCACGCAACACAGGACACATGCTATTATCTTGTTTATTGCTACCGCCCCCCATCCCATCATGGATTTTGTAAACAGGGCCCAGGACTTTTGTCTGTTCTCCCACACCCCCCACCTTCAGGGCTACGTCCCCAGCTCTGGGGTCCCAGTTGGAAGTGTGGGTTGAGGAAGTCCAGAGCCTGCCCGGGCGCCTTTGACTACCTCTCTC
The DNA here is from genome assembly GCF_015220235.1 of Choloepus didactylus. Classification (NCBI taxonomy): domain Eukaryota; kingdom Metazoa; phylum Chordata; class Mammalia; order Pilosa; family Megalonychidae; genus Choloepus; species Choloepus didactylus. The sequence goes on along the minus strand of NC_051333.1, from coordinate 3,036,642 downwards.
ATCGCTCTTGGAGTCTCCCGCTCCTGTACGAAGGCCCCCATGCTGTCCCTTGAGGGGCCGGGCTCAGAGCTGAAGCCCAGAAGACACACCCCTCCCCACCCCGGGGTCGTCCCTGGCTGGAAGAGCTCTGAACCCGGCTCAGAGTTGGTGTTGAGTCCACACGAGCTGCTTTTCAAAGAGGAGCCAGGCTGGGCGAGCGGAGCCAGGGGTTCAGGGCCCGCTGCCTTCAAAGCCTTCGTCCACTCTCTGGCTCCACGGCAGGGATCAGACGGGTGTGAATGGGGCCTGGAGCCGGGCCTCTGCCGCCTCCCTCAGAACCCACCTAAACGAGGTTGCACCTGAGCTGAGGCTCCTCGTGACCACCGCAGGGACCCCAGTGACCCGAGGTGAAGGGGCCCCCCTGCCTGGGAGCCAGCCGGGCCTCCCAGTGTGGGGTCCTCTCCATCCAGGAGCTGAGGTTAAGGAGCTGTGTGTGCCTGGCGGCCCTGGAGGACAGAGCCCCCCAGCTCTCCCCCGGGGCCTGGACCTCTCTCCCTGCCCCCCCTCTTCCCCTCTCCTCTCTGGGCCGTGTAGTAAAAACTGATGTGGAAGGAATATCTGGGCAGAGCTGGATGCCAAGGGTTTCACATGCTCAGACTCAGAGACATCACAAACCCCCTGCAGGCCAGGGCTGGGTGGAAATCAGTGCCAGCCAGCTCGGACTTGGACTTCCAGCCTGCCAGGTCGTCCTGGGAAACTGTATGGGAGGCTGTGACATCTGCCCTCTTTCAACAAACCAGGACTGTCTGCTTCTGACTGATCCTCATCCTGCAAGTTGGGGACACTCAGGTGACACAGACACCCCTGCTGCCATGGAACAGGGATGATAGTGCCACTGAGGGTGTAACAGGGGACCCCGCTTTCCAGCAGGCGTTGGCCAGGGATGGGGAAGGGGTCTGAGGAGACAGCACGCCCAAAGCCCCGCGGCCCAAGGAGGAATGCGTTGCAGCAACAGTTCCCAGTCTGGGTGACTTTGCTCCTCGGGGAGCATTTTGGGTTGTCATAAGGGGTGTGTGTGGGGGTGCTACTAACGTCTGGTGAGTAGAGGGCACGCAGGCAGCTCAACATCCTGTAATGCACGTGACAGCCCCACAGCAAAGCTATCTCGCCCCAAATACCACCGGTACTGCCCTGGAGAACCGCTGCCTGGCAGAACCGCCAAGAGCGGGCAGGAGGTGAGGGCGAAGGGGGCAGATAGGAAACCTGGGGCAGCTCAGTCTTGCCCTAAGCCCCAGGCGACCCCTTGCACGGAACCGGGCCCCCCCCAGAGGGCAGGAGCCAGGATCCCAGCTTTGCCCGGTCCCCACAGCATCCGCACCAGCGCGGGCCCTCTGCGGGACTGGAAGCCCGCTGGGCCGGCTTCCCCGTCCGCTCCGGAACGGCGCTACCCCAGAGGGAAGTTTCTAGGGATGATATGGAATCGATGTAATAGAGAGCAACGCGCTAGCCGGCCGCCCCACCCGGCCTGGGGGCTGACCCCCGCAAGGGACAGGCAGAGGGATCCGGGGGAAACTACAACTCCCAGCATGCCTCACGCCCGCCGGCGCCCGGGAGCGCGGCGAAGCCGCCAACGACCAATGGGAGCTGCCAAGGGCGGAGACCCGCGCGCGCGGCGCCCTGACGCGCGACGGCGACGTCGGGGTTTGTGTGCGCGAGAGGCCGCCGATAAAGGTTGGGTGCCTCGCGCCGGGGCCGTCGGGAGGGAGCGCGCCCCCGCCCCTCCCCCCAGGCCCCGCTCCTGCACCATCGCCGCAGGCACCCCGCCTTCCCGCCGGCCCCCGCGGGAGGGTCCCGGGGCTCTCCCCCACCTCGCTCCCCGGGCCGGGCCCGCAGGTGAGCGACCCGAGGGGTTTGGGGGGTGGGGGAGGGACCGGAGGGCGGAGACGTTGGGGAAACAGCGAACGTGAAACCGGAAGGGGGGCCTTAAAGGGAAGGACTCTAATTTCGCCTCCGACTTCTTCCGCTGGGCCGGCCCCGCCCTCTTAAAGAGCAAGCGCTCCAGTTTACAAGAGCATCCTGCGCAGATGCGCCTGGTCTGCTCCTTTTTCTCTCCAGGAGAGAATGAGCCCTGTAAAGGCCGCTGGTAGTTTCCCAGCGCTGGAGAGCTGCTGAAGCCCTAGTGCTTCAAAGCAGTCCTTGGTTTAGCAATTGAGAGGTGGCGCTGGGGCGCGGTGGGAGCATCCTCTTAAAGGGGAGGTGCGGCCGGCTGGGAGGGCGTGGCCGGCCTTTTGGAGGGGCGCTCTTTATGTTACAGGCTGGGCCCCGCCTCTCACGGCCTCCTCCGAGGCACCTGCAGTTTCTTGGGACAAATACTCTCCTAGAAGGACTTGCTTATGTTTTAATCAGGGACGCGCATGGCTTTACAGGGAGTGTTGGTAGCCGCTGAAGGGGCTACCAGCAAAATATATTTAATGAGCACATGCTCTGCGCCAGGCTTTCCGTGGCTGGGGTACAACAGTGGGCCAGGCAGGGGTCCCTGCTCTCTTGGGGCTGACCTTCTCCGATGGGGAGACACAATAAAACAGAAAGCATCCACGTCATGTGGCAACTGGAATCGAGCTTGCCCCCCTGGGGTGACACTTCAGGAAGGGCTTGGAGGTGCAGGGGTGGGCTTGGTGGAGAGTGGAGCAGGGCTTGCCAGGCGATGGCCAGCCTGCCCGTGTCTGGAGACATACTGGGTGGTCATGACCATGGGCGGGGTGGGTGCTCCTGGCATCTATGCTGAGCCATGCACAGGACAGCCCCGTCACAACAAGGAATTACATGGCCCCAGAGGTATATAGTGCTGAGGGTGAGAATATCTATAGGATATTAGGAGATGTTAAATGCTGCAGAGAAAGAAGGCAGGGAAAGAGAAGGGGGAGTGTCAAAAGGGGTTGTGGATTGAAGTAGGATAGTCAGGGAAGGGCTCCCCAAGGTGACATTCAGCAAAGACTTGGCAGGCAGGGGCAGTGGTGTGGACAGCCTGGGAGGGTGCTCTAGGCAGGGGCCAGCACCCTGAGTTGGGAGTGTGGGAGCCTAGCTGGGGTGGGTGGCTAGAGCGGTGGAGGGATGGGGAGACCAGCAGGAGAACAGTTTGGGGGGACCAGGGGGTTTGTGGGCCCCTGAAAGGACCTGCCTTCTACTCCGGGCCAGGAGCCAAGGAAGGATTTTGAGCTGAGGGGTGGAGGCCCCGGAACGCGCTGTCTCCAGGTTCACTGTAGCTGCTGTGTTGGGGATGCACTGGGGGGACTGTGGAGATCTGATGGCAGGCTGGGGAGCTGCCCAGGAGAGGCTGTCGGTGTGCAGGTGCAGTGCGGGACTGGGTGGCAAGTGGCCAGATCCCTAATATGTTCTGGGTGGAAAGGGGGAGTCTGGTGACGGGCTGGTTATAGGAGAGGCAGAGACAGAGAGGGGTCAGGGAGGACCCCTGGTTGTGGCCTGAGCTCCGGGAAGAATCGAGCTGCTGATTCAGAGATAGGTGGCATCAGGTTTTCTGGGGGGCTGGGGGAGCAGGAACAAAAAACTGGAGTTATACCCCAGACATGTTAAGTTTGGGGTGTCAATTAGTATGGGGTGTAGCCAGCAGCTTGGAATTCAGGGAAGGGGCCTGGAGTCATCCTGTCTACAGACTAGTCAGAGTCCTGGGCCTTCCGGGGCCTCCTGGGGAGAGTGCAGGTAACAGAGGGGACCAGGCCCCCACCGAGCTCAGGGCCTTCCACACTGGGAAGTCGGGACACAAGGAGGAGAGGATGGGGGTCCCGGGAGCCATGGGAGGGAGATTGAGGAAGGAGTGACCAGAGAAGTTGCCGAGACTGACCGCTGGATTCAGCCCTATGGGGGTGGTTGGGGACCTTGCCGAGCAGCCTCCTACTGAAGTGGGGTGAGTGGGAAAGGTAGCCATGGTCCCCAGGTGGGCAGAGGGGGTGCAGGGTGGGGGTCCTGGGCCTTTACGACGGTGAGCAGCATCCCTGGTCTCCAGCCCCAGATGCCCAGTAGCTCCCCAACCCAGTGCTACAACGACACTGCCCAGTGTCCCTGGGGCACAAAGCCACCCCAGTTGAGAAGTCACCATCTGCCGGTGGAGAGGCTGGAACTTGGGAACGCTGGTTCTCCTCCATGCCTTTCTTTCCTCCGTGAAATCATCTGCAGCAAGGCTCCTGTATAGGAGCAGGACAGGGAGGGCAGCTGGAGGTTCGAGGAGAAGACACATGTGGGCAGCTCGGGGGTGGGGTGGGGGAGTAGGCTGAGCCGTGCAGCCTGGGGCCTGGGGGCAGCAGTGAGGGTGGCACTCGTGGCATGTGGCCCTGCCCCTTTTCCATGGCCCTGCTGCTTGCCCGTGGCTGGGTGTGGCGGTGGCACGTTGTGGCATTTCTCCTGAGCCAGGAGGGAGTGAGGACGTGAACCATGGATGGTCAGCAGTGGCGGACCTTCTGGGCTCTGGGGGTCTTGGGAGTTGGGGTATCAGAGGGGTGTGGGGCAGTAGGATGCTCTCAGCATGGAAGGGTTCAGGGTATGGAGCCCAGGGGGCTGGGAGAGCTGCCCGCCTGCCTCCCGGGGGGCACAGTGCAGACCCCTGCACATCCTGCTCTCTGGAGGAGACGGCTGGTTCCTCACCACAGTGACCTGCTTGTCCCAGCGAAGGGGGCTGAGGACCCTCAGGGGAGTGGGCTGGGGAGGGACATCCTGTAGGGCCAGCGGTGGGCAGATGTCCGAGGAGCACCCTCCTTCCCCTTCCCCCCTAACCCAGCCCCCCCCCAGGTGTGATGGTCGGCTCCCACGGCGACATGGCACCCGCCTCCACCGCAGAGGGGCCCGCGGACAAGCCCGGCCCCGCGGCGCCGGCGACCCAGTACGAGTGCGGGGAGTGCGGCAAGTCGTTCCGGTGGTCCTCGCGGCTCCTGCACCACCAGCGCACGCACACGGGCGAGCGGCCCTACAAGTGCCCCGACTGCCCCAAGGCTTTCAAGGGCTCCTCGGCCCTGCTGTACCACCAGCGGGGCCACACGGGCGAGCGGCCCTACCAGTGCCCCGACTGCCCCAAGGCCTTCAAGCGCTCCTCGCTGCTGCAGATCCACCGCAGCGTGCACACGGGCCTGCGGGCCTTCTCCTGCGCCCAGTGCGGCCTGGCCTTCAAGTGGTCGTCCCACTACCAGTACCACCTGCGGCAGCACACGGGCGAGCGGCCCTACCCGTGCCCCGACTGCCCCAAGGCCTTCAAAAACTCGTCCAGCCTGCGGCGCCACCGGCACGTGCACACGGGTGAGCGGCCCTACGCGTGCGGCGTCTGCGGCAAGAGCTTCACGCAGAGCACCAACCTGCGGCAGCACCAGCGCGTGCACACCGGCGAGCGCCCCTTCCGCTGCGCGCTCTGCCCCAAGACCTTCACGCACTCCTCCAACCTGCTGCTGCACCAGCGCACGCACGGCGCCGGCACCGCGGCCGCCAGCGCACCTGGGGTCCCCGCTGCCCCCCAGCACCGCTGCGCGCCCTGCGGCAAGGTGTTCGCTTCAGACGCCTACCTGCAGCGGCACCTGCAGACCCACAGCCCGCCCGCGCCGCCGCCGCCCCAGCCCCCGCCGCCCGTGGTGCCCGAGCTCTTTCTGGCCGCCGCCGAGACCACGGTGGAGCTGGTGTACCGCTGCGACGGCTGCGAGCTAGGCTTCAGCAGCGAGGAGCTGCTCCTGGGCCACCAGCCCTGCCCGGGGCCCGAGCCGGCACCCCAGCCCCGGGACGCGCCGGCCGTGGCGCCCCGGCCTGACCCCGCCCCGGCCCCCGCGCCGCCCCCGCCCGCCGCCCCGGGTTTCGCCTGCCTCCCCTGCGGGAAGGCCTTCCGCAGCGGGGCCGGCCTCTCCCGCCACCAGCACAGCCATGGGGCCGCGGGCGGGCAGGCCTTCCGCTGCGGGAGCTGCGACGGCGCCTTCCCGCAGCTGGCCAGCCTCCTGGCGCACCAGCAGGCCCACGTGGCCGAGGCGGCGGCCGGGCGCCCGCCCCCGCAGGCCGAGGCGGCCGAGGTCACCTGCCCGCAGGAGCCCCCCGCGCCCGCCGCGCCTGCCGCCGCCGAGCGGCCCTACCAGTGCGCCGAGTGCGGCAAGGCCTTCAAGGGCTCCTCGGGGCTGCGCTACCACCTGCGGGACCACACGGGCGAGCGGCCCTACCAGTGCGGCGAGTGCGGCAAGGCCTTCAAGCGCTCCTCGCTGCTGGCCATCCACCAGCGCGTGCACACGGGCCTGCGGGCCTTCACCTGCGGCCAGTGCGGCCTCACCTTCAAGTGGTCATCCCACTACCAGTACCACCTGCGGCTGCACTCCGGCGAGCGGCCCTACGCCTGCGGCGAGTGCGGCAAGGCCTTCCGCAACACGTCCTGCCTGCGGCGCCACCGGCACGTGCACACGGGCGAGCGGCCCCACGCGTGCGGCGTCTGCGGCAAGAGCTTCGCGCAGACCTCCAACCTGCGGCAGCACCAGCGCGTGCACACCGGCGAGCGCCCCTTCCGCTGCGCGCTCTGCCCCAAGACCTTCACGCACTCCTCCAACCTGCTGCTGCACCAGCGCACGCACTCGGCCGAGCGCCCCTTCACCTGCCCTGTCTGCGGCCGTGGCTTCGTCATGGCCGCTTACCTGCAACGCCACCTGAGGACGCACGCCCCCGCCCACCCGGCCCCCGGCGCCGCAGCCCCGGCCGCAGGGCCCCAGCCTCCCGCCCCGCTGGTGGCAGCCGCGGCCCCGCCCGCCACCCAGGACGTCCACGTCCTCCCCCACCTGCAGGCCACGCTGTCCCTCGAGGTGGCAGGGGGCACTGTCCAGGCCCCACCACCCAGCCCAGCAGCCCCCAACTCCCAGACGTTCCTGCTGGTGCAGACGGCCCAGGGTCTCCAGCTGATCCCCAGCAGCGTGCAGCCCCCCACCCCTCCACCCCCACCGGCACCTCCCAAGCTCATACTCCTGCCTTCCTCGGCTGCTGGGGGAGGGGGCGGCCGCGCACGGCAGGGCCCGCGGGCAATGGGGAAAGCTGGTCAGGGGACTGGTGTGGTCTGGCTACCAGGCCCTGGGGGGCTGGGGGTGCAGGGAGGGGGTAGTGTGGGGGCCAGTGGGGCAGGGCAGAGCCTCATTGTGCTGCAGAACGTGGGGGGTGGGGAGGCAGGACGGCAGGAAGTAAGTGGGGTTCAGCTGCAGCCCCTCCGGCCAGCCCAGGAGGTGACCACGGTCCAGCTGCAGCCGGCCCAGGAGGTGACCACGGTCCAGCTCCAGCCTGCCCAGGAGGTAACCACGGTCCAGCTGCAGCCGGCCCAGGAGGTGACCACGGTCCAACTCCAGCCAGCCCAAGAGGTGACCACGGTCCAGCTGCAGCCTGTGGGGGGCCAGCTCTCCAGTTCCAGTGGGGGGGCCGTGGCTGCTGAGGCCCCCAATCTGCTGGTGGTTCAGAGTGGGGCGGCAGAGGAGTTGCTTCCAGGCTCGGGCCCCGGGGAGGCAGGGGATGGCGAGGCCAGCACCGGTGTGGTCCAGGACGTCCACTTTGAGACACTGCAGACGGACGAGGGCTTGCAGAGCGTCCTGGTGCTGAGCGGGGCCGATGGGGAGCAGACGCGGCTCTGTGTGCAGGAGGTGGAGACCCTTCCTCCTGGGCTGGCTGAGCCGCCGGCCCCCGGCCCGCCAGGACAGAAACTCCTCATCATCCGTAGCGCCCCGGCCCCGGAGCTGCTAGAGAACGGCAGCTTCGGGGGAGGCCCGGCCACCCTGCAGCTCTTGGCCCCTCCCCCACCCGGCCCGGCCACTGGCCCCGCAGGCCTCCCTGGGGCTGCAACCTCCCAAATGGTACAGGTGGTCCCCGCTGGCGCTGGGCCTGGGGGCCTGGCGCAGCCGGGCCTGCCCTCTATCCAGATTGTGCAGACTCTGCCGGCCGTGCAGCTGGTGCACACATTTTGAGGAGACCCGCTGGTACCCCGACTTGCAATCAGGAGGAAGGGGGCTGCAGGCCGGGTTTGCTAATAAAGACCTAGAACCTCCTTTCTTTGGTTTTCTTTGTTGGGGAGAGGGGAGAGGGAGGGAGAGAGGGGCAATGTAACGGGCGTGGTAGTGGCCTGGACGCTTGGAGTTTTCTTGCCTCCATGTGTGCAGGTGACTTGCTTTGCGTCTTGGGGCCAGTGATATCTATGTGGGGCGGTTTCCCCATCGTTAAGAAAGGGACGCAGGAGTGACTGCGGTGCGAAGGCCTCCAGTCGGAGTCCTGGTTCTGCCACATGTTTGTCTAAAGTCACCCCAGCCCTCTCTTGATCCGAAAAGTGGGTATGGGTGGGCACTCATCCCTAAGGGTGCCGGGGGCTCGGGCGCCCGGTGGGCTGCGGTGAAAGGCCCTGGGCTGACCCACCCGGCTCCGGCAGCCAGCCGCGGCCCCCTGGACCCCGGCGCGGGCGAGCCCAGATCTGTCTGCACCGCATCCCCACGCCCGGCACGCCGCGCTCGGGTTGCGGGGCAACGGGACGTAGAGACGCCGGGCGCGCCGGAGAAGCCCGCCCCCGCCAGCCTCTGCTCCTTTTCCTCCAGACGCCGTTGCCCGGTCACTCCTGGTCCCCCGGCCGGGTCCCTGCTCCCTGCCTCGGTCCGTCCGCTGCCCTCGCCAGGGACTCCGCGCCAGGACGCTCGGCAGCAGTGGATAAGGCCCGGCGCAGGCACCGCCCCCCCCCCCCCCGCTGCGCGAGGCGACGTCACTTCCGCCGGCGACCCCTTCCCGACCCTGAGCCCCCAACCCTGTCACAGGATCGCCGCGGTCCCGTGGAGGTGCCGGCAGGTCCTCGCTCCTGCGGCGCGGGCCGGGGCGGGCTGCCGGGTGGTGGACGTGCGGGGAGGGCGCCCCTGCGGCGAGAGGCCGGCGTCCCCCCCGGCACGTGGGGCCCGGGCGGGGACCCCGGGCAGGGACCCCGTGGGTGGCGGGGATCAGCCACGGGGCGTCCGGGACTCTCCAGCCCTGAGGTGGGAGATGTCGCTGGTGCTCCCCCCGGGCCTCGGAGGTGGCCTGACCCACGCTGACCTGCTCGTGTTTCCCGCAGGTCCACGCTGCTCCCTTCTTGGGCGCGGGCCCTGGGGGCTGCCATGGCCCCCGGCCACCTGTCGGTGCGGGAGATGAGGGAGGAGGAGAGGCCCCTGGTGCTGGAGATGCTGAAGGTGAGAGCCCGGCGGGGCGCAGGGAGCCGCTGCGCGCCCTACACGGGGGCTTTCCCTCCCAAACCGCCTCCTCCGGTGGCCCGTCTCTCTGACCTGCTCCGACCAGGTCTCAGCCACCCCGGGGCGCGGAGTGGGGGCTCGGCCAGACCGCGGCACCACTGCCATCGGGGAGGGGGACGGGCTTCCAGCCTGCGCTGCCCAGCCGTCTCTTGCCGTCCCCACCCAACCCCCCTTGGCACCGGGGCACCCCCGTAGGACCCCTTTGGACCGAGACTTACTGTCTTCTCTGCCTGGAGAAGGTTCCCCCACAGAGGGCCCTGCACCCCTCAAGGCTCACTTCCCTGGTGCCCACTTCTGGGCCTGGACTGCCTTGGGTACCCCCACAGCTCCCAGGTCACCCACTCACTGCCTTATCCGCTCATGTAGTCACTGATTTTTTCACTCATTCATACATTCACTAATTCACCCACATGTTCATTCACTAATTCACTTGTTTATTAACTCACTACTCATTCATTCACTTCTTAGCGCACCCATTCATTCATACACTCATTTCTTCACTCATTCTCACTACTCATCTGTTCATTAGCTCATTCATTCATTCATTGGTTCACTCATTCATGTACTTACTTGGCCACTCATTCACTCATTTATTTGCTCATTCATTCATTTACCCTCATGCATGTATTCACTAATTCATTCATTCACTTGTTCATTCACTCATTTGCTTACTCATTCATGTATTCACTAATTCACTCATGCATTCATTAACAAATTTGCCCACACATTCATTCACTGATTCAGTCATTCATTCACCAATTCACTCATTCATTCATTCACTTACTACTCATTCGCTCCCTCACTATTTCACTCCCTGGCTCACTTGTTCACTTATTCACATACTCATTCACTCATTCACCCATTTCTCACTGCTCATTTATTCATTTGTTCATTCACTCATTCATGCACTCACTTGGCCATTCACTCCCTCATTCATTTGCTCATTCATGCTCTCACCCATGCATTCACTAATTCATTCATTCACTCTTGTTCACTCATTCATTAACTCATTTGTCCATTCATACATTCACCTACTCATTTGCTCATTTGTTCACTCACCCATCCAACACCCAATACATCATATTCTGTGAACAGAGCAGACATGATCCCTCCCTCACAGGCTCCACCACCTGCCTTCCCTTCTTGTCCATCAGCCCTCCAGGCAGACTCTGCCTTTTCTCCTACCCCCTGCTGCCCACTACCTCTGTCCCTGCTCCTGACCACCCCTCCTGCCTGCAGGCCGGCGTGAAGGACACAGAAAACCGCGTGGCCCTGCATGCTTTGACACGGCCACCAGCCCTGCTTCTCCTGGCAGCAGCCAGCAGCGGCCTGCGCTTCGTCCTGGCCTCCTTCGCCCTGGCCCTCCTCCTGCCTGTGTTCCTGGCAGTGGCAGCCATGAAGCTGGGCCTGAGGGCCCGGTGGGGCTCACTGCCTCCACCAGGCAGCTTGGGGGGCCCCTGGGTGGCGGTTCAGAGCTCTGGCGATGTGTGCGGGGTCCTGGCTCTGGCCCCCCACCCAAAGGTGGGGAGCGGGGCCCAGGTCACCCGTCTCTCCGTCTCCCGCTGGCACCGCCGCCAGGGCGTGGGCAGGAGGCTGCTGGCCTTTGCTGAATCCCGGGCCCGGGCCTGGGCAGGGGGCATGGGGGAGCCCCGGGCCCAGCTCGTGGTCCCGGTGGCTGTGGCAGCTTGGGGGGTAGCAGGGATGCTGGAGGGCTGCGGCTACCAGGCCGAGGGGGGTTGGGGCTACATGGGGTACACGTTGGTGAGGGAGTTCAGCAAAGACTTGTGACTCCAGCTTGCCTGAGAGCTGAGCTTGGGCTAGTTGTTCCCTTCACCACGGCCCTTTGGGGAGGATGGGGAGGGTGGGTGACCTGCCAGTGAATCCCCAACCCTCCCAGGGCCCAGAACCCTGAGGCTGCAGAGGGGAAGAGACCCACCGTAACCTGCTTGACGTCTGCAGTGTCCAGTGTGTAGTGTTAGGGCCTCTGGAGTGGATTCGCTCTTTTCCTTCCTGGCTCTAGGGGGGCCCCCCAAAGCTCAACCTGTCCACCCCTCACCTCAGGTTCTGTCTGCACTGAGAAAGCTCCTGGGACCACCTGTCTGCAAAGTCCTGTTTGTGCTACAGGCCTGGGAGAGACGTGGGGGGCAGGAGGCTTAGCAAGAAGGCCCCCCAGGAGTTAGGCCTTGAAGGCCTCCCTGGGAATGGGCTGGGGTTTGCAGCCTGTCCTCGGGGGGAGGCTGGGACTGCCGAGTGGAGGGCGTGCACTGGGAGGCGGGGGGACCTGGGGAGGAGGGGGGGTGCAGGGCTGCCGGGTTGGGCCCCAACCAGGGAAGGTGGAGAGTTGAGAGGGCCAGTGCCCTCCCTCTCCTCTTCCTCCAGACCCATCTGGTTTTTTACTCTTCAGTTAATAAAGCCTGAGACTGCTGTGCGTCTGTCCTTCTCTGATGCCTTTTCCAGTCTGTCTCGGGCCACCCCCCTACCGCCGCCCCACTCTGTCTGGCTCCTCCTTTCCCCAAGTTGACACTAATTGGTGGGGGGGGGCTGGGAGAAGGGGGGTGATGAGCTCACAGCAGCCTCGGTCCAGCCCTTCTGACTCACAAGCCCCATTACCGAATTTTTTCCACCTCACAGCTGCTGGTGCAGAGAGCGTGCAAGTGTGTGCGTGTGTGTGTGTGTGTGTGTGTGTGTGTGTGTAGAGCGGAAAGCCCTGCTCCCACATCCAAGTCTTGACCCTCAACCCTCCCACCGCCTCCCATTTCTCACCCTCTGGGACCCCTCCTCAGATGGAGGAGTCAGGGCTTTGCATTCAAATCCAGTGGAGGTAGAGGGGTTCTCTTTTCCAAATCCGAAAGTCCTTCCTGGTGTCTGGCTGCAAGCCCTCATGCTGCACCGGGAGCCCCAGATATACCCAGCCCCCAGCCCCAGCAGTTAATTTGAGTCCGAACACGACCCCCCACCACCACCGTGGTCAGCCCACTCCTCGCTGGCCGGACAAGAGAAGGGGCAGGAGGGGACCCCCTGCCCGAGCTGCCTTCCCTTCCACCCCGGTCCTGCCCCTTCCCTGCAGTCCGCCACCCCCAGCCCTGGCTGCGGGTGTTTGCCGCTTGGACACCCTCCCGTCCGCTACTACCCCTCCTTCCCCACGCCTCAGCCCCCCCGGCCGCCTCCTGGCCTCCTCGGCAGCCTCTCTTTTCCTCCTGGCAGCGCGTCCGGGCCCTGCCTGCCCCTCCCCGGTCGAGGCTCTTCCCTCCCTGCGGCCGCCGCCTCCCTCTCCCGAGCTCGCCCCCTTTCACCCCGTCGCCCCCGGACTCGGTCTGCAAGCATGAGGGTCTTGGCCTGCCTCCTTGGTGAGTGACCCGTTCTCCCTGGGGACTCGGGGGGCCCCCGCCCTCTGACCCCTTGGCTCATCGGCTTTGGAGACTCGGACTTCCGGGACCCCAGTCCTTGGCGCTTGGGGACACAGGGACAGCTGGTTCTCCCTGCCCTCCGCCCTCGGGCCCAGTCCTGTGGATGCCCAGCCCCACCTCCCAGGGCCCGAAGCGTCCCGCCCTTCCTCCCTCCCTGCTCGGGGTCACCCAGCTTCTGGCCTTTAGCCACCCGCTTAGGGGAACACAAAGGACCTGGGCCGCAGCCCTCAGGGAGCAGACATCTAGAACCCCACCCATCTCGGGGACTTGCATATGACCCCAGCCTCTGCAGGAGCCCTGCTTCCCGGCACTGGGTTTCTGTTAAGAGGCGTGGGAACTGGGTGTGCGTGCGTGCGTGCGCGTGCGTGTGCGTGCGTGCTGGGGCGTGCAGGGCAAGGGGCCTGCCCTGGAGACAGGACCCCGGGAGGCCACCCCTCACCCGGCCCCACCCCCACCCTGCCTTCCAGCGGCTCTGATGGGGATCCAGGCTGTCGGTGAGTCCCGAGCACCCCTGCCCTCCGCCAAGCTCCGAGCCTCCCCCGTGCCCACCCGATGCCCCCCAGGACCCAAGGACTGGTCCTGTGGCTACCGCCCCCTCCCACTGGGGCCCAGGGGTCCTGCCTCCAGCCTCCTGCTGGGGGGCGATCACCCCCGAGGTTGCGACCACACGTGACCAGGGCGGCCTCCCCAGCGCCCCTGCCGCGCGGCCCCGGGACCTCGGGGGACCCTCCCGGGGTCCGAGCCTCTCCTCCGTCCCCCCCAGAGCGGCTGCGCCTGGTCTCGGGCCCCCACGGCTGTGCCGGGCGGCTGGAGGTGTGGCACGCGGGGCGCTGGGGGACGGTGTGCGACGACGGCTGGGACCTGCGCGACGCCGCCGTGGCCTGCCGGGAGCTGGGCTGCGGGGGGGCGCTGGCCGCCCCGGGGGGCGCCTTCTTCGGGGAGGGCGAGGGGCCCGTGTGGCTCAGCGAGCTGGCCTGTCGCGGCAGCGAGGCGCGCCTCGGCCTCTGCCGGCACCGCGGCTGGAAGGCGCACGTCTGCTCGCACGAGGAGGACGCGGGCGTCGTCTGCGCAGGTGAGGGGACCCCCCCCCCCAGCCTACAGGGGCTCCTGAGCCCCCCGGGACCAAGGCCTGCCCTGCCCCTCTCCTCGGGACCCAAGTGACCTCTTTAACACCCCCACCCCCCACCCTCAGAGCGTCTCTTCTCCCCACACCCTCCCCCCATAGGGCAGCGTGTGGCCGGTTCCAGGGACGACTCTACCTCCTTCGTGTCCGGGGACCCCTGGCCCGGGCTGTCTGGGGGGCTCGACCTGGCGTCTGAGGCGCCGCCCGAGACTCATGGTGAGGACAGGGCAGCCTGCAGCCCCAGCTCTCCCCTTGGTCCCCTTGCAAACCTGGGGTTCCTTCCACTGGAACCCTCCTTTGCCACTGGAGCCCCAGGAAGTGCAGCCCCTCCCGGGGGGAAGGGAGCACCCACTGCTGGCACCCCACCTCACAGCCGGCTTCTCTCCCAGCCCCCCGGCCAGCTGGGGGACCCCAGAACGGCTTGCGGAAGAAGAGCCCCCGGCCCCCCAAGCAGGCCAAGTCCACCCGGGCCCCGTCGCTGATGACTGGGGCACCCCGCCACGGTGAGTTCCCTGCGGCTCCCCCCGGCCCCCACCCTCTGGATCCTAGGCCCAGAGCCCAGACCGAAGGGAACTGGGCACCCCCTTCCTAGCCTGTCAGCCCAGAAAGGTCTCTGACTGCACCCCTCAGGGGTTCAGGAAGCCAGCCCCCCTCTCCTGCTTACTCACCCCCGCCCTCCGCTCCCATGCAAGGTGTGTGATTCCAGGGGGACTCGCCCTCCTGGGACCCAGAGGTTCTGCTCCACCCGGTCCCTGCTCTCTCCCTTAACGGGGCCCCCCATTTTGCTCCTGGGCCTCAGTTTCCCTAGATGAAAACTAAAGGGCTTCAACTTGTGTGTCCTGAGAGCTGTGCTCAGACAAGGCCCCCTCGCTCCCTCCCTGTCCCCCCAGAGCGTCTGCGCCTGGTCTCAGGCCCCCATGGCTGCGCCGGGCGGCTGGAGGTGTGGCACAGGGGGCGCTGGGGGACGGTGTGCGACGACGGCTGGGACCTGCGCGACGCTGCAGTGGCTTGCCGGGAGCTGGGCTGTGGGGGGCCACTGGCTGCCCCCGGTGGGGCCCGGTTCGGCTCCGGCTCAGGGCCCGTGTGGATGGATGACGTGGGGTGCGGCGGCGGAGAGCAGGCCCTCCGGGACTGTCCCCGAAGCCCCTGGGGTCGGAGCAACTGTGACCACAGCGAGGACGCAGGGCTGGTCTGCACTGGTACGTCCGGGCGGGGGCCTTGAGGACCCCTTCTGCTGTCCTCCCGCCTTCCTGCAAGGGCTCGTGTCCCAGCTCAGGAGTCATCGCACCCCTTCTAGGGAGCTCTCCAGCGCCGACTCCCCTGCGGTTACCCGCAGTCTCCTTGAGGGCAAGTGGGGGGAGTGAGGTTTGGGGATTGGGCTCAACTCCTGGCCCTGTCCCGTGGCCTTGGCCAGTGGCTCTCCTGAGCCTTGGTCTTCCCGATGGTGCAAAGGGGGAAAGTTATTGTACAGGAAACACGTACAGCGTGTTCCTTCTCCTGACCCTCTTGCCACCCCAGCAAGGCTAATGGGAATCAACCATGAGCTGACTCCCTGTGTCCTTAAGTGCAAAGTCCTGGGGCTCGCGGGAGCCATGCCCGCCCCTGCCACTTGGCTGGGTGTCTTCTGGTCAGGGGACCCTCCCTGCGGCCATCACAGATGCCCCTGCCTGGTGGGCTCCTCCCAGCACTGGGGCTGCTATCTGCTGAGGGCCCCTCTCCTGTCCCATTCCCATGGGGCTCCTCTGGGGACGAAGTTGAACCGAGCTTATAAATCAGGAGCCTAGCCTTGGTGCCACCCTAGGGTCCCCTCCGTCCCTGCCTCCCTCCCTTCCTTCTGCAAATATTCATCAAGCACTGTTATAGTTGCTGAGCTAAGACAAATACCACATGCTCACTGGGCTTAGCAACCGGAATGTCCTGGGGGGTCAGAGGCTGGAAGGCTGGCTTCCCCCAGGGGTCGGTGTCTCCTGGCTGGCCAGCAGGCTTGGGGGACCCCCATGTCAGCTCTGCTCCTCGCCACAGCCTCCAAAGCTGTGAGGGGTGGGGTTGGGGGCGCTCCCACCCCTCCTCACAGTTGTGGAAACTGAGGCTCAGACAGGAAAAGTAAACCCAACAGTCACGCGACCAGTAAGCCCGAGACTGGAACCTGACCCGCTGGGTGTGTCTGAACCCCAACCCTCCATCTGTCCCACTGCTTGTTGGAGGGTGGCGGATGGAGAGCAGGGGGCGCGTCAGTGTGCGGGCGGTGGGGAGGGGGGCCAGGGGCCGGTCGAGGTGGCGGCACAGTGCGCAGCGCGGAAAGCAGACTGTGGGCAGGACGGGGCCTTCGGGACAGGCCACTGGAGGCGAGTCGAGGTTGCAGGGAGGAGAGGCCGGGGCCTCCCAGCCACCTGGTAGAGGAGCTATTTCTCCTCATTTACCTGCAGGCAGGTGTGGCCGGCCCCTCTCTCCACCTGTGCTTGTTCCCCTGGAGCAGGGGTTCCTAACTGGGGTTGGCTCTGCCCTCCATGGGTCGGGGGTTGGCGTGGACCCCACTGCCCCGTGGTGACCTCTTACCCAGAAAGACGCAGCCGAGCAGACCCTGAAACCGACAAGGGGTTATTGCCCAGACCAGCCATCCTCCATGGGGGCCCAGACCCCTCTCCCCCCAGGGGACATTTGGGAACATCTGGGGACATTTTTGGCTGTCATGAAGGGGGTGCTACCAGTGGGTGGAGACCAGGGATGCTGCTCAACATCAGCCACGCAGGGAACAGTCCCCCACAAACGAGGAAGATCTGGCCCCAAATCTCAGCAGTGCCCTGCTTTGTAGGACTGCGGGGCAGCCGGGGCCCGGGAGGGGCAGGGCCAGGCCTGGGAGGTGACAGAGCCAGGACGGAGCAGCCCTGGGGTGGTGGGACACGGGGGTGTGAGGACCAGGAGAGGACGGGCCGGACTCGGCCTCCGGAGAAGTCACCTCCGGGCTCCGAGCCTTTCCCTCGCTCGTCCTCCAAGACGTAGCCTCTGCCTCCCAGCACCCTGCGGCCGCCGCCCGGCTCCGCGCCCACCTCCGTCTCCGTCTCTCCCTCCACCCCGGCCCCAGGCCCGGCCCCCAGGCTGCGCTTGGCCGACGGTCCCCACGGCTGCGCCGGGCGGCTGGAGGTGTGGCACGCGGGGCGCTGGGGCTCGGTGTGCGACGACGGCTGGGACCTGCGCGACGCCGCCGTGGCCTGCCGGGAGCTGGGCTGCGGGGGGGGCGCTGGCCGCCCCGGGGGGCGCCTTCTTCGGGGAGGGGGCCGGCCCCATCCTCCTGGACGACCTTCGCTGTCGGGGAAACGAGACGGCCTTGCGGTTCTGCCCGGCGCGGCCCTGGGGCCAGCACGACTGTCACCACCGGGAGGATGCAGGGGCCGTGTGTGATGGTGAGGGGCTCGGCGGGCGTGGGGCGTCTGGGGGGCCTCCCGCTGCTCCCATCTTCTCCTCCGCGAACCTCCTCCTCCCTGGGTCCTCCACTGGGGAGTCTGCCCCCGCCCCCCAACCAGGGGACACTGGGCAACATCCAGAGACCCAGAGGCCGGGACGTGCCCGGACCCTACAGCGTGCAGCACGGCGTGGTCCCGCCACCCCACCCCGGCCCACCTCCCACAGCAGAGAACGATCCGGCCCCAGATCCAAAGAGCCGTGGGGAGGAGCCCTGCTGCGTCAGGGTCCCAGGGCGACGTAACAAACTGCCCCAAACCAGGGGGCTTCAAACAGATGTTCGCTCTCTCACAGTCCTGGGGGCCACAGGTCCGAAATCAGGGTGCAGCAGGGCTGCGCTCCCTCAGAGGCTCTGGGGGGCCCCTTCCCTGCCTCTGCTGATCTGGGGGGTGGCCGGCCATCCCTGGCTTGTCTCTGCCTGCGTCCGCATGGCCTCAGCCCCGTGTGTCCCCCTCTATAGAAGGATGCCCCCCATTGGACCTGGACACCCCTCCTCCAGGAGGAGCCCTAACTTGGTTCCACCTTCAAAGACCCTGTTTTCAAATAAGGCCCCGTTCGTAGGATCCGTGAACCGGGGGGGGGGGGGGCTGCCCCTCAACCCCACGCACCTGCCCCCTCCTCCTCGGCCCTGCCGCCCCCTCCCCAGCAGATGCCCGTCTGCTCCTCTGAAATGTCACCTCCCCTCTTTGGTCACCCCAGCCTAACTCCACTCCCTCCTCTCTTTCTCCTGGGGCGTGGGCTCTGTCTGGGGAGGGGGTTTAACAGCGGGTGCCTGGGGGTGGGGGGGAGCACCCGAGGATGGGGGGAGCTGATCATTTCCACCCCCGCCCCGCCCTAGGCATGCCTCTCGGCTATGTCCCTCCCACGGCCCCCACAGTGGGCAACAACAGCTCGGCCCCCAGGCCGCTGCCCACCGCGGTGACCCTGAGCCCATGGACAGCTGGCATCTCGCTGCCTCTGGCCTCTCCCACCACCCCTCTCGAGCCTGGCCCGGAAGCCGGTGAGTCCCCGCTGCCCCCAGAACAGGGGTCCCTGCTTCTGTCCCGCCCCCCACCCCAGCCCCCAGTTCCCCTTTGTCTCTGCCCAGGGGACCCTCTTCCAAAGAGGAGGGTGGAGGAACGGAGCACAAGGCCTCATGCTCCGAAGGTTGAAGGCTCTGCTGTCACCGTCTTGGAATCCTTCATAATTTTTTAACAGGAGCCCCGCATTTTCATTTTCATGATTTTTTTTAACTAAGCCCCACAAATCATGCAGCCGCACCTGGATAGGCAAACGGGCTGGGCGGGGCATCTGCTCCCACTGCCTGGCCACGGGGTCCGTCTCGGGGTCCCTCTGCGTTTCCGAGCCTCTGGTTCTTTATAAAATGGGGGTCGTGGCTCTGGCTTTTCCTCCTTCCCGCGAGTATTTGAAGGACCAGATCAACCGGGCCGACACCTCAGGTTGGGAACAGCCTGCACCAAAGTCAGGGGCTGTTATCTCCGTGGTTAGGGCATTGGCAGCTCCTTTCCCCATTTTCTGAATAACAGCAATAGCAGCTAACGATTACCGAGTGCTCAGCGTTGACTGAGTCCCTGCAAGCAACTTGCCTGTCTTAACTCAGGTGAAACTGCAGGTCTCACCTGCCTCATGCTACAGGAGGCCAGGATTCGGGGGGCAGGCAATTTGTTTTAGGGCCCCCCCCCTTTTTTTTAATTTACGGTGATAAATGTATAGAATGCAAAGAGTGCCATTTCCACCATTTTTAAGTGTGTGGTTCGGGGGCATGGATTACACTCGCACTGTTGTGTAACCATCATCACTGTTCAGTTCCAAAACAGTCTCATCACCCCAAAGAGAAACGCTGCACCCGTTAGGCAGTCGCCCCTGCCCCCTCAGCCAGGCGGCCCAGCTGATTCTCTTATCCTCGGGGTCTCCTCTGCCCCAGGGTCCCCCCAGCTGCGCCTGGTGGCCGGGCCCAGCAGCTGTGCCGGCCGCCTGGAGGTGTGGCACGCCGGACGCTGGGGGACCGTGTGCGACGACAGCTGGGATGCGCGGGACGCGGCCGTGGTCTGCCGGGAGCTGGGCTGCGGGGGGCCCCGGCAGCCGGACCCCACTGCTGGCCGCTTCGGCTGGGGCGCCGGCCCCATCTGGCTGGACGACGTGGGCTGCGTGGGGACCGAGGCGTCGCTCTCCGACTGCCCTGCGGCCCCCTGGGGGAAGCACAACTGCGCCCACAACGAGGACGTCGGGGTCACCTGCACAGGCAAGGAGACCCTCCCCGCCCACCGACCCCGGAGGGCCCCAGGAGGAGGGTCTGGGGGCTGACATTGGCCCTGATGCCGAGAGGGCACCCCTGCCAGGGGCTTTCACACGTGCGCCCGCACTTCAACTGCACGGAGGCCCAGGTCGATGGCTGTCATGCCTGTTTTATGCATGGAGAAGCCAAGGTCCAGGGAGGTTAAGTATCTTGTCCAAGGTCACACAAGTAAGCGGCAGGGTTGGGATTCCTCCCAGAGAAACGTACTCTTCCTCCTCCCAGGAATTAAGAAAGGCACCACCAAAAAGGGAGCCTTATCCCCCCCAAGAGGCAGGAAGCAGATGTGGGGTGTTGGAAGATGGAGAGAAGCCAAAGCGAGGGTCGGTTAAAATAAACGCAGACGATGCGTTTGATTCGTCGTTCGAGGCCTGTTAGGTGCAGCCGCTGAGCTGGGCGCTGGGGCCTCGCCTCTGAGAAGCTCACGGGCCACGGGGCAGAGAGATGCCCCAGGAGAGAAAGTGTAACAACTGTTCCTGAGGCCCCCAGGCCACCCTCAGACTCGATGTTTGCTAGAACTCACAGAACTCAGATGAGTTGTTCCACATCTGGTTACGGCTTATTATGGTGAGGGGACATGGGTTAGGGTCAGCAAGGGGAGGAGGTGTGGAAGGGACAGGCCTCTCCCCATGCGGCTGAGCGGGAAGTGCCTATTTCTTCCCCGACGTGTGACAACACATCAGCGTATTGCCAACCAGAGACGCGCTCAGGAGCCCGGGGTCCAGGGTTTCTACTGGGGGTACATCACGTAGTCTCCAGCCCCTCCGGAGATGGAGGATAATCCTTTTCCACACGTGTGCTCGTGAGAAAGGTGACAGCTGCCTAGTGGTGGCTCAGTGGATAGAGTCATCAACTCTGCTTGACGCTAAGGCACCTCCCTGTTTTCAGCTTCTTTGGGAGGGCTGGGGGCTGGGGTTGGGGGCACAGACAGGTTATGAGCCAGATCTGGGTACTAGGAAGGTCACGCAGGTGTAAGCAGGTAGTTCGTGAGGACTTGATGGAGACAGACAGGAAGTGAAGAGACTGGTTAGAAGGTTCAGGAAGGTAGGTCTTGGCTCAGACGGAGGCTGGCGGAGAGGAGGGGGTGGGTGTGAGGGAGCTTCTAGATTGTCAGAGCCAGGAAGGCAGGGGACAGTGTCCCCAAGTTGAGCACGGTGCCTGCCACATCGAGGTGCTTGTAAATATCCATTGCGTGGATGGATGAATGAATGAATGAATGGGAATTTGGTGATGACTGGAGAGGAGGAGCCTGCACAGATCATGGCCATTACAGTGTTCCCCTCTGCTCTCTCCTCCCTTCCCACCTTCCAGGGACCCCTGGCCTGGACTCCATCTCAGATCCGTTCAGCTGGAGCTGGACCCCTGGACGGGGCAGAGAAGGGGACTCCTGGCTCCCAGGGGAGCTGGCCACCCAGCCCCCCGCAAAGCCGACTCCCAGTGTTCCCGCAAAAACTACCAGGGCCCCAGGGAAAATGCCCAAGAGTACCAAGAAGTGGGTGACAAAAAGCACAAAGAGACCAACCCCCCAACCCCCTGCGATGCCAACCACTAAACACTCCAGGGGCCCGGGCACCCAGAGGCCCCCAGAACTGCCCTCGCGGACCACCACGGCCGTGACCACGGAGGCCCCCCGCCGGCCAGCCTCCGAGTCGACTGCAAGGCTCACCACCGAAGCCCCTCACAGACTGACCTCACGCACCCCTGCCACGGCCACTGCCCGGGCTCCCCAGGAGCTGACCTCTAAGATCCCGGCAACACTGACCTCCACGGCACCCCTGATGCGAACCCCTCAGGCCTCCCTGGAGCCATCCACCGAGACCCCAGCAGAGGGGTCTTCGGGGTCATCCAGAGACTCAGCCCCCTCCCCCACTGGGGCCACAGCTGGGGAATCGGGTGAGAGCGAGGGGCAGTGAAGGGGAGTGGGGAGAGAAGGCAGAGGGGCTGGTGGCCCCTGCGGATATGTCCTGACCCCAGGGCCCTCTCCCGCAGGCCCCTTCCGGGTGCGCCTGGCAGACGGGCCCAGCCGCTGCGCCGGCCGGCTGGAGGTGTGGCATGCCGGACGCTGGGGGACCGTGTGTGACGATGGCTGGGACCTGCGCGACGCCGCCGTGGCCTGCTGGGAGCTGGGCTGCGGGAAGGTGCGGCCCCGGGTGGGCAAAACCCACTACGGCCCTGGGACCGGGCCCATCTGGCTGGATGACCTGGGCTGCAAGGGCAGCGAGGCCTCGCTGAGCGAGTGCCCTGCGGGGCCGTGGGGCAAGCACAACTGTGACCATGAAGAGGACGTGGGGCTCACCTGCACAGGTACCCGGGCGAGAGCGGCTCGGGGGTCCCTGACGGGCAGGGAGGAGCAGCAGCCAGAGCCGCTGACACGGGGGATGGTTCTCAACCCTTCTCCCCATTGCTCCCAAGGCTACAGAGACGATGACGACTACCCCCCCTGGACCTGGGACCCCAGCTCGGAAGAGGACCTGGCCAAGGGGATCACGGCTGCAGGGATACCCGGGCGCCCTCTCTCCTGGGGCACCACTAGGAGCCCGGGGACCCACTCCCCAACTCCAAGGCACCCTCCAGACACAGGTGAGGGGCTCCGTCACCCTCCACCAGCCTCCCTGCAGGGGAGACCCTTCTAGAGGAGCCAGCCTTCATCTCCCAGCCCTCGGGCAGCTTCTTCTTGGCTCCGGAGACCCTAGACACACTCCCTCCTCGGGCTGCACCATAAGTCTCCTCCAGAGCCTAGAGCAGGAGCCCATTCTGGGTTTCTAAGCCCTGAGCCCACAGTCCTCATGAAAACCCATGGGGCCCTGGGATCGGCCACTGTGCAGCCAGAGTGGAACCCCCCTCACCCGGCCGGGGTCCACCTGTCACCGCGTCATCGCGGCCGCCCCGGCTCCCCTAAAGCAAGCGGAGCCCTCTCCGTCCCCACAGCTCCTGCTCGGGTCTGGGTCAGGCTGTGGCTCAGACACAACCCCCCGGGGTGGCGGCTTCTCCCTGGGCCCCCTGGCCAGCGGGGTCCGCCCTGCCCCGTTCCTGTGTCCCTGTCTGCTGCCACCTCGGTGTCCCCCCAGGGGCCTCAGCTGCCTTGGTCCCATGTTGTTGCCGCCAGCACATTCTCCGGAACATTCCGGGCCTCTGTCTTCCTGGGGGTCTCTCTGACCCTTCTCTGCTCCTCTTTCTCGCATGCTTTTGCTCACTCTCTCTCTTCCTCTATCATTTCCCCACCCTCATCTCTATTTCTCACAGCCAGCTTCTCATTCTCCATTTTCTCTTTCTCTCTTTTCTCTTCATTATCAGTGTTCACGCCTGTTGTCTCTATCACTGTTTCTTCACAGTTGATTTACCTTTTTCCCTCACCATCTTTATCATTTTTTTCTATCATTCCCAATCCTCGGCTCTCATCTTCTCTCTCTCTCCCCGTTTCCCGCCGTCGAGTTCTCCACCCTCCGGTTGGGCGCTCCGCCCTCACCGCCAGCTCCCCCTGCCTGTCCGCAGCTCCCCGCTCGCCGCCTTCCTCCCTTCCCGCTTTCCCTCGCCCTGCTCGCGCCGCGGCTCTTATTCCCTCCCTCCCTCGGCGTCTCCGTCCTGTTTCCTGAGCCTCCCCGCGCCCCCGCCGCCCTGTCTGCTTCTCCCGCTCTCGCTCTCGCCGTCTGCGCCTGACGTGGTTTCCGCCCCTCGGCCCTCGCGTCCTTTCCCGCCTTTTTCTCGCGCTCAGCGCGCACGCGCATGGGGACCCGATGCGCGCCTCACGTGTCGAGAAAGGCGCGGGAGGGGGCCAACGCGAATCTGCATGGCGCCTGGTGACGTCACTGGTGCCCTGCGCCTCCTGATTGGCCAGCTGACCTAGCGTCCGCGGGCACAGGGAGCCGGCTTTGGGGTGCGAGCAGCGGCGGAAGGCGAAGCTGCTGCAGGTGCGGCGACCCGTGGCGGTGGGGAAGCGCGGAGGGCTGGGGGGGCGTCTCAGGTCGCGAGTGAGTGCCCATTATGTACGGGGTCCAGGATCTTTGTCGGCTTCGGAACCCTTTGCCTCCCGTCGCATGGCTCCCGGCGGCCGCGGGGAAGGCAGCTGCTCCCCGCCCTTGGGGAGCCCCTCCTGGAGGTAGGGGTGCGGGGGCGCAGAAACGGAGCCCAGGTGAATGTGCAATCACAAACTGCACGAAATAGTCTAAGGACAGTCACTCACAACCGTGATGCCAGGCAGACTGGAGGGAGGCGGTGAGGGTCAGACACGGATTCGGAGGCTCACCTGCAGGGAACCTTGAGAAAGTGACGTCGCCCCTTTGAGTCTCACCTACGGGGGCTAGGCTTGTGATAAGCTCTTGACCTGCACGATTTGTATAGTTTCAGGAGCCACAATCGGAATCCCACGTCCACGATTTCCCACACATTTTGCACATCAGCTTAGGACGGCTGGATACTGAATTGACTGCACCTGCGGGCCCTGGAGTCAGCCTCTCTGGGTCCCAACCGTGGCTCCAGCGGGATTAGAACTAGCTGGTGTGACTTCGGGTCCCAACCCACGAGCAAAAAGTGTGGGAAATTGTTTAAAACCGTAAAACCCTGGTTGCTAGAATTATTTGTGGAAAAAGAACAACAGGCTGGAGGCTGGAGGGAAAGGTGCAGCTATTTATAGAAGAGCAGTTTTGGAAAGTGTCTCAGAAGAAGGGGCTTTATATCCCCAGGCAGACATTAGTGGGAGGGAACTCACAGAGAAGCAAACCTCAGGAGGTGGGAAATTTATATAATCATTCAGGGCCTCGCCGATCTCCTCTGCTAGACTCTTAGTTCTACAGAGCATCTGTATCAGTTTCTTCCCTGCCATAACAAATTATCACAAAATTAGCAGCTTAAAGCAACACAGATGTATTATTTTCGAGGTTGGAGCCTGCCATGGGCCTCACTGGGATAAAATCAAGGTGTTGGAAGGGCTGCGTTTCCTTCGGGAAGCCTGGGGGGTCTGTTTCCCTGCCTTCTGTGACGTCCAGAGGCCACGTGCATTCCCCAACTGTGGCCCATCCTCCTTCCTCAAAGCAGCTGTGTTGCTTCTCTCCTCCCATCTTCACATCTCTCTCATGATGGAGGGGAAAACTCTCCAATGTTAAGGACCCTTGTGACTCCTTTAGTCCACCTGGATAACCCAGGATACTCTCCCGGTCTCGAGGTACATACCCTTAATCACATCTTCGAAGTCCTTTTTGCTGTGTAAGGTGATATATTCACAGGTTTTGGAGGTTGAGGCAAGGGCATCTTTGGGGGCTGTAATTTTGCCTTCTGCATGATCTGTCTTCCCAACGTCTAGGAGACAGCACGTGACTCAGGAAACACTGTTTACATATTTGTTGAAAGAATGAATGAATGAATGAATGAGACACCACAGTAGATGGTATACAGGAGAGCAAGCTGGAGGTTTTTGGAATTTGGATTTTTATTTTCCAATTCATTGAAGCATTTGTTGAATAGTTATGTAGTAATATATATAATAATACTTTAACAGTTATCCTATTTCAGGAGGCTTCCCCGCTGATGGATTTGGAGATGCAGGCCTCAAAATTCACATATCACATGCTGACTGTGTGCCAGGCATTGTGTACTAACTGCTGGAGGGAGAGAGGGAGGCTGAGGGTTGCAATTTGAAACAGGATGGCCAGGACACATTGAAGCGAAGACCTCCAGGAGGTGAGGGGAAAGCCATGCAGATAACTGGTTGGAAAACCTTCCAGGCAGAGGACACAGTGTGTGCAAAGGCCCCGAGGTGGCACGTTGGGGGAAGAGCCAGGAGGCCGGTGTGGCTGAAGTGGCAGGAGCAAGAGGGAGAGTGGTAGGGAGTGAGGCCAGAGTTCTGGCTACATGGAGCATTTTCAGCTAGGAAAGACATGATTACGTGCATTTTTAAAACAGGATGTGGCCTGGGGAGCCAGGTGCAGAGGCAAGAGTGGGTGCAGGGAGACCTAGGAGGCCCAGGGCAAGGTAACGGCGGCCTTGGCCAGGGTGGCAGTGTAAATGGAGAGAAATGAACTTACTTAAGCTCCGTTCTGGGTTGCGCTGGGGGGGGTCGAGCTGGGTTGGCTGAGGGTTGAGGAAAGGGGGGTGCAGGGCCGAGGCCAGCCCTGTTGTGTGGTTTGAGCATTGAGTGGCCCTTCCACTGGGTCAGGGGAGACCACGGATGGCCACGGAGGGTCCAGCTGGGAATGTCGAGCCCCATGGCAACGCCTTCCTTGACACGCCCCGGGGAGAGCCACGGCCTGTGCAGTCCTGAGCTCCGAGGAGCGCCCGCCGATGAATGGCATCCGAATCCCTGGCAGTGGGTCCCTGCGGATAGAGAACTGCGTCTTCCGTAGTTCCCGCATCCTGCTGGGAAGGTGGGATGACTCATGTATTTGGGGTACTGCTGTACATTGTTGCTGTGTGAGGTCACACAGAGAGGAGGCTCCAAGATGACACGCAGGGTCAGCTTAAAGGTCAGCTAATAGCAATAATGACGAGAGCAATAACTACAATCATAGCAACATTTATTAAGCGCCCCCATGCATGGGCCAGTCTCTGCTCTAAGTGCATGATGTGCTTTAACGCACTGTTTCCTCAGGGAAGGAAATCAAGGCACAGAGAGGTCGGGATGGCAAACGGAGGAGCTTGGTTGCAAATCCCAGGTTCCATGCTCTTTGCCACTCCGACCAAGGAGAGTGGGAAGGGGCATATGACAGAACTAGCTCTGAGGAATCCGGGGAGCATACAACAGGACGTGGCCTCGACAGGGGAGGAGGAGGGAGGGTTGGGAAGCCTCCAGGGGATGTGGTCTTTGAACTCTGCACCCCACAGGGAAGGAGCCCAGGTTTAGAACTAGGTAGACCTGGGTCTGAAGCCTGATGCTGCCCGTTAGCTGTGTTACCTTGGGAAAGTTGCTTGTCCTCTCTGGGCTTCGATTTTGTCATCTGTAGCAAATCAGCAGCTCTCCCTGCTCCCTTGAGTGGACAACAGTGGAAACGTCTAAGAGCACCAAGGATATGGGATAAAAGTGGGAGTGAGAATCAAAGCGCCCACTTAGGAGTTCAATTTGGCAGCAGCTAAGGGAGTGGCACATGCCTTGCTCTCAGCAATTCCAAGATTAGGTGTTGAGAAATTCTCCCGCCTGAGCCCGAGGACACAGATGCAGGGAGTTCACTGGAGGCGTAATTGTAACGTCGGAAACAGCTGGAAATGTCCTCCACCAAAGGAGTAGATGCCTCAGTGCTTGGGTGTTCCTATAATGGAATATCATGGGGAGATTAACACACATCAACTAGAGTTACAGGTATTAGCACAAATGACAACTACATTGTGTGCCAGGCCCAGCAACTCCAGGAAGCACTGCTAGAAAGATACCCATTTGACAGGTGGGAAACTGAGTCACGAAAAAGTTTCTTACATTCGGTAGTGGTGATGGTTGCCCAAATCTGTAAATAGATTAAAAACCACTGAAGTATCCCTTAAATAGGTGAATGGTATGGGGTGTGAATTGTATCTTGACAAAGCTGTTGCTAAAAACATTTCCTGGTGAACCATGGTGGAAGACTGAATTATCTTTCTGTTCTTTCTCTAGAAAGTGATAAATAAGTTACACATATATTATATATAGATTTTGTGTATAGTTTATATAAAATTGTCATATAGAGATTATCCAAGGATATTCAGCTCCAGAAGTAAGAAAAATAATATTATAGAAGTGTTCATCAATAAAGATATTCTGTAGGTATTTTTTAACCTGGGCAGGGGCCTCAGGGAATTGCAATGACAAATGTCCTTAATTTTAAGCTTGGTCCCAGTTTCTGTTATCAGTATCCCAGAGCCTCCCAACTGGGTCATCGAGGGGCCTCGGACCCGTGAAAGAGGCCCAGTGGGAGCAGGAGGGTCAAACTCCACGGGAAATTGAAAACTCAACCCTCTTCCCCATCTCTGTCAAGGTGACAAGGATGGCTACGAGCTTTCCTGGACGTGGGACACGCCTCTAGAAAGGGACTTGGCCAAAAGGACACCCACTACAGACACACCTGGACCCACTTTTACCACTGGCACCACCAGGAGCCCAGGCCACCCCTCTGCAGCTCCATGGGTGCATGGGGACACAGGTGAGGCATGTGGGTAAGGCAACGGGGCCAGGGGCAAATGGGGTTGGACCCCCAGACCCTGCTCTGTCTCTTCCCACCATCACAAGGAAAGTAAGCAGGGTTTGGCTTCACCACCTATCCCATCCTGCTCTTCCTTTCAGCTTGGAGGGGGTATCTGGGCCCGAGTTCTGCCCCCCACCCTCCACCCCTGGGAAAAACTTCACCAGCCTCCTCCCTGGCCCCCCAGCTTCCCGCCCACTCTCCAATCCATCCCACTAACAGGCTTGAAGGATGCTTCTGACCTGACACCTGCCCCTCCCCGACGCAAAACCCTTCCCTGGCTCCCCAGTGCCCTGGGGACAGAGCCCACACTCCTCCGTGAGGACTTCTGGTGTGGTGTCTTCCTGTCCTCCAGCCGCACCCCCTCCCCGCGTGCTCTGGCAGGATTTCCCATGCTGGTCTCGAAAGACCCTACCCAGCACTGGCTGGAGAGCTGAACTCCCCGCTCCGCCTTAGTTGCAGTTTGTCCTCGGGAGATTTACGCTGTTTTTCCGAGCTTCGGTTTGCTCAGCTGTACCTCTCATTCCTTTATTCAACAAACACTGCCCGTGCCAACTTGGAGCCAAGCCGGGTGCTAGGGGTAGGGCCAAGAGCGGAAGGAGCCCCTGTTAGCGTGGAGAAGGCGTCCACAGCAGGGCAAGGCTGTTGAGACACACAGGGATAAACTGATGATGTGAAGCTGCGAGAAGCAGCTTTCGGAAGGAAAGCAGAGTAAGGGAGAAAGGGTGACGACGGATGCCATTTCATGGGGTGGGGGTGTCTTTCCCAGGAGTTACCTGCCGGGGGGGGGGGTGAGGGAGGGGTTAGGGTTGCCAGATAAGACACAGTCTGCCCAGTTACGTTTGCATTTCACATAAACAATGCATGTGTTTTTAGTATAAGCATGTGCTGAATATTGCAGGGGCAATAGGGCTATGTTTATCTGTGTATCTGACGTTTGTATCTGGTAAATCCAGCAACACCAGAGGGATTCACGCAGAGATCAGGCCTTGAGGTGGGGGCTGCTTGACATACAGGTCGGCTGAAGGGACTGAGCATGGGTAGGGGTGGGAGGGAAGGCTGGTGGCTCAGGACGCTGACTGGATGCTGGGGTTCAACAGCCTAGACCCTTGGCAGTTGTGTGGGGACCTCCGGGCAGTTATCCTAGCCTTCTGGACTAGTCAGCTTGCCTCCAAAGTGGGCGAGGCCTGGGGTGAGGCGTTCCATTCTGTTGGGGTCCAAAATTTAAGGGGACACCAACTGAGTAATGTGGATAAATAATAGTTCAGTCCAATAGTTTTAAAAATCGAAATTAATGCAAAAAAAAAAAATCCATGATGAAAGAAATGACAAAATTTTAAATAAAACATAATGGGACAGACCCTGCCCGTGCAGCCCCCTCTCCTCGTTCGCCTCTCCCCCTCCTCCTGGCCCTGGAGGAGTCTGTCCTTAAAGTTTGGATTTTTTGTTCAGCTTGGAGCTTTTGCATTAATTTTGATTTTTTGATCATATTGTAGAGAATATTTATCTTGGTTACGGGCATGCCCTTCAGCATCCTCCCGCACCCTCTGGCTACCCCTCCACCTGCGGACCTCACAGTCCTCCCCGCGCGCCCCGCGGCCCCCCGCAGACGCCAGGTGGCGCCTGGAGACCCCGGAGCGAGGGGGAGGGGGTGCGCCAGGGCGGGGCAAGTCTGCCGGCGACTCGTGACGTCACGAGGCCCTGCGCCTCCCCATTGGCCAGCCCAGCCCTGGGTCTGGGCTCCTCGAGGGGCGGGGCACGCTGACCTCAGGCCGTCCGTCGGTCTTTCCTCCTTCTCCTCCAGGGTCCGCGAGGACACCGTGCGCCGAGCGCCGGCTGCGGCCCGCCCCCTCCCCAGCTCCGTCCGCTTCGCCGGGGCGCCCGGCCCCACCGCCGACCTCCGGCTCCGCTCCCCGGCTGACCCCCGAGCCGCAGCTCATGCCCGACCCAGCTTCCAGGGGGGCGGCGAGCTCCCCGCCTCCCGACCCTGCTTCCCGGATGCACCCCGACCTCCCCTCGACGGCTGCTGCCCCTACCGTGTCCTCCCCTGACCCCTCTGTGCTCCCAGCGCTGACCTCTGACCTCTCACCCACCTTGCCCAAACAACTGACCTCTGACCTCTCTGCACTGGCTGAGGTGACCGGCCTTTCCCCTACCTCAGAGCTGACCCAGGAAACACACACAACCCCACACCTGGACACATCTTCATGCCGCCACACAGCCCCAGAACCTTCCGGATTCTCAGACCGCTCCACGACCCCTGCCCCCACCACGACCCTTCCCCCCACCCCGACCCTTCCCCCCACCACGACCCCTGCCCCCACCACGACCCTTCCCTCCACCACGACCCCTACCCCCACCACGACCCCTGCCCCCACCACGACCCTTCCCTCCACCACGACCCCTACCCCCACCACGACCCCTGCCCCCACCACGACCCCTACCCCCACCACGACCCTTCCCCCCACCACGACCCCTCCCCCCACCACGACCCCTCCCCCCACCACGACCCCTGCCCCCACCACGACCCTTCCCTCCACCACGACCCCTACCCCCACCACGACCCTTCCCCCCACCACGACCCCTGCCCCCACCACGACCCCTCCCCCCACCACGACCCCTGCCCCCACCATGACCCCTTCCCCCACCACAACTCCCCTCTTCACCACAACCTTACCCTCCACCACGACCCCTCCCCCTGCCACGACCCCTCCTCCCACCATGACTTCTCACCCCACCACAATCCCTGTGATCACTACTCAGTCCCTTCCCACTTTGTCTGGGACAGAGCTGCTCTCTCCCACTCCAGCACCAACAGTCAAACCCAGCCTGCCCCAGCACTTGACCTCCACCGGGGCCCCTTACCCCTCCGCTTCTCAGCGGCAGAGCCCAGAGCCCTCCCCAGCCTGGGATTCCAGCCCCTCCAGACCCCCTTCAGTCACAAGCCTGGACTCACTGTCCACTGAGGACTTCAAAGCACCCAGAAGCCAGAGCCCCAAACCATCCACAGCACCTACCCAGACCCCACACTCCACCTCTGACCCCGCTGGGACCCCTGACCTCCTCCTCTCCCCCACGGCCCACCCCCTGGATCCACCTCCCCCTGACCACCTCACTGCAGGGCCGACCCCCAGTCAGAGCCCAGTTCCCCTTGGCCCCTGCGTGGCCCCACCACCACCTGTAAGGGTCATGGCTTGTGAGCCGCCTGCCCTGGTGGAGCTGGTGGCCGCTGTGAGGGATGTGGGTGCCCAGCTGCAGAGGCTGACCCAGGCCCTGGAGCGGGAGCAGCAGGAGCGCCAGGCCCTGGGGCTGGGGCTGACCCAGCTGGTGCAGGCTGCCCAGGGTTTGGGGCAGCTGGGTGAAGCTGTCAAGAGGGTGGCGGAGGTGGCCTCCTGGGCCCCCAGCACACCCGTGCCGACCACCCCGGAGGAGGAGGAGAAGCCTCTGAGGGGAGACGTGTGACTGCCTTTGGGATGGGGGCTGGAGACCAACGGGCCCTCCTTCCTACTCCCAACCAAAGAAAGAAAACCAAAATAGCTAAATAAAAACCAGATGTGAATGACAGTTTCTGGGGCTCTAGGGAAACCCTGGAGAGAAAGACTCACAAGACTGATCTTGATTTATGAATCCCACAGGCCCTGTGGGCAAGATGATGGTGGTGGTGATGGTGGTGATGATGCAGATAATGTTGAGATGATGGTGAGGATGGTGATGGTGCAGATAATGTTGAGAGATGGTGAGGATGATGGTGGTGGTGATGGTGATGATGCAGATAATATTGAGATGATGGTGAGGATGATGGTGATGATGGCGATTACGATGGTGATGATGCAGGTAATGTTGAGAGATGGTGAGGATGGTGATGGTGGTGATGGTGATTATGCAGATAATATTGAGATGACGGTGAGGATGATGATGGTGATGGTGGTGCTGGTGATGAGAAGGATTTTGATGGATCTGATGATGAAGTTGATGGGAATGTGTGGTGACGAAGGTGATGATGGTGATGATACGGTGACGATGCAGCCCATGAGGGCAGGGATCTTTGTCTAGTTCACTGCTGCATTCCTGGCTTTTAGAAGAGAGCCTGACACAGAGTATGCGCTCAGTAAATGTCTTTTGAATGAACAAGTGCATAACAATAATAAATGACTAATAACTGTCAGGTGCTGAGTGTCAGGCTCTGTTTTAAGGGCTTTGCGTGCACATCGTCATTTCGTCTTCAGCTCTGCCTGCTGGAGGTGGGGGCTCCCGTTGGCTCGGCTCAGCCTTTGGAGCCTGAAAGCCCGAGTTGGAGCCCCTGTTGGGTGTGGTTCCGAGTGAGTTACTTGACTTCATGGTGTGGGTTTCCCCAGCTAGACGAGGGGAATAGTAACAGCCCATTCCTCGTGGGGGGGAGCTGTGATGATTAAACAATGAAATTAATTTGCCCATAAGTGCTTAAGTTGGAGCCCAGCTCTCGCTAAGTCTTCAGCATGTGACAGCTGTTACTTCATTGATCCCCATTTTGCAGGTCAGGGAGCCGAGGCCCCTCAGGGAGCAGGTGGTGGAGCCCCGAGTCTGACCCGGGGCCCACCTGTACAGACCCACCTCGGTTCTGGGCCGGCCCAACCAAGTTCCGGCAGTGAGACTTTGAGGTTTATTTCCTTTGTCTGAGCCTCAATTTGTTTCCCCATAAAATGGGGTGGAATAGCACCCACCTCGCCGTGCGGTGGCCGTGAGGACTGAGCAGGTGCATGGAAAGGCCGGAGCTTGGCACATGGCACGTGCTGTGAACCCAGCGACCATATCCGTGTGGACTCTACCTGCACCCTGTCCAGGCCGTTCTGGGACCCCCATTCAGAGAGGACCCTGGGGCTCAGAGAGGCCAAGCGCCTTGCCCAGGGCCACCCAGCAAAGCCAGGACTCAAACCAGAATAACATGAAGTGGGTTCCCCAGGTTTTGCCCGTGGCTGGGTCCCCGTCCTGCCACCACACCTGGCCCTGCTGTGTGACCTTGGCAGACCCCTGCCCCCCCGTGTGCCTCACTCGCTGGTCTGGAAATTGGGGGCCGGCTTGGGAGACCCCAGCTCTGCCTCTGGCCCCTCAGCCTCGGTAGGAAGCCATCCCCTCCTCCTCCTGTCCCGGCCGGAGCCCGCTCAGAGGTGGTGGAAGGTCACGGAGGCTGGCGCCCCCGCCGCGGTGCTGCAAAGGCCAGCAGGGTCCAGTTACTCACTGGGGTGGGGGTGGGGGTGTCTGGGGGTCCTGATGGATGGGCTGCCTGCCCCCCGCCAGCAGGTGGAGGAGCACATGCAGAATTCTCCGTTCCCCAACCTTGTTAAGCCCCAGACTTAAATAAATGCTGACGGGTGCCCTGGGGAGATGCGGGGAGGCCTTCCAGTCCTGGGGAGCAGAGGGGGTCAGAGCATGGACCCCCCACCGGGAAGAAAAGTGTCCGTTTCCATTCCCACGGGGGAGCCAGTGAATGTTAGCTCTGGGTCACCCCCCAAGAGAACCAGTTTCCAGGGTGTGTTCTGGGCCCCCGGCCCCCCTCTCTGCCAGCCAGGATTGGCAGGAGGAGTGCTGTCGTGTACTCCAGCCCAAGGTCCTTCCACCCCTGCCACCTTCTGCCCGGCCAGAAGAAGTGGCTGCTTAACGACCCGGTCATTCTATCCCCTGCTTGGCCAGGCAGCTAAGCCTAAACATCTGGCCCCTGGGGCCCCGGGCCAGCTCGGGTGGTCACCCCCCACCCCCCTGCTGCAGCCCTGACCCTGGACACCAACCAGGGGACAGTTGAGACTGACCCTCGCCTGCCAGCTTGCAGCCCAGAACAGTAGCCCCAGGGCCCCAGCAAGCTGGAAGGGTGCAGAAAACTCATCTGATGAAACTCGACACCCCTTGGTGTTTACAAACCAGAAACGCTCAGCAGATGGGAGCGAAGGGAACTTCCTTAAGGAAACAACAGGTAGGAAGGAAGACACACACCTGTCTTTTAATACTGACCAACAAGGGTAGGATTGTTTACATAGAAAACCCCAGAGAATGGAGCGGAAGACTGTTGGCGTTAATGCGAGAACTTAGGACACGGGGTTGACATACTCAAAGCGCTTTCTTACATCCCTCGCACCTCCAAGGCAGAATCTTCAGAATCAGAGCTGCATTTCCCCCCGGATAGGCAGGTTCAAGTCTGAGTGGCTGCGTATCTGTATACTTAGCACCAAATGGAAAGGAACTCTTGCAGAAGGTACTGATTGCAGAGGTCTCGCAAGGCCTGTGCCCTCCTGGACGCTGGTAGAGGCTTTGGCGCAAGCCGGCCGTGCACCAGCTACAATTGCACGGATTCACATGAGCCGTGGTCGCCCTCTGGAAATTCTTAACAGTTCTTTGATTTTGTGTCCCATCTCCCATCACCTCCCTGGGGTGCCTGCATGGGGGTGGTGTCGGCAGAGTCAGGGCCCCACACCCCCTGCTCCACCCTGCAAACGCCATCCACCCTGACAGGTCCAGAGACTGCAGAAGAAGGGAAAAAGCTTTTCCCCTGGTTTTTGAAGATGCTCTGCTTTTACCTTTTGCACTGGACCCTCTGGCAAATTATGCAGCCGCTCCCCTGGCAAGCTTGGGTTTCCCCAACAGGAGGGAGCCCAGAACTTGCTGGGTGAGTGCCAGCTCAGGAACACCTTAGGCTCATTGGGGAAGGGGCAGTGGGGTGGTTGAGAGCAAAGAATTTGGAATCAGGCCAGAGCCAATTTGAACCCAGACTCAGCCAACTTCTGACTTTTAAGACCTTTGGAGGGTGGGTTTCCTGTCTGGACTTCAGTTGTTGCCTCTTGTGGACCGAGTTTGTGTACGCATGGCTGGAAGAGCTATGAGGAGGATGGGTTTTGGGCTTTTTCTTTGGGTTTTGTTGTTTTTAATGGCAATTCCGGAAGCTTGGAGGAGGAAAGCAACTTTCTCAAAGTCATGTCCTGAGAACCTTGGAAACCCCAAACTGGGAACACCTGTCCCTGAGGCTTTTATTAGGAATTTTAAACAGCCTCATTGAAATGCAATTTGCATATCATGCCACTCATCCTTTTTAAGTATGCAATTCAATGTTTTTTAGTATATTTAAACAGTTGTGCAACCATAACCACAATCTAATTTTAGAACATTTCCACCCTCCTAAAAAGATACCCAGTACCCCTTAAGTGTCACTCCCAGTCCCCCTCTTGTCTGTGGTAAACATTTCCAGAATTGGAACCGTGAAATCTTGGTCCGTGCCTGGCTTCCTTGACTCCACCTGATGCTTTCCAGGTCCTCCATGGTAGTGTGTACCCGCCCTTGTATTCCTTTATGTGGTTTATCCATTCCTCAGTTGGTGAGCTTGGGGATTGTCCCCACCTCTTGGCAATTGTGAATGGTTCTGCTGTCCATTTTTGTAAAGGTTTTTGTGTGGACATACATTTTTACTTCTCTTGGGTGTACACCTAGAGTGGAATTGCTGGGTCATATGGTAACGCTGTGTTTACCTTTTTGAGGAACCTCCAAACCGTTTTCCAAAGTGGCTGCCCCATTTTTTACATTCCACCAGCAGTACATGAGCATTCCAGTGTCTCCACCAGCTAGTCAACACTTGTCACTGTCTGCCTTTGAGGACAGCCAGTTGGTAGGGTGAAGTGGTCCTGCAAGCTTTTGCAACACACTCACACACACACACACACACACACACACACACTCCCCACATCCCAGTCTCCCCCACAGGACCCCACCCCAAGCCCCTTTGCCTGCTGATGACCACAGGACACAACTGGGGTTCAAGAGCTTGGACCCTGGGTTCAAATTCTGACTCTGCCACTGACCTGCTGTGTGAGCTCAGGCAAGTGTCTTGACTGCTCTGAGCCACTGTTGCCCCCTCTGTTAAAGGGGCAGGATTCCTTTAGGGAGTGTGGAGCCAAAGAACAGGTGCAGGCCAAGTCTTCACCTGGTGACCAGGGACAGGAAGGGGCTATAAATTATATTTCTCCCCAAAGACTGTTCTGGGAATAGTCTCCCTGCCCCCCTGCTGCTGGCCCTTGACTATTGTCACCTCCCAGCTAATCCCCAGCTGCCTTGACCAGTTAACACCCTCACAGTCCCCCC
Organism: Choloepus didactylus; assembly: GCF_015220235.1. Taxonomy (NCBI): domain Eukaryota; kingdom Metazoa; phylum Chordata; class Mammalia; order Pilosa; family Megalonychidae; genus Choloepus; species Choloepus didactylus. The sequence continues at coordinate 3,000,886 of NC_051333.1, read as the reverse complement.
TTGCCCCCTGCCCCCACTCCACTCCCCTCTGGCCCAGCTCCTCCCTCACCCCAGCCGCCTCCAGCTTTTTTGGGACACACACTTTTGGCCTAATTGCTGGGGCTCTTTCAGAGTCACAGTTAAGGTGGGAGGAGGTCCCACTCCCTGCCCCCCGGCCTGGCTGCCACCTTGTTCTCCGAGGACCCTCCACTTCGGGAAGCCCCCTGGATTGCCCCGGACAGCCCCTCCTTCTCTGGCTTGCGCCGAGATCCGAGGGTCCCTGGGTCACTCCCCACGCTCCGCTCTCCCTCCCCCACCGGCGGGGACACCTCCGCAGCGCGGCAGGGGGGCGGGCGTGGGGGCCAGGGAGCGGCCGACACACTATCCTTGCTCTGGGCGGGCAGCCACGGAGGGCTCGGGAGAGGAAGAGTGTTGGCAGGGAGGGCGGTGCCGGGGGGGCCCGGGCCGGGGGCGCCGGCGAGGGCCGCGGCGGTGGCGACCCTTCCTGCCCCCGGACACACACACGCTCGGGTGACGGTCTCGGGCGCACAAACACGGGGTCAGATTTGCACACCGAGGGGGACACCCCTTGAAGCTCCCCTCCCCCCTGCCTCACGCCCATTTGCACAATTACGGGCACTCGCGGCTCCGTTCTCTCTCACACACACACACTTACGCACACACTTAGGCACACACACTCAGCCCCGCAGAAATGGACACGCCCACTCGAGTTTGGAGATCCACGAAGCAAGCGGCGGGGCGCCCAAAGCCCCTTCCTCACCCCCGCCCACCCACACCGGGAGGTGGGCTCAGAGGCACAGCTACTCACGCGCAGGCGCACTCACGGACGCGCGCCCCTCGGGGCGGCCGTCGGGGACCCTCTCCCGTGCGCTCAGGGGCGCGGTGGTCAGCGGGTTGCTAAGGCGCGCCGCGCGCCGCACGGGGAGAGCCCCCAAGAGATTTTCATGGGCATTGCATGGGGTTGCTCATTTAAGGGAAGCGAGCAGACCGGGCGGGGATCAAACAGAACCCTACCTTTGTGAAAAACGAAAACTGCAGCTATGAAAACCCCCAAAGCTGCGCCACAAGGAGCCTGGGGGTTTCGTCGAGGCAGCTACATTTAGGCCTGTTTTTCATTTATTTATTTTTTTACCTTATTTTTCATTGGTAAAATACACAGAATATGAAAATCGTTTTTACCATCTTAAATGGGCAATTCTTTGACATTAAGTAAATCGACAGTACTCTGCAATTTTCAGGCTTTTCCAGGCTGTTTTCATCATCTTATACCCAACTCATACCTCATTTAGCAGTAACTCCCTAGTCCCCTGCCCACCACCCCTGGTGACCACTATTCTGCTTTCTGTCTCTTTGAATTTGCTTATTCTAAGTATTTCATGTAAGATAAATCATACAATTATCTGTCCTTTGGTGTCTGATGTGTTTCACTCAACATGGTGTCTTCAAACTTCATCCATGTTGTGGTATGGGCCAGCACGTCACTTGTTTCACAACTGAATAATATTCCATTTATGGATATACCACATTATGTTTATCCATTCCTCAGTCAATGGACACTTAGGTTGCTTCCCCCTTTCGGCAACTGTGAAAAGCCCCTGCTTTTGATTCTCTGCATAATTGCTGGGGTATATGGCACATCTATAGGTAACTTTCGGAGTTACACCATTTTACATTCCCACTGCCCGTGTACAAAGGTTCCCATTTCTCTGCATCCTTACCAACACTTGTTATTTTCTGTTTTTTCCAGTAACAGCCATCCGAAGTGGATGTGAAACGGTATCTCATTGTGGTTTAAATTTGCATTTCTCTAATGGCTAATGATGTTGAGCATCTTTTCATATACTTCTTGGCCATTTGAATATCATCTTTGGAGAAATGTCTATTCGAGTCCTTGGCCAATTTTTAAAATTAGGTATTTGTCTTTTTGTTGTTGAATTGTAGGAGTTCTTTATATATTCTGGATAGTAAACAGATACATTCTGGATTATCAGATACACAGTTTCCAAATATTTTTTCCCATTCTGTAGGTTGTCTCTTTACTTTCTTGCTAATGTCCTTTAATGCACAAAAATTTTGGATTTTGATGAAGTCCCATTTATCTATTTTGTAATTGTTGTTTCTTGTGCTTTTGGTATAAAATATAAAAAATCCATCACCTACTGCAAGGTCCTGGAGATATTCCCCTATATTTTCTTGTAAGAGTTTTACAGTATTAGCCCTTATCTTTAAGTCTTTGATCTAAATTGAATTATTTTTTGTATATGGAGAGAAGTAGGGGTCCACATCCATTCTTTTGCATGTGGATTTCCAGTTGTCCCAGCACCATTTGTTGAAAGAGACTATTCTTTCCCCATTGACTTGGCAACCTTGTTGAAAATCAACTGGCCGTAGAAGTGTGAATTTCACTCTGGACTCTCAATTCTATTCCATTAGTCTGTATGTCTACCCTTACGCCAGCACCATACTGTTTTAATTACTGTAGCTTTGTAGTAAATTTGATATCAGGAAGTGTGAGTCCTCCAACTTTGTTCTTCTTTCTCAAGATTGTTTTGGCTATTCGGGGCCCCTTGCAATCCCATATGAATTTGGGAATCAACATTTTCCATTTCTGCAAAAAAGCTGCTGGAAGTTTACTAGGCACTGCATTGAAATTCGTAGATCACTTCAGGCAGTATTGACATCTTAACAATGTTAAGTCTTCCAATCCATGAACATGGGATGTCTCTCCAATTATTTAAGTCTTCTTTTAATGTCTTTCAGCAATTTTGTAGTTTTCAGTGTACAAGACTTTCACCTGCTTGATTAAATTTATTCCTAGGTATTTTATTCTTGAAGATGCTATTGTAAATGGAATTGTTTTCTTGATTTCCATTTCAGCTTCTTCATTACTTATGTATAGGAACCCACTGCCCATGTACAAGGGTTCCCGTTTCAAAATTTTTATCTTGTATCCTACAACTCTACTGAACTCCTTTATTAGTTCTAGTAATAGAACTTGTGGACTTTTGGGGATTTTTCTATACATAGGGTCATGTCAACTGCAAATAAGATAATTTGACTTCTTCATTTCCAAGTTGGATGCCTCTAATTTCTTTCTCTTGCCTGATTGCTTTGGCTAGAACTCCCAGTACACTGTTGAATAACAGTGGTGACAGCAGGCATCCTTGTCTTGCTCCTGATCTTAGGCGGAAAGATTTTAATCTTCCATCATTGAGTATGATGTTACCTGGGTTTTTCATATGGCCTTTATCATGTTGAGGAAGTTCACTTCTGTTCCTACTCTTCTGGGTGTTTATAAAATGAGAAGATGTGGGATTTTGTCAAAAGCCTTTTCTGCATCAATTGAGATGATCATGTGTTTTTTTTCCTTCCTTCTATTATTGTGGCATAAATCCCACTTGATCATGGTGTATAATCCTTTTAATATTCTGCCATTAAGCCCATTTTTTCCTTATTCCATATTTTCTTTACATTTTTTATTGTGAAATATATATAAAAAGAAGTGATAACTTTCAAAGTATGATTTAACAAGTAGTTAGCAAATTTCAATGAATGTTATAGGTTACAGTTCCACAGTTTCAGTTATATCCTTATTGTGAAGTATAATACATATACAGAAATGTGGTAGCCTTCGAAGTACAATTTAACAAGTAGACATAGAGCATATTTCAAGGCATGTTATATGTTACAGTTCCACCATGTCAATTATTTCCTTCTAGCTATTCTAGTGCCCTAGAAACTAAAAAAAAAATAAAGATTCAGGATTTATAATCCTCTGTTAAATCCTATCTTCTCAGTTGCTACCCCTCTCTCCTTTGATCACTTTCTAAACCTTCAGTAAGCCCTTTATTTTTTTTTAATTTCAGTTTTATTGAAATACATTTGCACACCATACAATCATCCATGGTATACAATCCACTGTCCATAGTATGATAACATAGTTATGTGTTCATCACCACAATCTATCTCTGAACATTTTCCTTACATCAGAAAGAACCAGAACAAGAATAAAAAATAAAAGTGAAAAAAGAACACCCAAATCATCCCCCCATCCCACCCCATTTGTCCTTTAGTTTTTATCCCCATTTTTCTACTCATCCATACACTAGATAAAGGGGGTGTGATCCACAAGGTCTTCACAATCACACTGTCACCCATTGTAATCTACATTATTATATAATTGTCTTCAGGAGTCCAGACTGCTGGGTTGGAGTTTGGTAGTTTCACGTATTTACTTCTAGCTATTCCAGTACATTAAAGCCTAAGAGGTGTTATCTATACAGTGCATAAGAATGTCCACCAGAGTGACCTCTCGACTCCATTTGAAATCTCTTAGCCACTGAAACTATGTTGTCTCATTTTGCATCCCCCTTTTGGCCAAGAAGATACTCTCAGTCCCACGATGCCAGGTCCACATTCATCCCCGGGAGTCATATTCTGCATTGCCAGGGAGATTTACAACCCTGGGAGTCGGGTCCCATGTAGGGGGGAGGAGTATGCCCATTTTTAACTTCTCCTGTAATGAGCACATATTGCTACTGTAATAACAAAAATAAAATGAAAATAATTTAAACTACATATTGTACACACTTCTTTGTGTGTGTATAGAGAGTTCCTTCCTACATTTCTTGAGGACCTTTTCTGTCATTGAAAAGGCACAATATAAACTTTGGTTTGAGAAAGGGAAAAAAATCTTAGAAATGAACAGTTCTCCCTCAACTTATGCTCAGAGATCTGTTGTCATAAATACACTCCAGGACAGGCTTAGACTTCCAGGTAAGAGTAAGGCAACATCCCCCCACCCTGACACAAAGTCAGACATGCCCTCTCTCTCTTCTTTCTTACACACACACACACACACACACACACACACACACACACACACGGGCTCATCCCCCCAGGGACACCAGCACTCACACTCCTGCTTACAGTGGAACATGATCTCTCTCACACATGTGTATCCACAGACATCCTCTCATACAAAACGACTCTCTCTCTCTCTCTCTCTCTCTCTCTCTCTCTCTCTCTCTCTCTCTCTCTCTCTCTCTCATGCTCTGCAATGCACATGCCCACACACAATGGCCTTTGCTTTCCCAAGCTGACAGATAAATGGAATCATTAGGAATTGAGTGCCAGATGGACTTTATTTGCAGAAGTTAGAGTGAGAGAAGAGAAAGCACATCATAAGAAGGATGTCAAACCAGCATATGGGTGGGAGAAAAAGGCAGGGGGTGTTAGGTGGGAGTGAAACTCAGCAAGAGAGATAAAGAGAAGGTCAAAGGTGGGAACACATATTTGGAGTATAAGATTGGGGAGAGAAAATAAACTAAAGTAAAGGAATTTTTTTCAAAAATGGAGCAGATGTTTTGTTTCCAGCCATAACAAACTAGCTTGTATTAGACCAACCCTTGCACTGTGAACAACTAGAAATTTTACTGTAATAAAAATAAAGGTAAAAATCTGAAGAAAAAAAAAAAAGCAATTGGGGATATGGGAAAGTTCTCATAATGGATGGCAGTGAGGTTGGCACAATATTGCAAATGTGATTAATCCCACTGAATGCTGTAGTTGCAAGTGGTTGAAATGAGCAATTTCATACTGTATATTTGTTTCCACAATTTAAAAAAAGGGAGACACCAAAGAAACAATGACAATTAAGTGCCATACATGATCCTGGACTGGATTTAGCAATGGAGAAGAAAATGCCGAAAAGATGCTAGTGGGACAACAGAAAAAAAATGCAAAACAGATGGTAAGCTTTATATCAATGTTAAATTTCTTGAACTTGGTAACTATACTTAATGAGGTTGTGTGGGTGAATATCCTTGTTCTTAGGAAATGCACAGGGGAATATCAAATGTTCAAGGTGGCTGAAGTGGGTGTGAGAAACAAGCACTATTCCTAAAAGGAATAAACCGTCACCCAGTTGTGGAGAAGAAAAGAATTTATTCATGATCTTGCAAGAACGGGCACCCAACCAAAATGTGGGGGATTGGTGCACAGAACAATAGACCCAGCAGTATTTATTCCCTATGCCTAACGACAAGTCCCTCCCCTGTTTCTCCATTGGCTGGATACTTCAGAGGTTACATTCTATTGGACAAGCCTAACTAGCCTGCCCAAATTGGAAACATTTGAAAAAAAGTCTCCTGTGCAAACTTGGAACATTTGAAACAAGTCTCCACTCCTCTTTCCTTTGTTCTTGAACTGCAGAGCCGGTCTGAGCTAGTTTGGTAACAACTTATGAAGCTGTTTCAGGAACATTTACCCCCTCCCCCAGTCTCCACCTTGCAAGGACAGTGGGTGGATAAACAGGAGGACCGGCCACCGATTATAGCTTGGCTTCTTGACCCTCTGCCATTCCCCTGAGCTGCCCCCACCCTGTGTGAAAGCTAAACTTAATCTAATTCTCACAGTGGGCAACCTACTTTCAAATGTTTAGAAAATAGACAGATGGAAGGATGGGGTGATGGATGGAGAAAGAAAGATAGACATGGACAGATAGGTAGAGAAAAGAGTTAATGAGGCACACAGAGACCAGACAGTGAAGACACAGATGGGTTTGCTGAGTTAACAAATATTTACTTGTGATGGCCAAGATTGCTCTGGACATGAGGGGTATGTTTGTGGACAGGGCAGGCGAAGATCCCTCCCCTCCAGGAGTTTACAGTCTGGCAGGACAACACAAATCCCCCCCACCACCACCACCAAAAAAAAAAAAAAAAAAAAAAATCTTTGAGTTGGTAGGGGATAAATGCCTAAATGCCAGGACACAAAGGAACCAGAGTAGAGAAAGTGAGGAAGCAGGTCAGTCAGGGCAGGTGTCAGGAGGAAGTGAGAGCGAAGCGAAGGTCAGCAGGAGGCAGGGCAAAGGGCACGGAAGTGCCAGGCTCTGGGCAGGTATGAACAGACCTGTGTGGGGTCTGGGGGCCCCCCACAGAGCAAGGGGGGGATACAGGCTGCAGACATGAGAGATAAGAGTGCCAGAGAGGGGGCGCAGCAAGACACAGATGAAAACAGACAGAAGAGAAAGCTGGAGCCACCAACGAGACCTGAGGAAACCTTGAGGTTGGGGCCAAGTTCCCTTTCTGAGTCTCCCCAGCAAGGGGGAACGGACCCCCCCAGCCCTCTCTGCTTCCCAGCCCTTCTCACTCTCCGTGCTCTGCATCCCCCCTTTCCACCTCTTCTGCCTCCTCCCCCCGCTTCCTCCATGGCTGCCCCAGGTAGCCCCTGACGGAGCCCACAGGGCTCCTCTTTCTGGGGTGAGGGTTCAGCAGCCCCCACAGGAGAGTGTCTGCCACTGGCGTCAGGCCGAACCAGGGCTGGGGGCGGTCCTGCGGCTGGCCCGAGGCCTGCCAGATGAGGAAGTCCTCGTAGAAGGGGTCGGCCTCCACCACGGGCTGGTCCCAGGGGAAGTAGCCGGTGAGGACGCAGAATAGCAGGACCCCCAGAGCCCAGGCATCGAGGGCAGGCTGGATGGGCAGACCCTCGGGGAGGGGGGGTGGGCCGCAGAGCTCAGGGGCCGTGTAGGGGATGGGCGGCCCCGTCAGGCGGAGCAGGGTCCCGCGAGGCCGGGTGTGGCCAAAGTCGGTCAGCTTGACGCGCCGGCAGGCTGGGTCACACACCAGCACGTTCTCCGGCTTGAGGTCTCGGTAGACCAGGCCGCGGGAGTGGATGTGCTCCAGGGCCGAGGCCAGCTGGGTCACACAGCGCTGGGCTGCCGGCTGAGGGAGGCCTATCTGTGGGGAAGAGGCCGTCAGGGTCCACTCCACTCTGGCCCAGCGGGAAGGGGACTGAGAAAATGTAGCTTCTCCTCTGCCCCAGGGAGCAGGCCTGAGGAGGCCCAGGGAGAAACTGAGGCATGAATCAAGGAGGTCAAGGAGGTTGGCCAAAATTAGATCTAGCATTAGCCATGAGGGCCAGTGCGTCCCAGCGGGGCCTAGTGAGAACCGTGAGGGCCAGTGCGTCCCAGGGGGGCCTAGTGAGAACCATGAGGTCCAGTACGTCCCAGCAGGGCCTAGTGTGAGCCATGAGGGCCAGTGCGTCCCAGCGGGGCCTAGTGAGAACCGTGAGGGCCAGTGCGTCCCAGCGGGGCCTAGTGAGAGCCGTGAGGGCCAGTGCGTCCCAGCGGGGCCTAGTGAGAGCCGTGAGGGCCAGTGCGTCCCAGCGGGGCCTAGTGAGAACCGTGAGGGCCAGTGCGTCCCAGCGGGGCCTAGTGTGAGCCGTGAGGGCCAGTGCGTCCCAGCGGGGCCTAGTGTGAGCCGTGAGGGCCAGTGCGTCCCAGCGGGGCCTAGTGTGAGCCGTGAGGGCCAGTGCGTCCCAGCGGGGCCTAGTGTGAGCCGTGAGGGCCAGTGCGTCCCAGCGGGGCCTAGTGTGAGCCGTGAGGGCCAGTGCGTCCCAGCGGGGCCTAGTGTGAGCCATGAGGGCCAGCAACACCCAACAGGGCACAGTGTTGATTCTCAACATCAGTGAATTCCAAAAGGCCTAGCAGTTCATTGAGACCCGTAAGGAGGCCCAAGGCCAAGGGAGCCGCTGAGTTCACATTCATGAGTATACCAGCGAGGTGGTTCAGTGCACCTCCGTGGGGCCCAGCAAGGCTCGCGGAGGCATGTGGGGGCCCACCTACCCACCTTGGGCTGGATGAGGGCGATGAGGTCGCCGTGCAGAATGGGCTCCGTCAGGAAGCTGTAGGAGCTGGCCGACTCAATGCCAATGCCGTAGGTAGCGATGATGGCCGAATGCGTGCCCAGCGAGAGGCCCACACAGAACTCATACAGGAAGCCACGGAGGGAAGTGGAGGCCTTTGGGAGCTGCTTCAGTGCCATGGGTGTGCCTGGCAGAGCAGGGAACAGGTGTGAGAAGAGTGTGAGAGCAAAGGGGTCGTGTGGCCACTACCTCCACGCACTCTTTCCCATATGCCGTCTCCACGCACCCCCCCCCCACAAAGTCTTGCTTTCCTACCAATCCCAGCGTAATAGCATGCCCACCAAAATAGTACTAGTGGAAATAATACTTGCATTTACTGAATGTCTACTCTGCTTTCTTGTAAGTCTATTCTCCAAGAGTAAACAGAGGAAACCCAATAAGACCTAACTCAGAACCTCCAATGACCTCGCTTGGGTTCTCATTCAAACAAATCTTCCAAAAAGCCATTTTTGAGGCAACTGAGGAAAAGACAAACCTGTGGTGGGTATTAGATCAAATTCAGGAGTAATGGTTTATTTTGTCACACTTGAAAATGACTTCCTAGACTGTAAGCTCCCTGAAGACAGGAACTTCTGTTTTCTTCGATTTTTTAATCTCCTGCTGTCAGGTCCCAGCATGTGATTCATTTCCCATCAGGAGGCAGTGTGTGACTGAAGCTCTGGCCATTCCCCTTCCACTCTTGCTGGATGCAGAGTCTTTCCTATGTGTCAAGGATGCCCTGTATTTCCACCTTAACGGCACATACTACCCTTTATTTTGGTCACCTCTGCCCATCTGTGTTCTCCATCAACCCTGAGCTTCGCAAGGACAGCTACATCTTCATGTCCCCTGCATCCCCCAGCCCAGGGACAGGGATCCAGGAGGCCTCCAGAGATGTGTGTGCCGTGAAGCACCAGAGAATGAGGCGCCCATCACGGTACCTCTGCTCCCCATCATTGTGGATGTCGCCACGTTCTGTGATGACACAGGTCTGGGTCTCCCCCTCTCTCTCTCCTCCTCCCCCCGTCAGGCTGGGAGCTCACTGAAGGCAGGGACTGACTCAGCTGCCTCTCTGCGTCCCCAGCACCACCCAGCACAGGGCTGAGCTCCCAGGTGGCCCCAGAAGCTGGGTTTTGAACCAACATTGATTTTGCATTTCATCCGTAATATCCCTGTTTCATGGGAAGGACAGAAGATGATGTGCACTTGGCAGGAAAGTGCCAGCTGCGAGGGAGGAGCTCATTTGCACACCCACTGTGTGCTAGCCTTGCTAAGCACTTGGCAGACACCATCAGTCTGCAGCATCCACGTCTTGACCACCCAATTAGCCAACTCTTAGGACTGCTAGGATGGGGACTACTTCTCGCTCACTGTTGTCCCCAGCAACTAGGACAACCAACATCTGCTCAAAGATTCCACAGTTCCTTTGGGGCAAGAATCAAAGAGGGAAGCTGAGGCTCAGGGGTTAAGGGATTCCCGAGATCACACAGCCAGGAAGGGGCAGAGCAAGACTTGGGCCAGGTCTACCAGATGCCCCAGCCTTGGCTGTCTCCCCCAGGGCCCGGCTCTTTCACCCCCGCCCATGTCCCCAGGCCCTGGTACCTTTCTGGCGATGGGTGACCAGCAGGACGCGGCCGAAGCGGCCCTGGCCCAGGGGGCGCACGTCCTGGTAGAGCTCGTCCACCTCGGCTTGGACGAGCGTCTGGACGCTCAGCGCCATCATGTCCTCCAGCACCCGGGCGGCCTCCTGGCCCTGCCGCAGCTCCTCCGCCGTGAGGACCCCCGGGCCCTCCTCCGCGCCGTCCTCGGCGGCCCCCGCCTCCATCTGCCCTTCCTCCGGCTGCCTGCCCGGCATCTGCGCAGGGAAGAGCGGAGCGGGCGACTCCCAGGCCCGGGTCCGAGGGCGCACGAGGGTGGGCGGCCGGGGCTGCTGGGTCTGGGGCAGGAGGGGCCGGGGACCTTCTGTGACTCGGTCTCCCTCCTAGTGAGAGGTGTCCGTGGAGTGCGGAGTCCGGAGCCCGTGAGAAGTGAGGTCAAGCTTGAGGTCAGCGTCCCTCGCCCCCACCCCCACACTCCTGAGCCAGCCCGTGGCCCAAGGGTGAAAGATGAACCAGATAATCCGAGACACCCCCCCACTTTGTTTCCAAAGCAAACAGACTTGGGCCCTGGGGGTGGAGGAACAGTCTCTGTCTCCTGAGAACAAACAGGTGCTCTCTGCCCCCAGGGCTGGGGAGGGCGGGGCTGCACACCGAGGGCCTGGGGCAACCAGGTCCTGGTGGGGAGCAAGGATTTGGGATCTGTCCCCAATCCCTTAAGAGGCCTGGAGCCCAAGACTCACAGCCCCAGGCCCTCCTCCCTCAGACCCAGGAGTCCGCGCCCCCAGCCCCCTCCTCTCCTGCAACCTCGTACAACGCACAGCTTGGGAACCCAACACGCAACCACTCCACAGCCCCAAGGTCCAGCCCCTACCTCTCCGAGAGAGCCCCAGGTCTCTGGCTGCTTGACCGTTTCCACCCCCGAGAGCCGCCTACCTCAGGCCATTTCCCCCGCCCTCCTCCCGACCTGGGCCAGCGCTCCAGGCCTTGCCTTCTCCAAGCTGGCCTGAGCCTCTGGCTGCCTGCGGTGGTCAGTGCCCGGCCCTGGGAGCCCAGGCCAACCCAGGCCTGCCCACGAGCAAGACCCCGCCCCCGCCTAGGGGGTCACCCGGCCCCGCCCCTGGGCCCGCCCCTTCTGCCCCGCCGGGGACAGAGCGACACCGTGTGTTGACTCCCAGACCTGGCTGTGGCCAGACAGGTGCCCCGGACCCGGGAGACCCCCCCGTCCCCGTCTCCAGGAGTCCGGGCCCCCTGCCCCTACCCTGCCCCAGCTGCCGTCATCACTGTCCTATTGAAAGGTCAGACACAAGAGTCTGGAGACGGGTGTCCAGGGGGCCGGGCACTCAGGTCCCGTTTGGGGAAAGGGTGAGGCCATGAGGTTCCAGAAGGAAGCGGAGAGAGATGACCTCAGACGGCCCGGGGTGGGGGGGGGTGAAGCAGCTGTGGGAGCAACTGGGGAGGCAGGGGCGCGGGGGGGAGTCGGGAGGGGTCCTTGACGTGCGTGTGAATTTCGGAGTGCATGGCAGGAAACTGCGGCCTAGACCCCTGGGTCTGAGAGAGGCGAGGCTGGGGCTCTCCAGCTTCCTGAGGGCAGTGTAGCAATAATAATAAAAATAAAAAAACAGGAATAACAAGCCCAGAGCACTTCCCAAGGTTGCAAGCCCCTGACTCATGGCGGGCCCTGGGACGAGCTCTGCGCTCCCACCCTTCTCTGGGACAGCTGCACCCACCTCTGAGGCTCATAGCAAGATGACAGGTTCCAACTCACTCTATTTTTTAAAAAATAAACTTTTAATTTTGCGGTAATTTTAATTTCTCAGAAAAGTTGGAAAGCTAGTCCAGAGAGCTGCCCCCTACCACATGCCAACTTTGCCCACTGCTAAAATCTCACATAACCACAGAACATTTGCCACGGAGAAGACATTAACTATTAATTCAGTGCCACACCATTCGTATTTTGCTGTTTTTTTTTTTCTCCTACTAATGTTCTTTTTCTGTTCCAAGCTCTAATCCAGGATACCACATTGCATTTTAAATCTAGAGAGCAGATGTGATAAGTCCTGTGAGAGAACCTCAATTTCCAGTCCCCAAGGGTGCAGGGTGCTGGATCCTGCAGCTGTGAGCCACCCCAAGCCAGGGTCTGCAGCAGAGAAACCCGGCGAGGAGGTGCCCGAGCCCGTGAGACCCCTGGCAGGGAAGAGGCGGTTAGAACCAGCCTGGGCCTGGCAGCGTGGTCGGTGGGGGCAGGCAGGGTGGCTGAGCTTAGACTGTCACCAACTTCCAGCCCTGGACTGTCAGGGAGGGGGCTGGAGCACTCTGTGAGACCCAGCCATGGAAAGACCACGTGCACCCTGCACGTCTCAGTCGGGGGCACAGACACCCAGACCACTGGCTGTAGCTCCCGGGACGGACAGAGGGAATTCCTGGACCCCTGGAGCTGGAGGGAGGGGCTGCTGGGACAGGGCAGCGGCTGTGCGAACGCCAGTTGGCAGGAGAAGTGCTGTGTGTGAGTGTGTGAGTGTGTTATTTAGGTCCAGAAAAGCTGAGGGGCACCTCCCACGTTACTCAGAACCCAGGGAAGTGGAAGAGGTGGATGGTAAGATTTCCACAAGGTCGGATCCTGAAAGTTGAGAGTCTCACCATGAGCAGTGGGAGCCACCCACGGTCTTAGAGGAGAGGAGTGAGCCCCTCAGAGCCCCAGGGAAGTTTCCAGCAGTCCCGTAGAACTGAGACCTGTCAGTGGGGAGAAACCGCCTTCCCACAAGCAGACGGAGACAGGACAGGACAAGGAGGGGTGATCCCTGAGGGAGGAGGGGCCCGGACATCCCAGGGGAGAGGTGTTCCCTCCGGTGTCCCCGTCCAGGGGGTCATGGGGTCTTGGTCCCCTGGTCAGGGCGCTCCCCCACCCGTCCCCCCACTCTCGCACCCCTTCTCCTCCTCCTCGTCTGTGCACTCCTCCAAGCTCGATCCTCCCTCTCCCTCCTCCACCCCACCCTCACCTGACGGAACCCCCAGGCCCCCAGGCCCCTCTCCATTCCCCTCCAGCCCCCAGTCGTCCCCCAGGAAGCCCAGGACAGCCAGCGGGGGGCTCCTGGTCTCAGGGTCCAGGTCCAGGAGCCCCTGGAGCAGTGTCAGCGCCGGGGGTGCAAACTGATCCCAGGGTGGCGGCGGCCGGGGCGGCTGGGGCCTGGCGGTCATCCAGCCGGCGAAGGCCTCGAACTCTGGGTCGGGGGCCAGAGCCACGTCCCAAGGGAAACAGGCGGTGGCGGCACAGAAGAGCAGCACGCCCAGGCCCCAGGAGTCCAGGGACGGCCGCAGGGGCAGGGTGTCGGGCGGCAGGAGGAGGCAGAGCTCGGGCGGCACCGAGGGCAGGGGTCCCGGCGGGGCGGGCGTCGGGCTGCCCTCCGGCCGGGTCAGGCCCAGGTCACCCAGGGCCACGCGGCTGCAGACGGGGTCGAAGACCAGGACGTTGTCGGGCTTGACGTCTGCATGGACCAGCCCCCGGCTGTGGAGGAAGTCCAGGGCTCCGGCCAGCTGGGCCATCACCCGCTTCACCAGCAGCTCCGGGAGGCCCTGGGGTCCAGGGGAGGGGACAGGGTCAGGGAGCGTGTCTCCTTCTTTACCTCGCTCCTTAATCACCCTCCAGAGAGACTCCAGACTCCAAGATCCCAAAGGGTTCCGCATCCCAGGATTCGAGAACCCAGAACCTTAGACCAGTGGCCACCTCCAGTGTCCCTGACCAGTGACCACCTCCAGTGTCCATGACCAGTGACCACCTCCAACGTCCCTGACCAGTGACCACGTCCAGTGTCCATGACAAGTGACCACCTCCAACGTCCCTGACCAGTGACCACCTCCAGTGTCCATGACCAGTGACCACCTCCAGTGTTCCTGACCAGTGACCACCTCCAATGCTCCTGACCAGTGACCACCTCCAGTGTCCATGACCAGTGACCACCTCCAATGCTCCTGACCAGTGACCACCTCCAGTGTCCATGACCAGTGACCACCTCCAACGTCCCTGACCAGTGACCACGTCCAGTGTCCATGACAAGTGACCACCTCCAACGTCCCTGACCAGTGACCACCTCCAGTGTCCATGACCAGTGACCACCTCCAATGCCCCTGACCAGTGACCACCTCCAGTGTTCCTGACCAGTGACCACCTCCAATGCCCCTGACCAGTGACCACCTCCAGTGTCCATGACCAGTGACCACCTCCAATGCTCCTGACCAGTGACCACCTCCAGTGTCCCTGACCAGTGACCACCTCCAATGCTCCTGACCAGTGACCACCTCCAGTGTCCATGACCAGTGACCACCTCCAATGCTCCTGACCAGTGACCACCTCCAGTGTCCCTGACCAGTGACCACCTCCAATGCTCCTGACCAGTGACCACCTCCAACGTCCCTGACCAGTGACCACCTCCAATGCTCCTGACCAGTGACCACCTCCAGTGTCCATGACCAGTGACCACCTCCAATGCTCCTGACCAGTGACCACCTCCAGTGTCCATGACCAGTGACCACCTCCAATGCTCCTGACCAGTGACCACCTCCAACGTCCCTGACCAGTGACCACCTCCAATGCTCCTGACCAGTGGCCACCTCCAACGTCCCTGACCAGTGACCACCTCCAATGCCCCTGACCAGTGGTCACCTCCAACGTCCTACCCAAGACCTTCTCCAGGTCATCCTCACCCTCACCCTCTACCCACAGCTGTACTCCCCTAGACCAACTCCCAGATGTTTTCCCAACAGGGATCCCAATTCCAACCAGAAGCCCCTTTTAGCTTCCCTGAAACATTCTCCTAATCCTAATACTCAAACCCACTCCAAACTTTTATTTCTATGTTTCCACTAAACTAACCACCTGATCTCTGAGGACCCAAATCCCATGCTCAACCCTCACCTAGTCTCATACTCCTCTGGACCCCATCTCTAACTTAGACCCTGTCCTGAACCCCCCGAGCTTCGTCAGTCACATGGGTCATCTGTCCATCCTGCCAGCCGGCAAGCCGTTCATGGAACTCGTCACCAATGCAGCCACTCGACAGCCACTCGACCGGCTTGCCAGCAATCCGATAATTTATTCATTTAATCCTAACAATTCATCCCTGCTTCCTTCCATTTGTCCCCAACCCTTCCTCAAATCCAAAGTCCATCACTCAAGATGGCCCCACCCCGATCACCAAACTCGAGTCCTGCTGGAATCTCCTGGGTTCTGTGCTGACCTGGTCTCTCCAGAGGAGACTCCCTTCCGGTTCATCTCCCACAGATCCTGTCCCCCCCGCAAACCGCTCCCTGCTCCTCTGCAGGCTCAACCCACCCACCCCCAGCCCCCCCACACCCCCAGCCCCGGGGCCAACCAAACCGCAGCTCTGTCTCCACCGCCCTCCCTGCCCACCCAGTTTCAGCATTTGATGAGGGGGTGGATTCGATGGGGCCGGACGTGGAGCTGCATTTAGAAATAGACACAGGGAGGACATCTGGCGCCCCGGTGGAGCTGTGCTGATCGGAGGGTCCAGGTGGGAGACAGAAGTGGGCTTTGGCACTGAGCTGCCCTGGGACCCGCAGTCCCCGCCTCGGGCCCCCATGCTCACCCTCTCCTGGAGCATCCTGCTGAGGTCCCCACAGGGTGCATACTCCTGGGCGAAGGCGAAGTGCCGGGGGGTCTGCAGGGGCCCCCCCAGCGTCCGCAGCAGGCCCGGGTGCGAGGAGACGCAGCGGCCCACGCAGAACTCCCTCAGGAAGGTGGCTCTCAGGACCGAGTCCCGACGCAGGACCTTCAGAGCCACAACTGGACCTACAGGAGAAACTGAGTCAGAGGGGTTTCCAGGGTCCTCCGGACCGGCTCCTACTGTGGGGCCTCAGGCAAGCCACTCAACCTCTCTGAGCCTCCAGTTCTCACGGGCAAGGTAAGAGGGGCAGGTCACAGGGTCACAGGCTTCTCTAGAGGGAGTCAGGTCTCCCGGACCCCCATGCACGTCCTGTTTCTCCACCTGTGGAGTGGGGGTTGGACGAGACCCCCCCCCCAGGTCCCTTTCTGCATGGCCTTGGACTGCTGTGTGGCCTTTGCACAGCACCCTTCTCTCTCTGGGCCTCAGTTTCCCCTTGTATAAAGTAGGAGGAGGTGGTTAGCTGGGTTCAGACGCAAGTACTACTCTAGCCCTGCTGTGTGTCCTCAGGCCAGTCTCCCACCCTCTCTGGGTGGGTTCCATCTGTCCGGAGATCAGTGAGCAGCCGCGTCAGCTCCTCCGTGGGGATGAGGGTGGCCTCAGCTCCCCCCGGGGGTCCTCCCTGTCCCGGGGGCTCCTGGGCACCGCCATCAGGGACAAGTTGGGGTGTTCGCCCTTGGGTGGCTGAACTCACCCCCTGGGCGAGGCCGGGCGAGGAGCACGCGGCCGTAGGAGCCAGAGCCGAGCCTTCCGAGGAGGCGATACTGGACACGCAGGCTGCGGACTGGGGTCACCCTGGCAGCCGTCAGCTCCACGAGCCTCTGGAGGGTGGCGGCTGTGTCCTCCTGCGGGACAGGGGCAGTGGGGGGGAGGGGGAGGGGCTGGGGCCTGCTGGGGGGAGAGGGTCACCGACCCGACCCGGAGGGCAGTGACTCACGGTGACTCACCCGGCCTCGGCCTCGGGCCACCTGTTTCTGTGTCTTGGCAGGGCTGGGGGTGATTGTCTCGGAGACCCCGCCCGCCCCTGTCTGTGGGAACCGGCCAGAAGCCCCCAGGGCCGGCTGGAACCGCGCCCTCAGCACCCCCGACCCCCCAGCCACCCCTCCCTGTCTTCCTGTCCCCCATCATCCCAGGCTTTGTTTTGGAGCCCCTTTCTCTGAGGTTTCCATCTCGCTGGGTCTTCTTGGGTCCGAGCTCTCCTGGCTGCCAGGCCGGGGCCCTGGGTCCCCGTATGATTGTCCCTCTGTGTCCCCAACTCTCTCCTCTTCCTCCCCCGCCTCCCACATCTCACCTCAGGGTCCCCCTCCTCTGGGGTTTCGGGGTCCCTGACTTCCATGTCAGGGCTGTCTGGTTTGGGCTCGCCCTTGGGCAAGGCCCCCTGGACTGGACTCCCCAGAAAACTGACCAGGCCACAGACACCCACTGCGCCCCCGGGGCCTCGCCCGGCAGAGGTGGGTCTGAGGTCTCTCAGGGGTCTGCCCGGCCCCCCTCCGTGTTGGCCCGAGTCTCCCTCAACTGGACTCTTGTCTTTCTGTCACTCTCTCTACTGCCTTGGTTGTTTATTTTGCTCCCTTTTCCTCTCTCTTTTCTCTCTTTTTCCTTCTATATGACCCCCCACTCTCTCTCTCTCCCCTCTCCCCTGCCCCTGGTCTCTCTCTTCTCCTTTGTCCTAGCTCTTGGGTCTTCCCAGGCTGGTCTCCCTGTCCCCACCCTCTTCCCACTGCTCGCCCCCACAGTCTGTCTGTCGGGGTCTCCCGCCCCTGGTTTCTCAGTTTTCCCCGCGGGCTGCCCCCTGGGCTCTCGGCTCTGCAGCCCTCTGGGCCTCGCCTCTCTCTCTGCCTTTGTTCCTGACTCCCTCGGGGCCTTTTGTCCCTCCCTTTCTCTGGGCAGCTCAGAGACATCCTGTCCCCCCACATCCCTCCCTCACCCCCTCTGACCCGCTGCCCCCCTCCCTCCCCTTCCAAACTTAGACCGGCTTGGACTCTGGGCTCTGGTCCCAGGACAAAGGGGACAAAATGTATTGTGAACCCCCAAGGGATGGAGGCAGCAGGGAGAAGGTGGGACGACCCCCTTCACACGCCCCAGCTGGGATGGGAGAACCGGAGGCCGGGGCTCTTGACAGCCTCGGTGGTTCCTCTGGGGCCTCAAGAACCAGGGGTGCTGTTCCTGCAGCCCCTCTTCCCTCAGACCCAGGGGTCCGGGTCCCCAGCCCCCTCTTCCCTCAGACCCGGGGGTCCAGGTCCCCAGCCCCTCCCCCCTCAGACCCGGGGGTCCAGGCCCCAGCCCCTCCCCCCTCAGACCCGGGGGTCCAGGCCCCCAGCCCCCTCCCCCCTCAGACCCGGGGGTCCAGGTCCCCAGCCCCTACCCCCTCAGACCCGGGGTCCAGGCCCTCAGCCCCCTCCTCCCTCAGACCCGGGGGTCCAGGCCCCAGCCCCTCCTCTCCTAGACCCCAGGAGCTAAAATATCAGAGTCTGTTTGGAGAGGTCTCCCAGAGAGATGAGGCCACCCCGAAGGCTGGGCGTTCGCCCCCAGTTTACAGAGCAGGAAACTGCGGCCGGGAGAGGCTGACCTGCCCCCGCAGGGCCGGGGCGGGGGCGCGGCGGGCGGAGGCCGAGCGGGGCGGGGTCTGTGGCTCGCGGCCTTCCGCGTCCTGCTCGCGTTTCCACTACTACTACAACCGCGCTATTAATAAAGCAGCAACAACAACACTCCCGGAGCCTCTGGAAGGATCCACGGGATCCGGGCGGGCGGAAGAGGATGGATCGGTGCTGGACTTTCCTCTTTTTATTTCGAGGTTTGATGATAAAACTTTCAAATGCACCCAAAAACAAACAGACCGCTGTTACAAACACCGGAAAGCGATGGCTAGATTTAACAAATGATTACATTTTGCCACATTCGTGTAATCTGTTTTTTAGATATTTGGCATGAAGCATTTTAAATTAATTACAATGTATTGAAATCCTTTTGGGTGAAATGATATGATGTGTTGCATTTGCCTTAAAATACTCCAGCATAAAAGAAAAAAGAAAAAAGAAAAGAAAAGAAAACAGAAAAAGAAAGAAAAAGCGAAAAAAGAAAAAAAAATACTCCAGCAAAGGAAAATTAAATGTGTGTGGGAGTGTGGGATGGGATGGGGGGTGGGCAAAGAACAGCCAAAGTGTTGCTAATTGTGGACAAGAGGTTCATTTTACTATTCTGTTTTGGGGATGCTTGAAATTTTTCCTCATAAAAAGCTAAAAGTTGTCAAACTACAGACATCATGATAAATTGTGCCCAAACACTGAGATGTACATCTCTATAAAAGAAGACAATTTCCAGCTTAATCACATTATTATCAGACCTAACAACACTAATAATTCCTTGAAATAGATTAAGACACAGTCTGTACTCCATTTCCCCCAGAATTTCCAAAACTGGTTTTTATTGCTACTCTAGTCAATTCGCAGATCAGCGTCCTCGGCAGGATTTGAGTGGTTTCCCACCAGCGTGGGTTACCGACCCAGGCACTAAAAAGGAAATAGTACAGGGATGGATCTGTTACCCGACGCTCCCCGGCTGCCCGGCCCTGGGTCCAGAAGACGGTTTCCAGTGTCCCCCTGGGGGAACGGGGGCTCCGAGGAGCAGGGTCATCCGTCACGGGGACGCCCCGAGAGGCCGCGCCCGGGCCCCGCGAGGACCCCCGGCCACCCCCGGGACGCGGCCGAGCCCAGGCGCCCGGAGCGGGGGGAGCCAGGCCGCCAGCCGGGCTGCGCGCGGGCGTGTCCGGGGGGCGCGGGGCCCCAGCGCCGGAAAGGTCAGGCGGGACGGACGGACGGCCGGACGGCCGCCTGGGTCCCCGCGGACGGCGCTGCGCCTCCAGCCCGCCTCTGCCCCGCCGCTGCCCCGCCCGGGAGGCCGCCTGCGATCCGGGGAGCTTTGCACCTCCCCATTTAGCAGCGCCACTGCGCGGGGTCACCCCGAGTGACCGCGGGACGCGGGTGTGGGCGCCGGGCCTCGGGCCGCCCGCCCTGCGCTGGCTCCGGCCTCCGGGCCTCAGTTTCCTCTGCAGCTCCCGGCGCAGGACTCGCCTGTTGAATGGTAAACATTGACCATTTACAGCGTGTGCGGCTTTGTGCATTCCGCGCACTGGATGTGTTCCCACGGCGCACGTGATACACCTGAACATACCAGGACGCACTCTGTGCCATGTCGTACACGACACACACCATCTTATGTATTATCAATAGTAAATGTTTATTTAACTATGTATTACATAACATTATATATCTAAATAGTATATGCACTATAATGTTATGTATAATAGACATTATGTATTATATTGTAAATAGTACATGTTTATTTAACTATATTGCATACACCACATTTATATATTTATAAATATATATATTTTATATATTTATAAATATATATTTAATATATTTATATATTTATAAATTTAAATATATAGTATATGTTTTAAATATACTACAATAAATATTATATACTATATATTTGTTATACATTATAAGATATTATGATGTGTTATATACTATAATAGACTACATTATTTATAACATAATTATGTATCCCATCTATTATATACACTATTATTTTCAGATAGATTTAATGAATAAAATATAGACTGAAATAGCACAAAAAATTAACTCACGTTTCAAAGATTATGTGGCTGAGAAGTCACCCCTCCCACCAAAAAAGAAAGGAAAAGCGCTGTAGCATTAAATTGAACGGTTTCATCTGGAAAGAGTGAGACAGTGAACGAGTGACGCGGCTCTCGAGCCCCACCCGTCGGCCTGGAGCTGACAGCAGCCTGGCGGTGAAGGCTGGGTGGCCTTGGCTCCTGTTTTCCAGACAGTAATTCCATTCTCTCCATTGCACGGGCGCCCCTTCACTCACATGTGTATATTTAATAAATATTGTTTAATGAAGTCGTGGGTGGAGAGGGCGGGCCGCATCTGGCAGACAGCGAGGGGCTTGGTGACTAAGTGTCGTGAGCCCCTGTTTCAGGCGAGGTCCTGTCTCGGGAGCTTTAGGGACCAGCATATTAATTTCATTTCCTCCTGATGGCCAGCTCGCAACACACGTGCTCTTATTTTCCTCCTTCATAGAGGAAGCCACATGTATCAAATCTTATCAGATCACACAGCAGTTCAAAACCTCCCTGTGGTTCCCATGCAATGAAATATTTCAGACAGGCGCACACCCAAAATAGCCCGAACAATATAAAGAGCACCCACAAGTCAGCCACCCAGTCCAAGAAATACAAACATCATAGAAACACACTGTGTGCTCACCAATCTCCAAATTCCTAAGTTCCCTCTCAAGAAGCCACTATCCCAAATGAGATGTTTCATTCTTTTTAAAAATACTTTTGCTACATGTGTGCGAATGCAAACAGCCAGTGTCACCTGCATGTTTTAAGGAGTTGTGTAAATAGTGTCCTGCTCTCCCTGGCCTCCTGCAGCTCCACATGGTTTAGGAGGTTCACCTGTGTCGGTACATGTGTCTCACCTTCTTTCCTTTGCAAAATGTTTACTATTCTAGCGTAACGTGGGCATACAGTATGTTCTGGACCAACAGCCGTATTTCATGGATTCTCTCTCCTGGTGGTGGTTGTGTCAGTTTGCTCTGCTACTGTGATGTTATAAACAGGGGTGCAAAAAATATTCTTCTCCATGTTGCTTTGTGATAAGGGGGACGGTTTCTCGGCAGTCTCAGCCTGAAAGTGAAATCCCTGCTCGTAAGACAGGAGAACAGCAGCTTTCCTAGATATTGTCGCATTGCCCTCCAAAGGGGCTGTGCCTGGCATTGTCTCATTTTTATTTTTGGAGTTCCACGATCTCTTTGGGAACCTGAAGAAAGCCGTGGAGACTTGTGCTGTCCGGGACGGAAGCCGCTCACCACAGGTGGCTGCTGGCTGGTTCCAACCGAGGTGTGTGGTGAGTGGAAAACCCACAGCGGATTCCAAAGAAGTCTATGGAAAACAAAATGTGAGATAGCTCATCGATAATTCTCGACATCAATTACATGTTGACATGGTAATATTTGGATTTATTGAGTGAAATAAAGCATATTATAAAATTATGTTTCTTTTTTAAGAGTGGAAGCGCACACACACGATGCCACAGGTGACCTTGTGCGTCACAGATCCCGCCGGAGGTCGCCCGTGTGTCTCCCCAGGAGTCTGGAGCCACAGGCTAAGAATCGCTGCTTTCTCCCTCCCCAGCCGGCTGCCCACCAGGGCTCCCGTCCCGCCCTCTCTTCACCTCATTCTCTCTCACCTGGACCATCGTCCCAGCCCCCTTGGGGCCTCTCATAACCCCAAAAGCGTCTTTGTCACCCTCGGAGATGACCCAGTGCTCTCCCTCCTCAGAACTCCCCCACGACCCCCCACCCCAGCCTGTCATTCAAAGCCCCTGTGGACTGGCTGGTGGACCCTCCAGCCTTGGCCGTGGGTGCCTTGCCACCTCCTGCATCCCTCCCTCTTCTGCTACTTGGGGCACCCTGTCCTGTTCCTGTCCCAGGAAACTCAACCCTCCCTCCTCCCTTGGGACTCCCCAGCCCTGGTGGCCTCCTCTGGGCCCCCACCGCCCTGGACTGCCAGGCCCCCCGCCCCAGAGGAAACACGCAGATGTGCCTGGCCCCTCCCCTCCTCTAGAGCCTGCATGGCTCCCCATTGCCCTCTGGATCAGGATAGAGTCCAAGCTCCTCAGCATGGACTCTGAACCCTCCCGGAGCCAGCACCTGCTCCCTCGTGTCTCCCACCCCCCCGTCTCCCCAACACTGTGAGCACACGAAGGACTCACAGCATCTGCTGGGCTCACTCGCTCTCAGGAGATGGGTGTGGAAAGAGGGGATGGCTGGCTGGCCGAGCAAAGTGGGTTTGCAATGGCCCCGTAAATTCCCTGTGATTAACAATCATTACAGCCAGCATTTACTGAACCCTGCATCTTACCAGCCCCCGTGCTAAGCCTCACAGCAGCCCGGGGCACTGGCTCCTGTTACGAGCTCCACTGGACAGTCAAGGAAAGGGAGACCAGCTGGAATTAAGGCTCTTGCCCCACGCCCCACTGGGGGCTGGGGCTGGAGGACCTCAGGCTCCCATTCCCTCTTCTACTAGTGGGTGTTTGTGGACCTAAGTCACAGGTGCTGACTCCTCTGGTTTCTCTTCAAATTCAACAACCGTTTCCTTGGCCTTCCATATGCCAAGCTCTGAGCTGGGGCCACACAAAGGAGATGAGCAGACAGATTCCACGGGTGACCTGGAGGGGTCTGGAGGGCTCCGCGGACAAAGATGCAGACACCCATAAAAGAGGATGTTACGTGTTATTACAGGGTGTCAGAGGGAGCCCAGAGACGGCTCCCACCAGCCCTGGTGGGACTGAGGGTGGGGGGAGAAGAAGCAGGAAAAGAGGCTAGCCATGACTGGCATTCAAAGTAAAACAAGGAGATTACTAAACAGCTATTAAGCTCCTACCCGGCTATTGTGTGTCTAGTACTGCTGCAGGCTCTGGGGACACAGCAGGGAGCAAACCCAACAAACCCCCTGCCTGTAGAGAAACAGAAATAGATTAGTGGTTGCCTAAGGCTTGGGAGGATGAGAACACTGGAGAGTGATGGCTAAAGGGTTCCTTTATGGGCACAAGGAAAATGCTCTAAAGTCGATTGTGGTGGTGGCTGCACAGTTCTGTGACTGAACCAAAAGCCATTGAACTGTGCATTACAGTGGGTGAATTGTATGGCGTTCCGGTTTGCTAGAGCTGCCAGCATGCAATATATCTGAAATGGGTTGGCTTTTACAATGGAGATTTATTAACTTACAATTACGTTCTAAGGCTGTGAAATGTCCAACTCAAGGCACCAAGAGGATGACACCTGGACTCTGAAGACAGGCTGCAGGCATCTGGGGCTCCTCTGTCACATGGGAAGGCACATGGCAGTGTCTGCTGGTCCTTCTCTCCTGGGTTTCATTGCTTTCAGCTCCTGGCTGCTCTGTCTTTCAGCTTCTCTGGATGCTTCTCTGAATTTCGTCTCTTGGCTTTTTCTGTGTGTCTGTTATCCTCTCATAAATGACTCCAGTAAGTGGATTAAGACCCACCTTGATGGGTTGGGTCACATCTCAATTGAAACAACCAAACCAAAATGTCCCACCCACAATAGGTCTGTACCCACAGGAATTGAGTAAAAGAACTTGCCTTTTTTGGGGTATGTAACAGCTTCAAACCACCACATATGGTATGTAAATTATATCTCAATAGAGCTGTTTTTTTTTTAAAAATCCCTGCCCTCAAAGAGTCTGTATTTGAGTGAGATCCTGCTGTTCCCTGATGTGCTGGCTGTGCAGATCCTTTTTATCACCCCCTCCCTGTGGGGAGCAAAACTATTATCAGCAATAACCACCTAATGGTCATCATTATCTTTTTCTTGATTTTTTTTTTTTTTTACATTTTCTTGTGGTAAAACATACATAGCACAAAATTTATCATTTGTTATTAACAAAAAAGACAATTTTAATACAAGGGAAGAATGCATGAAATGGGCCATTTTAATCCCTGTTAAGTGTACGATTCAGTGGCATTAAGTACAGTGTTATGCCACCATCACTACCATTTCTAGAATTCTTCATCATCCCAAAGAAAAACTCTGTTCCCATTAAGTGATAACTTCCCATTCCATTCCCTATTGCCCTTGGTGCCTGGCCACCTTTAATTTGCATTCTGTCTCTGAATTTGCCTACTCTAAATATTTCATGCAAATGGAATCATTCAATATTTGTCCTTTGTGTCTGGCTTTTTTCACTCAACATAATGCCTTCAAGGCTCACCCTTGTTGTATGTACCAGCCCCCCATCCTTTTTATGGCTGGATAATATTCCCCTGTACAGATATTATGCCACACTTTGTTTGTCCATGCGTGTATCTATGAACACAGGTTGTTTCTACCTTTTGGCTATCGTGAATAATGCTACTGTGAACATTGGTGTACAAGTATCTGAGTCCCCATTTTCAATTTTGGGGGATATACACCTAGAAGTGGAATTGTAAAATGTTATGGTAATTCTGTTTAGCTTTTTGAGGTGCCATCAAACTGTTTTCCACATTGCCTGCAACATTTTACCTCCCCACCAGCAATGCATCAGGGATTTGATTTTTTCTTCTTTTAGTTTGAAAACATTGAACAGTTTAAAAGAATACATTTCAGTTTCAGAGATATCCATTCAAATTCAGTAAATTTTTCAGGTAGGAATTAAAATTTGCACTTACCAAATAAAAATATTATAACTTGTGGGTCACAGTCTGTTTCACTTTTTTAAACTTTAAGCATGAATAAAAAGCTTCCAGTGTTCACACAGAAGGGCAGAACTGAAAGCTCTATTTCTTCATTTTTTTAAATCACTGTGTTATCAATGTTTATTTTGAAACTACTGCTTTTTAAAAAGCAGGATGTGGTGATGAATGCACAACTATGTGATGATACTGTGAGCCATTGATTGTATACTTTGGATAGATTGTATGGTGTGCGAATATATCTCAATAAAATTGCATTAAAAATAATAATGGGGAAAAAGAAAGGTAACAAGATAAGGTTACAGTGGCTAAGAGATTTCAAGTAGAGTTGAGAGGCTATCCTGGAGGTTTCTCTTATGCAAGCTCCAGCTAGACATCCCAAATGGCCACAGTATGCCATGCTCTTACCAACAGTAGTCCCAAAATACCTAGGTCCCTATCTGAAACCCTATTAAAGTTTCACTCACTAAGTTTATTTTTCAGATACTTAAATCCCCCAGAGTGTTCCTATGCCAGATAAGTCCCAAAACCCAGGGGCAACAGCCTCTTCAAGAACTTCAACCAGATGTATCCCCCTTCCCCATAATGTCAACACCCCTTTTCAATATGAACAAGTTAGGGTGGTCATTGCCCAGATATCCCCAAAGATTGAGACAGTGCTCAAACAAGAGAGAGGGGTAGCAACTGACAAGATAGGATTTAACAAAGGATTATGAACACCGAATCTTTATATAATTTTTTAAAAGTTTCTAAGGTACTAGAATAGCTAGAAGGAAATAACTGACATGGTGGATTTTGTCAAATGCTTTTTCAGCATTTATTGAGATGATCATTTGATTTTTCTCTTTTGATTTGTAAGTGTACTGTAATACATTGATTGATTTTCTTATGTTGAACCATCCTTGCATGCCTGGAATGAACCCCACTTGGTCATGGTGTATTTTTTTAATGTGTCTTTGGATTCGATTTGCAAGTAGTTTGTTGAGAATTTTTTCATCTATATTCATTAGGGGGTTTGGCCTGTAGTTTTCCTTTCTTGTAGCATCTTTGCCTGGTTTTTGTATTAGATGATGTTAGCTTCATAAAATGAGTTAGGTAGTGTTCCATTTTCTTCAATGTTTTGAAAGATTTTAAGTAAGATTGGTATCAGTTCTTTTTGGAAAGTTTGGTAGAATTCTGCCTGGCCCTGGGCATTTATTTGTGGGAAGCTTTTTGATGACTGATTGGATCTCTTTGCTTGTGATGGGTTGGTTGAGGTTTTCTATTTCTTCTCTGGTCAGTCTAGGTTTTTCATATGTTTCCAGGAAATTGTCCGTTTCCTCTACGTTATCCAGTTTGTTGGCATACAGTTGTTCACAGGACCCTCTCACAATTTTTTTTTAATTTCTTTGGGATCCACAGTGATGTCACCTTTCTCATTCATTATTTTGTTTATATGGGTCCTCTCTCTTTTTGACTTTGTCAGTCTAGCTAGGGGCTTGTCAATTTTATTGATCTCCAAGAACCAACTCTTGGTGTTATTTATTCTTTCTATTTTTTTGTTCTCTATGTCATTTATTTCTGCTTTAATCCTTGTTATTTCTTTTCTTCTACTTGGTTTAGGATTGGTTTGCTGTTCATTTTCTAGCTTCTTCAGTTGATCCATTAGTTCTTTGATTTTAGCTCTTTCTTCCTTTTTAATGTATGCATTTAGTGCTATAAATTTCCCCCTCAGTACCACTTTTGCTGCATCCCATAGGCTTTGATATGTTGTGTTTTCATTTTCATTCATCTCTATATATTTAGCAATTTCTCTTGCTATTTCTTCTTTAACCCACTGATTGTTGAGGAGTGTGTTGTTTAACCTCCAGGTATTTGTGAATTTTCTAAGTCTCTGATGGTTATTGGTTTCTAATTGTATTCCATTGTGATCAGAGAATGTGCTTTGAATAATTTCAATTTTTTAAAATTTATTGAGGCTTGTTTTATGTCCCAGTATATGATCTATTCTGGAGAAAGTTCTGTGAGCACTAGAGAAGAATGTGTGTCCTGGTGATTTGGGATGCAATGTTCTATATATGTCTGTTAACTCCAATTCATTTATCAGATTGTTTAGGTTTTCAGTTTCCGTATTGGTCTTCTGTCTGGTTGATCTGTCTATAGGAGAGAGTGATGTGTTGAAGTCTCCCACAATTATTGTGGAAATATCCACATTGCTTCCTTTAGTTTTGCCAGTGTTTGTCTTATGTATTTTGTGGCACCTTGATTGGGTGCATAAACATTTATAATTGTTATTTCTTCTTGCTGAATTGCCCCTTTTATTAGTATGTAGTGGCCTTCTTTATCTCTTATAACATCCTTGCATTTAAAGTCTGTTTTATCTGAGATTAATATTGCTACTCCTGCTTTCTTTTGGCTGTAGCTTGCATGAAATATTTTTTTCCATCCTTTCACTTTCAATTTCTTTGTGTCCCTGTGTCTAAGATGAATCTCTTATATACAACATACTGATGGTTCATTTCTTTGATCCATTCTGCCAATCTATATCTTTTAATTGGAGTTTTTAATCAATTTACATTCAATGTTATTACCGTGAAGGCCATCCTATCCTTTGGTTTATGTTTGTCAGACATACTTTTTCCCTCTCTCTCTTAATTTCCTTTAACATACCCATACTGAATCTGTTTAGTACTGAACCTTTCTACATCTCTCTCTCTCCTTTCTTTGTTTCTCTGTTGTTAGGGTTCCCATTAGTATCTCAAGTAGGCCAGGTCTCCTGTTAGCAAATTCTCTCAGCATTTGTCTGTCTGTGAAAAATTGAAACTCTCCCTCTAATTTGAAGGAGAGCTTTGCTAGATAAAGAATTCTTAGTTGGCAATTTCTCTCACTTAGAATTTGAAAAATTTCATGCCACTGCCTTCTCGCCTCCATGGTGGCTGCTGAGTAGCCACTACTTAGTCTTACGCTGTTTCCTTTGTAAGTGGTGAATTGGTTTTCTCTTGCTGCTTTCAGAACTTGCTCCTTCTCTTCAGTATTTGGCAATCTGATCAGAATATGTCTCAGAGTGGGTTTATTTGGATTTATTCTATTTGGAGTTCACTGGGCATTTATAATTTGTGTATATATGGTGTTTAGAAGATTTGGGAAGGTTTCCCCAACAATTTTTTTGAATACTTTTTCTAGACCTTTACCCCTCTCGTCCCCTTCTGGAACACCAATGAGTCTTATATTTGGATGTTTTATATTATCTATAATATCCCTGAGGTCCATTTCAATTTTTACAATTTTTTCCCCATTCTTTCTTTTGTCCTTTCATTTTCCATTTTGTGGTCCTCAAGGTCGCTGATTCATTGTTCAGCTTCCTCTAGTCTTGTACTATGAGTATCCAGAATCTTTTTAATTTGGTCCACAGTTTCTTTTATTTCCATAAGATCATCTATTTTTTTATTTACTCTTGCAATTTCTTCTTTATGCTCTTCTAAGGTCTTCTTCATGTCCTTCATATCCTGTGCCATGCTCTCATTGTTTGTCTTTGGTTCTTTGATTAATTGCTCCAAGTACTGTGTCTCCTCTGATCTTTTGATTTGGTTGTTTGGGTTTGGGTTATCCATGTCATCTGGTTTTTTCATATGCTTTAAAATTTTCCATTGTTTTTGGCCTCTTGGCATCTGCTTAACTTGATAGGATTCTTTTAGTATATGTAGACTGATTCAAACACTTATCTCTAATTTGTCAGATCTACAGCTTGGTGGAGTACTCTTTCTCTAATTAACCAGCAGGTGGCATCCACGAGCCACCTGTTCCCCTCAAGCCAGTTCTCTCCCACTTTGTGGTGAGTGGGGGAGTGAGTCTTGTGGGGTCCAATTGGTGTACCAAGCTTGCCTGTGTAGTTGGTGCTGCCTGCCCTGCATATGGGGTGTGTGTCTGAGTGGTTAGAGAGGGAGGGCGGCTTTAATAATCAAATCTCCCAGGTATTCCTGGAGATTTAAAGCTGTTGCAATAGTCCAATCCTTCAGTTCAGTCTCACCACAGTTTTTCTCTGCTGCTGCCCCACAAGTCCTTGGTATTGGTGTGTGGTCCCTGGGACTTGTGAGTGGGTCCCTCTTCCAAGCCGTGCCCTCCTAGGGCCTCTGCTGAGGGAAGACTGTGCTACATCACAGGTGAGCGCCGTCCCCCAATGGAAGTTCTGGGCCGCAGAGCTGTGTAGGGGCATTCCCAGTCTGCTGAAAAGATGGCTGAATGAGGCGTGTTAATTTCTCCCTTTTCACACAGCTCTGCCTTCCCAGCTCTGGAACAATCAGCTGTGGATGTGCTAAAGGCTATTGTCCATGCCCAATGTTGTGGTGTGTACGCGTGTTGTTGGAAACACTTCCGGTCACTCTGGGTTGATTGGCGCTGCTCTGGGCTGTGGTGCTGGCACTGGGCAGGAGTGTTCCCAGCCCACTGGGAAGATGGCTGTAGGGGGATGCCCCCTTTTTCTTGGGGAGTTGTGGTGTTTAGCGGATTTTCTCAGCCACTAGACTTATTGCTTTGTCTCTCAGAGCTCTCTTAGCTCTGCTCTTTCCTGGGCCCAATTGCAAGTCTTTGAGGCTTTCTGTAATGGGCTTCTTAGAGTAATTGTTTAGAAAAGAAAAAAAAAAAAAAGGAGGGCCCTCCTTGCAGATCTAATAGGCTATTGAAATGCTAAGAGACAAGGAGATTAGGGTCATTACAGAACAATCAAGAAACAGAGAACCCGGCTCTTCAGATAAGGGACCTCACCCTCTGGATTTGCATATGAGCCTCATTCTGTTTGAGCCCTGTCCTTCTCCGTTTTATGTTCACCAGAACTCCAAAAAGACTCTTTTTGGGTTGTTTTTTTTTTTTTGCTGTTTTGGGTAGCCCTATCTCCTCTCCATCAGGCTGACTGCTCCTGGATTCTCTGGTGTCTGGTCTCAGTCTGTCTATGTTTGGAGTTTGCATCACAGTCTGAGCTTTCAGTCAGAGCCACAACTGCAGTTCTCCCTCCTGGTTCCCAGCACCAACGGCCCCTCCTCCCACGGGACTGGAGGGAGGGGCATGGGTCTCCTGGCCACAATAACTTACAGATTTCACTGATCTCAGCTCTTCCATGCATTCGTGAGTGTTGTATGAAGTATGCCCAAAGTCAAATTTCTCTGTGGTGTCCGGTCCACACAGTTCCTGGCTTTCTACCTACTGCCCTGGAGGAGTAACTAAAACCCACACCTCACCACTCCACCGTCTTGCCCCGCCCCCCGACATGGTGGAACTGTAACATGCTTCGAAATTTGCTCTCTAACTACTTGTTAAATCATACTTTGAAAGTTATCACTTCTCTGTATATGTTATATTTCACAATAAAAGTGTAAAAATAGTAATAACAACAGCAGCAGGAATGGAGAACATCACGACAGTTGGAGACACAAGCTGCTGCAGAGGTGAACTTGATCAATCCTAAACGCTCAGGAGCTTAATGCTCAAACTGAAAGTGTGTAGCTGGGCCTGAGTGTGTTGGGGCCAACTGTGAAACAAGTTCTCTGAATTAACTTCCACATACAGTGTAATGTTCATTAAAGGATAATAAAATGTGCTAATTTGAGGCTTACACACAGATGTTATTAAAACTCTTCAGCAAGTGGCAGAGAGATTCCAAAAGGAGCCGAGAGGTCACTCTGGTGGGCACTCTTACACACAATATAGACAACCCTTTTTAGGTTCTAATGAATTGGGGTAGCTGGTGGTGGATACCTGAAACTATCAAACTACAACCCAGAACCCATAAATCTTGAAGACAATTGTATAAAAATGTGGCTTAGACAAGAGGCAAGATGGCGGCATAGAGAGGAGTGGAAGCTAAGCAGTCCCTCTGGAACAACTACAAAAAACCAGAAACAACTAGTAAATAATCCAGAATAACTGCGGGGGGACAAACGAGACCATCCACTCATCATACACCAACCTGAATTGGGAGGAATGCCCGAGAACACAGCATAAAATCTGTAAGTAAAACCTGTGGAACCCGGTCGGAAGACCCCCTCCCCCATAGCCCGAGCTGCGGAGCCTCGTGGTGCCAGAGAGAAGCTCTCTCCCAGCAAGCGAATATAGCTCAGCTGAGCTCCAACTGGGGTTTTAAGTAGCGAGTGTGAACTGCTCACTACAGGTACACAGCCCCAAAAAACAGACAGAGGCTTTGGGTGACGACTGACCTGGGAGAGCCAGAGGGTCGCCTTGACTGGGTCTGAAGGGGACTATCTGTTTCTTTTTCGGCTCAGTGGAGAAAGCCCCAGTCATTTTCAGTTTCCAGGGCTGTGACTCGGGGAAGGGTGGAGACAGCACAAGCAGAGAGCGAGACCATTGAAATGCTAATGACCACCACCTGGGGGTCTGTCTTCTCTAGGAGGAAAGGGGTGGGGCCCTCTCCATTCAGAACCAGACCCCAGAGCCTGGGGGAACACGGCCACACCTCCTCACACCAGTCAAGAATTATAGGCTAACAGGCGTCACCTGCTGGGCAGAAAAAGCACAGTGACCCAAGGCATCAAAGGGTGGAGCAATTTTCTAAGACACACCCACAGGGAAACCAGATACTGAATATTTCTTCCCTCTGTTCTGGTCTGGGAAAACCTGATTTGGATAAACAAGGAAACCATGACTAGACAACAGAAAATTACAACCTACACTAAGAAAAACAAAATTATGGCCCAGTCAAAGGAACAAACGTACACTTCAACTGAGATACAGGAATTTAAACAACTAATGCTAAATCAATTCAAAAAGTTTAGAGAAGATATTGCAAAAGAGATAGAGGCTGTAAAGGAAGCACTGGACCTGTATACAGCAGAAATCAAAAGTTCGAAAAACCTACTGGTAGAATCTGTGGAAATGAAAGGCACAACACAAGAGATGAAAGACACAATGGAAACATACAACAACAGATCTCAAGAGGCAGAAGAAAACACTCAGGAACTGGAGAACAAAACACCTGAAAGCCTATACACAAAGGAGCAGATGGAGAAAAGAATGAAAAAATATGAGCAACGTCTCCGGGAACTCAAAGATGAAACAAAGTACAATAATGTACGTATCATTGGTGTCCCAGAAGGAGAAGAGAGGGGAAAGGGGGCAGAAGCAATAATAGAGGAAATAATTAATGAAAATTTCCCATCTCTTAAGAAAGACATAAAATTACAGATCCAAGAAGCGCAGCGTACTCCAAACAGAAGAGATATGAATAGGCCTACGCCAAGACACTTAATAATCAGATTATCAAATGTCAAAGACAAAGAGAGAATCCTGAAAGCAGCAAGAGAAAAGCAATCCATTACATACAAAGGAAGCTTAATAAGACTATGTGCGGATCTCTCAGTAGAAACCATGGAGGCAAGAAGGAAGTGGTGTGATATGTTTAAGATACTGAAAGAGAAAAACCACCAACCAAGAATCCTGTATCCAGCAAAGCTGTCCTTCAAATATGAGGGAGAGCTCAAAATATTTTCTGACAAACAGACAATGAGAGACTTTGTGAACAAGATACCTGCCCTACAGGAAATACTAAAGGGAGCACTACAGGGTGATAGAAGACAGGAGTGTGTGGTTTGGAACACAATTTTGGGAGATGGTAGCACAACAATGTAAGTACACTGAACAAAGGTAACTATGAATACGGTTGAGAGAGGAAGATGGGGAGCATGTGAGACACCACAAGAAAGGAGGAAAGATAATGACTGGGACTGTGTAACTTGGTGAAATCTAGAGTATTCAACAATTGTGATAAAATGTACAAATATGTTCTTTTACGAGGGAGAACAAGCAAATGTCAACCTTGCAAGGTGTTAAAAATGGGGAGGCATTGGGGGAGGGATGCAATCAGCATAAACTAGAGACTGTAACTAATAGAATCATTGTATTATGCTTCCTTTAATGTAACAAAGGTGATATACTAAGGTAAATGCAGATAAGAGGGGGGGATAGGAGAGGCATGTTAGACACTTGACATTGGTGGTATTGTCTGATTCTTTATGGTGGGTAATGTCCATGATCAACTGTACAAATACTAGAAATCACTTCATGAACCAGAACAAATGTATGACAATACAATTAGAAGTTAATAATAGAGGGGCATATAGGAAAGAACTATATACCTATTACAAACTATATACTACAGTTAGTAGTATTTCAACATTTTTTCATAAATAGTAACAAACGTACTATATCAATACTAGGAGTCAACAATTGAGAGGGGTTGGTTAGGGATAGGGGAGGATTAGAGTTTCCTTTTCTTTTTTTCTTTTTTCATCTTTCACTTTATTTCTTGTCTGGAGTAACGAAAAGTTTCTAAAAATTGAACAAAAATTAAGTGTGATGGATGCACAGCTGTATGAGGGTACCCAGGGGCAAGTGATTGTACACTTTGGATCTTTGGATAATTGTATGGTATCTGAACAATCTCAATAAAAATGAAAAAAAAAAAATGTGGCTTATGAGGAGGGACAGTGGGTCTGGGGGGCCATAGGGATCACACTCCCGTTTGTCTAGTTTGTGGATGGATGAGTGGAAAGGTGGGGGAAGGAAACAAACAAACAAACAAACAAACAGACAAGGGTACCCAGTGTTCCTTTTACTTTAGTTGTTCCTTTTCACTTTAATTATTATTCTGGTTATTTTTGTGTGTGTGGTAATGAGGGTGTCAGGGATTGATTTAGGTGATGAATGTACAACTATGTAATGGTACTGTGAACAATCGAAAGTGCGATCTGTTTTGTATGACTGCGTGGTATATGAATATATCTCAATAAAATGCGTATTAAAAAAAAAAAGAAAACTCTACAGCAACTGCAGCAAATGTTTAGAACTCAGACCAACAGAAGATTTTTGTTTTTCCGGGAGTTGTGTTTTACCACTGACATTCTTTGGAATGGCTGGCACTTGGTGAAATGAAAAGTAGAATGAATTATGGTGGGTTTTATTATTGTTTTTTATATTCTCTGCAGACAACACTCCCCTTAGGGTTGGTCTCTGGGGCAGCCCTTGCTGACAGCCTAGTCTACACCCCAATTGATTGGCAGAAATTAGGAAGTGGGGGCATGTGGGAGAGGAGGCTCGCTCAGGCACTGCAGGTGGGGTGTCCACTCGTGTGAGGTTCACAGGAAACAAAGGGCCCAGGTCTCAGGAGTTGTCTCCTGGTGCACACTCCCGGGGAATGTTCCCACAAGCCTGCTTGGAACTGAATTGGGAAATCCTTTGCAGCGCTGGGAGCCTGGTGGGGACCGGATGTCCACCCACATACGCCGGTTCCCCTCCATCTGTCCTCCAGGTGTTCTCTCTGCCCAGGCGGCTGGCCCTTCCCACTGATCACCTGGGCTCCATCTGGCTTCTGCTTGGGTTCAGGGTGGGTGGGAGCAGGGGCGCTCCCCAGGCCCTCTCCCTGCCAGGAAGCCGTTTGGCGGTGGCAAGGGTCAATGACCGCAAAGTGCTATGAATTGAGGAGTGTGCTTGAAGTGGTTCTCTACAACTGAATCCAAAAACATGAAAAATCATAAGAAAACAAAATGTGGCTAAGGCATATCACATTGACTGGTTGTAATAATGAGACACAAGGAGCGGAGCTTGCACAGGGACTGGTAAGGAGTAAGCCGTCAATAAATGTAACTCATTATTTAATAGTGACTTAATAAGTGTGGTGACTAAAAGCCTGAGCTCTGGAGCCACTTCCTAGCCTTGGGCAAATAACTACAGCTCTCTGTGCTTCAGTGCCCTCATCTGCAAGAAGGAGCTAACAGCATATACTGCACAGCCTTGTGTTATCACACGTGGAGGCAAATGGCTTAATACACATGTATCAGTTGCTATTGCTGCGTAACAAATTGCCCCAAGACTTAGGGGCTAAAATGACACATATTTACCCTCTCACCACTTCTGTGAATCGAGAGCCCTGGTGCAAGTTAGCTGGGCTCTGTTTGAGGGTCTCTCACGAGGCTGGGGTCTCATCCAAAGGCTCGACTGGGGCAGGATCTGTTTCCAAGATCATGTGCATCGTGGTTAATAGATCCAATTTCCCGCAGGCCATGGGATCAAGGCCTCCCTCAGTTCTTGGCCATGTGGGCTTCTCCACAGGGTGCTCAGATCAGAGTGGAGAAGGAAAGGAGACGAGAGAGAGCCAGCAGGACAGAGGCCACGGATCTTGAGGGTGGTGTCCCCTCACTTATGCTAGGTTCTGTGGGCTGGAAGCGAGTCACTGGTTCCAGTCCATGTCAGCGGATCTCCAGGAGGGCAGATCACCAGGGACCATGTCAGACGCTGCCGACCGCAGACTAGGGTCCCTAGAATAAACAGCTCCAATCATCACGAGAGTGTCTGCTTCTGGCTGCCACCCTCCTGCTCACTGGACCAGACACCCATATTGACAGTCAGACAGTCGGACAGTCAGAGTGTCCTCACTGAAGCCTTCTCTGCTGCTTCCTCCTGTGGGACTGTGGGCAAGCCACCACGCCTTTCCGAGCCTCAGTTTCCTCCTCTGTAAAGTGGGGTGGGGCAGATTACAATCCTCACCTCTCCGTTTGTTGGACAATGAATTGCTGTGAACCTCCGCATGTTGGGGGCTGTGCTCTACTCGAGACATGATGATGAGCCACACATGGATGTTTACACTGTAGTGGTGGTGTGGGGTGGACAGTAAATTACACACACGAATAAATGAGAAGGAAACAGTGAGAAGGCGGCTTGATCCCTATTCATCAGGCGAGGAAAAACTCTCGGAGAAATGGTTCATCAGATGATTCCTCCAATCTGTTTTGGGCGCCCGCTGTGGGCAGGGCTCTGTTCTAGGAGCCAGGACCCGGTGGTAGACCACAGCGCAAGGCTTTACCCTGGTAGGGCGCATGTGCTGGTAGAATTGTCAGACTTGAAACAATTAAACAAGGAAACCAGCTGACTTTGATGGTGAGGGCTGTGAAGGAAACAAAGCAGGGAGAAGGGAGATCGCATTTGTTGTCTATGCTGTGTAACAAATTACTACAAATTGAACAGCTTAAAACAACATCCATTTGACAGCTCACAGTTTCCAAGGGTCAGGAGTTTGGGCCTGGCGTGACTGTGTCTCCTGCCCAGGGTCTTGCAGGGTGAAGTCAAGGCGTTGACTGCACCGCTGCTTTTCCATCTGGACCTCAGAGTCTTCTTCTAAGATTCCCAGGCTGTGGCAGGACTCGGGTGCTTGCGGTTACAAGACTGAGACCTGTTTCCTTGCTGGCTATCAGCTGGGGACTGCTCTCAGCTCCTGGAGGCTTCCCCTGTTCTTCACCAATTGGCTCCTCCACCTTCAAAGTGCAACAGAGAATCTCCATGTTGAATCTCTCTCAGCCTTGGGTCCGCCTGATTAGGTCAGGCCCACTGAGGATAATCTCCCTTGGCCAACACCAAGTGCTTTGTGGCCTTAATTACATCTGCAATATCCCTTCCCCGTAGAACCTAGAGCAGCATCTGACTGAATAATTGGGAGACGGCGTGTGTGCACCAGGGGCAGGAGTCCCAGGGTGCCAGCTTAGAGTTCTGCCCAGCATGGAGATCAACAGAGAGAGATGGGATGTGGGAGAACAGGGTGGGGAAGGAGCCTCCTGCACAGGACATTTAAGGGGAGGCCTGAAGTGAAGTGTGTGTATGGGGGGGCAGGGTGTTCTCATTCCAGGCAAAGAGAACTGCATGTCAAAAGCTGGGAGGCGAGAGAATGTACTGGTGTGGAGATTAAAAGGGCCGAGGCGTGTGAAGTGTCTGGCTCGGAACGGGTGTGATGATAAGTGGGAACTGCCATATTTTGCCCGTTTTTAGACCTCTGGAGGCCACCCAGCCCCCTCCCTGCCCCCTCCCGGTGGCCTGGGGCAGGTCACTGCCCCTCTCTGGCTCTGAGCCGCCTGGGGGGTGCCCCCCTCCCTCCTGGAGACCGAGGAGCGGGTTCGGGGAGGAGGGCACGGCCTGGGCAGAGGCCCGGCCATGGGACAGCGGGGAGGCCGGGCTCGGGAAGCTGGAGGAGCCGGGCGAGTGGCAGCAAATATTTATGGAGGGAGGGTTGGTGCCAGGCGCGGTGGGGGGTGCAGCGAGATAAGGGCAGGAGGCGGCGGGGACTTGGCCTCCAAAGCCGAATTCCAAACCGCCAGGGAGGCCTGGAACAGGGGCGCGAGGGGGCGGCTGGAGGAGGGCGGCGGGAAGGGGTGCAGGGAGCCTGGAAGGGAGGGTGTGGGCGCCGGGGCTGCCGTCCCTGGGCAGGTGACATTCCGTCCTGGAGCCTCGAAGCTGCAAAGAGCCGTCACAGCTCCGGCCCCACACGCGCAGCCCCTGGCTCATTTAGATCAAGCCTGGGCACCAACGACAACTCCGCAGCCCCCGGTTTCCCCGGCTGAGGTCGCGTCGCCCCCGGCCACCAGCCTTGCCCTGCTTCCCTTTTCCGTGGTTGCACCTGACCCCGAAACAGGTGGGCTTCAGCGGAGCGATAACATAGGGCTGGACTATAACCCCACGGATACATGAAATATCCAGGAGCCCACGGTGATATAAATAAGCGACTGAATAAATAGAAGAATTCCAAAGCAGTCACGTGGACTCTGCTCTCCGTGGAAGGTGGAGTTCCGTCTTCCTCCTTGGGTCACCGCAGTTTGGGAAGGAGGGACGGTAACTACAGGGGGAAGCAAACGCAGCCCCAGCGGGCGCGAGGTCAGCGTCCCCAGGGGACCGTCACCGGAGACCACGTGGCCCTGACCTGGTGGGCTGGAAGGGGCCTGTCCGCTGGGGTCTTCCCCCCCAGGACCCCTCAAAACTGTGTCTATTTGGATGTGGTTTAAAGGGGGAAATTTTAGGTTGCATATATGTTGTAAAGTAAAAGTAGAAAAAAACAACATAGGAGTGCACAACACAAACAGCGAACCCTATTCCAGACCATGGCGGGTTTAGGAGTACTTCACCCACTCCATGCCGGTCGATTCTGCACCCAGAGAGAAGCTGGAGGGAATCTGCTAAGACAGGAGACAGGTCTGTTTACTCTGCTGTAGGTATTTGTCAAAACTCATCAGATGGTAACATGTAAAATGCATGCATTTCACTGCTTTTAAGTTTTACCAAAGAAGCTTAAATAAATATCTAATGTGTAGTTACTGATATGCATACCTGAAGGGTTTAAGGATCAAGTGATGTTTGCAACTTGCTTTGAAATGCATCTAAAAGCAAGATGGATGAATGGATGGAAGGAATGAAGAATGGATGGACAGATGTAAGGAAGGATGGGTGGAAGGAAGGAAAGGATGGATGGAGGATGGAGGATGGATGGATGAAAGGATGTTTGGAGGAGGGAAGGATGGATGGAAGAAAGGAAGGATGGAAGGAAGGAAGGAAGGATGGAACGATGATGGATGGATGGAGGAAGAAAGGAAGGAAGGATGGATGGATGGAAGGATGGGTGGAGAAAGGAAGGAAGGAAGGACGGAAGGATGGCTGGAAAGATGGATGGAGGAAGGAAGGAGGAAAGAAGGAAGGAAGGAAGGATGATGGATGGATGGATGGAAAGATGGATGGAGGATGGAAGGAAGGAAGGAAGGATGATGGATGGATGCATGGAGGACAGAAGGATGGATGGATGGGTAGAAAGAAGGATGGAGGATGGAAGGAAGGAAGGACGATGGATGGATAGATGGAGGATGGAAGGATGGATGGAAGGAAGGAAGGATGAAAGGAAGGATGGATAGACACAGGTTCATTATGAAGCACATATAACAAAATGCTAATTGTAGAATCTTGGGGATGGGCATATAGGTGCTCACTTTACAAGTCTTTCCATTTGCTATGTTTGAAATTTAACTGTTAAAAGGAAAAAAAGGAAGTCAAATCCTGTCAGCCTCTGTATGGATCCCTTCAACGGCTCCCCACCTCCTGCAAGAAGAAGCCATAGTCCTCACCAGTCCTTCCCGATCTGCACCCCCTTTGTCCCTGGCCTCCTCTCCTGTCACTCCCTCCCTCACTCCCGTCCAGCCACGCTGCCCTCCCTGCTCTTTGAATGCACCAGTCCCATTCCCACCCCAGAACTTTTTCACCAGCTGCGCCCTCTCCTGGGGGCAGGTCCCCAGGTACCCACATGGCTCTCTCTGTCAGCTCCTGCTTCTAAGGGCCTGTGGTTCCCCTCCACCTTGTCCTGTATCATCTTCCTCCAAAGCATTTATCCCTCCTGAGATGCTTTACAATTTCCTTATGTATCATGCTTTCTTGTCTGTCTCCCCTTGCTAGAGTGGAAGCTCCCTGTGGGCAGGGCTTGGTGTCTGTTTCATTAACTGACAGGTAAGTAGCACCAAGGACAGTGCCCAGCACATAGCAGAGGCTCCATCAATATCTGTTGGATCAATGCCATGACGATATTTGTTCATCTGTGCCTCCCACCACAATATACACTCCAAGTGTGCAAGGACTCTATCCACTGCTGTTTCTCCAACCTCCAGCCCAGTTCTTTTCACACAGTAGGAGCTCAATACAGATCTTCAGGATGAATGAAAGACGGGAGGAAGGAGAACCATGAAGGGTTAAGAACACAACTGCAGGTCGTGTCTGGCTCTGCCATTTATTAGTCATGTGACCTGGGGCAAGTCAGTTCACATCTCAGGACTGGAGTTTCCTTCTCGGGGAAAGGAGCCTGGAGGGACCCTTTGGACATCACAGGTGGGGAAGTAAACGGCTGGGCCACTTTGGAAAACAGTTTGGCGGTTCCTCCAAAACAGTTAATCATAAACTTACTATAGGACCCAGCAATCTCACTCCTAGCTGTATGACCAAGAGAACTGAAAACAGGAACTCAAACAGAAACCTTACAGCGATGCCCATAGCAGCATTATTCACAATGACCAAAAGGTGGAAGCCACCGAGTGTCCATCAGCCAAGGAAGGGACAAGTGACGTGGGTCTCCCCATCCAGCGGAATATACTTCAGCCAAGAAAAGGACTGAGGTTCTGAAGCACATGACACCCAGGCTCACGGATGAACCCGGAAAACAGTATGCTAAGTGAGAAAAGCCAGATGCAAGCCATTTATACAAAACGTCCAGAAAAGGCAAATCCATAGAGACATAAAGTAGATTAGTGGTTGCCTGGAGCTAGGCATGGAAACAGGAAGTGACTGCAATTGAGCCAAATAAATTTTTGGGGGGGTGGATAAAGGAAATGCTCTAAAATTGGATTCTGGTGACAGTGCAAAACACAAAGTTACTAAAGCAACTGAATTTTTTCACTTAAAATGGGTGAATTCTACAGTATGTACATGATACCTCAATAAAGCTGTTTATGAAGAAAAAGGGGGGGGGGTCCCAACATACCACCTCTCTAACGGGGCTGTCGTGAGAATAAATGAGCAAATCCGTGAACACCACTTAGAGTTTCAATGCTCAATGAATGTACAGAACAGTGACAACTTTAGAAGCACAATTTAACAGTTAGAGAGCAAATTTCAAGGAATGGATGGGTTACAGTTCCACCATTTCAGTTATCTCCTTCCAGCTATCAGAATACCCTAACATCAACAAAAATGTAAATATATATATTTATATGAAGATTCAGTATTCGTAATCCTTTGTTAAATCCTATCTTGTCTGTTGTTACCCCTTCCTCTCATTTAATCACTTTCTTGATCTTCAGGGATGTCTAGGCAGTGACCACCTAAACTTGTTCATATTGAAAGGGGGTGTTGACATTGTGGGGAAGGGGTATGCATCTGGTTGTTGCTCTTAAAGAGGCTGTTGCCTCTGGGTTTTAGGACTTGTCAGGCATAGGGACACTGGTGGATTTAAGTTTCTGAAAAATAAACTTAGTGAGTGAAACTTTTATAGACTCTCAGGTAGGGACCTAGATATTTTGGTACTACTGTTGGTTAGGGCTTGGCATACTGTGGTCATTTGGGATATCTAGCTGGCGTGTGCATAAGAGAAACCTCCGGGATAGCCTCTTGACCCTGTTTTAAATCTCTTAGCCATTGAAACCTTATTTTGTTACCTTTCTTTTCCCCCTTTTGGTCAAGAAGACATTTTCAATCCCTCAATGACAAGGCCAGGCTCATTCCTGGGAGTCGTGTCCCATGTTGTCAAGGAGATTCACTCTCTGGGAGTCAAGCCCCACGTGGGGGGAGGGTAATTAATTTTATTTGCAGAGTTGGGCTTAAGAGAGAAAGGCCACATCTGATCAACAAAAGAGGTTCTCTGAAGTTGCCTCTCATAATTATAGGAAGGCTCAGCCTCCCATTTACAGCCCTAAGTTTCACAAGAACAAGCCTCAAGTCAAGAGCTTGATTTATTGAGTGGTGGATTCCTAATTTCACTTAAAGTATATTCTATTGCAAGATAAATAATCAGCATCTCACTGTATCTTCACTTAGTTGTATGATCAGCATCACTCTCAATTTAAAACAATTATCATAACACAAAACACTCCAAAGCTCCGATCACCCCCTAATCATTCATCCCTAGTATTAGTGTGGTGCTGGTAAGGTATTCCTATTAAATAGAGTCCATAATCTGTAATGCGTAGTATTTCCATATACCGCTCTGTTGTTAACTCTTTGTACCAGTGTCATACCTTAGAAGCGTATCATGCAGTCACTTATATTTGCAGTGTTGATATGTGTGTTACATGCCTTTAAACAGCCACTTTCTATCATGTTCACCTTCAATGCAGCACTGACACTTATAATTCCATTAACAAACCATCATCGCCCCTATTGATTCCCACACCTTTAGGTTCACCCTCATTATCATGTCTGTACATGTCAGGTTATCATTCCCCCTTCTCTAGCTTCTGTCTATCTCTAGGTCCCCTATATTCTACATTATAAAACACTGATTTACAATATCTCTCCTTTTCTGTATGGCTTCCTTCACTCAGCACTATGTCTTCAAGATTCATCTGTGTTGTTATATGTTTCAGGACCTCGTTCCTTCTTACTGCTGCATGGTATTCCACAGTATGTATATACTGCATTTTGTTTATCCACTTTTCTGTTGAAGTACACTTGGGTTGTTTCTTTCTCTTGAAAATTGTGAGCAGAGCTGCTATGAACATCGGGGTGCAAGTGTCTGTTCATGTCACTGTTTTCAGATCTTCTGTGTATATACATAGAAGTGGAATTCCCAGATTGTAGGGTAAATTCAGTATCTAGTTTTCTAAGGAAACACCAAACTGTCTTCCACAGTGGCTCTACCATTATATATTCCCACCAGCAGTGAATAAGAGTTCCAGTCTCTCCATATCCTCTCCAGCATTTGTAGTTTCCTTTTTGTTCAATGTAGTCATTCTTACTGATGTGAGATGATATTTCATGGTGGTTTTGATTTGCATTTCCCTAATAGCTAGTGAAGATGAACATTTTTTCATGTGTTTTTTAGCTGCTTGTATTTTCTCCTCTTTGGAAAAATGTCTTTTCATATCTTTTGCCCATTTTATAATTGGGCTGTCTGTACTATTGTCTTTGAGTTGTAGGATTTCTTTATATATGTAAGATATCAGTCTTTTGTCAGATACACGGTTTCCAAATATTTTCTCCCATTGTGTTGGCTGCCTCTTCACCTTTTTGACAAATTCCTTTGAGGTACAGAAACCTCTAAGTTTGAGGAGTTCCCATTTATCTATTTTTTTCTTTTGTTGCTTGTGCTTTGGGTGTAAAGTCTAAGAAGCTACCACCTAATATTAGGTCTTGAAGATGTTTCCCTACATTGTCTTCTAGGGGTTTTATGGTACTATCTTTTATATTTAGGTCTTTGATCCACTTGGAGTTAATTTTTGTGTAGTGTGTGAGGTAGGGGTCCTCTTTCATTCTTTTGGATATGGACATACCGTTTTCCCAGCCCAATTTGTTGAAGAGACTGTTCTGTCCCAGCTCAGTGGATTTGGGGTCTTATAAAAAATCAGTCGACCATAAATCTGGAGGTCTATTTC
Organism: Choloepus didactylus; assembly: GCF_015220235.1. Lineage (NCBI taxonomy): Eukaryota > Metazoa > Chordata > Mammalia > Pilosa > Megalonychidae > Choloepus > Choloepus didactylus. Next base: position 2,957,720 of record NC_051333.1, on the reverse strand, counting down.
CAAACTCTCAATTCAATTCCATAGATCAATGTCTGTCTTTGTGCCCATACAATGCTGTTTTGACCACTGTGGCTTTATAGTGGGCTTCAAAGTCTGGAAGTGTAAGTCCTCCCACTTTGTTCTTCTTTTTTAGAATGTTTTTGGCAATTTGAAGCCCCTTTCCCTTCCAAATAAATTTGATAACCAGCTTTTCAAAGTCTGCAAAGTAGGTTGTTGGAATTTCAATTGGAATTGCATTGAATCTGTAGATGAGTTTGGGTAGGATTGACATCTTAATGACATTTAGCCTTCCTATCCATGAACACAGAATATCTTTCCACCTCTTTAGGTCCCCTTTGATTTCTTTTAGTAAAGTTATGCAATTTTCTGTGTAGAACTCTTTTACATCCTTGGTTAAGTTTATTCCCAGGTGCTTGATTTTTTTAGTTGCTATTGTGAATGGAATCTTTTTCTTGAGCATCTCTTCAGTTAGACCATCTGTAGTGTAAAGGAACATTAGTTGACTTATGTGCATTAATATTGTATCCTGCCACTTTGCTGAATTTGTTTAATAGTCAAGTAGCTGCGTAGATTTCTCAGGATTCTCCAAATATGGGATCATATCATCTGCAAATAATGACAGTTTTACTTCTTCCTGTCCAATTTGGATGCCTTTTATCTCTTTATCTTGCTAGATTGCTCTGGCTGGAACTTCTAGCACAATGATGAATAATAGTGTGATAGTGGGCATCTTGTCTCGTTCCTGATCTTGGGGGGAAGGCTTTCAACCTCTTGTCATTGAGTGCTATGCTGGCTGTGTTTTATAGTATTATAATATATATGTTATATATATTATTATATAAATGTGTTTTATAGTATTAACACATGGGGTTGAGTTCCTCAGCATCCAAAATAGCAAGTGGCAGGATTCAACACATAAGAACCACTGCTACTACTTCAAAACTAATGATCATCTGATTATTTACTATTTCCTGGGTCTCTCCTGTATACCTGGACTGAAGGAGTGAGCTGGGCTCTACCTCCAAGACCCCGATCCCTTTGTATGTTCTGCACTTTGTTTTGGGAATGCGTCTTTCCAGAGGCAGCAAATCCTTAAGGCAGAGGAGTCAGCAGGCTGGGTGGGGAAAAGGCGGTGAGCAGACCCAGAGGGGGAGACTGAGCCCGGGGACATGTAGGGTGGGGGCTCAAAAGGTGGGGAGGGGAAGGAGCTGATCATGAGGGTCATAATCGCCTGGCTCGGGGCTCCAGGTCTGGAGCTGGTCGAGCCTGAGTTCGCATCCAACATCCGCCATTCTCCAGCTGTGGGACCTGGAACAAGTGACTTCCTCTCTGGGTGCTGTTTCCATCTCTGGAAAATGGAGGTGGTGAGGATTTGGTGACATCGGGAATAACCAGCCTGGGAGAATAATAACAAAGCAATGCCATCGACAACTTCTACCAGGTGCCAAGCACTGTTCCCAGGCCCAGTGTTATTGAAATAGGGCAGAGACTTCTTAGCTTTAAGCCTCGGTTTACCCCATCTATATATGGGGCTACCTAATCCTTTCCCTCATTGGGCTCTGTCCATGAGATTGGGCAGATAGTCTAACTGAAGTGGGCTCTCACTAAATGGTAGCTGACACTGGGGTATGGTAACAGGGAGCCAAGGAAGATTCCTGGAGGAGGGAGGTGGATTTGATGTGATGAAAGCATGCCCTTTATCTGACTCTCTGTTCAGCTATAGGCTTTCATAGATCTAGTTCTTTGGAGAAGTGGTCTCATTAGGTAACCCTCTGTTAGTTCATGCCAATATTTAATTATTGTCCCCTTCCTCTGCTGAACTGTAAGCTCCACGTGGGAGGGCATGGGTGGCCTCACTCACTGCTCTATCATCACCATCTAGTGCTCAAACATAGTGATGACCAAATGCGCTACCACCTAGCGAGTGCTTGCTCTGTGCCAGGCACTGTCCTGTGAGCTCAAGGAGACGCGTCAAGTGCACTGATGGAAGGGACCCTGGGTAGCTTTGGGCGGGCAGCGCCTCCTGGCCTTGACCCTCAACCATCATCTTCCCAGCTTTCCTCCGTCCTCTGACTGGTGAGGCCCTCACATCAGGGAACCAACTGTTCTCTCGGAGCCCCAGTTGGTCCCCTAGAAAATGGGTTTGGTCTTATCCCTGTGTTTCCTTGCCTTGCAGGTGTGAAGATAACTGAATGGGAAGGTCGTCATTATTTTCACAGGGCAAGAGAGAGCCGTTGGAGGTTCTGGGGGAAAGAGAAGGGGGTTTAAGGAAGATTTTCCTGGAGATACCTCTGCCCACCACCCCCATTCCTAGAGTCTAAACCAATGCATTAAACAAAACAAAACAAAACAACAACAAAACACCTAGGAGACTTGCAGAAAATGGCCCTTCCCCATTCCTTAAGGTTCCTCACACGTGTAATCTCCTCCCGTCTCACAGCCTTTGCCCCACTGTTCCCTCTGCCCAGGGTTCTCTTCTCCCAGATAATCCACACGGTTCCTTCCTGTTCCTTTCAGGTCAAGTGTCACCTCATCAGGTAGGCCCCGCCCCCCAGCCATGCACAGTCATAATGCAACTCAGTCTTCTCCATAGCCCTAGTCAATACCTGATGCTACATTGTACACTGGTTTAATATCTAGAGCAGCAAAGTCCACTAGAACTCTTGGTGATGACAGAATGTTCTAGATATGTGCCTTCCAATATGGTAGCTGCCAGCCACTTGGGGCTATTCAGCCTTTGAAAGAGCGATCGAGGAACTGCATGTTTAATTTCATTTAATTTCAATTACTTTATTTATATGTATCTGTGCAGTTACTTTTAAATTTACATAGCCACGTTCTAAGGGTCCAGCTCTGTATAGGGAATCCCCAGGGCCAAGCACCCGGCGGTCAGTGCCTGCAGAATGGATGCAAGCAGTGGATCCACAGGGCGGCTGTGGGGCCCGCTGAGGATGCCCTGAGCTTCCTGCTTGGTTGGGGACCCCAGGTGCCCCAGGTATCTGCACTTTCCTGCCCTGGACCCCAGCTCAAAGCCTGCTGGACAAAACGCGACACCCCCTCCCTTCCCTCGCAGCCACCCCCTCCACCTCCACAGACAGCCTCACTCACTCTCTTCGGTTTCACGAACTCACATTTATTCACAGATAGACAAAGGGACAGGGACGGACCTTTGCTCACTGGGGACCCCCAGGGTCTGGCAGTTCCAAAGAGGTGATGGTATCCAGTGTGTAAGTGCCCAATGCTGGGGGACGGGCTGGCAGGGGGCCTCCCACTGGCCTCCGTCCCTCTGGGCAATTGTCCTCCGGCTCCTTTTCCAAGTCGTCCTGCCTTAAGACACGTGTTGGGGTGAGAGTTTCCTAACCAGCATCGGGGGGGCCTGGGGATGGGCGATGGGGAGGGAGAGGAGGTCCAGGGCCCTCCTCCCTCCTCCTTAGTGTCAAGGGCTGGAAGGGGAAGGGCAGGTAGACGGAGGTGGTGCCTCTCCTTCAACTTCCCTCCTCCAAATTGCCAACCGGTGGGCTCGAATGGAGGGGCCGTCGGCCGGGTGCGGGTCAGGAGGCCAGGCCCCCCAGGCCGCGCAGGTGAGCCTTGCTGTCCACCTCTTCGTCCTCCATCTCGAAGGCCGAGTGGTCTTGGCTGTCGAAGCAGGAGGCGCTGAGAAAGACGGGGGGCGCCGGCGGGGAGCGGGGCGGGGTGCCGGGGGAGGGGGGCTCTTCCTTGATGTGCAGCGGCAGCTCCTCCTCCCCCTCCTCCTCCTGGAGGGGCTCGGCTGGCGGCGGCGGGGGCGGCGGGGGCGACGGCTGGGCCTGGGCCTGCAGCGCCGCGGCCCTCTCCAGCTCTGCGCGGTGGCAGCGCTGGTGCCGCAGGAGGCTGTAAGCGCGCGAGAAGCGCCGCGGGCAGCGGGGGCACGGGTGCGGGGCCGGGCCCCCGGCGTGGACCTGCGCGTGGCGGGCCAGGTCTGCCAGGCGCTTGAACTCGCGCTGGCAGCGCACGCACTGGAAGGGGCGCGCGCCCGAGTGGGTCACCCCGTGCTGGCGCAGGTGCGCGCGGCGCCGGAAGCCCTTGCCGCACTCGGGGCACCAGAAGCGGGGCTCGCCGGCGGGGGGCCGGGCCGGGGCGGCGTCCCCGCCGTTCTGCCCGCCTTCCCCGCCTTCCACCGCGCCGTCGCCCCCGTCGGGCCCCTTCCCTGAGTTCCGTCCGCCCGCGGCCTTGTCGTCCTTCTTGGCCGCCCCGGGCAGCGGGGCCAGGAGGCTGAGCGCGCCGTGGACGCGGCGGTGCTGGCGGAGGTAGGAGGCCAGGCGGAAGGCCAGGCCGCAGTCCGGGCAGACAAACGGGCGGTCGGTGGAGTGCACCAGCCGGTGGCGGGACAGCGACCAGGGCCTGGCAAAGGCCTTGAGGCAGATGGAGCACTGGTGGCGTTTGGGGCGCGGCGGGGGCCCCCCTTCGCCCTCCTGTTCGCCCTCGGGCCGCAGACACGGGTGGGCCTTGAGCTCGCCCTTGGTGGCGAAGGCCTCGCGGCAGCGGAGGCACAGCAGCGTCCAGTCGGCCTGGAGCAGCACCTGCTTCTCCTCCTGCCGCCCCGCCGCCAGCGCCAGCTCGGCCCGCAGCTCCGCCGCCCCCGCCTCGGCCTCCTCCTCCTCCGACTGCCGGGGCTCGGGGGGCGTGGGGGCGGCCACCGAGGCGGGCTCCCCCGCCGGCCACGTCTCAGGCCACGCGGCCTCCTCGGCGGCCCCCGCCGTCGTCGTGGGTTGCTCCGCGCCCTCGTCCGACGGGCCCCAGCTGGACTCGGCCGCCTCCTTGGCCGCCCTCTCGATGGCCAGCTCGACCTCTCCGCCCGCGTGCTCCTGGGCCAGGTGGCGCCGGAGCTGGGCAGGCTCGGGGAAGGTGCGGGGGCAGGCGGCGCAGCGCAGCGGGGGCTGGGGCCCGTGGCCGCGCAGGTGGCGGGAGAGGTGGGCGGGCCGGCGGAAGGCCTTGGGGCACAGGGGGCAGGCGTGGGGGCGGAGGCCCGAGTGGCTCAGCCGGTGCCGGGAGAGGTAGTAGGGGAAGCGGAAGAGGCGGCCGCAGGTGGGGCAGGGTAGGGGCGCGCGAGGGGCTCCAGCGCCTCCCCGGCCTCGGCCTCGGCCACGACCCCGGCCCCGGCCGCGACCCCGGCCCCGGCCACGGTGAGGGCTGCCCTGGGCCGGTGGAGGGGGCTGCGGGTCCATGCCTGTGAGAGGAAGGGGAGAGATGGAGAGACGGCAGGGGTTAGGGAGAGGGGAGACGCACGGGGGGAGGCGGAGAGAGGGAGAGGAAGAGATCCCGCCAGGGAAGGGACGTGGAGAGGCAGGAAAGGACAGGGGCGCGGGGTCGGGACAGAGGGACAGAGGCCATGACGGTAAGAGACAGAGACTAGAGGGCGCAGAGAGCCAGAGGGAGACGCAGAGACGAGGAAACAAAGAGATTCAGAGACCCAGAGGCAGAGAGCAGGCACACAGCTGTGGGAGTGGAGGGGCGAGAGCCAGAACAGGACAGAAATACAGACAGCAGAGGAGACGCAGAGAGAGACTAGGTCAGCAAACAGCTTTTACCCCAGGGCCACCGCCCCCTGCCCGGTGAAGGTTCTGGGAGGGGCTGGGAACTGGCCTGTGGGGGCCCTCAAAGTTGGGAGGCCCTGGGAACAGACTGCGGGTGCCCAGAAGCCAGGGGTTGGGGAAGGCCAGAGTGGAGGAGGGCCCGACTCCCAGGTCCCAGGGAGGAGGAGCTGAGGGCCTGGACCCCTGGGTCTGAGGGAGGAGGGGCTGGGGGCCTGGACTCCTGGGTCTGAGGGAGGAAGGGGCTGGGGGCCCCGACCCCTGGGTCTGAGAGAGGAGGCCTGGGGGCCTGGACTCCTGAGCTGAGGGAGGAGGGGCTGGGGGCTCAGGCTCCCGGATCAGAGCTGCGAGGGGACTGGGGTTGGAACTCCTGGGCCTGGGAGATGATGGGGTCGGGGATCTGGGCTCTAGTATCTGGGGCTGTGGATTCCTGGGTCCCGGTGAAGGAAGAGGCTGGCGGGGGAGGGGCAGCTGGGCCCCTCGGACAAGGGGCGGAGGCGGCTGGGGGGCCGCTGGAGATCTCCAGGGAGGAGGCGGCCGAGGGCCGGATCCCTGGATCCCGGAGGAAGGCTGCTGGGGGCCGCGAGTGCCGGGTCCCCGAGGGGGGCCGCCCTCGCCCGCGCCGGGCCTGCCGTCCCCGCAGGATCCGCAGAATTGGGGCGGCGGCTGGAGGCCTCGGCGATTTCCCCGCGCGGGCGCAGCCCCGACCCCGGCGCCCCGCGCTTACCTCCGCCTCCTGGCTCCTTTCTTCCCCGCGGCCGGCCGAGCGCGGACGGTGGTGGCGGGGAGGGAGGGGGCCGGAGCGTGTGGGGGTGGAGGAGGCTGGGCTCGGTGTCACCGCCTAAGCCTTCCCCCCGGAAACCCGGCCTCTCGCCCAGGGCTGAAAGAGGAAAGACTGGCTGGGAAGGCGGAAGCGGGAGGACGAGGGGACCTGGGGGGGCGGGTGGACGGGGCGGCTTGGACTCCTGGGTTCTGCGAGGGAGGGCGCTGGCGGCCTGCTCTGTGGCCTCCCGGAGGGAAGAGGGGGCTGGGGGCCTGAGAGGCTGGGTCCAGCTACCCGCCCCCCTCCCCAATAGACACACATATTCATTCATTCCTTCAACAAATACACATTTATCAGGCCCTGTCTGTGCCAGGCACTGTGTCGGGCGAGGGGGTAGCGGGGGAGGGAGATGAATGAGGCAGTGACGGGCGTTCCAGGGCGAGTGCCGGGTCCCTGGATTAGCACCTGGCTGCAGCCTTCACTTGTCAGCCTGAGCAAGCGACTCTCCCCTCTCCAAGCCTCAGTTTCCCCGTCTGTGATAAGCCCTGCGTTCCTTCGTTGGACCCGAAGCGACCGTTGTCTACCGAGCACCTACTCTAGGCCTACTGTGGGCTAGCTCTGTCCTTGGTGCTGGAGCCTCAGAGGCGAAAACGCTGTGGAACCCTGTCCGCAGGGACCTCGGGGTCCGATGGGGGTCCACGCGGCCTGATGGGGGAGACCAACAGACACAGACCCAGCCACCTCCTAGGGGCTGAGCTCTAAAGGAGGAAACACAGGATGCTGTGCGGTTACAGAGGACAGAGAAGGCGCAGAGGGATGGGGTGATCCTCGGACACTTTCAGCTGAAACCTGTGGGATGCGAGCCAGGGGTTACGAGTGGGAAGGAGGAGCAGATGGTAACTGGAGGGAAACGTATGGACGCGCTACATCTCGGAAACCTAATGTCGAGACTTGTGCAACTCAAACAGTGAACCCTAATATAAACCATGGGCTATAGTTAATAGTGTAATTATAGTAATATTGGTTCCTCAGTTGTAGCAAAGGGACCAAGGTAATGCAAAGTGTTAATAATAATGCAAAGTTTTCACAAAGGGAATCTGTGTGTGTGTGAGGGGAAGGCATGTGGGAACTCTGTGCTTTCTTTTCTAGATACCTAGATATCTATAACTTCTCTAATAATAATAAAAAGCCAATAACCTAATGTTGAGCGGAAAAGGTGAGTTTCAGGAGTGTAACTGCAGCCTGACACCATTCGTGTAAGGTTACAAACATGCTCTTGCAGTTCCCTCTGCCTGGAATGCAGAGGGATTAGATTTCCACGCGGCTCTGCCCTTTCACATGTGGCTGGGTGAGTAAAATTTGGAACAGCCTAGGTGAACCAGCGAGTCCAGGAACTGGTCCTTGGGCTGGGTCTACTCAGAAACGTGCAAAGCGATGTCTTGCTCCAGGTTGATTGTTGTAGCGTTGCAGCAAGGGATTGAAAACAACCTACATGCTCATTGGTAGGGATGGGGGGTAAATCCTGATGGACTGGCCCATGGAATACTATGTATCCATGAGAAACAATGGAGAAGCTCATGATGTTTAACTGTGGGAAGGCTCCAAGTGATAATGTGAAATTGATAATGAGAAGAAAAAATAAAGGAAGATGAAGAACAGAGAGTACCCAGTGTTCTAACCATCTGTACTTGTTTATCAGTGGGTTGTGTCTGGAAGGAGAGACAAGAAGCTGGCAACATTGCCTACCTCCTAGGGCCTAAACTTAGTACACTCTGTTCTTTTGAATTTGAAACCAGGTGAATGTTATATATATACACACACACACAAACAAAAGAGGAAGGAGGAGGGGGAGGAGGAGGAGGAAAGAAAGAAAATGGGGATAATAAAAATAAAAAATAGCTTCCTCTTGTAAGTGCCTTACAAATATGAACTCACTTGTCCTTAACTTATGAAGTGGGTAACTTATTTGAAAACTAAACAGTTTCAAAGCTGGTGAGCCTCACTAAGTCTATGCACTTCACAATGAGATAGGAGAATCTCTACTGGGTCAGAAGCATGATTTTTAAAAGCCACCTGGCCAATAATACCATATTTTTAAGGCATAAATTTTAGCAGTTGCTTTTGAGACTGGGGAAGCCATCAGATCCGCCGCTCCACGGATTTTGCATTGTCAGGTGTAGCTCTAGTATTTTCAAGCTGGTGGCCGGTATATGGGTGTGCATTGTTTTATTATGTGTATGTTAAAGACTTGAAAATTTTTCTCTGAAGGAGGAGGACGAGGAGAAATGAATCCAGAAAGGGGGTGGTTGGAAGGAAAATCTCAAGCACAGAGAACTAGCAGCGCGTGGGTGGGGGTCGCGACGGGGGGCCTTGGATTGCGGGGTGGCGGGGGCGCTGGGGGCAGGGCCAGACGGGCGCGAGCGCGCGTGCGGGGCCTCGTCTTGGAGCCTGGACTCCGTCCGAGGGCACTGAGAAGCCATTGAGAAGGTTTTAAGAAGGCGAGTCACATGATCCGCTTAGCATTTGAGAGCCATTCCTATGGGACCCGCGCGGGCCGGATGCGGGGCAGACGCAGGCTGCGAGCCGAGAGGAGGCGCGGGACCAGGTGCGAGCGGGGGGCTGGGCCGGGGGCGGGACTGGCGCCGATTGGCTCAGAGCTGGGCTCCTGGCTGCCAGTCTCACGGCGACAGCCTCCTCATTGGCTTCTCCTAGCCCCTTCCAGTCTCCGGGAATCAGGTGACGTCACTGCCCGGGTGAACACCCTCGGTGGCTCCTCGTGTCACTCGGAGTCAAGACCAGACCCCTCCCCACGCCCTGGGACCTCCCTTACCTCTGTCCCTTTGCATCTTCTGGCGCTTTCTGGACTCAGGGCCTTCGCACTTGCGGTTCCCTCTGCCTGGAACGCAGAGGGATTCGACTTCCACGAGGCTTCCGCCCTCACGTCTTTGGGGTCCCCTCGGAGGCAGCTGCCCTGCCCACCCCGGTCACCCTCTAGTCCTTACTCCCGCCTGGCTTTTCACCCTCGACTTTCCACAGCCAAACATTAGGTCACTTGTTAATTCACCCACTGACGACCCATCTCCCTCCCGCGAGAATATAAGCTCCATGAGGGCAGGGACCCGTTTCAGCACAGGGCTTGGCACAGACCGGGGGGCTCAACAGATATTTGCGGAGGAATAAATGGAGATGAGGGGCAACGAGTGGGGAAGCGGGCTCGGGATTTGGGTACTGGGGGTGTGAGGGGGCACCCCTGAGGAAGGGCAGACTCAGGCGAGCGGGGTTTGGGGGACGGGACTCCCCGGCGTTAGCTCCACGGGCAGAGGCCTGGCAGTCGTCAGCGTCTGGCCAATAATTAAGGTTCGGGAGTGGTTGATCGTCCCCACAGTGAAATCCCCAACACCTGAGCCCCAGTGGGCGCTTCTATAAAATGGGGCCACAGTGGAAGGAGGGAGGTATGGGGCCCCGCCCAGCGCCCGGCCTTTGGGAGACACCGGGAAAATGGGTTGAGTTCCTTTCGCTACGGCCTCAGAAAAGGCGCCCGGGCCTGCGGGGAGGTGCTTGGGGCAGTACTCGGAGGCCGGAGGCCGTCTCCGCGACAACCCTGGCGCTCCTCCAGGCGCCGCTCCCGGGCGCTGAACCTGTCTCTAACTAGGTCTCCAAGTGGGCGGGCCTCGTCCCTGGGGGCGGTGCCTGTATCCAAGGGGCGGGCCCTGTTTCCCAGAGGCGGGTGATTTTTCCACCCCTGAGTGGTGGTGGCCGAGAGGAACTGCTATCGCGAAGGGTGAGCTTCCTAAAGGAGGGAGCCTTTCCAAATGGGCAACAGTGGATCTCCAGAAAAGGGTCTCCTTTCCACGCCAAACCCTTCCTTGTTTTTCTCCCCTAAAATATATTTGGCTCCCTCTTTTAAACGTTTTTCCTTGTGAAACACAAGACACATAGATAAAGGGGCGTAAAACAAATGCACGAACTAACAGATAATTATAAAATGACCACCAAGTTAAGAAATGGAACTTTGCCAGCTATCTGCAGAAGTCCACAGAAGCTTCTGGCAAGTCCCATCCCAAACATTAGCCATCCCACCTCCTAGTGAGATACACTATTTTGAGTTTTGTGGGAAATTCTTACCTGCTTTTCTACATGTTGACTACCCGTAATATGTCCTAAGCAATATTACAATTTAGTTTTGATTGCTTTGGAATTTTATATAAATGGTACCACGTTCTATGTGTCTGGCTTCTTTTAACATTCAGTCGTGTAATGGTGTGTACTTGAAGCTCTTTTGTTCTCGCTGCTGTGTGGGTACCCCATAGCACAAATATGCCACCATTTTTTTATCCACTGTGCTGTTTGTGGGCATTCCGTCTGCTCTGAGTTGGGGGCTGTAAATATTGCTGCTATGAACGTTCTTGTACGTGTCTCCTCGTGCAAGTGAACATGAGTTTTTTTAGGGTTTCTACCTTGAGGGTTTGTAGGGTCACTCCATTACAGGATATGCACATCTTCACCCTAATTACAGAATGCTTATCTATTACGCATGGTAGATGTAAGAAGTTCAAGATGGGACTCTTCATCTCCCTGAACCCCTACCCAAACTTGTCCCCAGTTTTCTCATCTTGGTACAAAGGGCCAACATCTAACCGGTTGCTCCCAATTCCTCCCTTTCCATTACCATCACCCTGCAACACCCACACATGCATACACACGCATGCACACAGATGCACACATCCAGCCCTCTGCATTCTACCTCTGGATGTCACCTCAAATCCATCCATTTATCTCCATCTCTACTCGGTCTGGTGCAGACCTCATCTCTCTCTGCTAGGTGATGCAGTAGCCTACAGCTTCCACTCTTGCCCCCTCCAATTCCTTCTTCACCCCGCAGCCGGAGGGATGCAAATGGGCTCACATCCCTCCCCGCTTAAAACCTGGCTTCCCACGGTCGGGAGAGCAAAGTCAGAGACCCTCCTGGGCCTGCCAGCCTCCGCGTGATCCTGACCTGACCCTCCCTCACCTGTTGACCATCCTCCTGGTGGGCCCCTTCTCACCCTTCAGGTCTCAGATCAAACTCCACCTCTGCAGAGAAGCTGGCTGGGGCCACCCCATCTGACTGGCCTAGCCCAGACGCCCCCTTCTTCAACCCCTTGCTTTATCTCCTTTGGGGTGCTCCTAACTGACTGAAATCACCTTCAGGTGTCTCATTTCTGTCTTTTCCCACCACCCCACCCTCACACACAAGAATCTAAGCTCCAGGAGGGCTGGCATTAGCTATCTAGATCACCATTGGATCACCAGAGGGAGGTCCAGGGCCTGGCACCGGAGAAGCAGTCGGTTCTCTACTTCAACCCTGCGTGCAGGTGTCAACATGAAGGGCAGCCTGCTCTCCCGCACCAGTGGATTACTGGTGGAGGGTAGAATTTGGTAGTTGGCAGCGGCTAAGGGGCGGGCCTCCTCTAGGGAGAGGAGCTTGTCTCAGGTTCCTAGGGGGCATGTCCCAAGGGAATGATGATTTCTAAAGGGCGTGCCTGATTACCTGGGGGGTCTTGTGTTGAAAGGAAAAGGGTCCCATTTAGGTGGGCCTTAAATCGTCTCTGATGTTAAAGGTCATGAACGATCTATGGGACTCAGAGCTTCTGGGAAGGGAGAAAGGATCTGTCTGTGTGTAGGGGGCCAGTCCCATGTGGGAGAGGGAGTCAAGGATCAGAAAATGAGACGGCAGTTGGCTGACAGGAGTAGGTTTATTGGGGTCCTGGAGACATTGGGGTGTGGGTTGAGGAGGCGAGGTCGAAACTCAAGGGGGGAGCCTCTTAGCCAAGCCCCCCTTCCCCTTGAGGTTGGGAGGAACACAGAGACAGACAAACTGACAAAGAGATGGAGAAAAAGACTGATAGGTGCCAGGGCCTGGGAGGAAACCCCGAAGCCCACCACCTCCGGCTGGGATGAGTTCCTGGGTTGGGAAGGGCTGGTCCGGTCCACATTCTACAGGAAGGGGAGGAGTGTCTGTCACTCACTCTAAGGAGGGTGGGGCACAGGCCAAGGCCTGGACCGGTCCATTCCGAGTGGACAGGGGTGCGTGTTTCTGGATCAGTCCATTCTACTGGGCAGGGGGATTTCGGACCAGTCTATTCTAGTGTTTGAGGATGGGGAAGATCGTTTGGGTCCATCCATTCCACAGTAGGGAGGGAGACTTAATGGTGGGGGGGAGCATCTGCCCTGGTCCTCTTTCAGCATAGGAATTGAAATGGGGGAAGGCAGATTCCGGCTGCAACATTTTCTGGGGGCACCATCTCAGTGACTGGTGGGTAGCTCTTGGAGGAGATCCTGGGAAATTTGGGGGCATAACCCCCCACATCCTCCAGATCAAGGTCGTTGGGAATGATGGCGGTCTGAGAGTGGGGCTGTCTTCCCTTGGGGAGTGTGCCCGTCTTTTATCATCAGGGCCCTCAAGATGGGGGTTACCTATAGAGAACAATTTCTCATTCCTAAGGACTCCACAGATTAGGCGCCTGCTGATTTGGGGGTGTCCTGCTCATATTCCAGGGGTCTCAAGCTCAAGTGTGTCTCCTTGGATTTGGGGGACCCCAATTCTTATGTTCTCAGACCCCCTCAAGCTGAGGATTCTCTTGGTTTATTTGCAGTCCCCCAGTATTTCCAGGTCCCTAGCTCAGGGGCCGGAGTTTGGCGGCCCTATCTCTCCAGCCAAGGCCCCTTCCTCTCGGGGCCTGGGTCTGGATTTGGAGTGTGGGGGCCTCACGGTTCCGCAGTCCCCTTGCCCGGGCCCCGCGTCGGGTCCGGGGGCTGTGGTGGGCGGGCCGAGGGGCAGGCCCGGCCATCTCAGTCCATGCCACGGTGCAGCTTCAGGTGCCGCGAGAGATTGCTGAGCGTGATGAAGCCCTTGCCGCAGATGTGGCAGGGGAAGGGCCGCTCGGAGCCGTGCAGCAGCCGGTGGCGCTTGAGGTAGCACTCGTGGCGGAAGAACTTGCCGCACTCGAGGCACGGGAACGGCTTCTCGCCCGTGTGCACCAGCACGTGCCGCTCCAGGTCGCGCGGCGAGCGGAACAGCTTCTCGCACTCGGAGCAGCCGAAGATCTTCTTGCCGCGGCCCGAGCCGGACGCGGACTCGCCCTCGGGGGCCGCCGCCGCCGCCGCCGCCGCCTCGGCACCGCCGCCCTCGCCGTGGCTGGCCCGCCGGTGCTCCTCCAGGGCCGCCAGGGCAGCGTACAGCGCACCGCAGTGCCCGCAGCCGTAGGCAGCCGGGCCCGAGTGCGCCTCCAGGTGGCTGGCGAGCGCCGCGGCCGACGCGAAGAAGGTCCCGCAGTCGCACTGGTACAGGGTGTCTTCCGACGGCTCGGCCGCGGCCGCCGGCGCCGGGGCCTCCCCGCCGCCCTCGGGAAGCAGCGCCCCCAGCTCCGGCACGCCGCCCCCCTCGGGGCCCAGGAGCAGCCCGCCGTCCCAAGCAGAGGGCGCGTCGCCCGCCTCTGCGGTGCTACCCTCGGCGGCCGCCTCAGGCCCGACCGCAGCCCAGGCCTGCGCCGGGGGCGCACCCGACCCCTGCAGGTCGTGCGTCAGCTTGTGCCGCTCCAGCAGCGCGGGCGCATTGAAGTCACGCTCGCAGCGCGGGCACTTGAAGGGCTTCACGTCGGTGTGCGCGGCCCAGTGGGCCGCCAGCTCACGGCCCTGGTCGAAGCGCCGGGCGCAGGCGCCGCACGCGAACGGGGGCAGCGAAGCCGCGGCCGCGGCCGCCGCTTCTGCCAACCCCCAGCCGCCAGCGCCAGCACCTGCTCCCTCCGGGCCCTCGCCACCGCTGGCCCCGGTGCCCCCGCACACGGCGCAGGGTCCCACGTTGCAGCAGACGGAGCAGGGCGCGCTCAAGGGGGGCATGCCTGGGGCGGGCTGCAGGGGGGGCGGGAGCACCCCGCGGTGCTGGCGCTTGAGGTGGCGGCCCAGGCTGGAGCGTGAGGAGAAGCGGAGCTCGCAGACCAGGCAGCAATAGGGCTTTTCACCAGTGTGGACGACCTGGGAGCGTGAGAGGAAGAGGACAGAGTCAGGGCTGGGGTTTCAGCGGAGGACAGATTCGCAGCCTCCGAAAGAGAGGTGGTGGAACAAGGCCGCTCCTGTTAGCGCCACCCTCTCACCCTTGCTTCTTGCTTTGGGCCTCACTGAAAAGGGACAAGTCCCTCCCAGCCTCAGAACCTTTGCGCTCGCTGTTCCCCAGGCTGGGAAACTCTTCCTGCCACTCTTAATTGCCAAGTCTCACTCAGTTTCAACCAGCACAGCCAGGGAAGTGAGTCACTGAGAGAGTGGATAAGTGCTTGAGTCCTGGGCACTCACAGTCCTGGGTTCAAATCCCTTAAACCCCAGCTCTGCCTTCCATTCGCCGGGAACACTTAGGCAAATAACTTCTCATCTCCCAGCCTCTGCCACAGGCCCTCTCACCAGGTAGCTGTGAGGATAGCTGAAATCATACTTGGAGAGAGAGTGGTCCCAAATAACTATCAATTGGTAGAGTTTATCACTCAAATCACCAGAGTTTTCTGGATTCTACTGATGTCTTGTAAGCCATGTGCAGGTGTGTGGGGTGGGGGGAGCTTTTCAGGGTAAGCATCCCGCCCTGGGGAGTACCCCTGTGCAATGGGACTGCTTGCCATAATGGAATAATCCGGATCTGCGCTTTCCATCCCACGTGGTAACCACATGTGGCCACGGAGTCCTTGAAATGTGGCTAGTGTGACGGAGGAACTGAGTTTTACCTTTCATTTAATTAATTTAAATTTAAATGGCCACCTGTGGGTGACGGCTGTGCTATCTGCCCTCCTGGTTTAAGAGTCTCGGAATGGCAGAGATCTTCCTTTGAGTATGCACCGTCCTAGGGACTGGTGACGGCTCCCTGGGGAGCTGTGGGGAGAGGACTGTGAGGCTGCGGTGCTGGGCGGGTGATGTCTCCCAGGGGTGAGGACAGGGAGTACCACCCTTTGCTGTCCTCACTCTAGATGTGGTTATGTGACTGTGGTTCAGTGCGGGTCCAATGAACTGTCCTCCGACCTCCCAACCCAACAAGGTTGCGCTGGCCTCGGGGCCTTTGTACGTGCCGTTCTCTGGAATACTCTTTCTGGTGTCAGGCTCCTCCTTTCAGTTTATCCATGAGCCCCTCAGAATCTCCCCTGAATCTAGCCCCCTTGACTTGCCACATTATACTCTCTCTTCAAAGCTTATGGCTCTTATTGCACTAAGGAACCATATCTAACTTGTGTGTCATCTGTTTCCCCACCAGATAAGGACTGTGGCACAAGGGACTGTACTGGTTTTGC
The DNA here is from genome assembly GCF_015220235.1 of Choloepus didactylus. NCBI lineage: Eukaryota > Metazoa > Chordata > Mammalia > Pilosa > Megalonychidae > Choloepus > Choloepus didactylus. The sequence continues at coordinate 2,942,082 of NC_051333.1, read as the reverse complement.
TCACTGCTGTATTTCCAGGGGCTGGCACACAGTAGGAGCAACCAGCCCTGCTGTCTCTCCAGCCTCCCAGGGACACGCCGCCCCTGGCTCTCCGTGCTCCAGCCACACTGGCCTTCCTCCAGTTCCTCAAAAGCCTTCCTGGCTTCCTTCAAAGTGCACATCCTGCTCCCTGAACCTGGAGAGCTCGTTCCCAGCCCTAACCATTCTTTTGCCAGGTACAGCACATTCGTCACCTCTTCCCCAGGAAAACCATCCGTGACCCAGAGGATGTCAGATCACCCTCACCTTGGCCTCGGAGCACTGCCATGCACACTTCTGGTTGCAATTTAATGTTCATTAAATTGGTTGCTCAGATAATGCCTCCCCCTACTAGAGTGTTGGCTCCAGGAGTCCCTGAAAGGGATAGACTGTGTCTGTTTTCTTCCCCATATCCCAACCCCCCCAAGAGCCTAGCACTGTGTCTGCATACGTTGGTGCTCATTAAATGCTATTGGGGGGCAGGGCTGAGACCTCGAGGGCTGTGGATTGAGACCCCTCCTCCCGAGAGGCAGGAGTGCTAAGCAGGGGCACCTGTACTCCGTGATGCACACAGAGGCCGGACATGCTGGGGAGAGACGGGAGACGGGAAGGCCACTTGGGATGCTGGAGTCTAGGAGGTGCCATGGGGACAGAGGGCTGGGGTGCGCAGGAAAAGGATCTCATTGGTGCATCTGGTTTTACTTGCCCTTGTATCCTGATCGTCCGGCACATAGCAAGCATTCTTTCACGGCAAAATCCCAGGTCCTTTCAGCAGCTGAGAAGGTTCTAGCCTCTGCCTGCCTTCCACCTCATCTCCTTCGCCTTTCTTCCCAGCTCTGTGCACCCCAACCACACAGTCTCCCCTTAACCCTGAGCCTTGAGCATACAGAGCTCGCTGCATCTTGGAGCCTGTGCTCTGTGGTCCCCTCAGCCTGGAACAGTCTCCTGATCCAGGTCTTGGCTCAAATATCACCCTGCCCTGCCCTTCCCAGCCCTCTGAAGTAGCCCATAGCACTCCCCTATTTCCTTCAGTACATCAATCTGAGTTTTTATTTCCTTCCCAGTGCTTCTCCCTTTCCAGAATATTCTTGCCTATGTATGCGCTCTCTTGTCTCTCCTCTCCCTGTCTACCGACTATCTCCAGTGGAACATGGGCTCTGCCAAGGCAGGGACTTTGTTGCTTTTAGGTCATGAAACAAGTCACTGCGGCACGAAGGAAGTAAGTACATACGCGAGACACCTACTTAAAGAGCAGTAAGGGGAAGGATGAACCCCAAATTGCAGACACTGGTAATGGCAGGCCAGTCTTGGGAGAAGGGAGGACACACAGGTAGAAATAAGGTAGTAAGTATGTTCCAGTTCTTAGGTGGTGATTGAAAGAGAAATAATACCTCACGCCCCAACCGGTCAGAGGGCTTTGGAGGGAGAGATTTCCTAAGGGGAAATGGGACTGCAGGGGCTCGGTGGGGGGTGCAGCCCAAGGACAGGCGGCCCGGGGGCGGCACTCACCTGGTGGTGTAGCAGGCCGGTGGAGTCGCGGAAGCCCTTGGGGCAGGCGGAGCAGCGGTACGGGCGCTCCCCGGTGTGCGAGCGCAGGTGGTTGGCCAGGTTGAAGCTGTGCTTGAAGCCCTTGCCGCAGCGCGGACACGCGTGGGGCTTGAGCGCCGTGTGCCGGGCGAAGTGGCGCCGCAGGTCCGAGCGGTAGCGGAAGCTCTTGCCACACTCACTGCAGTGAAACGGGACCCGGGGGGCGGCGGCCGCAGGGGCCGGGGTCGGGGCCGGGGCGGGGACCTGGGGCACTGGCAGCGGGGCGTCATCCATGGTGGCCAGGAGCGGTGGAGAGTGGGGGCTCTCTCTGGAGCAGGGGTGGGGGGAGACACGGGGGCAGGTGAGAGGGTTACCTCCTCATCAGCCCTCCCCTTCCAGGCTCCTTGGACTCAGACCCGCCACCTCTTCTCTGGAAGCCCCTCCCACTTCTCTGGAAGCTCCTCCCGTTGATCTTTAAGCTTCTCTCTCTCCTGGGACCCCTTCCCACTCTTCCTAATCGCTTCCAAGTGATTAGGGACAATGAGCCTGTTTTAGGCCCCACCCACCCTTAGCAGGTGGTCTCCCACTCTTCTCTGAGCACCACCTACTCTCAATAAAGCCCCACCCACTGAGCAACAAGCCCCCCCCGCACAGCAACAAGCCACACCCACTCCCTGATAAAAGCCCCTCCCACTCTTCTCTGGGCCCCGCCCACTCTTCTTTTTGAGCTTTGTACTTAGTGAATGGGAAGCCAAAGGTTAGGAGCGCCACCCATTGAAGACACCCTTTCAGGGTGGCTGGAACAAGTCCCATAACCTTGGATAAAACGTCACAGAGTGATTGTGAGGATTGAGCAAAGTTGTGGCAATGTGTGGTATGTGCTTACTTAGCCGGGAGCAGAGTAAGAATCGACAAGTAGGCGGTTCTGATTTCTAACCATCCTTTACGGCCCTCCTGCTTTCCTCTTTAAGCCTGCCATGGTTTCCTAAGTTTATCTGACTTCTTGAGGTCCCTCTCTTTTCCAGTAAGACTGGCCTCCGAAATTCTGCTCAACTTTTCATTTAAGCTCCGCCTTCGAATAAGCCCCCTCATTTCCAAGACACCCTACACTCAGCTCCTCTATCCTGTCTCAGCCTTTTCCCTCTGAGTCTTCCCCTTCCCCTCGAAGCCCCTTTCACCTTCTTCCTGAAGTCGTGATATTTCCACTGAGACCCTCCAAATTGCACTGCCAGACCTCACCTCCTCGCTCGGTCCACCCCCCTTCTCTAAGCGACACCTAAGCAAACGCCATCTCTTCTGAGCTTCTCCCACTGTCACCAACAGCCCCATTTCATCACTAGCCTTGATGAAGTTCCTTCCACCACTCAGCCAAAGGTCCTTTGAGCCACGCCCTTATACGAAGCCCCACCCCCACATAAGCTCCTCCCACATCCCACCCACAGCCCAGCTCCCTCCACCAAGCCCCGCCCCAATCAGGCTCCTCCCAGTCCTTGCTCCGCCCCAACGGCCGCTCAAGCCCCGCCTCTTCTCACACCCCCAGCCTACGGGGCTGCCCTCGCCCCTGCCCCCCCCCAGTCCGCTCCAGGCCCCGGGCCCCGAGAGCCGGCCCTTTGTGCCCCTCCCCCCGGCCCTGAAAGGTGCGACCCCGGGCGCCCGGGGCGGGGGGCAGGTCCGGCGGGCGCCGGGGCCAGGCGAGTCCACCTCACTTGTAGGGAGGGGGGGGGTCTGGAGACCTGGGGCGGCCCTGGGAGGCCAGGGAAGTCGGTCGGCTTTCCTCTTTAATTACTTACACCTCCCTCTGGGCGCCGACATTTTGGGCAGCGGGGGTAGCGTCACTTCCACCCGGGGGGCCCCTCAACTTCCGCTTCGGCCCCCCTGTCCTCCCCTTTCCTCCCGCCCTCTCCCTTTCACCCGCCCTCTTGGCTCCCCTTCCCACCCTCGCCACGCTCCCCCGTTCCCTTCCCGTTCCCAGCCCTGGAGAAGGTTGGAGAAGCCAGATTGGCGCCATCTTGGATGAGGGCAGAGGGAAGGGGCGGGGCTTCAGATCGGCGCTGTTCAGACTAAGGGCAACCAACCCCGCGCGCGGCTCTCTGCCCCTGCGTGGCGAAGCTAGCCGCCGCCGTTGCTAACGTAGATGAGGGCATACGTGATTCCCCTCTCTCGGCTTCGGACTCCCCTGGGTAGGATGTCGAGTTGAATCAGGAGAACTGAGCGAAGCTGAAGGGCGCCGACTGAGATACAGAGACAGTGGGAGAAAAGACCAGGCTGCATCTCGTCCGCTTAGCCCCCGGTGTGGATTTGAAGCCCACCAGGCACCATGCTAACTACGGGCAACGAGCAGCCATTTTTCCGCTTCTCGACCATTCGGGGGGTGTCTTTGATTGGGTGCTTTGTGGGAGAAAAGCTATTTCTGTGTTCTCGAGGATGCGGCGGTGTGATGCTGGTGGGGTTTCTTCTCCGACCCCAGACACGAGCGAGAGGAAGGAGGGGCTCCGTGCCACAGTCCCGCGAGGGCGGTGGTGCGCAGGCGCGGCGTGCAGGCAGGGCAGTGACCGGTCCTTAGGACCCAGCGAGCCCGGCGGCCCCGACTAGTCCCCTTTGTTCCCTGCGGGCGCGCGGGCCCGGCGGAGAGGGGAGGGAGGGGCCGTCCCCCGCGCGCCGCCGCCGCCCCCGCCCCGCCGCCGCGCAGGGGCCGGGCCCCCTCGCCTCCGCCCCTCCCCACGCTCCGGCCCCGTCGCCCCCCGCGCGCGCGCGCGCGCACACTCGCGAGCCCAGGCGACATGCAAATGAGGTACCCAAGAGGCGGGGGGCCCGGACGCGGGGAGGGGGAGGGAGGCAGGGGAAGCCCGGGGCCGCGCGCGCCTCGCGCCCCCCAACACCTGTTCCTGCGCGCGCGCCCGCTCTACCGCGCGCCCCGCGGGCCGGCCCATGCGCGCGCGCGCGCAGACCCCCTTCCTGGCACCCCCACCAGCCACGGCCTGGGCATCGCTCATTGGCCGGCGCCCCCGCAGTGCCCGCCCCGCGCACGGGGACAGCGGTGGGGGAATCTGGGGGAAGGGTCGAGGGGACCCAGCCCCGTCTCCCAGTTGCAGAGACCCGAGTTCTAGTCCAGGCTCCCCCACCGGAGCGAACCATGTGACCATGGAAAAGTGGATGCCCCTCCCTGGACCTCAGCCTGTGTGTCTATTAAAGGGGGTGCGGCATCCCCATCTCCTAACCGCATCAGCTTTCCCCCCACTATTGCTCCCCATTGCCGTGCTCCCAATTCTAATGTGGTGCCTTTAAGCCCAGCCCCACCTCGCCCCTTGCTTTTTTATTTTGCACACATGATCCACGGACTGGCGGCTTATAGAACGCCCACGAGGCGCCAGGCAGAGCCCTGGGGGCTTTTAAAGTCCTTTCTCTCCTTTCGGTCTGCTGACTACACTGGTGTATTCACGTACAGAGAAGTCTCTGGCGCAGAAAGGCAAAGTCGCTTGCACGGTCACTTGCTAGTTGGCAGCAGAGCTGGATTCAAACCCGGGACTGAGGGACCCGGTGGAGGCCTCTTGCCTCCTTGGCTTCCTTTCTTCTTGCTCCCTGTACCATGGGAGACAGCGAGATCTGGTTTGTGTCTTGGCCCTGCCAATTACTGGTAGAGAATGTGAGCAACTGAGTAGGCTTTGCTGGGCCTCGGCTTCCCCATTTGCAAAGTGGCGGTGACGTTCCTCCTCCAGGGGACTGGTGTGAGGCTTAGCTGCTCAGGATGCTAATCATGGCTAATGCCACCTAGGAGCTCCTTGTGCACTGAACACTTTATGTGCATCGATGTCGTGTCTGTGCAAGTGGTAGGAGAACACCTAGTAGTCCCGTTGTTGCAAAAGGCTTTACCGGAGGCTCAGAGAAATCAATACCACGCCCAAGCCCACACAGGTAGTAAGCGGCAGACTCGGGACTTGACCAGGATGTCCTTCTCCAGAGCCCACACTTAGCAACTCGGATTATTTCCTTTTGGATGACTTGGGATCAAGCATCACCTGGGACAGGTTCCTTTCTTTTTCCAGTCCCGAGCACCCTCCCCACCTCTACCAATAAGTGGGAGACATTTCTGAGGCCTCCAGGGCTCCGGGATTTGATGAACCATTTTGAGTATTGTAATTCTGGCCTGTTCCTTCATTTGGACTCTTATCTTTCTCTGAAGATTCTTTTTTATTTTGGTTCAGATGAGCCTGAACTTCTAGATCCAGAGGAAGCGTTAGGGAGACCTGGGGGACACTTGTGGAGTTTGGGACAGTGGCTCTTTGTCATTTCTCTTTATTACCCACCAGCATGGCTAGAATTGTGCGTTTGGGTGAAGGCCTGCCGAACCCAGCTCTGGAGGCTTGGAGAGAGGGATGGGCAAGGTGTTGGGGGACACGGGGGTGCTGCAGCCCTCCCTGCACTGACGCTGACCCCTCTCTCCTCTCAGCCCTTCTCCAGTGCCCAGACCCAAGCCCCCCACTGCTCAATGGACACCCCCAGCCCAGACCCGTTGCCTTCGCCTTTGCCCCGGGAGGAAGAGAAACCTCTGGCCTTACCTTCTCCTGTTCCCCGGGGCCGCCGAGGCCGACGTCCCGGGGGGGCCACCTGCTCGAAGCGGACGCTCAAGGCCCCCCTCCCTCGCAAGCGGGGCCGTCCCCCCAAGTCAGGACAGGAGCCCCCGCTGCCCGAGGGCGTGTCAGCCCCGGTGGGCGGCGGTGGTGGCAGCGACCTCCTGTTGATTGATGATCAGGGCGTGCCCTACACGGTCTCTGAAGGGTCAGTGGCAGGTGGGCCCGTGGGCTCCGGCCCCAAGAAGGCCCCGCATTTCTGCCCGGTCTGCCTGCGCGCCTTCCCCTACCTCTCGGACCTGGAGCGGCACAGTATCTCGCACTCGGAGCTGAAGCCGCACGAGTGCAAGGATTGCGGCAAGACCTTCAAGAGGTCCAGCCACCTGCGGCGGCACTGCAACATCCATGCCGGCCTGCGGCCCTTCCGCTGTACGCTCTGCCCGCGCCGCTTCCGCGAGGCCGGTGAGCTGGCCCACCACCACCGCGTCCACTCCGGGGAGCGCCCCTACCAGTGCCCGGTCTGCCGGCTGCGCTTCACCGAGGCCAACACACTGCGGCGCCATGCCAAACGCAAGCACCCGGAGGCCATGGGGGCACCCCTGTGTCCCCCGGACCCAGGGCCCGAACCGCCGTGGGATGATGCGGGGATCCCTGCCACAGCGGGGGCGGAGGAACAGGGGCCGGAGGGGGAAGAGTCGGCCTGACCTGCAGCCCCGGCCTCCCCTCCCCAGGCTAAGTTCAGAGCTGGGAGCTCCGCCTGTGCTGGGCCTGGGCGGGGAGGCCGGGACAGCCTCGTTGCTCGTGGTCTTCCCGATGCAGGGGGATGTTGAGGGTGGGGACCTATACTTCTGGGTCCGGCTGCCTTCTGCCACCCTCCCCCGGACTGATGGGCCCTCGGAGGCGGGGGCCGCAGAAATAAATCTCTGCCTGCTGGCTTCCTGCTTGTGTTGAGTGATGGCCGCGGGCTGATCCTCCCCTTCTCCGCTCTTCAAACGCCCCTGCACCACCCTGACGCCAGGGGTTTGCGAGGACCCCACGTCCTGTGCCTTGATGGGGAGGCGGGCGCCCAAGAGTGACTTGGGGGATGCCCTTGCTCCCCCCCGCCAACTCCATAAGATCCCAAAGCACTCCAAGTCAATATCCAATCTAAGTAAAACTTTGAACCTTGTGTGCAAGCCTGACTCTGGGATGTTCCCCCCATTCCAGCGTTTCCTGGAAATTTTGCAGCCACCACTTTCCCCCCATCCTTGTCCTGGGGACCCACTGTTTGGAAGGGAAAAGTTTAGTTGAGGATGGCTGCAGATCTGACAACTTTGGGAGGGTTCACAGAGGCAAGGGGCGGAGCGAGGCTAACAGGGCAGGAGGCGGGGCCTACCGGGCACGTGGGCGGGGCTGAGAGGCGCCTAGGGTATTGCGTGCAGAGAGCAGAGGTCGGGTTTACCTGTTAGGAGGCGCCGCTAGAGGGGTGCTATACAGTAGGAGCAGGGCCGACAGAGCACCCTGTGATAAAAGCCGTGATCTCAGACGTCAGCGTGCACCAAGACCACCTGAAGGACATTTTAAAATGCAGATGGATAGGCCCACCCCGAGTGTTTCTGATGCAGGAGCCCCAGGGTTTGCATGTCTAGCAAGTTTTCATGTGCTGCTGGTCTCTGAGAACCACTGTTTCAGGGAATGCTTCAAGGGAGTGAGTTGCGAGGGGCGGGGCTTAAGTACAGGGGCGTGGTCAAAGCCCTACCGCGTCGGGAGGCGGGGCTTGGAGGAAAGAGGCGTGCTGGGGGCAGGACTTAGGAGGGAGAGTGGGCCCAAGAGGTGAGGGGCTTGGAGTCTCCGGGGTGAAAGACCGGGGATGGGGAGAAGAGGACGAACTTAGACCCAGAGAGCAGGATTTCTAATAAGTAAACCTTGAGATGGGTGTGATTCAGTGTGAAGGCGGGGCCTGAGAGATTTGGGGCGGGGCCGTGGCCTCAGCGGAAGTCGGGCCGTGTGGGCGGTGCCTTAAGAGGCGGGCGCACGCGGCGCAGTCGCACTTTGCCCAACTCTCCCGCCGGAAGCAGCCTGGGTCTCCCGCCCGCATCCCCGAGCCAGTGCGCAGGCGCACTGCCCCCTTCGCGTCTCCGCTGCCGCCTCCTCTTTCCGTCGCTCCACGCCGGCGCCTCGGGGAGACAGGCGCAACTTCCGCTTCCGGGAGGGCAGGCAGGCGAGCGGCGCGGGGCTGCCGGGGAGGGGGAGGGGGCTGCACTTCCGGTCGGGCCCTCGGGTCTCCCCGGAGCGGCGGCGCCTCCTCCGCCTCCTCGGCCTCCTCCCGGCGGAGACCCCGGCGCCGGTGAGTGACGGAGCGCGCGGCCCGTGGGCCCGGATGCAACGGGGGCGGGGGGTCCTGCCCTGGCCCTCTCGGTCCCCGGAACGCCCGCCGTCAGTGTTTCTCCCGTCGGGCCCCTGCCAGAGGGTCCCCCAGTAACTGCTCCTCCAAGGGACCACTCCAGATCTCTCTCCATTAACGGCCTCCCCGTAGGACAGCTGCCAAAGCGCCATCATTCGTGCGACACCCCCCCCCAAACTGCTGGCAGGGCCCCCCGCTAGTGCTTTCCCATAGGATGCCTTCCACATGGCCCTCCGTCATTGCTTCCTCCAGGACACTCCCCAGAATCCCACCTTCTTGCCCCCCTTCACCCAGGGCAGCTGCCCATGGACCCCCATTGGTATCAGCTATAGGATTGCCTCCGGAGAGCCTCCGACTAGGGCGTTACTGCGGAATTGACCCCCATTATCGCTGTCCACACGCAATAGCCCCCCAAAGCTTCTCTCTCCCCACCACTCCCTCCGATGTTGTAAAATTAACTTTCATCCTGGTCAGCACCAAGAATGCCTTTTTCCCTTCTCATCCGAAGCCCCCGGTGATTTCTCTTGAAAAATAAAATACCCCTTGCAGTCCCGCCCCCCGCCCCCCCATAGGAGAGCTCTCCATAGAGTTCTGCTGTCACAGCCACAGCCTTTCCCCCTTAAGGTGCAAACATCTACCTGCTTAGCTCTGGCCTCCAAGAAGTACTCTCGCCCCGCCTCCCATCCCACCTTCATCCTGGGCAGCTGTCTGCTCTGAGGGCTTCTACAGAGCTGCTCCCCAGGGGGGCGTTGCCTCTCCCAGTGCTCCTCTCCCTGGCGGCACCGCCGGTTGACCGTCCTGCAGCTTCGCACCCAGTTCTCACTCCATCTTCACCCACTCCTTGGAGAGGGCCCCTAGCTCTGACTAGGGTGACTTCTTTTTTCCTAGGCATTCATTCATTCACTTTTTTTTTTTTTTTTAGCAGTTTTATTGGGATATATTCACACACCAGATCATCTATTCACGTTGCATTAAACAATATGCACTATTCTAGATCGGGGGATACAGCCCTGAAGGACAGAAAGGCAACACTCTCCTCTCGGGGGTTTTGCATTCTAGTTGAGGTGACAGCGCAGAAACAAGTACTACCCCAATAAACTGGATAAAGAGTGTCCTCTGGGTTCTCTGAGAGCTGAATGAGGGCAACCTACTGTAGCTACCTCAGAGGAGGGACCTGGGCAACAAAAAGTAATTTAGCCACATGGAAATGTGGGTGAGCTGTTCCTGGCTTTTTCCTGGCAGAGGGGGCAGCTGGTGTTGAGGCCCTGGAGTGACCGTAATCTTGGGGAGGGGAGGAGAAGCAGGGATGTGGGTGAGGTTGGAGGGGAGGAATGGAGGGGAAGAGTAGGAAGGGAGAAGACTTGATCGCATGAGGCCTTCTAGGCTTGCAGGAAGTAACCAGGCCTTTGTCAGCCCTGCCGAGCCCGGAATGTTCTTCATCCAGGCATGTCGTCACCTGCAGGTGTTTTGTGAGCACCTGTTATGAGCTGGGGATGCAGCAGAGAACATAGTAGGCAAAAATCCCTGTACTCATGAAGTTGATGTGCCAGTTGAGGAGGTAGACAATTACAAAATAGAATATCTGTGTGTGAAGTAAAATAAAGTGGGATAAGGGAAGAGAGTTGTCAGGGCTGTGGTGCCAGAGAGGGTGCAGGAAGGCCTCTCTCAAGAGATAAAATTTCCAATCCCTATCTCTTGTCATGTTGTCCCCCAAAAAGCCACACGTACACACACCTGGGTATAAACTCCCCTCCTCCCAGACAGCGCTACTTTCTGTCCCACCAGAGGCTGCTCTTAAAACAGGACAGCTCCCCCGCCAAGAGTGAAGCTAAGAAGATGAACCCTGGAGTGAGCAAACCACGCCTTCTTGTCCTAGCCTCATTCACTCACTTAGTCAACCAGTATTTATTGAGCATCTGCATGTGCCAGACACTGCTGTAGATCCTGGGAGCACAGCAGTGAACAAAACAGATTAAAATCCCTGTCCTTGTGGATCCGGCTTTCTGTGCAGGGGCAGCAACCATCAAGACCAACTAGCAGGATTTACTACTCATGAAATGAGGATGAGGAGTGCTGAGGACAGAAAGGAAACAGGGTGAGGGGAATCGGGGCAGCTGGCAACAGGTTGCTGTGAGAGCCTTGGTGAGAAGATGAGGTTTGAGCAAACACACAAGAGAGAGAGGGGTGGCTGCATGGGAGCAGGAGCATCCCAGGCAGAAGGGACAGCCAGTGCCAAGGCCCCAAGGCAGGACAGAACTGGCATGCTGAAGAGCCGCCAGGAGGTGTGGGTAGCACACTACGAGGACTTTACTCTGAGTGCGGTGGAGGCACTGCAGGGAGGGTGCTGAGCAGAGGAGGGCAGGGTTCCCTCTGTCCTCCTGTCTGTGACATTTGAATGAGACGAGCCACATTAGGCACCTAGCGCAGTGCTTTTAGCATTCAGTCGGTGCTTGTCCTGGGGTTGGGTCAAGCCAATGGACCTGGGATTAGGTGGGGGTGGGGGGTGGGGACAAAGCACATTTCTGTATAAGTGGAGTTGGGGGATCCTCCTTTATTTTGGAGGGAGAAACAGTGAGAGACCATATTGTAGCGGGTGAGAGCACAGACTCCGATCCCGACTCCTGGGCCTGCTGCTTGTGAGCTGTGTGACTTTGGGACATTAATTGGCCTCTCTGACCCTCAGTTTCCTCATCTGAAAAATGGAGTCAATAATTGTAAGCTTCAGTCTGGGGTTGTTGGGAGGACTTGTCAGCACATGCAGAGAATTTGGAAGAGTACCTTGGCGTGTAGGAAACAGTGTTACATGTTAGAGTTCTTGTCATTGACAGACTAGAATTTCATCATTGTTGCAGTGGAATGGTCCGAAGTTTCTGACCTCAGAGGACCTGGAATCAAAAGCCTGACTGTGTGACCTTGGGAAAATGACTTCCCCATCTGCTCCTCAGTTTTCCCACTTATAAATTGGGCTAATAATGGTTATGGGAGGAGCACTTATCCAACGCTTAACAATAAACTCAAGCTGTTCTCACTGGTTCTGTGGTTGCTGCAGCACTCCCGGCCCTCCCTCCCAGGACATGTCTCCCCTTACAAAGACACCGATTTAAGTCTTTGGTCCCCTCACAGGACAATTTGTCTCCTTTCCCTGTGGAAATAACCACAAGCCTTATCACATCTGTCCTCCATTACTGCCCCTGCCTGTCTTGGTGGGAGCCCTTCAGCATCTGCCCACCCTGCCCTCCACATGACATCACTGCTCCCGGGATTCTTTCTTCCAGGGAACCCCCACCCCCTGATATCGGCTCCTCCTCTGCTCACTGTCCCTCTCCCGTGGGGAGTTTTGGTCAGCTCAGTCTCCTTGCTTCACCTAATCAGCAAATATTGATTGATGTGGGCATTTATGGCTATAAATTTCCCTCTAAGCACTGCTTTAGCTGGAGCTCATAAGTTCTGTTGGACCTGTTTTTGTTTTCATTCATCCTGAAGCATTTCCTATTTTCCCATGCGATCTCTTCTTTGACCCACTGGTGACTTCAGAGTGTGTGGTTTAATTGCCACATATCAGCAAATACTCATTGTGCCAGGCCTGGGCTCGGTGATTGGGCCACAGCAGTGAACCCAGTCCTCACTCTCTCAGGGCACAGACAGCAAAGGAATAGATGTGGTGGTGATTAAGTGTGATGAAAGCAAGGCAGCGGGGTGAGGGGCTGGGTCTCCCCTCTTCCAGAGGTGGCAGCTGAGCAGAGACCTGTAGGAGATAGAGAAGTATGAGAGAGAACGTTCTGGACAGAAGCAGCAATCTCAGCTCCTTCACTCCTGGTCTATTCACCTCCCTCAACCCTGGCCCGATGTAAAACCCCCTTCCTGAAGGGAAGCCAGGGCAGGGATTCTTTCCCCCCACCCCCAAACACCCTAACTCCCTCCCTCCCCTGCTCCTTCCAGGCTGATACCAGGTGCTTTCTTCCCTGTCCACTGAAGCCACTCCAGAGCCATCCCCCCGTTTAGGCCCAGCTTACAGGCTTCTGGTTACCAGGCTAGCCAAACCTTTGCTCCTTCCGGGGGTCGTAAATGGAGGGGGTGTGGGATGTGGCACCTAGTCTGAGGACAAGGCCACCCAGGGCTGGAGACTAAAAATACCTCATCTGGGGTGGGATGGAGGAGACACTCCCCTGTAACCTGTGGGCTGGCACAGAGCCAGGCACCCAGCAGGGAGGACCATGGACAAGGAGCACCGTCAGACCTCATGGCCTTCCTCCCACTGGCTCTCCACTGAGGCAGTGAGGACATTTCCGGGGCCCCTGGGTGGGCCTGAGGACTGGAGATCTGTTGCAGGAGCTGAGGTTCAGGTGTGTAGGGAGAGCACCGAGACTGGCCAGCAGAGGGGAGGGGTCAGGAAACCTCCCCTGGGGTGGGGGCAAGAACCTGCCCTACGGAGGCAGCTGTGCTAGGGGCTCACGTCAGGTGTGTGCTGGGTGGGAGGGTAAAACAGCTGTGGGGATTGAGTGTGCCACGCGGATTACTGCATTTCATTACATCCTAATTCAGTCTGTGCAATCCCCCACAGCATAGGGCTTCTCACCTGTTGTAAAAGTGGAGAATGTGACTTCCCAGGGAAAAAGGAGCTGGGATTTAAACCCAGGTCTTCCCATCCCAGGGCCCATGTACCTAGCTGCTTGGGATTAAGTGCTAGCCCACTTGCTGCAATGCATTTCTCCCAGGCAGGCAGGTTCTCCTTCCACTGTGCATTAAAAGAATGGCCTCTGCCCCCACTGTGACTTTTCCACCTCTCTTGGCTTATCCTGATGTCCCTACCTCTGCTTCTAGGAGTGACCGTGACATTTATAGGGAGCTTAGCTACACAGAGCCTTGCATTTGCTGAATCCTTATAACACCCTTTGAGGGAGTATGTGCTTTAGCACCCCAATTTGTGGGTGCAGAACAGAGAGGTTTGGTAACATGTCTGTGGTCACACAGCTAGAACACTGTATTCTGGCTCCAGAGTCCACCCTCTTACCCACTGCAATGGAAATTGTCATCACCCTCATTGCACAGGGCCAAAACCCGGGGGAGCTGAGGACAGCGCTGTTGGGGGACAGAGAGCAGAGGCCCGGGACGCAGCCTGGTGGCAGAGGAGGACAGAGTGCAGGGGGGTTGACTGGGGGGCCTGGGGGTGGAGAGGGAAGGTGTGTAAGGCCCCCCGGGGAGAGGGAGAGAGGTGGAAGGAAGCAGCGAGACAGGAGGGAGATGGGGGCACACGGGTAGGTGAAGGGCAGGGTGGGAGAGCAGCGGGCCCCTGGAGCTAAGAGGGAGAGGAGCGCTGCTCTTGGGGGTGAAAAGAGCGGGATTTGATGAGGAAGGGTGGAAGGGGAGGTGTGGGGCTCCAGCGAGTCGCCGTGAGTCCCTGCCCTCCTCCCGCAGGCCCCCTGCCGGCCGGGGAGACCCCACGCCCGGGCCCTCTTCCTCAGACCCATCGTCTCCTTCACAGGGTCCCCCCTCTTCCCACCGGTCGAGATGGAGGCAAACCCAGCGGGCGGCGGCGCCGGGGGCGGCGGGAGTAGCGCCATAGGGGGCGAGGACGGGGTCCACTTCCAGAGCTACCCCTTCGACTTCCTGGAATTCCTCAACCACCAGCGCTTCGAGCCCATGGAACTGTACGGGGAGCACGCCAAGGCGGTGGCGGCGCTGCCCTGCGCGCCCGGCCCCCCGCCGCAGCCGCCGCCCCCGCCACCGGCACCCCAGTATGACTACCCGCCCCAGTCCACCTTCAAGCCCAAGGCGGAGGTTCCGTCCTCCTCGTCGTCGTCGTCCTCCTCGTCGTCGTCGTCCTCATCCTCCTCCTCCTCCCAAGCCAAGAAGCCCGATCCGCCCCTGCCCCCCGCCTTTGGGGCTCCCCCTCCGCCCCTCTTCGACGCCGCCTTCCCTGCCCCGCAGTGGGGTATTGTGGACCTCTCGGGCCATCAGCACCTCTTCGGGAACCTGAAGCGAGGAGGCCCGGCAGCCGGGCCGGGGGTGGCCCCGGGGCTGGGCGCGCCCGCGGGGACTCCGGGGCCGCTCCCCGCCCCGGCGCAGACCCCACCTGGGCCGGCCTCAGGGGTGGCCTGCGACCCCGCCAAGGACGACAAGGGCTACTTCCGAAGGCTCAAGTACCTGATGGAGCGGCGCTTCCCCTGCGGCGTGTGCCAGAAGTCCTTCAAGCAGTCCTCGCACCTGGTGCAGCACATGCTCGTGCACTCGGGCGAGCGGCCCTACGAGTGCGGCGTCTGCGGCCGCACCTACAACCACGTCTCCAGCCTCATCCGCCACCGCCGCTGCCACAAGGACGCCCCTCCGCCCGCAGGCCCGCCCGCGCCGCCGCCCCTGGGCCTCCCCGCGCCCCCCGCCGCCGCCGCCGCCGCCCCGGGGCCCCCGGCTGCGCCTGCCGTGCCCGCCACCGACTCCGAGGGCAGCTCGGCCCCTGGAGCCCCCGGCGCCCCCGCCGGCCTGGGCGCGCCCCCGGCCCCGACGGGCGGCGGCGAGGGCCCGTTCGCCTGCCCGCTGTGCTGGAAGGTCTTCAAGAAGCCCAGCCACCTCCACCAGCACCAGATCATCCACACCGGCGAGAAGCCCTTCTCCTGCTCGGCCTGCGGCAAGAGCTTCAACCGCCGCGAGAGCCTCAAGCGCCACGTGAAGACGCACTCGGCCGCGCTGCTGCGCCTGCCCTGCGGCGTGTGCGGCAAGGCCTTCCGGGACGCCGCCTACCTCCTCAAGCACCAGGCGGCGCACGCCGGCGCCGGCGGCCCGCGGCCCGCCTACCCCTGCGAGCTGTGCGGCAAGTCCTACTCGGCGCCGCAGAGCCTGCTGCGGCACAAGGCCGCACACGTCCCGCCCGCCGCGGCCGCCGCCCCCGCGGCCAAGGACGCCGCGGCCCCCGGCCCGCAGCCGCCGCCCGCCTTCCCCGCCGGCCCCTACCTCCTGCCGTCCGACCCTCCCGTCACCGACAGCGAGAAGGCGGCGGCGGCCGCGGCGGCCGTGGTGTACGGCGCGGTGCCCATGCCGCTGCTGGGCGCCCACCCGCTGCTGCTCGGCGGGGCCGGGGCCGGCGGGGCTGGGGGCTCCGCGGCCAGCGCGCCGGGCAAGACCTTCTGCTGCGGGATCTGTGGGCGCGGCTTCGGGCGCCGCGAAACCCTGAAGCGCCATGAGCGCATCCACACGGGCGAGAAGCCGCACCAGTGCCCCGTGTGCGGGAAGCGCTTCCGCGAGTCCTTCCACCTGAGCAAGCACCACGTCGTGCACACGCGCGAGCGGCCCTACAAGTGCGAACTCTGCGGCAAGGTGTTCGGCTACCCGCAGAGCCTCACCCGCCACCGCCAGGTGCACCGGCTGCAGCTGCCCTGCGCCCTGGCCGGGGCCGCCGGCCTCCCGGGCGTCCCGGGCCCGGCGGGCTCGTGCGGCCCGGGGGCCTCGGCCACGGCGGGGTCGGCGGAGGCACTGAGTTATGCCTGCTCGGACTGCGGCGAGCACTTCCCGGATCTCTTCCACGTCATGAGCCACAAGGAGGCCCACATGGCCGAGAAGCCGTACGGCTGCGACGCCTGCGGCAAGACCTTTGGCTTCATCGAGAACCTCATGTGGCACAAGCTGGTCCACCAGGCCGCCCCCGAGCGCCTTCTCCCGCCCGCGCCTGGTGCTACGCAGACCCCGGACGGCTCCGGCGGGGCCGATGCGGGCACGGGGCTGGACCATGGGCTGGCCGGCGAGGTGGGGGCGGCCGTGGCGGCGCTGGCGGGGGTGTCGGGGGGAGACGACGCGGGGGGCTCAGCGGCGGCGGCGGCCGGGGGCGGCGGGAGCGCGGGTTCGGGCCCCGAGCGCTTCAGCTGCGCCACGTGCGGCCAGAGCTTCAAGCACTTCCTGGGCTTGGTGACCCACAAGTACGTGCACCTGGTCCGCCGGACCCTGGGCTGCGGCCTCTGTGGCCAGAGCTTCGCCGGCGCCTACGACCTGCTCCTGCACCGCCGCAGTCACCGGCAGAAGCGGGGCTTCCGCTGCCCCGTGTGCGGCAAGCGCTTTTGGGAGGCGGCCCTGCTGATGCGGCACCAGCGCTGCCACACGGAGCAGCGGCCCTACCGCTGCGGCGTGTGCGGCCGCGGCTTCCTGCGCTCCTGGTACCTGCGGCAGCACCGCGTGGTGCACACGGGCGAGCGCGCCTTCAAGTGCGGCGTGTGCGCCAAGCGCTTCGCGCAGTCGTCCAGCCTGGCCGAGCACCGGCGGCTGCACGCCGTAGCCCGGCCCCAGCGCTGCGGCGCCTGCGGCAAGACCTTCCGCTACCGCTCCAACCTGCTGGAGCACCAGCGGCTGCACCTGGGCGAGCGGGCCTACCGCTGCGAGCACTGCGGCAAGGGCTTCTTCTACCTGAGCTCGGTGCTGCGGCACCAGCGCGCCCACGAGCCGCCGCGGCCCGAGCTCCGCTGCCCCGCCTGCCTCAAGGCCTTCAAGGATCCCGGCTACTTCCGCAAGCACCTGGCCGCGCACCAGGGCGGCCGGCCCTTCCGCTGCTCCTCCTGCGGCGAGGGCTTCGCCAACACTTACGGCCTCAAGAAACACCGCCTGGCACACAAGGCCGAGGGCCTCGGGGCGCCTGGAGCAGCGGCAGGCACCATGGCAGGGAAGGATGCCTGATGGGGAGAGGGTGCCCACCCACCCTCGGATCAGATGTCCCCCTTGAACTCCCTCCCCCTCCTTGCCGCCGTTACCCCGTTCTTCAGAACTGCAGGCGGACTCACCTCCGAGGCCCGTGTTCTTCAAACTTGAGACTGACTCGCTGCAGCCCTGGACCCTTTCTGGCCCGCCCCTCATCCCATCAGACACTGAACTTGATCCTCTGTCCGACCCCCACCCCCACCCCCCTACTTTGGAACCCCCATCAGCCCCCCAGCAGCAATGGGGTCCTAAAAAGCTTGGTGGAGATGGGTTCTGAACTCCTCCCCTTCTTCTTGAATTTGGCTGGACAGTGACATGTGAGCAGCAGTGGTGGGGCCAAGGGCGGGCACTGGGTGCGCATTTGGATTTGGGGGTGGGGGGTAGGGTGGCAGACGTGGCTTGTACAGAGCAGAGAATAATAAATCTTATCAACAGATCTGCTTGGGTCCTTTCTTGCATCCGCAGGAGAGTGAGGATTAAGTGTTGGCGAAAGAGGGTTGAAAACTTCGGTTTCCTCTGGGATTTTGATTCCCCAGCACATTCTCCCTCACCCTCACCCTCTCTGCATTCACTCGTTCAACCAGTATTTCCCAAGGATTTGCCGTGTGCCATGTTGTATCCAGTGAGTCGGGCATATGGAGAGGAAAGACAGGTAAGTCTCTGCTCTCAGGAACTGGCTCAACGCACCTGGAGTCCGTCCCCTTCATGAAGCTTTTGGCATTTTTTCGCTCGGCAGATGTTTCCTGAAGCCTCTCGGCCGGGCCCTGGGCTGGGCATGGGGGAAGCGGGTGAATGGGCCGTGCCCTTTGTCCTCAAGTGAGGCAGGAGAACCGTTGAGCCCCTGCTGTGTTCCAGCCCTGGGCAGACTCCTGTTCGTTTCCCATCTCACTCATAGCCCGTGTCCCTCCAGCATAATCCAGGGATACTCAAAAGCCCTCTCACATCTCTCATTTTGGTTCTCAGAACAGTGAGCTGTATGCTCTGCAGTGTCTGGTTTAATTTTCCCAGTTGTCAGAAGAGGAGCCTGACGTGCTGGGAAAGAAAGAGGCTCCAAGGACTCCAGGCCGATCCGGTCCTCCAGCCTCAGGTAAGAGGGGTGCTGCCTGGACAAGCCCAGTTTGACCCCCTGGGAGGACCGCAATCCAGTGTGGCCACCATGTTCCTGTGCTGAGGAGCCAGCCTGAATCAGACCTTGAGCTGGTGCTGCCGGGTGCAAAGATACCATGGGAGGGAGGACAGCAATAGGAGGCAGGGGGAGTCACACTTGGGGCTGAGGGGACCCAAAGGAGTTTGACTGGGGTGGGAGCTAGAAAAAGCTTTCTGCAGGAGGGGAGACACTTGAATGATGACAGAGCAACAGGAGCGTGCCAGATGAAGCAGGGGGAAAGAATTCCAGGTGGAGAGTTTAGTGTGTCTCCCCTCAGCTATTCTGGAAGGTGGGGACTGGGCTCTGGAATTGTGTATGATGAGGCAGGAGAGGTTGGGGCATGGCGGGGTGGGGGCTAGATCTTGAATTAAAGGGCCTTGAACTCCAGACTGAGGAGCTTGGATGGTTTTATAGGCTAGAGGTTGGAAAACTAGCGGCTGCCAGGCTGGATATAACTCACAGACATATTTTGGTTAATCCTTGCATTTACAAAAACAATAATAAAGTTTACTTAGTTGCCAACATTTGAAAATCAAAAGACTTTACATAATTTGAACTGAAACTTCTGGAAAATTTGGAAGATCTAGTTGCCTAGTCTGCATTGCCCCTGGAGGTAGGCAGCCATTGCCCTCCTCAGACTAGGCATGTGTTTTCCAAGTTGCCACCAATTCCCACCACTTTTCATTGAATCCCCGAACTGAGCCCAAGTCTCAGCCGCCGTATTTCACATTGCTTGTGTCTTGGACCTGCCCACTTTACTGATTCAAATTGCCACCCAGCTCCTACAGGCACTCATGTTTGTGATACCTTCTCAAAGCAGCAAGGAGCTGTGGCTTGGCAACAAGGTGGAGCCCGTTTCTGAACAACCAGTCCATTAGACACGTGGCTGAGGGATAGAGGTTTAAGGACGCTGCCCAGATTTCTAGCCTAGGTGGTCATGCCAGCGAGATACGAAACACAGAGGTTTCTTTGAGGGAAACTGAACGAGTTCCTTCCATGTTGAGTATGAGTTGCTGTTGGTCATCTTGAGGGTAATGTCCGGCAAACAGGAAGATGTACAAATCAGGGGCTCTCCCTCCTTAGCAAGCATGCAGGAGACCCCTCTCCCATAGCCGAACTAGCTAACAGCTCTGAAGAGCCAGAAGCTGTTCCCCCTGTTCTGAAGATGAGGAAATGGAGGTTTGGAGAGCGGCCCCTTGCAATTTAGTGCTGGTGGCAAGACCAGTGTGTTACCCATCCCCCAAAAGCAGACAGCGCCAATCCAAGACTGACAGAGACAGATCCTCGAGAAAGTCTTTTAATAGGAATAGAGCTGGAGGCTTCCCACCTCCAGTTCTCAAGTCCTCATCTTCCCAACACCAAGGTGACTCCTTTTCTTTCATACCAACCACACGCAAGCTTTGAACCCGACCAGCCTGCCCTGCCCCATCAGACAAACCTTCTCTGGTTCTGCTTGAGGACTGGGCAGTAGGCTGTTTGCGTCAAATCTGAAGTGGAGGATATCAGAGAAACCTGAGGCTACTCTGTAGCTGGGGAGACTGTGGGGACTGAGCTGGCAGCTTTTGTGGGGGTTGGGGGTGGGGTGGACATTAAGTGACTGTCGTCAGTGTTTTCGGTTGCCTCCCAATAGGGGTCAGGATGGGTTAAGGGACCGGGGTGGGGGTGGGGGGCAGCAGCCCTTGGAGGCAAGATCCACATGGCCAGGCTCACATCCTGGAGGCTCAAGTGCCTGGGGGACCCTGTGGCTTCGAGGTGATGGGATCCCAGAGTCTCTTTACAGAGGGCCTAGAGAGCCTCTTCTGCCTGAGGGTGGGGAGGAATCCCAGGTCCAGTGCAATCCAGTGAGGTAGGCAAAAGATTCCATCCTGGCCCATCCTAGGGAGCCCCCAAGAGTCCCAGGCTATGCAGATGAGGGGCTGGACCAGCGGGGCTGGGGGGACCCTGAGCCCACCCCTTCCACCCAATCCCGGCTCCGCCTCCTGAGTGCCCAGACTTGCATCACAAGCTGTGTCTCGCACAAGGACAACCCAAGGTGGAGTCCAATGGGGCATGAAACGCAGCTCACGTTTCTCTCGTTTACCTGGGCATCCAAGGGATTGTGTCTGTAACTTTTTCTAAGTCTCACGGAGGTGTTGTGTGGCTTTCTGGGTTCCTGAACCTGGTACTCTCTTTCCTCTCCCTCTGTTATCCAACCCTAGCTGCTCATGGCTAGCTCAGTCAGCTGTTATGTCATCTCTGCCTCAGTCTCCCCTCTTCTGTCCCTGGCCTCCTTTCCCCGCCCCTCCTCTCAATCTCCTACCTCCTGGGTTAATCCCCGTGGCCCTGGCCCTGCTCTCCTAGACTACTGGTCGACCTCCACTTTCATCTTCACTGTCTCCCCACAGCCCTCTTCCAGGGTGTTTCCTGCCCCACACCCGCTCCCTGGCCCCTCAGCCACCGGTCCCAGCTGGCTTCCGCAATCTCCCAGCCCCGGCCCTGGCCCGTGGAAGTGGGTGCGCTGGTGCTTGCGGAAGTTGGAGGAGTTGTTGAAAGTGCGGTCACAGAGGGTGCAGCGGAAAGGGCGTTCACCCGTGTGGATGCGGGCATGGCCGCTCAGCACCGAGGACTGGGTGAAGCCCTTGCCGCAGACACCGCAGTGGTACGGCCGTTCGCCCGTGTGCACCCGCTCGTGGTCACGCATGTCTGAGGAGCGGCGGAACGGTTTGGCACAGAACCTGCAAGCAAAAGGCTTCCCCACCGCTGCTCCTGCCGCCGCCGCCGCCATCACCACCTCCGACCTCTCCTGGGGCACCCCTGGCCTCTGTTCTTGAGCCGCTGTCGCTTCTGGAGACCTGCGAGAGGTCCCTGGCTCCACGCCATGTCTGTGCTGGTGCCGGAGCAGGGGTGCCAAGGCCTTGAAGGCCCGGGGGCAGAGCGGGCAGCGGTAGGGCCGCTCTCCCGTGTGCAAGCTGTAGTGGGCACGGAGGCTGGCAGGCCCTGGGCAGCTGTGGCCACACACATGACATCGGCTTGGGTCCCCACCCTGCCCGCCTCCCTCAGCCCCTGACAGGTGCCCGTGTTCATGGAACAACAGCTCGGAAACCAGCCGGAAAGCAGCCGGACACAAGGCACAGTGAAGAGAGCCTGGCTCCGGGGGCTCAGGGACCAGTGTGGTATCCGTCACCTTCACCACCTGGATCTCGATGAGGTCACCCGGGGGTGTAGTGGGATGGGCATCGTCAGGCACCAGGACCTGGGTGAGAGGAAGAAACACGGAGCCTGTGGACCCTGCTCTAAGACCTTCCCCTGAACGTCTCCCAACAAGGCATGCCTCTACTTATTAAAACACCCATCTCCTTTGTAGCCAACTGGGTCCCTCAATTTCTACAGCTCATTCTTTAGCCTCTAGGATTCCGCTGAATCCCCATCGAGACTTCCCCTCCTGGTCACAACTTATCATGGATCCGTCCATTTCTCTCCTCCACTCTAGGTAAAACCTGTTATTTCTTGCCTTAACAACTGAAAGAGTGTCCTAAATGGAATGTCTGTTTCCACTCCTTCCCTCTCATAATCCACCTTCCCATGGCAACCTGAATGACATTTTCAAAACTAAATCAGACCAAGTCATTCCCCTGCTCAAAACCCTCCAATTGGGTATAAAAATCCAAAATCTTCACCATGACTTAAATTTCTATCATATCCAGGCTACTGTCTCTCTCTCTGACCCCGGGGTAAATATAAACCGGCACACAGCTGACTGCTCCTGTCTGCATTTAGCAATCTGTCCTATCCCCCCCACCCCCACTCTATCACATCACACTTTTATTGCCTCTCCCCTCCCTAAACTGCAAGCTCCATCTGTCTTGTTTGCTCAGTAAACGTCTGTTGAATGAATGAATGTCCGCACTTACTCTCGGATCAGGAGTGTGGGAATCTGTAAATCCCATTCACCTGTAGCAGCCATATGTGCCCCCGAATCCTCCCTTGGGTACTGGAGACACATGACTCAGCCCCTTTCAGCATTTCCACCCTCCAGCATGGGTGCCCCACTCACGAGCCCCTCCTGTCTTTCAGGGTCACCTTCCACCCAAGTTCAGTAGCCCTAGAATTAGTCCAGGCCCCGCCCCGCTAAGGGCTCTGCCCCCTAATTATACAAATCGGATCCCTCTGACTCCTCTCACTGGACGCCTCCGGGCCCCAGACGTTCCACCCAACCCCACCCCACAGAACACTGTGCCCCCCACCCCGGCTCTCCCAGCCCCATAGGCTCCTCCCTAAGCCCCGCCCCCAGAGCCAGAGCCCTAAATACCTCCCCGCCCAACGCTCCTAGGCCCCGCCCAGGCCCCGCCCCTGCCCGGCGACCTCCTCCTGCCTCGAGCCCCCGCCGAGGCCTTTCCTCGCCCGCACCAGGTCCGCAGGCTCCGGAGAACGGGACTCCGGGGTCGCTGAGCTCTGACTCGGGGGCTCCGGGCGCGCGGCGGCCATCTTGTGCCCAAGCCCCGCCCCCGAGGCCAAGGGTCGCCCCGGAGGGGGCGGAGCTCGTGCCGCGTCAACCGGCCGCGCAGGCGCACTGGAGGGTGTCACGCGGCCCGGGGGGCGGAGCTCCCAGGTAGGCTGAGTCTTTAGGGGTCTTACCCCCTTTTCCAGTTGTCCGTCAGTCCCCCCAAGAAGAAGACTCACTTGGGTCCAGAATGTCCGGAACATCCTGCCCACGAAGTCGAATCTCCCCTGGTAATAAAATAAGCAGACCCGAGGCTCCAGCTGTCAACGCCATCTCACCAGGGTTTAATAACATTTGTTTTGCTGTCATAGTTTAGGTTTTTATCGTTACCTTCTCTATGGCTCATGATAAGGAAGGGATGCAAAACTTATAAATGTAAGGGTTATTTTTTGAAAGGCAATTGAAAGAAATAGCCAACAACAGTAACAAGTGGTCCTTGGATGTAGCAAAAATCCGGAAGTCGGTGTGATATTCGGGAGGCTCTGGGGAAAGAGCTCAACGAGGAGGGCTCCGGCAGCACCACGGACAGGGCCGCGGCTCTCGGTGGCCTGGCCGGGTGACCCTGGATGAGTCACCACGCTTCTCCGGACCATTCCTCTTTCTCCTTATGGAACTGGAGAGATCCGGAAGAGCTTTTGAACATTCTCACGTTATTGTTTTGGAAGGGCAGAGTAGGAAATGTGTAGCCATCATGACAAATCCCAAATATTCTGTTTCTTCTCCTTCTGAGAATATGGAGGACTTGCAATTTCCTTTGAAGTTGGACGTGGCCATCGGATTGTCTTTGGCCAAGGAAATACAAGTGACGGTGTTGTGTGTCACCTCCGGTACACATTAAGAGCCAGCGGGCTGTAAACCGTGTTCCCTTTCCATCATTCTCTGGTAGGGATCATTGGTGAAATGAAGTTTCCATCAGTCTGAGTCTCAGATTGCTACATGAACAGAAACCTAGTGCCAACCTGCCTTGGATATATGACATTTAAAATAAATGTCCGTTGTGTTAAGCCCAGGAACTTTGGAGTTGTTTGTTGCTGTAGCATAACCTATTCAATCTGGACTGATACACATAGGGAGTCTTTTATTTATATTTATTTTATTAAGAAATACTTCTGCCTAAAAATATATATGGAATAATGTGAAGGAGTCCCTGTACACACAAGTTAACTTTAAAAATACGGCATTATAGATACAGCCTAAGCCCTCTATGTACCGCCCCCCCCATATCATTTTCCTCCCTCTGTCACCAAGGTTATTAGATTTAGCGCTTGCTATTTTTCATTACCACGTGTTTTTATTTTAATTTTGCCACATTTATGGAATTAGATGGTGTCCCGGTTTGCTAATGCTGCTGTTATGCAGAACACCAGAAATGGATTGGCTTTTATAAAGGGGGTTTATTTGGTTATGAAGTTACAGTCTTAAAGCCATAGAGTGTCCAAAGTAACACATCAACAATTGGGTACCTTCACTGGTGGATAGCCAATGGTGTCCAGAAAACCTCTGTTAGCTGGGAAGGCACATGGCTGGCATCTGCTCCAAAGTTCTGGTTTCAAAATGGCTTTCTCCCAGGATGTTCCTCTCTAGGCTGCAGCTCCTGCTCAAAATGTCACTCTCAGTTGCTCTTGGGGCATTTTTCCTCTCAGCTTCTCCGGAGCAAAATCTGCTTTCAATGGCTGTCTGCAGCTCTTCTCTCAGCTCCTGTGCATTCTTCACAGTGTCCCTCTTGGGTGTAGCATGCTCACTCCTTCTGTCTGAGCTTTGTATAGTGCTCTAGTAATCAAGGCCCAGACTGAATGGGCGGGGCCACACCTACATAGAAATTATCCAATCAGAGTCATCACCCAGAGTTGGGTGGGTCACATCTCCATGGAAACACTCAAAGAATTACAACCTAATCAACACTAATACATCTACCCACACAAGATTACATCAAAGATAATGGGGTTTTGGGGGACATAATACATTCACACTGGCACAAGGGGGTTTATTTGGTTACAAAGTTACAGTCTTAAGGCCATAAAATGTCCAAGGTAAGGCATCAAAAATAGAGTACCTTCACTGAAGGATGGCCAATGGCATCTGGAAAACCTCTGTTAGCTCAGAAGGCACGTGGCAGGCGTCTTCTTCCTTTGCTCTCAAGTTATGTTTCCAAATGGCGCTCTCCCAGGACGTTTCTCTCTAGGCCTCTGGGGGTATTTTCTTTGTTTCTCCCAGGCAAACTCTAGAGTAGAAAAGTCTACTTTCTATGGCCGTCTTCCAAATGTCTCCCTTGGCTGCTCTCCAAAATGTCAGTCATGGCTGCTCTGAGGTCCTTCTGTTTGTGAGCTTTTTATATGACTCCAGTGATTCAATTAAGAGCTACCCTGAATGGGTGGGTTAACACTTCCATGGAAATTATCCAATCAAAGGTATTGCCCACAGTTGTTTGGACACACTCAATCAATAGGTTCCAACCTAATCAACACTAATATGTCTGCCTCCACAAGATTGCATCAAAGAACATGGCATTTTGGAGGACATAATACATCCAAACCAGCACAGATGGTATTGTTCTACACATTCTAAAATTTTATAATAAAATTAAATCATTTAGGTGTAATCTTCTCAAGCTTGTTTTCGTCTTGCTTGCTCAAATCGTTTTTTGTTTTTGTCTAGTTGTTGCATGTAGCTCTAGGCACTCTGGAGCAATGCTGGTTGTGATAGTCCATCAATGATTATGCCACATAGTATTTATCCCTTCTCCTACTGATGGACATTCTGTTGTTTCCACTTTTTTATTATTACAGACACTATTGCCATGGATATTCTTACTCATGTCCTCTCGAACCCAAAAAGGAGTTTTCTTTAGATTATATACTGGGAGTTGAATTGCTAGATCAAAGACTATAAACATCTTCGACTTCTATCTTCAATTTAGTGGATGTTGCCCAATTGCTCTTCATAATAATGTCACCAGTTACTCACTGGGAGATCTTGGTTAAGTTATTTAACCTCTCTCTCCAGGGCTGTATTATGACTTCCGTGGGTCCAAGTCACTTGTGCCTTCACAGGCACCTTCTTCCATTAAGACATATTAAAAATTGTATTTTATGACTGCCTTAGTATAAAGATTAATATAATCCAGGCTTGATGATATTCTCTTTTTTTCTTATTATTTTAAGAAAATCATTTTCTTGAACTCCTAAAAGTATCATGGGCCTTAGACACTGTGCCTTCTGTTCTAATGGGGGTTGGCCCTTTCTGTCTCAATTTCTTCATTAAAAAAATGAAGATTATAGTGTTACATACTTCCCAGAGTTGTTCTGAGAATTAAATGAGTCAATATTTGTAACACATTTTGAACAGTGTATGGCTATCATTATTATTATCAATAATTTTTAAAACCTGATTTTTGCACACCGCAAATTGATTCCATGAAGAATTCTCATTAGGCTGCAAGTGACCTGGAGGTGAATGCCATGTCCTTATCATTCCCTGCTCCATTTACAACACCCTCATTAGTGCTTGGGATGTTGCAGGTATTTGATTAAAATTTGTTGAATTAATGACCAAGTCAGTAAATGTGTGAATGAATAGGTAGCTGGTAATAATTATTGTCTGAAGTCCTGAGCCAATCATAATCCTCAAAGAGTAGACTGTCTTCAAATTTTCCTGTTGGGTCTTTAAATGACAACAATATTGACAATAATAACTAACATTTATTGAGAACTTATTGAGTGCAAAACAGGGACAGGTCCAGCTTTTGTGGGGCACAAAGAATATACAATTAAGAAAAATTATACAAAATTTAAAATACAAAATAAGGTTTATGAGTGAAACTCCAACCAGTTACATAATTTAAAAGATGACAATTACCATAAGAAGTGCCCCAAAGTTAAGAACATATGCAAAATGTTTTATTTCCTGACACAGCTTTTATTCTTTTGTCTGTAACTTCTTTGATCACCTCTTCATATTACAGCAATTTTGTGATAACATTTTCTATAAAGAAAATAGAAGGATAATTCAACCTTTCCTTTAATATGGTTGATCAAAAATGTAATTGTTGATTGTTTAAGAAAGTCTTATTCCAAATTCACAACTGTTGTAGTGTTAGTGTTGTCAAATTCGGGAAAATCCTCAAGTTTCTTTGAGCTATGAATTTTGGCATTGGATGTATTTTGAGCAGTCACTAATCTTAAATACTCTTTGGGTTGTCCCCACTCATTACTCAAGGCCTTGACAGGGACTTGTGCAAGTGAGGAGACTCTGAAGCTTAAACTCTTAGCTTCATAGTAAATCCACCTTGGCCACTATGCTTAACTACTACTATTTCTTATTAATAAATGCAATTTTATTGCACACACCATACAATGCATCCGGTTTGGCTACTTTTAATGTAAAGAATATCCACTTTGCTAAGTGTGAAGAGCAATCCTGAAAAATGAGTCTGGGAATCAGATGGAACTGATCATGAGGGCCCTGAATACCGCTTTTATAAGCCCTTCTATGACTGTCCCCAACTATTGTATATTATTTTCCACGTATTTTCAAAGGGAAAAATCACTGAGGTTCTAAAAAGTGGGAGTCAGGAGACTCCGGCTCGAGTCCCATTTGGCCCTTTCCCATTCCAAGCCTCATTTTCCCCGGTCCGTGTAATGAGGTGGCAGTTCCTGAGGTCCTCGTCAATCTCCAACGCTGCCGGAGCAAAACCGAAGCAAGTGACCGGCACCTGCTCTGCTTGGGGGACCTTTTGTATCCCACTTATGGGGGGTGGGGCGAGCGTCACGCGGGCCCTTCCTCTCCGCGCCTTCCGTTTCCGGCCGGAGCATTTTCGCAGAGGGCCCCGGCGCGCGCCGTCCTCCCGGAGTCTCCCCCTGGAAGCCTCGGCTCCTCCTCCACCTGGGCCGGGCCCTTCCTGAAAGAGCTTTCCCGGTGGCCGCCGTGTGGGCTCGGTTGGCCCCGAGGGGCAGCCCAGATGTCCGACCTGACGAGCACGGAAGGCGGATGGCGGCTGTGGCGGCGCTTGGAGAAGCAGCGGGAAGAACCAGCCCAGGGAGAAGGGACACCATAGAGAGGCTGGCTCCGGATAGAGGGGCCCGGGGGAGGGAAACGAGAGGCGGAGTGAGGGTAGATGGGCGTATGGGGGGAGTTGGCGGTCCCCGAAGGAGAGAACGGGAGGCGCCAAAGAAGGGAGCTGTGGCTTGAGGGTCGGGGGTGATGGCGGTGGTTTCGGGCCTCTGTGAATCAGTCATTCGCTGCGCGTGTGCCCTTGAGCTAGTGAACTCGCTGGTAACCGGGCGGCCCTGTGCCTCTCACGGTCCTAGTGGTGATTAAAAGAGAATCGCGTGTGGAAGAACCAGGCATAAGGCCTATACGTAGACAGTATGCAACAAGTGGGAATAGTGCTACTATTTAGCACTTGGACATCCTCTTTGTAGCTCTGAAATTCTTCAGGCCATTGAAATCAGGCAATAGGGTATTAAAAAGAAGGGCTTAGGGCTCTCCACATAATGGGTCTTGAGATATCTCGCTCTCTGCAGCCCCTGCCCTAGCTCAGACTTCATTCTTTTCCAGCTGGATCACAGCACCAGCCTCCTTCCTAGTCTCCCTGCTTCCACCCTCTAGCCCTCCGACAGAGGTAGAGAGGTCTTTCTAAAACTCAGATCTCATCCTGTCCCTTCCTAGCTCAAAACCCTTCCAAGACAAAATCCGAACTACTGAGCCTGGCATTTGGGGCCCTGTTTCTTCTCTTACCACTTTGTGCTTCACCCAAACCCAACACCTCACACCCTCCTGAAAACTCTCACCTTTTTACACCCCCAGGTGCTAAGTCTTGGGTTATTCCTGCTGCCCTCTTTGGTTTACAGGATTTATTTCCTCCAGAAAGCACCCTCTGATTCCTGCCCACTTCCCTCTCTCAGGCTGAATTAGGCAGCCCCCTGGCTTCTCTCTGCTGTTGCCTTCAGTCCACTACTTCAGAGGAATCCTTCCAACTCCTTGACTTAATGGTGTCCCTTGCCAGCTCAAAACCCTCCAATGGTGTCCTAATAAGCTCCTCAGTCTGACACCTGTGGAGGTCTCCAGCTGGCCTCAGCCCTGGCCGGGCACAGTATGCTGTCACTGAAAGCAGTGCAGTTCTCTAGGCGGTTGCAGTCTGTCCTAGTTTCCATATCACTGCACTTATGACCCCACATTGTAATTGCCTATTTGTCTGTCTCCTCCGCTGAACCTGTCTGTCTGGTATGGAAACCACAGGCCACATGTGGCTCTTCAGCAATTGAAATGTGGTTAGTTCAGATTGAGATGTCCAGTAAGTGTAAAATATGCACCAGATTTCAAGGACTTAGGATGATAAAAAATAAGGTAAGAGATCTCAGTAATTTTTACATTGACTACATATTGAAATAATATTTTGGATATGCTAGATTAAATAAGATGTTGTTAATATGTATTTCCCTTGTGGCCACCATCAGACAGTGCTGTTTGAGACCTGCACAGCCCATTACACTAGCCACTCGCCTCATGTGGCTGTTTATATTTAAATTCATTACAATTAAATAAAATTAAAAGTTCAGTTCTTCAGTCTACTGGCCACATTTCAAGTGCTTATGATCACGTGTTCCTAGTGGCTGCCATGGTGGACAGCACAGACTATAGGCATTTCCATCATTGTAAGAAATTCTATTGGACAATGCTATATATCTTTGGGGAAATATTATAACTTTTTCACAATTATATTCTCAGTGCCTAGGACGGTACCTGGCATAGAGCGGGTGCTTATTAAATAGGGTTGAATAAATGATTTTCCTCACCAAGCTGGGTCAAGTATTTCCTCTTTGCTCTTAGAATACCCTGAACTTGCCACCTCTGTTACAGCACATCCCCGTTTGTTTTGATTGCCACTGTCCTGGGTCTGATTTCATAGGGATCAGAGATTGGATCTAATTCATTTCAGTGCCCCCAGCATCACCCAGCCCATGGAGTGGTGATGGCGGCCAGGAGATGTATATTGAAAAAAAAAAGTCAATAACTGGGCTTAAAATGCCTTTTGATTTTTCCATTGCAGCATGTCCCCTGTAATTTGATTGTCTCTCTGCCTTCTCCCACTGTATGAGTATTTTTTGGGGGTGGGAACATCATCTGACTCATAGCTTGTATTATTATAAGGTTCAGTAGAGATACTTAGGATTAATAGCAATGACAATTATTATAAGGTCAATGCTGCCTTATGTTAAGTGCTCATTTTGTGCCAGGCACTTATGGTGCACTTTATATTCTGTAGTGAGCATTTGTCTTCTTTTTGGTTGCTTGGCATCTGAGTATCTTTCCTGTGTTTGGGGAATCTTCCACTTCATGGATTTTGGTGGTAGAAAGAGCCCACCTTCCACTATAAAAGTAGAAAAGTTTGTATACAAACATAATGATGAGTGGAAAAAAAGGAAACAAAGAGATTATATATAGCATGTAATTTATATAAATTAAAATGCATCACCCAAAGACCTACAAGCAAATGTTTATAGCAGCTTTATTCATAATCGCCAAAAACTGGAAGCAACCAAGATGCCCTTCATTAGGTGAAAACAAACTGGGGTACATCTGTGAAATGGAATATTATTCAGCAATAAGAGGAAGTGAGCTATGAAGCCACTAAAAGACATGAGTGAATCTTAAGACTTACTGCTAAGTGAAAGAAGCCATTCTGAAAAAGCTACATACTATGTGATTCCAAATATAACTTTCAGGAAAAGGCAAAACTATAGAGACAGTAAAATATCAATGATTGCCAGGGATTTGGGGAGTTGAAGTGAAGCACAGGGAATTTTTTTTTAGGTAGTGGAACTATTCTGTATTCTGATCCAATGGATATATGACACCATGCATTTCTCGAAACCCATAGAACTTTACAACACAAAGAGTAAACCTTAATGTCTGCAAATTAAAAAATAATTTAGGAGGCCAGGGGCTCCCAGGATGGAATGCAAAATATGACAAAACTATCTAACTGTATTTCAAATATATGAAACAATTGCCCTGAAGGGAGTGGGGCAAAAAGCTGCTTATCTAAGTGTGGTGGTTTCATGCTATTAGGTACCCCAGAAAAGGCCATGTTCTTTTAACCCATTCCTGTGAGTCAGACCTATTGTGAGTGGGAAGTTCTGATTAGGTTATTTCAATCAAGATGTGACCCACCCCATTTAAAGTGGGTCTTAATCCTTTTACTGGAGTCCTTTAAAAGAGATGAAATTAAGAGAGGCTCTTAGAGAAAAACTCCGGAGAAGCTCAGAGAGGAAGCGACTGAAGCCAGAAGCTGAAAGCAAGGAAACCCGAGACGAGGAGACACCAGCCACGTCTGTGTCAGAGGCGTCCCGGGTGCCGGCAGCCTGGTCCAGAGTCCAGGTATTGTCCTGTTGATGCCTTGTGTGCTGGTTTGCTGATGCTGCTGGAATGCACAACACCAGAGACGGACTGGCTTTTATAAAAGGGTTATTTGGTTACACAGTTACAGTCATAAGGCCATAAAGTGTCGAAGGTAACCCATCGATCGGGTACCTTCACTGCAGGATGGCCAATGGTGTCCAGAAAACCTCTGTTAGCTGGGAAGGCACGTGGCTGGCGTCTGCTCCGGAGTTCCGGTTTCAAAACGGCTTTCTCCTAGGAGGTTCCTCTCTAGGCTTCAGCTTCTCACCAAAATGTCACTCTCAGTTGCTCTTAGGGTGTTTGTCCTCTCTTAGCTTCTCCAGAGCAAAAGTCTGCTTTCAGAGGCAGTCTCCAAACTGTCTCTGTAAACTGCAGCTCCTCTCAGCTCCTGTGCATTCTTCAAAGTGTCCCTCTTGGCTGTAGCAAGCTCGCTCCTTCAGTCTGAGCCCATATAGTGCTCCAGTGAACTAATTCAGACCCACCCTGAGTGGGTGGGGTCACAACTCCATGGAAACTATCCAATCAGAGTCATCACCCACAGTTGAGTGGGTCGCATCTCCATGGAAACACCCAAAGGATTCCAAAATCTTATCAACACTAATATGTCTGCCCACACAAGATTGCATCAAAGATAATGGCTTTTTGGGGAACATAATACATTGAACTGGCACACCCTGAGTTTGACATTTTCACAGCCTAAGAACTGTAAATTGTAAGTTAATAAATCCCCATTGTAAAAGCCAACTCATTTCTGGTATATCGCATTTTGGCAGCTTTAGCAAACCAAAACACCAAGTAACTTTAGAAGTGAACTGAGTCTGTACAACTAAATGCCGAGGGCTGGCCTAACCCTCAGCAGCGGGCAGGGTCCTGATGGGGGGGCTGGAGTCGGCAAAAAAACGAGACAGACACCTTGTGTCTGGGTACGAAGATGAAATCTCCGACCAAGCAGAGCATCAGAGCTTTATTTTTATAATTTTCTGTAACATACGCACTAGCATTCAGGCATGCAATACTAGAATATTTTGGCTAAATCTCAGACATTATTTATTCTCACACAGTGATCAGTGGGTTTGCAGGGACAGACTCCCTGGAGCGCAGCAAGACACAGTGTTTCGGCACAGGCATAGCGGTTCCTGTTATTGAGTACCAAGCAACCTGTAACTATTTTTTGTGTTCATGTTTTAGAGTCTGCTAATCATTACCTTTTCATTTCTTCTAGCTAACTCTTTCAAAGCTTGGGAAGGGGGATTTTGAGCAGAAAGGGTGACCTATCGTCTTCTAAGAAAGGAGCAGGCATTTTCACTATGCTGACGCTAATGCAGGGTAAGCTGCTGGCTCATTGATGTAGCTAGGTGTGGGGGCATCCCACCACCACAGAGCCCAGAAGACGCCAACTGAGAAAAAGAGGCAGTATGAGTGTAAGAAACATATAAGAAACAGCATAAGAAACAAATTCCTTTTAGGCAGGAGTCATAGGTGCCACTCGACACTCCACCTTGCGGAACGGTCACTACGACATGTACTGAAGGCCCAGGGACTGTGCCACTAGGCCCACTGCCGGGTGCTGAATTGGCTGCCCATAATTAAAGGCAAAAGAAGCTTGTACATAAGCACTGTCCTGATGTGATAAAGTTGTTTAACGTGGGCTTATGGGGTAATAATTCTAATCTGCTATATGTGTATATTGGAATTGAAAAATTAAGTAAATGGATGGTGGAGGTAGGAGTCAGGTTTGTCACTGGAGGAGCCAGAGAAGGCTAGAATGGCCCATGTAGTGGATTAGAGTTGGAGACATCAGCATGAACTATTACGAATAAACATTAAAAAATAATCCATGGAGCCACACAACTCAGTAAACCCTTAAGTAAACCATGGGCTATAGTTATAGTACAATTATAAACATGTGCTGTCATCAACTGAAACAAATGTACTACACCAATGCCAGATATATGGGAGCTCTGTGCTTTCTGCATGGTTGTTCTGTTAACTCACATAATAATAATAATAAAAAATAATGATAACAGGGGAGACCCAGGGGAGAGTATATGGGGACTGTCTGCACTGCCTTGGCAATTTTCCTGTATATCTAAAACTTTTATAAAAATAAAAAGTTTATTTAAAAAGTGAATGCAAAATGTACCACACTAAGAAAAATGTTTAAGAGTAGAGAAAACTGTGTGTGTGTGTGTCTAGGGGGTGGTATATGGAACTCTGGACTTTCTGCATTATTTTTCTATAAAGCTAGAACTGCTCAAATAAATAAATAAATGCACGCAGGTGGAAACAACCTAAATGTCCATCAACTGATCTGTGGATAAGTAAAATGTGGTATATCCATATAATGAAATATTATTCATCTGTTTAAAGGAACGAAGTACTAAGACACTACACAACATGGATGAACCTTGAAAACGTTACGCCACCTGAAAGAAGATTAAAGAGACCACATGTGTAAAATTTATATAACATCTCCAGAATAGGCAAATCCATAGAGACAGAAAGCAGATTACTGGTTGCCAGGGGCTGGGGGTAGGGATAGGGAATGACCACTTAATAGGTACAGAGTTTGGGGTGATAAAATGTTTTGGTAATGGAAGGTAGTGATGGTTGCACATTTAAAATGTACTAAATGCAGCTAATGGTAAATATTACCTATGTGTATTTTGTCACAATAAAACAAATACCCACACAGAAAATAATAATACACACTTTACAAACACACATACAAATAAAAGCCTACATGCAAAACACATTATAATGATTGCCTATATGTAGGGTTGCCAGAAAAAATGCAGGACATTTCATTAAATTTGAATTTCAGATTTAAAATGAACAATTCTTAGTATAAGTATGTCCCCAATATTTCACAAGACATATTTGTATTAAAAAGTAGTATTCACTTTTAAATCTGAAATTCGAATTTAACTGGGCACCCTGTATTTTCTATTTATGAAATCTGGCAATCCTATGCATGACAGATGGAAATGGAGGTATGAGAATAATAGGGGATAAATGAATAAACAAATATCTGAAAGAAATTATTAAACAGACAATGATGATAATGTGTCATGAACCAAAGAAGAACAGTAATTCAAGCTCCTTCATTTGAAACACAGCTGAGAAAATAAAAAGGTCAGCTACCTACCTTCCCAGCCTCCTTTGCGGCTATGGCATGGGTACACGACCCAGGCTCAGCCAGTCAGACACCCCCACCGCAAACATCATTTCAAGAGCTAGGAAGCCAACAGTGGGGATGGTGGCGCATCTATGGGGGGCTGTGACGACTGCAGCAAGATTGAGTTCCCAGTGCAGAAGTGGTCTTGGCCTAAACTGTGGCGTCTCCTGCTTTGGGGTGGAGATAGCGGCAGAGCTTGTCCTGCTAGACTAGTTCCGTGGCAGCATTTGGGCTATTGTTACTTACCCTTGAGCTTGCTTCTCTAATCCTCCCAGTGATTCTTTGAGCTACTGATACCCTTTAATCCACCTCTTTTCTCTTTGCTGAGCCAGTGTTGGTGTCTGTGGCTTGTAGCTGAGAACCCTGTCTCTTGTAATTTTCTCAGCAGTCCACTTGGGAACACAGTCTTCCTCTGATGAAGCAACTCAGGCTCTAGAGGTGAAGGGTTCCAACTAAGGAGCTTGACACTTCGTTCAGGGACCCAGGACTCAAACCAGTTGGTCTGACTCTAGGGCCTGAGATTTTAACCCTCCCTGCCTCCTACCTGGTCATTAAGAATGAGAAACCCCTTGATTTAAAAATGGGCAAAATATTTAAATGAACATTGCACAAAAGAAGATATTAAAATGGCCAATGAACATAGGCAAAAGGGTTCATCAGCTTTAGTGTTTAGGGAAATGCAATTAAAAACACAATGAGAAACCACTTTGCACTCACCAGAATGGCTGAAATAAAAAGGACTTTCAGCGACAAGGGTTGGGGAGCATGTGGAGCAACTGCAGCTCTCGCACGCCGCTGACGGGTGTGTAAACTGGCACAGCCACTTGGAAGTATGGTTAGTATCAACTCGAGGCCTACGCATGATGCTCTAGGACTCAGCGCTTTCATTCCCAGAAGAGATGGGTGCCTGTGTCCACCAGTGACCTGCATGAGAATATTCATAGCAGCTTTATTCATAATAAACCCAAACTCAAAAGAAATGTAGATGTCCATCAACAATAAAATAAAAAATAAATTGTGCTATAGTCATACAATAAAAGCTATACAACAATAAAAAAGCTATCGCTATACACAGCAACGTGGAAGATTTCACAATGTTCAGAAGAGAAGTGATCAGACGTAAAAGAGTGCCTATGGTACAATTTCATTCATATGAATTTCCAGACAGGCTCACGTCTTTGGGAACAGAAATCAGAGTAGTGGTTACGTCTGATGGAGGCTAGTGACTGATAGGAGGCATGAGGGAGCCCTTTTGGGGTTGCTGGAAATGTTCTCTAAGCCAGTCTGGGTGGTGATGTGGTCATGTATACCTGCAAAAATTCATTGGTCCGTAACCTTCAGGTTTGTGCAGTCTGTGTAATATATGCCTCAATATATAAAAATAAAATGAACAAGAACAAGGAATGACAGCCTCTATGTGATGGATGGGGAAACTGAGTCATCATATGCGCAGTGAAGTCACACAATGTTTCTCAGATTTGCTTAAGAGGCCAGATTGTTTTGAGACCAGAATTGGGATCCTGTCATTTCCAAACTGCCTCACTGAAGAGTTATGTTTCCATTGTACCCGGAAGGAATGCCTAACGCTTCCAGACAGTGCACTGATGGGAGAAGGCAGCCTCCTTATGGATTCTTAGCGCTCAGGGTGAGCGAGAACTCAAAGGCTCCACGTCAAAGGCTTTACCTCGCCTCTCCTCTCCCCGCCACACCCACACGCACACCCAGCACCTGGTCAGTCACTGAAAGCTGGCGATTCACTCGTTTACCCGCAGAGGCTGGCATAGGGTCGGCGCTTAATGAATATGTGGTGAACGAAACACTAAATAAAATAAAAGGAAGAATGAAGGCGCTAACAAGACGATTTAGATCGGTGGAACCAAAGGCCCTGGGAACCCCCCCCGCGCAGGCGCGTGTTTCCGCGGGGACGGCTTTCGGGTGAGCACCGCCCCGGGGCTGGGGTTGCTGGAGACCCGCCGCCGCCTCCGCTGCCGGGACGGGCCGAGCGGGGTTCCCGGGGCGTGGGGCGTGGGGCGGGCCCCCGGGAAGGGGTGCTGGGGGCCGAAGGAGTGGGTCAGGCCCACGCTCTCTGAGGTGAGAGGCTCCGGGGAATGCGCACACCAGCTGATGTAGAAGGAGCGAGAAAGGAAGGGATCTTTGAATTGGAGAGAAAAAGAAAGTGGACGTGTTGGGAGATCCTAGAAGGGAGGAGGGTCACTCTGACCGTGAGGGGTGGAGAAGCTGCGGAGAGAAAATCCCTGAGGGGTAAGAAAGAGGAGTTGGAAAGCAGGGATAGATAACCCTGGGAATCCTAAAGGAAAGTGTGGGTCACTCAGATCCTAGGGGAAGACCCTCGGGCCACACCGTAGGATTTGGGTTTGTAGGCGCTGGAGGCTGGGAGTGTGAAGTGGTAAAGTTAGAGAGTCTAGGGCTTGGGCACATTGAGAGAGGGTCATGGGGAATGTCCAGCCCTTTGGAGCTGTGCGGGGTTTAAGGTGGTGGAGGGGGATGAGATAGGCGAGCAGAGATTGGGAGATACAGACAGGTTCTTGGCAGCCCCTGTCCTTAGTTCCATCCCCCAACCCCCACCTTTGGTTAATGATTTTTCTCCCTCCTTTAGCCACTCCTCTGGATTTGAGGAAGATCTGAGTTTATCTTCAGCAAACATGGATTCTCCTGCCCCCAATGTGTACCCCTCCCCTGAATTGGGCCCCTCCTCCTCCTCCTCTCCCTGTGGATCCCTAGGTTCATCTGCTGCCCAATTCAAGGCTGATACCTGCTCATTGAGCAGAAGGGCATGTTGTACACCTACACATACACCATGCAGGTGGAGGAGCCCGATGACAACCAGGAAGTTAGCGGAACTGGCTTCTGCCTGGCTTAAAGCTGTCCATGGTGCCTGCAGGTCTTCAAGAATGCTTTCTTCCTTAAGGCCCATGGTGTCTCCTAACGCTGGGACAGCTGGTGCTTGTCTGTGAGGCTTGTGGCACGGCCTTCAAGCAGTTCAGCAGTCTCTGCCAGCACCAGCTCAACCACCAAGTGACCTACACCTGTTCCTTCTGCCCCAGGTTGTTCAGGAGTGCCCAGGAGCTGTCTCAGTGCTTTAGGGCAGACTGAGTCTATGATCAGGCACAAAATTGAGGCCTTCAGTAAACAGAGTTCCTGGAGTCCTTCCCCAGGTCTTCAAGACCCCAGCCTGGGTGATGTCAATTCCAGAGCTTGGCTCTGGCTTCACTAATGGACAAGGACAACACTCTTTCCTTGGCTGTTATGTCAAAGACTGAATGATTTCCAACCTCAGGCTGTGCTATAGAAGTTTACAGGTGGCAGAGAAACTGAAATGATGGAACTGTAAGCCATAACATTCTTTGAAACTTGCTCTACAAATCATACTTTGAAAGTTATTACTTTTCTGTATATATGTTATATTTCACAATAAGGAAATAACTGAAATTGCGGAATTGTAACCCATAAGATTCTTTGAAATTTGCTAACTACTTGTTAAATCATACTTTGAAAGTTATTTTCAATTTTTTACAATAAAAATTATACAATAAAAAATGTTAAAAAAAAAGTTTACAGGTGGCAGGGAAAGGAGGAGGATGTGTATGAGAAAGATGAACTCAATTTCTAGGGAGATAATTGGTTTTTTTTTTCCCCCTTTAGCTGCAACCAAAAGGCAGGGACCCTGGATTTTAACTCTGTACCTGCTGGGCTTTGTCACGGGAATTCACCCTCTGCTTTCAATGATCCCATCTGTAAAAGGGGAATGAATTTTCCCCTCCCTGTTAGCAGCCAAATGGTGATGATTTGCAAACACATGAAGGCATCTAGTTCCTTGTCTTGTTCTTTATTTTTAAAACTGGGACAGTCTTAGACAAACCATCCCAGTTTGCTTGGTGCTGATGGGTTTCCAGGGACCAGGGACTCTCAGTTTTAAAACTGGAATGTCCTGGGCAAACAAAGGTGAGTCGATCACCTACTGTGTCCTCACCTGGTTCCTCAAGATTAAGCTGACACCTATTGATGCAGTATGAGGCCAGAGGAGGCAGCTCAGGAGAAGGCAAAGGGAGATGGGCGGCTCCCACCCATGGTTTCCCTTGCCCCAAGTGCCTACAAATCTTTAGGAGCCTGTGCTACTTCATGTAACAGCGTGCCTCACATTCAGAACTCCGGCCTTATTTGTGTGGCATTTGTGGAAAGGCCTTCAAGTGCTCCAGCAACCTCTGCCAGGGTTGACCCATCTGGGATGGGGAGACTGCTGCCACCCCTGCCTCCTCCACCCTGAATAGTAGCCAGGAGCTGACCCAGCACATCCTGCTGTGTTAGCCAGGGCAGGGTTTCCTGGGTGGCTGTGCATTGTGGGTTCCGGGGTACTCTAGACCTGGATATCATTTTCCTTCACTGCATCAGCCCCGTGGAGGGATGTGGCATCATAATAGCCACTCCAACTAGCTGCGTGGCCTAGGGCCCATGACCAAGGCCACCTTCTCTGTCCTTGGTTTACCATTTACTTGGAAACGATACTGACTCCGTTTTCTTTCTGTGAAACTTGTGAAGCCACAGGCCTCACTTTTCTCACCTGCACAGTGGGCTGAGTAATTCCAGTGTCTTTGCTGTGTAGTGACAGACAAATCACTTTCCCTTTCTGGTTTCCGTTCCTATTTATTTGTACAAAGAGTGGCAAACAATTCCCACTATCCAAACCTTTTCTGGAGCTGGGAAAGATAAAGAGATTTTTTTTTATTTTTTAAGTCACGACTTTTTGGACAAAAGCCATTCCTTTTGTCTTCCCTCCTTCTGCACCCAGCATGTCGCCAGATAACGACTTCATTTTGACTTTTCTGCGTGCGTGATAGGGAGAGGTGAGGGGTGCAGGCCGCCGGAACCACTGATTGCGCTGCTTGCTTCCCGCCGGGGCGAGTTTCTGGGGACCCGGCTCGCCGCACAGGCCGCGGGAGCGGAAGCCGGGCTCCTGGCTCTCCTGGCCCATCCGCAGGGCGCGGCGGGGGGCTCGGGGCCGACGCTGGAGCTTATTCCCTCCGAGCTGGGACCAGAGAGACCGCCACCCTGCGAGCCGGCGCGGGTAGGTAGGCGCTCAGGGCCTGGAGCCGGGAGGGCGACGCCCTGAGGGCTATGACCATAGAGACTCTGGGAACTCGGGGCTAGAGGGGCCAGTGCCGCGGTGGCGTCGACGCCGAGTGGCTAGAGAGGCCTCGACAGGGGCCTTAGGCTGTGTGTGCGTGTGCGCGCGCGCTTGGTTAGACGGGGACGGGGGCGCGCGTGCTGGGATGTGGGGTGGACAGGCTCTAAGGCGGTGAATTCTGGAGAAGGAACTTCATTGAATCCCTCTCTCCTCCTCTCAGGCCCAGGATCCCAAAGTATACTTTGCCCCCGTTCTCTCCGTGGAGGCCATGGACTCCTGCTCTCCCAGGGTGGCCCCTGCCCCCGCAGCGGCCCCCTCCTCCTCCGCCACCCGCCCGGCGGCCCCTGCACCCCCGCAGAAGGACCGTCACCTGCTCATTGACGTGAATGGTGTCCCCTACATGTACACAGCGGACGAGGCCCCCCCGCCGGAGCCCGAGCCCGAGCCCGAGCCGGCCAAGGGCTTCACGTGTCCCCAGTGTTTCCAGGTCTTCAAGAGCGCCCTGAACCTGAGGAACCACAGCATCTCCCACTCGGAGCTGCGGCCCTACGTCTGCGCCATCTGCGGCAAGGCCTTCAAGCACTCAGGCAACCTCTCGATGCATCGGTTCATCCACCTGTAACCCCGGACCGTGGTTGTTTGCACTTGTCATTGTAACGGCTACTTTCCACTCCTTTACCTGCTGTTTGTTATCATAATGGCTGTTTTGGCTTAGTTACTGGTTGTGGGGACCCAGGGCCCGGGCCCGCCCCCTCCTCCATTGTGAGATGCTCGCAGCCGCCTACCCGACCAGGCAGCAGGCCCCCTGCCCCCCGCGTCCCAGGGGAAAGCATTAAGACGTCGCTCCACTAAGCTCGGTTAGTAGCCAAATCTCGCGAGACCGGGTTGCAACCGAATCTCAGAAACGCGGGGGTCGCAAACCCTTGTAAGGCCCCTCCCCCGCACTCGTCCCTGGTTTTCGCGCCCTTCAGTTTCCACATCCGGGTGCAACCGTGAGAGCATCACCTCTCGTCCGTACGTCGCAGTGAAACCCGTGTCCACTTCTGTGCCCGGCTAAACTGGGTTGGAACACTTCTTATTGTTTGAATAAAAACCCTAAACTCTTTAGGCTCGGGGAGACTGATTTGAGCCGAAGGCCTCCGTCTCCAGTGCCGGTTGACCTTGCATTAAAACCCTTTCCCTGAAGCACCAGTGTCACTATTGGTATTAGTGCGCATCGGATGGTGAACCCGCAGTTTTCGGCAACTCACCTGCCTTTGCTGGGCCAGGTTTACACCTGCCTGCTCTGTCCCCAGCGTTTCCAGGATGCACAGCAGCTCACCCAGCACATCCGGGTCCACTAGGCTGAAAGGACTTCCCTTGATCGTGCAGGCAATGGGCTCCATGGAAGCTCTCGTTTCTGGCACAGGCGGTGGGGGCCTGGGCCTGGCCTCACTGCCTACCTGCTGTGGGACCCGAGGGACGTGATCTCTCTCTGCTTAGGTTTCCTCATTCCTGAAATAGGGAGTGGCTTGTGGTCTCTGAACCTTTATAGAATCACCGACCCAATCTGGAACTCAGTTTTCCCATCTGTAAGACGGGAAAGAGTTCCGATTCCATGATCACAGTGAATCCAGACATCAGAATGTACAGTGTTGTGTAGTTAATGCACAGATGCCAGATAATGGTAGCACATATCGCTCCATTAACTTCTCTGTAGCACTCGTGGTGCCTGCTGTGACGGACTCAAATGTTTGTTTTGATTATTACTGGGTAGTGCGGCAACCCCAAGGACCTAGGAACCTTTCTCTGGGTGTGAGTTTCCAGCCGGAGTGCTTTCCTGGGGGCACCCCCAGCGCCGCCTGAGTCCGGAAGAGGCGGCCTTCAGCTCGGGAAGTCGGAGCCGACGCCAGAACTCGTCTCTGCGGACGCTTCCGGACCCGAAAGTTTGCCGAACCCGGGTATGGAGACCGGGCCGGGGCTCGGGGGAGCGGGTAGGTTCAGGGGAGGTGGCAATTCTTATAGAGTCCTGCCCCGCGGGGCAGTGAGGCTTCGGGGCCGCGTGAAGAACTTGGGGTGTGGGACCGAGTGGTTCCAGGCGGTGGGCGTCGGAGACTGCGAAAGCCCGGGAGGGAGGTCTGGGGAGGGACTCTGGGGACCCAGGGCGGGGGCTGCGGTATAAAGAGAGGCCGGAAGACAGCCTGGGCAGTGGGTTGCTTGGACCCAAACCGACCCGGAAACACGGGCTTGGGAAATCACTTTTCCGAAAACGGAGACGGCCTTGTTGCATTGGGGGTGCAAGATAAAGTGGGATGAATGGTGGGCGGTGAGAAGAAGGGCTAGTCCAGAAAAGGTTTCTGAAGGAGGGAGGACTCAGCTGGGCAGGGTTTGGAAAGCCGAGGGAAGCGAGGGTGCTGGGCCGCGGGCGGGGGAGGCGCGGGGCACCAGGATTGAGCAGCGTGCGCCACCTCCTGATGTCCGTCTCACGGGGCTGAGAGAATTAAGCGAGGCCACGGATACGAACGTGCCGTATGAACCGAAGAACTTAATATATAATGGAGTTTGGGGGACGGCTGATCCGTTGCAGATCAGGCTGG
This sequence comes from Choloepus didactylus, assembly GCF_015220235.1. Taxonomy (NCBI): domain Eukaryota; kingdom Metazoa; phylum Chordata; class Mammalia; order Pilosa; family Megalonychidae; genus Choloepus; species Choloepus didactylus. The sequence goes on along the minus strand of NC_051333.1, from coordinate 2,899,989 downwards.
AGAGAGAGGCTGCTGAAAGTGAAGCTGTTTATCTGATAGAGAAGGAGGTTAGGATGGGAATTCCAGAGCATAGAGACTCAGTGTCCCCAAATTGGAGGAGTGAGTGGAGAAGTCAGAATAGTTCATTCACCGTAGCTGGACAGTGAGTATGGGTGAGGGGAGGGGTGGGAAAGATGGCTGGAGAGGGATTGGGGCCTTTTAAGAGGCCTTAAATGCCAGCTTAAGGGGTTTATGCTGTGGGCAGAGCTGCGGGAGGGTTTTGAGCAGAGGGAGAAATCCTTCTGAAGTTGGTGGGTGGATGAGCCAGTTTGGGAGGTCAGGATAGATAGGAGTCAGGAAGGCAAAGGAGGAAGTGGCCAGTAAAAGCAAGGGGAAGTTTCCGGGCAGAGGAAAACACATTCGCCTTTTTGCCTGGAGTTGTGCAAGTGCAAGTTCTGATCGGAGCACAGAAATGGAGAGAGGTGGGAAGGTGGCTGAACCACATCACGAAGTGCCTTACATTCCAGGCTGAGGAACTTGAACTTTGTTCTCAGGGTAATGGGGGCTGTGGAAAGGTTTTGAATGTACAGCAGTTGCATTTGTCCCAGATGTTAGAAGGCTCCTTCTGGGACGAGTGTGGGAAGGGAACTGGAGGTTATCATTCCAGGGAGATTCTGGTTCAGGGGACCAGGTGAGACAGGAAGGAGCCAGAGCTGGGCTTGGAGAACAGAAGGGAGCACACAGCTCTGAGAGCCTTTCAGGGTCAGGAGTGATAGAACTGGGTGCCTGTTTGGATTTGGTGGGGTGGGGTGGGGTGGGGTGGTGGTGAGGAAATGTGACCTTGTTGATGGTGGGGCCTCATGTACCAGGAGGATGAGCAGGGTGGGACGGGGTGGTTTCATTTACTCACTCCACCAATATTGAATTGGGCCCCTACCCTCTCCCAAGACCTTTGCTGGAATCTTGGGATAGACCTGGGCCTGCCTTCATAGAGAGCAGGGAAGGCAATAAAATAGCAAGTCAAGAAAAAGAGGAGTTCACAATGGATCTTGTTATGGGACGTGAAGGAGACGGACAGACAGACCAGTGAGACAGCCGAGGTGTCCACCAGCTTGAGTGATGCTGATGAAGTGCTGTTTGAGTGAAGACTGGAATGGCCCGAAAGAATCCATCTTTGTGAGGGGCTGGAGAGGAACATTCCAGAGACAGGAACAGCAAATACAAAGGGCCTTGAGACGGGAGAGGTTGAGGGGTCTGAAGAAGGGCAAGAAGGAGGGCAGCCAGGGTTTGAGGCTTTGGGAGTTGATTCTTGAGCAGTGAGGGGGCTTTGGTCAGAGAATGACATGATTCTGTGGGTTTTAAAACAATATCACTTGCATGAGGGAGATGTGGTGTGAGGGTGGACTGCAGCAGTAAACTGGTGTGTGTGTGGGGGTGGTAAACCGTGGGGGTCTGCACTGGGCGAGGGGGAGGGGAACCAGAGAGAAGTTTGGGGTGCCTCCAGAGAGTGCTGAGGAGCCAGGCAGAAGCAGGTACCATCCTGGGCTGCTCTGAGGATTTGGTGTATTTAGTGATGGGCGGGCTGAGTAAGGGCTTAATAAATTGTGCTCATCGTCATTTCTGGGTGTGGGGTGGGGTGGGTGGGGCTGGCTTTCATGGGTGCAACTAGTTATATGGGTCTGAAATTCACCAGAAAGATCTGGGTCAGATACAGGCTGGGAAGTTGGTGTAGACCAGTGGTATTTAGCTGGCAGAGGTTTGGCCCCCCAGGGTACGTTTGGCAATGTGTGGAGCATTTTGGATTTTTGTCGTGTTGGAGGTGGACAGGGGTTGCTACTGGCATCTCGTGGGTGGAGACCAGGGATGCTGCTGAACATCCTCCCACACAGAGGGCCGCCCTCAGCACAGAATGGTCCAGCCCCCAGTGTTGGTGGTGCTGCATTTGAGAACCCCTGGTGCAGACAGAGGGTGTAGTTGAAGGTATGAGAACGTAAGTAGCAAGAGGAACTGCAAACTCAAATGTTGTAAATGTGCAGGTGGGTGACCCAGGTGAGTGAGTGGGATGGACGCCTGCCCAGTTCACCAGTGGCTGCTCTGCTTCCTGTTCCCACCATAAAGTTACCAAAGAATCTCCAGGATGACTCTGTCCAGTAGAAATACAATGCAAACTATTAAAATTTTATAGTAACCACCTTAAAAAAAACCGAAAAGACATAGCTGAGATTAATTTTAATAATATATCTTACTTAATTCAATACATCCAACCTATCATTTTAAAATGTAATTGATACAGAATAATTAGAGATAGTTAAAGACATTTTTTTTGGGTACTAAGTTCTCAAAATCTGCCAGGCATTTTACATTTGCAGCGCATCTCAATTCAGACCCACCAGGTGTCAAATGCTCAGGATGTGGCCGGTGATCACTGTTTTGGAGAGCCCCATTTCCGGGATCTTTAACTGTAGCCTCAAACAGAATTATATCACTAGGGAGTTTCCTGAAGAAGGCAGATGCTATCTCAATTCCAGCAGACTGCTGCCCCAAGTTTCTTTCAAGAATAACTAGAAATTCGAATTTGTATGAGCATTTTCTGGCTTTTTAAATATTGCCCAGTTAATTTATAAACATTAAACAATAACAACAACAAAAAACATCCTGTAGTTAAAACTAGATGCAACGGTGAGCCCTTTTTGGCCCGCGGGCTTCCGGCTTGCAGCGGTGGAGTGTGGAAAATTAAACGAAATGAAATATGCAGTGCCCCAGTCACATTTCAAGAGGGTGACAGTAACATGAGGCAATTTGCATTTAAATTGATTAAAAGCAAATAAAATTGAGCATGCGTTTCTTCAGTCTCTCCAGCCACCTCTCAGCTGCGCAGAAGCCATGCGTGGCGGTGGTCCTGGACGCGCGCCGGGCATAGGACGCCTCCGCAGCGCAGGCGGTCCTGCGGGACAGCTCCGGGACCGGTGCCGCAGTAACCCTCTCTCCTCTCTGCCGCTCCCAGCTGCCCCGCAGAGTCTGCTGCCACCGCCCCCGGCGCCCCAGCTCCGGCACTGCCCCGAGGCCATGGACCCGCCGACCCCACCGCCGGCCGCTGCGCCCTCCCCACCGCGCCACTACCTGCTCATCGACACGCGCGGCGTGCCCTACAAGTACACGGCGCAGGTGGAGCACGAGCGGCGCGCGCCGCCGCCGCCGCCCGAGGAGCTCACCCCGGGCGAGGGCTACGACTGCCCCGAGTGCGGCCGCGTGTGGCGCACCATCGGGCAGCTGCGGCACCACCTCGTGGTGCACTCGCCGTTCAAGCCCTACGTGTGCAACGTCTGCGGGCGCGGCTTCAAGCGCACCAACAACCTGTACAAGCACCGGCGCGAGGTGCACGGCGCTCCGGCCCGCGCCCGCAGCGACCGGCCTTACGCCTGCGGACTCTGCTCGCGCCGCTTCCAGGACGAAGTGGCCCTGGCGGAGCACGAGAACCAGCACTAGGGCGCGCGCCCCGCAGGCCTCGCTTTCCTCGTCTGCCCGGTGGGAAGTGTCACGCCTCCCTGCTCCGTAGCTGGACATGTCTGATCTCCTGTACAATTTAATAATATATTAAATCTCGATACCTGGCAACATCTGGCCTCCTTTGGGCCTCGGTTTCCCCATTTGCTGGAGGGAAGAATCATGGCTGTGCCACAAAAGGGCAATGGTCGGTCTCGGGCCTCGATTTCCCCATCTGTTCAGCGGCAGAAGCACCCCCTCGCCGGGCCCTCTGCTTTGCGGGTGGCGATGACCGAGCAGCTGAGACCGCGGAGCGCAGAGGGTCGGCCCCGGCATGCCGGTTGCGGGGCTCCGGGCACACTACTTAATCTCTCCTAGCTCCGGTTTAGCAGGTCACTTCCGTCAGTTCCACAGGGCGGGGGCAGGGGCAGGGGGACGGGCTTCCTTGGGGGTCTCGCTCCCTCCCCGCGACCCCCCCGACGGCGGCCAATTCAAAAGGGCGCGCGGGTGCGGCGGACTCGGAGGCGGCGGAGCTTTGCTCAGGGCGCGCGCGTTTCCGACCGGCGCGCTTTCCCAGGGACGCCGCCGCCCCTCGCGCCTCCGCGCCCCCCGTGCCCGCGTCCCCGGCGCCGCCGGCCCGGAGCTCCCCAGAAGCCTCGGTCCCGCTGCCGCCGGCGCTCGCGAAGGGAAGCCGGGGCCGCCCGAGACCTCGGCGCGCTGCTCCGGACCCGAGAGGCCGCTGCACCGGGTACGGGGGCCGGGATGGAGGGAGGAGCCTGGCTCCGGGACGGCGCCCAGGCCGGGAAAGGGGACACGGGACGGGCGCTGGGGGCGTTATGGCGGGGAACGAGTCGGCGGGGCCCGGGGTGGACGGACAAGAGGGAACTAGAGGTGCCATCGCTCTTTGTGAAGGCGGGGGCTGGGGTGTGGAGAGCGGAACAGGGGCCGCTGGGAGCAGAGCGAAAGAGAAGAGAGGCGGAGGAGCAAGCGGCGGATGCAGGGAGAGGGATGGAAGTCCGAAGATCTAAGGAGAAGAGGAGGAATGAAATAAAGATGCCAGACCGTATATAGAAAGGAGAGGGAAACGGGTTGGGGAGGTAGCGTGGGAAAGGGGATCCCGAGGCCTGGTATGTATAACCGTGAGTGGGAGCAGGGGCTTTTGGAGAAAAATAACAAGAAACAGGGGCACTGGGATATCTGCAAGGCATCTGGGGGGTCCTAGGGATGTACAGAGTGCATAGTGGGGAGAGGAAGGCTTGACTTCGGAGTGTCTAGCGGAGGAGCAGGATATAGGAGCCGAGTGAAAAGTGGAGAATTGGGTTAGTGGGGCTCTGCGGGTGTACTTAGGGGGGAAATGAGAGACGAAGGGTTCATATAAAGATGGGGGGGGGTGGATGCAGAGGGTCTGTAGGCGGACGACAGAGGCCAACGCCGTGGCCCAGGGGGAGAGGATGCCCCGAGGGGTGGGGATGGTGGGGAGAGGAAGCGACTGGTTAGAGAAATTCCGGAGGCAGAAGAGCGCCGGCGTGTGAGATTACGGACCATAGATGAAAAGAGGGTAGTAGACTTGGAGATAGACTGGCTGTTGGGGAGGAGGGAATGGGACGAGGGAGGATGAAGCCCTAGGGAGCTCTGGGAGGAAAAGCAGGTTGGGGTGGGGATGCGTTCAGCTAGTTTGAGACATCCAGGAGGCAGCGTGGATCTGGGCTGGAGTCGGGGTTTCTTTTCTGTAAGGGAGGTAGATCGATGGCATACAGGAGTAACAGGCAGCAAGAATGGAGACGTTTGTGGAAAGGAAGTGGAGATTTAACTTCTCTCCACTCCGCCACTCCCAGCTGCCGCTCCAGATGCTGCTGTTGCCTCCGCGGCCACCCCATCCTCGGTCCTCCTCTCCGGAGGCCATGGACCCTCCGCCCCCCAAGGCTCCCCCATTCCCCAAGGCCGAAGGCTCTTCTTCGTCCCCTTCCTCGGCTTCTGGGCCCCGACCCCCACGGCTGGGTCGCCACCTGCTCATCGACGCCAATGGGGTGCCCTACACGTACACGGTGCAGCTGGAGGAGGAGCCCCGAGGCCCGCCCCAGCGCGAGGCGCCCGCGGGAGAGCCCGCCCCCCGCAAAGGTTACAGCTGCCCGGAGTGCGCCCGTGTCTTTGCCAGCCCTCTGCGGCTGCAGAGCCACCGTGTATCGCACTCGGACCTCAAGCCCTTCACGTGTGGCGCCTGTGGCAAGGCCTTCAAGCGCTCCAGTCACCTGTCGCGGCACCGTGCCACGCACCGCGCCCGCGCCGGTCCGCCGCACACCTGCCCGCTCTGCCCACGCCGCTTCCAGGACGCCGCGGAGCTGGCGCAGCACGTGCGCCTCCACTGAGGTCGATGAGGCTCCTAGACCGCGCCTGCGCGGCCCCTCTCTGGGCCACCACGTCTGTCCCACACAGCGACGCTCCTACACACGCTCCCTGTCCCTGCTGAGGTTACTGCCTTCCCTTCGCCCTCAGTTTCCCCATCCGTCTCCTCTCCCCTCCTAGCTGTGTGATGTAGACCAAGTCGTTGTCCCTCCCTGGGCCTGTGAAATGGGTGGATTGGAGAAGAGGCGGAACACGGGCCTGGCTTCCCGTCCGGCTGTTCTGTGTGACCCTCTGCGAGTGACCTACCCTCTCTGAGCTTTAGTTTCCTGCTCTCCGAAGTGGTGATCGGTTGTGTGTCCAGGTGGAAGAGGCGACAAAAGGGCGAGGGCACGGTCTGGTTCATTTCTGTATCTCCTTCTTCCGCCCACTACGCCTACACCCTTTGCTCAATAAACATTCCTCACTTCATTTTCGGGCTCTTTTTTTTTTTTTTTTTTTTTTTTTGCGTTTGAGGGTTGGGGTCGGGCGGGCGGACCCAAAGCACCTGGGCACGGTCGTCTCGGCGTGTGTTTCCGGCCGGAGCCGTTTCCTGCAGGCCCGGGCGCCCCGCCCCCCTCCTCTCCGGGACCCTCTTCTCTCCCTTCCCCGGGCCTCGCTCCCCTTCCCGCCGCCGCCAGCTCCCCGGTGCTCTTCAGAGGCCCCCGTCCCACCGCCAGCTGCAACCGCGAGGGTAGCCCGGGGCCGTTCCGAAGTCGCCCGGACCTGAGAGGCTGCTGCACCGGGTACGGGGGTCGGCAGGAGGGCGGGGACCGGGCGCGGGCGGAGGGGCGGGGCCGGGGTCGGCGTCCGGGGGCCCCCTGGGGCTCTCCGCGGAGGCGCGGACGGGGACCGGGATGGGCCGCCCCGGAAGGAGAGGGCCGCGGGCCGGGGTGGATCCCTGGGGCGCCGGGGAGGGGGACGTGGAGGTAAAGGGTGAGGGGCGGCGTGGAGGGCGGGCGAGCACCAGGGGATCCGAGCGCCGCGGCGGGTTGGGAAGGCGTGGGCGTCCCAGCCGGCGCAGTCAAGGCTCCCGGGGGAGGATGCAGGAGGCGCTGACGCCGAAGTCGGGGTCGGGGCCACGTAGAGGGGAGGGAGCGACCCGCAGGCCTTGGAATGCGGCCCGGGGACGCCCTGAGGGAGGCTCCCGTGGAGGGCACGGGTGACCTGAGGAGCGCAGAGAGGGGCGATGGAGAGGTCCGGCCGTGCGCGGAGGGGTAACGTGGTCCTGGGGCTGCAGCGGGCAGGAAGTTTTCAGAGGAGAGAGCCCCTGCGAGCTCCAAGGACTCGGTCTGGAGACCAGGGCTGGGTAGAAGGACTGCAGGAGAGAAACTGAGGGAGGGGAAGTGCCGTAGTTCCGGACACGGCATATGCAAGGGGAGAGGCTGAGCAGGTGGTGCCGAGCCTCCCTCTTCTGTAACCCCATCCTGTCTCTAACCCACCAGGCCTCAGTTACCCCTCCGGATGCTGGTGCTGCTGCCCCCCTGTCCGCGGCCCCAGGTGCGCCCCTCCTTTGAGGCCATGGAGGCCCCTCCCTCTCGGTCGGCCCGGTCCCCAGAACCAGGCCCGTCCTCCTCCTCGGGCGCTCCCCGGACTTCGTCCCCTGCGCGGCCCAACCACTACCTGCTCATTGACACCCAGGGCGTCCCATACACAGTACTAGTGGACGAGGAGGTGCAGAGGGAGCCTGGAACCCATGGGGCTTCAGCCCAGAAAAAGTGCTACAGCTGCCCCGTGTGCTCCCGGGTCTTTGAGTACATGTCTTACCTTCAGCGACACAGCATCACGCACTCGGAGGTGAAGCCCTTCGAGTGTGACATCTGCGGGAAGGCCTTCAAGCGGGCCAGCCACCTGGCGCGGCACCACTCCATCCACCGGGCGGGTGGGGGGAGGCCCCACGGCTGCCCGCTCTGCCCGCGCCGCTTCCGCGACGCAGGGGATCTGGCCCAGCACAGCCGGGTCCACTCGGGGGAGCGCCCCTACCAGTGTCCGCACTGCCCCCGCCGCTTCCTGGAGCAGAATACGCTGCAGAAGCACACTCGGTGGAAGCACCTGTGAGCCGGGCCGGTGGGGACTCTGGAACCTCTGGGGTGGAGACTGAAGTCATGGCCCTCAGACGACTGGTAAGAGCTGGAGCCTGGAGAGACAGACCAGCCTCATCGCAGGGCTCGCCCTGCCTGAAATAGGGACTCCCGAGGTCCGGTAATCGGTGGTTTGGGGATGTGATGGAAACAAGACCTCAGGGCACAGGCTGGAGTTTGCTAGACAGTAAAGGGTAGCCCTGACCGGAAGAGTGGGGAGTGCTGTTTGTGGAAATTCTGTGCCTCAAAAGCATGCCTGGGGGTCGTCGGGGATCAGCACCATCTTCCTGATGTCGGGAAGGGGCCCTGCGCCTGCCTCCCACCTCCCAACCAGGGACAGCCAATAAACATCATTTCCACTTTGAGCACCAGACGTGTTTTTGGAGAGGTTGTTTGGGACCATCTTTGCCTTCCCTGCAGCAGGCAGATCTCAGCTTGCCTGGCTGGGGCTGGGGAAGGCTGGCTTGGTGCTGGGTTGAAGTCCTGGTTCTGCTTCCCACTTTCCTACAGCCTGGGTCTAGGCAGAGTGATTTTCAAACTTAAAAAATCTTTTTTATCACCATCCACAGTTAAGAAACATATTTCATATGACAACCCAATATACAGATACACAAAATGTGAAACAATTTTCTTCAATAGCAGTTATCTTTTTTACTTGCAGGGCATTCTGATATTTTAAAATCTATTATTTTCAATTGTTGGTCCCATCTACTATATTGAGTTCTCACCTCATGAACCTGCAGTTTGGAAAGCCCTGATGTAGGGCAGGTGGTTCCCCCTGGACTTGTTGATCCAGGCTGCAATTCATCGGTAAAGTGGAGGGGGCAGGGGAAAGAATGTGGTCACAAACGCCGAGGTTCTTTCTTTGCATGGTTAAAGCCACGTTGGCAGATGGCTAGCGAAGTCCCAGAGCACAGATAGTTAATGGAGAGCGGGAGGGGAGGCAGGTGGAATTGAGCCGAGGCTCAGGCAAGCTATTTAGTGCCAGACTGTCTGTTGAGCCTTATTTCACCCCCCAGCTCCTTTTGGAAGAACAAATCTGCCCACTTCCCAGAGAAAAGGGCCTCTGCCTGACCTCCAGCTACACCGACGGCGCCGCCGTCCTGAGCCCCGTGGCCAGGCTCTGGCGGTGCGTTTTGCTTGTGTCCCATCCCTGCATTCCCGCAAGGAGCGTGTACCTAGGGATTATGAGCTCCCCACCGAGGCTGAAGAGGGAAAGAGGCGGCCAGCACCCGGATCTAGGTCTGATTGTTCCAAAGACAGCCGCCGGTCACCAACATGGGGGTGGGGAGTGCGTTCCTGGCCCCTATTTTCAGGGAGAAGGGTGGCCCCCGCATCCTCGGATACCTCGGGGCCTGCTGTGCTCAGATGCCCCGTGGAAGGTGGAGCAGCTTGTGGGGCTCCGCACTGGCCGTCTCCTAGGCATCTTCAAAGGGGACTTTCCCTTTGCCCAGGTTTTCGGCTGCCTCCTACCTCCGCGCCCCGCCTCCCACCCGGGCCCCGACCCGCACCGCCAGCCTGGAGATGGGAATTTCATGATGCTCCCTGCCTAGGGCTCGCGGCGGGCGGGGTAGAGCAGCAAGGGGCCATCGCACAAGTGCGGTATCCGGCCCCGGCCGCAAACGGCGCCCCTCGCCTGGGCCGGGGGCCTCTGGAGCCAGCGAAGCGCGGCGGGCGGGATCCGCCGACGTCCCGCGCCCCTCCCCGCCCTGAGGCTCGCCTCCGCGGCCGCCGCGCCCGCTCGCGGGTGTGTAGGCGCTTCCTTACATCCCCTGACACTTTGCAGACGGTCCCCGGAGCCGGGCATGGGCGCCGCCGCCGCCGCCGCCGGTCCCCGGGCCGGATCCCGCGCGCGGGTAGGTGAGCGCGGGGACCCCGGCCCCTCAGCCCAGGGCGCCCGCAGGCGGGGGCTAGCGCACGCCCCTGCAGGGACCCCATCCACCACCACCCCTCTCCCACGAGCGGAGGCCGCCCCCACGCGTGACCTTCCTCCTACTGCGCAAGCGCCCAGCCCCCACCCACCACGGGGGAGGGGGTCCTGCTCACCCACGCGGGCGCGGGGTGCCCGAGGGGGGGTCTTGGCGCCGCGCGTGGGCTGGCCCCCCACCCTGTGCGGAGAAGTTGGGGCCCAGTTTCCCCCTTCCTCTGTTGGCTTCGTGGACCGTGGTGAGGGTCCTTGGCGTTCAGGTCAGGGTGTCCCAGCTGTCGACCCCATGGGGAACCCAGAAATTCCAGGTCCCAGCCCCTTCCCTCAATGCGCCGGAGTCCAGGAGTTCCCAAGCTCAGCGCGTCCTCCGTCGGTCCTCGAGTCCTGGCCCCCACCTCCCCTGGGGTGGACCTGGAGCCTCTCCTCGCCCCTCCATCCATGGCTCTCGCTTCTGTTCAGTGCCCCTGAGGCGCTCCGCTGCCCGGGTCTGCCTCAAGCCGCGCCATGAGTGACCGGAACAGCCGGAGGAGGACAAGTGAGGAACCAGGGACCCCCTTCCCACCCGCGGTCCCAAGGCCCACCCTTCCCCCCAGGGCTGCTGTGGTTGGGGTCTGGCCCTGGGGCGACGGCACCAGGCTTTCTCCCGGGTGACCCCGGCCTCTCTTCTCTAGTGAAGAAGGATGATGAAGACTTTGAGATCTCCATCCCCTTCGACGAGACACCCCACCTAGACCCACGGATCTTTTACAGGCTGAGCCCCTCTAGGGGAAACTTCGAGGGTGAGCTGGGGTAGGCACCGAGGGCCTTGAGTCAGGTGGGACACTGGGCGCAGGGGTCCTCGGGCATGAGGCCAGCCTGCCCCTGCTGTGTCCCCAGAGCCTCCGGAGGCTGCGCCCCCGACCCTGGCCCTGATGAACGGCGTCAAGGCCCAGCTGCACCTGGCCCTGGAGAGGAACTCGTGGCTGCAGAAGCGCATCGAGGACCTGGAGGAAGAGAGGGACTTCCTGCGATGCCAGCTGGACAAGTTCATCTCCTCCGCCCGCATGGAGGCAGGTGAGCGGGGTGTGGCTGAGGGAACCCCATGGACATGGTCCCCACTGTGTCCCACTCCTGAGCGCCCTGGCCCCCAGCTCCCACCCTCCTCAGGGCCACAGGCATGCAGTCCCCCTCTTGGGTTTTCTCCGTGGGGTCCTGGCAGTTAATGCTCTCTAATCCTCAGCCTGCCTTGGGGGCCCTTCCAGCTGTCCCAGGTCTCTTATCCCTATCGGCTCCCCCAAATCCTGCCTGCCCCAAGCACCCTGACATCTGGGCCTCCAGGGACTTCTGGGGTTCCCTGGTCCTTCACTCCAGCCTTGTCTTTGCAAGGACCTGAGAGTCCAAATCTCCAGCTTCCTCCCATGCCCAGCTTGATGGTCAGGGCACCCGTCTCCCCACCAGCCCTGTCCCCTACCCTTGCTAATTAAAGCTCCTTTCCTACTGAAGAGCCTAAATCCCTTCCTGACCGAGTCAACGTCTTTCCTTAGACCTTATTTGGTGGGGATCACAGCATGTTACCCCCCAGACCCTGCCTGGCTTCTCAGGGTTCTCAGCACACCCTGTTCTCTTGTTCTGTTCTAATTCATAGCCAGTTGCCCCCCAGTGAGCCCTGAGAGCTGGCCCATTAGTCCCCTTCCACAGCTGATCCCCTCCCCCACCCTAAGGCTGAGTCCGTTGGCAGCCTGTCTTCTCATCTGCTGGGAATTGCCAAGGGTGTTCATCCTGTTCAGTCTACCTCCTTCCCGCCGCTGGTGGGTCCAAGGGCCTTTGGATTTTCCTGGGGGGACCCAGCACCAGGCCTCCGTCCCTCGGGTTCAGAGCCCCAGCTGGCTTCTTGAAGGCAGCTGCTCTCAGCCAGCCAGACTCAGGAGTCTGTGCCCTGCCTGTCTCCAGGTTTCTAGGCTCCACTCTTCTGGAGCTCCTACCAGGGTTCCCAGAAAACCCCTCTGCTATGGAAACCCCAAGTAGCCACAGACCCGTTTTGGTCAGTGCAGTCCTTACCCAGAGGCCTCTGAACTCCAGCCCAGGTCTCCTGCAGGCGGCCACTGAGGAGCTGGCCCACCTGTTGCGAACACTCCCACCATGGCCCCTGCCCCCAAAGCCCAGAGGATTCTACCACTTCATCAGAGGTCACGCGGGACCCCAGTCCTTGTTGGAGACCCTAATTTTGGGAAGTCCAGCCCCTCCCCGTTGTTTCCCATGGGAACGGTGGTGAGGCCTCCTGCCTTCTCTTCCCTCCCCTTCCTGCAGTTCATGCGCGTCTCCCTCCTCCCGTCCTTGCAGAGGACCACTGCAGGGGGAAGCCCGGGCCCCGGCGGGCTGAGGGCGAGGCCTCGGAGCCCGAGTCGGCAGCCTCCTCGCTGAGTGCGGGGTCTGAGGAAGGCAGCGCCGGCGAGAGGGACAGGCAGAGGCAGAAGGGAGGCGCCGCTCGGAGGCGGTTCGGGAAGCCCAAGGCCCGGGAGAGACAGAGGGGTGAGTGGGGGTGTGCTGGCCGGGAGTGGGGTGGTGGTGGGGGGCGCGGCAGGGCACCCTCTCCCCTGCAGGCCTCAGCGTCCCTGTAAAGAGACCGGCCCTGGGGCCACCTCTCTCAGCCTGGATGGGTTTGGTCAGGACTGAGTTGAGGGCTCGTGGAGAGGGGCTCTGGACCTCTGTTCTCATTCTCTCCTCATCTCTGGGGCCTTCCTTCTCCAGTTTCCCACCGGGCCCACTTCCTCTGTCTCTCTCTCTTTCACCTTTTTATCCTCCTGCTTTCCATTTTGTTCACCTGTCTCTGTATTGGGCTCATCTCTGCCTCCCTCCTTCTTGATCTTTTCTGACTCCCTCTCCTTTCCTCTGTACATGCCCTTCACCCCATCTAACTTTCTCCCCCATACCTGCTCTCCCATATCCATCCTGCTTCCTCCATGTCTCTCTCTGCCCCTTTGTCTCTCAACCCCTCCATGTTTACACCACTGTCCTCTCCATGTCTCTGTCTCCACATCTGTCTCTTTCCCCCCACATCTGTCTATCCCCTCACTTCTGACACTGTCCCCCGCCTGCAGTGAAGGATGCTGACGGTGTCCTCTGCCGCTACAAGAAGATCCTGGGTACCTTCCAGAAGCTGAAGAGCATGTCGCGGGCCTTTGAACACCACCGTGTGGACCGCAACACCGTGGCCCTGACCACGCCCATCGCTGAGCTGCTCATCGTGGCCCCCGAAAAGCTGGCCGAGGTGGGCGAGTTCGACCCCTCCAAGGAGCGGCTGCTCGAGTACTCCCGCCGCTGCTTCCTGGCCCTGGACGACGAGACGCTCAAGAAGGTGCAGGCGCTGAAGAAGAGCAAGCTGCTGCTGCCCATCACCTACCGCTTCAAGCGGTGATCTGCCTGTGGCCCCCAGCTGGGGTCCCACATGGGTACTCTCAACCCCTCCGACCCTGTTTCCCCCGCCCACCCTCCCCAGCACCCGGGCATGTGTGCGTGAGGGGCGCGTCCCTCCCCAGGGCCTCGATGGGACGGGCGGCGGGTCTGCAGCCTCCGCTTGTGCCCCCAGGTCCCCCTGTACATAGGTCTCCCTGCTCGCCTCTCACACTCCTGGCCTTCTCCTCCTGCCCTCGTTCCCTGGGCCAGACTCTGAAGAGCTACTGCCCAGGGGCCCGATTCTGCCCTTCCCTCTCCAGAGAGCGGTGCCCGTCCCACCCTCACTGGGCACCTTTCCTCCCCGGTAACTGGGAGCCGCTCTCTGGGAGTGCCACCCTCTCTCCTCGGGGCCAGAGGGACTGTATAGACTCGTCTCCACCCCCCCAGGAGCTCCCCACCCGCCTTCCGGGATCGCCCCGACTCCCTGTGAGACAGAGAATTATTCAGAGAATTTAAATTAAAGTTAGTCGAGAGAATTTGGAATAAGACAGGCCCCAGCCTCTTCCTAGGAGGGGGACGTGGCTGGAAGGGGGTGGCTGTTGCCATGAAGACGGTGACGGGGGCTCGGGGGTTTCAGGGAGCGGGCGGCCAGGCGGGAACTGGGTGATGGGGAAAGGCAGGGTGTAATTAGCTCCCCGGAGGCAGAGGTGGGAGGGGGAGAAGCAGCTGTGCCCCCAGGAACTCTGTGGGGGCAGAGGCTCCAGAGAAGGAGCGCCACCCGAGCTTCCAGGCTATCTGGAAACAGAGGTGCGGCGGCAGGAGGCGGGACCCGATGACCTCCAGCCCAGGAGGCCTCCGGCGACCAGGGCCTTTCGGAGGACGCTTCCGCCGGCCCGCCAGGGGGCGGTAACGCCAGGTTAACAGCCTTCCGGAAAGTGGGCGTTGCACCGCCTTCTGCACCTGCGCGCTGCGGAGGGCGCACAAACGTGGTTGCCAATAGCAACCAGGGGAGGGCGGCCTTGCTTAACGGTCGGGATTTAGGGACCTTCACTTCAGGAAGGGAAAATCTCGCGCACGCGCGCAACGGGTTCTGATATCCGTCTCCCTACCCGGGCAGTGAAAATCTCCCCTCAGACTGACCTCTACGCAAGCGCAGAAACCGAGCACGCGCCCCGCCCCTTCCATGCCGCGCAGGCGCAAAAAAGGCGCGCCGGCAACTCCGCAGCTACCGCGCGCACCCGTTCCCTGGCTCCCTGCTTTTGTCTCGCGCAACCTTCTTAGCCCCTTCACGAGATCGACCCTTCTTTTCTTCCATTCTCCCCACCCGGAGGCCAGGTGCGGGCAGCCGGGACCCCGCCCTTAATCGTGTCCCTTCTTCTGACCCACCTCTCGGTCCTCCCTCCCTGTTCAGTTCCCGAAGCCGGAAGGAGCCGAAGCGCCAACGGAAAAAGCCGAAGCTGTTCACCGCCAGTAAGGTCTTCCCGAAGTGGTGGCGGAAGGAGCCGAAATTCCCCGAAAAGGGAGGAGCGAGCGAGTGGACTATCCGAAGCTTGGAGTTGAGCTTAATCGCTGGCGAAGCCCGAGGACGAGCGCCGGGAACCTTCGGAAAGTGCCTAAGTTCGGGACGGTTAGGATTGTCGGAAATAGCCGCTTGGAGAAGGCGGGAGAAGAGAGGGGGAAATCTGCGGAAGAAGCCAAAGATTGGGACAGTTTGAATTGTCGCAAGAAGCCGAACCTTTAGAGGGGGCTGTGAGCGGAGGAACGTGAAAAACTACGGAAACACCCGAACGTTGAGGAGCTCATCTCAAAAGTTACGGGAACCTGCGAAGCCGGCAAAACCCTCGCTTCGGGGGTTTTCGGAAGCAGCCGAAGCCGCCGCCTCCGGACCCCTTCCTCTGCCGTCGGAAACAGCCGACGCGTTTCCGAGCGAGGCTCTGGGGGCGGGGCAGCTCGCGGGTTGGCGGGCGGGGAGAAGGGGCGGAGCCGGGGCGGGGCGGGGCGGGGTCCCGGGGGCTTGATTAGGTAGGAGGCGGCGAAGCGCCGGCGGTGGCCGGAAGTATCCGAAGCAAGCGGCGGAAGTAGCCGAAGCGGCCGGAGCGGGCGGGCAGCAAGGCGAGGCGAGAGCTGCACAGGGCCCTGCGCGGCCGCCCCAGCATGTCGGACTTCGACGAGTTCGAGCGGCAGCTCAACGAGAATAAGCAAGGTGAGGGCGCTGGGGTCGTAGGGCGGCGGTCGGCGCGGCTCTCCACTTCCCTCCCTGGCCCCCGCCATTTTCCCCCTCGTTCCCCCCTTCCTCCGAGGGCCGCGCGGTGCCCCTCCCCCGCCCGGCGCCGCGCGCCTCGCTCACGTGACCGCCCGCGTTCTGCCGCGCGCGCGGCGAGGGTAGGGCGGTGGGCGCGGGCCCGTGACGCATGCGCGCTGCTGCGCCTGTCCCACGTGGCCCGGGCGGAGGCGGTGTGGGGACCGATGCGCGAGCTCGCGAAGTGGCTTGACGCGACTCCTTTTCCTTGGAAGGAGATTATATTAGGGCCTGTAATCCCTCTTTTTTTTCCCGTTGTCCTGGCACTTCCGCTTCCGGCCCGTCGGGTCTCCACGCCCCCTTTGTTTCCAAAATGGCGGCTTGCGCGCGGCCCCCTTCCTTCCTTCACGTGGTGAAGGCCGAGCTGCGTGTCCCGGGCCCTGCGCGTTAGGCGCCGCGGAGGCTCGTGGAGGCCGCGCCGTTCTCGCCTGTTCCTTTTGCGTGATTTCCTGATACCTTGTCCGCCAGGGTGTTCCTGCTCTCGGTTGGTCGTGGGGCGCTTATCTGCCTGCCCCTTCGTGGCAGCACTCTGCTCGCACGTACATCCTACACACGTGGGGGCTGTTGGCAGCCCTGACAATACCAGCGTGCAGTGTTTATGCTTATTTCTCATCTCTTTCCTACTTGGGAGAAACTCCAAAACCTGTTGTATCCCAAACTGAGAGTACCCAGTTCTGGCCTTGTAAATCTTAGCACAGAATAAGGAAACTGAGGTTTCGGGTAAGAGTGACCTGGCCCAGTTGGGTAGAATTGGGCAGGGTGGGACGAAAGTGCCCCTCAGGTGGTGCTAAGGGTCGCGGCAGTCGGAACAAAGCGCGGAGCCGTGCTGGTCAGCTTAGGGGCTCCAAGGAGGTTAGACTCAACAAAGTCGGTAGGTTCCTGTACTTACTGTCTCCTTATTTCGGCTTAAGAGTGAAGAAAATGAAGCCTAGGGAAGACGGGGGATTTGGGTCTCTCGGGTCTTGTGATGCTTGCGGCTTGAGTTGCCCGCGTCCCTAGTTGGAGCCTTTTTTCCCGCTGTTCTTCAGCGGACTGAATGAGGGTTCGGGAATTGTCTTTTGAGCTTAGGCTAGACTTGGACGGGGTGGGGGTGGGGGGGGGGCTGGGTTAAGAGCCAGTGCTTAGGGAGGGTATAAGGTTTACCGAGTGCCCACGGTATAGACGTCCCATACTGTTTAAAAGAATAGGCTGTGGAGGTAAGCACGCACGTGGCTTCAAGTACGTGATTGGTTCTTTAGTGGCTGTGCTACTCTAATACCTTTGCACGAGACTGGCTATTGTAATTCTTCTGTCACAGGGATTTTGAGAGCATTAATGTGGGTGATGGTGATGATATTGTGATTAAACCCAGTGCTTGCTGTGTGCCATGCACACAGTCTAAGCGTGTTCTTGTAACAGCCCCATGAGGCAGGGATTTTCTTCTCTTTGCAGAGGAGGAGCCCGAGGCTTAGAAAGCTTAGACTTTTTCAGATCTTAGCTGATAAGAGGCAGAACTGAGGTTAAACAGGTTAACAGGTAAAGAGTTTGGTGTGTGCCCTGGCATATGCTAAGTGCCTAGTAAACAGTATTTGTTCCAGTATAATGTGTATCAAGAGAGGCAGATCTCCCACTCAGATCTCCAGAAGTTGGAGCTCAAGAAGCACAGGCAAAGGTGCTTTCCAAATGCCATTCTGCCAAGTTCTGGTCCCTCTTTTAAAGAAGAGTTAACCAGATCTTAGAGGTTAAGTTGCATTTGCCTGGTTCTATATAGTTGGTAAGCAGAAAAGCTGATAAGATGCTGAGCTCTGGTTGGCTGCAGGGCCCGTATCCATTCCATTACATAGGACTGCCAAGTGAAGCTGCTTGAGTCGTCCTTGGGGCTCTTGATATGTGCTTCTTGGCGCTTCTGGGGTGATCCCACTGGTTGGGAACCTCCTGGTTGGGGAGGCCAGGCCCTCCCCTGGGTTGACAGAGCTGCTCCCATGCAGCAACTGCACAGAGCATCATGAATCAGCTAAGCTCCCTGTCTCATCCGCATGTCTAGAGAGAGCTCATACGAGAGAGCGCACACTGAGCTCCCTGCCTGTGAGTCTGTCTCCACGGGCTAGGCTCCGCGCATCTCTGGGTTCCCGCCCTGCCGTGTGCACCTGTGTCTCTCCAGGGCATTATTTTTCTTGTCTGTGTCCCAGGCACCCAGCAGGTGTCACTGCTTCCTCTGTGCATGTCCCTTTCTCTTTCTTTTGCTGCCTTAGAACCTTAGCAAGCAGGAAAGGCCCTTGGGGCTCACAGCCTGCCCATTTACAAGGATGGAGGTCCGAGTCCCAAAGCCCCCAGCCAGAGCTCCCGAGGCCACTCCACTCTGCTGGCTCCTTGTAATCCCTTCCCAAATCCATTTTTTTTTTTTTTTTTTTTTTTTTTGCCTTCAGGGACCCTGTTAAGGAGTGTGGCCTGGTGCTAAGCTGTACTCGCTGACATGACAGGGTTCAAATTCAGGTTTCACTATTTCTTGGCTTTCTGGTCTTTGGCAAATCACATGAATTGTGAACCTCCGATTTCCTTATGTATTACCTGAATCCAGCAGGGTTTTCCCAAAGTGGAAGTGAGGATTAAGTGCAAAAAAGTGATTTAGTAATTTCTGGTTTGGGGAAGCATTCTTGCAATGTTTGTTACTATTTTTTTTTCTTTCTTTCTGAGGTGTATATTTTTTCTGAAGTTGTAGCGATTTTAAAATGGAGGTGTATTTACCAAAAAAAAAAAACAAAACACATACAGTTTTTAATTACGTCAGAAAAAAACATGAGACCAAATGTTGATGTTGAGGCTGAGGCCCCCTTGCCGCTGCTCTTAAGAGGCACATGTTCAAGTTTGTAAGTGTGTGCGTGTGGTCATTTCTTCCTTTGTGTCTGATGACTGGTGTCCTTGAGTCCAGGCTGTGGCGTGAGGGCATCCTGGGCCTCTGGCTCCTGCAGTTCTCATCCACTCTGGCCTTCAGTTTCCTCCTCTGAGATGGAGGGTGAGGGTGGTGAGCCTCCACCCCCAAGTGCCCATCTCCGTTTTTTGGAGGGTGAAGGGTCTGTTGGGAGTAGAGGTTTCTGTGGTTTGTTAGCAAGGCTGTGCTCTCTGGGCCCTCTCCTCCTCTCCTGAGGGTGGTGGGTGGGAGTTTTCTCTGCCAGCCGACCTCCTGGAGACAAGTGAGGGGGAGGTGGGTGGGAAGAGCTGAACCTCCTCCAGAGCCGGCACAGACACAAGCCCCTGCCCCAGCCCCTCCTGTACTTGGGCTGGGTTTGAGAGAGTGAGGCTGGGGGAATGGGGTGGTTTGGGGTTCCTGAGGACGCGCTCCTCTCCCCACCTCCCGAGGCAGGCTGGGCCTGGCTTTCCCCTTCAGCCTGCAAATTCAGAAAGAGAAGCCACTCTCCTGGGGGGAGGGCCTCTGGTGTGGTTCACCTGGGTGGGAAGGCAGCTTCCTGAGGTATCAAGTCCTGCCTGTCACCTGATCCCAGGGCCCAGCCGAGGGCTCACTGGGTGGCTTCAGGAAAACGTTGGGTCTCCTGATTTCCCAGCCTCTAGTCCTGCCCCTCGAGGGGGACTGGGAGCTAGCGTCCCATCTTTTCTAGCTCCCCAGCTCTCCTGAGCGCCTTTGGGTGGCTCACTCCTGGGGCATTGCCAGGCCCTGTCCCCTCGGGGTCTGTGGGCTCGTTTGTGGACCCGGAAGGCTGCCCATCTTCCCTCCACTGAAGCCCTGGCCTTTGGGGGTGGCCTTCCCGGGGTTGGGGCCGTGGCAGGGTGGGCTGGACCCCCGGTGCTTCCTCAGCTCAGCCCCCTCCCCCTCCCCTTCTGCCCAGAGCGGGACAAGGAGAATCGGCACCGCAAGCGCAGCCACAGCCGCTCCCGGAGCCGCGACCGCAAGCGCCGGAGCCGCAGCCGTGACCGGCGCAACCGGGACCAGCGGAGCGCCTCCCGCGACAGGCGGCGGCGCAGGTACCGGGCGGGGGTGGCCCGGGTCCTGGGGGCGGCCCGGCTGCTCTGGGCCTGCCCTCCGTGGCTTCTTTTTTCTGGGGGAGGCATCTGCGGCTTAGTGTGTCTTGAGCTCAGTTTTTTCCCTTGTGTTTCTGGGTTTCTGTGGTGCCGGGGGTTTGTTGGGGGCACTTGGTTTTTTATTTTAGAGCTTTGTCTGGAGATGGAGTTGACTCGTTTCTTTCACGAGGGCTTTCTCTGGCTCTCTTTGAGGGCAGGTTTTTTCTTTTTGACCCTCTCTCTCTGTGCTCAGTGTGTGACAGTGTTCCAGGGCCTGGGTTCTGGCTCTTGGCTCCTGGGAGAAGGAAGGTTCTTGGAGTGGGGCAGTGTCTGCAGCCGGGGGCTGCTGTGTCCTCCCTCCCAGGGCTCCCCTCTCTGTTCTCGGCCCCTCTTAGCTGAGGAGGGGGGTTACCTGGAAATCTGCCTTCCTTCTCCCCTCTTAGTTTCTCCAACTGGGAAGTGGCCTGTCCTGGCCTTTTAGTCCTCTCCTCCTTCCACTTCCTCTGTCCTGGGGCTGGGGGTGTCTTGGGGGTGGGGAATGGTAGGGCCGAGGGGTGCCTGCTTGCTGCTTGTTCCCCTCGGCCCTGCCTCTAGCCCTGGGGGCTCAGTGCCCTTGGGGGTGTGTGGTGTGTGGGGAAGACGAGGGTCCCCAGTCACCCCTCCCCATGCCTTTCCCTCCCACCCCCAGCAAACCTTTGACCAGAGGCGCTAAAGAGGAGCACGGTGGATTGATGTGAGCGTCTCTTGCCTGTTCCCCTTACCCTGAATGAAGTCCGCTCCCTCCCCCCTCCTCCCTTCTGCACACCCTGCCCTGCCCTTGCTCAGCCCTGGCCCAGAACACAGGGGAAGAGCTTTCACCTGCCTTGCCTGACACCAGCGTTCCACCCACCCCACCCAGCCCCGGACGGTGTCCTCTCCACCCCCCCCCCCCGGAGAGACGGCACCTGCGCTCACGGGGGAGCCGAGGAGGAGCCGGGGTGGGGGGCCTGCGGGCCCGCCGGTGGTCAGACTGAGGTCACCCTGGCCCGCTCTTCCCCTCCTGCCCCCCAGCCGCTCCCCCCGCCATGAGAAGAAGAAGAAGGTCCGCAAATACTGGGATGTGCCCCCCCCGGGCTTCGAGCACATCACCCCCATGCAGTACAAGGCCATGCAAGGTAGGCCTCTGGGGAGCTGCTGCCGATGCGGGGCAGTAGCACCCCAAGTGTGTGCTTGCGGGGCGATCCAGGAGCAGGTCTCCATTCAGACCCCTAGCGTTTCTGGCCTCTGCCTTTTGGCAGTTGCCCCTGGAGGAGGAGATGATCTGAGTGTGGAGGACGCCCCCAGTGGACACCATCAGAGGAGACCTGCCTCTTAGAAGCAGTGTCTGCAGCCCCTGGGCGGGACCCCACACTGGAGGTGGGGATTTGGGGGAGGCAGAGGGAGCTGGGAGGAGGGTCGGGAGGAGCTGGGGCTGGGGCTGGGGCATTCTTGGGGCGTGCGCTGAGCCATGGTCCCTGAGCTTGGGGCGAGAGTGGCCCTGATCTCGTTTGTTCGTCTTTCACCCTCTTCAAGCTGCGGGTCAGATTCCGGCCACTGCCCTTCTCCCCACCATGACCCCAGACGGTCTAGCTGTGACCCCAACGCCTGTGCCCGTGGTCGGGAGCCAGATGACCAGACAGGCCCGGCGCCTCTATGTGGGGAACATCCCCTTCGGCATCACCGAGGTACCGCCCTGCCCCTGCCCCGCCCCTCCCTCTCCCCGCTCCCCCACTCCTTCCTTTGACCCTCCCCCCCGAACCTGCACGGGTCAGACTCTGCTCCTGCAAGACCCCCCGGCCCCCTCCCAGACGGACCGATGGAGTTGAGCCAGCCAGGGGCCGGGCTGGGGGTGGCCCTCTCCCTCCCTCCTCTTCCCCCTCCCGCCTCCCCCTCCTCCAGCAGCCCAGGGATCACACACACACGAAACACACTCCCTCCCGGAGAGGCAGGCAGGAGACTCAGCTCACAGACGCACGCGCGCCCGCAGCGTGTTCCCGACGTGCCTCTGTCCTCGCCTGTCCCCCTCCTCTCCCACACCCCTCCGTGGTCGCTGCTCTTTTATTTTTGATCGCCCCGACCTCCGCCCTGCCCCGCCTTCCCCACCTCTCCTCTCCCTCCCCTGTCCCCCACCCCTTCCCGTGGCACCCCCGAGAATCCCGAGATCAAAGAGTTGTTTCCATTTCTCTTTAAAGTGAAATATTGTGGGGCTGAGATCCCTCGTAGCAACAAAAAGTTTGCTACCATCGTCGAAGGCAAGTAAGGTCCATTCTGACTTTCTCAACCTGCACTTTGCTACATTTGATAAACCAGCCCCCGGACTCCAGGGCCAGGTCCCTCCACATCACTCTTTTTTCCTCCCCTCCCATCCCCGCCCCCCCACTCCGTCCTCCCCGTGGCTCCTCTCGCACTCTCGACCTCCTCTTTGCTCCTCTGCCTCGGTCTCTCTTGCTGTTCCTCGTTTCCTCCACTGACCCTGGGTCTCCCTGATCCTGACTCCTTTTTCTTTTCTCCTTTCCAACCATTTTCCTGCCTTTTTGTCTCCATTGGATGTTTTTCTCTTCCTGTATGTTTGTCTTTCTTATTTCTTGTGTATGATGATGTGTCATTTTTTCTTTCCCTGTTGTCGTTTTCTGTGTTTTTTCTGGAAACACTCTTCTTTTTCCTGATTGTCTGGGGCCCCTTTGGCTCTCCCTTTGCGCCTTCTCTTCGGTCTCCCCTGTTTGCTTCTATCTCTTGGCCCCTTGCTGTCTCTACCACCGTTTCTTCCCGACTCTCTCTCATCTCCCCTTGCTTCTGTTTCTACTTTTGACCTCTGCACCCTTCCTCTGCCGTATTCCACTTGCCCCCTTCCCTTTCCCGCCCCCTTCCCTGCCCTCACCCCTCTCCCCTGCCCCCACCCCCTCTGTGTCTCCCTCTCTCACCCTCCCTCCTCTCTCCACCTCCCTTCCCCGCCCCCCCTGTCTCCTCTCCCCTCTGCAGGAGGCCATGATGGATTTCTTCAACGCCCAGATGCGCCTGGGGGGACTGACCCAGGCCCCCGGCAACCCGGTCTTGGCTGTGCAGATTAACCAGGACAAGAATTTTGCCTTCTTGGAGGTGAGCTGGGGACACGTCAGGAAGCGTGTGCTGTGTGAGGACCGAATCCCTTCCACGGGCTGTGCCTCTGGCGCTGCCTGTGGGCCCGGGCCTGCAGCAGCCTCTCGCCTCTGTCCCCTGACTCTGTCTGGCCTCTCTGCAGTCCGCTCTTCCCCCTAGTTCCAGGGTGAGCTTTGCGAGATACCAGCCCGATCCTGCTCAGGCTTGCCTTTGCTTTCTGCTCACCTTGGCCTCTCAAGACCTTGCTGCCCTAGTTCTCCACACTGGGGCTGCCCCACACTGGGGGCCTTGGCTAGCTGATCCCTGAGTAGCTTGCCTGTCAGACATTCAGTTCTTTGTGGGTTGCCAATACTTCTGTAAAATACGGTAAGCATGCTGCAGTAACAGTAGGTTGCTGTAAAAGTTTGTAGTTTGTTCTCACTTTTTGTGCTCACCTCTTTATGGCCCGGCACTGGTGGGCAGCCCGTGCTTTGAGTAGCATTGCCCTAGATTTCAGCTCCTAACACTCTCTTCCCCGTTTTAATTAGATTACTCTTGTTATACTCTCTCAGCACTTTGCTTTGTTCTTTTTTGTACTTGTTACAATTTGTATGTTCACTTCTGTGTTTGTGCTCAGTGTTGGTGAATTTCATCACTAGAGTGTGAACAGGGATTTTGGGTTGGTCTTGTTCCCCTGGTGTTTGTCCTGGTGCTAGCATGAGGCCTGGCTGTGGCATTTGTTCAATTAATGGCTGCCTGAGAGGCAGAAAGAGGGGGTACAGGTCCCAGAGGGATCAGGGGTGGCTGAGCAGCACTGGAGCCCACGTGCTTCACCGCCCTTTTCTCCTTCCTTCAGTTCCGCTCTGTGGACGAGACTACCCAGGCCATGGCCTTCGATGGCATCATCTTCCAGGGCCAGTCTCTGAAGATCCGCAGACCTCACGACTACCAGCCCTTGCCTGGCATGTCGGAGAACCCCTCTGTCTACGTGCCTGGTGAGCGACATCGGTCCTGGGCTTCCTCCCCCACCCTCTTTCTGTGTTTCAGCCTCTCTTTCTTGAGCTCAGTTGATAACTGCCTAGAAAACAGTGTTTTGGAAGTGCTTTGAGATTTACGTGCCGTCTCGTCTGATTCACTCCAGCCTTTTTGAGCTGGATGTGGCACCCGGGGAACAGAGAGGATGAATTGTGGTCTGCTTGAGGACCCAGAGCTCATTGGTGGCAGAGCCAGGACTGACTGTGGGTGCTGATGGGAGCAGGGGCTTGGGGCCCACGTCTCATTCCCGCCTGCACCCCCTGGCTCTGGGAGGGGGTGAAGGACTCAGTGTCTCTGAGCCTCGGGCTCCCCAGTCAGGGCTGTACTCAGTGTGTGCACCAGTTAGCAAAACATCCACAGGCTGCCCCTGTGGAGCCGCACGTGGCTGTCCCTTCACTGTTTCCAGCGTCTCCCTTGAGTCCCTGCTCTGGGGCCATTCCCCACAGGCCTGTTCAGGATTGTCCCCGAGTGGCAGAGAATAGCCTGGCCCCAGGGCTCAGTCAGTCAGTGTTTTTGTGAAGACCCAGGAAGTAAGCATTTTCAGCTTTGCGGGCTGAACAGTCTCTGCTGAAACTACTCAACTCTCCCTTTGTGGTATGAAAGCCGTCAAAAGCGATCTGTCTGTGAACAATCCGGGCTGTACCCCTGTGTACCGTAACACTTGCAGCCTCTGAAATGTGAATTTGGACCTTTGCAAGTTGTGACATAGTCCTCGAAAAATGGAAACCACTTACGCTAGCAGGCTGTGTGGAGACAGGACAGACCTGCCCCGCAGGCTGTGGCTTGCCAACCCCTGTTGTGGGCAGATGGGGTAAGTGAAGACTTAGGCTTATTTAAGACCCTCTTGGGTTGCTCCATCACTTTGGGGTGGGAGGGGGCTGGTGCCGCTGGGCCCCGGGAGCTGTGTCAGCAGAGGCAGGGTGAGCCCTGGTGTGCTGCGGGGCTGGGGTGGAGGAGGCCAGCCCCCCGGACCAGGGAGGGTGTGTGCTGCTGCTCCACTGAAGGTGCCTTGGAAATGGAGTCAGCTTTTCACTCCATGAGGCAGGGGACTCAGCGCGGGACCCTGAGTTCTCTAATGCTTTTTACTGTAACAGTTTTGATAAATTCGGTGTATCCTTTTGTTTGTAATTCAGGTATAACTTACAACTGAGGTGCTGTAATCTAGGTGGATAGTTCGATGAGGTTTTACATCTTTATTTGTCCATGTAGTCATCTTCCACGTCAAGCTGTGGAAATTTCCTTTGTGCCTCTTCCTCGTAAATTCAGCATGTTTTAGCTGCGTATGCAGTCCGCTCACCTGCTGCACGCTTATTGTGCCTCGGGCACTGTGCTGAGTGCGGCCTGCGTTACCTTTTGAAAGCCACAGTGGTCCTGTAGCGGGGTCTGCCATGGTGGCTGCTGTCCGTTTTTGTCTATAAAGCTTTATTGGCACAGCCACGGTCATTGGTTCACAGTCTGGCTGCTTCCATGCTGCCAGGGCTGAGCTGAGTGAGGAGTTGCAGCAGAGACTGTGTGGCCTGCGAGGCAGGAAAGATCTTCTACCCGG
The DNA here is from genome assembly GCF_015220235.1 of Choloepus didactylus. Lineage (NCBI taxonomy): Eukaryota > Metazoa > Chordata > Mammalia > Pilosa > Megalonychidae > Choloepus > Choloepus didactylus. Next base: position 2,874,802 of record NC_051333.1, on the reverse strand, counting down.
GCCTTCGCTGGGAGAGTTTGCCGACCCTGCTGTAGGAGACGGGAGATGGAGGCAGCGGTGCGGGAGAGCGTGGGGCCGTGAGGTTGGTGGAGTTGCTACACTGAGCTCCAGGTGATTTGGTTCCAGAGTCCAAGCTTAGACATTTCCCTGCGCTGCCTGCTCCGTTTCTCTGTGGAAAACAGGAAACCTGCGCATGCAGGGGCTTTTGATTGTCTTCCCTTTGTTGCACGCCCTTTTCTAGAGGTAGCTGTTGATTGTGGTTAAACACAGAAAAGCCATCTGTCAGTTTTTTCTCTCTGGGATGTCCCTTCGCACAGATGCCTGGTTGCCTGGCTCTGCCTGTGACTGGGTGGACAAGTTCAGTTCTGGGAGAGACTGCAGGAGTGTGATCTGGCTGTTGTAGGCTGAGCATTGTCTGGTCCAGCTTTACCCACAATAAAGCTGGCGTTTTGATCCTCCCATCAATTTCACTACAAAAAGGGACTAAAAGGAAAAAAAGGCAACAGACGTTTGTGATTGAAAATACAAACTCAGGAACACGGAGGGAAACATTCTTCCCTCGATAGAAGGGTATCAACCTGTAATTAAGCATGCGTCATATGTAGTGGCAAAACATGAAATGCTTCTTTAGTTTCCTGTTGATGCCAGGAGCAAGGCAAGGCCACCCAAGTCAGACCTATCTCTTCAAGGCTGACGTGCTTGAAAGCCAAAACTCCAGTTCCGAGGCAGGCCAAGTCCCACGGGTTCAGGGCTGTCCTCCACACGGCTGCCCTTCAGGCACCAGCTGCAAACCTCATTTCTGGCCAACAGGCTGCGAATTTGGGCATTCCCACCAGCTCCTTGGGTTCAATGGAATGACTCACCGAGTTCACTTAAAATTAGGAGTATAGCTCTGTCATAGCAAAAGAATAGAAAGAAGCCAGCTAAGGGAGAGATGCGTGGGGTGAGGTGGGAGGGCATGTGACCCTCCAGGCACAGTGCTGTGATCTTCCCATCCTGTCATTTGTGGAAATGCCCCCCGTGTTTCCTGACCCGAGTTTATATAGGGTCTCCTCACACTGGCCTGGTGGGTGGAGTCCCTCCTCCCCAGAAGTCCAGGAGGTGGGCTGAGTGGGCCGGTACCAGGCAGCCCCGACCCCCAGCCCCCAGTCCCGTGGCTGCTCTGGCTGCTGTGGCCAGTCCCCCCAAGAGCTCAGGGGTCATCTGGTTGGCAGATGAGCTGTTAGGTGTGGGCCCTGTGGCCCATCAGGAACTGGGTGTAAAGACCAGCCAAGCTTTGCTACAATGTGGGATCTTAGTCAACTCTTTTAAGACCAAAAGAAATGAGATATAAAGAAGGAGCAGGAAGAACCAGGCCTTTATTTGAAGGCAAGAGGACGCTAGTCTTTTAGTCCATGAATCGGTTTTGCCCTGAGCTCTGCCTCAAGCCAGCACTCAACTGCTGAGGGCTCGGGATGAGTGGACGGCCTCTGCCTCCAGAGGCTCTGAGCCTGGGGGCTTAGCCTCCCCTTGAGTGAGACTTCCGTTGTTCTAGGCCCAGTTGTTAGTGTTGGGGACAGAGCAGTGCACACGGCAGACCTGGTCTGACTGCCCGTCAGGTGACAGTGCAGGGCTGGGGGTCCGGGGAGGACTTCAGAGGGGAGGAAAGGGCAGGCTGTAGAGCTGGGTTCTGAAGGGTGGGAGGTACGTACCAGGTAGCCAGCGTGAGGGAGAGTGTTCGAAGGAAGGACAGAGGTGTGGGCAGGGTTATGTTGATGCTTTCCTGGCTGTGTGACCTTGAATGGGTCATAAGGATTGGGCAGGCCTGGATTAGAACCTCCACAACTGCATTCTTATCTTGGGCAAGGTGTTCAGCCTCTGCACCTCCTCGTTTGCAGAACGGGGAGTGCCAGTGGCTCCCTCCCGGCAGTTGGGAAGGTTCACTGTGTGGTGGGCCCTGGGTGGGTTCTCAGTGGGGCTCACACAAGGACATGGAATGGCAGGCAGCAGCCCTTGAGCTCCCTGAAGGAGAGCTGTCGGTGCCAGGCTCCACCATGTTGCATGCGTGGAACGCAGGGTGCTTTTGGAGGTTTGGCACTCTGTGTAGTCCTTTTGGTGCATCCGTTTTCTCAGCCGTCTCATCAGTTGGCTGAGGAACCTCAGGCTCCGAGAAGGTTCCGTGAAGGTTCCGTCTAAAGTGCTGTCCTGTTGTCGTGGCTAGTGTGACTGCCCTGCTGTTGGGTGCTCGGCTGGGCAGTGAGTCGGACCCGCCCCGGCCGCCGTCCGGGCTTCTGGGTCGGTCTGCAGGCCTTGCACGTGTCAGCACTTGCCGTGACTCCTCTCATCCACGCAGCCCTCCGCAGTAGGCATTTGTGTTCTTCCTGTTTTGTAGATAGGGAAACTGAGGCCCAGGGAAGCTTCTTTTACAACTAAGATGAATGCAGGGAGTCCTCCTGGCTGCCTTGCTGTCTCTGGGCATGGGTGTTACACAGCCTGCTGTGGGCTGGACCCTGGCTGTGTCACTCAGTTTCTGGGGGAGCTCGGGCACGTTGGCGACCCAGCCTGAGCCTGTTTCCTCGTCTGCCGCCCAGGTGGAGTGACAGCTTAAGCAAACCCTTGGCTGTCAGGAGCTGGTTACTTCCTTGGTGACCTCGGTGCTCACTCTCTGCACCTCCATCTGCTCCTTTCCGCACTGTGGAAGGGCCTTGGCGGGGACTGAGGCAACAGGCTGGAGGAGTCGGCAGTGCCTGGGCCGGGGCGTGCAGCTGGGCCTCCTGGGGGCTCCACAGCCCCACAGCTCCAGCTCCGATGATGTAGGCCCTGGCCGTTGGTGCAGGTGGTCCTGTGGCAGCGACCTCCGCGCGGCTCTGGGAGGGCGCCTGGGGGAGGGTGCTGTGAGCCTGAGGTCAGATGGGGCCTCGTCCCCCTCCCCCTCCCATGGGCTCAGAGTTTGGAGACTGTGTTCCCTCCCATCCCTGACCTGGCCTGTTCCTCCCAAAATGCAGGATGGAGGTGGACAGGGGCCTTTCCCAATTGGTGGCTGTGGCAGCGGGGCAAGGAGAGGCCGTGGTGGGGTGGACTTTCTTGCGACGAGGTTAGGGCACTCTGGGCAGATGGTGGGTCCTTTGGTTTGTCCCTCTGTGTTCCAGACAGTGCACTGGGGCTTCCCATATTTCATGTCTGACTGGAGGACTCCAGGAGTTAGGTGATAAGTTTGTGATGCCTTTGGGACCTCAAAGCTGGGGCACCTCTTGGGCATTTGGGTATACGCATCCACAGTTGAGCGGAGGGGGCTGGAATTGCAGCCAACATGCAGTGCTCATTAAACTCACTCAGCTGACACGACCATGCTGGGCACCGCGATGCGGTGGTGAGTGAGCCGGGCATGCCCCTAAGGGCCTGCTCTTTACCAGAAACTGGACACCACACACAGAATCTCTGCAGTGGACAGGTAGTTACCATGTGTGATGACGTAATCGACGTTGAGGGCTGTGCTCTGAGACTTTGTGAGCAGCGGCTGAGTTTCTTGTCCTGAGGGTCCTGTGGGAGACAACCCTTGTCAGACCCAGAGCGACTTGCTGGGCTCACAGGGGCGTGTGATCCCAGAAGGGAAGGGACTGAGATTTTACAGGGAGATGCAGTTCAGGTGGGGTTGTCAAGGAAATCCTGAGTCCAGGCCTGAGGGATGAGGAGCTGGTCGAGGGAGGGGGTGTGTCTTTTTGACTTTCCCCAACAGGACGCGAAAAACAGGTCCGCAGCCAAGGTGACCTGTCAAAGTCACAGGGCAGCCGTGGCAGCCAGGGCTGGTCATGGTGAGCTCTGAGCAGTGCTGCCAGCTGGAGGTTGTGAGGCTGGACAGGTCTGGGAGCAGCGTGGTCTCTGCCACCAGGATCAGGGTGTGCCTCCCCCAGCACCTTGGGCCCGAGGCGGAGGAAGTGCAGACACGTGTGTTGTTGCTGCCCCAGAGTTAGGTGGTGGTTGTCCTGGTCAGCGCCAGATGGCCAGGGCCTGTGGTGGGCTTTCCGTTCCCTGGGTGTTGTACACTGGGAATTGAAGTCCTTGCTCTCTCTTCTCCTAGGAGTTGTGTCCACTGTGGTCCCCGACTCGGCCCACAAGCTGTTCATTGGGGGCTTGCCCAACTACCTGAACGATGACCAGGTAACCCCTCCTCTCCAGCCCGGCACCTCCCACCACCCCCGCCTTCCCCCGGGCCTGATGGATGGGGCATTTGTGGCTGCAGGTAAAAGAGCTGCTGACATCGTTTGGGCCTCTCAAGGCCTTCAACCTGGTCAAGGACAGCGCCACGGGCCTCTCCAAGGGCTACGCCTTCTGTGAGTACGTGGACATCAACGTCACAGACCAGGTGAGTCTCCAGGTACTGGCTGCCGGCTGCTCTGCCCTTGCCCCGCCCTGCGCGACAGCCCACGTGGAGGTCTCCCTGACTTGGGATGGGGTGGCAGGAGCCAGCTGGACACAGTGTCCTTGGGGTGGGACTCATCCCCTTTCCCTTGGTTCTGGCTCTTTCCAAGCTCTCAACCCCCTTTGCCTTCCCCTTTTCCTCCACCAATGCCCCTGGCTCTGGAGTACCAGGGCTTGGGGGAGGCGTGGGGACCACCCTGACTCGCACCTCTCCCCTGCACCCCCTCCTGCCCTTCCTCCAAACCAGGCTATCGCAGGGCTGAATGGGATGCAGCTGGGGGATAAGAAATTGCTAGTCCAGAGGGCAAGTGTGGGAGCCAAGAATGCCACGCTGGTGAGCCCCCCGGCACGTCACCTTCATTGGCTAGAGGGACGGGGGGTGGTCGGGGAGGGGCTGGGCTGCTCCAGCTCTCATGGGGATGGGATTGGGAGAGGCATGGGTGGTGCTGGGAGGTGGGGGGCATGGTCGTGCATGGTCTTTGTAGGGCGCACAGGAGGTGGGGAGATGGAGTCCTGTGGGGGTGGGTGGCCGGGGCCTTCAGTGACGCCCTTGTCCCCCTCCCCCCACAGAGCACCATCAACCAGACGCCCGTGACTCTGCAGGTGCCGGGCCTGATGAGCTCCCAGGTGCAGATGGGCGGCCACCCCACTGAGGTGCTGTGCCTCATGAACATGGTGCTGCCCGAGGAGCTGCTGGACGACGAGGAGTATGAGGAGATCGTGGAGGACGTGCGCGACGAGTGCAGCAAGTATGGGCTCGTCAAGTCCATTGAGATCCCCCGGCCGGTGGACGGTGTCGAAGTGCCCGGCTGCGGGAAGGTGAGGAGCCCCCAGGCCAGAGCACCTGTATGTGTGTGTTTCTCTCTCGCACACACAAGGACGCACGCACATGCATGCCACCTCCTGGGCTTGGCACCAGGCGGGCCTTGGTGAGCTGAGAGGCCTGGCCACCAGGGCGTGGCAGTGGAGGTGCAGGGTTCAAAGCCGGGCTCTGCGTCATCCTTGTCACGTGACCTTGTGTCAGTGCTTCTGCTTTCGGAGCACTAGGTAGCTTGTCTCTGAAGTAGGGAGGAAAGTAAGAATAGTTAAACGGAAGAAAAACATTCATGTGCTCTGTGCCAGCTAGTCTGTTAAAGCTTTACATGTCACCATCGACTTCTTACCGCATCTCCCTGGGCAGGGGGTGCTGGTTGTTTACTGCCAGTCTGGTGAGGGAGGCACGGACAGCTGCCCACGGAGTCCCCTTGCCTCTGCTACTGGGCCAGGCGGACACCTTCCCTGGTGTGGCTGGAGGCAGCCATGAGGTCACTCACTCACGCAGCACGTTGATGGATGCTCACTCTGTGCCAGGCTCTGTTGTGGGTGCTGAGGATTCTGTGAACAAAAGCTCACAGGCTCAAGGAGGTCAAATCTCGGACGTGTGTGCTACGTTAGGCAGGGAAAGGGAGTGGGCTTCAGATAGGGTGACCAGGGGTCTGGGTGAGGCGGGGACCAGGGCAGGCAGTGTTCTGGGCCAGCAGGCGAGGGCCGGTGCATCTGGGGACAGCGAGGAGGCCACGTGGCTGGAGCAGAAAAGTAAATCTGAGGACAGCAGGAGATGAGATGGCGCGTGGGGCCACGGGGGTGTTAGGAGGAGTGCTGGCTTTGCCCCGAGGGAGGTGGGAAGGAAGTTGCTGGACGGTATTGATCTGAGAAGTCTTGTTTTCAGGGAGCACTGAGACGTGGTCATGGGCGGGAAACCGCTCCCTGTTAGGATGAAGTGGGAGGTGGGCACGGGAGGGTGAGGCACTGCTTCCTCCAGCCCTGCAGAAATGAGACCTGCAGGACAGGAATTTGGATTCGCACAGACAGCAGCAGGGGGGCTGGCAAGTGCGGCATCTGGAGCGCAGAAGCTGACGGGTTCCGGGAGGTGTGGTTTATCGAGACCGGGCCAGCGCGTTCTGCAGACACCTGATCTTGAAGGGCCGGGCTCATTTCCTTAAGGAGCTTGGCCTTCCCTTAGAAACTGCAGGGCTTTTAAGGAGAAAACGGGGCTCTTGCGGTGTTTTTAGAGTATTTGGGCTGCTGTTTGGAGAATGGATTGGAAGGGTCCAAGGAGGGGTGTAGAGTGTCCCGTTAAGATGAGCCGGGATGAGCCCGGAGGCCTGAGTTAGAGCAGCAGCAATGGGAAGGAGAGAGCTGGTGGATTCGAGAGGGACTTTCGCCTGTGAAATACCAGAGACTGGTCTGAATGTGTGGGGAGGGAGGTGGGAGAAGGTGAGTGGGATGCCCAGACTTCGCCCTCTGGCAGGGGAGGGGACAGGGCCATGCTGGGGTGGGGGTGGGGGGCTGGCTTTGGGATTCCTTTGGGTACCCCGGTAGAGAGGTCTAGGAAGCAGTTAAAACGGACCCGTTTGAGGGTTGGGACTGGAGGAGCTTGCCCTGGGGGTGCAGGGAGTGGGCAAGGCAGGATGGGCGGGGGCCAGAGGTGGAGAGCAGGGGCCTGAGGAGGAGGGTGGGGCGGCCTCCTTGCTTGCTGTCCCATTGACCCCGCTGGTGCGCTGGGAGGCTGTGCGTCTCAAGGCTTTCTGTCCGTTCTGTTCAGTGATGACCTCTGGTCCCTGGGGTAGAGCAGCTTCAAGTCAGGCCGAGGATTTAGGGAAGAGTGAGTGCAGGAACCCTGGGCCCTGGAGTCGGACCCCCCCCCCCCATCTTAGTGTTAAACCTGACGGATCTCTTCAAATACACATAAAAGCAGAGAGAGAATAGCTCGGCGAATTCTCCTATACCTGCGACACTGCTTCAAGTTACCAGTGTTTTGTTCCTCATTTCTGTATTTTGACACCTCTCCCATGTTTTATTTTTGCTGGAATATTTTAAAGCATGTCTCAGGTGTATCATATGTTACCTGAAATACTTCAGTTATGTTTCTTTCAACTACTGACATTTTGGGCCACTTGTGGGGGCCTGTCCTGTACGTTTTAGGATATTCAGTGGCAACCCTGGCCAGTCCCACCACCGCCCCCAACCCCCAGGGTGACAGCCAGAAACGTCCAGACGTAGCCGAATGTCCCCTTCAGGGCACAGTCACCCCACTTTAGAACCACTCATTTTAAAGTTTATCTTAATGAAAACACAGTTAACATTTAATTCCTTAATTTATACCCATTCTGTGTTCCTGTCTGTCTCAAAATGTCCTTGGTTTCTGTGAGGATCCAAACAAGGCCCACCTTTTGTTTGGTTAGTTTCTTCTACTTTACATTGGTTGTATGTCACTGTTTTTTGTTTTTTTTTTTTTAATGGTCAAACCGTTTTATTCATTTTGGAAATGGGTCATTTGTCCTATAGAATTCTCATGTCTTGGATTAGGCTTATTGTATCTTCCCCCCCCCCCCCCATTTCCTGTAAATTGGTGGTTCAGGCAAGATTAAAAGCTTGCCTAGCTTAATGTTCAGTTTCTCTTTATTCTACCTGAGTTTGAACTTCTGCTCTTTCACACTCTGGCTGTGTAGGTTTTCCCTGATTTCTGAACTTCCTGACTTCTTCGAGGATGTGGGGTGGAGTGCCTGGCCTAGTGCCTGGCAATAGCAGATGCGGCCCCGGCTCCCCCTACCCCTCTGGGAGTGGGCCTCTGCTCTCCAGCCTGTGGTGCTGCTGCTGACTGCCTGCATGCCTCTCGTTTTTCTCACTCTCCATGCCTGTGGTGCCTCTGCTCTCTTTAGCTGTAGCCTATGCTCTGTTGATCCTGGGTTTTTTTTAAAAGGAGGGTTTGCATAAATAACCCCCAAGCCTGTACCAAGGGTTCCTTTCCAAGGCCTGTGCTCAGTGAGGCCTGCCTCTCTTAGCCACTTCCTGCTGAGTGCTGGTTATTTGCTGCAAATGAGCCTAAGCTTGCCCTCTGAGGCCTGTTTTCTGTCTGTCGGTCTGGCTTTCACAGCCTGCTTCTTGTCCCCACAGATCTTTGTGGAGTTCACCTCTGTGTTTGACTGCCAGAAAGCCATGCAGGGCCTGACAGGCCGCAAGTTTGCCAACAGAGTGGTCGTCACAAAGTACTGTGACCCCGACTCCTACCACCGCCGGGACTTCTGGTAGAGGCGGCCGGGGAAGGCGGGGAGGGGCTGGGGGGTTTCCTCCCTCCTCCCGCCCCCGTTGTCCCCTCTGAAGAGGATGGGCAGAGGAGTGACAGCCGAATACCAGCCGGCAGCAACTGGAATGGCAGCGATTCAGGGTGGGGGTGGGGGTGGGTGGGGCCGGGAGGGGGCTGGGGACGCACACAGGCCCACACAGACACATGCACCCACACAGACACAGAGGGACGGTCGGGATGGGAATGGGGCGCACAGCAGGGCGGGGTAGGACCCCCACAGCCCCTCCCCAAACAGCCTCTCCTTCCCCGTTATACCCCCCACTCCCCTCCTAGGAACATAGCGTGTTTATATTTTATGGCCAAACTATTTTGAATTTTGTTGTCCGGCCCCTCAGTGCCCTGCCCTCTCCCTTTCCAGGACCACATTTCCCACCCTTTTGGCCTCTGGTCCCCTCCCTGGTTTCTTACGTAGTTGATTCTCTTCTCTAGTCTTCCCTGGACCTGCTCCCAGCCCTGTGGCCCCGTCCCTCTCCTTTCTGTGGCAGTTTCATATTTGCTAAGACGAATTTGCTCATTAAACATTTTGTTGTATTTTACTTTATGGAGCTGCTCTGTGTCAAGTGTGTCAAGCCCTCCCCTTCAGCTCTCCGAGAGGTTCCCCTTGGGGCAGTGCGGGGTGTTCGGGCTGGGGTATCCTAGCTCTCCCCGCCGGCGTGCCCCGCGGCTCTGGGCCGGGCCCAGCGCGTGACCCCGGGGCGCAGGGAGGATCGACCGAGGCGGCCCGGCCCCAGCCAGGGGTGGTCCCTCCGGGGGACGCCTGGGAAGGGTCGCTGCTACCAGTGTTGTGGGCGGGCGGGGCCCGGCCCCATGGCTGTGGGGCGGCGGGGTTTGGGCCTGGCGGGGGCAAGGGTGAGCAAGGGTGCGGGCGGAAGTGAGATGAGTGGCGCCTGGCGACGAGGGCGCGGGGACTGCGCGGCGGAAGTGACGCCACTCGGCGAGCCGCCTGCGGGAGGGGCGGGGCGCGCGTCTATTTCCGCTTCCGGGCCATCACCGTCTTCGGTTGCTTCCCGTCTGCTCGGCAGCTCCCCTCCCCCGCCCGGCTCTCCGCGGCCCCTCCCGGGCGCCGGGGCTGCGGGGCCGTGGTCGTGCGGCCCTCCGAGCCTCCCTGCCTTCGCGCGTCCGCGCGTCCACCCGTGCGCGCCGCCGCCGCGCGCCCCGCACTCCGAAGCCGAGCGGGGGCAGGGGGCTGACGGCCATGGCCCCCCGGGGTCCGGCGTGAGAGCGCGAGGTGAGCGCGGCGGGGCAGTCGAGGGTCGCGGGGGCGGGCGGGGGCACCGGCCGGGTCCGCCCGGGGCTCGGGCCTGGGCTGCGGCGCGCGCGGGCCCCGAAGGGCCCCTGGGCCTGGGTGCCTCTGCCCTCCGGCTTCCGATCGTCTCTGGCTGCCTTTGTGTGTCTGACTGGGCGGCCTCGCGCCCCGGGTGACCGTCTGCCGTGTGACTGCCTCGGCGTCCGTGTCTGGCTGTCTGGGTGTTCTAACTGTCGCCGTGTGCCTGACCCAGCCAGCGTCTTTGCCTGCCTGTCTTACCCCCGCATCTGATTGTCAGTCTTTGCGTTCTCGTGCCCCTCTCCGGTTTCTTGTCTCCAGCCCTCCCCTCCAGACTTCTCGGCTTCCAGCGTATCTCTCTTTCCCGGCCTTCACATCACCTCCAGCCCCAAAGCCCCTGCCACGAGTCCGGTCTAGCGTCTGCCGCTTTCCCTTCCCCGAGTCTGTCTGGTGGTGAAGAGCACCCTCTCTGGAATCACCCTCGGAGCTTGTTAACTTGTGATATTCGGCAGGTGACTTCTCTTAGTTTTCTAGTCTCTAGAATGGGGGGTCTTAATAGTTACTGTATCACAGGGCCGCTGTGCGTATCCATTGAGGCATGCTTATAAAGCATCTGCACAGCCTGTGGTTCCTAGGAAGGCGTAACTAGTAACTACAGGGAGGTCCGTGTTCCGTTATTGGAGAGTCTCTGCTCCAAGTGCTTGATTGATATCTATCATTTGAGCGCCCCTTGTTAAGTGTTGCTATATCGTTTGTACTGCATTTAAGTTTATTATCTTTCCTTGAATCCACTTATTTTGAAATACATTGCCTTCTTCTAAGCAGTGCCTGTAAAACCCCAGCTTTGATGCGGTAGTTTTTTGTTTTTTGTTTTTTTTTTTTTTGGTGCACTTTAACGCACACAATTGATGCCACCCTTTTGGAAACGTTTTCTGTTTTTTTTTTTTTTTTCCCCTGATAATAATAGCAACTAATGTTTTTGAGTGCCTACTATCTGTGGGGCTCAGAGCCAAGCACTTTATGTACCTATGTTATTTAATCAACAAGCTTGCCAGGTAGGAATTTCTTTCTTTCATTTCCTAGTTCAGCCAAGTGAACCTCAAGGAGGTTGCTCTGTTGGCTGCTCTTGTTGCTGGGATTGGGACCCAAATTCCCATATTCTTTCTATTATATCCCATTTTTCTTGTCTCTTATATCTGTCCAGATTATTGCCTTTCTGGTTCAGGGCCTCGTCTTTTCTCCTGGTTCTCCTGTCTCACCATCTTAGCACGTTTCAAGCATCTGCATCTTGTGTCTTTGTTTCTTTGTGTCTCTGTCAGGTGTCTTGGTGCCTCCTTCTCTTCCACTTTCCCCCTCCCTGCCTGTCACTTCGCCTCTTGGTCTTAGAGTATCTCAGGCATTTCCGGGGCCCTGGCCACCTCTCTTCAGCTGTTTGCATCTCTGAGAACCTGGCTCCCTGGGCTGAGGTCAAGGCAGGGGCCAGCTGGCCCCTCTCATTTGCCACATGTCCCCTGAGACGTAGGTTGTCGTAGTGCTCAGGAGGCCGTGTCCCACGGTGGTCGGAACCTGCTGGCTGCGGTGGGGGGTGAGTCGTGCTTCCCTTGGCCAGGGAGGTGGCCTCTGTGACTCAGTTTCCTCTCCTGCGAGGTAGCCATGACTCATGGAGCCCACGTGAGGATTGAGTGAGTGTGTAAAGCACGTAGCGATGCCTGGCACGAGGTAAGCGCTGTGTGAGTGCTCGAGCTTGGCATCCTCATTGCTCGATTCCTGCCTTCCCCTTTCAGTATGTGTTAATTTCATTTAGTTATACAGGTAAGTTCTGGAGTTCAGGTGCGTGTAGGTTTGAATCTCTGTGCTGCCTTCCCTAGTGTGTGACTTGCTTGTACTTCACTAACCCCAGACTTCTCATCTCTAGAGTCTGGTAATACTGCACACAGTGCTAAGTGAGAGAATCCATCTCCTGCTTAGCGAGCGGCCTGACACGCTGGGTCCCAGTGGCTGGGGCCTGCTGGGTTCTTTATCTCTCCTCCTCTGAGCCTGCAGCTGCCCCCACCCGTGGGACAGGACGCTTGGTTCCCGGCATTCGCCGCCCTCCCGCTGCCTTGGGGCCACGGCTCTCTCCACCCATCTGTCTAATCTCTTCGCTGGCCAGCTCTCCCGTGTGTCCTTGTTTCTGCCTTGGATTTCTGCTGCCCTTCACCCCCACTTCTCCAGAGGTCTTTGCTGCGCTGCCTCCTTCCTTATTTACTGATGGCTCCTCTGGGTCAGCTTCTGTGTTGGGAAAAGCTGAGCTCAGACAGATGTGGTCTCTGCCCCCCTGGGGCTCGTGGCTTGACCTCCGCCAGAGAATCAGACAAATAAATATGAAATCACGAGAGCGACAGTCTCCAGGCAGCAGTGATGGCGGGGTCTGGGTGGAGACCTGGAGACCTGGGAGGGGCGTTGGTGTGTCGCCCTGGGGTGGGTCAGGATCACTCAGGTGAAGGGGGGAGAGAGGCCCGGAGAGCGGGAGGAACTATCCGATGATGCCGGCTGGCACCCCCAGAACTCTCCGTTCGCCAGACCCTTCCAGTTCCTGGACTGTCCCATGGTCACCATTTTACAGAGGGGGAGGCCGAGGCGCCCAAGGGCTGGCAGGGGCCGATCTGCCCGGCTGAGCAGAGGCCCCAACCAGGAAGGAGCTGGGTAAGTTTGAGGAACTGAAACTGGATGGGCTCACTGGAAGGCACAGGTTAAGGCGGGACATTGCCTTTTGGCCACAGTTAGGACCTCATCCTTGACCCTCAGGGTGGAGGGTGTTCAGGCCGTGCAGCCCCCCGTCCAGGCTGTGTCCCCAGAGGCCCCCTGTCTCCTCAGATGTGGTGACCCGCCTGCCCTGCCGCAGCCTCCCTCCTCAGCAGCCGCCTCTTGGTGCCCTCGCCGCGGGCACCATGTCGACCTCTTCGCTGCGGCGCCAGATGAAGAACATCGTCCACAACTACTCGGAGGCGGAGATCAAGGTCCGAGAGGCCACCTCCAACGACCCCTGGGGCCCGTCCAGCTCCCTCATGTCTGAGATCGCCGACCTCACCTACAATGTTGTCGCCTTCTCGGAGATCATGAGCATGATCTGGAAGCGGCTCAATGACCACGGCAAGAACTGGCGGCACGTGTACAAGGTCGGTGGCCCTGGGACCCCCCGGCCCATCCCTGCCCCACCCTGCCCCTGGGTGGAGCCAGAGAGGGGGGCAGGAGTCTGGCTGGGGCAGCCTGCTCGGGCCTGGCCTTCCAACAGGTGGGGCTGGCCCTGTGTTGCTGTAGAGAAGCTCCCTTCTTTTTTCTTCCCCTTTCTTTGAAATGAATCAAGATGACACGTACAATATTTTTAAGTCTTGGATCATTGTTCAGACTTACTCTGGAGGAAGTGGCACATTTGTAAGAGTCGCTCGTTTAAAAGGTCCACGAGGGTGCAAGGTGTCTGCCCACCGGGGCCCCCAGTGTGCTCCTGGGGACGGGGTGCTTGGGTCCTCTGTCTGCTCCGCTCCCCTTTGCACGCTGGAGGTTGCCCTCTGCACCTTTTATCCTGTTCTTTTCCACTGGGACGCACTTTAGAACACCTGGGCAACTCTACCTGCATTGTACCAAGGGAGAGGAGGCTGGTGCACAGACGGTGTCACGTCCGCTTCCGTTTATACGACGCGGGGAAAGGCAGAACGGGGGACAGGAAGCCGAGAGCTCGGTGGTGCTTGCCAGGGGTCGGGGGGCCGGGGTGATGACAAAGGGGCAGTGTGAGGGAATTTTTAGGGTGATGGGACTGTTTGCATCTTGATGGTGGTGTGGTTCCATGGCTGTTTGTCTGTCAGAGCCCAGAACTGCACTGTAAGACGAGCAAGTTTTGCCATCTGCAGAGTATCCCTCAATTTAAATAAAGGAAAATGAGACCATATTTGAGAGATTATTCCCCATCAGACATAAAAAGAACTCACATATTTTTTAACTGCGTAATATTCCACAGTATGGATTGGTCATGTTTTATTTAACCAGTTCCCTGTTGATGGGTTTTAAACTGGTTTAAAACATTGCTTTTACGAGTAAGATTGCCGTAAACATCCTTGTATGTTTGCCATCTTCTAGATGTGAGATGGTTGGGTCAAAGGGCACGTGCCTTTGCGGTTTTGATAAAAAGGCCAAGTAGCCCACCTCGGGGGTGTTGCGGGTTCGGTCTCGACCACAGCCATGGAGTGGGCTTCACAATAAAGTGAGTCACGAAGTCCTTGGTTTTCCAGAGCACGGAAAAGGTACGTTTACATTCCACTGTGGTCTGTTAAGTGTGCAATAGTGTTATGTCTGGAGAAACAATGTACCTACCTTAATTAAAATGTGACAGAGTCACGAAGTGAGCACATGCTGATGGGAAAATGGCGCTGATAGGCTTGCTCGAGGCAGGGTTGCCACAAACCTTCAGTTTGTGGACGTGATACCTGCAAAGCACAACAAAATAAGGTGGGCCGATGCTCACTCCTGGTAGTCCCTCAGTGTGCCGTGTTTCACTTGAACAAGTCTCACGCTTTGGGCCGAGCAGGATGGGTCCGCAGGCAGGGCTCCGTGCCAGGGTTTCCGGTCTGTGGCCGCCCTCTGGAGGGGCCGGTGCCTTCTCTGGGTTGGAGTGAAGTGGTGAGGGCAGCGTGGCCTCAGCCGGGTCCCCGGCCTCCCCCTGGGCTGTGGAGGACCCAGCAAGTGGGTGTGTGTCAGACCCTCGCAGCAGGGGCCGGCGAGAAGGGCCTGGGCACCATGGCTGGTGCTGCTGCTGTGCCTTACTGGGCACACGTCTGCTGAGGGCTCCTCTGTGTGTAGTGGGGGACCCTGTTCTCCCAGCCTCATCGGGGAGACATTGGGATAGTCTGGTCCCGGGTGGGGGGACCAGGAAGGCCTTTCTGCTGCAAGGGTTGGCCGGCACTCCTTCCCCGGGCTCCGTGTCTCCAGGACCGAGGTGCCTGGTTTGGTTCTGGGATGCCCACTCGGCTGTGTGTTCTGCAGGAGCCTCAGGGGCCAGGGCTTTGCCTGCAGGGACTGGGGCGCGGTGGGGGGTGGGGGGGCAGTCACTTCCTGTCCCCGAGTCTCCCGCTCTCCCTTGTGTGGCAGGGGTCGGAAAGGCAGGAGCTCCCGCTGGGCAGGACTCCCTCCCAGGCAGCTGGGCTTCTCTCCTTTTCAGAGCGGAGGAGACTGAGGCCTGGAGAGGCCATGCTGCTTATGGTGTGGAGTGGGACTTGAGGCCTGTTTCCTCTGGCTTGTCTGTTTGTGTCCCTGGTCGAGCCATTTGTGGAGCCCTGTGTGGCGTTTGTTCTGCTCCACGTGGGGAAGGGACTGGGAGGGACGTGGAGGTGAGGTGAGGGGACAGGGCCTGCTGGGCTGGGGGGCAGGTGTAAAGGGAAGTGGGTCCTCAGTGGCCCCCAACAGCAGGGGCTGTGAAATGCTGCGGTGGCAGCAGGCCCTGGGAAGGGTTGCGTCGGGTGGGGGGCTGGGAGGGAGAGGCAGCAGGGGGGTGGGGCGGGGGATTTTCTAGAAGCAGCAGGGACTCCCTGGAGGGGTTCAGGCAGGGACAGGCTGAGGCTTCCTGTGGGCGGGGGTCCGAGCCCTCCAGCAGCTCCTGCTCCTCCCCACGCCACCTGCCCCCACCAGCCTCAGTCCGAGGTGTCCTCGGGCTCTCTGGGGCCCAACACGTTGAGCACTGATGGCACCATCCCTTTGCCACCAGCTCACTTTGTGGTTGCTTCTCTGGGAGTGGTCGGGCGGGGATGTTCCTTCCTTTTAGATGGATGGAGAAACTGAGGCCCAGGGAGGGGCAGTGGTGGTAACCCTGGGCTGTGCCACCTGCCCTCCCTGGGGATTGGTCCTTGGCTTGTACTCGAGGTCAGGCAAGGTGGCCCATGGGCCAGGCTCGGTCCGCCTGTTTAGGATGATGGCATTTCGTTGGCGTGCAGCCACGCCCCCTTGTCCGTGCTTCGGTGGCTGCTCTCACCCCATGTGGCAGAGTCGGACATACAGGGACACCCTTAATGGAGCCGGTTTAAAAATTGACAGAAAATATGGGCTTATCCAGGTGCACGTGTATTGTTTTTCCTTGATTTTTTTCATCACAGCTTAGCATACTAAACCAGTCTTGATTGGTTTTGCCTGCGTGTGCCCTGCGTACCCGCCCCCCCAGATGGAGCGGAGGACCCTTCCAGCCCCCGAGAGGCTCCCTCCCCAGAGGTGCCGCCTGTCATGACGTCTGTCAGCAGAGATTGGTCCTGCCACTCTTGAACGTCACCTGAGGGGACCGTGCAGCTCGTGGTCTTTTGTGTCTGGCTTCGTTTGCTGCCCATCGTGTCTGGTGGGCCCGTGGTGCCTGCAGCTGTGGCCGGTTGATTTCCTGTGGCTGTGCATGCGGTCTTCCCATTGAGGGGATTTGTGTTCTGCTCTGGGTGGGCATGTGGGTTGTTTCCAGGTCCGCAGACTTTTGACTGCAATTCCAAGTCCAGGGAGCCCTGAAGAGCAGAAGTTTCTCATAAGTCATCTGGCGGGACCAAGCGACCACCCCAGGCTGGGGTTACTCAGGTGTCTCTGATGGTCCCTCTTAGATTGTTGTTATCACTCCACTGGGGAGTTACAGTCCGTGTGCTGATTGCACATCTCATCACTCTGAGTTCTGGAGAATTCTGAGTCCTGAAGCAGAGCTGACCCAAGAGTTTTGGATAAGGGGCCGCGGGCTCGTCTGCCTGCCCCACAGGCAGGCGTGATAACGCATAGGAGCTGCTTTGTCTTTCTTTTCTCCTCCAATCTGTAAACGCCTCCAGGGCCAGGGCGCGTTGAAGACAAATCTCCGTTCACTGACATGAGTGGTCTGCCAAGAGCCTGGCCGGGTCTGGGCTGCCCCCTCCAGAGGTTGGGGAGCTACGGTGGACCCCGGGCAGCAGCTCCCGGCGGCTTTCACGGTGGCTCGGGCGGGCTGGGCCTTCCCTCGGTGTGGGTCTCTGCTCTGCATCTGGGGCCTGGGTGTGGTTCTGGGGCTCCGCGGCCCGAGTCGTCCTCTGGTGTTTTTCAACTGTGTGTCCTCTTTCTGAGACCGGGGGCCACGGCCCATCTTGCTCTACGCTCCGGGGTGCGAGCCACAGACTGGCCTCCTGGAGGGCCTCATGAGCTCTTGTTTCTTCTGTTTCACTTTAACTTGTTGAAAAGAGTTAACATTCTCAACACGCAAAAGATGCTGGAGGGGACAGTTGGGACAGAAGTGTCCCCACCCTGTCCTGCACCTGCCACTCCTGGCTGTGGGTCTGTCCTTCCCGGGAGCCCCTGCCTGGCCGGACGGCCCCGGGCGGAAGGAGCCCGCCCCCCGCAACACTCTGCCCCACACCAGCGCACTTTCTGCATCGCATTTGCAGAACGATATAGACGCGGTCCAGAGTACTGGGAACCCACGTGCGTGAGTTAGCAAAGCATTTTTCTCGTGTGTTACCTTAGGATTTGTTTTAAAGAACTGGAGCAGGTTCCTTGCCGTTGAGTGAGGCCAGCCGGGATGAGGGTGGTCGTGGCTGCAGTTAGTTCTTCAGTGGTTTGTCCCTGAGGCTTTGTAGCCTCCACCATGACCTCAGTCATTCCAGGACGTTTTCACAGCCCCCAAAACAAACCCTACAGCCAGCCCTGCAACTCCAGTCCACTTTCTGTCTCTGAATTTGCTTTTTCTGGGCATTTCATAAAAATGGGGGCATGTAGCATGTGGCCTTTTGTGTCTATCT
Organism: Choloepus didactylus; assembly: GCF_015220235.1. Lineage (NCBI taxonomy): Eukaryota > Metazoa > Chordata > Mammalia > Pilosa > Megalonychidae > Choloepus > Choloepus didactylus. The sequence continues at coordinate 2,857,260 of NC_051333.1, read as the reverse complement.
TTTACTTGTATCGTGTGTTCTAGTTTATGTTCCGGTATCTGTCAGGACTTCCTGTGCTTGGAGAGGCCACGTTTTGCTTCTCCATTCGCCGGTGTGGGCTGCGCAGGGCTCCGAACCCAGGCAGCCTGCCGCGGTGTGCACGGCACTCAGAGGCCGCGGGAGTGACTCTGGGTGACCCTGAGTGACCCTCCCTCCGTCACCCCCAGGCCATGACGCTGATGGAGTACCTGATCAAGACGGGCTCGGAGCGTGTGTCGCAGCAGTGCAAGGAGAACATGTACGCTGTGCAGACACTCAAGGACTTCCAGTACGTGGACCGTGACGGCAAGGACCAGGGCGTCAACGTGCGCGAGAAGGCCAAGCAGCTGGTGGCCCTGCTGCGCGACGAGGACCGGCTGCGGGAGGAGCGCGCCCACGCCCTCAAGACCAAGGAGAAGCTGGCGCAGACCGCCACCGGTGAGCCCGCCGCCCTGTCCTCCTGCTGAGGCACCCCCGCCCTGGAAGCAGGACCTGGGGCCCTGAGTTCTGGCCTTGCCCTCCCTCCGCCCACCTGGGTCCCGGCCGGGCTCGCAGTGGCCCTCGCATGGGTTGGAGGGTTCTGTTCTGTGGGCCCACACATCTTGCCACGTGCCCCCCAGGCCCTTGCCCACCCTGGGAGCAGTCAGAGCCCTGGAGAGGGCGAGGGGGCCGTGGGAGAGGAGCCAAGGCGGGGGCTCCCCGGGTGCGGGGTTGCTGGTGCCTGAGGGGCCACTGGGCTGCCCCTGCGGCGTGTGCCTTGGTTGGCCCCGACCGCCCAGGGGTGGGAATGGAGTCGGCGGGAGGCCAGGCTGTGCTGTGTGGACCTGGTTGGTCCCGCACATGCAGGCCTGTGGGTCTGTTCTCCTGGGGGTCACAGCCAAAAACGTATGGAAAACAGCATCGTCAGAGCAGCAGGAGCTGGAAGGTCTGTGGTGGGGAGGCCAGAGGCGACTGACACGGTGAAGAGAGAAGGGACCAGGCAGGGTGCAGGACGGGTGGCGCGGGCAGACGCTGGGAGCAGGGGCAGCTCTTGGGGTCACGGGTCAGGACGGATGGGCGAGCGGCGCTGCACTGCCGGGCTGTGGAGGGGCGCTCCAGAGGGCAGGGGGGCGTCAGTTCGGACGTGTCACACCTGCGGTTCCTGTTTGGTGTCTGGAGAAGGGGAGACAGATGTGTGTACAAGTCTGGGCCGTGCTTGGACCGCAGGACGGGGCTTTGTCAGCCCGGGGGTGGAAGTTAAGGCTGAGAGAGGGTGGAGGGGAGGGAGCCCCGGACCTAAGCCACTGGGGGAGTCGAGGAAAGGCGAGCCAAAGGGGAAGCCAGAGGGAGAGTGGGGTCCCTGGGGGGCTCCTGGCTGCTTGGGGTCAGCGTGAGGGAGGGGGAATGGGGCTGTGGGAAGGGGAGGGGTCTGGGGTCCCACAGGGCACCTCTGGGTGGGGAGTCTGGGGTGCCAGGGAGTGGAGGAAGGGGGGCTGGGAGAGAATTCAGGGAGCCTCCAGGGAAGAGTTTTTAACAGAGGTCCAGGGCAGCAGTCATCAGATCTGTGAAGGGTGGTGGTAAACATTTCAGGCTCGTGGCCCGTGGTGCTGCAGCCCCCCAGCTCCGCCGCTGTGGCTTGGAAGCAGCCACGGATGACACGTGGACGAGCGGGCCTGGCTCGGTTCACACTGGAATTTGGATTTCACTTAAATGCTAATGTCATGAAATGTTCTTTTGATTTTATTTTCTTCCAATCATTTAAAAACATGAAAACCTTCTTTTCTCAGCTCCTGGGCTGCCCAGAGATAGGCGGCCGGGCCTGCCCCGTGCATGGTATTTGCTGACCTCTGTCCCAGGGCGTGCTCCCCTGGAGGGGCGCCCCCAGGCTCACCTCTTTTGGGACATGGGCGTGGCAGTCGGGGGTGGGGGAGCCAGGGAGGGGTCACGGCGGAGGTGTCCTCGCTCTGTGGCACCAGTGTGCCCCCACCCATCTGTCACCCTCCTCTGCTCCGTCCTTTTCCTGTTCCAGTTCCGGCCACGCTTCTGCTCCCTGCCCCAGTGCCCTGAACCTGGCCCTGGCCTGGGCTTGGAGCCCTGCAGCAGACCCGCCCTGGCCACCGAGGGCTGGGGCTGGGGGCTGCGGGCCAGATTTGCCTGGTGGGCAGAGACTGCGCGGTGGGGAAGAGTGGGAGCAGGGGCCTGGGGACCCAGTGGGAGCAGGAGCCCAGGAGACAGGCTCGAGGAGGCTTCCAGGAGGAGGAGACGGGAACTGCTGATGGGGCGGGGAAGGTCCCAGCCCCAGTCCCAGTCTTTGGGGGTGTAGGGGATGGGGACTTGGGGGTCAGGTGTGAGGGGATCGCATGTGTGTGACAGAAGCCCTGTCTGTGTGGCTTTGGGTTTCCATCCCTTCTGCCCAGGCCTGTGGGTTGTGGATTGCTCTGGGGCCAAGGCCTTGGGGGGCCTGGAGGCCTGGCAGCTGGTAGAGGTGGACTTGCAGCCCTCCCTGGCAGGACCCAGTTCCTTCCCTGGCTCTCCTGCTGGTCCCCAGGCCCTGAGTGGCCTTCGCTGCCCACCCTCCCTGGCTCCTCCTTGTCCCCTCCTCTCCCACAACTGGGCCTTGGAGTCCCCAAATCGGAACAGATGCCACCCCCCACCCCCCATTTGCAGGGTCAGTGTGATGATCCTCCACAGGCTGGGGACACTCCGGGAGGGGCTGGACCGGCTCAGGCCTGGGCCCTGGATGCTGCTGGGGCCTCAGCTTGCAGCCTGGAGGGGCGCCCCGCCCTGTCTGGTGACTTTTGCCCCTGGGCCGGGCCTGCTGCCCTCTGCTGCCCCCCAGCCCCTCCTGTGGGTGGAGCAGCCTTCACCGCTGCCCGGGCTGGGCGGATGGGCCAGTGGGCAGCTCTCAGCTGCTGCCTGGCTTTCCCACGGAGGCATCCCAGCCCCGGACTTGGCCTTCAGAGGCACTGGGGGTTCAGACTCCACCCCTGCAAAACAGAAGCCCTTTCTGGGTTTCTGGGGTTCTTGTCTCACGTTCTCAGCTCCACTCACTGTTTTAGAAAGGTACTTAAGTGTAAACGTTCCCATTTTAACCACTTTCAGGGGTGTGGTCCAGTGGTAGTAATTGCATTCCCAGTGTCATGCTACCTTCACATCATCCGTCCCCCCAGACGCCCACTCCGTGCCCCCAGCCCTGCTGCACCTGAGGCTGCCAGGTCTGGCTTCCGCGGAAGGCCCGGCCGGCCCTGACCTGCTTCTCCCCACCGCAGCCTCCTCGGCCGCCGTGGGCCCGGGACCCCCGCCCGAGGCGGAGCAGGCCTGGCCGCAGAGCAGCGGGGAGGAGGAGCTGCAGCTGCAGCTGGCCCTGGCCATGAGCAAGGAGGAGGCCGACCAGGTAGGCGGGCGCGGGGGGCCGCCATCCCCCTCCATGCCCGCAGCCGCTGCCCCCTCTCGCCTCCCCTCGCGCCGCCGTTCCCCCTGCTCTCGCCTCGCCCGCACACCCTCCACCTGTCCCTGCGTCTCTGTCCCGTCCGCCCCTGCTCTGGGCCTGTCTCCCCGGCCCCTCTGTCTGTCTCTCCCGTCCTCCTGCCCCCCCAGCCCCCTCACGCTCTCTCTCCCCCAGCCCCCGCCCTGCGGCCCCGAGGACGACGTCCAGCTTCAGCTGGCCCTTAGTTTGAGCCGTGAAGAGCATGACAAGGTCAGCGCCGTCTCCCCGCCCCCCTCAGGCCCCGCCCCTGGCGCCCCATCTGGGCCCCCACTGCCCCCCAGGATCTCGAGCAGACACCCTGCACCTGGAGCGGGCGAGACACTGTCGGGTGACGGGTCCCTGCCTCTCCCCACCCCGGCAACCCCTGGCCTTGTTGCCTGCAGCTCAGGATCTGCCGATCACCACCCCGACAGGCGCCTGTGGCCCCCGTGTGTCCTCACCCCTCCCCCAGCCTCCCACCTGTCGTTTGATCCAGGTGTCCCACCCCCCCATTCCATGCGTCATTCACATCCCATTTTAATTTTTTGGTTGCTCTTGTCAGGGTGGGAGAGGGGTCAGGGGGCAGCTTGGGGACTCTGAGGCCCACCTGCCCCCCTCCCCTCCCCTGAGCACAGGAGGAGCGGATCCGGCGAGGCGATGACCTGAGGCTGCAGATGGCCATCGAGGAGAGCAAGAGGGAGACGGGGGGCAAGGAGGAGGTGAGGGGCCCTGTGGCAGCCTGACTCGTCCCCTCCTCCCACTGGCTGCTGTGTCCCTGTCATCTCGATCTGCCCTCCCTCGTCTTTGTGTTCATCCCTCGTCCACTTTGGCGGGTCCGTGGTGGGGGCTGGAGTGATGGGGGTTGGAAAGCACGACTCGCTGTCCTGGGTTCCAGTGCTGGCTCTGCCGCCTCTCGGGCCCTGGGGCTGCCGTCCCTGCTGGCCGAGGAGAAGCTGCAGTGCAGCCGGGTGCTGCGGGGTGCTGCGAGCTTGGCCATGCAGTGGGTCCCCCCGGCACCTGCCGAGTGCCAGGCCACGTGCTGGGCCCCTGTGGCCTGCGGAGCCCCCCTTTGGCACCGCGGGTCGGCCTCTCGCGTCCATGGCTCGTCCTCCTTCACCCCAGAATGCGGCAGCTGCGGCCGCAGCGTCTGTCGAGGGCCCTTGGGCGTACCGGGCTCTGCCGAGTGGTTCTCCCCACATGCCAGGTGGCTCTTGTGGCTGTGGCCTTCTCCCGTGAAGCCGAGCGTCCTTCCTGGCGCTGGCCCCGGCAGGGTGGAGCTGGCTGTGCTGCACTGTCACGGCTGCCACGTTGTTGTGGTCGAGGCTGGCGGGGGCCGTGGGGCTCGGGGTGGGGACATGGCCCCTGGTCGGGTTGCTGCACAGCTTTGTGCCCTCCCTGGCTGACCCAGCCGGCCTTCTCCGTGGACAGAGGCCCGGGGAAGACGGGCCTGGAGACCCTTCCTGGCACCCGCCCCTGCTCTCTGCTGGTTGTCGCTGGGTGGGGCGGGGTCTCCTCGTCTGGAGAGACAGCTCTCTGGTCAGCCAGGCCCGAGCCCTGCGTCCACCGTCGGCCTCGTGGCGGGGCGTGTGGTGGGCACAGGGAGGTCCCTGGGAGGTGCGGGCACAGCGTGTGCTGTGGTGACGAGGGGGAGCGAGGCCTCGGGCAGCTGAGTGGCTCTGGGCTGGGCAGGGGAGAGGCCCTGGCCATCGCAGAGGATGGTGTGTGGGTGAGGGTGTCGGGGGGCCTGGGCCCAGGCTGTTGGGGGTTGGACAGAGCCAGACAGATGGACGCCCAGGCTGTTGGAGAGGGGGGCCTGCCCTCTTCCCTTGTTTTTTCACCCTTGGTCTCAGCCCTTGGGGAACAGCTTGTGTGTTTGGGGGCCCATCCTCTTGGGTTTTGGGGGTCTGAGGTCCAGCCCCGTCTCCTGCTCCCTCACGTTCTCTCTCTCCCCCCTGCAGTCATCCCTCATGGACCTTGCTGACGTCTTCACAGCCCCTGCCCCTCCGCCGACCTCGGACCCCTGGGGAGGCCCAGCACCCATGGCCGCTGCTCTCCCCACTGCGGCCCCCACCTCGGACCCTTGGGGGGGTCCCCCTGTCCCTCCTGCTGCTGACCCCTGGGGTGGTCCAGCCCCCACTCCGGCCTCTGGGGACCCCTGGAGAGCTCCTGCCCCGGCCGGGCCCTCGGCTGACCCGTGGGGTGGAACGCCCACCACTGCAGCTGGAGAGGGGCCCGCGCCCGACCCCTGGGGCGGTGCCGATGGTGAGTGCCCTGTTGGGCCATGCCCTTGGGCAGCCATGCGGGGGAGCAGTGATGGGGGGCACAGGGCCTTGTGGGGTTGGAGACACCCACCAGGGGAAGGCCTGTGGGAGCTGGTGGAGGGCAGGCTGGGAGGGGCCCCCATGCTCAACAGGGGCAGGGGCTTGATCCCGAGAGCCGTGGGAGACTGGGTGGGGCAGGACGTGCACCTGGGTCTGGGGGACGCATCAGAGGGGCCGCCGGGGCTCGGGTGGGCCAGGAGCAGGGGAGAAAGGGGGCTGGGGCTGGGCAGGGGTGTCCTGAGGCCTGAGCCAGTGGGGGCTTCTGGGGGATGGGGTGGGGGTGGGGTTTGCTTGTGAGCGGCCTGGGTTGTGTCCTGCCCATTTTGAGAAGAGCATCCAGTTGTGGGCAGCCTGGTGGTCACAAAGAGCAGAGGGACGAGGCCCCCAGCCCGAGGCGACAGGGATGGCATTCTGGGTGGGGGGTCCTGGGATGGGGCTGGGCAGCCACCAGCCCCTCACGCGCCCCTTCCTCCCCCAGGTGGGGTCTCCGTCAGCGGGCCCCCGGCCTGTGATCCCTGGGCGCCGGCCCCGGCCTTCTCGGACCCCTGGGGGGGCTCTCCTGCCAAGGCCAGCACCAACGGCACCGCAGGTACTGCCGCCCTGGGCCTGGGTGGGGTGTGCGGGTCTCCCCCGGGTCCGCAGGAGGAGGGGCATTCACGGAGTGTCCTGTCCCCGCAGCTGCCGGCTTTGACCCGGAGCCCGACGAGTTCTCCGACTTCGACCGGCTGCGCTCGGCCCTGCCGCCCTCAGGAAGCAGCACGGGTGAGCCCGGCGTCCTGGGCCCTTGGGACCCCCCCCCATTTCCTGTTCCCCATCTCGGTCCAGGCCGGGGCGCTGCAGGGCTGGGAGTCACTGAGGAGCACCAGCCCTGGCGCTAGGTCCCACCCGTCTGTAAAGAGGCGCTTTGCCGAGATCCCCCAAACGTTGGGTCCCGCGGTGCCTCGTGGGTCTTCCAGCACAGGCTGGCCTGGGGGTCCTGGGGTCTCATCCCAGGCACGTGCTGATCGCCCATATGCTCGATGCTAACTGGGAGCACTTCTTTTTTTTTTTTTTGAATAAGTTTTATTTTTAGAGCTGGTTTTGATTTAAGGAAAAATTGCAAGACAGTGGTGAGTTCCCTTAGACCCCCGTTTCCTCTGTCAGCGTCCTACGTCGCTGCGCTACGTTTGTGACAGTCGACGAACCGTCGCTGACTCGGTTAGTAACCGAAGCCCACGGCTTATGTTAGGGTTTGCTCCTGTGTGTGCAAATCTTAATCAAGCAAACGCATATTGGAGCATGAATTGTGGCACAGAAATACGTGCGGATTCATTAATTCTCACACTGCGACGGGAGAGAGTGTGGCACCAAAACTTCCCCTGCTCTGTTCCCCGAATCTTACATCATGAGATCGGATTTTCATTTTTCTAGGTTTTTTATGCCACACAAATGTGTGCATTTTATCAGTATTAGATTTCATAAGTTTACTTAAAAAAGAAGGCCTGAAGTTAACGAGCGCCGTGAAGTTGCTGGGCCCGTTGGCCCTTGCGCTGGGTGCACCCCCCTCTGTGAGGAGCGAGTTTCTTGTGGGCAGACCCCGGCCTCTGTCTCTCGCTTACGGGGTTCAGGCCATACCCACCGCGATGGGGCACAGATGCGCTCCCTCCTTTGTCTGCTCCTGGGTGAGGCTGGGCTCTGCCGGGCTGTGGCCTTGGGGAGGTGCCATGCCCCGGGTTGGCGCTTCCTAGGATGGCCGTCACCCCTGTCCCTGAGCGCCCTTTTCCTCCTCCTCCCAGGGGAGCTGGAGCTGCTCGCCGGAGAGGTGCCCGCCCACAGCCCTGGGGCCTTCGACATGAGTGGGGTCGGGGGGTCTCTGGCTGAGGCTGTGGGGAGCCCCCCGCCCGCGGCTGCCCCAACCCCCACACCCCCCACTCGGAAGACGCCGGAGTCATTCCTGGGGCCCAACGCAGCCCTTGTGGACCTGGACTCCTTGGTGAGCCGGCCCGGCCCCACGCCCCCCGGAGCCAAGGCCTCCAACCCCTTCCTGCCAAGCGGTGAGCGTGGGGCCCTCGCCCTGCCCCGTCCCGCTCCACGCCCCCCAACCCTTCCCTCCTCTCAGGAGAGTCTGAGCCTCGTGTGGGTGACGCTTGTGTGGGGGCGTCTGCAGTACGGCCCAGGCGACAGCCCGGGGTGGAAGGGCTCAGGGTGGGCGGGTGCCCACTGGCGCCCCTGATGCGGCTCTGTCTCCGCCCCTCCCCCACAGGTGCCCCTGCCACTGGCCCCTCAGTCACCAACCCCTTCCAGCCCGCACCCCCGGCGACGCTCACGCTGAACCAGCTACGTCTCAGCCCCGTGCCCCCCGTCCCTGGAGCACCGCCGCCCTACACCTCTCCTCTGGGAGGGGGCCCTGGCCTGCCCCCCATGATGCCCCCGGGACCTCCGGTCCCCAACACTAACCCCTTCCTCCTGTAATCCAGGAGAGGGGGCTTGGTCCAGCCCAGATGCCCCCATTTCTGCTCCCTGGGAGATCAGTGTTGTGAGTGCATGTGAAATGGGGAACCCCCACCCCACCCCGCCCCCTCCCTGCTCCTGGGGCCCACTCACACTACGCCCTCACCCGTGCCCCCCACCCCACCTCCCCACAGTGACACTGGCCCTGGGGGACGGGGGTGCTGGGAGAGGAGGACCTTTTCCCGTGGCATTAGAAGGGGGAGGGACAGCTGGGGGTCCCTCACCCCCACCCCTGACCTGCCCTCGAATCAGTGTTGGAGCCTCCTCTTCCCCTCGGTGGATCCTCAGTCATGATTTTGGCAACTTTGGGAATAAAGGACAATTCTCACAGGTGTGGCTCCCCCAGGCTCCCCTCCATGGCTCGCGTGCCCCCAAGCCCCACCGTGGGCCCCCAAGGCTGTGCTCTCTTGGCCTCCTGGGGGCAGCTGGGGACCAGCCTCTCCGAGAGGCGGTGGCTTCTCTGGCCCTGCGTGTGTGTGAGGTCCAGACCCTCACTCCTGACGGGGTCTCTGGCGGGAGGCCCGTGGGTGTGGGGGCTTCAGCACAGGCCCCAGTGGGGTCTGACGGCCGTGGGGTCACGTGGGACGTCGACACTGGTGAGCACTTCTGGGGACGGCAGCTGGGGGACGCCTCTGCTGGCCTCGCCTGGCCCTGGGCCGGCACGGCTGATCATCCTGTCCTCCACGGAGCCAAGCCCGGGATCCCCGAGAAAGCCTTTCTCGGTCGAGCAAATGGGCGTCCAAAAGTCCCCGTTTGCATCTGTGTGCTCGCCCTGGGCCGAGCCCCCCTCGCCAGCACGAGGCCAGGGCCCCCAGCCCTCCCCGAGGTGTGTGCCCTGCCAGCTCCACTGAAGCTGGACATGGGCCTTGTCCTCGGCCCCCAGCCTAGGGGACTTAGCGGTGGATCTGCCCAAGTCCACGGTCCCCCAAATGCCTGTCCCCCCTGCCGTGGGGGCTGCTTCTGCCGCTCCTGATGGCTGGGTCCGTTCCTTCAGCCTCACCTTCAACAGCAGTTCTCAGAGCCCTCGCCGGGGAGCCATGCTGGGGCCGGGTCCCCAGCCTTGGAGACCTCATTGTCATGGCACAGGGGGGCCGTGCTGGCCCCCACGACAGCCCACCTCCTTGTCACCCGAGGAGACGCCTCCCACGTTGAACAGGGTGGCCTGCGGCCCCCCAGGAGGTCACAGTGAGGGGCTGTGGCGCCTGAGCCTGCGAGACGGCCCCGGGCGGGAACCGGGGTCAGGTTCCCTGTCGGCTGCTGCAGCCTGTGCCCTGGCCGACTCGGTGTCGCCGCCTCCCGCCGACCAGGCTCGCGTCTGGGGGTCGCGGGTGCACCGACTTAGAAGGGCACGGGCCTGGGGCTGCGTCTGCATCAAGGTTCACCGTCCCGCGTGGGCGTCACCCCGGGAGGGCAGCGGCCTCAGGGTGGTGGCGCCGAGACTTGGTTTGTTCTTGTCTTCCTCTCCTTCCTTTACAGCCTCGGGGAAACGCAATCCACCAGGGACTGCGTGTCCCCTTATCCCTTCCAGGGTGTGGCAGCTGCGAGCCGCCCCGTGAGGGAGAGCTCAGTGGGCGACTCTCACCCGTGAGCGTGGTTCACGCCCGCTCAGCGTTCGTCGTTTTTCTTTCCTTCGCCCACCCAGGATTCAGCTGTAAGTGTCCTGAGGCCACGAGTGAGGGGGCATGTCTGGGTGGTGGCGGGCTCTGTGGGGCGTTGCTAATCCGGGCGGAGCCTCTGGTTGGGGAGGACTCCCCTTTTTGATTCAGTTTAGGGTGTGGGGAGCTGGGCAGTGAGCGCGGAAGGCGCCAGGCGTGGCAGCCCTGGGGCCCGGGCTGGAGAGCTCCTGGTTGACACGGGCCTTGCTCAGGACCTCACACGTGAACCCTGACCCCATTTTCTCCATTGCAGACCCCCTCACTCACGGGATGTGCTCGTCAGACCAGCCCCCTTAGGTCTCGCTCGCCTTCTTACATGTGCTCAAACTTGTCCGGACTGCCTCTCTGATTCGTTCTCTAGAAATTCCTCGCGGTGTAGCTCTGTAGACAGGTAGGCTTGTGTAAATGTGCACAGGTTTTGGGGTTGAGTCCCCGTCGCTGCACATGCTCGGTCTTACCCTTTATCTCACGGGTTTCCTTCTGGTGTAGCCCTTTCCCACGTCACACCCCTTCCCCACCTGGAGTGACTTCTGCCAGCACACCTGGCATGACGCCCTGACTCAGGGCGTGACAGACTGTGGGCCTGCGGACTGGCCGTCTGATTTTATGAATCAAGTTTTATTGGAACCAGCTACACCCATTTATTTATTTATTTTTTTTAAACAAATTGTTTATGGCTGCTTGTGAGCTGCAGAGGCCAGAGACAGAGACCTTGTGGTGCACAGGCCAGAAATATTTACCATCTGGCTCCTTAAGAAGTTTGCTGAACCGTGCAGCTCCTTTTACTTTACAGGACTTCTGGTGCCCCCCACCCCATCTGAAAGTCTAGGGTGACCTCGTTCCCCACAAACACACACCCCCTGCGATCCCACCGTGCTCCCCACTGAGAAACCGCTCCACTGTCTTGTTTCCTAATGACTGCTTTTTTCCTATATTTAGGGATATTTTAACTTCATCTTTATGTTATTTGATTTTTCTTTTTATTTTAGTTTGCATATTTATAACTCCGAAAGCACTATCTAGTGATTGTTCCTTAAATACAATTTTTTAAATGTTTTATTGTAGTAACATATATGACTCAAAATTTCCCATTTTAACCACTTTCAAGTGTCCAGTTCAGCAGTATTAATTACAATCACACATTGTGCTACCTTCACCAGCAACTGACACCACCAGCTGTCACCAAACTTTCGCCCCCTTTAGGCAAAGACTCCCCATTCCAACACCGACCCATCGCCCCAGCCCCTGGTCATCTGTCGTCCACTTTCTGTCTCTGAATTTCCTTGTTCTAGGTATTTCATATAAGTGAGATCGTACAATATTTGTCCTTTTGTGTCTGGCTTATTTCACTCAACACGATGTCTTCAGGGTTCACCCATGTTGTAGCACATATCAGAACATCATTCGTTTTTGTGGCTGAACGATGTTCCATCATGCGTACGTACCGCATGTTGTTTACCCATTCGTCTGTAACAGGGCACTTCGGTTGCTTTCATCTTTTGGTAATTGTGAATAATGCTGCAATGAACATTGGCGTGCAAATATTTGCTCGAGTCCTTTCAGGCACATACCTAAAAGTGGGATTGCCAGGTCATATGGTAATTTTATAATCTACTTTCAGATGATCCACCAAACTGTGTTCCTTAGCAGCTGTGCCATTTTTCATTCCCACCAACAGTGTACGAGGCTTCAGGTTCTCCTCATCCTCGCCAACACTTTATATTTTAATAGCCATCCTTGTGGGTGTGAAGTGGTGTACGTTGTGGTTTTGATTTGCATTTCCTTGATGATCAATGAGTGATAACATCTTTTCATGTACGTGATAGGGTTTGCATGTCTTCCTTAAATACAAGTTTTATGAGACATATTGAAACACACAGAAGTGGAGATCGCAGGATTGTAGTTCGCCTCTCCCGAGCCCACGAACGCCTCGCCTGATTGAAACTGCCATACATGGAGCCACTCTCATTCTGTCCCTGTGCTCTTTGTATTTTTTAACAAAAAACTTATTTTGAAATTGAATTTGGTCAGGTTTATTGAGGTACAATTTACATATACTAGCATTCCCTCTTCAGTGTACAGCTCTATGGGTTTTGACAGACACATGTTGGGCAACCACCAACATAATCAACATGTAGAGCAGTTTCATCACCCCCAGAATTCCCCCGAGCACTTTTATAGTCAACTGCTCCCCCTCACCCTACCCTGGCAACCTTTGATCTCTTTTCTGTCCCTAGAGCTTTGCCTCTTTCAGAAAATGTTCAAATTCAAAAATACTATGTAGGTAGCCTTCTGGGTCCATCATCTCTTACTCGGCTTAATACATTTGAGACTGTTCCGGGTTGTTGCACGTATCAAGTTTTTGTTCCTCTTTATTGCTGAGTCTTCCACTGTCTGATGTATTATGTCTACATATTCATCTACCAGTTGAAAGACATTTACGCTATTTCTAATTTTTGGTGAATATACAGAAAGCCATAAACATTTGTGGACAGTTTTTTTGTGTATGTACATAAGATTTCACAAGACATAGGGTTTAAGGTTTTTAAAAAATTTGTTATATATGTGACAGAATTGGCTGTTTTAACCATTTTTAAGTGTATAATTCAGCGGCATTAATTACATTCACAATGTTGTGCTCCCATCACCACCGTCCATTACTAAAACTTTGTAATTACCCAAATAGAAACTCTGTTCTCATTAAGCAATAACTTGCGTTTACCTCCTCCCCAGCCCGTGAGAAACTATTTTCTATCTTTATGAAATTGCCTATTTTAGATAGCTCGTATAAGTGTAATCATAAAATATTCATCCTTTTGTATCTGGCTTATTTCACTTACTATCTGGTATTTTCAAGGTTCATCTGTGCTGAGGCACTTATCAGAACTTTATCATTTTCTTTGATGCACAAAAGTCCAAGGTATATTTATTCTTGTGTTGCTGTTGTTTTTGGTGGCTTATCTAAGAATTTGTTGCCAAATCCAAGGTCATGAAATTTGCCCCTATGTTATCTTCTAAGAGTTTTTTAATGTGGGCCCTTGAAAAATTTTTAGTTATATGGGGTGAGACTAACTCCATTCTTTTTTGCATCTGGCTCTCCAGTTGGCCCAGCACCATTTGCTGAAGAGACTGTTCCTTCCCCATTGAATGGATTTGGCACCCTGGCTGAAACTAAATTGAACATGGCTATCAGTGTTTATTTCTGAGCTCTTAATTCTGTAGCATTGGTCTAAATATCTGTCCTTATTGTGCCGCACTATTTTCATCACTGTAGCTTTGTAGTAAGTTTGGAAATCTGAAGTGTTAGTCTTCCAGATTTCTTCCCCATTTTCAAGATTGTTTTGGTTATTCCATATGAATGAATTTGTGAGTTGACTTTTCCATTTCTGAAAAGAAAAAGGCCATTGGAAATTTGATAGGAATTGCATTGAACCTGGAAGTTGTTTTGGGTAGTACCACCTTTTTTTTTTTTTTGGACAGTTGTTTGATCATTTTACAGGAGTTAAAATACAATATACGTATTGGTATCTTAGTGTCCAAAAGCAATTATTTTACCATGTGCATTTTAATCTTAATTTCATCCATTTTAAGTTGATCGTTAATTTAAAAACTGAGTTTTAGTCAAAGTTGGTTTCAAACATTGTCACCACGTTGCTTTGAAGAGCTGCATCGTGGAACCAGCCGTTGCTTTTCCTCTGCTCCTGCTCTCCCTTCCTAATGGGTCTTCAACAAACCAGAGTTTCCGTCTGTCCTGAGCCTCCAGTGATGCTGATGTTCTTCCTGCCTCTCTCCCTGGCACTTGTTTTGTGTTTTATTTGGAAAAGATTCTAGAGGAAACCCCTTACCACAGTCCCTCTGCTTTTCTTGAGATTCTGGTTTAGCCTCCCCAGATCTCTTTAGTTACTATTTGTATGAATTTTATTTCCATTCTTTCACTTCCAACCTGTTTGTGTCTGAATCTAGAGTGAGTCTCTTGTAGTCAGCGTACAGTGGGGTCATGCTTCTTTATGCATTCTGCCAATGTCTGATGGGAAAGTTTAATCAATTTCCAGTTAAAAGAATTGCTTATAAGCCAGTACTTACTGGCATTTTGCTTTTTGTTTTTTGTATGACGTAAGTCTTTTTTGTCCTTCATTCTTTCCATACTGCCTTACTGTAGTGAGCCCTTACTGTTTCCCTTCTCACTTCATTCTGTGCATAGTTTTTAGAGATTCCCAGTGTGGTTACCATGGAGCTCATGCTGAACCTTCTAAATCTATAATAACTTACTTTAAATTGATACCGATTTGCCTTCAATGACACGCAAACTCCCTGCTCCTATACTGCTCTGTAACCCTCTGTAGTGAGTTTCAATTCACGTATTTTGGTAAAGATTTTACCACTAAGTGGAATGAACACATAAGCTATTTATTCGGGCAACGATAAACCTGACAGGCTTGCAGGAGAGGGAAGTCCCTCACAGCTGGAAACTTTCCAGAGGCCAGCAGTGCAAGGGAACCACCAGAGGGGAAGCAGGACAAGGGGAAACCCCCAAATTCCTGAGGAAGAGGAGGAAAGGGGGTGGGGGTGCATGATGGGATCCTCTGACTCAGAGCACAGGGGCTGAGGTGGAGTGGGGTTTGCCCACAGAGTGTGGACGCTGGGTCAAGAGTGGCAGGTATGCAGAGCACACTAACTCTAATGGCTAAAAACTGCTTTTGGGGGCTGTTTTTAAAACAATTTGATGTGTACGAACTTGAGTTTGGCACCTGCGGGTTTTCCTAATGGGCCCAGGCTGCCGTGAAGAGGTAGAGGGCACAGAGGAGCACGGCACAGAGACGTCTTACCTCCCTGATGTAACACCCCCTCGTGTCGCTGCCGTCACAGATTACGTCTCTGCACAGTGTGTGTCCATCGCCAGTGTTTTAAAATTGTTTTATGGATTTGTCTTTTGAATCACATAGGAAACAAAAAGGAGTTACAAACCAAAAATACAGCAATTCCAGGCTTCGTATTTATCTCTGTAGTTATTACGCGAGTTTTTATTTCACCACATGGCTTCCAGGTGCTGTCTACTGTCCCTTTATTTCACCCTGGGGGGCTGCAGGCCCCACTCAGCCAGCTCTCCTTTCCTTCTTTTTTTTTTTTCTTTATTAGAGTTGTGAGTTTAACAGATCAATCATGCATAAAATATAGGATTCCTATAGAGCACCCTATTATTAATACCTTGCATTGGTGTGGAACATTTGTTACAGTTGATGATAGCATATTTTTATAATTGTACTATCAGCCATAGTCCTCGGTTTAACTTAGGGTTCACTGTGTAGTGTACGTTCATGGATTTTTAATTTTTTATTGATACCATTTATACAGTTTTTAAATCATATTCATATATATATGTCAGTGCTGTTAATTGTATTCACAGTGTTGTCCCCCCATCACCACCATCCATCATCAAACACTTTCATCGTTCCAAAAAGGAGCCCTGTATGTTGCAAGCCCCAACTCCCCTTTTCCTATCCCCACCGTGTCCCCTGGTAGCTTTATCCTAGGTTCTGACTCTCTGACTTTGCTCATTCTCATTGTTTCTAATCAGTGAGAGCATGCACTGCTTGTCCTTTTGTGTCTGGCTTATTTCGCTCAACATGATGGCTTCAAGGTTCATCCATGTTGTCGCATGAATCAGAACTTCATCCCTTTTTATGGCTGAATAGTATTCCATCGTATGTATTGACTGCATTTCATTTATCTGTTCATCAGCTGAAGGACACTTGTGTTGCTTCCATCTTTTTTTTTTTAATTTTTTCCCAAAATTTCAGATGTTTTTTATTCCAAGGTTCTCAAAAGAAATAAAACAGAAAAAGCTAACAATCTGATCAGATGTACAGTTTAAAAACGTCTTTTGGTGTTTAACAACAAGTACTAGGAAAGAAAACTACAGAGTTATCTTGAACCGGACAAATAAGTTACCACTGGCAAGTTTGTGCCACTAGTAAAACAAAAATAAAAAATTAACTCTCCTAATCATATAGATATCTCTATGAAAATCTTTTTTTTCAATCTGTGCAAAAGGTCTTCATAAGTTAATTTTTATAATATAATGGCTGTCTACTATGTGATGTTTAACTGATTTTTTTTTATGTACAGAGGTTGTTTCCCAAATCTTATGCAGACGAGTATGGCACTTAGTTCATACATTTCTAGCAGCAGATTTTCCCTCCCTCCAACTGAGCTGTCAAGTTTCTGTCTTAACTAAAGCACAGATATCAAGTAGTGAGTGGCGAGGTACAGGGAAGCTGCATTCAGTCCAGACTTTCACGGAGCTGTAATCTTCCAGGGAGCATAGAACCAATGAAACCACAACTCTAAAGAAGGAAACAAAAACATTTCCCTTAGCACTAATTTTCACTAGAATCTACACTTCTCAGGGCAGCAAGGACTTTGGAAACTATGAAATGTCACATCTGTAATCAAATACAAGCATAAAGTTCAAGAACTGAAAAATACTTGGAAGAAATAACTGCTTAGCCTGGCTCCTGAGCCGGGAGGGCTTGGTCTGTGGAAACGGGGCGGCCGGCAGCCTGCCCCAGCACAAGAGAAATAGACTGAGGAGGTGCCTGATCATACACGGTTGACCACTGCTTTAAAAATATATGCTAGTGTGTTAATACAAGAGCTTTAATAATAGTGGATTATCTTATATGTACTAAAATAGAAATAACTTTACAAATCAGGAATTTCATAGTTTCAAAATTGGTTTTTCTTTACACTTAACACTTGAAGTGATGATGTCAAGTGTGGCACTGCTTGGATCCAAATCTTCCTTCATGTTTTCTGTTTGTGTATGTCTATACACGTCAATTAAAATTATAAACCTAAATGCAAAGGAACACAAAAGGCACATTGTCCTAACTGCAAATTGGTCTGGCAAAATAAGGAGCACAGGAGATGAGATGCTGAGATATGTTGGAGCTACTGGTTACTAGCTCTTCTGTCTTTGGTGAAGTTACCTTTAAAAGTGCCAAGTGATTTTTATTTTTAAAATTTACCTAATAGAGAAAGACAGCTAGTAGCCAATCATTTTCCTTCTATTCGCATCTCAGCTTACGTTTTAAGATAAATCCTTACTTTTAGCTTCTGCCATTTAGTTGCAATAGCAACTTTTTTTTTCTTTTTGCTTTTTTTTTTGGTTTGCCAGATCTCAGGCATAATTCTCACTAAAGCACTATCAGTAGTATAAAGGAAAGACAAAACCTTCAGTGACTTGCCCACCCCCACCCCACCCTACCCCCATTCCCAATGTTGCCTACACTAAATCTAGAACATCAAGTTAGTTTTTTTCCCTGGAAATGGCAAAAAAGACTACATTGCATCATACAGCAGATATCCTGAATCAGTCAAACTATCAGAGGAAAGTGATGGTGTATAGCCTTGCAGACGAACAATTTACCCTATTGAAAGTTCCCCAGTTAAAATGTGTTTCACACAAAACATTTTCCCCTTGAGCATTTCACTACCTTACACCTTATGTGAAAAATCATTAAAAACACCTACTACATATTGTAAAAAGCCACCATTTCAGCAACTCTTTATTGATACCTTTTAAGGCTGCATGCTGCTGTTTTACAAGGCATAATAGACCAGCTCGTTTGGTCAAAGCCTTCTGCATCATTAGTTTGAACTAACTTTTACTGAAACAGCTTCAGCACCAAAAGATTTAAGGCAAATTGGAATTCATAGAAAAGGATAAGGCGCTGCATCCTACACTGAAAGAAAAACAGAGAGCTAAGAGAAAGACTGACAGCAACACTGAAGACAGCGACACACTGCAAGCACAGAAAACACCATTGGTCACGTCGGACTAAACTTCAGTGAGCTCATCTCATACAGCTTAAAAAAGACACACAAATTAAAACAGAATGAACAAAACCACAAAAATCCAGTCATGCGTTTGGGTAAGTCTTTCATGGTCTTCGTGCGCACCCAGAAAATTGAAGTTTTCTTCCTTTTTTTTGTTTGTTTTTGTTTTTTGATTTTTTTTTTAAAACTAAAATAGACCTGTTTGGGGGAACAGCTACTAGATGAATTTAAGGGTTTTATGCACTTTACAGAACTTCTTTCTAGCAAAAACAGTTTTAGTTGATTTCATTATAATGTTTTCAAGAACCTGTGCAAAGCTGTCTGTAATTATTTCCTAAAGCACAGTTGATCAGAAAAATCCATGATTGTTCAGCCTTCTCACTCTTCTTCATGTAAGAACACCCTTCTGTACATCTCACGGTTTCTTATTGGGTTGAAAGGTGGCTGGAGAATGATCACTGGATGTCTCTGCGGCCACCTGCTGCTGACCTCTTGCCTCCTCTGCACGAACCGCCATTGTCTGTGTGTGTGTTTACTGTGCAGATAGGCTCCTTGCACAGCTCACGCTGCAGGCATGGACGTTTGGTGCTGTCTAGTGACAGGTGACTCATCTGTTGGGCCAGAGGGTGGATCGTGGATGCAGGCTGTGGTGACAAACTGTGCCCCATCGAGGGAGTCAACATGGCCCTGGGGTGCTGTAGGTTATATGGTTGAGGTTGCACCCAAGGACTTTGCACCTGGTAAGCAGGAACAGGAGGTGCAATACAGGGTGTAATAGAAGACTGAGTGATAATTTGGTTTGTGGCAATACTGTACAGTGAAGGATAAAATCCATTCTGTACAGCAGCTGTAGTTGGGTCACAAGTAAATGCCATCCAGCCTCTCCTTTATGCTATGGTCTTCCGTTAGGGGTGGATTTATTTGGGTTCTGTCTCTTCTGTCTTCCGTCTGTGAAATTAATAAGAATTCTGTAGGTGCAGAAACTCCTGATGGCATCTTAATGAATTTTCCTTTAAAATGACCAATAACAGCTTCCCATTTTTCTGTTGATTCCATCCCAGCAAAGCCAACACTACGGCTGGCACAACTGGAATCATGTAGGGTCGTAGAAATCACTTGTCCGGATGGTTTGAGGATATTTTCAAGTTCTTGCTCATCCACGGACAGTGGTTATTTAGAAATACACAGGTCGGTAGGATCTCGTTGCTTGGCCATTTGAGTTGAGCCCCACTAGCCTTCAGGGCAGGCACAGCTGTCTGAGCCGCTGTGGGACTATCAAAGTGACACAAGCATCACCTCTGCATTTGTTGGTTGTCTTATCCGAAACTGCCTTGGTGGAGACTTTTTCCGTAAGGCTGACACAGCTTCAGCGGAGCTGGGAGGCGGTCCTCGGATACGGAGGTCGGTTTTACCTAGTTGCTCCCACCCTGAGTTGTTACCGAGTTACCAGTGGGGGCGCTGGGCTGGGCTGGGACCAGAGGCCGCTGCCGGCGGTCGTGCATCCTGCGGCGGCCGCTGCCCGGGCTGGCCCCGCTGCTGGGGAGGATCCGGCGCCTGCTGGGGGCGGCCTCGCCGCGACGGGGAGGGCGCAGCTCCGAGCCCTCCTCAAAGAGCTTGCAGTTCTTTTGGGTTTATCCCTAGTAGTGGGATTGCTGGGTCATATGGTGGTTCTATACTTATTTTTACTCAGCTCCTTTCGAAAGGAGTTGTACAATTACTTAGAAAGTTAAATATACTTTTACTCTAGGATCCAGCAATTCCATTCCTACTTATTTACCCAGAGGATATAAAAATATTTTTACACATGAAAATTTGTCCATGAATCTTCCTAGCCATGCTTCTCAAAATAGCCCCAAAGTGGAAAAACACCTAAATGTCCATCAACTTGTGAGTGGAAAATGAAAAGTGATTATATATATGGCGATAAAATGGAATTAAATATGGATACCATCAACGACATGGATGAATCTTAAAAATGTCATACTAAGTGACATTAATTCAACAGAAAACATCACGTATTCTATGATTGCATTTATACCAAATTCTAGAAAAGGCAAAACTATAGTGACAGAAACATTACAGGCTATGGTTTCAGTCAGGTGGAGAGTGCAAAGAAATTTTTAAGGTATTGGGCTGCAAACCTTTTTGTGGCGGGGGTTGTAGAAATGCATAATTTTGAATCAAACACTTAAAATAGATGAACTTTATGCATGGAATGTGTGCCATATAAGCTGTTAAAAAATTCTCCCCTCTGTTGATACGGTGGTTACTATACATTCGTTTTCCATTCAACACTATCCATTGCAGACCTACTGTGTGCTGGCCACCCTTCTATCTGCCTTGACATGGAGCCTGTTTCAAAATTCGGCAGCCCCCAGCCCTTAGAGCTGGTGGTGGGATACCTCAGGGTTTCTGTCCTGTGATTTAGCAAAAGTCTGAGATGGCCATTTGGATCTCTAAATCCTGTTTATTCTATCCAGCCTCTTCCCTCTCTGGCCTGGGTATCTTCTTACGGCTTGACCTGCGCAAATTAGCCTCTCTGAGCCTCAGCTCCTCTTCACAAAGTGCAGATAATAACAGAGCTGTTACCACGGGTGTTCTGAAAATTAAGTGAACATTGGTAAAGGTTTGGAAGACAGTCTGCACACAGTAAGCTCTGTATGAATGTGTGTTAAATAAAATAATACTGAAAGAATCTCCTCACTGTGATTTATCCCAGATGCCAGTGTTTGTAATACTTAGACTAATGTTCAATGTTGTAACAAAGGACACCGTTTTACTCAGTTTAAAACAGTCCTTCACTTCCCATTACTTTCAGGGTGAAGCCTAAACTCATCATCATATACAAGAACTTCTTTGACCTGGTCCTCATTTCTCATTCTTGGTCTCACTCAGTAAACATTTTTTGGACATACATTGTGTGCTAGTCCCTGTGCTATGTGCTAGGGATGCATTTTAGTGCTACTATACATAATAATGGTTTTCAAATTGGTTTCCAGTTGTTCATTGTAAGTACAAAGACATATAATTGATTTTTGTATATTGAGCTTGTTTCCTGTTACCTTGCTTAACTCATTTATTAGTCTAGGAGCTTCTGAAATTGATTTTATGGGATTTTTCAATCATTTCATCTGTTTTGGTTTGCTAAAGCTGCTGGAATGCAATATACCAGGAATCAGGTGGCTTTTACAATGGGGATTTATTAGTTTACAGATTTACAGTTCTAAGGCCATGGAAATGTTCCAGTTAAGGCATCAACAGGACAATACTGAAGAAAGGCCACTAGCATCTGGGGTTCCTCCGTCAGATGGGAAGGCACATGGCTGGCGTCTGCTGGTCCTTGGCTCTGTGGTTTCATTGCTTTCATCTCCTGGTTCCAGTGGTTTCCTCTCTGAGCTTCTCTGGGCCTTCTCTTAGTATCTCCAGGGCTTTTCTCTCTGAGGTCTTTGGGTTTTTTCTGTGTCCTTTATCCTCTCATAACAGACTCCAGTAAAGGATTAAGACCCACCTTGAATGGGGTGGGTCACATGTCAATGGAAATAACCCCACCTGAAAGTCCCACCCACAGCAGGACTGCACACACAAGAATCGATTAAAAGAATGTGGCATTTTCTGATATATAATAGCTTCAAACCAGCACACCATCTGAAAATTGAGTTTATTTTTTCTTTCCAATTATTTTACCTTTCCTTTTCTTTTTCTTGCCTATTGCACTTGCTAAAATTGTTAGTACAGTATAAAATAAGAGCAGACATCATTGTCTTATTTCAGATCTTTAGTCTTTCAAGATTAAGCTTAATTGAAGATGTAGTATCTTCGCCCCTGGTCAGATTGAGGATGTTCCCTTGTATTGATGATTTGCTGAGAGTTTTTATCATGAATGGATGCTCAACTTTGTCACATTTTCTGCATGTATTGACATCATTGTTTAGTTTTTTCTTTTTTAGTCTGTTGTTCTAGTTAATTACATTGACTGGTTTTCTAAAATGTTGAACCAGGCTTTTATTCACAGGATAAACCCCATATGGTCAGAATGCATTATCTCTTTATATATATATATAAATTTGTTTCATATCTTGTTGAGGAATTGTGCATCTGTTCATGAAAGATGTTGGTCTGTAATTTTCTCTAATGCCTTTGTATGTTTTTGGTATTAGGGTTGTTGAATGTGTGGATATACTGTTCATAATATTCTCATAGTACCCTTCAGGATCTGTAGATCTGGTGTAAAGTTCCTTGACTCATTCCCGATGTGGGTGATTGTGTCTTCTCTCCTTTTCTTGGTCAGACTGGGAAGAGGTTCATCAATTTTGAAAGGAGTAGGATGAGAGTGGGTGTCCATGTCTTATTCCACATTAATGTAAATGGCATTGAAGAAGGAAGGAATGAGGGAGTGTGTCAGATGCTACCGTGAGTATAGCCTAAAATGGAGAGTAAATAGTCCAGTTTTCATGACACCTAAAACACAGACCTACACTAGCAGAGGCCCAAGAAAATATTCAATAAATGTTGTTGTGGTGGTGAAAATCTGTGTTCATAACTCTGGATACTATAGTGGCATTAATCCATTTCTCAACTACATACATACACATATGTATTTTTACTGTTTATATTAGGTCTTGCTTTCTTATTTAGAAAATGATATAATCTGGTGGGTTACATGAAAATCCTTATTTAATCACCTCCAAAACATATTAGTTTATCTTACAGAAAATTAAAAGGAAAACACTTGGACATTGAGCTGAAAGTTCATGATGTTTATTGGAAAGGAATATGTTTTACATATTCATAAGACCCAAACAAGACAACCATGTCAGTATTTGAAATGTAATGTTTCCTAATTTAGCTACTTAATTTATGTTCACAATTCATGAATGTTCCATACTTTTCTGCTATAACTTTGTACCAGGTATGAAACAAGCACAAAAGTTTTTATCTATGAGCATGTCATTTTTTATAAATGTGTTGTGCACCGAGTCTTATTCCTCTTGCTCAGGATAAACTGGCGGAGAGGCAGTGCCCAGACTCATCACAGGGCAGATCCTCAGGAAGCCTTGGCCATCAGTCATTGGGTGTGAAGGAGCAAAAAATGGGCGCAGTGGCTCTGCAGCCGAAAATTTGGTGAATGTAAAGATGTGGGATCCGTTGCTAATGTCACAAAAGGAAATGCTTCCAATATCCATGTCCAGGAAAATCCCCACTCGGTCTAATCGAGGGTTCACCTGCAGAGGAGTCAGGGGTACAGTGCTGGCTGAGTAGAAGTCTCCGTTTGTTAACCCCACAGTCCAGAAGCCACGCTCTGAAGTCAGTACGATCTCCTCCTGTCGAGGAACAGAGTCTTTGCAGACGCCCAGGTCCCACTCTTTGCTTGTTCCCACCTCCACCTCCCAGTAGTGGCGGCCACAGGTGAACCGAGGGGTGCCCAGGACACAGATGGGGTGGAATCTCTCAGCGCGCTGTTCCCGATTCTGTTTGAAGAATCCACATTTCATTCTCCTCCGGTCGTCAGAGATGATGAGGTAGTTGTTGGCTGTGTCCACATCCAAGGTCATATCCACTGGGGAAAGAAAAGTGGTTCAGCAAATATTGGCCCACTCCTCGTTTCTACCAAATGTCTCATTCACTGTCACCTCTTGAATTCTGCCCTTCCTCCCTAAATCAGAATTTTCTTGGGGAAACTTCCCTGACCTCCCTGATCGAGTTAAATTTTGTATATAGAATGAATGGACCTAATTGTAACAATAATTCGTCTTATAGTAGGAATTCTTTTTACATTGTTATGTGATTATGTGATTAAATATTTTTCTTCCCTTAAGTGTGAGATCTATGAAGTCATGGATCTTGACTGTTTGTCAATCTCAAAATTATATAAATTAGTGCCAATCCTGTAAAAAAATAGATATCTAATAGATATTTTGAAGGACAGAAAAATGATATACAAATTCCAGAATAATATTGAAACATTAAAGTTTGCTTTTTCTTTGTGTTAACACTCCCATTTTGTCCTATTGACCACATAGTTGCAAACATGTCAGGACTTCATTTTCCCAGAGTTGTAACATGATGAGGGGGTGATGCTAGCAGCCCTGGGACGAAATGAGGAATCTCTGTGCAAGTCAAGTTAGAAGAAGGGATTCCTTTGGACATGAACAGGGATGTCTGTTTCTGGAAGCACCTTAGACCTGGAACTTGCATGGGGTGGTGTTGGAGGAGAGGGAAAGCTGCACATGAATGACTCTGTGGGTCGCCAACACCTCCAGTGCGTCCCAGTGACCAGGACTGGAGCCCAGAGCTGATCCCCTAACACAGCCACGTGGGTAGAGCCGAGGGGAGTCTCCGAGGTGAACCCCAGGGGCCAACAGCCAATTCCTTCAGTCCATTCCCTTAGGATTCGGCTCAGAAGATGCTGGAAAATGTGCGGCCTCAGAGAGGGGTTTCCAAGGACAAAGAGTGTCTGGGACCAGTTTCACCGTCCCAAATGTGAGTCTGCACGGAGCAGAAAGGATACTCACTCAGAAAATACGGGAATCCACTTTTCTCACCCTTGCTGCGTGCTGAGCGCTGCCATCGATCCGCTCCCAGCACACCCGCCCCGACCACCCGCCCCCTCCACAGACCCTGGGGCGGGAGAGCCAGCCTGGGGTCGCCCGCGGGACCCGCCCGGGTCCTGGCACCTGCGGGTCTGCGCCGGCTGCCTGCCTGGAGCGCATCTGCCTACAGAGGAGCGCAGAGGATCCACCTTACAAGGAGCCTGTCCCCCAGCTGGATCGCAGGATAACCCCGCGGTAGCTGTGACGTGGGGTCGGGCGGTGTCTCCTGTGGCTCCGGGTCAGGGTGGGCCCGGGGCGAGCCCTGCGCGGACCCCTCTCTCCGGGCCCCACCGCCCCGCGCAGTGTCTCCCGCTTCCGCCCGGGGCCGCGCTGCGCTCCCTCGTGTGGGGTGGGGGCACCGGACTTTAAAGGGCTGGAGATGGACGTGAACCCGAGTGCTGAGACGCCGTGGGAGGCAGGGCACCAGTGGAGTCCCGGGAGCCACACGTGTGACCCGAGACTTCCTATTGGCTACAGTTTTATAAAGTAAGATACACGCAAAACTGCTTGGAAAACCTTTAACTCAATGGATCCAGAAATACTCCTTGCACAGGCGGCAGCAGCCACACTGCAGGTTCTCCGTAGCTAGCGCAAGTCTGGTCCTGACATAAACGCTCCTCCCTTTGCAATCCCCAGGTGGGTCTAACCTGCGCCCAGGTGGGATCAGCTGTCCCTTGGGGCACAGGAGGGGCCCGAGGTTAGGGGAGAGCCTCGTGGGAGGGGGAGGCTGCCCAGAGGCCTTACCTTGGAACCGCAGCATCCTCGGGTTCATCTGGAGAGCGGCTCTCATGCGGGGCTCCAGGTCCCTGACCCTGGAAACCAGCCCCCCCAGCTGCCGATTGGGCCTGACGTCGTTCTCCTGAGAGACCACGGGGCAGGAGGGGCACAGCAAGCCCTCCCCGCGGGGCTCCTTCTGCAGTGACGTGGTGCAGTGCAGGCAGCAGACGTACCCGCACTTCAGGTACACTGGTTTTTCAAGATGCTCCAGGCAGATGGGACATCTACTCACTTCCTTAAAGTGCTCAGCCATGGCCACTGCTGGGGGAAATGTGCCGGATTATTAATAGAGCTCCCGTGAGTTCAATTTGACAATAGTCCTTGGGGCTCTTTCATTGATACAGGCCTAGAGAAACGATGCCATCCCTACTACCAGGTAATGAAGATAAAATGTTAACATAGATACAAATGCGGAAGACACATGGCCCTGAACTACCGATATTTGAAACGCTAGTCGGATTGAAGGACAGGACCCATCATTCAGCATTACGTTGAGATGACGGAAGGGCCTAGACTGGGCTGTCCAGGAGGGTGGCCACGGCCACGGACACGTGGGGCATTGAACACGGGAGAAGGAGCTTCTCTGAATTAAAATGTGCTGAAAGTGTAAAATACTCCTGGATTTTAATATGTAATTGTAAACCTTAAAAACTAATCACATATAGACATCATATTTTGGATATTAAAATTAATATCTCCTTTTTAAAAACTTTCATTATGTGGCTACTTGGAAATTTATAATTCCATGTGTAGGTCACACTGTATTTCTCTTGGATATCATTGGTCTAGACTTAGAGATTGTCCACCTCCCCAGCTGGTCCAACCCGACTGTGGGAAAAACCCACAGCAGCACCCGAGAGGCTGAAGTGGTCGATGGTGGAAACTCAAGTCATCTCTGTTAAAGTGACCAAACTGTGATTTGACTATGAAAATTGAGAAATATTTGTTTCTTCTACCCAGGAATTGAAATCTAGGTTCTACTTACTGCTCCTGGGTAGGGGCCAAGCGTCCCTAAGATCACACCCTCTACCTGGCACTGAGTTAGCAGAATTAATAATTTTCTCCATTCCCAGAACTTGCTTTCTCATATCTGATCTTCATAGAAATCTGAGAAGTAAAAAAAATAAGTTCCTTAGGTCTGGACTCACCTTTTGTGGACTTGGTTCTCCTCTGGCCTCCAGCTGCTTCCAGGGACAGCTCAGTTCTGGGGAGAGATGGACCCACCCGGGGCTTTTATGCAGAGGGCCCCTCCCCCACCTCCTTCACATCCTGCTGCTGCTCTTTAACTCAATCAGGCTGTGATTTAATTCTGGCAGAAATGACGTTTTCCTGAAAATATAGAGAAGTTTCCACAAACAATGGAAATCATTTTATCCTGAGCATTTTTCCCCTATTAATATAAACAAATTATTGCCATATTTCATGCTAGGTTTCCATATTGAATATTATGTCTGTTAATGATACAATTTAGAATTAAAAGAGAAATTTTTAATACTAAACATTTGGCATCAATATTAATCTTTACTAAATGAATGGAGGTACTTTCAAATACTTTTTGTTTCTAAAAATAAAACCTCAGGTTTAGATCAAGGACATAAATTGAAATAAATGATAAATTAAACCTACTCAGAAGTCTTTCCTAAAATTGCATTCACTATTCCACAGTCATTTTTCAAAAGTCCTTTCTCTTTCAGTGGCCAAGGTCCAGGTTTAGAAGTTTGGTGAATCAACCCTCGGGTGATCCCTCTGTAATCAGTTAGCTAGTCAAGGGCCTGTTTTTATTAGTTATAGAATGAAAA
This sequence comes from Choloepus didactylus, assembly GCF_015220235.1. Classification (NCBI taxonomy): domain Eukaryota; kingdom Metazoa; phylum Chordata; class Mammalia; order Pilosa; family Megalonychidae; genus Choloepus; species Choloepus didactylus. The sequence goes on along the minus strand of NC_051333.1, from coordinate 2,830,326 downwards.
TTTAAAGGTATTTCTTACAATCTTACAATTTCCTTTATCTGACATGTTATAGAAAATAATATATTTCCTTTATTTAAACATTTTTGTTCTCTTCAAAAAGGATTCAACGTGGTTGTAATTGATTGACAGGTGATCAGGGTTTGTGGAGGGAGATGCAAATATGAAGCGGGAGTGGGTTAGGTTACACAGCTCTATAAATTGTGATCAGTTTGACAATAATGTTTCATGGTCAGGTCCTGTTTTCTATAGCCGTGGGCAGTTGTTTGGGAAGTACGTGCTCCATGGACGAGACAGCAGGGTCTGCAGCTGGACGTGCAGCCCAGGGATATGCCATACTGTTCTCTCCCACACCTTGGGGGAAAGTCACCCACCTTGGGTGGAGTCACCAACGCCCCCAGTGCACAGAGCCAGCTGCCTTCAGCACTGGAGGGGCTGATGGTGGGCAGGGAGGACGGCAGGCGTGGGCCGGGTGTGTCCATCTCGTGGATTTGTATTAAGTTGCCTGATATTTTGCATTGTGGAAATATTGTTGACATCATCATAAAAAAATCAGTATAGCTAAAAGTTGGCTTTTTTTAGTCTTTTTTAAAGTACGTATTATTGTTATTAAAAAACTTTTTATTTTGAAATGATTTCAAGCTTATAGGTCAGTTGCAGAAACAATACAAACTCATACAGAGTTCTCTAACATACCCCCTGTGCCAGTTTGGATGTATTATGCCCCCCAAAGTGCCATGTTCTTTCATGCAGTCTTGTGGGGGCAGATGTATTAGTGTGGATTAGGTTGGACTATCTGGATTAAGTTGTTTGCATGGCGATGTGACCCACCCAACTGTAGGTGATAACTCTGATTGGATTATTTCCATGGAGATGTGGCCCCGCCCATTCAGCCTGGGTCTTGATTTAATTACTGGGGTCCTTTAAAAACACTGGCATAGACCCAGATGCTAGTTGGTTTAGGTCAGAGATTCTTGGAGTTATGGACCCCGGGCATTGGCTGCAGCTTAGAGACATATTTTGAAGACCCCGTTGAAAGCTGATGCTGCTATCTGGGAGAAAGCCATTTTGAAATGCACCCTGGGAGCAAGCGGATGTCAGCTACAGTCCTCCCCAGCTAACAGAGGTTATCTGGATGCCGATGGCCTTTCTCCAGTGAAGGTGCCCTATTGTTGATGCCTTACCTTGGACAGGTTATGCTTTAAGACTGTAACTTTGTAACCAAATAATCCTCCTTTATAAATGGCAATCCATTTTCTGGTATTTTGCAAAGGGGGCAGCATTCGCAAACTGGAACACCCCCCTCCCCAGATACCCAGATCCACCAACTTTTAACATTCTATATATTATTTTAAAATTATTTAAAAATAATCATCCAAAATCATTTATATTTTATTCTTTTGGTATCAAGTAAATAGATTGCTTTTTTGGAAATTTCTTTTTTGCGTGCAAATCTCCCAAAGCATTGTTGTGGCCAATGCTTATTCATGTTGCTTTCCTCTGTGGGTGGAAATTTATTTTGAATACAACATTAAATCTGGAAATTTAATTTCATTAATATTACTTTATATGTGCATGCTGAACCTTTAATAAACCCCATGATGTTTTAAAACCTCATGTTGATTTACTGTGATTGATTCCTTAAGATATAAATGTTTCAGTGTTATTAATATTCACTCTCCACTAATTTGTGATATAAGTTGTTCTCACTTTAGCTAAAGTCTTTAGACACTCCATAAATTATACCTGTGTCTATCCATTCATCTATCTTATTAAAGTCCTAATGAAATTTTGGATTTTTATTGGTTGTTAAATAATGTTCTACTTATTTTGGCCTTTATAGTCTAGATAGAATAAGACTACACGGGTTTGAGTTTGTGAGTGACAACTGCAGACAATTTCTACAACATTTGGCTGATTAAATAATAAAATGAGCTCCGGGTCCCCGCGCAGCGAGCCCCTAGGTGGCGCTGTGTCCGCGCTCACAAGGAGACTTCCTGCTTCCGGCTCTGACCCGGGCTTCCGGCCTCCGTGCTGCTTCCTGAAACGCGCACCGGAGAGAGGCGGGAGGCTCACCGAGTCCCGTCACTGCTCAGTCCTGAAACATTTGTGTCTCTTGATACCTAAGGACATCATGGCCGCCTGAGCCTTACGAGATTATTCATAACTACAGCAGTTTAAAGTCACAGCGACATGTCGGGACCTTCCTTCTCTGCCTGGAAACCTTGAAGCCTGATGGACGGACCTGGGGAAACGCCCCTGAACCCGAGGCCCTCAGCGGTGTCCCCTCAGGAACCTTTCCTGACGTCCCAGGACAGATCATTCCCCCCGTGTTCTCCCAGGACGATGGAACCACCTCTGATGCAGCCAGTTACTGCTGGTACCGGCTCTGTGGGTTCCGTTTGTGGCAGTGAGCAACCGTATTGAGAACTGAGATTGTGACTTGATTTTGGATACGAAATACAGTGAGTATCCAGCAAAAAGTAGAGAGCAAATAATTTCCATTTAACTTAATTTGAAGTCAGTCTGGGTTCTTCCATGTCTTCTCCTGATTGTTCACCCTCCCTACAGAATTCCTGATTCTCTGGGGTCATCAGAAACAATTGTATTTCATGACTGAAGAGAGAAAAAGTGATGGTACATAATATAAAGAAGAAAGCAAATGAGATTCATCTGAGTGGTGATTCCACATTGAGAAGGGGAAATACTAAGATTACACACAAATCATTCGTGATTTCCTGAGTTATTAAATTCATAATTTTCATTATGTAAAATTATACTCATGTATTTTCAAATGTTTTCAAATTTGAGAGAAGGAAATTAAAGAAGTATGAAGCAAAATATCAATAAAATCAGTTGGTTAATTTGATTTGAGGTAGGTACTTCCAATAGACTGCAAATACTCAGGCTTCACACACTTTGGCAAGCCACCAATGGAATGAAAATGCATAATATGCTCTGTTAGGATTAATAAGGGATGAAGAATGTTTGAAGTCAGGTGATGCATCATAATTCTATGTGCATATGTGTCAGGCCTTGGATATATGTTTTACTGGAACGTAAGGTGTCCTCTATTTCTGTTTTACTCTGTGAAAAAATTTTAAAAAAGAAAGGTGATTTTCCAGTTTGAGATGGTTCCAGGTTTTTAGTTTTTCGTTAAAACAAACTTCTAAAAATAGATACTGGCAATTATGGAGAAAAATACTTTGGACGAAATGGTTGTGTCCACAGGGTGTGTTCTTAGGCGACAGTTTTGAGTGTGTTTTATTACATTTCTTGATCTGAATGGAAGATTCATCTTCCTTTTTCATCAAGGGGGTCTGTGAAAACATGCCATGACATAGATATTGACCCATTAATATTTGATTAAAGGAGAGGAGGAGACGTCCCAGTTTCACAAACACATCCAGCTGGCCTGATGTGAGCCAGTGGTTCTCAGCCTTGGCTCTACTGACCTGTACATTTTGGGTGGAGACGGTTCTTTGTGTGGGTGCTGACCTGGATGTTGTAGGATTTTTAGCAGCACTAATGGCCTCCACCACTAGATGCCAGTAGCCCACCCGCTTTGCAGTAGAAGTTTCTGGGGCACAAATGACCCATATCTGTGCTTTTCAATATGGTGGCCTCTGGTTATATGTGGCCTTTGAGCACTGATGTGGCTGGTGGCACATATAGAAATGACAATATTTTGAATTTAATGGCTTAACTAAAATATATGTATATTTTTATCACCTTTCTCATTTTTCTTTTTCGATTGTATATTTTACAATGTTCAAAATTATGGGAGAGACACATCATATCTGTATTGGACAGAGTTTCTCTGGAATATGGCACTCTTAAGATTTCCGTTTTCATAATTGATTCAATGTAGGGAATGAGGTCAGCACATTTAAACTAAGAGAGCATTTTAAGTGTTGGACGTATTGTTGAAAGGTGAAATCACTATATTAGTGGAGGAATTTTGAAAAGGGATGTGATCTGGCATAGAGAGAATTAAATGTCTGGGTCATATTGAAAAAGATTTTTTAAAAAGTCCATGAAACATAAATATCCTTCAAGTTAAAGATGGATGTGATGATTTGAGTTTGTTGAATTAAAAAGAGACGCTATGATGGTCATATACCCACACAAACAAGCACACGTCCATATTCAAGTTTGAGAAGCCTTCGTTAGGCCAGTGCTGCCCAGTAGAAATAGAATGCAAGCCACAAGTACAATTGTAAATGTCTTGTGAACACATTACAGAAATAGGAAACAGGTAAAACATAATTTTAGTAACTACTATTTAACCTCAATATATTGAAATATTAACCCTTCATGTGTGGCATTAGCCACATTCAAGTGCTCCAGAGCCACCAGTGGCTGTGATATTAGACACAGAAATCTATGGCATGACCTAAATGATAAAACCCTGCTGAAACCAGGTGGTTCTACACTATATTCAGAACAGCTGAGCTTGGAGCAGAGAAATTTTAGGTGCCAGAATGCAACTGATATTTTAGAGAGATCCTTTGGAACAGTTGCTTTTCAAGGGCCCTTTATAGGTTGGAGTGAGGTGATACAGAGGCCTTACCCTGGAACTTCAGCGTCCTCGGGTTCATCTGGAGAGCGGCTCTCAGGTGGGGCTCCAGGTCCCTGACCCTGGAAACCAGCCCCCCCAGCTGCCGATTGGGCCTGACGTCGTTCTTCTGAGAGACCACGGGGCAGGAGGGGCACAGCAAGCCCTCCCCGCGGGGCTCCTTCTGCAGTGACGTGGTGCAGTGCAGGCAGCAGACGTACCCACACTTCAGGTACACTGGTTTTTCAAGATGCTCCAGGCAGATGGGACATCTACTCACTTCCTTAAAGTGCTCAGCCATGGCCACTGTCAGGGGAAAATGAGCATGAAATGAGTTTCCATGAATGGACTGACTTGGGACTCTTTCATCTTTCCATGCATAGAGTTGTCATCTACCTTCTGTGTGCAGCCACTAGCACTAGGTAATGAAGACACAATATAAATACAAATACAAGAGTCATGGCCCTGACACTCTGACATTTGGAATCTAGGTGGAATGAAGGACCTTGCAATCAAAGAAATTTGAAAGAGACTAGACCTGGGCTGTCCAGTGTGGTAGCCACAGCCACATACGGATATTAATCACCCCAGATGGAGCTTATCTGGATTGAGTTGTGCGTGAGTGTAAAATACACAGTGGATTTCAGTGACCTCATGGAGAAAAAAAGCACATGAGCTGCTTTGTTAAAAATTGATGTGATTAAATATTTTTAATATTAAAATTATTTTGGCTTGTTTCTTTTTATCTTAATGTGGCTACTAGATAATTTATAATTACATGTGTGGGTCACATTGTGTTTCTATTGGTTATCACTGCTCTAGACTCAGGGACCCTCCAGCTTTCCCAGCTGGTCCAACCTGTCTGAGGTCAAATCCAAAGCAGTAGCTCAGCAGTTGAATAAGTCAACGGGAAATTTTCAACTCACCATCTTGTAGAGTTGGCCAAGCTAGGATTTGATTATGGAAACGAAGAAACAAGCCATTGCTTCAGTCTGGATATTGAAAATCTAAGTTCCATGTACTGCATCTACACCACAGGTCCAGTGTTCCTAAGTACAAACATTGTGCCTAGAAGTGAGATGGCCTCAGACAACACTTGATGAATTAGTAAGTTTCTCAATTCCCTGGACCTTGTTCTATCAAATCTGCCCTTTGTAGAAACACAAGATGTAGAAAAGAAATTACATATTAAGGGACTCACCTGTACTCCACTAGAGTCCTCTCTGACCTCCAGGTGCTTCCAAAGGTAGCTGAGTTCTGGAGTGAGATTGATTGGGAAGGGGTTTTTATAGCGAGGGCACTTCCTCCTTATTCACACCAGGCCACGCCTCTTTAACCCAATCAGGTCCTGAGCTTTAATATGGCAGAAATATGAGTTTTACAGATGGAATGGGTTACTACAAACATTTTAGTCAATGCAGAAATCCAAATCAAATATGAATTTCATTTTCTGATACTTCTGACTTGAATGTTTATAAATCTCAACAGCATTGCTTGTGGTTAATATTTATAAATATTTTTTTACTCTTGGGTTTTAGACTAAATTAGATCTGTACCTTTACTTTCATTTCTATTACATCATATAGAATCATAAATATTTTTAGCTTAATCTGTGACAATATGAAGGTAGGTAGAACTTCCATTTTATTTGACTGGGATTTCTTCCTAAGATCTAAAACTTCCATGTTTATCAATATTCACATTGTACTTATACATGATGTATCAATGTCTCTTTTTTAAGCAGTTTTGTTGAGATATATTCATGCTCCATACAATCCATCAAAAGTACACAATCAGTGCCTCTCAGCACCATCACAGAGTTGTGCTTTCACCACCACAATCAACCAGAGAACATTTTCCTTACTTAAAAAGAAGAAACCCACACCCCACATACCATCCTGTATTAGTTACTGTTCTCTAGGGAAATAGAACCAACAAGAGATATCTGTAAATGTGAGATTTTATAAAAGTGTCCTGCACAACTGTGGGAATGAATTAGTCCAAATTCTACAGGGCAGGGAATGAGCTGGCAACTCTGGTGAAGGTGTTCACTGAACTCCCAAAATAGCCAAAATAGAAGAAATGAAGTTTCCCTCTCTTCTCCCTTAAAAGTCTTCAACTAATTAGATTAAATCCAGGTGATTAAATTCTCAAATTATGGAAGACACGCCCTTCATTGATGTAATCAGTCAAGGATGCAATCAACTGACTGATGATTGAATTAACCAGCCTTCTGCTTTATTAACCAGCCACAAGTGTCCTTGCAGTAACGGTTAGGCCAGTGCTTGCTTGACCAGACTCCTGGGCACCATCACCTGCCAAGTTGACACATAAATCTAAGCATTACACCCCCCCGCATTGCTGACACTTAGCATTGGTGTGGTACCCTTGTCACAACTGATAAAAGAATATTAAACATTACTGTCCAAAGTTTACATTGGGTGTATTTTTCCAATTTACCAACCTTTTATTAACACTTTGTAATAGGGACATACATTTTTTCTAGTTCGTGAAAGAACATTCTTGTATTTGTACTATTAACCACAGTTGTCATCCACAACAGGGTTCACTGTGTTGTACAGTCCCATGTTAATCCTCTGGCTTTCCTTCTAGTGACGTACATGACCCTAAACTTCCCCTTTTCAATGACATTCTATGCAATTCAGCACTGTTAATCCTATTAACAATAATAATGTGCTGCCATCACCTCTACCCATTTCCAAACACTTACAATCAACCTAGTTAGAAATTCTGTACATATTAAGCATCAGCTTCACATTCTCTACCCTCATTCTATCTCCTGGTAACCTCTACTCTAGACTTTAACTCCAGGAGTTTACTTATATAATTAGTTTATATTAGTGCAATCATACAATATTTGTCCTTTTGTGTCTGGCTTATTCTACTCAACATAATGTCCTCAATGTCTATCCATGTTGTTGTGTGCACCACTACTTCATTACGTCTTACTGCCGAATAATATTCTATCAAATGCATACACCACATTTTCTTTATCCATTCATCAGTTGATAGACACTTGGATTACTTCCATCTTTTGGCAGTTGTTAATAATGCCATTATGAACAGTGGTGTGCAAATATCTGTTTGTGTCCCTGCTTTTAGCTCTTCTGAGTCCATAACTAGCAGCAGGATGGCCAGATCATACGGCAGTTCTAGACTCAGCTTCCCGAGGAACCACCAAACTCTCTGCCACAGCAGCTGTGCATTCTGCCCTCCCACCAGCAGTGAACGAGTGTCCCTATTTCTCCACATCCTCTCCAACACTTGCAGCTTTCTGTGTTTCTAATAGTGCCATTCTAGTAGGTGTGAAATAATATCTCACTGTAGTTTTAATATTCATTTCCCTAATAGCTATGATATTGAACATGTTTTCCTGTCCTTTTCAGGCATTTAAATATCCTCTTTGGAAACATGTCTATTCAGGTTTTTTGCAAATTTGCTTTTCTTTAATGTGGTTGTTTTTCCTGTTAGGGTTGTTGAGTTTACAGACATAGAATTCTTCATAATATTCTTGTAGAATCCTTCACTCTCTGTAGATCTGGTGTGAAGATCCCTCGTTGGTTCTTGATATTAGTGACTTGTGTCTTCTCTCTATTTTTTGTTCAGTCTGACGAGAGGTTCATCAATTTTATTGATCTTTTGGAAGGATAAGTGACAGTAGTGGTGGCCAGGTCTTGTTTCCACATTGATGTAAATGGCAGTCTAGGAGGAACAAAGGAGCACATCAAATATTACTATGGGAAAACCTAAAACAGAGACCAAATTGTTCATTTCTTAGCATCTAAAATTTAGTCAGTTGGGAAGGCATGTGGCTGGCGTCTGCTGGTCCTTTGCTCCCAGGTAATCAGAATGGCTTTCTCCAAAATGTCCTTAGGCTTCTGTCTCTCTTAGCCTCTCTCTCTCAGCTCCTGTGCATCCTTGCTTGTTCTCCCAGGGAATTTCTCTCTAAACATCTGGGGGGGTCCTCTCTTTGCTTCTCTGGAGCAAACTCTAGGCTTCATCTCTTAGCTTAGGTCTCCATATGTCTTTCTGTCTGCATCTCCAAGCATCTGGGTCTGAGTTGTCCCCTGAGCTCCCTTAGTGACTCCAGTAAACTAATCAAGACTCACCTTGAATGGGCAGGATCACACCTCCTGGAAATAATCTAATCCTAAGGTCTCATCCACAGTTGGGTGGGTCCCGCTTACATGGAAACAACCTAATCAAAAGCTCCCACCCACAATAAATCTGTCCCCACAACATTGCATTATAGAACACAGTCTTTCCTGGGGTCCATAACAGTTTCAAACCGGCACATCCACTTACATTGGGTTTTCTTTGTTCTTATTTATTTAGCTTAATAAACTGGACTTGAAGTCATTTGTTTTATACTGTTATTCTCTATAATTTAAGTAGTTTAATCTGTAAAACTTTCTCTAAGCACTGCTTTAGCTGCCTCCTAAATATTTGTAAATTTTCTATATTGATTAACATTCAGTTTGTATGTTTTCTAATTTCTCTTTTGAGATCATATTTGACCCATGGATTATACTGAAGTGTGTAGTTTACGTGTCAAATCTTGGAGGTTTTCCTTTATATTTTATATTTATTTCATTCTAATTTACTTTTTCTGTGATTAGTGAACATATCTTGTATTATATATTTTAATCTCTTTCATCTTATGAGATTTTTTATGGGCAAAGTATGTTCTCTGTTTTGGTGACTTTTATGCCCCTTAGAGAAGAATTTGTGTTTTGTAGTTGTTGGAAAGGTAAATTCTCTAAATATAAATTACATGACAGCCGTTGATGACTTTGTTAAGATCAGCTATGTCTTTACTTGCTGTATCTACTTATTATGTTAATTGCTGAGAGTGGATGAATATCTTTTAAGTTTTTTATTATGCTGTCTATTTAATCCTTTAATTCTGACTGGGTTTGTTACATGGATTCTGAAATTTTCTTGTTTGTCACATGAATATTTAAGAACTTTTTGTCTGTCTGATGATGTGACCCTTTTTTGTAATGAAATGCTCTCCTTCATTTTGAAAAAATCTTGGTTTTGAAAACCTTTTTAAAAATCTGATCTTAATTATTGCCACTCCAGTATCTTTTGTTGAGTATGCAACATAAATATTTTTCAACATATATCCTTGCAAACTTCGCATGTTTATATTTAAATTGTGTCCCGTGTAAACAAAATATAGTTGTTTCATGTTACTCTGTTTTTCTCTTCCTGCCTTATTTGGGGTTGTTTATATATTTTAAAAACTCCTTTTTAATTCATCTCTTGGATTTTTCAGGTCTATCTTTTCTTTTTTAAGTCATTTCTTTAGGGACTTAAAAATTTATTCTTTACATTTCATGGTCTACTTAGGATTAATTCTGCACCATTTCATGTAAAAAATAAAAACCTCAGAACTATATAAGTCCATTATGCTTATGCTTTGAGATATTTGTTAAATTCATTTCTTCTTTCTTAAATTTATGAGACATTATCATTTCTGCATTATACTATCTTATGTAATTTAAATAATTCAGTAAAAATAAATTTTCTCTTATCCCAGGTATTTGTTTCATTTCTGGTAATCTTTAGTCACTATTGAGTTTCCACCTGGTATCTTTTGTCTTCAACTTGAGAAACTTCATGTTGGGTTTTTTGTACTAAAGGGTTTGAGGCAACCAATTCTCTGAGTTTCATTTTATCTTAAAGAGCCTCTTTCTTGCCCACATTTGAGGTATATTTTCACTGGATAAAGCACACTTAGATTTTACCTAAAATTGCCCTCTTATTGGCCTCTTCCTCTTCCTTCCCTGCCCCCGGGAGCCTCACTCTGATACCTGCAACTGTCACTGGTGTCCTGGGATCTCCCTGTCTCTACTCAGCAGGACCTTTGTGTCATTTGATATTTCACAATCCCCAGCACGTCCACGGGAGTCTCCCTAACTCAGCTCACACAGTTGATGAGCTTGACTCTTGAACATCTTCAGTAATTCTTGCACATTCATATGAGAATGTTCCTAATGTTCTAAATTGCAAAGGGAGCTCTTGAAAATTCTAACTGTTTCAATACGTCCTTGATGTGAGCATCAGGAACTGGCCCACAGCATCTGGAGTTCACAGTTATCAGATCTGTTCCAGACAGAGCAGGGTCCAGGCCAGTGCTGCCAGCAGAGGCTGCAGCAAGCCCCATGTGTCATTTTAAATGTTCTAGTAATCTTATCCTCTTCTATTTAGCCCAGTATAGAAAAAATATTATCGTTTCCACATGGCAATAGCCACCTTTAAGAGCTCAGTATCCACTGTTGGCTACCATATTGGGCCTCAAAATCTAAGACATGAAGAACTAAATATTATATCTCATTAAAATTCTCCATGTCTCTCTAATCTATTTTCAGGGTTAGCAACCATTTGTTGTTCAGAGACGTAATAATTTTAGGTACCAGAATTCATCTAGTTCCCATATTTGATGGGGACCCTTTCGCAGATGATTTTACCAAGGTCAAAATAAGTCACATGAGATATTAGACCATGCCAAAGCAGACATAAAATGATTCTATTTAAAGTTATTAAAATGGGTAAGGTGAGACTGATTTGAAACAATCAAAATAAGCAAACTCATAGAGTCAGGATCTAGAATCAAGATTCCCAGGGGACGAAGTGGGGGCAGGGAATGGGAAGTTAAGTCTTAAAATGTACAGGGTTCCCATTTGGAATGATGGACATTTTGGTAATGGATGGTGGTGATGGTAACACAACATTGTGAATGCAGTTAACAGCACTGAAATATATGTAATCTGAATATCATTGAATGGGGAACTGTTATGTTGTGTATATGGTAATATTACTGGACCAAAAGTGGTGGATTCTTTGCTTGATGCGCTCAAATGACCAATTCCTGAGACACATGGGTTTCAAAGAGAGAAAGAGTTCTATTGCTTGGTGGGTAACAGGAGAGCAGATGGTCTGCCGGCCCAAAATCTGTGTCCTCCAACTGCAGTAATTCTGATAGTTTTATGGTATCAACAGATGGGCAGGTTTTAGGATAATGAGCACAATGGCCCCAGATGATGTAATTAGAGGTGATCTAATTATTGAGCATGCACAGATTGATTACAAGCTTAGTAATAGAAGGTATGTAAGAAAATGTTGGCCTTAATATGATGATGGGCGTGATTTCTAGAATTATAATGAGTTATAGGTGACTTGTAGATTAAAGTCTAAGCTGCTGCACATGGCAGGTGGGCCCATTCTGGTTAGATCCAGCTTTGGTTTTCAAAATAACTTTGGATTTGTTGTGGGTTAGTTCTGGGCTGACCCAAGGCCCTTTATTAATAAACATTAGGGGCTGTCTTTAGTGATCTTAAGACTAAAGTCAGAAAATTGGATAAATGGATTTAGTTGAGGGTTAGTCACAAGGTTTTTACAAACACGTGGGCACAAGATAAAGGTTACACAATCATTATCAGAGATCAAGGCAGCTGGATTACATTTCAGGTTTCAGGTATGTCCCTGTGTCTACTCTAATAAATCAGAAATTGAAAAGCAAAACCTGTATAATAATTTAGTAATCATAATCAGCCCTTAAATCCTAACTTCTTGGATACAGTAACAGAATAAAATTTTTTTAAAAAAGCCATGGAACTACAGTACACAAACAGTGAACCCTAAGTTAAACCACAGACTTTAATTAACAGTACAATTATAAAAATGTGCTATCATCATTTGTAACAAATGATACACCTCAATGCAAGTTGAGGGTGCGGTGGTGTATAGGAATCCTGTATTTTATGCATGATTGTTCTGTAAACCTACAATTTCTCTAATAAGGAAAAAATAGTAATGTGAGAAACATATATGTAAGTATATGAACATATATATGTATATAGATATTTCAAGGACTTTAATGTGGATAGCATGTAGAAGAAATAATGCTCCAATTCAAGAAGCAAATATTAATTTCATAAATTCCACTTGATGACAGAAGTTCATACATTTGATGCCGACTTACGAAATTCTGTAACATTCCCAGGTGTTGTTTACTATCCAAAGTAATGCATTTCATTTTATGTATTAGAATTTTCTCCAAACCTTGGTACATTCTGTCATGAGCTTAATAATCTATGTCAATTCAATAGGACAACATACATTTACAAGCCTATCATTAAAAATAAGATTTTCGATATTCCTTTTTAGATCTTACAAATTTTGTGCCTCTATTCCCAAAACTTGGAAATGTTTAATTCCATTTTGTGGGGGCACTGTGGGGCAGAGACTGTCATTTCCCTGAGCATCGGGGTCTTTATTTGGAATCTTTCCCCAAACACATGGTGACCTCATCCAGGAGCGTCACTGGCTAAGGAACCTCCCTTCCTGAATCTAGCAGAGTTTCTGAGACACGATTGCCCGCAGTAAGCGTTAACTCTCTTAACAGAGAGGAGACTTTGGGGTCGGTGTAGAAGGGGCCATCTCCAGATTCCCTGCGTGAATGGTGACTCTTCATCAGAGAACAGAACCAGTGCTTGTTTGTCTGGGGGATCAGCACCAGGGGCTCGCACGTTCAAAACCAGAGGTTGTCTCTATGGCAATAGGCGTGAAAAGGTGAAGACAGAGTCCAGCAAGTAAGAGGAGATGAGGATGTAAGAGCACAAGGAAAGAGTGTGGCTGAGGGCTCAGGTGTGGATCTGCAGGGAAAGCAGGGAGAGCAGAGCTGCTTACCGAATGGAGCCGCTGGCCCAGACCAAGAGGCCCAGAAACACGACAGTGGAGCAGTCCAGGAGATGCTCTGAGAGCCAAAACCATTAATCAGGCATGAGTTACCATTACTCTCAGGCTCTGGACATTGCAAATTAACAAGAGAGTAGACATTACTCAAAAGATTGAGCACCCGCTTTGTGTATCTCACTGCCAAGAGAGTGAAAAGATAACACACCAAAAAGGAGAAGATATTTGCACTTCCTGTTTCTGACCAGGAATATAATCATGTATATAGCTATCACTGAGCTCCTATTATGTGTGCATTGCAGACTAAATATCTATACGATAAGGGTTCGGAAGGGACAAGAAATCAGTGGAGATGCTGTTGATGGCCGGTGACTGGTCTCTGCATTTCTTCTGGTCCACTCTCCCAAGTGGTTGGATTTAGGACTCACCATCGTTCCCTCATGGTGGCAAGACAGCTGCAGCCCCCCCAGGCCTCTAAAGGCAGGAAGGGCATGGGTGGGGAAGGAGTGTTTCTCCACCAGCTCCTTCCTGACAGGAAACCACCCCACACGGCACCCCCAGAACTACCTGTATCTTATTGGTGAGAACAGCATAACACAGCCTGCAGGCACAGAGGGCTCGGAGGGGCTTCTGTGGCATTTCTAGCCTTTACCCTAAAGGTGGGCTCTGGGGCTGGTTAGCAGGTGACTGAGGTTGAGTTTTCTCTTGTGGTCACGGGGGAGCAGCCGGGGACAAAATGTGTTCCCCACACTCATGACATGGTGAAAGAATGATTCACTCTTACCCAGGAGAAGGGTTTATGATAAATCCTTAGCCCAGGGAGCCCTAATCCAAGAAAGAGACAGTTTGTTCCCAGCAGGTTGAATCTCTGACGTTGGCTTTCGGTCCTGACAGTTCTTTTTCCAGGGAAAACTCTAGCTTGAGATCAACATCGTTGCCTTCTTCCACAGATATAGATAATGAGTTTTCTGCCACATACATGAGCAGATCACTGCTTCAAAACTGTTATTATTTAGAAAAGATCCAGTTGTGGAAAACCCTACTTTGACAGTGCCAGTTTCTCTGCTTCCAGTCACTTATGAGTGTTAGGCCACCCAATCCCCAAACAATTTGCAGAGTTAATCATCTGACTTTCAGTCCACTCTTCAAATCTGTGTCCTGGGACTTCCCTGTCTCTATGGATGGGGCACCTTTAAATTATTAAATAATGCTTTTACGTATCGCCAGCACGTGTATGCAACTGTGAGGCTGGATCTCTCTCATGTGAACTCACAATTGACAAGACTCTTGAAAATCTTCTTCAATAATCCTTCTAAATTTTCTTTAGGAATATTCTTCAAGTTTCAAACTTCAAGAAAGCCCTTAGAAATTCTAAGAGGTGGTGAAATGTAGCCATGGGGGAAGAAACAAATTGGGATAAGAACATCCATACCTGGCACACAGGGTTCAGTCTTCACAGTGACCTGGTCTATTTCAGGAGAAGGAGGTGAGGGCAGCACTGAGGACGTGGGAGGGGAGAAGGAGGAAGGAAAGGCTGAGCATGTGGGATGTTTCCAGAGCACACAGGAGACCAAAGACATCAGCTTCTAAAGCACGTGCGGCCCCTGCTGACCTAGCAGAGCACAGGTCCAAGCAAATGTTAGATAAGCTTGTCACTTCTGGATATCATTCAAGCATTTATCCAGCTCTCTCTGCTTACTGTGAATAAAGAGTAGTAGTGTTTCGTAACATTTAGAAAATTACATAATCCATTTGGTCACATCCAAGGGTTTTACTTAATTCATAACTTGCATAAAAATGAAGTCAATCTGGGAGAGGCGGGGCAAGATGGCAGACTGGTGAGCTGTATGTTTTAGTTACTCCTCCAGGAAAGTAGGTAAAAAGCCAGGAACTGCGTGGACTGGACACCACAGAGAAATCTGTCTTTGGGCATACTTCATACAACACTCATGAAAACGTGGAACTGCTGAGATCAGCGAAATCTGTAAGTTTTTGCGGCCAGGGGACCCGCGCCCCTCCCTGCCAGGCTCAGTCCCGGGGGAGGAGGGGCTGTCAGCTCCAGGAAGGAGAAGGGAGAATTGCAGTGGCTGCTCTTACCGGAAACTCATTCTACTGATTCAAACTCCAACCATAGATAGACTGAGGCCAGACACCAGAGACTCTGAGAGCAGCCAGCCCAGCAGAGAGGAGACAGGCATAGAAAAAAAACAACACGAAAAACTCCAAAATAAAAGCAGAGGATTTTTGGAGTTCTGGTGAACACAGAAAGGGGAAGGGCGGAGATCAGGCCTTGAGGCGCATATGCAAATCCCGAAGCAAGGCTGATCTCTCTGCCCTGGGCACTTTTCCTTAATGGCCCTGGTTGCTTTGTCTATTAGCATTTCAATAACCCATTAGATCTCTGAGGAGGGCCGTTTTTTTTTTTTTTTTTTTTTTTTTTTTTTTTTTTTTTTAAATCCTTTTTGCTTTTTCTAAAACAATTACTCTAAGAAGCTCAATACAGAAAGCTTCAAAGAATTGAAATTTGGGCACGTCAAGTCAAGAGCAGAACTAAGAGAGCTCTGAGACAAAAGGCAATAATCCAGTGGCTGAGAAAATTCACTAAACAACACAACTTCCCAAGAAAAGGGGGGTGTCCGCTCACAGCCACCATCCTGGTGGACAGGAAACACTCCTACCCATCGCCAGCCCCATAGCCCAGAGCTGCCCCAGACAACCCAGTGTGACGGAAGTGCTTCAAATAACAGGCACACACCACAAAACTGGGCGTGGACATTAGCCTTCCCTGCAACCTCAGCTGAATGTCCCAGAGCTGGGAAGGGGGAGCAGTGTGAATTAACAGAGCCCCATTCAGCCATCATTTGAGCAGACTGGGAGCCTCCCAACACAGCCCAGCAGCCCAGAACTGCCCTGGGGGGACGGCACTCACCTGCGACATAGCACAGTCATCCCTCAACAGAGGACCCGGGGTGCACAGCCTGGAAGAGGGGCCCACTTGCAAGTCTCAGGAGCCATACGCCAATACCAAAGACTTGTGGGTCAGTGGCAGAGACAAACTGTGGCAGGACTGAACTGAAGGATTAGACTATTGCAGTAGCTTTAAAACTCTAGGATCATCAGGGAGATTTGATTGTTAGGGCCACCCCCCCTCCCCGACTGCCCAGAAACACGCCCCACATACAGGGCAGGCAACACCAACTACACACGCAAGCTTGGGACACCAATTGGGCCCCACAAGACTCACTCCCCCACTCACCAAAAAGGCTAAGCAGGGGAGATCTGGCTTGTGGAGAACAGGTGGCTCGTGGACGCCACCTGCTGGTTAGTTAGAGAAAGTGTACTCCACGAAGCTGTAGATCTGATAAATTAGAGATAAGGACTTCAACTGGTCTACAAACCCTAAAAGAACCCTATCAAGGTCAGCAAATGCCACGAGGCCAAAAACAACAGAAAATTATAAAGCATATGAAAAAACCAGACGATATGGATAACCCAAGCCCAAGCACCCAAATCAAAAGATCAGAAGAGACACACCTAGAGCAACTACTCAAAGAACTAAAGATGAACAATGAGACCCTAGTACGGGATATGAAGGAAATCAAGAAGACCCTAGAAGAGCATAAAGAAGACATTGCAAGACTAAATAAAAAAATGGATGATCTTATGGAAATTAAAGAAACTGTTGACCAAATTAAAAAGATTCTGGACACTCATAGTACAAGACTAGAGGAAGTTGAACAACGAATCAGTGACCTGGAAGATGACAGAATGGAAAATGAAAACATAAAAGAAAGAATGGGGAAAAAAATTGAAAAACTCGAAATGGACCTCAGGGATATGATAGATAATATGAAACGTCCGAATATAAGACTCATTGGTGTCCCAGAAGGGGAAGAAAAGGGTAAAGGTCTAGGAAGAGTATTCAAAGAAATTGTTGGGGAAAACTTCCCAAATCTTCTAAACAACATAAATACACAAATCATAAATGCTCAGCGAACTCCAAATAGAATAAATCCAAAAAAACCCACTCCGAGACATATACTGATCACACTGTCAAACATAGAAGAGAAGGAGCAAGTTCTGAAAGCAGCAAGAGAAAAGCAATTCACCACATACAAAGGAAACAGCATAAGACTAAGTAGTGACTACTCAGCAGCCACCATGGAGGCGAGAAGGCAGTGGCACGATATATTTAAAATTCTGAGTGAGAGGAATTTCCAGCCAAGAATACTTTATCCAGCAAAGCTCTCCTTCAAATTTGAGGGAGAGCTTAAATTTTTCACAGACAAAGAAATGCTGAGAGAATTTGCTAACAAGAGACCTGCCCTACTGGAGATACTAAAGGGAGCCCTACAGACAGAGAAAGAAAGACAGGACAGAGAGACTTGGAGAAAGGTTCAGTACTAAAGAGATTCGGTATGGGTACAATAAAGGATATTAATAGAGAGAGGGAAAAATATGGCAAACATAATCCAAAGGATAAGATGGCCGATTCAAGAAATGCCTTCACGGTTTTAACGTTGAATGTAAATGGATTAAACTCCCCAATTAAAAGATATAGATTCGCAGAATGGATCAAAAAAAATGAACCATCAATATGTTGCATACAAGAGACTCATCTTAGACACAGGGACACAAAGAAACTGAAAGTGAAAGGATGGAAAAAAATATTTCATGCAAGCTACAGCCAAAAGAAAGCAGGTGTAGCAATATTAATCTCAGATAAAATAGACTTCAAATGCAGGGATGTTTTGAGAGACAAAGAAGGCCACTACATACTAATAAAAGGGGCAATTCAGCAAGAAGAAATAACAATCGTAAATGTCTATGCACCCAATCAAGGTGCCACAAAATACATGAGAGAAACATTGGCAAAACTAAAGGAAGCAATTGATGTTTCCACAATAATTGTGGGAGACTTCAACACATCACTCTCTCCTATAGATAGATCAACCAGACAGAAGACCAATAAGGAAATTGAAAACCTAAACAATCTGATAAATGAATTAGATTTAACAGACATCTACAGGACATTACATCCCAAATCAACAGGATACACATACTTTTCTAGTGCTCACGGAACTTTCTCCAGAATAGATCATATGCTGGGACATAAAACAAGCCTCAATAAATTTAAAAAGATTGAAATTATTCAAAGCACATTCTCTGACCACAATGGAATACAATTAGAAGTCAATAACCATCAGAGACTTAGAAAATTCACAAATACCTGGAGGTTAAACAACACACTCCTAAACAATCAGTGGGTTAAAGAAGAAATAGCAAGAGAAATTGCTAAATATATAGAGACGAATGAAAATGAGAACACAACATACCAAAACCTATGGGATGCAGCAAAAGCAGTGCTAAGGGGGAAATTTATAGCACTAAACGCATATATTAAAAAAGAAGAAAGAGCCAAAATCAAAGAACTAATGGATCAACTGAAGAAGCTAGAAAATGAACAGCAAACCAATCCTAAACCAAGTACAAGAAAAGAAATAACAAGGATTAAAGCAGAAATAAATGACATAGAGAACAAAAAAACAATAGAGAGGATAAATATCACCAAAAGTTGGTTCTTTGAGAAGATCAACAAGATTGACAAGCCCCTAGCTAGACTGACAAAATCAAAAAGAGAGAAGACCCATATAAACAAAATAATGAATGAAAAAGGTGACATAACTGCAGATCCTGAAGAAATTAAAAAAATTATAAGAGGATATTATGAACAACTGTATGGCAACAAACTGGATAATGTAGAAGAAATGGACAATTTCCTGGAAACATATGAACAACCTAGACTGACCAGAGAAGAAATAGAAGACCTCAACCAACCCATCACAAGCAAAGAGATCCAATCAGTCATCAAAAATCTTCCCACAAATAAATGCCCAGGGCCAGATGGCTTCACAGGGGAATTCTACCAAACTTTCCAGAAAGAACTGACACCAATCTTACTCAAACTCTTTCAAAACATTGAAAAAAATGGAACACTACCTAACTCATTTTATGAAGCTAACATCAATCTAATACCAAAACCAGGCAAAGATGCTACAAAAAAGGAAAACTACCGGCCAATCTCCCTAATGAATATAGATGCAAAAATCCTCAACAAAATACTTGCAAATCGAATCCAAAGACACATTAAAAAAATCATACACCATGACCAAGTGGGGTTCATTCCAGGCATGCAAGGATGGTTCAACATCAGAAAAACAATCAATGTATTACAACACATTAAAAACTCGAAAGGGAAAAATCAATTGATCATCTCAATAGATGCTGAAAAAGCATTTGACAAAATCCAACATCCCTTTTTGATAAAAACACTTCAAAAGGTAGGAATTGAAGGAAACTTCCTCAACATGATAAAGAGCATATATGAAAAACCCACTGCCAGCATAGTACTCAATGGTGAGAGACTGAAAGCCTTCCCTCTAAGATCAGGAACAAGACAAGGATGCCCGCTGTCACCACTGTTATTCAACATTGTGCTGGAAGTGCTAGCCAGGGCAATCCGGCAAGACAAAGAAATAAAAGGCATCCAAATTGGAAAAGAAGAAGTAAAACTGTCATTGTTTGCAGATGATATGATCTTATATCTAGAAAACCCTGAGAAATCAACGATACACCTACTAGAGCTAATAAACAAATTTAGCAAAGTAGCGGGATACAAGATTAATGCACATAAGTCAGTAATGTTTCTATATGCTAGAAATGAACAAACTGAAGAGACACTCAAGAAAAAGATACCATTTTCAATAGCAACTAAAAAAATCAAGTACCTAGGAATAAACTTAACCAAAGATGTAAAAGACCTATACAAAGAAAACTACATAACTCTACTAAAAGAAATAGAAGGGGACCTTAAAAGATGGAAAAATATTCCATGTTCATGGATAGGAAGGCTAAATGTCATTAAGATGTCAATTCTACCCAAACTCATCTACAGATTCAATGCAATCCCAATCAAAATTCCAACAACCTACTTTGCAGACTTGGAAAAGCTAGTTATCAAATTTATTTGGAAAGGGAAGATGCCTTGAATTGCTAAAGACACTTTAAAAAAGAAAAACGAAGTGGGAGGACTTACACTCCCTGACTTTGAAGCTTATTATAAAGCCACAGTTGCCAAAACAGCATGGTACTGGCACAAAGATAGACATATAGATCAATGGAATCGAATTGAGAATTCAGAGATAGACCCTCAGATTTATGGCCGACTGATCTTTGATAAGGCCCCCAAAGTCACCGAACTGAGCCATAATGGTCTTTTCAACAAATGGGGCTGGGAGAGTTGGATATCCATATCCAAAAGAATGAAAGAGGACCCCTACCTCACCCCCTACACAAAAATTAACTCAAAATGGACCAAAGATCTCAATATAAAAGAAAGTACCATTAAACTCCTAGAAGATAATGTAGGAAAACATCTTCAAGACCTTGTATTAGGAGGCCACTTCCTAGACTTTACACCCAAAGCACAAGCAACAAAAGAGAAAATAGATAAATGGGAACTCCTCAAGCTTAGAAGTTTCTGCACCTCAAAGGAATTTCTCAAAAAGGTAAAGAGGCAGCCAACTCAATGGGAAAAAATTTTTGGAAACCATGTATCTGACAAAAGACTGATATCTTGCATATACAAAGAAATCCTACAACTCAATGACAATAGTACAGACAGCCCAATTATAAAATGGGCAAAAGATATGAAAAGACAGTTCTCTGAAGAGGAAATACAAATGGCCAAGAAACACATGAAAAAATGTTCAGCTTCACTAGCTATTAGAGAGATGCAAATTAAGACCACAATGAGATACCATCTAACACCGGTTAGAATGGCTGCCATTAAACAAACAGGAAACTACAAATGCTGGAGGGGATGTGGAGAAATTGGAACTCTTATTCATTGTTGGTGGGACTGTATAATGGTTCAGCCACTCTGGAAGTCAGTCTGGCAGTTCCTTAGAAAACTAGAGATAGAGCTACCATTCGATCCAGCGATTGCACTTCTCGGGATATACCCGGAAGATCGGAAAGCAGTGACACGAACAGATATCTGCACGCCAATGTTCATAGCAGCATTATTCACAATTGCCAAGAGATGGAAACAACCCAAATGTCCATCAACAGATGAGTGGATAAATAAAATGTGGTATATACACACGATGGAATACTACACGGCAGTAAGAAGGAATGATCTGGTGAAACATATGACAACATGGATGAACCTTGAAGACATAATGCTGAGCGAAATAAGCCAGGCACAAAAAGAGAAATATTATATGCTACCACTAATGTGAACTTTGAAAAATGTAAAACAAATGGTTTATAATGTAGAATGTAGGGGAACTAGCAGTAGAGAGCAATTAAGGAAGGGGGAACAATAATCCAAGAAGAACAGATAAGCTGTTTGACGTTCTGGGGATGCCCAGAGGTGACTATGGTCTGTTAATTTCTGATGGATGTAGTAGGAACAAGTTCACTGAAATGTTGCTATAGTATGTAACTTTCTTGGGGTAAAGTAGGAACATGTTGGAAGTTAAGCAGTTATCTTAGGTTAGTTGTCTTTTTCTTACTCCCTTGCTATGGTCTCTTTGAAATGTTCTTTTATTGTATGTTTGTTTTCTTTTTAACTTTTTTTTTCATACAGTTGATTTGAAAAAAGAAGGGAAAGTTAAAAAAAAAAAAAAAAAAAAAGACAAACAAGGAAAAAAAAAAACAAAAAAAAAAAAACGATGTAGTGCCCCCTTGAGGAGCCTGTGGAGAATGCAGGGGTATTCGCCTACCCCACCTCCATGGTTGCTAACATGACCACAGACATAGGGGACTGGTGGTTTGATGGGTTGAGCCCTCTACCATAAGTTTTACCCTTGGGAAGACGGTTGCTGCAAAGGAGAGGCTAGGCCTCCCTGTATTTGTGCCTAAGAGTCTCCTCCTGAATGCCTCTTTGTTGCTCAGATGTGGCCCTCTCTCTTTGGCTAAGCCAACTTGAAAGGTGAAATCACTGCCCTCCCCCCTACGTGGGATCAGACACCCAGGGAAGTGAATCTCCCTGGCAACGTGGAATATGACTCCCGGGGAGGAATGTAGACCCGGCATCGTGGGATGGAGAACATCTTCTTGACCAAAAGGGGGATGTGAAAGGAAATGAAATAAGCTTCAGTGGCAGAGAGATTCCAAAACGAGCCGAGAGATCACTCTGGTGGGCACTCTTACGCACACTTTAGACAACCTTTTTTAGGTTCTAAAGAATTGGGGTAGCTGGTGGTGGATACCTGAAACTATTAAACTACAACCCAGAACCCATGAATCTCGAAGACAGTTGTATAAAAATGTAGCTTATGAGGGGTGACAGTGGGATTGGGAATGCCATAAGGACCAAACTCCACTTTGTCTAGTTTATGGATCGATGTGTAGAAAAGTAGGGGAAGCAAACAAACAGACAAAGGTACCTAGTGTTCTTTTTTACTTCAATTGCTCTTTTTCACTCTAATTATTATTCTTGTTATTTTTGTGTGTGTGCTAATGAAGGTGTCAGGGATTGATTCAGGTGATGAATGTACAACTATGTAATGGTACTGTAAACAATCGAAAGTACAATTTGTTTTGTATGACTGCGTGGTATGTGAATATATCTCAATAAAATGATGATTTAAAAAAAAAAAAAATGAAGTCAATCTTACAGAAAAAGAAAAACATGTCAAATTTATCTGCAATGGGACATACTAAAGGAACAGAAATATAAATACAAAATCCAATGAGTTTGACCATGACATTTCATATTTAAAACACAAATTATATTCTAATTAAAATTTTGTGTTTGTGATTTTTAAAATGTTCCACATTTTTCTAGTACTCTGTACAATGGGTGGGCCAGGTGGAAAAGCTGTAGATATAGACACCAAGCATATGTCCATAAAAGTGTTTGTTGTCTTGGCTTTATTTGTCTATTCTGGCTTGTGCTGGAGGAATGGGATACTTGGAATCACTGGCAAACAGATACTCAAGGAGCTTGCATCATCATTTCTCAGATTTGCAGGAGAAAAGAATGGCCGCAGTGGCTCAGAAGCAGAAATTTTGGTAAATGTATAGATATGGGATCCATCGCTAATGTCACAAAAAGTAACGTTTCCAATATCCATGTCCAGGAAAATCCCCACACGTTGTAACCAGGGGTTCACCCAAAGAGCAGTCTTTGGATTAGTGCTGGCATAGAAGTGTTTTCCTTTTCTCAAATTCAGTGTCCAGAATCCGAGTTCTGAAGACAACATGGCCTTCCCTTCTCGTGGAACAGATTCCCTGCAGACGCCCAGATCCCATTCTTCGCTCGTTCCCACGTCCACCTCCCAGTAATGGCGGCCAGAGGTGAACCGAGAGGAGCCCAGGACGCAGATGCTGTAGCTGAATCTCTCAGCGCGCTCTTCCCGATTCTGGATGCTGTGTCCACATCGGACCTGCCTCCCGTCTTCGGAAATGAGGAGGCGGTTGTGGGCTGTGTCAACATCGAAGGTCATATCCACTGTGGAGGAAAAATACGGAGCTCAGCGAAAGACTGAATCACACCCACCGTTCACTTTTAGTGCAAGGGTCCAATTTAATCACCCATGTTATTTTCTTAATTTCACATTTTCCGTAAATCAAAAATTTCCTGGGGAAAAAAACATCTGGGAGATTTTTCAACACCCAACATTGGTTTGTATGGAGTAAAAAGAAAATACTTGGAAACAAAGAAACCCATTGGTTTCATAGCTGAAATTGTGTGCTGGGCTATATACAAAAGCACACTCAAGTTCACACTCCGTAACACAAGTTAAGCTGTGGAATTGAATGAGGCTCATCTCCTGTAGCATTCGGTCCGTCAGCGGGGAGCACATGCTGCCCCACTCAGATCCATAATCTGCAGCTGGACCTCAATCCTCCAGAGCCACCACCACATGCACTTTCACCAAACTTTGCCTGGGGGTCTGGGCCCTGGGACAAATCTGTTCACCCAGGTGGATGTCTACACTGACGGTGGGTTAAATTCACCTGGGGCTTTTTAACATGGCAGGTTCCTGGGGCCCAGTGCCAGGGAGGTGGTCAGATTCAGTGGGTGCAGGGCTGTGCCGCTCAGGAACGGGCAGCCTCAGCAGCCCCTGGGCTCGTGTCAGAACTCCAGATCCTCGGGCAGCCCAGGGAAGGAATGTGAACCTGCATCTTTACAAGACCTCCAGGTAGTTTAGTGCCCACTCAGGTTTGAGAAGCCGTGAATTAGGCCGTGCCACCCAAGAGAAATATGATGGGAGCCATGTGTTCAATTGTAAATTCTCCTGTAGATACGTAAGAAACAAGTGAAATTAATTCTCATAATATGTTTTGTTTAACCCCCCATTACCACTCTATTATCGTTTCCAGGACTGCGTGGCCATCTCTGGCTATAGCATTGGACAGACTAGGTCCAGGGTAGACTTAGTTGTTTAAGAATCTCTCAGTGATTCTAATCAATACTCAGACATGCTCAGGGACCATGGACATTTTAGGTGCCTGAATTCTGCTGATATTTAATGGAGATGGTTTGCCTGGTTGCTTATTCCAGGGCCCTTGATGGGAAGGGAGCAGGCTGTGCAGAGGCCTTACCTTGGGACCGCAGCATCCTCGGGTTCATCTGCAGAGCAGCTCTCAGGTGCGGCTCCAGCTGCTTGACCTTGCAGACCAGCTTCCCCAGCTGACAGTTTGCCCTAATGTCATCCTTCTGAGAGACGAAAGAGCAGAGAGGACACAAAAAACTCTCTCCGTGGGCGTCCACCTGCAGGAAAGTGACGCAGTGGTGGCAGCAGATGTATCTACACTTTAAGTACACGGGTTTCTTAAAATAGGCCTCACACACAGGACAGCTGCTGGCTTCTCCAAAGTGCTCTGCCATGTCTCCTGCAGGAGAAAGAGTGAGGATATTAATTACTTCATGTGTCATATAAATGTCATAATTTATAGAATGGAGATTCCATGAAATGAATATACTGAGGCTTTTTCACCTCTATGTGCATAGAGCTATTGTCCCTGGAACTAGGGAGTAAGCATGCAAATATGAAGACTCATGGCCCTGAAATGCCAGGTGGAACGAGGAACACAATTCACCATTCAAGCTTGAGTTGAAGTGGTGAAAGGGTCTAGAGCTGAACTCTCCATGGGGGCTACTCATCTCCTGCAATGGCACTTGTCTGAATTGAGATGTGCTGTGAGCATCAAGTACACACTGAGTTCAAAGACATCCTGAGAAAAAGGGAATGTAAGCTGTCTCACTGGTTACTGTGTTAAAAGAAATAAAACAAATTGGAGCTACTATGTCTAAGAGATTTAACATGGAGCAGGAGATCACTCTGGAGGTGACCCTTGTGCAGGGCCCAGCCAGGGATCACAGGCTGCCACAGCATGCAAAGCCTCAAGGAACAAGTTCCTCAAAACACCGAGGACATCCGGACCATAAAACAAACCACCGATAAAGAACCCAGGTAAGTGTCTAACCTGAGGGATAATGAGAGTACCCCAAGTATCTACCAACCACAAACAACTTGTCTAATCTCCTTTAAAAAACCTTGTCTGGAAATGCCAAGACGGAGCACAATTTTGGTTGCTACCTGAATCTGGGCCCCCAAATTGTTGTTCTAAGACCCCAATTAAATGCCTTTGTTGCCTTGAAGCTTCATTTGTTATTTCTCAGTTGACAACTGTTTCAAATTGATTATATGTTGAAGTGATAATATTTAGACTATTAAAACTATATTTGTTTCTTTTACTTTCTTTAACATGGCTGCTAGAAAATGTAGAATCCCATGTGTGGCCACATCATCTTTCTACTGGACAACACTGGTCTGGGCTGGTGGACCCTCCAATCCCTCCAGCTGGTGTGACCTGACTAGGAAAGAACCCACAACAGCCGCTGAGAGATTGAAGTTTCAGTGGAAACTCAATTCATCTCTGGTAGACTAGCCCAAGCTATTACTGGACTAAGGAAAATGAGGAATATTCATTTCTTCTGGCTGATGTGGAAACCCCAGGTTCTGCCTGCTGCTCCTGGAGTTGGGGCCCGAGTGGCCGTGGGAGCTCACACCGTGTGTGGCACCGAGTTGTCTTCACACCACCCTTGCGCGATTCAGGGAGTATTAATTCCCCAGACCTTGCTCCCTCACATCTGCCCTTCATAGGAATCTGAGAAGTGAAAAATAAATCACATAAAATTGGACTCACTGTTCTCCAAGAGAGTCTCCTCTGGCCTCCAGCTGCTTCCCAAGGTTCTTGAGTGAAATCAGCTGTCAAGGGCCTTTTGTACCAAGGGCCCTTCCTCTCTTCTCATTTACATCAGACCACGCCTCTTTAATCCAATCTTATGTTGATTTAATTGTGGCAGTAATAGGATCTTAACAATGAAAAAGAAAACCATAAATTGTTTCATACCACATTGTAATTAAAGTTCAAATTGAAATGCATTTTCAGACATTTCATACTAAGTGTTTATGAATCTCAAGAGGATTTTCCTGGTAAATATTCACAATTTTTTTCCTTGACTTGAAGAAAAAATTAGATCTGTACGTTTATTTTTGTGTTTTACCTTGTTAAGATCTAAAACTTTCAGCCTTGTTAATATTCACCCTACAGTAATACATGATCTATAGTCTCATTCACCTTATTTCTAAGCATCTTTCTAAGTAACTGTATTAGTTAGGGTTCTCTAGGGAAACAGAACCAATGAGAGATATCTGTGAATATAAGATTTATAAAAGTGACTCACGCAACTGTGGGTATGCACAAGTCCAAATTCCATAGGGCAGTCAGCAAACTGGCAACTCCAATGAAGATGTTTGACAAACTCCTTAGGAAACGAACTAGCAACTATAACGCACTCCTCAGGAAACGCTTTGCTGGTCAGCAGAAGTGAAGGTCCTCTATCTGTGTTGCTTAAAAGTCTTCAACTGATTGATTGCATTAAATCCAGCCCACTGCATTCTCTCATTGAGGAAGACACGCCCTTCCTTGAGTCATCAGTCACAGCTGCAGTCAGTTGACTGATGATTTAATAAACCAGCCTGTTGGTTTATTAACCAGCAAAAATTTCCTCACAGCAATGGTTAGGCCAGTGCTTGCTTGACCAGACAGCTGGGTACCACCACCTGGCCAAGTCGACACATGAACCTAACCATCATAGTCACCATGCTGTATGAAGGGATGGAGGGATGGAATTTGGCCATGCTATAATCATCCTACAGGATAGGCTTTTTTCACTGATTTTACTTCCAATCAATGACTAGAGAGAAGAAACCTTAGTGTTCTCTGGTTTTACTGCTCATTTAGATGTAACTATAAATGAGCCAAAAATCATGATGCTCATTAAAACTTTTTTTTTCACATTTAAAAGATGAGAAGTTCAAAATGACCCTTCACAAATTGCACGTATTTTAAATATCTGTATTACAGAACCCTCAATGCGGTTTGAGATTTTGATGTTAAACATTTTTTGGCCTTTATTATTTCAGTATATGATCCCACACAGATTTTGTTTCCCATGTGTCAATGTAGTCATTTTTCACAACATTTGGTCCATGAAGTTATAATAACACACACATCTGGAGTCTCCAGCAACCTCCCAGGCACTGTGTCGACATTTACACAGCGTCCTCCTTCCCTGTTCTGAGCCTGGCTTCCTACCTCCATCCTATGATCTGAAATCAACTGGCTTCTTGATAATTTTCTCTGAGATTTCATCCTTTCTACATAATCCCGGATCCTCTGTGTGTCATGTAAAACACTAATATACCATATTCGAAGAGCACAAAATTGAATATACATCAAAAAGAAAAAAAGACTAATTCTTCTGAACTGTGATATGGAAATGAGAAGGGAAATATTCAGATTATATTACAAATTGTAATTTCATATTTTAGATCATGTGTACTGCAAATACTTGTGCATTATCAAACATTTCCAAATCTCTGAGAAGCAAATGAAAGAACATATGAAAATCATAAGGTGCCAGAAAGGGGAAACTGTGGTTACATGTGAAATTGAGGTATTCGTTCCAAACCACTGTAAATGGAAGGTTTGTGCTTTTGTTAAGCCACTAACAGATTTGGAATGCATGTACTATTTGGGTTAACCAGGAATGCAAATATGTTTGGAATAAGCTGATGATTCACAATTTTTTATGTGGATCTGAGTTTTAGGCTTGGTTAAAACACAGATGATATGATTTGTTGGTGTTTAGATGATGTCTTTTATTTATGTTATACTTCCTGGCATATTTTTTAAAAAGAAAGGTTATTGTCCAGCTGCACAGTCTTAGGGAAGTTTCTAGTATTTTTCTTTAAACAAACTTCTGATTGTCCAGTTTTGCAATCAGTGAGAGAAACATTTGGTAGAAATGATTGTGGCCACTGAGTAAGATTTTAGAGCACACTTCTGACTAGGTTTCATGACTTCTCTTGATCTAAATATGAGAATAGTGTTATTCCTTTCTCAGCAGCTGGATAAGGGACCTCATTCCATGTGGGTGGATATTACCTCCTTACTACGTGTGAAAAGAACCCAGCAGGAATCCCGTTATCCTGGATACACTCACTGGGCACAGCCTGAGCCAGGGTCTCCCCACCTGGGGTGTTGGCACCTAAGGCTGGAGGATTCCTTGGTGGGGGGGGGCGGGCACTGCCGGATGTTCTGCAGCCCCCTGGCCTCTACCCTCCAGATGCCAGCAGCGCCCCCTCCCGCAGCTGTGGAAACCAACTATCTCACCAGACGTTTCTCAAAGTCCTCTAAGCAGCAAAATCACCCTTAGGGGAGAACCACTGGAAGTCAAGATAATGTTTCCCATTTAACTAGACAATGTTCTTTTTAGGACATAACGTTTGACTTGCTGTCTTCTTCTTCTTCTTCTTTTTTTTTTTTTTATTAAATTCTGTTTTATTGAAATACATTCACACACCACACAATCATCCGTGGTATACAATCCACTGTCCACAGTATGATAACATAGTTATGTGTTCATCACCACAATCTATCTCTGAATATTTTCCTTACATCAGAAAGAATCAGAATAAGAATAAAAAATAAAAGTAGAAAAGAACACCCAAATCTTCTCCCCATCCCACCCTATTTTTTATTTAGTTCTTGTCCCCATTTTTGTACTCATCCATCTGTACACTGGATAAAGGGAGTGTGATCCACAGGGTTTTCACTGTCACGCTGTCACCCCTTGTAATCTACATTGTTATACAGTCGTCTTCAAGAGTCAAGGCTAGTGGGTTGGAGTTTGGTAGTGTCAGGTATTTACTTCTAGCTATTCCAATACATTAAAACCCAAGAGGTGTTATCTATATAGTGCATAAGAATGTCCACCAGAGTGACCTCTTGACTCCATTTGAAATCTCTCAGCCACTGAAACTATTTCATCTCATTTTGCATCCCCCGTTTGGTCAAGAAGATACTCTCAGTCCCACGATGCCGGGCTTGCTGTCTTCTTTAAATCGAAATGAGATTGACTTACAGAAGTCAGCAGAGTGTGAATAAAATGAGAGGAGAGAACTTTCCAATAAAAAAATGCACATGGGTCCATTTTACAGCAGTACTGAGCTCGGTGAATAAGCACGTTGGAGTCAGAGGAGAATTCAGGAGAGCTGAGTCCTAAATGACTTTATTTAATAAATTTCATCAGTGACCTGAAACCTGTGGCCAGGAGACAGCAAGGTGGACACTTTCTGCATCCACAGTGAAGCTATTATTGCCAAATCCACTCACTGTGATTTATCCCAGATGCCAGTGTTTGTAATACTTAGACCAATGTTCAATATTGTAGCAAGGGACACCATCCTACTCAGTGTAAAGCAATCCTTCACTCCCCGTTACTTTCAGGGTGAAGCCTAAACTCATCATCACAGACAAGAACTTCTTTGACCCGGTCCTCATTTCCCTTTCCTGGTCGCACTCTGTCAGTCAGCAAACATTTTTTGGACATGCACTGGGTGCTAGTCCCTGTGGTGTGTCCTGGGGATGCAAGTGCTACTGTGGATAATAATGGTTTTCAAATTTCAGTTTCCAGTTGTTCATTGTCAGTATGAAGAAACATAATTGACTTTTGTATATTGATCTTGTTTTCTGTGACCTTGCTTAACCAGCTTATCAGTCTAAGAGCACCTAATATTGATTTTATGGGATATTTCAATCATTTCGTCTGTTTTTGTTTGTTAATGCTGTTGGAATGCAATATACCAGGAATTAGTTGGCTTTGAAAACGGAGATTTATTAGTTTACAAATTTACTGTTCTATGGTCACGAAAGTGTCCCAGTTAAAGCATCAGAAGGATGATACTTTCTCTGAAAAAAGGCCACTAGCATCTGGGGTTCCTCCATCAGATGGGAAGGCACATGGCTGGCGTCTGCTGGTCCTTGGCTGTGTGGTTTCATTGCTTTCAGTTCCTGGTTCCAGCAGTTTCCTCTCTGAGCTTCTGTAGGTCCTCTCCGAGATCTCCAGTGCTTTTCTCTTTTTCTCTCTGAGGTCTTTGGGCTTTTTCTGTGTCCTTTATCCTCTCATAACAGACTCCAGTAAAAGATTAAGACCCACCTTGAATGGGGTGGGTCACATGTCAATGGAAATAACTCCACCTGAAAGTCCCACCCACAGCAGGTCTGCACACACAAGAATCGATTAAAAGAACATGGTTTTTTCTGAGTGCGTAACACCTTCAAAGCAGCACACCATCTGAAAATTTAGTTTTATTTTTTCTTTCCAATTATTTTACCTTTCTTTTTCTTTTTCTTGCCTATTGTACTTGCTAAAATTGTTAGAACAGTATAAAATAAGAGCAGAAATCATTGTCTTATTTCACATCTTTAGTCTTTCAGGATTAATCATAATTAAAGATGTAGTATCTTTGCAGATGTCCCTGGTCAGATTGAGGATGTTCCCTTGTATTGATATTTTGCTGCTAGTTTTTATCATGAATGGATGCTCAACTTTGTCACATGTTTTTCTGCATCTATTAACATCATCGTTTAGTTTTTTTCTTTTTTAATCTGTTGACCTAGTTAATTACATTGACTGATTTTCTAATATTGAACCAGCCTTTTATTCACAGGATAAACCCCATCTGGTCAGAATGTATCATCTCTTCATATATATATATATATATATAGTTAATTCAACTTGTTTCATATATTGTTGAGGAATTTGGCATCTGTTCATGAAAGACATTGAATTTTCTCTAATGCCTTTGTATGTTTTTGGTATTAGGGTTGTTGTATGTGTGGATATACTCTTCATAATATTCTCATAGTACCCTTCAGGATCTGTAGATCTGGTGTAAAGTTCCTTGACTCATTCCCGATATTGGTGAATTGTGTCTTCTCTCCTTTTCTTGGTCATTCTGGGAAGAGGTTCATCAATTTTAAAAGGAGTAGGATGAGAGTGGGTATCCATGTCTTGTTCCTCATTAATGCAAATGGCATTGAAGAAGGAAGGAATGAGGGAGTGTGTCAGATGGTACCGTGAGTATAGCCTAAAATGGAGAGTAAATAGTCCAGTTTTTATAACACCTAAAACACAGACCTCCACAAGCAGAAGCCCAAGAAAATGTTCAATAACTGTTTTTGTGGTGGTGAAAATCTGTGTTCAAAATTCTGGATACTGTAGTGGCATTAATCCATTTCTCAACTAGATATATACACATATATATTTTTACTGTTTATATTAGGTAATGCTTTCTTATTTAGAAACTGAACCAGTCTTGTGGGTTACATGCAAATCCTTATTTAACCCCCTCCAAAACATAGTAGTTTATCTTACAGAAAATTAAAAGGAAAACACTTGGACATTGAGCTGAAAGTTCATGCCATTTATTGGAAAGGAAATGTAAACATAAGAGCCAAAGAAGACAACCATGTCAGTATTTGAAATGTGATGTTTCCTAATTTACCCACTTAATTCATGTTCCGTATTCATAAATTTTCCATATTTTTCTGCCGTAACTTTTTACCAGGTAACGAAGAAGCCAAAAGTTTTTATCTATGAGCATGTCATTTTTTATAAATGTGTTGTGCACTGAGTCTTATTCCTCTTGCTCAGGATAAACTGGCGGAGAGGCAGTGCCCAGACTCATCACAGGGCAGATCCTCAGGAAGCCTTGGCCATCAGTCATTGGGTGTGAAGGAGCAAAAAATGGGCGCAGTGGCTCCGCAGCCGAAATTTTGGTGAATGTAAAGATGTGGGATCCGTTGCTAATGTCACAAAAGGAAATGCTTCCAATATCCATGTCCAGGAAAATCCCCACTCGGTCTAATCGAGGGTTCACCTGCAGAGGAGTCATGGGTACAGTGCTGGCTGAGTAGAAGTCTCCGTTTGTTAACCCCAGAGTCCAGAAGCCACGCTCTGAAGTCAGTACGATCTCCTCCTGTCGAGGAACAGAGTCTTTGCAGACGCCCAGATCCCACTCTTTGCTTGTTCCCACCTCCACCTCCCAGTAGTGGCGGCCAGAGGTGAACCGAGGGGTGCCCAGGACACAGATGGGGTGGAATCTCTCAGCGCGCTCTTCCCGATTCTGTTTGAAGAATCCACATTTCATTCTCCTCCGGTCGTCAGAGATGATGAGGTAGTTGTTGGCTGTGTCCACATCCAAGGTCATATCCACTGGGGAAAGAAAAGTGGTTCAGCAAATATTGGCCCACTCCTCATTTCTACCAAATGTCTCATTCACTGTCACCTCTTGAATTCTGCCCTTCCTCCCTAAATCAGAATTTTCTTGGGGAAACTTCCCTGACCTTCCTGATTGAGTTAAATTTTGTATATAGAATGAATGGACCTAATTGTAACAATAATTCGTCTTATAGTAGGAATTCTTTTTACATTGTTATGTGATTATGTGATTAAATATTTTTCTTCCCTTAAGTGTGAGATCTATGAAGTCATGGATCTTGACTGTTTGTCAATCTCAAAATTATATAAATTAGTGCCAATCCTGTAAAAAAATAGATATCTAATAGATATTTTGAAGGACAGAAAAATGATATACAAATTCCAGAATAATATTGAAACATTAAAGTTTGCTTTTTCTTTGTGTTAACACTCCCATTTTGTCCTATTGACCAGATAGTTGCAAACATTTCAGGACTTCATTTTCCCAGAGTTGTAACATGATGAGGGGGTGATGCTAGCAGCCCTGGGACGAAATGAGGAATCTCTGTGCAAGTCAAGTTAGAAGAAGGGATTCCTTTGGACATGAACAGGGATGTCTGTTTCTGGAAGCACCTTAGACCTGGAACTTGCATGGGGTGGTGTTGGAGGAGAGGGAAAGCTGCACATGAATGACTCTGTGGATCGCCAACACCTCCAGTGTGTCCCAGTGACCAGGACTGGAGCCCAGAGCTGATCCCCTAACACAGCCACGTGGGTAGAGCCGAGGGGAGTCTCCGAGGTGAACCCCAGGGGCCAACAGCCAATTCCTTCAGTCCATTCCCTTAGGATTCGGCTCAGAAGATGCTGGAAAATGTGCGGCCTCAGAGAGGGGTTTCCAAGGACAAAGAGTGTCTGGGACCAGTTTCACCGTCCCAAATGTGAGTCTGCACGGAGCAGAAAGTATACTCACTCAGAAAATACAGGAATCCACTTTTCTCACCCTTGCTGCGTGCTGAGCGCTGCCATCGATCCGCTCCCAGCACACCCGCCCCGACCACCCGCCCCCTCCACAGACCCTGGGGCGGGAGAGCCAGCCTGGGGTCGCCCGCGGGACCCGCCCGGGTCCTGGCACCTGCGGGTGTGCGCCGGCTGCCTGCCTGGAGCGCATCTGCCTACAGAGGAGCGCAGAGGATCCACCTTACAAGGAGCCTGTCCCCCAGCTGGATCGCAGGATAACCCCGCGGTAGCTGTGACGTGGGGTCGGGCGGTGTCTCCTGTGGCTCCGGGTCAGGGTGGGCCCGGGGCGAGCCCTGCGCGGACCCCTCTCTCCGGGCCCCACCGCCCCGCGCAGTGTCTCCCGCTTCCGCCCGGGGCCGCGCTGCGCTCCCTCGTGTGGGGTGGGGACACCCGGACTTTAAAGGGCTGGAAATGGATGTGAACCCGAGTGCTGAGACGCCGTGGGAGGCAGGGCACCAGTGGAGTCCCGGGAGCCACACGTGTGACCCGAGACTTCCTATTGGCTACAGTTTTAAAAAGTAAGATACACGCAAAACTGCTTGGAAAACCTTTAACTCAATGGATCCAGAAATACTCCTTGCACAGGCGGCAGCAGCCACACTGCAGGTTCTCCGTAGCTAGCGCAAGTCTGGTCCTGACATAAACGCTCCTCCCTTTGCAATCCCCAGGTGGGTCTAACCTGCGCCCAGGTGGGATCAGCTGTCCCTTGGGGCACAGGAGGGGCCCGAGGTTAGGGGAGAGCCTCGTGGGAGGGGGAGGCTGCCCAGAGGCCTTACCTTGGAACCGCAGCATCCTCGGGTTCATCTGGAGAGCGGCTCTCATGCGGGGCTCCAGGTCCCTGACCCTGGAAACCAGCCCCCCCAGCTGCCGATTGGGCCTGAGGTGGTTCCTCCGAGAGACCACGGAGCAGGAGGGGCACAGCAAGCCCTCCCCGCGGGGCCCCCTGTGCAGGGAGGTGATGCAGCCGGAGCAGCAGACGTAGCCACACTTCAAGATCATGGGTTTTTCAAGGTAAGCCAGGCAGACAGGACAGCTGCTCACTTCCTGAAAGTGCTCAGCCATGGCCACTGCTGGGGGAAATGTGCCGGATTATTAATAGAGATCCTGTGAATTCAATTTGACAATAGTCCTTGGGGCTCTTTCATCGATACAGGCCTAGAGAAATGATGCCATCCCTAGTACCAGGTAATGAAGATAAAATACAAACACAGATACAAATGCGGAAGACACATGGCCCTGAACTACCCATATTTGAAACGCTAGTCGGATTGAAGGACAGGACCCATCATTCAGCATTACGTTGAGATGACGGAAGGGCCTAGACTGGGCTGTCCAGGAGGGTGGCCACGGACACGGACACGTGGGGCATTGAACACGGGAGAAGGAGCTTCTCTGAATTAAAATGTGCTGAAAGTGTAAAATACCCCTGGATTTTAATATCTAATTGTAAACCTTAAAAACTAATCACATATAGACTTGATCATATTTTGGATATTAAAATTAATATCTCCTTTTTTTAAACTTTCATTATGTGGCTACTTGGAAATTTATAATTACATGTGTAGGTCACACTGTATTTCTCTTGGATATCATTGTTCTAGACTTAGAGATTGTCACCTCCCCAGCTGGTCCAACCCGACTGTGGGAAAAACCCACAGCAGCACCCGAGAGGCTGAAGTGGTCGATGGTGGAAACTCAAGTCATCTCTGTTAAAGTGACCAAACTGTGATTTGACTATGGAAAATGAGAAATATTTGTTTCTTCTACCCAGGAATTGAAATCTAGGTTCTACTTACTGGTCCTTGGTAGGGGCCAAGCGTCCCTAAGATCACACCCTCTACCTGGCACTGAGTTAGCAGAATTAATAATTTTCTCCATTCCCAGAACTTGCTTTCTCATATCTGATCTTCATAGAAATCTGAGAAGTAAAAAAAATAAGTTCCCTAGGTCTGGACTCACCGTTTGTGGACTTGGTTCTCCTCTGGCCTCCAGCTGCTTCCAGGGACAGCTCAGTTCTGGGGAGAGATGGACCCACCCGGGGCTTTTATGCAGAGGACCCCTCCCCCACCTCCTTCACATCCTGCTGCTGCTCTTTAACTCTATCAGGCTGTGATTTAATTCTGGCAGAAATGACGTTTTTCTGAAAATATAGAGAAATTTCCACAAACAATGGAAATCATTTTATCCTGAGCATTTTTCCCCTATTAATATAAACAAATTATTGCCATAGTTCGTGCTAGGTTTCCATATTGAATATTATGTCTGTTAATGATACAATTTAGAATTAGGAGAGAAATTTTTAATACTAAACATTTGGCATCAATATTAATCTTTACTAAATGAATGGAGGTACTTTCAAATACTTTTTGTTTCTAAAAGTAAAACCTCAGGTTTAGATCAAGGACATAAATTAAAATAAATGACAAATTAAACCTACTCAGAAGTCTTTCCTAAAATCGCATTCACTATTCCACAGTCATTTTTTCAAAAGTCCTTTCTCTTTCAGTGGGCAAGGTCCAGGTTTAGAAGTTTGGTGAATCAACCCTCGGGTGATCCCTCTGTAATCAGTTAGCTAGTCAAGAGCCTATTTTTATTAGTTACAGAATGAAAATTTAAAGGTATTTCTTATAATCTTACAATTTCCTTTATCTGACATAGAAAATAATATATTTCCTTTATTTAAACATTTTTGTTCTCTTCAAAAAGGATTCAACATGGTTTTATTTCATTCACAGGTGATCAGGGTTTGTGGAGGGAGATGCAAATATGAAGCGGGAGTGGGTTAGGTTACACAGCTCTATAAATTGTGATCAGTTTGACAATAATGTTTCATGGTCAGGTCCTGTTTTCTATAGCCGTGGGCAGCTGTTTGGGAAGTACGTGCTCCATGGACAAGACAGCAGGGTCTGCAGCTGGACGTGCAGCCCAGGGATATGCCATACTGTTCTCTCCCACACCTTGGGGGAAAGTCACCCACCTTGGGTGGAGTCACCAACGCCCCCAGTGCACAGAGCCAGCTGCCTTCAGCACTGGAGGGGCTGATGGTGGGCAGGGAGGACGGCAGGCGTGGGCCGGGTGTGTCCATCTCGTGGATTTGTATTAAGTTGCCTAATTTTTTGCATTACGGAAATGCTGTTGACATCATCATGAAAAAATCACTATAGTTCACAGTTGGCCTTTTTTAGTCTTTTTTAAAGTACATATTATTATGAAAAAACTTTTTATTTTGAAATGATTTCAAACTTATAGGTCAGTTGCAAAAAGAATATAAACTCATACAGAGTTCTCTAACATACCCCCTGTGCCAGTTTGGATGTATTATGCCCCCCAAAGTGCCATGTTCTTTCATGTAGTCTTGTGGGGGCAGATGTATTAGTGTAGATTAGGTTGGACTATCTGGATTAAGTTGTTTGCATGGAGATGTGACCCACCCAACTGTAGGTGATAACTCTGATTGGATTATTTCCATGGAGATGTGGCTCCGCCCATTCAGCCTGGGTCTTGATTTAATTACTGGGGTCCTTTAAAAACACTGGCACAGCCCCAGATGCTAGTTGGTTTAGGTCAGAGATTCTTGGAGTTGTGGACCCTGGACATTGGCTGCAGCTTAGAGACACATTTTGAAGACACCGTTGAAAGCTGATGCTGCTATTTTGGAGAAAGCCATTTTGAAACACACCCTGGGAGCAAGCAGATGTCAGCTACAGTCCTTCCCAGCTAACAGAGGTTATCTGGATGCTGATGGCCTTTCTCCAGTGAAGGTGCCCTATTGTTGATGCGTTACCTTGGACAGGTTATGCTTTAAGACTGTAACTTTGTAATCAAACAAACCTCCTTTATAAATGGCAATCCATTTTCTGGTATTTTGCAAAGGGGGCAGCATTAGCAAACTGGAACACCCCCCTCCCCAGATACCCAGATCCAGCAACTTTTAACGTTCTATATATTATTTTAAAATTATTTAAAAATAATCATCCAAAATCATTTATATTTTATTCTTTTGGTATCAAGTAAATAGATTGCTTTTTCGGAAATTTCTTTTTTGTGTGCAAATCTCCCAAAGCATTGTTGTGGCCAATGCTTATTCATGTTGCTTTCAACTGTGGGTGGAAATTTATTTTGAATACAAAATTAAATCTGGAAATTTAATTTCATTAATATTACTTTATATGTGCATGCTGAACCTTTAATAAACCCCATGATGTTTTAAAACCTCATGTTGATTTACTGTGATTGATTCCTTAAGATGTAAATGTTTCAGTGTTATTAATATTCACTCTCCACTAATTTGTGATATAAGTTCTTCTCACTTTAGCTAAAGTCTTTAGACACTCCATAAATTATACCTATATCTATCCATCCATCTTATTAAAGTCCTAATGAAATTTTGGATTTTTATTGGTTGTTAAATAATGTTCTACTTTTTTTGGCCTTTATAGTCTAGATAGAATAAGACTACACGGGTTTGAGTTTGTGAGTGACAACTGCAGACAATTTTGACAACATGTGATTGAGTAAATAATAAAATGAGCTCCGGGTCCCCGCGCAGCGAGCCCCTAGGTGGCGCTGTGTCCGCGCTCACAAGGAGACTTCCTGCTTCCGGCTCTGCCCGCGCTTCCGGCCTCCGTGCTGCTTCCTGAAACGCGCACCGGAGAGAGGCGGGAGACTCACCGAGTCCCGTCACTGCTCAGTCCTGAAACATTTGTGTCTCTTGATACCTAAGGACATCATGGCCGCCTGAGCCTCACGAGATTATTCATAACTACAGCAGTTTAAAGTCACAGCGACATGTTGGGCCCTTCCTTCTCTGCCTGGAAACCTTGAAGCCTGATGGACGGACCTCGGGAAACGCCCCTGAACCCGAGGCCCTCAGCGGTGTCCCCTCAGGAACCTTTCCTGACGTCCCAGGACAGATCATTCCCCCCTTGTTCTCCCAGGACGATGGAACCACCTCTGATGCAGCCAGTTACTGCTGGTACCGGCTCTGTGGGTTCCGTTTGTGGCAGTGAGCAACCGTATTGAGAACTGAGATTGTGTCTTGATTTTGGATACGAAATACAGTGAGTATCCAGCAAAAAGTAGAGAGCAAATAATTTCCATTTAACTTAATTTGAAGTCAGTCTGGGTTCTTCCATGTCTTCTCCTGATTGTTCACCCTCCCTACAGAATTCCTGATTCTCTGGGGTCATCTAAAACAATTATATTTCATGACTGAAGAGAGAAAAAGTGATCGTACATAATATAAAGAAGAACGCAAATGAGATTCATTTGAGTGGTAATTCCACATTGAGAAGGGGAAATAGTAAGATTATATACAAATCATTCATGATTTCCTGAGTTATTAAATTCATAATTTTCATTATGTAAAATTATACTCGTGTATTTTCAAATGTTTTCAAATTTGAGAGAAGGTAATTAAAGAAGTATGAAGCAAAATATCAATAAAGAAAATCAATTGGTTAATTTGATTTGAGGTAGGTACTTCCAATAGACTGCAAATACTCAGGCTTCACACACTTTGTCAAGCCACCAATGGAATGAAAATGCATAATATGCTCTGTTAGGATTAATAAGGGATGAAGAATGTTTGAAGTCAGGTGATGAATCATAATTCTATGTGCATATGTGTCAGGCCTTGGATATATGTTTTACTGGAATGTAAGGTGTCCTCTATTTCTGTTATACTCTCTGAAAAAATTTTAAAAAAGAAGGGTGATTTTCCAGTTTGAGATGGTTCCAGATTTTTAGTTTTTCGTTAAAACAAACTTCTAAAAATACATACTGGCAATTATGGCTAAAAATATTTTGGATGAAATGATTGTGTCCACAGGGTGTGTTCTTAGGCGACAGTTTTGAGTGTGTTTTATTACATTTCTTGATCTGAATGGAAGATTCATCTTCCTTTTTCAGCAAGGGGGTCTGTGAAAACATGCCATGACATAGATATTGACCCATTAATATTTGGTTAAAGGAGAGGAGGAGATGTCCCAGTTTCACAAACACATCCAGCTGGCCTGATGTGAGCCAGTGGTTCTCAGCCTTGGCTCTACTGACATGTACATTTTGTGTGTAGACGGTTCTTTGTGTGGGTGCTGACCTGGATGTTGTAGGATTTTTAGCAGCACTAATGGCCTCCACCACTAGATGCCAGTAGCCCACCCGCTTTGCAGTAGAAGTTTCTGGGGCACAAATGACCCATATCTGTGCTTTTCAATATGGTGGCCTCTGGTTATATGTGGCCTTTGAGCACTGATGTGGCTGGTGGCACATATAGAAATGACAATATTTTGAATTTAATGGCTTAACTAAAATATATGTATATTTTTATCACCTTTCTTATTTTCCTTTTTTGATTGTATATTTTACAATATTCAAAATTATGGGAGAGACACATCATATCTGTATTGGACAGAGTTTCTCTGGAATATGACACTCTTAAGATTTCCGTTTTCATAATTGATTCAGTGTAGGGAATGAGGTCAGCACATTTAAACTAAGAGAGCATTTTAAGTTGTTGGACGTATTGTTGAAAGGTGAAATCACTATATTAGTGGAGGAATTTTGAAAAGGGATGTGATCTGGCATAGAGAGAATTAAATGTCTGGGTCATATTGAAAAAGATTTTTTAAAAAGTCCATGAAACGTAAATATCCTTCAAGTTAAAGATGGATGTGATGATTTGAGTTTGTTGAATTAAAAAGAGATGCTATGATGGTCATATACCCACACAAACAAGCACACGTGTGCTTCATACCCACTTCTTACAATCCCTGGGAGAAAGTCATTGAGGGCAAAGGGTTACAACCCCCTGTGTGTTAGATTTACTTGGGACATTTTTAAAAAAATGAATTAATTGTATTAGAAGTATAGGTTACAGAAGAATCTTACCTGGGAGATTTTTTTTTTTTTAAATCATTTTATTGAGATATATTCACATACCACGCAGTCATACAAAACAAATCGTACTTTCGATTGTTTACAGTACCATTACATAGTTGTACATTCATCACCTAAATCAATCCCTGACACCTTCATTAGCACACACACAAAAATAACAAGAATAATAATTAGAGTGAGAAAGAGCAATTGAAGTAAAAAAGAACACTGGGTACCTTTGTCTGTTTGTTTCCTTCCCCTATTTTTCTACTCATCCATCCATAAACTAGACAAAGTGGAGTGTGGTCCTTATGGCTTTCCCAATCCCATTGTCACCCCTCATAAGCTACATTTTTATACATCTGTCTTCGAGATTCATGGGTTCTGGGTTGTAGTTTGATAGTTTCAGGTATCCACCACCAGCTACCCCAATTCTTTAGAACCTAAAAAGGGTTGTCTAAAGTGTGCGTAAGAGTGCCCACCAGAGTGACCTCTCGGCTCGTTTTGGAATCTCTCTGCCACTGAAGCTTATTTCATTTCCTTTCACATCCCCCTTTTGGTCAAGAAGATGTTCTCCGTCCCACGATGCCGGGTCTACATTCCTTCCCGGGAGTCATATTCCACGTTGCCAGGGAGATTCACTCCCCTGGGTGTCTGATCCCACGTAGGGGGGAGGGCAGTGATTTCACCTTTCAAGTTGGCTTAGCCAGAGAGAGAGGGCCACATCTGAGCAACAAAGAGGCATTCAGGAGGAGACTCTTAGGCACAAATATAGGGAGGCCTAGCCTCTCCTTTGCAGCAACCGTCTTCCCAAGGGTAAAACTTATGGTAGAGGGCTCAACCCATCAAACCACCAGTCCCCTATGTCTGTGGTCATGTTAGCAACCATGGAGGTGGGGTAGGCGAATACCCCTGCATTCTCCACAGGCTCCTCAAGGGGGCACTACATCATTTTTTTTTCCTTGTTTTTCTTTCTTTCAATTTTTTTTTTTTAACTTTCCCTTCTTTTTTAAATCAACTGTATGAAAAAAAAAGTTAAAAAGAAAACAAACATACAATAAAAGAACATTTCAAAGAGACCATAACAAGAGAGTAAGAAAAAGACAACTAACCTAAGATAACTGCTTAACTTCCAACATGTTCCTACTTTACCCCAAGAAAGTTACATAATATAGCAACCTTTCTGTGAACTTGTTCCTACTATATCCATCAGAAATTAACAGACCATAGTCATTTCTGGGCATCCCCAGAACGTTAAAAAGCTTATCTGTTCTTCTTGGATTATTGTTCCCCCTTCCTTAATTACTCTCTACTGCTAGTTCCCCTACATTCTACATTATAAACCATTTGTTTTACATTTTTGAAAGTTCACATTAGTGGTAGCATATAATATTTCTCTTTTTGTGCCTGGCTTATTTCACTCAGCATTATGTCTTCAAGGTTCATCCATGTTGTCATATGTTTCACGAGATCGTTCCTTCTTATTGACGCGTAGTATTCCATCGTGTGTATATACCACATTTTATTTATCCACTCATCTGTTGAAGGACATTTGGGTTGTTTCCATCTGTTGGCAATTGTGAATAATGCTGCTATGAACATTGGCGTGCAGATATCTGTTCGTGTCACTGCTTTCCGATCTTCCGGGTATATACCGAGAAGTGCAATCGCCGGATCGAATGGTAGCTCTATATCTAGTTTTCTAAAGAACTGCCAGACTGACTTCCAGAGTGGCTGAACCATTATATAGTCCCACCAACAGTGAATGAGAGTTCCAATTTCTCCACATCCCCTCCAGCATTTGTAGTTTCCTGTTTGTTTAATGGCAGCCATTCTAACCGGTGTTAGATGGTATCTCATTGTGGTTTTAATTTGCATCTCTCTAATAGCTAGTGAAGCTGAACATTTTTTCATGTGTTTCTTGGCCATTTGTATTTCCTCTTCAGAGAACTGTCTTTTCATATCTTTTGCCCATTTTATAATTGGGCTGTCTGTACTATTGTCATTGAGTTGTAGGATTTCTTTGTATATGCAAGATATCAGTCTTTTGTCAGATACATGGTTTCCAAAATTTTTTTCCCATTGAGTTGGCTGCCTCTTTACCTTTTTGAGAAATTCCTTTGAGGTGCAGAAACTTCTAAGCTTGAGGAGTTCCCATTTATCTATTTTCTCTTTTGTTGCTTGTGCTTTGGGTGTAAAGTCTAGGAAGTGGCCGCCTAATACAAGGTCTTGAAGATGTTTTCCTACATTATCTTCTAGGAGTTTTATGGTACTTTCTTTTATATTGAGATCTTTGGTCCATTTTGAGTTAATTTTTGTGTAGGGGGTGAGGTAGGGGTCCTCTTTCATTCTTTTGGATATGGATATCCAACTCTCCCAGCCCCATTTGTTGAAAAGACCATTATGACTCAGTTCAGTGACTTTGGGGGCCTTATCAAAGATCAGTCGGCCATAGATCTGAGGGTCTATCTCCGAATTCTCAATTCGATTCCATTGATCTATATGTCTATCTTTGTGCCAGTACCATGCTGTTTTGGCAACTGTGGCTTTATAATAAGCTTCAAAGT
The DNA here is from genome assembly GCF_015220235.1 of Choloepus didactylus. Lineage (NCBI taxonomy): Eukaryota > Metazoa > Chordata > Mammalia > Pilosa > Megalonychidae > Choloepus > Choloepus didactylus. Next base: position 2,786,954 of record NC_051333.1, on the reverse strand, counting down.
CAGGGAGTGTAAGTCCTCCCACTTCGTTTTTCTTTTTTAGAGTGTCTTTAGCAATTCGAGGCATCTTCCCTTTCCAAATAAATTTGATAACTAGCTTTTCCAAGTCTGCAAAGTAGGTTGTTGGAATTTTGATTGGGATTGCATTGAATCTGTAGATGAGTTTGGGTAGAATTGACATCTTAATGACATTTAGCCTTCCTATCCATGAACATGGAATATTTTTCCATCTTTTAAGGTCCCCTTCTATTTCTTTTAGTAGAGTTATGTAGTTTTCTTTGTATAGGTCTTTTACATCTTTGGTTAAGTTGATTCCTAGGTACTTGATTTTTTTAGTTGCTATTGAAAATGGTATCTTTTTCTTGAGTGTCTCTTCAGTTTGTTCATTTCTAGCATATAGAAACATTACTGACTTATGTGCATTAATCTTGTATCCCACTACTTTGCTAAATTTGTTTATTAGCTCTAGTAGCTGAATCGTCGATTTCTCAGGGTTTTCTAGATATAAGATCATATCGTCTGCAAACAATGACAGTTTTACTTCTTCTTTTCCAATTTGGATGCCTTTTATTTCTTTGTCTTGCCGGATTGCCCTGGCTAGCACTTCCAGCACAATGTTGAATAACAGTGGTGACAGCGGGCATCCTTGTCTTGTTCCTGATCTTAGAGGGAAGGCTTTCAGTCTCTCACCATTGAGTACTATGCTGGCTGTGGGTTTTTCATATATGCTCTTTATCATGTTGAGGAAGTTTCCTTCAATTCCTACCTTTTGAAGTGTTTTTATCAAAAAGGGATGTTGGATTTTGTCAAATGCTTTTTCAGCATCTATTGAGATGATCAATTGATTTTTCCCTTTCGAGTTTTTAATGTGTTGTAATACATTGATTGTTTTTCTGATGTTGAACCATCCTTGCATGCCTGGAATGAACCCCACTTGGTCATGGTGTATGATTTTTTTAATGTGTCTTTGGATTCGATTTGCAAGTATTTTGTTGAGGATTTTTGCATCTATATTCATTAGGGAGATTGGCCGGTAGTTTTCCTTTTTTGTAGCATCTTTGCCTGGTTTTGGTATTAGATTGATGTTAGCTTCATAAAATGAGTTAGGTAGTGTTCCATTTTCTTGAATGTTTTGAAAGAGTTTGAGTAAGATTGGTGTCAGTTCTTTCTGGAAAGTTTGGTAGAATTCCCCTGTGAAGCCATCTGGCCCTGGGCATTTATTTGTGGGAAGATTTTTGATGACTGATTGGATCTCTTTGCTTGTGATGGGTTGGTTGAGGTCTTCTATTTCTTCTCTGGTCAGTCTAGGTTGTTCATATGTTTCCAGGAAATTGTCCATTTCCTCTACATTATCCAGTTTGTTGCCATACAGTTGTTCATAGTATCCTCTTATAATTTTTTAAATTTCTTCAGGATCTGCAGTTATGTCACCTTTTTCATTCATTATTTTGTTGATATGGGTCTTCTCTCTTTTTGATTTTGTCAGTCTAGCTAGGGGCTTGTCAATCTTGTTGATCTTCTCAAAGAACCAACTTTTGGTGATATTTATCCTCTCTATTGTTTTTTTGTTCTCTATATCATTTATTTCTGCTTTAATCCTTGTTATTTCTTTTCTTGTACTTGGTTTAGGATTGGTTTGCTGTTCATTTTCTAGCTTCTTCAGTTGATCTATTAGTTCTTTGATTTTGGCTCTTTCTTCCTTTTTAATATATGCGTTTAGTGCTATAAATTTCCCCCTTAGCACTGCTTTTGCTGCATCCCATAGGTTTTGGTATGTTGTGTTCTCATTTTCATTCGTCTCTCTATATTTAGCAATTTCTCTTGCTATTTCTTCTTTAACCCACTGATTGTTTAGTAGTGTGTTGTTTAACCTCCAGGTATTTGTGAATTTTCTAAGTCTCTGATGGTTATTGACCTCTAATTGTATTGCATTGTGGTCAGAGAATGTGCTTTGAATAATTTCAATCTTTTTAAATTTATTGAGGCTTGTTTTATGTCCCAGCATATGATCTATTCTGGAGAAAGTTCCGTGAGCACTAGAAAAGTATGTGTATCCTGGTGATTTGGGATGTAATGTCCTGTATATGTCTGTTAAATCTAATTCATTTATCAGATTGTTTAGGTTTTCAGTTTCCTTATTGGTCTTCTGTCTGGTTGATCTTTCTATAGGAGAGAGTGATGTGTTGAAGTCTCCCACAATTATTGTGGAAACATCAATTGCTTTCTTTAGTTTTGCCAGTGTTTCTCTCATGTATTTTGTGGCACCTTGATTGGGTGCATAGACATTTACGATTGTTATTTCTTCTTGTTGAATTGCCCCTTTTATTAGTATGTAGTGGCCTTCTTTGTCTCTCAAAACATCCCTGCATTTGAAGTCTATTTTATCTGAGATTAATATTGCTACACCTGCTTTCTTTTGGCTGTAGCTTGCATGAAATATTTTTTTCCATCCTTTCACTTTCAGTTTCTTTGTGTCCCTGTGTCTAAGATGAGTCTCTTGTATGCAACATATTGATGGTTCATTTTTTTTGATCCATTCTGCGAATCTATATCTTTTAATTGGGGAGTTTAATCCATTTACATTCAACGTTATAACCGTGAAGGCATTTCTTGAATCAGCCATCTTATCCTTTGGTTTATGTTTGCCATATTTTTCCCCTCTCTCTATTAATATCCTTTATTGTACCCATACCAAATCTCTTTAGTACTGAACCTTTCTCCAAGTCTCTCTGTCCTGTCTTTGTTTCTCTGTCTGTAGGGCTCCCTTTAGTATCTCCAGTAGGGCAGGTCTCTTGTTAGCAAATTCTCTAAGCATTTGTTTGTTTGTGAAAAATTTAAGCTGTCCCTCAAATTTGAAGGAGAGCTTTGCTGGATAAAGTATTCTTGGCTGGAAATTTTTCTCACTCAGAATTTTAAATATATTGTGCCACTGCCTTCTCGCCTCCATGGTGGCTGCTGAGTAGTCACTACTTAGTCTTATGCTGTTTCCTTTGTATGTGGTGAATTGCTTTTGTCTTGCTGCTTTCAGAACTTGCTCCTTCTCTTCTGTGTTTGACAGTGTGATCAGTATATGTCTTGGAGTGGGTTTATTTGGATTTATTCTATTTGGAGTTCGCTGAGCATTTATGATTTGTGTATTTATGTTGTTTAGAAGATTTGGGAAGTTTTCCCCAACAATTTCTTTGAATACTCTTCCTAGACCTTTACCCTTTTCTTCCCCTTCTGGGACACCAATGAGTCTTATATTTGGACGTTTCATATTATCTATCATATCCCTGAGGTCCATTTCGATTTTTTCAATTTTTTTCCGCATTCTTTCTTTTATGCTTTCATTTTCCATTCTGTCATCTTCCAGGTCACTGATTCGTTGTTCAGCTTCCTCTAGTCTTGTACTATGAGTGTCCAGAATCTTTTTAATTTGGTCAACAGTTTCTTTAATTTCCATAAGATCATCCATTTTTTTATTTAGTCTTGCAATGTCTTCTTTATGCTCTTCTAGAGTCTTCTTGATTTCCTTCATATCCCGTACTATGGTCTCATTGTTCATCTTTAGTTCTTTGAGTAGCTGCTCTAGGTGCTGTGTCTCTTCCGTTCTTTTAATTTGGGTGCTTGGGCTTGGGTTATCCATATCGTCTGGTTTTTTCATATGCTTTATAATTTTCTGTTGTTTTTGGCCTCGTGGCATTTGCTGAACTTGATAGGGTTCTTTTAGGGTTTGTAGACCTATTGAAGTCCTTATCTCTAATTAATCAGATCTACAGCTTCGTGGAGTACACTTTCTCTAAGTAACCAGCAGGTGGCGTCCACGAGCCACCTGTTCTCCACAAGCCAGTTCTCCCCTGCTTAGCCTTTTTGGTGAGTGGGGGAGTGAGTCTTGTGGGGCCCAATTGGTGTACCAAGCTTGCGTGTGTAGTTGGTGTTGCCTGCCCTGTATGTGGGGCGTGTTTCTGGGCAGTCGGGGAGGGGGGGTGGCCCTAACAATCAAATCTCCCTGGTGATCCTAGAGTTTTAAAGCTGGTGCAATAGTCTAATCCTTCAGTTCAGTCCTGCCACAGTTTGTCTCTGCCACTGACCCACAAGTCCTTGGTATTGGCGTATGGCTCCTGAGACTTGCAAGTGGGCCCCTCTTCCAGGCCGTGCACCCCAGGTCCTCTGTTGAGGGATGACTGTGCTATGTCACAGGTGAGTGCCGTCCCCTCAGGGCAGTCCTGGGCTGCTGGGCTGTGTAGGGAGGCTCCCAGTCTGCTCAAATGATGGCTGAATGGGGCTTTGTTAATTCACACTGCTCCACCTTCCCAACTCTGGGACAATCAACTGAGGTTGTAGGGAAGGCTAATGTCCACGCCCAGTTTTGTGGTGTGTGCCTGTTATTTGAAGCCCTTCCGTCACACTGGGTTGTCTGGGGCAGCTCTGGGCTATGGGGCTGGCGATGGGCAGGAGTGTTTCCTGTCCCCCAGGATGGTGGCTGTGAGCAGACACCCCTCTTTTCTTGGGAAGTTGTGGTGTTTAGTGAATTTTCTCAGCCACTGGATTATTGCCTTTTGTCTCAGAGCTCTCTTAGTTCTGCTCTTGACTTGACATGCCCAAATTGAAAGTCTTTGAAGCTTTCTGTATTTGGCTTCTTAGAGTAATTGTTTTAGAAAAAGAAAAAAGGATTAAAAAAAAAAAAAGGGGTCCTCCTCAGAGATCTAATGGGTTATTGAAATGCTAAGAGAGAAAGCAACCAGGGCCATTAGGGAAAGGTCCACAGGGCAGAGAGATCGGCTTTTCTTCGGGATTTGCATATGCGCCTTAGGGCCTGAGCTCCGCCCTTCCCCTTTCTGTGTTCACCAGAACTCTAAAAATCCTCTGCTATTGTTTTGGAGTTTTTCGTGTTGTTTTTTTTTTTTCTATGCCTGTCTCCTCTCTGCTGGGCTGGCTGCTCACAGATTCTCTGGTGTCTGGTCTCTGTCTATCTATGGTTGGAGTCTGGATCAGTAGAATGAGTTTCCGATAAGAGCAGCCACTGCAGTTCTCCCTTCTCCTTCCCGGAGCTGACAGCCCCTCCTCCCACGGGACTGAGCCTGGCAGGGAGGGGCGCGGGTCCCCTGGCCGCAAAAACTCACAGATTTCGCTGATCTCAGCAGTTCGACACCTCCATGAGTGTTGTATGAAGTATGCCCGAAGACAGATTGCTCTGTGGTGTCCAGTCCACGCAGTTCCTGGCTTTCTACCTACTTTCCTGGAGGAGTAACTAAACCATACAGCTCACCAGTCTTCCATCTTGCCCCGCCTCCACCTGGGAGATTTTTAATATTATGTTCCCTTGTCACTCATCCAGAGAAAGATGCAGATTCAGTTGCTCTGTGTTCTTGCTACTCAAACTGTGGTTCCTGCACTTTGGGACCAGTTTTGAGTATGGTCAAACTCTAAACTGGGAGATTCCCTTGAAATCTTCCGTTTCATAATCTGCATCCCTGAGTAATCCTAACACATTTTAAGTTTTGAGAACCCCTGTGTAGGCGATGACATAGCCACATCAGTAGTTTTCAGTAAAGATCAGCAGGTGATTCTATGTGCCGTCAGGGTGGTGAGCCATTACAATTTTGGGTTCCAGAACTCGGCTAATTCCCATATTGAGTGGCGACCCCTTGCGCCGGTGCTTTTTCATGGTCTGTTAGTGAGACGTGGTCAGGTGGAGCCATTCCTTTCCCAGGCTCTTCAGCACGTTTGGGTTCACTTGTTGAATTAAATTCAGATGTGGCTCCTGTGCCTTCATCTTGGAAACCAGCTTGCCCAGCTGCCAACTGGGGCCTGATATCCTTATCCTAAGAGGCAGTGGGCAGAGGGGACAGGGCAGGCACTCCCCTGGGGGTCCTTCTGCAGTAAATTTATGCAGCCGGGGCAGAAGATCCATCCAGATTTCAGGTGCCTTCCTCAATAAAGGCTGGGCGGATGGGGTGTCTGCTTTGCTTCCTTGCCATATCCACTGCACGGGAAATGCATGCGGTAAGCGATTTTCCCGGGGTTGAGTGACTGTCCCAGCACACGACGACGGTAACATGCACAGATTTCTTGTGTTCCACCTGTTGCCCCGTCTGCAACAAGGCAACGAAAGCAGCGACTTGAGAGCACATTTGGAACAAGGCTCACAAATCCTCACTGTGCTTTGAGCTGAGGTAGAGGAAGGGTCCACGGTTGTGAGGACCCCCAGCTCTGCTGGCAGGTCCAGCCGGACATGTTACCCGGCAGCCTCTGGATTAGAAGCAGGTAAGGGGTTGTCAGTTCATCATCTCCCAAGTCACCAAAGCTGCAATGTGATTGAAGAAATAAGAAATCTGTCATTCTGCAGCCTTGGAACTGAAATCAAACTTGCTGCTTTCCACTCCCACAGTGGCAGGGTCTAGTGCGGTGAATTTCACACAGCGAGCCTGACGTGGAGCCAGGGCTCAGACCCTTGTGGACTTAAACTAATTACCAAATTCCCATTATCTCCCTAGATCATAACTGCCAAATCTAGACATTTGAGAAATATAAAGAAACTACACAAGACTGGACTCCTCCCTCCTGCCCTTGACCCTCCTCTGGCCTCTGGGTGTTTCCCCCAATGGCTCAGTCTTGTGGGAAGTGGACCCAGGAGGGCCTTACACCGGGGAGGGTCCTGCCTCTTCCTGTTCACACCTGACACATATTTTATCCTAATTAGAGTCTGATTTATTTCTGGGAATGAGGTTTTTACTAGTGACATGTCTGGAGTTAACAGTAACCTTAAAGTAATCTTTAATCTTGAGAGTTCATGTTGTTTCAACAATACATGACATTAATTAGATTAGATCTAACTAGTTTCACAAGCTTATTTCAGGGGTTTTTCCCCAGCAATTAAAAGTAGGGATGGCTCTATATGTGATGTATACTTAAAGCTTTGCTTATAGTCCTGAAGCAGATTATCGGTATGATTACATTTGCATTTTTACAAAATAGTAAAAATTCATTTTATATATATGAAAATGAAAGGTAATCTGTTTATATCTGGTTAATGAGTCTTTAAATAGTTTTAATGTATTTGGCTTACATATGAAAAGTTTTGAAAATTCTGATAATTCATGTGAATAATTTATAAAGGTTAGAAATTAGCCATTACACTCTTCATCTGTGTGGACACTTTACTCAGAAACAGAACACAAGCCGGAGGGGGGAAGAACAGAGATTGTTAACTGTCAAGTAAATAGCACTTTCTTCTGTTTGCAGCACCCCTGAGTCTTTTCTTCGTAATTCCTCTCCAACATTTCTCCTTCCTCTGTTTGTCAGTTGGGGTCTTTACAGCTTTGTTTACAAATTTCAAATAATTTGAATATACCATTATTTATTCTACCTCAAACCTTACCGCATATTAAATGTGTACTGTTCTAGTTTGCTAATGCTGCCAGAAGGCAAAACACCAGAAATAGATCAGTTTTTATAAAGGGGGTTTATTTGGTTACAAAGTTACAGTCTTAAGGCCATAAAGTGTCCAAGGTAACACATCAACAATCGGGTACCTTCACTGGAGGATGGCCAATGGTGTCCGGAAAACCTCTGTTAGCTGGGAAGGCACGTGGCTAGCGTCTGCTCCAAAGTTCTGGTTTCAGAATGGCTTTCTCCCAGGACGTTCCTCTCTAGGCTGCAGTTCCTCAAAAATGTCACTCTTAGTTGCTCTTGGGGTGTTTGTCCTCGCTTAGCTTCTCCGGAGCAAGTTTGTTTCAACGGCCGTCTACAAACTGTCTCTCATGTGCAGTTCCTCTCTCATCTTCTGTGCATTCTTGAAAGTGTCCCTCTTGGCTGTGTCAAGCTCACTCCTTCTGTCTGAGCTTATATACTGCTCCGATAATCAAGGCCCACCCTGAATGGGTGGGGCTATGCCTCCACGGAAATTATCTCATCAGAGTATCACCTACAGTTGGGTGGGGCACATCTCCATGGAAACACTCAAAGGATTCCAATCTAATCAACACTAAAACATCTGCCCCACAAGATTGCATCAAAGAATATGGCCTTTTCTGGGGGGGCATAATACATTCAAACCAGCACATGTATGTATCTGTATATATATATATATATATATACACATACATACAAAATAAAAAGACCTAATTTCTGTCTTCTAATTTGGTTTCTTGTGATACGTGATGTCTCCTAGCTATTTCGAGTTTGAGCAAGGGGAATGAAGAATCAAGAGACAGGATGGATGATGACAAGTTAATTTTAAGTGAATAAGTTTAATTGTTTTTTAATTTAGAAAGAATTCATTTGCTAAATTTTTTTTTTGCTGTATTCCTGGAACATTCCTTATCCAAATATAAAAAGATACAACCCAGCCCTCATGTATTCTTGTTTGATTAAGAACAACTGGAGAAGCATATTTGTTGAGGAAGCAAGTGTACTTTGGGCTGAAGTGAGATAAGATGGAATTTGACTGTTCATCATTCTCATCTTATGAGAGAAATTCCTCCCCTTGGTTTTATTGCCAGTCAATTTTAAGCATCAATTACCTGTAGAAATTTATGTGCTCAGAGATAATGAAACTAGTTTTAAATAGTTTTTGAAATTCATGTAGTTGGCCATAGGGACCATTTATAAATTGAAATATTTTTAATACCTTTATAAATTAGTAGAACCACAATAAACATGTGTTTTTGTTTACATTAATACACTATATTTTAGAGCAGGTTTAGGTTTACAGAAAAATTGAGCAGAATGCACAGGGGTTCCGTATGTGTCCTCTCTCCCCACCCCAGATTCCCCTATTAAGAACACCTTGCATTAATGTGATGCGTTTGTTACAAATAATGACCCAATGTGGATACCCTTTATGAACTCAAGTCCCTCGTCTACATTAGGGTTCTCCTTTGTGTTGTGCAGTTTCTACGGGTGTTCACGGCTTCGTGCCCTGTATCCACCGTCAGTACCAGACGGAAGTTTCACTCCCCGAATACCCCTGTGCTCCATCCGTCCACCCCTCCCTCCTCCCCACCTAAACCACTGATCGTCTCATTGTCTTCATAGTTTTCCCTTTCCAGATTGTAACATGCTTGGAATCACAGGTGGCAGCCTTTTCAGACTGGCCTCTTTCACTTAGCAAGATGCACTTCAGCTTTCTCCATATCTTTCCATGGCTTGGTAGCTCATTCCTTTCATTGTTGAATAATAGTTATTGTGTGGATATACTGCAGGATTTTTTTTATCCATTTGCCAATTGAAGAACATTTCAGTTGCTTCCTGTTTTTAACAATTATGGATAAAAATTCTATACACACAGTTGTGCAGGTGTTTCTGAGGACATATGTTTTCAACTCATTCAGGTAAATACCCAGGAGCATGATTTCTATATCATAGGGTCAGACTATGTTCAGGTTTGCAAGAGGCTGTACCATTTTGCATTCCCAGTAGCAAAGAATGACAGTTTCCGCTGGTCTACATTTTTCCCAGCATTTGAGGTTCGGGGAGTTTTGTTTTTAAAATTATTTTGGCCTTTATTCTCCAACTATAAGCCGTCTGGGCAGATTTTACCTTACGAGTGACGGTTGTGAACACATACAGACATTTATTAAAGAAGTAATAATAATATGTTCCTCCGGTCATCTCACAGCGACACTCCAGGGGGTGCCATGGCGACGTTTACTAAAACTTCCTGCTTCCCGGATCTGATCCAAGCTTCCGGCCTCCATCCTAACTTTTGAAACGCCCACCAGAGTTCCCGGACTCACCCAACCCCAGCACTGTTCATTAGAGTAATCATTTGTGTCTCTTCACACCCAGGGACCTCTTGACCATGTGCTCCTTATGGGATTATTTAAGATTATGGCCGTTTAGGTTTATAGGTAAATGTTCAGTCCCTCCCTCTTCCCGGAAACCTTAAAGCCTGATTGACCTCACAAGAGTCCACTAAGCCAAGGACCCCCCAGAGGTTTCTCCCTACAGGAACCTTTCCTTTGTTTGCAAGAGATATCCTTTATCCATGGTGTTGTCCTAGGGCAATTTGCAACCACTTCTAAGGGACTCATTATCATTTTAACGTAGGTTTCTGTGTTCTTCAAATTTCACTTAATGAGAGTAACTTACCTGACAGGTGGAACTGAGGCCTTGATTTTAGATATGAAATACAAAGAGGCTCTAGCAAAAAGTGGACAGTGAGTGCTTACAATTTAATTTATAAATTTGTGACCATTCTGGATTCTTTTGTGTTTTTTTCCCCTGATTTTTTGTCCTTCCTGCATAATCCCACATCTTCTGGGGATCATCTGGAACAATAATAGATTGTAATTGAAGAGAGCAAAATTTAAGAACGAGACAAAGAAGAAAAAATATTTCTGAGTTGTGAGATGCCATTCAGAAGGGGAAATATTAGGAAATCATGAATAATTTTATGTAATCTTATCTCAGATGTAAAGATCAAAAGTCTTACCAGTTAAATTTTACTTGAGCACTTTCAAATGTTTCCAAAACTGAGATAAGCAAAACGAGCTTATGCTTGTTTGTATATATTGTGTCCCCCAGAAAAATCCATATTCTTTAATGCAATCTTGTGGGGGCAGATTTCTTAATCTCTCTGATTAGGGTGTGACCTTTTGATTGAGTGCTTCCATGGAGATGTGACCCAAGCAGGTGTGGGCTAGACCTTTAATTAAATTATCCCATGGAGATATGGACCCCTCCCATTCAGGCTGTGTCTTAATTAAATCACTGGAGAAGGCTGTTGAAAGCTGATGCTTGGAGATGCGGACAGAAGGATGTTTGGAGATGCTAAGCTAGGAGATGAAGCCCAGAGTTTGTTCTGGAGAAACTAAGAGAGGAACCCCAGAAAGTTAGATGCACAGGAGCTGAAGAGGCTAAGAGAGACAAGCCCAGAGACATTTTGGGGAAAGCCATTTTGAAATGCAACCGGGAACAGCAGACACCAGCCACATGCCTTCCCAGCTGACAGAGGTGTTCTGGATGCCGTAGGTCATTCTTCAGTGAAGGTATCTTCTTGTTGATGCCATAGTTTGGACAATTCTATGACTTTAGGACTGTAACTTTGTAACCAAATAAACCCCCTTTATAAAAGCCAACCCATTTCTGGTATTTTGCATTATGTCAGCTTTAGCAAACCAGAACAGAGAGTAAATGTGATCTGTGTAAGATGTCAATAAAGAGAAACTGTTGTTGCATTTGAACTTGTAGTGTGTCTTTCCAAACTTCTGTAAGTCCAAAATCTGGGGATTTCCCTATCTTTATGGAAAGAGCACATTTTAATTATGACTTAGAGACTGTGTCACTCTTAGGTTGGTTCCCACTGTTTGACAAACCAAACTCTTAAGTCTTTCTTCACTAACTTTTAAAAATTTAGTATATAAATATTCTTAAACTTCTAAACTGCAGAAACACTCTTGAAAAATCCAAGAATGGGTTCAGTACATCCTTGATGTGAGGAAATGACTTGTGATAAGAGCGTCCACAACCAGCTCAGGGCAGTGACCAGGTGGCAGGAGAGGGCGGTGAGCACAGCACTGAGGATGTCAGATGGGAAAAGCAAAGGAGGGAGGGACAGTGAGCAGCCAGTGTCACCAGGAGAGCTCCTGGGACCAACTGTTCAGTTTCTTCGGATGTGAATTCTGTGGTTGACCTTTCCAAGCACAGGTCCACGTACAGGTTAGCTAAACTGCACCACGATGGTGAAAAGGTATCTTCTCAATTCTGGATATTATACAGGCATTTACCCAAGACTGTGTTCAAAAGGATGTATATATTTTACTGTGAATAAAAGGTATTATTTTTCTATCCTTTGTAAAATCACATAATCCTCTGAGTCAAATTGTAATGTTTATGTAATTCATAACTTCCATAACAGGTTGACTTGATCTTAAAAAAGAAAAATATTTGGTAATTGTTCAGGGAGTTTTGGATATAGGTATAGATAGAGAAACACAGACATGAAACCCAAAGATTTTGACTGTGTGAATATTTAAAATTTTAAAATGCAATTCAAATTCAGACTAATCTAATTTTTGGATTTGTGAATCAGACAATATTCCGTATTTCTCTATTATTTTTGCAATGTGTGTACCACTTAGGGAAGACCATAGCTTGGAGCACAAATTAATTATCAGTAAATTTTTTCAAAAGCAGTTTTATTGTGATAGATTCACATACCATACAATCCATCTAAAGTGTACAATGTCTTCTAGTAAATTCAGAGTTGTGTATTCATCACCATAATCAATTCTAGAACGTTTTCACCCTGAAGAGGGTTCACTATTTTATACAGTCCCATGTTCCATCCTAATAAATGATTTTCATTATCTTGGGTTTACTGGTGTATCTTGAGTTGTGTTGAAGAATGGGATTCTCGGATTCGTTATGGAGCAGCTTCTCAGGGTGTCTTTATTACCATTTCTTGGACTTGAAGGAGAAAAGAAAGGGCGCAGTGGCTCAGCAGTTGAAATTCTGGTAAATGTAAAGATGTGGGATCCATCGCTAATATTGAGAAAGGAAATTCTTCCAATATCCATGTTCAGGAAAATCCCCACTTGGTGTAAACGAGGAGTGACCCAGACGGCAGTCGGAGGTGTGGTGCAGGCCCAAAGGTAGCTTCCGTTTCTCAAACTCAGTGTCCAGAATCCAGCATTGGGAGAGAGTCGGATCTCTGCTAGTAGAAGAACAGATTCTTTGCAAATGCTCAGATCCCAGTCTTCGTTGGTTCCCACATCCACCTCCCAGTAATGGCGGCCAGAGGTGAATCGAAGGGAGCCCAGGACGCAAATTGAGTAGCTGAATCTCTCAGCAGTCTTTCAGCTTCTGTTTGATAGTCCCACACCGAACACTCCTCAGGTCATCAGAAATGATGAGGAATTCATTGGCTGTGTCAACGTCCAAGGTCATATCCAGTGTGGAGAGAGAAATAAGTAGCTCAGCAGATGGACAGAGTATAGCTCACTCGTCATCGACTGCAAAGGCCCGTGGATCTCATTCACTTTAGCTCCTTTAATTCTGCTCTTTCCTGGGGAAACAGCCCTGGTTTCCTGACTAGGGAAAATAATCCTATTATGTTCATTGCAATATGGGCCTCTTATTCATACTGGGAATTCTGTTTATAGTGAGTAATGTGGTTATCTGATTAAAGATTTTTCTGCTCTTTAAAGTGTATGATCCAGTAATGCACAGACTTGGACTGGAACCTGTTCTAAAGTTTGATATATGTTAGCATGTATCCTATCAAATATAAAAATCGTATAGATATTTTGAATGAAAAAAAATACTTATATTTAAAACAACAATTAGGAAAGAGAAAACTTTTTTTTTTTTTTTTTTCACAATACTCTTCCCCATTTCTTGTTTCTGGCTCGGCAGCTGCATCCTAGGCTTTTGTTTTCCTAATGTTGGAACGAAATGAAGAGAGAATGCTACGAGTCCTGAGACTAGCTGGGTTACCATTTTGGAAATCAAGGTAAAGGAAGGGATTGCTTGGGCTGAGTAAGGATGTCTTTGTATCTTGGCAGAAACTTGTCCCCAGAACATGTCTGGAATCGTGCCCAGCCAGCGAGGACACTTGGAGAGGAACGGCCTTGTGGACGGCCAGTGTCTCCAATGAGCTCTAAATATCAGGGTCACAGCACAGAGCTGTGGGTCCTAATGTGATCGGGTGAATTGAGCCAATGGGATCTCAGAAGTGAACATCCTGGACAAACAAGTCATTACTTCACTTGGGTCCCTTCTGAGTTGACCCAGTGGAAGATGTCGAGATATGTGACACCAGGAGAGGGGTTACTAAGGAAAGGAAAAGCCTGGGACAGGTTTTCGTGTCTCAAATCATTTGCACATTGCAGAAAATCCACTCACTAGGGAAATAAAGTAACTCGGTTTCCACAATTGAATTCGAAGACTGGGATACCCATCACAGCAGACTCCTCATATTCATAGCCAACACTGTCACCACTGATTGTAAGACACATTGTAACAATGCAGAGAATAGACAGAGAACAAGGAAGGACTTGGCAACTTAGATGAGCTGGTTGCAGTCCAATTTGGCTTTGCGCCTGTGGAGCCATTATATATGTAGCTGAGATCAGATAATGCACTTTGCACATGAATGTTTTTTCCAAATTGGATCACAGGAGTACTCAGAGTTAAGCTCTGAGATGGAATCAGGTCTTATTTCCATCGCACAGTGTCAGTGGGGGAGGCCCACCCTGCAGGGCGCGGATCCAGTCTCACCCGGACCTAAGTCTACGGGAACAGTCAGCAGTTCCAGTATCACCAGCCTTTGCCTGGGGCCTGAGCACAGGGGCAACTCCATCCCCATAGTGGGAACCTTCACTCCCTGTAGATTGGAGGCACCTGGGATTTTAAACACTGCAGATTCCTGGACCTACCACACCCCTGAGGGGTCAGATTCAGGTGGTGCAGGGTCTTGCTACTCAAAGTGTGGTCCAGGGTCCAGAAGCATCAGTGACTCCTGGGCTTATGACCCAAATCTGGATCCCCAGGCCACCCCAGCCCTGTAGAGTGGGAATCTGCATTTTAACAAGGTCCTCAGGTAATTTAGTCCATATTCAAGTTTGAGAAGCCTTCGTTAGGCCAGTGCTGCCCAGTAGAAATAGAATGCAAGCCACAAGTACAATTGTAAATGTCTTGTGAACACATTACAAAAATAGGAAACAGGTAAAACGTAATTTTAGTAACTACCATTTAACCTCAATATATTGAAATATTAACCCTTCATGTGTGGCATTAGCCACATTCAGGTGCTCCAGAGCCACCGGTGGCTGTGATATTAGACACAGAAGTCTGTGGCATGACCTAAATGATAACACCCTGCTGAAACCCGGGTGATTCTACACTATATTCAGAAATGAGAAACAGCTGAGCTTGGAGCAGAGACATTTTAGGTGCCAGAATGCAACTGATATTTTAGAGAGATCTTTTGGAACAGTTGCTTTTCAAGGGCTCTTTATAGGTTGGAGTGAGGTGATACAGAGGCCTTACCCTGGAACTTCAGCATCCTCGGGTACATCTGTAGAGCGGCTCTCAGGTGGGGCTCCAGGTCCCTGACCCTGGAAACCAGCCCCCCCAGCTGCCGATTGGGCCTGACGTCGTTCTTCTGAGATACCACAGGGCAGGAGGGGCACAGCAAGCCCTCTCCGCGGGGCTCGTTCTGCAGTGATGTGGTGCAGTGCAGGCAGCAGCCATACCCACACTTCAGATACACTGGTTTTTCAAGATGCTCCAGGCAGATGGGACATCTACTCATTTCTTTAAAGTGCTCAGCCATGACCACTGTAAGGGGAAAATGAGCATGAAAATGGAGTTTCCATGAATGGACTGACTTGGGACTCTGTCATATTTACATAAATGGAATTGTCATCTACCCTCTGTGTGCAGCCACTAGCCCTAGGTAATGAAGATACAATATAAATACAAATATAAGAGTCATGGCCCTGACACTCTGACATTTGGAATCTAGTTGGAATGAAGGACCTTGCAATGAAAGAAATTTGAAAGAGACTAGACCTGGGCTGCCCAGTGTGGTAGCCACCAGCCACATATGGATATTGATCACCCCAGATGGAGCTTATCTGGATTGAGTTGTGCTTGAGTGTAAAATACACAGTGGGTTTCAATGACCTCATGGAGAAGAAAGCACATGAGCTGCTTCATTAGGAAAGTTTTAAAACTTGATGTGATTAAATATTTTTAATATTAAAATTATTTTGGTTTGTTTCTTTTTATCTTAATGTGGCTACTAGATAATTTATAATTACATGTGTGGGTCACATTGTGTTTCTGTTGGTTATCACTGCTCTAGACTCAGGGACCCTCCAAATTTCCCAGCTAGTCCAACCTGTCTGAGGTCAAATCCATAGCAGCAGCTCAGCAGTTGAATAAGTCAATGGGAAATTTTCAACTCACCATCTTGTAGAGTTGACCAAGCTAGGATTTGATTATAGAAATGAAGAAACAAACCATTGCTTCAGTCTGGATATTGAAAATCTAGGTTCCATGTACTGCATCTACACCACGGGTCCAGTGTTCCTAACTAGAAACATTGTGCCTAGAAGTGAGATGGCCTCAGACGACACTTGATGAATTAGTAAGTTTCTCAATTCCCTGGACCTTGTTCTATCAAATCTGCCGTTTGTAGAAACACAAGATGTAGAAAAGAATTTACATATTAAGGGACTCACCTGTACTCCACTAGTGTCCTCTCTGACCTCCAGGTGCTTCCAAAGGTAGCTGAGGTCTGGAGTGAGATTGATTGGGAAGGGGTTTTTATAGCGAGGGCACTTCCTCCTTATTCACACCAGGCCACGCCTCTTTAACCCAATCAGGTCCTGAGCTTTAATATGGCAGAAATACGAGTTTTACAGATGGAATGGGTTACTACAAACATTTTAGTCAATGCAGAAATCCAAATCAAATATGAATTTCATTTTCTGATACTTCTGACTTGAATGTTTATAAATGTCAACAGCATTGTTTGTGGTTAATGTTTATAAATATTTTTTTACTCTTGGGTTTTAGACTAAATTAGATCTGTACCTTTACTTTCATTTCTATTACATCATATAGAATCATAAATATTTTTAGCTTAATCTGTGACAATATGAAGGTAGGTAGAACTTCCATTTTATTTGACTGGGATTTCTTCCTAAGATCTAAAACTTCCATGATTATCAATATTCACATTGTACTTATACATGATGTATCAATGTCTCTTTTTTAAGCAGTTTTGTTGAGATATGTTCATGCTCCATACAATCCATCCAAAGTATACAATCAGTGCCTCTCAGCACCATCACAGAGTTGTGCTTTCACCTCCACAATCAACCAGAGAACATTTTCCTTACTCTAAAAAGAAAAAACCCACACCCCATATACCATCCTGTATTAGTTACGGTTCTCTAGGGAAATAGAACCAACAAGAGATATCTGTAAATGTGAGATTTTATAAAAGTGTCTTGCACAACTGTGGGAATGAATTAGTCCAAATTCTACAGGGCAGGGAATGAGCTGGCAACTCCGATGAAGGTGTTCACTGAACTTCCAAAATACCCAAAATAGAAGAAATGAAGTTTCCCTCTCTTCTCCCTTAAAAGTCTTCAACTAATTAGATTAAATCCAGGTGATTAAATTCTCAAATTATGGAATACACGCCCTTCATTGATGCAATCAGTCAAGGATGCAATCCACTGACTGATGATTTAATAAACCAGCCTTCTGCTTTATTAACCAGCCAGAAATGTCCTTGCAGTAACGGTTAGGCCAGTGCTTGCTTGACCAGACTCCTGGGCACCATCACCTGCCAAGTTGACACATAAATCTAAGCATTACACCCCCCCGCCATTGTTGACACTTAGCATTGATGTGGTACCCTTGTCACAACTGATGAAAGAATATTAAACATTACTGTCCAAAGTTTACATTGGGTGTATTTTTCCAATTTACCATCCTTTTATGAACACTTTGTAATAGTGACATACAATTTTTCTAGTTCATGAAAGAACATTGTTGTATTTGTACTATTAACCACAGTTATCATCCACAACAGGGTTCACTGTGTTGTACAGTCCCATGTTCATCCTCTGGCTTTCCTTCTAGTGACGTACATGACCCTAAACTTCCCCTTTTCAATGACATTCTATGCAATTCAGCACTGTTAATCATATTAACAATAATAATGTGCTGCCATCACCTCTACCCATTTCCAAACACTTGCAACCAACCTAATTAGAAATTCTGTACATATTAAGCATCAGCTTCACATTCTCTACCCTCATTCTATCTCCTGGTAACCTCTATTCTAGACTTTAACTCCAGGAGTTTACTTATATAATTAGTTTATATTAGTGCTATCATACAATATTTGTCCTTTTGTGTCTGGCTTATTCTACTCAACATAAAGTCCTCAATGTCTATCCATGTTGTTGTGTGCACCAGTACTTTATTCCTTCTTACTGCCGAATAGTATTCTATCAAATGCATATACATTTTCTTTATCCATTCATCAGTTGATAGACACTTGGATTACTTCCATCTTTTGGCAGTTGTTAATAATGCCGTTATGAACAGTGGTGTGCAAATATCTGTTTGCGTCCCTGCTTTCAGCTCTTCTGAGTCCATAACTAGCAGCAGGATGGCCAGATCATACGGCAGTTCTAGACTCAGCTTCCCGAGGAACCACCAAACTCTCTGCCACAGCAGCTGTGCATTCTGCCCTCCCACCAGCAGTGAACGAGTGTCCCTATTTCTCCACATCCTCTCCAACACTTGCAGTTTTCTGTGTTTCTAATAGTGCCATTCTAGTAGGTGTGAAATTATCTCTCACTGTAGTTTTAATATTCATTTCCCTAATAGCTATGATATTGAACATGTTTTCCTGTCCTTTTCAGGCATTTAAATATCCTCTTTGGAAACATGTCTATTCAGGTTTTTTGCAAATTTGCTTTTCTTTAATGTGGTTGCTTTTCCTATTAGGGTTGTTGAGTTTACAGACATAGAATTCTTCATAATATTCTTGTAGAATCCTTCACTCTCTGTAGATCTGGTGTGAAGATCCCTCATTCATTCCTGATATTAGTGACTTGTGTCTTCTCTATATTTTTTGTTCAGTCTGACGAGAGGTTCATCAATTTTATTGATCTTTTGGAAGGATAAGTGACGGTAGTGGTGGCCAGGTCTTGTTTCCACATTGATGTAAATGGCAGTCTAGGAAGAACAAAGGAGCACATCAAATATTACTGTGGGAAAACCTCAAACAGAGACCAAATAGTTCATTTCTAAGCATCTAAAATTTAGTCAGTTGGGAAGGCATGTGGCTAGCGTCTGCTGGTCCTTTGCTCCCAGGTAATCAAAATGGCTTTCTCCAAAATGTCCTTAGGCTTCTGTCTCTCTTAGCCTCTCTCTCTCAGGTCCTGTGCATCCTTGCTTGTTCTCCCAGGGAATTTCTCTCTAAACATCTGGGGGTCCTCTGTTTGCTTCTCTGGAGCAAACTCTAGGCTTCATCTCTTGGCTTAGGTCTCCATATGTCTTTCTGTCTGCATCTCCAAGCATCTGGGTGTGAGTTGTCCCCTGAGCTCCCTTAGGGACTCCAGTAAACTAATCAAGACTCACTTTGAATGGGCAGGGTCACACCTCCTGGAAATAATCTAATCCTAAGGTGTCATCCACAGTTGGGTGGGTCCCACTTCCATGGAAACAACCTAATCAAAAGCTCCCACCCACAATAAATCTGTCCCCACAACATTGCATTATAGAACACAGTCTTTCCTGGGGTCCATAACAGTTTCAAACCGGCACATCCACTTACACTGGGTTTTCTTTGTTCTTATTTATCTAGCTTAATAAACTGAACTTGAAGTCATTTATTTTATACTGTTATTCTCTATAATCTAAGTGTTTTAATCTGTAAAACTTTCTCTAAGCACTGCTTTAGCTGCCTCCTAAATATTTGTAAATTTTCTATATTGATTAACATTCAGTTTGTATGTTTTCTAATTTCTCTTTTGAGATCATATTTGACCCATGGATTATACTGAAGTGTGTAGTTTAACTGTCAAATCTTGGAGGTTTTCCTTTGTATTTTATATTTATTTCATTCTAATTTACTTTTTCTGTGATTAATAAACATATCTTGTATTATATATTTTAATCTCTTTCATCTTATGAGATTTTTTATGGGCAAAGTATGTTCTCTGTTTTGGTGACTTTTATGCCCCTTAGAGAAGAATTTGTGTTTTGTAGTTGTTGGAAAGGTAATTTCTCTAAATATAAATTACATGACAGCAGTTGATGACTTTGTTAAGATCAGCTGTGTCTTTACTTGCTGTATCTACTTATTATGTTAATTGCTGAGAGTGGATGAATATCTTTTAAGTTTTTTATTATGCTGTCTATTTAATCCTTTAATTCTGACTGGGTTTGTTACATGGATTCTGAAATTTTCTTGTTTGTCACATGAATATTGAAGAAGTTTTTGTCTCTCTGATGATGTGACCCTTTTTTGTAATGAAATGGTCTCCTTCATTTGGAAAAAATCTTGGTTTTGAAAACCTTTTTAAAAATCTGATCTTAATTATTGCCACTCCAGTATCTTTTGTTGAGTATGCAACATAAATATTTTTCAACATATATCCTTGCAAACTTTGCATGTTTATATTTAAATTGTGTCCTGTGTAAACAAAATATAGTTGTTTCATGTTACTCTGTTTTTCTCTTCCTGCCTTATTTGGGGTTATTTATATATTTTTAAAACTCCTTTTTAATTCATCTCTTGGATTTTTCAGGTCTATCTTTTTTTTTTTTTAAGTGAGTTCTTTAGGAACTTAAAAATTTGTTGTTTACATTTCATAGTCTACTTAGGATTAATTCTGCACCATTTCATGTAAAAGATAAAAACCTCAGAACCATATAAGTCCATTATGCTTATGCTTTGATATATTTGTTAAATTCATTTCTTCTTTCTTAAATTTATGAGACATTATCATTTCTGCATTATACTATCTTATGTAATTTAAATAATTCAGTAAAAATAAATTTTCTCTTATCCCAGGTATTTATTTCATTTCTGGTAATCTTTAGTCACTATTGAGTTTCCACCTGGTATCTTTTGTCTTCAACTTGAGAAACTTCATGTTGGGTTTTTTGTACTAAAGGGTTTGAGGCAACCAATTCTCTGAGTTTCATTTTATCTTAAAGAGCCTCTTTCTTGCCCACATTTGAGGTATATTTTCACTGGATAAATCACACTTAGATTTTACCTAAAATTGCCCTCTTATTGGCCTCTTCCTCTTCCTTCCCTGCTCCCGGGAGCCTCACTCTGATACCTGCGACTGTCACTGGTGTCCTGGGATCTCCCTGTCTCTACTCAGAGGGACCTTTGTGTCATTTGGTATTTCACAATCCCCAGCACGTCCATGGGAGTCTCCCTAACTCAGCTCACACAGTTGATGAGCTTGACTCTTGAACATCTTCAGTAATTCTTGCACATTCATATGAGAATGTTCCTAATGTTCTAAATTGCAAAGGAGCTCTCGACAATTCTAACTGTTTCAATACGTCCTTGACGTGAGCATCAGGAACTGGCCCACAGCATCTGGAGTTCACAGTTATCAGGTCTGTGCCAGATAGAGGAGGGTTCCGGCCAGTGCTGCCAGCAGAGGCTGACGCAAACCCCACGTGTCATTTTAAATGTTCTAGTAATTAATCTTATCCTCTTCTATTTAGCCCAATGTGGCAAAAATATTATCATTTCCACATGGCAATAGCCACCTTTAAGAGCTCAGTATCCACTGTTGGCTACCATATTAGACCTCAAAATCTAAGACATGAAGAACTAAATATTATATCTCATTAAAATTCTCCATGTCTCTCTAATCTATTTTCAGGGTTAGCAACCATTTGTTGTTCAGAGACGTAATAATTTTAGGTGCCAGAATTCATCTAGTTCCCATATTTGATGGGGACCCTTTCGCAGATGATTTTACCAAGGTCAAAATAAGTCACATGAGATATTAGACCATGTGAAAGCAGACATAAAATGATTCTATTTAAAGTTATTAAAATAGGTAAGGTGAGATTGATTTGAAACAATCAAAATAAGGTAACTCATAGAGTCAGGATCTAGAATCAAGATTCCCAGGGGACAAAGTGGGGGCAGGCAATGGAAAGTTAAGGCTTAAAATGTACAGGGTTCCCATTTGGAATGATGGACATTTTGGTAATAGATGGTGGTGATGGTAACACAACATTGTGAATGCAGTTAACGCACTGAAATATATATAATCTGAATATCATTGAATGGGGAACTGTTATGTTGTGTATATGGTAATATTACTGGACCAAAAGTGGTGGATTCTTTGCTTGATGTGCTGAAATGACCAATTCCTGAGACACGTGGGTTTCAAAGAGAGAAAGAGTTCTATTGCTTGGTGGGTAACAGGAGAGCAGACGGTCTACCAGCCCAAAATCTGTGTCCTTGAACTGCAGTAATTCTGATAGTTTTATGGTATCAACAGATGGGCAGGTTTTAGGATAATGAGCACAATGGCCCCAGATGATGTAATTAGAGGTGATCTAATTATTGAGCATGCACAGATTGATTACAAGCTTAGTAACAGAAGGTATGTAAGAAAATGTTGGCCTTAATATGATGATGGGTGTGATTTCTAGAACTATAATGAGGTATAGGTGACTTGTAGATTAAAGTCTAAGCTGCTGAACATGTCAGGTGGGCCCATTCTGGTTAGATCCAGCTTTGGTTTTCAAAATAACTTTGGATTTGTTGTGGGTTAGTTCTGGGCTGACCCAAGGCCCTTTATTAATAAACATTAGGGGCTGTCTTTAGTGATCATAAGACTAAAGTCTGAAAATTGGATAAATGGATTTAGTTGAGGGTTAGTCACAAGGTTTTTACAAACACGTGGGCACAAGATAAAGGTTACACAATCATTATCAGAGATCAAGGCAGCTGGATTACATTTCAGGTTTCAGGTATGTCCCTGTGTCTACTCTAATAAATCAGAAATTGAAAAGCAAAATCTGTATAATAATTTAGTAATCATAATCAGCCCTTAAATCCTAACTTCTTTGATACAGTAACAGAATAAAATTTTTTTAAAAAGCCATGGAACTACAGTACACAAACAGTGAACCGTAAGTTAAACCACAGACTTTAATTAACAGTACAATTATAAAAATGTGCTATCATCATTTGTAACAAATGATACACCTCAATGCAAGTTGAGGGTGGGGTGGTGTATAGGAATCCTGTATTTTATGCATGATTGTTTTGTAAACCTACAATTTCTCAAATAAGGAAAAAATAGTAATGTGAGAAACATATATGTAAATATATGAACATATATATGTATATAGATATTTCAAGGACTTTAATGTGGATAGCATGTAGAAGAAATAAAGCTCCAATTCAAGAAGAAAATATTAATTTCATAAATTCCACTTGATGACAGAAGTTCATACATTTGATGCTGACTTACGAAATTCTGTAACATTCCCAGGTGTTCTTTACTATCCAAAGTAATGCATTTCATTTTATGTATCAGAATTTTCTCCAAACCTTGGTACATTCTGTCATGAGCTTAATAATCTATGTCAATTCAATAGGAGAACATACATTTACAAGCCTATCATCAAAAATAAGATTTGCTGTTTTACATTTTAGGTCTTATAAATTTTATGCCTCTATTCCCAAAACTTGGAAAGGTTTAATTCCATTTTGTGGGGGCACTGTGGGGCAGAGACTGTCATTTCCCTGAGCATCGGGGTCTTTATTTGGAATCTTTCCCCAAACACATGGTGACCTCATCCAGGAGCATCCCTGGCTAAGGAACCTCCCTTCCTGAAAGTAGCAGAGTTTCTGAGACATGATTGCCCGCAGTAAGCGTTAACTCTCTTAACAGAGAGGAGACTTTGGGGTCGGTGTAGAAGGGGCCATCTCCAGATTCCCTGCCTGAATGGTGACTCTTCATCAGAGAACAGAACCAGTGCTTGTTTGTCTGGGGGATCAGCACCAGGGGCTCACACGTTCAAAACCAGAGGTTGTGTCTGTGGCAATAGGCGTGAAAAGGTGAAGACAGAGTCCAGCAAGTAAGAGGAGATGAGGATGTAAGAGCACAAGGAAAGAGTGTGGCTGACGGCTCAGGTGTGGATCTGCAGGGAAAGCAGGGAGAGCAGAGCTGCTTACCGAATGGAGCCGCTGGCCCAGACCAAGAGGCCCAGAAACACTACAGTGGAGCAGTCCAGGAGATGCTCTGAGAGCCAAAACCATTCATCAGGAATGAGTTACCATTACTCTCAGGCTCTGGACATTGCAAATTGACAAGAGAGTAGACATTACTCAAAAGATTGAGCACCCGCTTTGTATATCTCACTGCCAAGAGAGTGAAAAGATAACACACCAAAAAGGAGAAGATATTTGCACTTCCTATTTCTGATAAGGAATATAATCATGTATATACCTATCACTGAGCTCCTATTATGTGTGCATTGCAGACTAAATATCTATATGATAAGGGTTCGGAAGGGACAAAAAATCAGTGAAGATGCTGTTGATGGCCAGTGACTGGTCTCTGCATTCCTTCTGGTCCACTCTCCCAAGTGGTTGGATTTAGGACTCACCATCATTCCCTCATGGCGGCAAGAGAGCTGCAGCCCCCCCCAGGCCTCTAAAGGCAGGAAGGGCATGGGTGGGGAAGGAGTGTTTCTCCACCAGCTCCTTCCTGACAGGAAACTACCCCACACGGCACCCCCAGAACTACCTGTATCTGATTGGCTGGAACAGTATAACAGCCTGCAGGCACAGAGGGCTTGGAGGGGCTTCTGTGGCATTTCTAGCCTTTACCCTAAAGGTGGGCTCTGGGGTGATCAGCAGGTGACTGAGGTTGAGTTTTCTGTTGTGTTCACCAGGGCGCAGCCGGGGACAAAATGTGTTCCCCACCCTCATGACATGGTGAAAGAATGATTCACTCTTACCCAGGAGAAGGGTTTATGATAAATCCTTAGCCCAGGGAGCCCTAATCCAAGAAAGAGACAGTTTGCTCCCAGCAGGTTGAATCTCTGACGTTGGCTTTTAGTTCTGACAGTTCTTTTTCCAGGGAAAACTCTAGCTTGAGATCAACTTCGTTGCCTTCTTCCATGGATATAGATAATGAGTTTTCTGCCATGTACATGAGCAGATCACTGCTTCAAAATTGTTATTCTTTAGAAAAGATCCAGTTGTGGAAAACCCTACTTTGACAGTGCCAGTTTCTCTGCCTCCAGTCACTTATGAGTGTTAGTCCACCCAATCCCCAAACAATTTGCAGAGTTAATCATCTGACTTCCAGTCCACTCCTCAAATCTGTGTCCTGGGACTTCCCTGTCTCTATGGATGGGGCACCTTTAAATTATTAAATAATGCTTTTACATATTGCCAGCACGTGTTTGCAACTGTGAGGCTGGATCTCTCTCATGTGAACTCACAATTGACAAGACTCTTGAAAATTTTCTTCAGTAATCCTTCTAAATTTTCGTTAGGAATATTCTTCAAGTTTCAAACTTCAAGGAAGCCCTTAGAAATTCTAAGAGATGGTGAAATGTAGCCATGGGGGAAGAAACAAATTGGGATAAGAACATCCATACCTGGCACACAGGGTTCAGTCTTCACAGTGACCTGGTCTATTTCAGGAGAAGGAGGTGAGGGCAGTGCTGAGGACATGGGAGCGGAGAAGGAGGAGGGAAAGGCTGAGCATGTGGGATGTTTCCAGAGCACACAGGAGACCACAGAGCTCAACTTCTAAAGCACGTGCGGCCCCTGCTGACCTAGCAGAGCACAAGTCCAAGCAAGTGTTAGATAAGCTTGTCACTTCTGGATATCATTCAAGCATTTATCCAGCTCTCTCTGCTTACTGTGAATAAAGAGTAGTAGTGTTTCCCAACATTTAGAAAATTACATAATCCATTTGGTCACATCCAAGTGTTAATTCATAACTTACATAACTAGTGAAGTCGTTCTTACAGAAAAAGGAAAACATGTCAAATTTATCTGAGAGTTCAGGACATAATAAAGGAACAGAAATATAAATATGAAATCCAATGAGTTTGACCATGACAACATTTAATATTTATAATGCAAATTATATTCTTATTAAATTTTGGTGTTTGTGATTCATAAAATGTTCCACATTTTTCTAGTACTCTGTGTGGGACAGGTATAGCTATAAGTGTTGGGTTTTTCAATTGAGAAGAGAAGAGATGAAAACTCAATCAAAAGGAGTCTTTTGTCCAGCCACGCGCAGGTGCCGGCCCCGAGCCCCGGAACAGTGGGGCTCACGCAGGACAGTTGGCGGGAAGTTCTCTGTCCCGGGACAGGGAGGCTGGTGGGTCCTTGTAGGGCAGTTTCTCGTCGGCTACTTTGGAGAAAGGGGATAGCTGGCAAGTTTCCATTGGCCGGTTTGAAAGCGGGGCTGGGGCACAGGAAAATTTTAAATTTCAACATTCAGGATTCCTAAGGGTGGGGGTGTCGGCTTATTGCAGGTCTGCAGGGCTCCTAGGATGAGGAGGGGCCCTGGCTCTGTCACAGAATTCCTAAGGACGGGGATGGGGTGAGGGCCAGGGCCTAAACCTAACAAAAAGCACAAAGTGAATTTCAATAAAAGTGTTTGTTGTCTTGGCTTTATTTGTCTATTCTGGCTTGTGCTGGAGGAATGGGATACTTGGAATCACTGGCAAACAGATACTCAAGATGTCTGGATCATCATTTCTCGGGTTTGCAGGAGAAAAGAATGGCCGCAGTGGCTCAGAAGCAGAAATTTTCGTAAATGTATAGATATGGGATCCATCGCTAATGTCACAAAAAGTAACGTTTCCAATATCCATGTCCAGGAAAATTCCCACTCGGTGTAACCGGGGGTTCACCCAAAGAGCAGTCTTTGGATTAGTGCTGGCAGAGAAGTGTTTCCCTTTTCTCAAATTCAGTGTCCAGAATCCGAGTTCTGAAGACAACATGGCCTTCCCTTCTCGTGGAACAGATTCCCTGCAGACGCCCAGATCCCACTCTTCGCTCGTTCCCACGTCCACCTCCCAGTAATGGCGGCCAGAGGTGAACCGAGAGGAGCCCAGGACGCAGATGCCGTAGCTGAATCTCTCAGCGCGCTCTTCCCGATTCTGGATGCTGTGTCCACATCGGACCTGCCTCCCGTCTTCGGAAATGAGGAGGCGGTTGTGGGCTGTGTCAACATCGAAGGTCATATCCACTGTGGAGGAAAAATACGGAACTCAGCAAAACAATGAATCACACCCACAGTTCACTTTTAGTGCAAGGGTCCAATTTAATCACTCATCTTATTTTCTTAATTTTGCTTTTCCCCTAAATAAAAATTTCCCGTGAAAAGAAAAACATCTGAGAGAGTTTTCACCAACTGAAGCATCAGTTTGTATGGAGTAAAAAGAAAAACTCTTGGAAATAAATAAACCCTTTATTTTCACAGCTGAAATTAGGCACACTGACATTTTAGTTCCTTAAGAATCTCTCAGTGATTCTAATCAATACTCGGATGTGCTCAGGGACCATGGACATTTTAGGTGCCTGAATTCTGCTGATATTTAATGGAGATGGTTTGCCTGGTTGCTTATTCCAGGGCCCTTGATGGGAAGGGAGCAGGCTGTGCAGAGGCCTTACCTTGGAACTTCAGCATCCTCGGGGTCATCTGCAGAGCAGCTCTCAGGTGAGGTTCTTGGTCCTTGATTTTGGAAACCAGCTTCCCCAGCTGACAATTTGTCCTAACCTCATCCTTCTGAGAGACCAAAGAGCAAAAAGGACACAAAAAACTCTCCCCGTGGGCGTCCACCTGCAGGGAAGTGATGCAGTGGTGGCAGCAGATATATCTACACTTTAAGTACATGGGTTTCTCAAAATAGGCCTCACACACAGGACATCTGCTGGCTTCTCGAAAGTGCTCTGCCATGTCTCCTGCAGGAGAAAGAATGAGGATATTAATTGTGTCATATAATGTCATGATTTATAGAATGGAGATTCCATGAGATGAATGAACTAGGGCTCTTTCACATCTACGTGCATAAAGCTATTGTCCCTGGTACTAGGCAGTAAGCTTGCAAATATGAAGACTCATGTCCCTGAAATGCCAGGTGGAACGAGGAACACAATTCACCATTCAAGCTTGAGTTGAAGTGGTGAAAGGGTCTAGAGCTGAACTCTCCATGGGGGCTACTGATCCTCTGCAATGGAACTTGTCTGAATTGAGATGTGCTGTGAGCATCAAGTACACACTGAGTTCAAAGACATCCTGAGAAAAAGGGAATGTAAGCTGTCTCACTGATTACTGTGTTAAAAGAAATAAAACAAACTGGTGTTACTCTGTGTTCTAGTTTGCTATGCAGCTGGAATGCAAAACACCAGAAATGGATTGGCTTTTATAAAGGGGGTTTATTAGGTTACAGAGTTACAGTCTAAAGGCCATAAAGTGTCAAAGGTAAGGCATCAACAATCGGGTACCTTCACTGGAGGATGGCCAATGGCATCTGGAAAACCTATTAGCCGGGAAGGCACATGGCTGGCGTCTGCTCCCAAGTTCTGGTTTCAAAATGGCTTTCTACCAGAACGTTCCTCTCTAGGAAGCAGCTTCTCTTCAAAATGTCACTCTCAGTTGCTCTTGGGGTGTTTGTCCTCCCTTAGATTCTCAGGAGCAAAAGTCTGCTTTCAATGGCTGTCTCCAAAATGTCTGTAAGCTGTAGTTCCTCTCTCAGCTCCTGTGCGTTCTTCAAAGTGTCCCTCTTGGGTGTAGCTCCTCTTCAAAATGTCACTGTCAGCTGCACTGAGTTCCTTCTGTTTGTCAGCTCATTTATATGGCTCCAGTGATTTAATTCAGACCCACCCCGAATGGGTGGGATAACAGCTCCATGGAAATTATCCAATCAGAGTCATCACCTGCAGTTGGGTGGGACACATCTCCACAGAAACACTCAAAGAATTACAATCTAATCAACACTGATACGTCTGCCCACAAAAGATCACATCAAAGATAATGGTGTTTTGGGGGACATAATACATTCCAACTGGCACACTATGTCTAAAAGATTTAACATGGAGCAGGAGGTCATTCTGGAGGTGACTCTTGTGCAGGGCTCAACCATGGATCACAGGCTGCCACAGCATGCAAAGCCTCAAGGAACAAGTTCCTCAAAACCCCAAGGACATCCAAACCATAAAACAAACCACAAGATGAAGAACCCAGTTAACTGTATAACCTGAAGGATAACGAGAGTACCCCAAATATCTACCAACCACAAACAACTTGTCTAATCTTCTCCTTTAAAAAACCTTGTCTGGAAATGCCAAGATGGAGCACAATTTGGGTTGCTGCCTGAATCTGGGCTCCCAAATTGTTGTTCTAAGACCCCATTAAATGCCTCTGTTGCTTTGCAGCTTCATTTGTTATTTCTTGGTTGACAAGCATTTCAAATTGATTAAATGTTGAAATGATAATATTATTCTATTAAAATTACATTGGTTTCTTTTACTTTCTTTACCATGGCTGCTAGAAAATGTAAAATCCCATGTGTGGCCACATCATCTTTCCACTGGACAACACTGGTCTGGGCTGGTGGACACTCCAATCCTTCCAGCTGGTGTGACCTGACTAGGAAAAAACCCACAACAGCCGCTGAGAGATTGAAGTTTCAGTGGAAACTCAATTCATCTCTCTGGTAGACTAGCCCAAGCTATTATTGGTCTAAGGAAAATGAAGAATATTCATTTATTCTGGCTGATATGGAAACCCCAGGCTCTGCCTACTGCTCCTGGAGTTGGGGCCTGAGTGGCCCTGGGAGCTCACACCGTGTGTGGCACCGAGTTGGCTTCACACAACCCTTGCTCCATTCATGGAGTATTAATTCCCCAGACCTTGTTCACTCACACCTGCCCTTCATAGGAGTCTGAGAAGTGAAAAAGAAATCACATAAAATTGGACTCACTGTTCTCCAGGAGATTCTCCTCTGGCCTCCAGCTGATTCCCAAGGTTCTTGAGTGAAATCAGCTGTCAAGGGCCTTTTGTACTGAGGTCCCTTCCTCTCTTCTCATTGACATCAGACCACGCGTCTTTAATCCAATCCTATGTTGATTTAATTGTGGCAGTCATAGGATCTTTACCAATGACAAAGAAAACCATAAATTGTTTCATACCACATTGTAATTAAATTTCAAAATGAATTGCATGTTCAGAAATTTCATATTGAGTGTTTATAAATCTCAAGAGGATTTTCCTGGTAAATATTCACAATTTTTTTTCCTGACTTGAAGAAAAAATTAGATCTGTACATTTATTTTTGCCTTTTACCTTGTTAAGATCTAAAACTTTCAGCCTTGTCTTGTTAACATTCACCATACATTAATACATGATATATAGTCTCATTCCCCTTATTTCTAAGCATCTTTCTAAGTAACTTTATTAGTTAGGGTTCTCTAGGGAAACAGAATCAATGAGAGATATCTATGAATATAAGATTTATAAAAGTAACTCACACAACTGTGGGTATGCACGAGTCCAAATTCCGTAGGGCAGTCAGCAAACTGGCAACTCCAATGAAGATGTTCGATGAAATGAACTGGCAGCTTCAACGAACTCCTCAGGAAACGCTTCGCTGGTTAGCGGAAGAAGTGAAGGTCCTCTATCTGTCTCACTTAAACTGATTGCATTAAATCCAGCCAATTGCATTCTCTCACTGAGGAAGACACGCCCTTCCTTGAGTCATCAGTCACAGCTGCAGCCAATTGACTGATGATTTGATAAACCAGCCTGTTGGTTTATTAACCAGCAACAAACGTCCTCACAGCAACAGTTAGGCCAGTGCTTGCTTGACCAGACAGCTAGGTACCATCAGCCGGCCAGGTTGACACATGAACCTAACCATCACAGTAACCATGCTGTATGAAGGCATAGTGGGATGGAATTTGGCCATGCTATAATCATTCTACAGGATAGGCATTTCTGATTTTGATTTTACTTCCAACCAATGCCTAGAGAGCAGAAACCTTAGTGTCCTCTTGTTTTACAGCTCATTTAGACGTAAAAATAAAATTGAGCCAAAAATCATGATGCCATTAAAACTTTTTTTTCACATTCAAAAGATGAGAAGGTCAAAATGACCCTTCACAAATTGTACATATTTTAAATATCCATATTACAGAACCCTCAATGCAGTTTGAAATTTTGATGTTAAACATTTTTTTGGCCTTTATTATTTCAGTATAATGATCCCACACAGATTTTTTTCCTGTGTGACAATGTAGTCATTTTTAACAGCATTTGGTCCATGAAGTTATAATAACACACACATCTGGTGTCTCCAGCAACCTCCCAGGCACTGTGTCGATGTTTGCACAGCGTCCTCCTTCCCCGTTCTGAGCCTGGCTTCCTACCTCCATCCTATGATTTGAAATCAGCTGGCTTCTTGATAATTTTCTGTGATATTTCATCCTTTCTACATAATCCTGGATCCTCTGTGGGTCAGGTAAAACACTAATATACTATAACTGAAGAGCACAAAATTGATTATACATCAAAAAGAAAAAAAAATGGAGTTCTTCTGAACTTTAATATAGAATTCAGAAGGGAAAATATTTAATTATATTAAATTTTTTTGCAATTTAATATCTCAGATTATGATTTTTTTTGTAAACACTTGTGCATTATCAAACATTTCCAAATCTCTGATAAACAAATGAAAACATATGATAATTATTTAATACCAGAAAGGAGAAACTATGGTTACACGTGAGATTGAGGTATGTCACTCCAAACTACTACAAATGTAAAGGTTTGTGCTTTTCTCAAGCCACTAACAGAATTGAAATGCATGTACAATTAGGGTTAACCAGGGATGAAAATATCTTTGGAATAAGCTGATGAGTCACAATTTTTTTATGTGGATCTGAGTTTTAGGCTTGGTTAAAAACACAGATTATATGATTTGTTGGTCTTTAGATGATGTCTTTTATTTGCATTATACTTCCTGGCATATTTTTGTTTTAAAGGTAGGTGATTGTCCAGCTACACAGAGTCTTGGGGCAATTTCTAGTCTTTTTTCTTAAAAAACTTCTGATAATACATTTTTGCAATCAATGAGAGAAACATTTGGTAGAAATGATTGTGGCTACTGAGTGAGATTTTAGAGCACACTTCTGACAAGGTTTCATGACTTCTCTTCATCTAAATATGAGAATAGTGTTATTCCTTTCTCAGCAGCTGGATAAGCGACCTCATTCTATGTGGATGGATATTACCTCCTTACTACCTGTGAAAAGAACCCAGCAGGAATCCCGTTGTCCTGGACACCCTCACTGGGCACAGCCTGAGCCAGGGTCTCCCCACCTGGGGTGTTGGCACCTAAGGCTGGATGATTTCTTGGTGGTGGTGGGGGGCGGGCACTGCCGGATGTTCTGCAGCCCCCTGGCCTCTATCCACCAGATGCCAGCAGCACCCCCTCCCGCAGTTGTGGAAACCAAGGATCTCACCAGACATTTCTCAAAGTCCCCTAAGCAGCAAAATCATCCCTAGGGCAGAACCACTGGAAGTCAAGATAATGTTTCCCATTTAACTTTTTAGGACATAACGTTCGATTTGGTGACTTCTTTAAATCAAAATGAGATGGTCTTAGGGAAGCTTGGCAGAGTGTGAGTAAGATGAGAGGAGAGAACTTTCCAATAAAGAACAACGCACGTGGGTCCGTTTCACATCAGAACTGAGCTCGGTGAATAAGCACGTTGGAGTCAGAGGAGAATTCAGGAGCGGTGGGTCCTAAATGACTTTATTTAATAAATTTAATCAGAGACCTGAAAACCGTGGCAGGAGACAGCAAATGGACATTTTCTGCATCCTCAGTGAAGCTATTTCTGCCGAGAAACTACTGCGTGTGCAATTTGTCGCCCGTTGACTCTGCCCTTCAGGAGCTGTGGGTGTAGATTTGATTTTCAATAACCAAGCTGAAGGGTTTATTTTACGATTGTCATGAATCACATTATCGCCTCGGGTTTGCTGAAAAGCGCTGTCAAAAGAAATGTCTAGGACGGAGGGAGTCTGGCAGTGCGCTGGAAAGTCGGACACAGCCCCTCCTCCGCGCGCGCCATCGGGGACGCAGATCCCCGGGGCCTGGAGGCTCCCTCGTCCCCCCCCACCGGGGTCAGCAGCGCGGCCCGAGGAGGAGCAGGAGGGGCCATCGGGGGCAGCACGGGGAGGTGGTTTTGGAGAAGGGGTCGGGGGCTCCGCAGCGCTGAGCGGGGAGAACCAAGCCGAGACCCCGCAGGTCCCCACGCGGAGCGCGAGTGCGAGGCGGCCGGCTCGGCCTGTGGGAGCCTTGCGAGGGGCCCCCAGACTTCCAGAGCCCGCGCCCAGCCGCTGCCTGCCCGCGCGCGCCCCAGCGCCCTCGAGCTGCCCGCGCCCCTGGAGCTCCCTGGCCCCCCGGCACCTCCCGGGGCACCCCCAGCCCCAGCCCCAGCGCCGCGTCTGCTCCGCCTGGATGCTGGTTCCCCACAGTCCCCCCGCGGGTCCCCGCGCCCGGCTCTCCAGGGGCAGCTCCTCACGGTTCCCCACCCGGGTTGGAGTCATTCGCTGCAGAAAGCCCCTTCATAGACGGTTTCTTTGTGAAGGACACTATGAGGTTCCAGCATACAGCAGAGAAGTCTCGGCAGCTGTGGACACGCTGTGAGGACAGGGCAGAGCGAGTGGGAGACTTGCCTGAGAGCTCAGCAGAGGGTGGAGTGTCTCCAGGGGCAGCTGCTGTGAGCATCAGCGACCAGTGTATTGTCCTTTTCGTGAAAAGGAACAGCGGAAGCTTTACCGTGAGACATGTGACAAACTCACCAATCGGGACTGCCAATTATTAGACGATAAAAACAAAGACATCAATTTATAGAAGAAGCTTTTCAGAGTCAGAAATTGATCATGGATACACTGATCATAAAACGGATGGAAAGACAAAATACATACAGTTCAGAGGAAATCAGATCCAAAACACAATAATTGAAGTAAATAAAAATCAAACGCTGGTGGAACAGGATATTAAAGTTACTGTACCAGAATATACCACGGCAAGCAATAGCTCCCGACCCCTTTCTTGACTCAGTGAGCCATAAAGAGTTGCAGGTCAGCGGTGGACGGCTGCCCCATCGACTGCCAACGGCACATCCCGTACAACTTCCAGTGCCACCACTACCAATACTGCAGGATACCGTGGACAGGCTTTGGGTTCCCCTAGGATCAGTTTGAGCTCACCAGTGGGAGGTGCTTGTAATCTTCCTTCTCTTCCAGATACTGACTGTTCAAGATCTATTATTCTGGATGATATCAGGATGGAAGATACTAGCATAGATCATGGCCAGCCAAGACCTCCCTCAAGCAGAACCGTCCAGTCTCCAGATTATCCAGTGCCATCTCCAGGCCGTGCAGGACCTGTTGCTGTGACTAGTGTATATGCTGAGATGTGCACCAGTGCCTCCAGCTCTGGGAGTTGAGGATGCTCGGGCTCTTCTAGGAAACCAACAGGAGCTGATCCTACATGCAAAGTCCCAGTGGTCATGGTAGAGCTGATTGGAATAAAAGAAGTGGACAGGGGACCACCAAAAATTATGATTTTCCTGTTATAGAGAAACAATAAACAGATGAAGACTCTAGACATCAAAATACTGACTATTCAAGGAGTGCACTCTCATCCCTACTCTTAAATAGCAGTCAGGGCTCCTCCTAGGAGTCTGTGCTAACCTAGAGGCTTCCATAGCACAGATCAGTCAGGACTTCACCAGGAAAATTCCTCAAACAGAAAGGCTGAGTGACTGATGCCTCCCGGGAGTCTCTGCTTCATGTTGGAGCAATGAGGAAAGAGGGTGACCCCAACGAGGAGTGGTGTGCAGTTTGTCAGAATGGAGGGGACTCTGATGCTTTGAAAAGTTTCTCAGAGCATCCCATTTTTCTTGTCAGGTGCCCACATTGACAAAATTTCCAAGCAAAGAGTGGATTTGTATTTCTGCTGAGACTTATCTAAACCAGAAGTTGAATACGATTGCCATGTTCCAAACCATAACTCAGAAGAAAACAAAAGTGAACACCCAGTTAAATCAACACCAATAGATAAAAGAAGTGTGAACGGCCCCACCTTTATTTCTCTATGGCCATGAAATGAGCCTGGCTCCTCAAGACACAGTTCCTCTAACTATGCCTGTTTATTAGAAACTAATTAAAAATCCAGTGGGCTTGTCAGCCATCAAAAAAGTCTTATTTGGAGATATTGCAGATTCAGTTACAGATCACTGCAATAAAGTGAAAATCACAGTGAAGTGAATCACATGAATTTTTTTTATATCCTGGTACCTATGTAAGTTATGACCACACTAAGTATTCTATGAAGTGTATAAAACACTATGAAGTATACAAAAACAAATAAACATTATTTATTTCTTAAAAACAATGTATATGCCTTAATTAAAAATACTTTATTGCTAAAAATTGCTGACGCTCATCTGAGCCTTCAGCAAGTTGTAATCTTTTTACTGATGGAGGGTCTTGTCCCCATCTTGATGTGTGCTGACTGATCAGGGTGGTGGTTGCTGAAGTTTGGGGTGCCTGTGGCAATTTCTTGAAAAAAAAGACAAGAAGTCCTGATTTGACTGACACTTCTTTTAACAATAGATTTCTCTGTAGCATGTGATGCTGTTTGATTGCATTTTACCTACAGTAGAACTACTTTCAAAATTGGAGTCAGTCCTCTCTAACCCTGCTGCTGCTTTATCGATGAAGTTGACGTAATATTCTAAATCATTTGTTGTCATTTTGAGAATGTTCACAGCATCTTCACCAGGAGTAGATTCTATCTCAAGAGACCACATTCTTTGCTTATGTGTGATGGTTGTGTTCAGGTGTCAACTTGGCCAGGTGATGGTGTCCAGGTGTCTGGTCAAGCAAGCACTGGCCTAACCATTACTGCAAGGACATTTGTGTCTGGTTAATTAAATCATCAGCCTTCTGGTTTATTAAATCATCAGTCAACTGACTGCAACTGACTGATTACATCAACAAAGGGTATGTCTTCCACAATGAGAGAATTCAATCAGCTGGATTTAATACAATCAGTTAAAGACTTTTAAGGGAGAGAGAGAGAAAGAACCTTCACTTCTTTTTCTGCTAGTCAGCAAAGCGTTTCCTGAGGAGTTCATTGAACACTTTCATCAGAG
Source organism: Choloepus didactylus (assembly GCF_015220235.1). Taxonomy (NCBI): domain Eukaryota; kingdom Metazoa; phylum Chordata; class Mammalia; order Pilosa; family Megalonychidae; genus Choloepus; species Choloepus didactylus. The sequence goes on along the minus strand of NC_051333.1, from coordinate 2,751,229 downwards.
TTGCCAGTTCATTGCCTGCCCTATGGAATTTGGACTCGTGCATCCCCACAGTTGCGTGAGACACTTTTATAGAATCTTATATTTACAGATATCTCTTGTTGATTCTGTTTCCCTAGAGAACCCTAACACACTTATCCATAAGAATCAATTTCTAATTCAGTTGAGTTTTATCATGAGATTGTAGCAATTCAGTCACGTCTACAGGCTCCACTTCAATTCTAGTTCTCTTGCTTTTTCCACCACTTCTGCAGCAAGTTCCTGCACTGAAGTATTGAGACTCTCGAAGTCATCCATGAGGGTTGGAATCATCTCCCAAACTCCTATTACTGTTGATATTTTGACCTCCTCCCATGAATCATGAATGTTCTTAACAGCCTCTAGAATGGCAAATCCTTTCCAGAAGGTTTTCAGTTTACTTTGCCCAGATCCATCAGAGGAATCACTATCCATGGCAGCTAGACCATAGAGCCTTACAAAATGTTTTCCTTAAATAAGACTTGAAAGTTGAAATTACTCCTTGATCCATGGGCTGCAGAACGGATGTTGTGTTAGCAGCATGAAAACATTATTCTTATTTACAGCTCCATCAGAGCTCTTGGGTGTCCAGGTGAATTGTTAATGAACAGTAATATTCTTAATGGAATCTTTTTCTTCCTGAGCAGTAGGTCTCAACAAATGGGCTGAAAATATTCAGTAAATCATGTTGTAAACTGACAAACCATCATCCAGGCTTTGCTGTTCCATTTATTTATTTATTTATTTATTTTTTTAATCTTCATTTTATTGAGATATATTCACATAGCACGCAGTCATACAAAACAAATCGTACTTTCGATTGTTTACAGTACCATTACATAGTGGTACATTCATCACCCAAATCAATCCCTGGCACCTTCATTAGCACACACACAAAAATAAGAAGAATAATAATTAGAGTGAAAAAGAGCAATTGAAGTAAAAAAGAACACTGGGTACCTTTGTCTGTTTGTTTCCTTCCCCTATTTTTCTACTTATCCATCCATAAACTAGACAAAGTGGAGTGTGGTCCTTATGGCTTTCCCAATCCCATTGTCACCCCTCATAAGCTACATTTTTATACAACTGTCTTCGAGATTCATGGGTTCTGGGTTGTGGTTTGATAGTTTCAGGTATCCACCACCAGCTACACCAATTCTTTAGAACCTAAAAAGGGTTGTCTAAAGTGTGCATAAGAGTGCCCACCAGAGTGACCTCTCGGCTCGTTTTGGAATCTCTCTGCCACTGAAGCTTATTTCATTTCCTTTCACATCCCCCTTTTGGTCAAGAAGATGTTCTCCGTCCCACGATGCCAGGTCTACATTCCTCCCCGGGAGTCGTATTCCACATTGCCAGGGAGATTCACTCCCCTGGGTGTCTGATCCCACGTAGGGGGGAGGCTGTTCCATTTATAGAGCACAGTCAGAGTAGATTTAGCATAATTCTTAAGGATTCTTAATCTCTAGGATTTTCAGAATGGAAAATGAGCACCAGCTTCAACTTAAACTCATGAGCTGCAGTACCCCAAACAAGACAGGTGGCCAATATTTTGAAGCCAGACATTGACTTCCTCTCTTTAGCTGTGAAAGTCCTAGATGGCAACGTCTTCCAAAATAAGGCTGTTTTGTCTACCCCTTGTTAAGGTCCCAGAACGGAACACCCATAAGTTTGGCTTGGGCTAGTGGTATTTTCCATGATCCATTTACAGCTGTCTCTAGCAGAGTAATATCTTCTTCATGGGTTTCTGTGATATGAGAAGAGACCATGAGAGCCCTCACGTTTTGTTTTGTTTTGGGTTTTTCCAGTTTTCTTAGAGAAGTTGGGGGTTTACAGAACAATCATGCATAAAATACAGGATTCCTATATACAACCCATCACCAACACATTGCATTGGTGTTGAGCATTTGTTAAAATTGATAATAGCACATCTTTATAATTCTATTATAAATTACAGGCCATGGTTTTTAACCTGGAGTTCACTGTGTAGTGCATGGATTTAAATTTTTTTTTATTGTTACCATATATACTACCTACATTTCCCCTTTTAATCATATTCAGATATATATTTCAGTGTGCATAATTGTGTTCACACTGTTGTGCTACTGTCATCCATTACCAAAATATTTCCACTAGTCCAAATAAGAACCATGTACGTTTTAAGCCTTAATGTCCCATTCCCTATCCTCTGGTAACCTATATTCTATATTCTGACTCTATGAGTGTGCTTATTCTAATTGTTTCAAATCCATGAGATCCTACAATATTTTCCTTTTGTGTCTGGTTTATTTCACTCAAAATGAATTCATGTTGTTGCAAGTATCAGGACTTCATTCATTTTTATGGCTGAATAACCTTCCATTGTATGAATATACCACATTTTATTTATCCATTCATTTGTTAGTGGACACTTGGGTTGCTTCCATCTTTTGGCAATTCTGAATAACACCGCTATGAACATTGGTGTGCAAATATCTGCTTGAATCCTTACTTTCAAAAAAATATTTTTTTGGTATATACCTTGCAGTGGGATTGCAAGCTCATATGATAGTTCTATACTTAGCTTTTTGAAGAAATGGCCAACTGTCTGATTTCTGTCTCCATGGCATATACATACAATAGAGTATTATTCAGGCCTAAAAAGGAATGAATTTCTGATACATGCTACCACACTGATGATCCTTGAAAACATTGTGTTGAATGAAATATGCCAGACACAAATGGACAAATACTGTATGAATACACTTACATGAAAAAATCTAGAATATGTTCTAGTGGTTTAAAACAAAAATTCTGGGCAGGAATTTAAATTTTTTTTATTGTGGTAACATATAGACCACACAAAATTTCCCATTTAGCCACTTTCAGGTATACAGTTCAGTAGTGTTCATAATGCACTGGGTTTTCTAAGCTGATAGAGTTCCACTTGGACCACGGCTCACCAGAATTGCCTACTGTACATTCTGTGGAACCCTATTAAATAGATAAAAACCCAAGTCCCTCCTGAAAGCTCATCCTAAACAAAACTAGGAATGTTGGCAGTATTTGGTGCCCTCTTCTGAGATGTCTAAATGCCCAGTTGGCCAGCTCATTCATGGTACAAGATGCTTCTACTCAAACAGCATCTTCTGGGAAATCTACCAACCGTCCTTACCCCTCCCCTTCAGAACGATCGCCCCTGTCCTCTATGCGCCTCTGTAGCTGGCTGAAATGTGCTTTGAGCTGATGATGTGTGTTCCCACCTGAATGTAGCCTACATGAGAGAAAAACTTTCATTCTGTCTGAGGCTGCATCTCCTGGGCCTGCATCCAGCCACGCACAAGGACCTTTCATGAACGGCCATTGAATGAGCACATTTCTGAGCTTGAGAAGCACCTGGTGAAAGAAGTGGGCTCAACGGATAGGAGGGGAGATAGAGCCAATCATTTGACATCAACATGTGTTTACATTCCTGGGGGCAGTTTAGAGGGTTAAAAACATTTTTTAAGTAGTAATTTCAAACTTCCAGGACATGGAAAAAATAATACAAATTCCATACTGAGAACTCCAACATATCCCCATTCCCTAGGTACCCAGTCCACCAATTTTAGCATTTTTGCACATGTATTGTTTTTCTTTCGTTCCATCCTTCCTTCATTTGTTCCTTCTTTCCTCCCTCCTTCCCTCCCTCTTTTCCTTCCATCCTTCCTTCCTTCTCTACCTAGCAATCTATTTTCTGAACATTTGAATGTAGCTGTATACATCATGCTTCTTGGTACAACCATGTATGTTTCCTAAGAACAAGAATATTCATACACAATCAACCTAAATGCAGCTGTCAAACTCAAGAAATTTAACATTTATAAAAAGATTATAGTTTACATTCCAATTTTTTACATGTCACAGTAATGTCCATTTGAGCCTTTTCTCTTCCTTTATTAGATTCCATTCAGGATCAGGTATTGCATTCAATTGTCATTGTCTCTTTAGTTGCTCTTTTTTTTTTAAGTTGTGGAAACTTATATCCAACATAAACTTTCTCATCTCAACCACTCACAAGTACACCATTCATTGTGATTAATGACATTCACAATGTTCTAGTACTCTCACCATCTTCCAATATTAAAACCTTTCTATCTCCAAAGTCAGAAACCATACACCCATTATGCATTTTCCTGCCTGATTGCACTGGCTGAAATCACGGGTACAATGTTGAATAAGAGAGATATCCTTGTTTTGTTCCACACTTAGGGAAAAATCATCCAGGCTATCATGATTTAGTATGATTGGTGTAGAGTCTTTTTAGATACCCTTTGTCAAGTTGAACTTGTCACTCTAATTTATCTTTTGAAAAAGTTAATAATGGAAAGAATTACCCGTGCCTTGTTCCTCCATGAATTTAAATGGTACCGTAGGAGGAAATGATGAGTGTGGAGGTCAGATGGTACTAGGAGTAGAGCCTAAATTGGAAACTAAACCATTCCATCTTTATACAACCACAAGTACAGGCTTAGACATGCACAGATATAAAAAAACACTTTAGATGAGCTTTGCTGTGAGGTGGAAAATCTGTCTTCTCAATTCTGGATATTGTACAGGCATTGATCCATTTCTCAACTTGAAACACACACATTTTTTTAGTTTACATCAGGCTTTGTTTCCTTATCATTTAGAAAATTATGTAATCTGTTGGTTCACACCCAAATGTTTACATAGTTTAAAACCATAACACAGTTGATCTTATAGAAAATAAAAAGGAACACATTTGGAAATAGATCTGAAATTCAGCGTATGTTTATATGATATATAAATATAAAACTCCAAGAAGAAAACCATACAGAAACTAAACATTTGAAATGTAATTTCCCCGAATTCATTTACTTATGTTCACAATTCATAAAATATTCCATATCTGCTGTAAATTTATACCATGTGTACCCAACAGAAAATGTTTTAGCTCTGAATACAAAGTAATTTTCCATGTATGTTTTTTGTGGTCAAAAGTTCATTTGTCTTTCCCAGGATAAAGTGGAGGCATAGCAGTGCTTAGACTTGTCACAGGACACGCAAGACGCCTTGCTCGTCATTACTTGGGATTGAAGGAGCGAAAAATGCACGCAGTGGCTCCATAGCAGAAATCTTGGTGAATGTAAAGATATGGGATCCATCACTGACATCACAAAAGGAAATGTTGCCAATATCCATATCCAGGAAAATCCCTACTCGGTGTAACCGGAGGTTCACACCTAGGGTTGTCACGGGAGTCGTGCTGGCTGAGTAGGACTCTCCGTTTCTCAAACCGACAGTCCAGAATCCAAGTTCTGAAGACAGATGGATTTTCCCTTTTCGATTAACAGATTCTGTGCAAACACCCAGGTCCCACTCTTTGCTTGCGCCAACATCCACCTCCCAGTAATGGCGGCCAGAGGTGAACTGATGGGAGCCCAAGACACAGATTGAAGACTTGAATCTCCCAGCACGTCTTCTCCGATTCTGATTGAAATTCCCACATCGGACAGTCCTCAGGTCATCAGAAATGATGAGGTAGTTGTTTGCCGTGTCAACATCCAAGGTCATATCCACTGTGGAAAAAATATAAGGAGCTCAGCAAATACATAGACTCCCCCCTCTTTACTTCTACTGCCACAGCCCAAATGTCCACTTCAATTTCACTTCTTTATGTCTATATCACTAAGTCAAAATTTTCCTTGGGAAACTTCCCTGTCCTCCTTAATCAAATTTTATATCCAGAATGGAGGGATATAATTGTAACCAGTCCTCTTAGTCATGGTAGGTATTGTTTATACATTATTTGTTTCAATATTTTTCTTACCTTAATGTGTGAGATACATGAAAGTAGAGACTATGATGCTTGTCTGTTCTAAAATTTTATACAAATTTTCACACATCCTATGAAAATATAGGTATCTAATAGGTATTTGGAATAATGGAAAAAAATTTGAATTATTGTAGAATAATGTTCAAATATTAAAAATTGTTTTTCTTTGCAATTAGGCTCCCCTGTTGAATCTTGTTGACTATGTGATTGCATTCCAGGCTTTTGTTTTCCCAGAGTTATAACAGAAATGAAGAGGTAATGCGAGGAGTCCTGAGACAAGAAAGGTCATTTCTGTGGGAGTGAAGACAGAGGAAGGGATTCCCTGGGTGTGAGGAGAGTTTGCTTTGGGTCTATGTAGCAACTTACACCCAGAACCTGCAGGGTGCAGTGCTCAGAGGGGCTGGTAATCTTGGAAAGGAGTGGCTCTGTGGATTTCCAGGATCTAAACCAGCTCAAATTCATAGGATCTGGGTGCAGAACTGCTTGTACTGATGCAACAGTGTGGACAGAGCCAATATGAGAATCAGAAGTGAGCCTTTTGGACCATGACCAATTATTTCATGTGGCTCCCTCATGACTTGGCTTGGTGGAGGGCACTGGGACATTTCTGGCACCTGCAGAGGTGTTCTCAAGGATGTAGTATAACTGGGTTATTTCTGCCCATTACAAATGCAGGTTTGCATGGACCCAAAAGCACAGTAACTCAGAAAACACAAGTAATTCATTTTCCCAATTGATTCTGTGGGCTGGGATATCTACCAAAATATACTCATCCTGTGGACACCCAAGACACTGTTATTATATGACACAGTTTAACAGATATTGTTCATAGAGAGAGAGAATCAGCAAGTACCTGGCACATTCAGAGGAGCCTGGTTTCGGGAATGTGGTAGGTCTGGCCTGGGACCCTGACGTTAGAACCAATACACATGCAGCTGAGCTGTGATTATTCCGTGTAACTGCATAACTTCCTCCAGGTTCTACCACAACTCACAATCGTGACATCCAATTCAGGATTATTTTCTCAAGCTCCTGATCAGTGTAGGAAGGATGAGCTGCCGTCTATTGTCTGCAACTGAACCTAGGTCTACAGAACCAACAGCCACGCAGAACTTTTCCAGGTGGTGCTAGGAAGCCTGAGCTCAGGGATAGATGCGTTCATCACAGCGGTTACCCTCGCTCACTGTGGATTAGGGTCACCTGGGTGATTTGAACATTGCAGACTCCTGGGACGTGGAGCCAAGGAGGGGGGCAGGTAAGTGTGCTCTGGGAACCAGTAGCCTCAGCAACACCTCAGCTCGGGCAGAAATCCGGATTCTCAGGGCAGACAAGCACCACATAAACAGTATCCACATATTAAGAAGGGTCCCAGGTGATTTAATGCATTTTCAAATTGAGAAACCAGGAAAAGACTTTTTGCTGCCCAATAAAAGCATGATGTGAACCACATGTGAAAGTTTAACATTTCTTTAGGGATGTTAAAAAATCAGAAGGCATATGAAAATTATTTTAAAGCATAATTTACTTAACCAAATATATAGAAAAAGATTATAATTTCTGTATCTCACATTAGCTGCATTTAAAATACTCAGTAGCCAGCAGTGATAACCATATTGGACAGCACAGGTCTAGGCATGAAATAAATATTATATTTATTTCTATATCTCCAGGTGGATCTAATGTATTCTCAGAGGTAAGAACAACTGTTGATTGCAGGAAATAAAAATTTGAGGTGCCAGAATTCAGCTCATGCCCGTATTCAATAGAGATCATCTTGAACATTTGCTCATTCAAGGGCCCTTTATGGGTTGGGGAAAAGTTGTGCAGAGGCCTTACCTTGGAACTTCAGCATCCTCGGGTTCATCTGCAGAGCAGCTCTCAGGTGGGGGTCCAGGTCTTTGACCCTGGAAACCAGCCCCCCCAACCGCCGATTGGGCCTGAGGTGGTTCCTCCGAGAGACTACGGAGCAGAAGGGGCACAGCAAGCTCTCCCCGCGGGGCCCCCTGTGCAGGGAGGTGATGCAGCGGAAGCAGCAGACAAATCCACACTTCAGATACATTGGTTTTTCGAGATAGTCCAGACACACGAGACATCTACTTGCTTCTTTAAAGTATTCAGCCATGGCCACTATCTGGGGAGGAAAACAAGCATGATAATGGAGTTTCCAAGAGTTAAATGATAATTTGCCTAATATACCTTGGACATCATTCTTCCTACATGCCTAGAGAAATTTTTTACCTTCTCTGCGCAATCCCTAGTACTAGGTAATGAAGATAATATATAAATACAAATAGAAAGAGTCATGGTCCTGAACTTCTGAAATTTGAAACGCTGGTTCAAATTCACTCCATAAATTTAGGTGGCGAAGAAAAAGTTTTTAAAAAATTGAAACTAAAATAAAAAATAAATAAAAGAAAGTAAAATTAGAAAATAAAAGTTTAGGTGTTGAGAAGTCTCTACCTGGGCTGTCCAATAGGGTAGTCAAGAGACACTGTGGCTATTGAGCACCCAAATGGGGCAATTCTGAACTGAGATGTGGTGTGAGTACAAAATGCACACCAATTTTAAAGACATAGTGAGAAAGAGAATGTGAACTATTTCATTAAGTACTTTAAAATTTGATTACATGTTGAAATACTAATATTTTGCTGATTAAAACTAATTTGCCCTATTTCTTTTTATTTTCTTTAATGTGGATACTAGAATAAATATAATTATATAAGTGAGTCTTATGATGTTTCTCTTGGACATTGCTTGTCTAGATGCAGAGATCTTCCAACTCCCCCTGATAATCCAACCGAGTATGGGAAAAGCCTCTGGAGCAGCTGTGAGGTTGAACAAGTCAATGGAGAACCTCAGTTCACCATCTGGTAGAGTTGGCCAAGCTATGCTTTGATTAATGATGAAAGATCCTGTGGTTTCTTCAGCCTGGATCTTGAAAATCCAGGTTCTCTGACTGCTCGTAGAACAGAGATCTCAAGAGTCCCTAAATGGACATATTGTGTGACATTGAATTGGCCCCAGAAAGTATTTGCAGCATTAATATTTTTCTCAAGTATTTGGACCTTGCTCGATCATATCTTCCATTTGTAGAAATCTGATAACTAAAGAAATATATGTGATAAGAGTGGACTCACCTCTCCTCCACGAGAGTCTCCTCTGGCCTCTAGCTGGTTCCACTGACAGCTCAGTTCTGGAGTGAGAGCCACAGATCAGGGGCTTTTATACATAGGCCCCTCCTCCCTCCTCATCACATCCTGCCACTCCCTCCTCTTTAATTCAATCAGATTTTGATTTAATTTGGCAGAAATGAATGTTCTACTAATGACTTAGAAAGGTTAGGACAAACAAAGAACATTGTATCCTGAGAATGTTTTTTTCTTAATATGGACAAAATATCATATTGTCATTATGGATGACATCTAACTTTTATTTCCGTTGATGAGAACATTTGGAATTATTACAGAAAAATTTTAAACAACATATTAGACATCATCATTACTTCTTATTTAAAAAATAATTCTTATTTTTAAAAATGTGTCAACAAAACATAATTGTTGCCATTTTACCCATTTTTAAGTGTGCATTTCTGTGAAATTAATTACCTTTACAATGTTGTACTATTACCACCATCCATTCCCAAAACTTTTCTCTCCCCCAACAGAAACTCTGTATCCATTAATCAATAACTCCCCACTCCTGACCCTCCATAGCTCCTGCTACCCTGCAGTCTTCTTTTTGCCTCTAGTAATTTGCTTATTTCAGGTATTTTATGTAAGTGGAATCTTACCACATTTGTCTTTATGTGTTTGGGTAATTTCACTCAGCATAATGTCTTCAAGGTTCATCCATGCTGTAACCCATCAGAATATCATTCTTTTTATTGCTGAACAACATTCCATCGTATGGATATACTGGATTCTATTTATCCATTCATCTGCTGATGGCGACTTGAGATGTTTCTACCTTTTGGCTCTTGTGAATAATGCTACTGTAACAATTGGCATAAGAGTATCTGTTTGAGTCCTTGTTTTCAATTCCTTTGCATATATACCAAGAAGTGCAATTGCTGTGTCATATGGTACTTCTATGTTTAACTTTTTGAGGAACTACTAAATTGTTTTCCACATTCCCACAAATAATGCCTTAAGTTTCCAATTTCTCTGCATCCTCATCAACACTTATTTTCCATTTTTTGCTGTATTTAATAACAGCCATCATAATGCATTGAAGTGGTATCTCATTGTGGTTTTGATTTGCGTATCTTTGATGACTAATGGTGTATAATTTTTTCATGTGCTTATTGGCTATTTGGATATCATCTTTGGATTAATATTCAAGTCCTTGCCCATTTTACAGTAGGGTTATTTGTCTTTGATTGTTGAGTAGTAGCAGTTCTTCCTATAATCTGGATATTTAACCCTTATCAGATACATGATGTGTTAACTATTTTCTCCCACTATATAGAAAGAATTTTCACTTTCTTGATAATGTTCTTTAATGGATAGAATTTTAAAATTTTGATGAAGTTGGATTTATCTATTTTTTCTTTTGTCGCTCTTGCTTTTGGTGTCATATCTAACAATCTGTTAAATCCAAGGTCATGAAAATTTGACCTTCTGTTATCTTCTAAGAATTGTATGGTTTTAGCTCTTATGTTTAGGTCACTGATACATTTTGGATTAATTTTTGTGTATATTATGATGTAGGCATCCAACTTCATTCTTTTCTGTGTTGGTGGCAAGTTTTCCTTTCACCATTTGTTGAAGTGACTACTCTTTACTCATTGAATAGACTTTTCACTCTTGTGGACAATCAAACTGGCGATAGATATGTGGGTGCTTTTTTTTTGGAGTCTCAATTTTATTCCATTGGTCTACATATCTATCCTTTTGATGGTAGTGCATTATTTTGATATTCTCTATTTGTAGTAAATTTTGACATCAGGAAGATTGTGTCCTCCAAATTTGTTCTTCTTTTTCATGATTGCTCTGGCTGTTTGGGGCCCCTTGTGATGCCACAGAACTTTGGTGACAGCTTTCCCACTTCTGCAAAAAAAGACTGCAGGATTTTTTTTTATGCAGTTTAATGAGATATACTTATTAACCATATAATACATCCATGCAGGTTTGAAGCTGTTATGTGCCCCAGAAAAGACCATGTTCCTTGATGCAGTCTTGTGGGGGCAGGCTTATTATGGGTGTGACCTTTTGATTAGGTTGTTTCCAAGGAGATGTGACCCACCCAGCTGTGAGTGAGACCTTTTGATTAGATTATTTCCATGGAGGTGTGGCCCCAGCCATTCAGGGTGTGTCTTGATTAGATTACTGGAATCCTTAGAAGCTGAGAGAGACATTTTGGACAGAAGCTAAGATATGTCATCCAGATATGGCCCTGGGAGAAGCTAAGACAGATACAGACCCAGATGCTTGGAGATGCAAAATGAAAGACATTTGGAGATGCTTAGCTAAGAGATAAGGCCCAGAGTTTGCCCCCATGAAGCTAAGAGAAGACTCCCACAGGCTTAGAGAGAAATGCCTCAGGAAGACTAAGCAGAGAGCTTAGAGAAGCTAAGAGAGACAGAAACCCAGAGACAATTTGGAGAACGCCATTTTGAAACCAGAACCCAGGAGCAAAGGACCAGCAGATGCCAGCCATGTGCTTTCCCAGCTAAAAGAGGTGTTCTGGATGCCATCAGCCTTTCTTCAGTGAGGGTTTCCTCTTGCTGATGCCTTAATCTGGACACTTATGGCCTTAGAACTGTAAATTATCATTTTCTTGATAATGTCCTTTAATGGATAGAATTTTAAAATTTTGATGATGTTGGATTTATCTATTTTTTCTTTTGTTGCTCTTGCTTTTGGTGTCATATCTAACAATCTGCAAAATCCAAGGTCATGAAAATTTGTAACCTAATAGAACCCTATCATAAAAGCCCATCCATTTCTGGTATTTTGCATACCAGGGGCTTTCTCAAACCGGAGCAAGTAGTATTCACATCTTAGCAATATTAATTATTCCCAACCATGAACAAGGGATGTCTTGTCATTTATTTAGGTCACTTTTAATTTCTTTAATTTCTTTCAGCAGCATTTTGTAGTCTTCAGTGTTCAAGACTTTCACCTTTTGAGTGAAATTAATTCCAAGTACAATGTCTTGTATCTTGTATCTTACATTGTATCTGTTGAGATTCTGTGGCAAACAAAATTGTATTCTTAATTTTCTTTTAGGATTGCTCATTGGTGGTGTGTAGAATGGATTTTTGCATGTTGATTTTGTACCCTGCTGCTTTCCTAAATTGGTTTATTAGTTCTGGTATCATTTTTATGAATTCTTTGAGGTTTTCAGGATATAGGATTACGTCATCTGTGATAAGACATAGTCTTATTTCTTTCTTTGCAATTTGGATGCCTCATTTCTCTTTTCCTTCCCTCCTTCCTTCCTTCCTTTCTTTCTTCCTTCCTTCCCCCCTTCTTTCCTTCCTTTCTTCCTTCCTCCATTTCTTTCTCTTTTTTTCTTGTGCTGTCTTTTTCTGGCTTTGGTGTCAGAGCAATGCTGTCCTCATAAACTGAGTGAGGTAGTAATCCCTCCTCTTCAATTTTTTGGAAGAATCTGTGAAAGACAGGTGTTAATTCTTCTTTAACTATTTGGTAAAATTCACCAAGAATTTGCCTACTTTGATACCTTGTGTGAAGTCTCTAAGGTCCTGTTTTTGTATTCAGTTATAGAATCAAAAGGAGCTGCTGTTTTAAAATCTTACTAGTTCCTTTACCTCAAATGTTATTTTAAAAAATCGTGCAGATTTTCTTTGTTAAAACAAATATATTTGGTTTTAGATGATTCATAAGTGATCAGGGTTGTAGGAGTGAGAATGAAAAACTGGGAATTATGGGAGAAGGGTGAGCATGTGGGATATATTACTTTTAGATGGTTAAATTAAATAGTGCTTTATTACTGATTTTTCCTGGATAATCTTATATTTCAAATGCAAAACAAAGGCTTATCTCAAGAACTGATTAAGGCAACTGAAAATCAAACAACTCCAACTAAAATTGTGACCGATTAATTTCGACCTACCACACTGTCCACCCTTCTATAAATATAGTCTTCAATTCTTATCCTAATATTTTATTAGGTTTAAATTATTTTATAACTCATTTTACAATATTTCATACTTTTGGATACTTATTCTCATGTTTGTAGTTTCATTGACCTGTGCTCATGGAGGATTTATCCCTAGTTTTCCATGTTCTAAGCATTTGCAAATCTCACAAAGCCTTGCTTGTAGCCACTGTTTATCAATGTGGCTTTGACCTGTGGGAGGAGGTTTATTTAATATACAGAATTAAATCTGGATATTCTGCTTAATTATATATATATATTTGATACAACTCATGCTTGATCTGTAATCAATTCAATCATGTATAATAAAAACTCCATTTTAATTTAACTGTGATAACTTTCAAAAATCCCAAACTTTCAGTGTTACTAATATTCAGCCTCTGTCTTTTGATTGGTGAATGTGCCGGTTTGGATGTATTATGTCCCCCAAAACGCCATGCTCTTTAATGCGGTCTTGTAGGAATAGAGGTATTGGTCTTCATTAGGTTGGAATATTTGGATTACGTTTTTTTCCATTAAATTGTGACCCCCCCAACTATACATGATAACTCTGATTGGATTATTTCCATGGAGGTGTGGCCCCGCTCATTCCTCATGCATCTTGATTAAATCACTGGAGCCCTTTAAGAGCTCAGACAGAAGGACTTTGGTGCTGCAGCTTACAGAGACATTTTGAAGAAGGCCATTGAAAGCTGACGCTGACATTTTGGAGAATGCCATTTTGAAATGCAATCTGGGAGCATGCAGATGCCAGCCATGTGCCTTCCCAGCTAGCAGAGGTTTTCTGGATGCCCATGGCCTTCCTTCGGTGAAGACATACTTGTGTTGATGCCTTCATTTGGACATTTTCATGGCCTACCGACTGTGAATTTGTAACCAAATAAACCCCCTTTATAAAAGCCAATCCATTTCTGGTATTTTGCATTATGGCAGCATTAGCAAACCAAACAGTGAGTTTAATTCATTTACATCTAAGTTGATTACTGATATGGAAGAACTTATTTCTGCCATTTTGCCATTTTTTTTCTATAATTCTATCTTTTATGGTCTTCATTACCTCCAATACTGCCTTTTGATTTTTGATTGATATTTTTTCTAGTGTATGTTTTTAAATCCTTCTTCACTTTCTTTTCGGTATACCTTTTAGTTATTTTCTTAGTGGTTACCATGATGATTACTATTAACATCCTAAGTTTATAATAATGTAGTTTGAATTGAAAACCTATCTTGCAAACAGTATATAGAGGAACCTATTTTTCATCCATTCTGCCAATCTATGTTTTTTTTTTTTTTTTTTACTTTTTCTTTTCCAGTTTGGATGCCTTTTATTTCTTTGTCTTGCCGGATTGCCCTGGCTAGCACTTCCAGCACAATGTTGAATAACAGTGGTGACAGCGGGCATCCTTGTCTTGTTCCTGATCTTAGAGGGAAGGCTTTCAGTCTCTCACCATTGAGTACTATGCTGGCTGTGGGTTTTTCATATATGCTCTTTATCATGTTGAGGAAGTTTCCTTCAATTCCTACCTTTTGAAGTGTTTTTATCAAAAAGGGATGTTGGATTTTGTCAAATGCTTTTTCAGCATCTATTGAGATGATCAATTGATTTTTCCCTTTTGACTTGTTAATGTGTTGTAATACATTGATTGATTTTCTTATGTTGAACCATCCTTGCATGCCTGGAATAAAGCCTACTTGGTCATGGTGTATGATTTTTTAATGTGTCTTTGGATTCGATTTGCAAGTATTTTGTTGAGGATTTTTGCATCTATATTCATTAGGGAGATTGGCCGGTAGTTTTCCTTTTTTGTAGCATCTTTGCCTGGTTTTGGTATTAGATTGATGTTAGCTTCATAAAATGAGTTAGGTAGTGTTCCATTTTCTTGAATGTTTTGAAAGAGTTTGAGTAAGATTGGTGTCAGTTCTTTCTGGAAAGTTTGGTAGAATTCCCCTGTGAAGCCATCTGGCCCTGGGCATTTATTTGTGGGAAGATTTTTGATGACTGATTGGATCTCTTTGCTTGTGATGGGTTGGTTGAGGTCTTCTATTTCTTCTCTGGTCAGTCTAGGTTGTTCATATGTTTCCAGGAAATTGTCCATTTCCTCTACATTATCCAGTTTGTTGCCATACAGTTGTTCATAGTATCCTCTTATAATTTTTTAAATTTCTTCAGGATCTGCAGTTATGTCACCTTTTTCATTCATTATTTTGTTGATATGGGTCTTCTCTCTTTTTGATTTTGTCAGTCTAGCTAGGGGCTTGTCAATCTTGTTGATCTTCTCAAAGAACCAACTTTTGGTGATATTTATCCTCTCTATTGTTTTTTTGTTCTCTATGTCATTTATTTCTGCTTTAATCCTTGTTATTTCTTTTCTTGTACTTGGTTTAGGATTGGTTTGCTGTTCATTTTCTAGCTTCTTCAGTTGATCCATTAGTTCTTTGATTTTGGCTCTTTCTTCCTTTTTAATATATGCGTTTAGTGCTATAAATTTCCCCCTTAGCACTGCTTTTGCTGCATCCCATAGGTTTTGGTATGTTGTGTTCTCATTTTCATTCGTCTCTATATATTTAGCAATTTCTCTTGCTATTTCTTCTTTAACCCACTGATTGTTTAGGAGTGTGTTGTTTAACCTCCAGGTATTTGTGAATTTTCTAAGTCTCTGATGGTTATTGACTTCTAATTGTATTCCATTGTGGTCAGAGAATGTGCTTTGAATAATTTCAATCTTTTTAAATTTATTGAGGCTTGTTTTATGTCCCAGCATATGATCTATTCTGGAGAAAGTTCCATGAGCACTAGAAAAGTATGTGTTTCCTGGTGATTTGGGATGTAATGTCCTGTATATGTCTGTTAAATCTAATTCATTTATCAGATTGTTTAGGTTTTCAATTTCCTTATTGGTCTTCTGTCTGGTTGATCTATCTATAGGAGAGAGTGATGTGTTGAAGTCTCCCACAATTATTGTGGAAACATCAATTGCTTCCTTTAGTTTTGCCAGTGTTTCTCTCATGTATTTTGTGGCACCTTGATTGGGTGCATAGACATTTACGATTGTTATTTCTTCTTGCTGAATTGCCCCTTTTATTAGTATGTAGTGGCCGTCTTTGTCTCTCAAAACATCCCTGCATTTGAAGTCTATTTTATCTGAGATTAATATTGCTACACCTGCTTTCTTTTGGCTGTAGCTTGCATGAAATATTTTTTTCCATCCTTTCACTTTCAGTTTCTTTGTGTCCCTGTGTCTAAGATGAGTCTCTTGTATGCAACATATTGATGGTTCATTTTTTTTGATCCATTCTGCGAATCTATATCTTTTAATTGGGGAGTTTAATCCATTTACATTCAACGTTATAACCGTGAAGGCATTTCTTGAATCAGCCATCTTATCCTTTGGTTTATGTTTGTCATATTTTTCCCCTCTGTCTATTAATATCCTTTATTGTACCCATACCGAATCTCTTTAGTACTGAACCTTTCTTCAAGTCTCTCTGTCCTTTCTTTGTTTCTCTGTCTGTAGGGCTCCCTTTAGTATCTCCAGTAGGGCAGGTGTCTTGTTAGCAAATTCTCTCAGCATTTGTTTGTCTGTGAAAAATTTAAGCTCTCCCTCAAATTTGAAGGAGAGCTTTGCTGGATAAAGTATTCTTGGCTGGAAATTTTTCTCACTCAGAATTTTAAATATATCGTGCCACTGCCTTCTCGCCTCCATGGTGGCTGCTGAGTAGTCACTACTTAGTCTTATGCTGTTTCCTTTGTATGTGGTGAATTGCTTTTCTCTTGCTGCTTTCAGAACTTGCTCCTTCTCTTCTGTGTTTGACAGTGTGATCAATATATGTCTCGGAGTGGGTTTATTTGGATTTATTCTATTTGAGGTTCGCTGAGCATTTATGATTTGTGTATTTATGTTGTTTAGAAGATTTGGGAAGTTTTCCCCAACAATTTCTTTGAATACTCTTCCTAGACCTTTACCCTTTTCTTCCCCTTCTGGGGCACCAATGAGTCTTATATTTGGACGTTTCATATTATCTATCATATCCCTGAGGTCCATTTCGATTTTTTCAATTTTTTTCCCCATTCTTTCTTTTATGCTTTCATTTTCCATTCTGTCATCTTCCAGGTCACTGATTCGTTGTTCAACTTCCTCTAGTCTTGTACTATGAGTGTCCAGAATCTTTTTAATTTGGTCAGCAGTTTCTTTAATTTCCATAAGATCATCCATTTTTTTATTTAGTCTTGCAGTGTCTTCTTTATGCTCTTCTAGGGTCTTCTTGATTTCCTTTGTCTCCTGTACTATGGTCTCATTGTTCATCTTTAGTTCTTTGAGTAGCTGCTCTAGGTGCTGTGTCTCTTCTGGTCTTTTGATTTGGGTGCTTGGGCTTGGGTTATCCATATCGTCTGGCTTTTTCATATGCTTTATAATTTTCTGTTGTTTTTGGGCTCGTGGCATTTGCTGAACTTGATAGGGTTCTTTTAGGATTTGTAGACCAATTGAAGTCCTTATCTCTAATTTATCAGATCTACAGCTTCATGGAGTACACTTTCTCTAAGTAACCAGCAGGTGGCATCCACGAGCCACCTGTTCTCCACAAGCCAATTCTCCCCTGCTTAGCCTTTTTGGTGAGTGGGGGAGTGAGTCTTGTGGGGTCCAATTGGTGTACCAAGCTTGCGTGTGTAGTTGGTGTTGCCTGCCCTGTATATGGGGCGTGTTTCTGGGCAGTCAGGGAGCGGGGGGTGGCTCTAACAATCAAATCTCCCTGGTGATCCTAGAGTTTTAAAGTTGCTGCAATAGTCTAATCCTTCAGTTCAGTCCTGCCACAGTTTGTCTCTGCCACTGACCCACAAGTCCTTGGTATTGGCGTATGGCTCCTGAGACTTGCAAGTGGGCCCCTCTTCCAGGCCGTGCACCCCGGGTCCTCTGTTGAGGGATGACTGTGCTATGTCACAGGTGAGTGCCGTCCCCCCAGGGCAGTTCTGGGCTGCTGGGCTGTGTAGGGAGGCTCCCAGTCTGCTGAAATGATGGCTGAATGGGGCTTTGTTAATTCACACTGCTCCACCTTCCCAACTCGGTATATAACTGTGGGTGTGCATGAGTCCAAATTCCATAGGGCAGTCAGCAAACTGGTAACTCCAATGAAGATGTTTGATGTACTCCTCAGGAAATGAACTGGCAACTTTGACAAATTCCTCAGGAAACACTTCACTGGTCAGCCAAAGAAGAAGTCCAATCTATGTCTTTTAATTGGGGAGCTTAATTCATTAACATTCAGCATTATTACTGTAAAGGCAGTATGTACTTCACCCATTTTATCCTTTGGCTTTTATTTGTCTTATCTTATTTTTTCCTGTCTCTTTTTCATCCTTTTGGTTACCCTTACTGATAATCTACATTTCTACCTTCTCCTCCAAACCTTTCTCTCCTATCTTTTCTTTTCAGCCTGCAGAATTCCCTTTAGTATTTCTTATACAGCAGGTCCTTGTTAACAAATTCCCTCAGCCTCTGTTTATCTGTGAATATTTTAAACTCTCCCTCATTTTTGAAGGACAGATTTGCTGGGTAAAGAATTCTTGACTGGAAATTTTTCTCTCCATCTCTTCAATATATCTTACCGCTGCCTTCTTGCCTCCGTGGTTTCTGATGAGAAATTGGAACTTAGTCTTATTTGGCTTCCCTTTTATGCGGTGAGTTGCTTTTCTCTTGCTGCTTTCAGAGTTCTCTGTTTATCTTTGGCATTTTGGTATTCTGATTTGTATGTGTTGTGGAGTGGGTCTATTCAAATATACTCCATTTGGAGTATATTGTCATTCTTGGATATGCATATTTACTTCTTTTATAACACTTGGGAAATTTTCAACCATTCTTTCCTTAAATTGTGCCTTTTATTCCTGTAAGATCTGTTAGTTTTCCTAGTATGTGTTCAAATTCCTCTTTTTATGCTCACCAGTGTCTTTTTAACATCCTTTATCTCTTTAGCCATCCCCTTGAACTGATTTAGGAGATTTGTTTGAACATCCTTGATTAGTTGTTCCAAACCCTGTATCTCCTATGGCTTTTTCATTTGTTTGTTTGACTGGGCCATATCTTCCTGAGTCTTTGCATGGCTTGTGATTTTTTGCTGATATCTGGGCATCTGATTATCTTGATGGGTTAATTCTGAAGGTTGGTTTCTCCATCTTCTCTAGGGTTTTTTGTCGATTGTGTTTGTGTTAAGGCTTCTCTTCGACACTTGGTTTATCAGTATTTCCTGGGCAATACAGGACCAGGGACCCATACAGTAGACACAGACCAGATCCAAGGGGCTCACCCTGTTGTTGTAAAATTGTAGATATATATATAATACAAAGAGAGAGAGAGAGAGAGAGAGAGATCCTAATAGCATATCAGCTGTTATCAGTGACTATGTCTGCACAGAGAATAGGGGAATCTCCAATGAGGAGCAAATTTTACCTCCAGTGCAAAACACCATCAACTAATTCTTGTGATTAATGACAACTTTTAGCAATTAATGAGAAGTTCTTAATAAGCGACTGAAAAACTGACAGAGAAGCTTTATTTTGTAGCTAAGTTCAGAACCAAAATTGTAATTGAGTGTGAAAGGCCACTTGAACATGTGTCAAGGGCTCCCTTAACTTTATTTCCAAATTGGAAATGCAGTGGAGATGGAAGAAATGTTCACATTTCAGATACATGGGTTTCTCAGTATAGGCTGGTCAGATCACACATTACTGTGCTTCTTGCAGGAGTTCAGACATGTCTTCTACAAGGAGGAAAACATACTTGAAAATGAATTTCCAAGAATTTAATGACCATTAATTCTGACATCTGACAACACTGACTTGCATAGAGTTATGTCCCAATTCTTTCCATCCTTAGAACAAAGCAATGAAAGTGCAAATATGAAAGCACATGGTCCATATCTTCAGAGGTTTGAAGTTCTAATTGGGATTAAAGCAGAAACCATAATTCTTTGAGCTAAGGTAGAGGAAGAGTCCATGCTTATGGGGACCCCCCCCAGCCCTTCTAATGGGTCCATCTGGATATGTTACCTGGCACCATCTCTGCTAGAAACAGTTAAAGAGGCTTGCAACTGACTATATCCTAGAGTAACCCATGCAACTAACTATTGGATTTACAAAGATTAGATATATGCCATTTGTGTAGCCTGGGAACTGAGACCAAATTCAGTGCCTATGACTCCTAGAGTAGCAGGAGCCAGTGTGACTGAACTAACACTTGGACAACATTTGTCAAATTAATTAATTCCTGTTATCTTCCCATTCTTAACTGTCATCTCTAGACACTTGAGACCTAGGAAGAAAATACTTAACATTGGGCTTATTTCCCCCATTCTAAATCTCTCCTCTGGCCCCCAGCTTCTCCCAGGAGTAGTTTAGGATTTGTGAGAAATTTACATACCAGGGCTTTTTATTGGGGAGGTTTCCTCCTTCCTCCCTATTCACACCTGCCACTCCTCCTTAACCTAATCAGACTATTATCAATAGTAGCATAGAAGGAGATTTTCACCAGTGATATATTTAGAGTTAATAATAACTTAGGAAACCTTTAATCTTGAGCATATATTTATTTTAATATAAACATAAGATTACATTGCTATCAGTTAAAATTAGATTAGACCTAACTATTTTCAGAAGCTTATTTCAGAGATTTTTGTGCCTATCAATTGACAGTTGTGATGGTTCTTTATGTTTTATACACTTAACACTTTCCTAAAATGGATTATTCCCTATCATTGCATTTGCTTTTTTACTCAATGGTACAAACTCATTTTATATACGTTAGAACCAAAGGCTCAGTGCTTATGGCCACTTATGAGACTTCAGGTAGCGTCTTCACCTTCACTTATGTATATTTGGTTTGAAAAATATGATAATTCTTAGCAGTAATTGGTAAAAGTGAGAAATGAGCCATTAAACTCCTCATCCACAACAGACCCTTCATTAGCACCAGGACACCAGCCAGGGGGAAAGAATAGAGACTGTCCTCAAACAGAGATGGTGACAGGCAGGAAAGTTGCACTTTCTTCTTTTTGTCTCATCCCTGCATTTTTTTGTTATAATATCTCTTTCATACTCTTCCCTCTTCTATTCATTAATTGGTATCTTTACAGCTTTGTTTTCAAATGTCCTATAATTTGAATACAATTTTGCTATCACACCACCTCAAACTTATCACATATTAAATGAATGTTTGTCATTTCTTTGTACAATTTTTAAAAGAATTTTTCCTCTTCAAATATTTCTATCGGATTAGATGACGCCCAGTGATTCTGTGCTTGGGGAAGGAGAATGCAGACTCAGAGGACAGGGTGGAAGAAGCCAGATTAATTTTAAGTGATCAAAATACTGTATTTGTGTCGTTACATATTCATATATATGCAATATACATACACATATCGGGGGAAAATACTAGCGAACCTCCAAGGAAATTTGAAGAATTCTGGTTTTGTTAAATATTTTCCCCCTATTCTCCAAATATAAAAGGCATGGACAGGATTGAGTTTGTGACTGACAATTGCAGGCACTTTCACAACATTTGTCTAATGGAGCAACAATAACGCATGCGTCTGCTCACCTCACAGCAACCACCCAGTGGTGCCATGTGGGCGTTTGCAGGGGACCCTCCTCCAGGCCTGAGCCGGGCTCCCCACCTCCGTTCTCCACCTGAAAAGCCCACCAGGGGGTCTGGGCTCACCTGTCCCGTTAATGCTCAATTGAACGAACTCTTCCGTCTCCTGGAAACTAGGGGCCTCTTAACTCCCTGCTTCCCATGAAATTATTTCAGAAGTTTAAATTCTAGGTGAAAGCTCAGCCCTTCCTGCCACCAGGAGAGCTTTAAACCTCGCTTCCTCGGCATCACTCCACTAAGCTCAAGGTTCCCTTCAATTGTTCCTTCCTGTAGGATCCTTTCCTTTCATCCCCAAAGCAAATGATTTCTCCGTCTCTTTATCCTGGGACATTTGTAAACACTTGTAATAGAATTGGATGCTATAGAGTTTTGTGTTGCTCAAATTTTCCTTAATGAATCAATCATACGTATTCTACTTCAGAGCTTGAACTCTGTCCTTGATATCGGACATTAAATCTAAAGAGTATCTGGCACATCACATTATTGAAAATGAAGTAAAATTTAATTTAACTTCAGTCTAATCATTTAATCTTAATCACCTAGGGTTTAAATAATGACTAAATTTAATTTCAAAGTTAATCTAATCTCTTGCATGTTTTCTCCTGATATTTCCTTCTCCAGAAACAATCCCTGATCACCCAGGGACATATGAACCAAAACTTATACCATAAAGGACTAGAGGAAAAATTGTTTTTTTAAATCATACATAAAAGCAAGGGAAATTTCTCTGAATTGTGGCAAGCCATGTTAAAAAAAGAAATGACAGGACCACATGCAAATTATTTGTGCTACTTCTCAGATCTAAAGGAAGAGGAAGGGCTCTGAATAAACCAGATTCAGGGATGCGACAAGCTGCAGTTAACACAATGTTGATGATATGCAATGAATTTTGAATGAGAAACTAAACTCCATGAAAACAAAGACACTCTTATTATTTTATCTTTCAATGGATATTTTTTCTTTATATAAATTATATATGTGCATTTGCAAAAAGATCCAAACCAGAGATAAATAAATAAAAGAAAATATGAAGCATGCATAATATCATCAAGCAAAAAGGAAATCAAGAAACATTTGTCTTTGATGTATATTATTTGAGTCTATTATAGAAAAGGGGGTTTTACAGTTTTATAAAGCAAAAAAAAAAAAAAAAAAGAATCAAGTCACGTACTGTTTTAGGATCATAAGCAACACCATATTCCTGTATTGTATTTCTTAGTACCAAATGGTGAAAATAATTTCCAAAGTAATTTATGAAATAACAATTGTATACACCATTAGTTTTAGGTTTGTTACAACATACATGGTGTTCATTAGAAATTTATATATCTTTTGTTTCATTACTATTTCTGGGAAAAAATAATTTTAAAGAAATGCTTTATTTTTTTGAGGCTACAGGTCATCTCAGGAGTTTCTAGTCTGTTTAACAAAGTTCTGAAAATCCATCTCTGCAATAATGGAGAAAAATATATTTGATGACATGATTTTGTCCAGTGAGTGAACTTTTAGGGAATACTTCTGAGGAGGTCTTATTAATTTTCTTTATCTAAATATTAGAAGACATTCTTGTTTCCCTTTGGCCAGCAAAAGGGTCTATAACTGCATATTTTATTCACTGTTGGATGGGACATAATTTCCAGCTCTTCCCCATAGACTTACTAGGCATGGGCTAACCAATATTCTCTCAGGGCGGGGAATTCCTTTCTCTGCCAGAATGAGATTAAAATCACCTGGGATTGAAGAGGTGTGGCAGGGGGTGAACAAGGAGGGAGGAGAGGAACTGCGATAAAGGCCCAGATGTTTGCGCATTTCACGTCAGAACCAGAGACCTGTGCAGCTGTCGGAGCTCAGAGGAGAATCCACGGGCAGGAAAGGTAAGTGAAAAATCAAATAACATCTTGAATTTCTCAGAGTGGGATAAAGGGCAGCTGTGAGACAGCTAGATGAGGAGAAATTCCTCCTTTAAACTGGTTGAACTTCACCAAGCAATATGTACACAAGTTTTTCACAAGTTGGCCCTCCCTTTTAGGAGGAGTGGGCATAGATTTGATTTTCAATACCCATGCTGAGGCAATGAATCAATTCATGATTTTTATAAATCAAAGTATTGTCCCGGGATACTCTGGAATAGGGGTCAATAAATGTAAGGGCCAAATAGAAACTGTTTTTGGCTTTGTGGGTTATAAAATGCTGCAGTTATATATCTCAAAAGCAGCTGTGGACTGTACAAAAATGAGTGGCTGTGGCTGTGTTCCAATAACGCTGCATTCATCAAAAAGGCAGCAGGCAAGAGTTGGCCCTTTGGCCTCAGTTTTCCAACTTCTGCTCCAGAAGAAAGGTTTCCAGTAGAAATCTACGATGGAAATGTTCTGTATTTGTGCTTTCAAATATGGTGTCTGTGATGGTTAGGTTCATGTGTCAACTTGGCCAGGTGATAGTACCCAGCAGTCTGGTCAAGCAAGCACTGGCCTAGCAATTGCTGTGAGGATATTTGTGGCTGGTTAATAAACCAACAGGCTGGTTTATTAAATTATCAGTCAGTTGGCTGCAGCTGTGACTGATGACTCACCAAAGGGTGTGTCTTCCTCAATGAGAGAATGCAATTGGCTGGATTTAATCCAATTAATCAGTTGAAGACTTCTAAGCCAAACAGATGGAGGACCTTCACTTCTTCTTCAGCTGCCCAGTGAAGCCTTTCCTGAGGAGTTCATCAGACATCTTCCTTGGAGTTGACAGTTGGCTGACTGCTCTACAGAATTTGGACTCGTGCATACCCACAGTTGCGTGAGTCACTTTTACAGTTTGATAGTCAGAGATCCCTCTCAGTGATTCTGTTTCCCTAGCGAACCCTAACTAATACAGTATCCAGCAGCCACATGTGGCTATTGAGAACTGAAAATGTGGCAAGTGCCACATGTAGAAATGATAATAATTGGGATATATTGGGTTAAAAAACATGATTAAAATGAATTTCACCATTTAAAACATTTTTTTGTTAAAATTCAAAATTTTAAATTATACATGTGCCTTTTTCATTTCCACTGAAAAGGTTTCCTACTGTGAGCCTCCCTCGACTCTTTTTTTTTAAAATTTTTTGAGGTATTCAGATGAATTAACTCCCTTGACTCTTTCAACTTCTGGGCTGCTCTTAGGCAAGACGTGCAGGGGCCTGGAGGCCCTGATTGGTGTGGACCCTGCTTCCGCTCCAGCTCAGGGCCAAACAATGATTCCAGCGTGCATTTCAAATGTCTCTAGGGTTGAATCATGTGCCCTTTATATTTGCAGACTCCTTGCTGAGAACTAGGGATGACACCTAATGACGGCATTTTATTTGCATGTAACAGTGAAAGACTCTCGGGAAACAATAGCATTTGTTTTACCTGTATGATATTTTCCTCCAGACAGTGGCCATGGCTGAACTATTTCGAATAGTGAGCAGATGTCTTATCTGCCTGTCTTATCTTGAGAAACCCAAAGTCTTACAATGTGGACACACGTGCTGTTTCCGATGCGTCCATTTGCTGCCGAAAAACCCGTATGAGGGTTTTGTCATGTGCCCCGAACGCTCTGTGATCTCTCGGGAGAATGAGGTCAAGTCCAGTTGGAACCTCGGGAGGCTGGTTGCCAAGGTCAATGATCTGGAGCCCCAAACGAGAGGATCCTCCAGATGAACCCGAGGATGGTGAGGTTCCAAGGTGAGGAACCCGTCTTCCCTGCTTCCTTCCCCACAAGAACCCAGGGGTCGCTGGCACTGGCTCTGCACAAAGGTGGAATTACCCAAATGTTGACGTGCGCCTGTCTGTGCCCCTCCGGCCTGCTGAGGAGACTCACGGGGGTCTGTCCGATGACCGAGGTCTGCGTTCCGCCCTGGGCATCAGGGAGCCCCTGGCAGAGTCGGCCACCAGCAGACCAGCTTCCTCCCAGGCCCCCATCATTCGGCCGCACTGCTGGCCCGTGGAGCTGCACCTGCAAAGTCCTCCCACCTGCCCCAGGCTCTGTGGACCAGGTGTGGGTCCAAATGTCTGCCATAGCCAAAGTTCTCCCTTCCCAAGCCTGGGTCTGAGAACTGCTCCTGTGACAGGGGGAGGTACCTCCCTCTCTGTTTTAATTTCCTTCAAGTCATTCTCTAGACCCTCGAGACACCTGGCAAAATCTTGTCATTTGCTTAGAGACAAGGTAAAAAGTCTATATTGCAGAGGTGTGGCTAAATGGTTAATTTTGGAAGGAAAAAATGGGCACACAGTTAAAAAAAATCATACATTTCAAAAAATTCACTGCCACGTGTCATATACCTTCCTCATGCATATGTGTTAAAAACTACTAGTTATTTGCCTTGTGGTGGGACCTGTACTGAAATGGGTAATAAACTGAGAAAAAAATGCAGGCACCTTCACTGACCCCACACAGTCAGCCTGACAAAGGAAAGGGACAGGTTTAATCAAAAAATGACACAACCCAAAGGAAAAATGAAAACAAATGTGATCCATGAGATGCATGCACTGCCACAAATCAGATTTGGGTAATTTGACCTAGTCAGGGAGACAGGAGAGACTTCACTGGAAAAGTCCTATAAAGTGAGGGGAAAGCAATAGATACTGGGTCCGTCTCACAGAAGTGCAGGCCACGACGGCTGGTCCTTGCATTTGATGAATTGCTCGTGTCGCTCCCGGTGGACGTGCCCGCGGATGCCGACACAGCCAAGGGCTTCCTCGCCGTCCCCGCCGCCCCGAGGCGCGTGCACAGCGGGCTCCCCACGCGGACACGGCGCGCGCTCAGGGCTCCACCCGCCCCGTGCGTCCCGGGCTCCTCGCGCGGCTCCTCCGGCCGCCACCAGCGGGAGGGACGCGGGGCCGGGCAGGGAGCGGGCTCCGGGCGTCCGCAGGGGTCTGTCGGCCGCGGGGGAGGGTCCGCCTGGCTGCGGGGCTCTGGGCCGCGGTCCGAGCGATGCGCGCTGCTCCCGGGGCGCCCTCTGGCTGGAACCCGAGCCCCCGAGTGGGGATTTTCCTGGATGGGGACGCGGGAGCATTTCCTTTTACAACGTGAGCGATGCATCCCATATATTCACGTTCACCAAAATTCCTGCTTCTGAGCCGCTACGTCCGTTCTTTGGTCCTTCAAAATCAAAATCAGAAACATGTGCTCAAGGCTCCTTGTGTATCTGTCCTGTGAAAAATTCAGGCACTGCAATTCCTCCAGAATAACCTGGAGAAGGCAAACATTTGTTTTCAAAATATGAATGTATGTGGAAATAAAATGTTCTTAAGAATATGAGATTCCTTTCTTGTTCACATATCTTGAAAAGTAAAAGGACAAAAAAAGATGCTCTTTTAGACCGTAAGTATGAATTTAAATAAGCAACACTTTTAAAAAATATATATTACATGTTGACTATCAAATATTTGTGCAAAAGACTTCCTTGAGACTTAAAATTCCCCTTCCTTGACCTCTTTCCTGAATTTCCAAGTCAACTTACAGCATTTTTTCTTTTTATTTCCTATGGGGCACATGTGTTACTGAATCCCTGAGCTAAACAAAAATGCATTGATTTGATCCTGCGGTCGCAGTTGATTCGTCTAGTGGGGGGGTGGCGGCCGGTTGAGAGAAGGGGAGTTGGAGAGGCGTCCGGGCGAGCGGGTGATTTTACTGGACCGTTGCGTGGAGAGGACTTTTAATCCCAGTGTCGTGGGTTTGGGCCCCACGTTGGGCGCCAGTTGCGGTCGCAGTTGATTCGTCTGGGGGGGGGGGGGTGGCGGCCGGTTGTTAAATCCTAGGCTCTCGGGATTGCTCGGAGGGTACCGGCGGCGGGGGCTCTTTCCCGGAGGCGAGGGCGAGGCGGGGGACTGGGCCCGGTCCCCGGCGGTGGCGTGCAAGGTGTGGAGGGCGGCGAGAGGAAACAGGCGGGACACGTTTCTTTGAGGGTGAGGAAGCCAAGAGAGTTTATTAGGGGAGAGTACAAGCTTATATCGGGCGGTTTAGAGGGCGGGGTAGCTGTAGAGGTTAAAGGCTTGGATTGGTTCTGAGAGGGCGCGGAGGTTGTTTGAAAAGGGGCGGGAGTTGCTCCAGTAACGAAGAGGGTGGAGGGTGCGGGTAAGGCACGGGGGGGGGTTTTCTCCGGCAAGCCCTCCCCAACGGTTGTACTTTGGGGTGAGGAAATGGGGCCTGCATTCGGCTCCACTTTCTCAGGCCCGGGGGGCCGTGGAGGGCGCTACCACCCGTGCCCCACTACCTTTCCTAGGGGCTGATCAGTTCCCCTGGCCCAGGCCCGCCAAGTCAGAACTCGATAACAGTGTCCCACATTTCCCCCTTCTTTTCTAATTAGAGGAAGAAGCTTACCGGAGAGATCCGCCAAGGGATGAGGGAAAAGGGAGGTGGGGGAAGGGATAGGGGTAGATGGTAGTCAGAGAGGCTGGAGCTCGACGTTGGTGCGGCGCCCGGGCGTTCGAGAGGGGCCTCGCTGCTTGCGGGATGGACGAGGGTGGCGACGCTGCGGAGGGTCAGCCTCTTCAGTGGAGGCAAGTTGTTGATATTGGACTTGCACAAATGATGAAAAGACAGCATTGGCTTGGTTCTTAGCAAGCTGGACAATTCTGCGGATAATGCAGGGCCCTAGGGTGAGAGCTAGAATAATCATTAGTAGGGGGCCGAGGAGAGGGAGGAGGTATGGGAGGAGGGGGGTAAAGATGTGGGACCAATAGTTGGTGGTTTCACGGTTTCTTTTGCGTTGTTCTAGTCCCTCTCGGACCTTCTTTAGGCTGTCTTCGGCGAGACCTGTGGAATTGGCATATACACAGCACTCTTCTCCTAGGGCGGCGCAAAGGCCTCCTTCTTTGAGGAGGAGAAGGTCAAGACCTCGGCGGTTTTGGAGCACGACTTCAGAGAGGGAATTGACAGAATTTTTAAGATGGGAAATAGCGTCTTGTAGGTGACGAATGTCCTCGTCAACAGCCGCCCGGAGGTGAGTTAGGGCGGAGCCTTGACTGGCTAATGCAGCGATTCCGGTGCCAGCGCCTGCAAGACCTAGGAGGGAGGCAATTGTGAGGGCGGTGATGGGCTCTCGCTTTTGCAGAGTGGCAGGAGCTGCAGTTCTTTCCAGGCGGAGGAAGAAGTCTTCCTCGCTGTGGTATAGGACCCTAGGGATAAGGACAATTAGGAGGCAAGTTTCATTAGTTTATTGAGGGTTTGCACGTTAAGGCAGGGGGTAAGTCCTGTAGAGGAGCAGAGCCATTGGGAGGAGTTGTGGGGAATAAGAAACTTGGCAGAGCTGCTGGGAGATGAGTAGTTGGCACAAGCTGTGAGGTTGGGAGAGTTACTTGAGCGAGGGCGGATGCATTTTCCTGTAAAGGAGACTGAATGAAAGGTTAGGGGGACGGTTGAGGTATTCTAATTGCATTCCGAGGGGTTGTCTTCTGCATTTTCTGAAAAGGAGAGGTTGGAGGCGACGGGCTCATACAGTGAGGAAGAGGTGGAGAGGCAAAGCCAACAAGAGGAGGTAAGATTGGGGTAGGAGACATTTAGTGAGGTGAAGGTTGCTTGAATAAGGCTGAAGAGGGGAGAGAAGTAATGAGAGGGGGGTAGAAAAGGTTGGGGTGGTGGGGTTGGTGATACGCTGTTTGCAGCTGAGGTGTGGCTGGTTGGAGCTGAGGTGCGGCTGGAGGGCTGTGGAAAAAGGGGGTTAATGACTTGGTTGGGACCTATGCCAGAGGGTGTTTTTAATGCAGTATTTTGGCATGGTTGGCTTACAGCCTCCTTTTTTATGAGAATAAGTGATTCTTGGTCAGCTCCTTTCTCATAGATTCTGAAGCCCCAAGTTCGACCGAGTAACCAGGAGGGATTAGTGGGGAGCTGCACTGTAAGATTAAGATGTGTGCAGGATCCCTCGCTTTCTTGGCCGAGCCAGTTAACTGTAGGGAGTTTGCACCCTGTAGGGGCCCACTTTAAGGTAAGGTATTGATCAGGAACAGGAGGCTTCCAATTAGTGGCTAATGTTTCACACCCCCAGTATGCACAGTAGTACTCGTTGGGGGAATTGCAGTACGATTTTCCAGGATTTGAGGATGGGCACATGTAATACTGGTCTAGATTTTTGTTACTGCGAACTCCAACTCGGCCTCCCCTTCTAGAACTACCAGAATCGCTATTGGCGGGGGAAAGGTTTCGGGAAGAAACAGTTTAGAGGCATTAAAAGAAAAGGAGGGGGGTGTTGATTACCGAGCAAAGAGAATGAGGTAAACCGTGGCCGCGAGGCCGAAGGAGACAGCGAGAGCAGAAAGCAGGACCCTCTGGTAGCGGGAGCAGTCTGGGGGGGCGGTTGCAAAGAAGCACACGGCGCCAAACAAAGAAACAAAGACACAAAGGACCACAGCAAAGTAATGGAGGGGAAGAGGGAAAGCTACTGGAGGAAGAGTGTTAGGAGGAATGGGGGGGACATAGGAAGAGAAGACGAAAGGTAGTCGGGGGCAAGAGCCAGGTTAATGCGGGAAAGGAAGAGCGGCCCGGGCGCGGAGCGGCGAGGGAGAGGCAGCTCCGGACATGGAGCGGCGAGGGAGAGGCGGCTCCGCGGGGCGGCGAGGGAGAGGCGGCCCTTACCTTGCAGGCGAGGAGAAGGGGAGTTGGAGAGGCGTCCGGGCGAGCGGGTGGTTTTACTGGACCGTTGCATGGAGAGGACTTTTAATCCCAGGGTCGTGGGTTTGGGCCCCACGTTGGGCGCCAGTTGCGGTCGCAGTTGATTCGTCTGGGGGGGGGGGTGGCGGCCGGTTGTTAAATCCTAGGCTCTCGGGATTGCTCGGAGGGTACCGGCGGCGGGGGCTCTTTCCCGGAGGCGAGGGCGAGGCGGGGGACTGGGCCCGGTCCCCGGCGGTGGCGTGCAAAGTGTGGAGGGCGGCGAGAGGAAACAGGCGGGACACGTTTCTTTGAGGGTGAGGAAGCCAAGAGCGTTTATTAGGGGAGAGTACAAGCTTATATTGGGCGGTTTAGAGGGCGGGGTAGCTGTAGAGGTTAAAGGCTTGGATTGGTTCTGAGAGGGCGCGGAGGTTGTTTG
Organism: Choloepus didactylus; assembly: GCF_015220235.1. NCBI lineage: Eukaryota > Metazoa > Chordata > Mammalia > Pilosa > Megalonychidae > Choloepus > Choloepus didactylus. Next base: position 2,720,601 of record NC_051333.1, on the reverse strand, counting down.
AAAAGGGGCGGGAGTTGCTCCAGTAACGAAGAGGGTGGAGGGTGCGGGTAAGGCACGGGGGGGGGGTTTTCTCCGGCAAGCCCTCCCCAACGGTTGTACTTTGGGGTGAGGAAATGGGGCTTGCATTCGGCTCCACTTTCTCAGGCCCGGGGGGCCGTGGAGGGCGCTACCACCCGTGCCCCACTACCTTTCCTAGGGGCTGATCAGTTCCCCTGGCCCAGGCCCGCCAAGTCGGAACTCGATAACAGTGTCCCGCAGATCCAGTGAATTGTGTGATTAATCAAAATGTTAGGAGACCTCTAGCAAAATAGAAACCAAATTTTATGTCCAATAGAGGAATATAAAATTTGTCACACATGAGCTTGGTAGAGATGAAATTCTTCATGCATGGATAATTTCTGAAGTCAGAAAGACAACTTTTTATTACCACTACATTTTAGAAAATGGCCCTGACATTTTTCTGGACCTCTTATTTAGGTCAACAATACTTTAGGTACCAGACATTAACCTTTTTACCCACGATAGCATTTGACACAGTCAGTCATTCCATCCACACACAGTGCTCTCCTCTTGCTGCCATTGTCTAAATTGAATAGGTGGGGACAAATAGAGCATCAGGTAATATGTCTGTTGATCAATCATAGTGAGCAGTGGGCCAAAATGAGGGGATAAAACTGAATTTGGAAATGCACTATTGCCTATTTTTGAGAGCTAGATTTTCCTCTTCAGTTTTATTGTCAAGAGAGCTCTTGGAATATTAATGTATATAAATCAATACATCTGTTAAGGTAGAAACATATTTGAAACAGTTATTAAAAGCAATACAGACAGATGTAACCTAATGATTGTTAATGAATTATAATTATTTATAATCTCTTTAGATATTACTGGACTCACATTGAAATGTAATTTTTTCTATTGTCGGCATAGGTTTTAGTCATAATCTTTATATACAGTGTGCTACACATAATTTAAATAATGTGAAATATTACACAAGAAATAGAAAGCATGAAACTAGTTCATTTTTGCTGGGGAAATGTCAACAATTGGCTTATAGCCCAAGTAGTGGACATGTTAACAGACATTTTATAACAGACACTGAAACCATTCTCATAAATTGTAGTAAAAACTGGATAGGCTCCAACAGAAATAAAAAACCAACTGCATTGGTTCTGTGGGAGAATTAGTTAAAGGGCATTGACGGGTTGTAAATGGTGTAGCCACTGTGAAAACAGCTGGGCTGTTCCTCAAACGTTAAACCTAGAATTACCACAGGACCCAGCAATCCCACTCCTAGGTGTACACCCAAAAGAAATGGAAAGAGGGACCCAAACAGGCTTTTGACACGAATGTTCACAGAATTATTTGCAAAAACCAAAAGGGGGAAGCCACGGAAATGTTTGTCATCAGAGGAATGGGTGAACAGAACATGGTCTACACGTGCAGTGGAGCATTATACCTACAAAGGAAGGAAGTTCTGACGCTAGGGCATGGGTGAACCTTGAAGACATCGTGCCGACTGAAGTAAGCCAGACACGAAAACAGAAATATTATAAGATTCCACTCACATGAAATATCTAGGGTAAGCAAATTCCTAGAGACAGAAGGTAGATTAGAGGTTATCAGGGACTAAGGGGAGGGGAATGGGGCGCGGAGTTCCTGTTTGGGGCCATGAAACAGTCTTGGTAATGGATGGCAATGGCGGCAGAAACATTGTGAATGTGATTTACACCTCTGAGCTTAAAAGTGGCCAAAATGGGGAATTTTGTGTTGGATAAATGTTACAAACAATAAAATTTAAAAAAAGCTTGCTATGATGAAATTTTAAAGAGGGACATTGCTGGCTAAGAACCTCATAATAAACTGGGAATGCATATAAACAAGGACACATTCTCCAAGCATCGTAGCAGCAGCCTGATCTGTAGCCCTCCCTTCCCTGCCCAGTGAGCCAGAAGACGTGACACTCACGAACGCCCACCCATGACGTCCTGCAGAGCAGTGATAACCTGTGCGTGTTGCACTGGGTGTGTGAATGGTCCGTTTTCCCAAATACTTGAGCTGTGGCCCCAGCGCTGGCCCCTGAGCTCACGGCGGGCATTGCCCACATCCCTGGTCCCGAGGTGCATGGAGGGGGCTATAAAGAGCTGTAAAATAACTTTGTTTAAAATTATTAAAATGGCATGTATGGGAAAGAAAAAGTAAATTATTTTACTTTAATTACCTGGTAATTGGGGTGGCCTATTTTTGTGTTTGCTAATGGCCCCTATCCAAAGGAATAATAAAACTTCTCATGTGTCTACGATAAGCAGATAGCTATAATTTGGAGCCAGATGCCGAAGTTAAATTCCCATGGAAATGAGGAGATAGGGTGTCACCTTTCTTTCCTTCTTTATAATTAACAGAATAGCTTGTTTGCAGTTCAATTTGAAATATCTGTACAAGCACCGTGTCTTAAGGCTTTGAAATGTATCTGAGTATAAAGATCAATTTGTACTTGAAAATAGACATTCTGGAACTTTCCCTCCTTATCATTGTACATAGACTCTGTGGAGTCCATATTTTAGCGCTCTTGGCCGTCTTTCTGAGCCTCTGCAATGCTGCTCATGAGCGACCTGCTGATTTTTCAAGAGCGTCAGCATTCCTGGGAAGAGAGGCAAACTTGGTTCTTATCCCGCTGAGCTCCGAAGTCCATGTCCAGTTCCAAACTGAGATGATGAGGCCTGGCGACACAGGGTCACAAAAGCTGCAGAAATTGTGGTGAACTTCACAGACAGGTTAAACAAGGGTGGAGGGATTAGTTCCAGACTTGCTGTGCAACTCAAAGATCTTCTTAAAGGACTTTTTCATCATAAACATTCAACTAAAGTTACAGACAGTGAAGATAATGATGACAGAACTCAGTGATGAGTGTAGCCAGGTGTTAGTAGACATCTACACATTCTAATTTCTGTTCTTCACACCCAGAGCTGGTTATTTGAGAATATTCATTGATTTCCTTATATATGAATGTTCTATTCTAGGATCTGCTGTGAAAGTTGAGAAGATGCACAAGATAGTTAAGATAGCACAGGAAGCTTACTGTGTGGGGAAGTCAGACGTTCAGATAATGAGCAGGGTGGTTTCCAAATGGATCTTCAAGTTAGCCATCAGTGGGAGCAGAAGATACTTCTCAGAAGCCCTGGGCGGGGGGGCCTTACATTAGCAGCATCCTGGGACTATTCAGCAGTTGACAGCTCCCAGCAACGCCCGAGGAACATGGACCACACCTGAGGAGGAAACAGCAAGGCTAAACAGATTCACCTCACCTGGCTGAGTCTAGTCACCAAGAGTCGCGCCAGCCAATGGGAAGAGAGGGAGTCAAAGGCCAATCCTAAGGCAGGTATGGCCTTTTAGTCTTCGTTTCCACAGCTGTTCTTGCATCATTGCTGGCCCTTAGGATCAGCCAGATTGAGTGAGCAGATTTCTTCTCACTGACCCCTTCCTTCCTTCCTTCCTTTCTTCCTTCCCTCCTTGCTTTTGATTTTTGGTTTTCTATTTCTCTTACTTGCCTAATTTCAATGGCTAAAGAATTCAGGACAATATTGAATATGAATAATGATGTTGCCTTATTACTGATCTTTGGGGAAAAACCCTTAGGATTTCATTATGTGTGATGTTAGCTAGAGGTTCATTTGTAGAAACCCTTTATCACATTGTGGACGTTTCCTTCTATTATTAGCTAGCTTAAAATTTCTTCATGAGTGGGTGTTGAATTTTGTGAAATATTTTTATTGCATCTACTGAAATCATTATAGATATATTCTACTTTTTGTTACTGTGGTGAATTACCCTGAGTTTTAAAATCTTTTTATTATGGTTAACACACACACACACCCCTTAAAATTTACCATTTTAACCATTTTCATGCATACAGTTCAGTGGTATTAATTGCATTCATAATACGGCTTTACCGACACCAACATCCATTACCAAACTTTTTATCCCATTAAACAGAAACTCTACACACCCATTAAGCAACAACTCCCCATTCTCCTCACCCCCTGGCCCCTGGTAGCTTGTAATTTGCTATATGGCTCTATGAATTTGCTTTGTCTAGGTATCATACAGTATTTATCTTTTTGCGTTTGACTTATTTCACACAACATGATGTCTTCAGGGTTCATCCACGTAGCAGTACGTATCAGCACTTCGTTCCTTTTTATGACAGAATAATATTCCATTGTGTGTATACACTATAGTTTGTTTATCCATTCATCTGGGAACGGACACTTTGGTTGCCTCCACATTTTGACTATTGTAAATAATGCTGCTGAGAACATTGGTGTACATATAACTGTACAAGTTCCTGCTTTCAACTCTTTTGTATATATACTTTTCCATTTACATTTAACAGGATTAGTTTTGCTAAGTATTTTTTTGTGTTTATGTTCATGCAGAATATTGATCACTAAATTCAATTTAGTAATGGTTTTGTCACATTTAGTATTAGGATTATGCTGGTTTGATAAAATGAGTTGGCATGTGTTTCCTCCACCTCTATTTTCCTAAGGAACCATGTAAATGTGGTGCTATCTCTTCCTAAAATATTCCATTTCATTTACTAACAACACCAACTAGGACTAGAATTTTCTGCATGGGAATATTTTTTATAATACAATTTCTTTTAAAAATTAGAACTATTAAAATTTTCTGTTTCATTCTGTGTATTGCAAATTTAAAAGATGAAATTGTCTATTTCTTCTAAGTTGTCAAAGTCCTTGGCATGAAGTAGTTTACAGTATTCTCTTGTCCTTTTTTTGTCTGTAGGGTCTATACTATTAAGCCTTCATTTCTGATTTTGGTAATTTGTGTACTCTCTTTTTTCCCTTATTCTAGCTAGTATTTTACCAATTGTTGTTAATTTTCTGTGCTTCATCTCTTTTCTATTCATTTGTGTTCTGCCCTTTATTAGTTCCTTTCTTCACTTGCCTTTGTTTTTCTTTTTTCTTGCTTTTCTAGCTTTTTAAATTGGAACCTAAGGTAATTTTCTACCTTTCCTCTTTCTAATATGAGCATTTAAATCTAAAGTTTTAAATGCACTTCTTTAGCTCATTACCACAAATTGGAATGTGTTCTAAATTCATTATCATTCCATGGTAATGTATTCTAAGTTTTTCCTTTGAGATTATATTTGACTCATGGATTTTATATAAGTGATCATCTAATTACCAAACCCGAGGGTTTCTTAAATATTTTATTACTACTTGTGGTAGTTTGGAGGCTGTACATACCTCAGAAAAGCCCATGTTCTTTCAGTCCTTTCCTATGGTAGACCTATTGTGGGTGGACCTTTTGATGAGGTTATTTTAATTGAGGTGTGACCCACCCCATTCAAGGTGGGTCTTAATTTCCTTACTGGAATCCTTTATAAGAGGATGAAGGACACACAGAAAAATCCAAGATTGCCCAGAGAAGCTAAGAGATGAAATTAAGAGAAGCTCACAGAAAAAGCCCCAGAGAAGCTGGAGAAAGCCACTGAAGACAGAAGCTGAAGCAATGAAACCCGGGAGAGAAGGACCAATAGATGAGGCATGCGCCTTGCTATCTGACAGAGGAGCCCAAGTTTGCCGCTAACCAGTCTTTAGAGATGGTATCATCCTGTTGATGCCTTAATTGGGACATTTTTACAACCTTAGAACTATAAATTTGTAGGCTAATAAATCCCCATTGTAAAAGCCAACCCATTTCTGGTATATTGTATTTCATCAGCTTTAGCAAACCAAAACATTACTGAATTCTAGTTGAATTCCTCTGTAATTAGGAGGCATGTCCTATATTATATTGATCTCTATAATTTTGAGACCTGTTAAGTGCACAGGATATAATGTATTTGGTGACAGTATTATTTCCTTTTGAATAGACTTTCTACTTTTTAGTAGTCTGATATAGAGTTCTGTAAATGTTAATTAGGTGATATGAGCTGATAAATTTGTTGAGATAAGCTATGTCTACCTTTTTTTTTCATCTATTATTCTATCATTCACTGAGAATAGTGTAAATATCTTCAGCTACTGTTGTGGAGCTTTCCTGTTAATCCTTTAATTTTGTCAGGTTTGCTTTATGTAATTTTTGGCTTTGTTATTTGTCATATACACATTTATGATTTTTTTTTCTCCTTGATGAATTAATCTTTTTTCATAAAGAAAATTCTCTTCCCTCTTTAACTGAGAATATTATTTGCCTTGACATATGTATTTTTAATTGTAGTAAAATACACATAACATAAAATTTACTATTTAAACCACTTGGATATTTAGAATTCGGTAGCATTTACTTCATTCACAGTCTTGTGAAAACATCATCATTATCTATTTCCAGAACATTTTCATCAATGTAAAAGAAACCAATTAAATAGCCATTCCACATTACTCCTTCCCCTCATTCCCTGGCAACAACTAATCTGCCTTGTGTCTCTACAGATTTACAAATTCTGGATATTTAATGAGTGGAATCATACAATATGTAGCTTTTTGTGTCTTCTTTCACTTAATATAATGTTTTCAAAGTTCATGCATGTTGTAGCATGTATCAGCACTTCAATTCTTTTTATGGCTGAATTATATTCCACCGTATGGCTCTACCACATATCATTTATCCATTATTAGTTGATGGACACTTGGGTTGTTTCTACCTTTTGGCTACTCTGAATAGTAGCAGTTACAAACATTCATGTACATCCATGAGAGTAACTAGAAAGGGCCCAGAGGTCACCAGGGACCATGGTTTTGGGGTGTGACTGGCCATAGAGGATCCCCCATAATATGTGGAGGGGACACCAACAAAAACAGAGGAGAGATAGTTGCTGGAGGGATGCAGCGAGTGTGATCCTGTTGGACGGCCTCCTGGCTGGCAGCAGCAAAACCAGTGCCAGGCAAGGGAGTGAGCAGCGGCTTTCCAGTCCCAGGCACCTACTTTGATGGTTTGCTTGGGGGTGATCCTCCACCGTCAGATGGCAGGGAGCTCCCGTGAGGGAACCGAGAGGGCAGAGTTGGCTTCCTTCAGAGTAATAACTTAGAATGTGAATGGATTAAACTCTCCAATTAAAAGATACAGACTGGTAGAATGGATTAAAAAATATGACCCATCGACATGCTTTTTACAAGAGACTCATTTTAGACCCTGCAACACAAAGAAACTGAAAGTGAAAGGATGGGAAAAAATATTGTATGCAAACTGTAATCAAAAGAAAGCTGGGGTTGCTATATCAGTATCAGACAAAATAGACTTTAAATGCAAAGATGTCATAAGAGACAAAGAGGGACACTATATATTAATGTGAGGGATAATTCACCAAGAAGAAATAATAATCAAAAATGTTTATGCACCCAACCAAGGAGCTCCAAAATACATGAGACAAACATTGGCTAAACTGTAGGGATAAAGAGACACATCTACAATAATAGTGGGAGACTTCAATACACCACTCCCTTCTGTAGATAGAACAACTAGACAGAGGACCAATAAGGAAACTGAGAACCTAAATAATATGATAAATGAATTAAACTTAAGAGACATATATAGATCACTACATCCCAAAGTACCAGGATATACATTCTTCTCTAGGGCTCATGGAGTGTTTTCCAGGATAGATCATACGCTGGGGCACAAAACAAGTCTTGATAAATTTTAAAAGATTAAAATTATTCAAAGTACACTCTCTGGACCACAATGGAATGCAACTAGAAATCAAGAACCACCAAGGAACCAGATCTTTCACAAATATATGAAGGTTAAACAATACACTCCTAAACAACCAGTGGGTCAAAGAAGAAATTGCAAGAGAAATTGGTTAACATTTAGAGATGAATGAAAATTAGAACACAACATATCAAAATCTGTTGGATGCAGTGAAGGCGGTGCTGAGAGGGAAATTTGTAGCTCTAAATGCATATATCAAAAAGCCAGAAAGAGCTAAACCTAAAGACCAAACTGAACAACTGAAGAGGCTAGAGAATGACTAACCCTAAAGCAAATAGATGAAAAGAAATAACAAAGATTAAAGCAGAAATAAATTAGCTGGAGAAAAAAATGAATAGAGAGAATAAATAAAACCAAAAGTTGGTTCTTTGAAAAGATCAACAAGATTGACAGACACTTAGCTAGACTCACAAAGTCAAAAAGAGAGAAGACCCAAATAAACAGAATCAGAAATGAGAAGGGGATAAATACTACAGATCCTGAAGAAATAAAAAAAAAATCATAAGAGGATACTATGAACAACTGTATGCCAACAAGCTAGACAATTTAGAGGAAATAGAAAATTTCCTGGAAACACATGAACAAGCTAGACTGACCCAAGAAGAATAGAAGACCTCAACAAACCAATCACAAGCAAAGAGATCCAAACAGTAATCAGAAATCTACCTACAAATAAAAGCCCAGGGCCAGATGGCTTCACAGGGGAATTTTACCAAACCTTCCAACAAAATTTGTCACCATTCCAGCTCAAACTCTTTCAAAAAATTGAAGAAAAGGGAACACTACCTGTGCCAGTTTGAATGTATTATGTCCCCCCAAACACCATTATCTTTGATGTAATCTTGTGTGGGCAGATGTTATCAGTTTTGATTAGACTGTAATTCTTTGAGTGTTTCTTTGGAATGTGCCCCACCCAGCTGTGGGTGATGACTCTGATTGGATAATTTCCATGGAGGTGTTGCTCCGCCCATTTGAGGTGGGTCTAAGTTGAGTGACTGGAGCCATATAAATGAGCTGATGGACAGGGGGAACTCAGTGCAGCTGTGATGATGTTTTGAAGAGGAGCTACAGCCAAGAGGGACACTTTGAAGAAGGCACAGGAGTTGCAGATGAGACAGTTTGAAGACTGCTGTCGAAAGCAGACTCTTGCTTTGGAGAAGCTAAGAGAGGACAAATACCCTAAGTGCAACTAAGAGTGACATTTTTGAGGAAATGCAGCTAAGAGAGAAATGCCCTGGGAGAAAGCCATTTTGAAACCAGAACTTTGGAGCAAACGCCAGCCACATGACTTCCCAGCTAACAGAGGTTTTCCGGATGCCATTGGCCATCCTCCAGTGAAGGTACCTGATTGCTGATGTGTTACCTTGGACACTTTACGGCCTTAAGACTGTAACTGTGTAACCAAATAAACCCCCTTTTATAAAAGCCAATCCATCTCTGGTGTTTTGCATTCGGGCAGCATTAGCAAACTAGAACACTACCTAACTCATTTTATGAATCCAACATCACATAACATTTTATGATACCAAAATCAGATAAAGACACTACAGAAAAGGAAAACTATAGGCCAATCTCCCTAATGAATATAGATGCAAAAATCCTAAATAAAATACCTGCACATTGAATCCAAAGGCTCATTAAAGAATTATACTCCACAACCAAGTGGGGTTCATTCCTGGCATGCAAGGGTGGTTCAACATAAGAAAATCAATTAATGTAATTCCACACATTAAAAAATCAAAAGGGAAAAATCAGATGGTCATCTCAATAGACGCTAAAAAGCATGTGACAAAATTCCACATGCCTTTTTGATAAAAACACTTCAAAATGTAGGAATTGAAGGAACTTCCTCAATATGATAAAGGGCATATATTAAAAACCCACAGCCAGCATAGTACTCAATGGTGAGAGGCTGAAAGCCTTCCCTCTAAGATCAGGAACAAGACAAGGATGCCCGCTGTCACCACTGTTATTCAACATTGTGCTAGAAGTCTAGCCAGAGCAATTTTCCAAGACAAAAATATAAAAGGTATCCAACTTGGAAAGGAAGGAGTTAAGCTGTCATTGTTTACAGATGATATGATCTTATATTTGAAAAATTCTGAGAATTTGACCACAAAGCTACTTGAGCTAATAAACAAATTCACCAGAGTGGCAGGATACAAAATTAATGCACATAAGTCAGCTAACTGAAGAGGCAATAAAAAAAATTCCATTCACAATAGCAACTAAAAAATCAAGTACCTAGGAATAAACTTAACCAAGGATGTAAAAGACCTCTACATAGAAAATTACAAAATTTTACTAAAAGAAATAAAAAAGGACCTAAATAGGTGGAAAAATATTCCATGCTCATGGATGGGAATTCACATTGTTAAGATGTGAATTCTTCCCAAACTGATCTACAGATTCAATGCAATTCCAATCAAAATTCCAACATCCTACTTTGCAGACCTGGAAAAGTTAGTTATCAAATTTATGTGGAAGGGAAAGCGGCCTTGAATTGCCAAAAACATCCTAAAAAAGAAGAATGAAGTGGGAGGACTTATACTTTCAGACTCTGAAGCCTACTATAAAGCTACAGTGGCCAAAACAGCAAGGTATTGGCATAGCCAGAGACATATTGATCAGTGGAATTGAATTGAGAGTTTGGAAATACTCAGGATATATGGTTGAATGATTTTTGATAAGGCGCACAAGTCCACTGAAATGGTACAGAATAGTCTCTTCAACAAATGTGGCTGGAAGATTTGGCTAGCCATAACAAAAAGAATGAAAGAGGACCCCTACCTCACATCCTATACAAAAATTAACTCAAAGTGGATCAAAGACCTCAATATAAGAGACAGTAACATAAAACTCTTGGAAGATAATGTAGGGGAACATCTTCAAGACCTAGTATTAGGAGGTTGCTTCTTAAACCTTACACTCAAAGCATAAGCAATGAAAGAAAAAAATAAATGGGAACTCCACTCAATCAAAAGCTTCTGTACTTCAAAGAAGTTTGTCATAAAGGTGAAGAGGCAGTCAATGCAATGGTAAAAAATATTTGGAAACCATGTATCTGATAAGAGACTGATATTCTGCATATATAAAGAAATCCTATATCTCAATATCAATAGTACAAACAGTCCAACTGTAAAATGGGCAAAAGATATGAAAAGACATTTCTCCAAAAGCGGAAATACGAATGGCTAAAAAACCATGAAAAAATGTTCATCTAGCTATTATGGAGATGCAAATCAAGACCACAATGGGATATCATCTCACACCAATAAGAATGGCTTCCATCAAATAAACAGGAAACTACAAATACTGGAGAGAATGTGGAGAAATTGGGATTCTTATTCATTGCTGGTGGACTGTACAATGGTACAGCCACTCTGGAAGACAGTTTCATGGTTTCCTAGAAAACTAGATACTGAATTACCCTATGATCTGGCAATTCCACTTCTTGGTATATACCCAGAAGATAGGAAAGCAATGACATGAACAGAGATTTGTACACCGATGTTCATAGCAGCATTGTTCACAATTGCCAAGAGATGGAAACAATCCAAGTGTCCTTCAACAGATGAGTGGATAAATAAAATGTGGTGTATACATATGATGGAATATGATGCAGCCATAAGAAGCAACAAGGTCCTGAAACATATGGCAACATGGATGAACCTTGATTTGATTCTGAGTGAAGTATGTCAGACACAAAAGGAGAGACATTGTATGTTACCACTTCTGTGAACTATCTGAACAATGTAAAATCAATGTCTTATTATATATAATATTGGGGACCTAGTGAAAGACAGTAGCTAGTGAGGGGGGAATGATAGTCTAATATGTTCTGATATGTTAATGTTAGTGAATTCAAAGGTATGGAAATGGATGGGGTCACAAGTGTTTGTTAATGGGATTATAAGTATCAGAGCTGTATTGAAGGTGAATAGGGTTGAAATGGGTTGTTTAAAGGCATGTTTCCCACAGATCACCACAAATATAGATAGGTGTTTGCATGATATACTTCTAAGGTATTAGAGTAGCACAGAGAGTTGACAACAGAAGGGTATATGTGAAAAATCTACATATTGCATTCTAGGAACTATAATAGGAAAACCATACTAGCATTATACAAATACTAGGGACAAATAATTAAGGGCTCACAAGAGCTTCAGAATGTTTTGGGTCATGAGAATTGTTTAAAATGGAGAGTGATGAGGATTGTACAACTAAGTTATGATAATGCCAGGTATGGATGGATTATCATGAATGTAACATATACTATGTGAATTTAGGAACCCCCTACTTTATCAATCAAACCCTCAATATTGAGGCTTGCTCAGGTGAAACTTATGGTTGTAAGGGGAGGCTAAGTTCACCTATAATTATGCCTAGGAGTCACCTCCAAAGAACCTCTTTTGTGGCTCAAATGTGACTTTCTCTAATCCTAACTCATCACCCTCCCCTGATGTGGGACAAGACCCCGAAGATGAATAAGCCTCCCTGGTGATGTGGGACATGGATTGTGGGAATGAGCCTGACCCTGGCATTGAAGGATTGAGAATGCCTTTTTGACCAAAAGGGGGAAAAGAAAGGCAATCACATAAGGTTTCAGTGGCTAAGAGAATTCAGAGTCAAAAGGCTGTCCTGGAGGTTACTCCTATGAAAGCTTCACATAGATATGCCAACTAACCACAATACGATAAGCCCAAATCAACCAATAGTAGTCCCCCGAAACTTAAAGAATACCCAGATCCCTATCTGAGACTCTATAGAAGTTTCACTCCCTAAGTTTATTCTTCAGAGACTTAAATCCTTCAGAGTGCTCCTATGCCAGATAAGTTCCTGAACCCAGAGGCAAAAGCCTCTTCAAGAACATCAACTAGATGTGTCCCCTTTGCTCATAAAATTGACACCCCTTTTCATCATGAATAGGTTAGGGTGGTCACTGCCTAGAAATCCCTGAAGATTGGGAAAGTGATTAAACTAGAGGAAGGGGTAGCAACAGATAAGATAGAACTTAACAAAGGATTATGAATATTGAATCTTTATATAATATTCTTTTTCTTAGTTGCTAGGGTATTAGAATAGCTAGAAGGAAAGAATTGAAATGGTGGAACTATAACCAATAGCATCCTTTGAAATTTGTTCTATAGCTACTTGTTAAATGGTAAATTGAAAGCTCTACATTTTGTATATATGTTACCCTTCACAATAAGGAAATAACTGAAACTATGGTACTAGAACGCATAACAACTTTGGAAATTTCCTATATCTCTACTTGTTAAATCATACTTTGAAAGATATTACCTTTTTATATATATGTTGTATTCCATAATAAGGAAATAACTGAAAGTGTGGAACTGTAACCTATAATATTCTTTGAAATTTGCTAACTATTTTTTAAATTACACTTGGAATGTTATCACTCTATGTATATATGTTATATTCTACAATAAAATATGACAAAAAACATTCCTGTACAATTTCTTGTTTGAACAGCTGTTTTCATTTATTTTGGGTAGGAGTGGAATTACTGGGCCATATGGTAATTCTACACTTAACCTGGAAACAGCCAAACCGTTTTTCACAGTGGTTGCATCTCTTTACAATACCAACTTTTCCACATCCTTGCCAACACTTTCCATTTTCTACTTTTTTTAAATTGTAGCCATCCTCATGAGTGTGAAGTGGTATCTCACTGTGGTTTTGATTTGCATGTGTCTAATAACTAATGATGTATGACATATTTTTGTGGGTTTGTGGCCTTTGTCTATCTTTTTTGGAGAAAGGCCTATTCAAGTCCTTTGCCTGTATTTTGATTGGGTTGTTTCTCTTTTTGTTTTGTTCAGTTGTGAGTGTTCTTTACATCTTCTGGATACTAGACCCTTATTGACATTGATTTACAAATATTTTCTTCTATTTGGTGGATTGTTTTTTCACTCTCCTGATAGTGTCTTCTGACACAAAATTTTTAAGTTTGGTGATGTCCAATTTATTAATTTTTTTCCTTGTTGCTTGTCCTTTTGGTGTCATCTTTAAGAAACTTTTATCAAATTCAAGTCATAGAGAATCACACTCATGTTTTCATCTAAGAATTTCATTGTTTCAGGTTTTTATACTCAGGTCTTTGATCCATTTTGAGTTAATTTTTGTATATGGTGTGAGGATTGAGTCAAACTTTATTCTTCCATATGTGGCTCTCCAGTTGTCCCAGAACCATTTGCTGAAGAGATTCTTCTTCCACATTAAGTGGCCTTGACACACTTGTCAAAAATCAATTTACCACAGATGTGTGGGTTTATTTCTGGACTCTCAATTCCATTCCATTGATCTATATGTCTGTCTTTGCTTTGTACCACACTGTTTTGATTGCTGAAGCTTGGTCGTAAGTTTTGAATAGGGAAGTGTGAGTCCTCCAACTTCATTATTTCTCAAGATTGTTTTGGCTATTTGGGCCTCCTTGCAATGCCATATGAATATAGGGCAGCTTTTCCATTTCTGCAAAAAGGGCTTTTGGACTTCTGATAGGGAATACGTTGAATCTGTAGATCAGTTTGGGTTTTATTACCATCTTAATATTAAGTTTTCTAATATTTGAACACAGATGATCTTCCATTTACTTATGTCTTTAATTTCTTTCATCAATGTTTTGCAGTTTCCACTGTACAGTCTTGCACCAACTTGGGTAAATTTATAAGTATTTTAATCTTTCCAATGCTACTATAAATGGAATTTTTTTCTAATATACGTTTTGGATTTTTCACTGCTAGTCCATGGAATCTAACTGATTTTCGTGTGTTCACCTGGTCTCATGCAACTTTGCTGAGTTCATTAGTTCCAATAGCTTATTTTTGTGGATACTTTAGGATTTTCTATTTATAAAATCATATCATCCACAAATAGAGTTTACTTATTCCTTTCCTATTTAGATGCCTTTCATTTATTTTCCTTGCCTAACTACCACAGCCAGAACTTCCAGTACAATGTTGAATAGAAGTGGTGACAGGTGTCCTTGTCTTCTTCCTGTCTTCAGGGAAATCTTTCAGTCTTTCACTATAGAGTAAGATGTTAACTATTGATTTTTCATATATGCCCTTTTTCATGTTGAGAATGTTCCATTCTATTCTTTGGTCAGTGTTTTTCTCAGGAAAGGGTGTTGGATTTTGTCAAATGCATCTATTGAGATTAGGTGGATTTTTTTCCTTCATTCTCTTTATGTGGTGTATTACACTGATTTTCTTATGTTGAGCCACTCTTGCATTCCTGGAGTAAATCACACTTATTTATGGTGTATAATCCTCTTATTATGCTGCTAGATTCTGTTTGATTGCATTTTGTTGAGGATATTTGAATCTATATTCGTAAATGATATTGGTTTGTAGTGTTCTTGTGATTTCTCTGTACAGCTTTGATATCAAGTTAATGTTGGCCTCTTGGAATGAGTTAAGAATTTGTGTTTTTTCTATTTTTTGGAAGTGTTCAAGAAGGATTGGTGTTAATTTTTCTTTAATTTTTGGTAAAATTCATCAATGAAGACATTCATCCTGGGCTTTTCTTTTGGGGAGATTTATGGTTACTGATTCAGTTATGTTTTTTTGTTAATGGTCCATGCAGATTTTCTATTTCTTCTTGAGTCAATTTTGGTAATTTAGGTATTTCTAGGAATTTGTCCCTTTCATCTAAGTTACCTAATTTGTTGGCAATTGTCCACAGTGTTCTCTTATAATCTTTTTATTTATTAATATCAGTAGTAATGTCCCTACTTTCATTTCTGATTTTAGTAATTTGAGTCTTCTCTCTATGCAATTCTTCACTCTAAAGAAAGGTTTGTAAATTTTGCTGATCTTTTAAGAAAATCAGTTTTTTATCTTTTTGATTCTCTCTGCAGTTTTTCTATTCTCTATTTCATTTATAGCCTCTCTAATCCTTATTGTATCTTTCCTTTGTTAGCCATGGGTTTAGTTTTTCTACTTTCTTAAAGTGTACAGTTAAGTTATTGATTTAAGATCTTTCTTATTTTTTAGTATAAGCATTTACAGTTATAAATTTCCTTCTAAGAACTGATTTCTATGCTTCCCCAAAGTTTTGCCTAGTTGTGTTTTTGTTTTCATTCATCTCAAAGTATTTTCTAACTTCCTTTGTGATTTCTTCATTTACTCATATGTTGTTTAAGAATGTGTTAATTTCCATGTTTGCGATTTTTCCAGTTTTCCCTCAGTTCCTGATTTCATTTCATTCCATTATGGGCAGAAAATACTCTGTGTGATTACAATCTTTTAAAATTTTTGAGACTTGTTTTGTGGCTTAACATATGGTCTATCTGGGGAATGTTCCAGGTGCACTTGAGAACAGTGTATATTCTTCTCTGGTTGGGTGGAGTGCTCTGCATATGTCTGTTGGGTTCATGGTTTTCAGGTCCTCCATTTCCTTATGTGTCTTCAGTCTAATTTTTCTATCCATTATTGAAAGTGAGGCATTTAAGTCTCCAACTATTATTGTAGAACTGTCTAATTCTTCTTTCTATTCTGTCAATTTTTTCTTCGTATATTTTGAGCTCTGTTAGGTGCATACATATTTATAATTGTTATAGCTCCTCAATTGACAATTTTATCAATATATTGTCCTTCATCTCTTAAAATTTATTTTGTCTAATATTAGTAAATTCTGTTTATCTATTGTTTACTATTTTTTGATCAATTCCTCCATTACTGATTTCTTCTATGTTTAATTTTTGTAGTATTCTATTTTTGTCCCTTTCTCATTTCCTTTCCCATATGTTTTTAAATTTAAATTCTTAGTGATTATCCTGTGACCACAGTTAACATCTTAAATACAAAAATCTAGCTTGAATCAATACAAATTTAGCCTCAGATACAAAATATCAGAGAAAACAAAATCTCTGCTCCTATATAGTTCCATACCTCCCCCTTTATGTTGTTAGAGCCACAAATTACATTTTTGTTCTTTTTTGTGCACATATGCATAGATTAATTGTAATTGTTTTAGCCACTTGCCTTTTAAATCATATAGGAACAAAAAGAGAAGTTACAATCCAAAAATAGACAAATATTGGTTTTCATATTTACAAATCTATCAAATTACCTTTATCAGTGTTTTTATTTCTTTGTAGGCTTTAGGTTACCATCTATGTCCTTTCATTTCAGCCTGGAGAAATCCCTTTAGAATTTCTTGTAGGTCAGATATGCTAGTGATAAATTCCCTCAGCTTTCATTTATCTGGGAATGTCTCAACTTCTCCTTCACTTTTGATGGATAATTTTGCCAGATAGAGAATTCTGGGTCAACAGTTTTTGTTTTTCTTCAGCACTTTAAGTCATCTCTCTATTCTATGTCTTCCATGAATTCTTATAAGAAATTTGATCTTAATCCTAATGAGGATCTCTTCTTTGTGACAAGTTGCTTCTCTCCAACTGCTTTCAAGATTTTCTTTTTGTCTTTGGCTTCAAATGTTTGATTACAATATATATCAGTGGATATCTTTTTGTGTTATCCAACTTGGCATTTGTTGAGCTTCTTGTATGTGTAGATTGATGTATTTCATCAAATCTGGGAAATCTTTAGCCATTCTTTCTCCAAATATTCTATCTTTCCCTTTCTCTTTCTCCTCTCCTTGTGGGACTTCTATTATGTGTATGTTAGTATGCTTGATGTTGTCTCTCAGGCCCTATCTTTTTTTTCTTTTTGACTGAAGCACGCCTTTATTTATATTGGCAGGGGGCAAACATGAATAAAGTTTTAAATGTGTATCTCACACTAATACCATTTCTTAAAGGCTTAAAACATGAAAAAGAATTTAACCAAAATAACAGAATCATCATCTATGGATTTTTCTTTATTAGAAAGGAAATTAACTATTCATACTAGAGATCACAGAAGGAAATGAACATATTCTTGCAATTCTAGAACACAAAATTAAACCTCATGGTAGGGGCTTCTTAAATTTTCAAAAAGTGAAAAGAGAAAAACCAAATTAAAAATTGAGAACCATTTAGGGTAGTGTTTCTGAAATTTAGCTCCTTCCGTAGACATATTCTTGGGGGAGGGAGCTACAAGATTTCTGTTAGAATTTTATAATTTTGCATTTTAATTTTGATGATAAACTACATCAAAGTAATACACACTTGTTCAGGATTACCCAGACAATGATCTTATATAAGAATGTTGCCAATGATTGCAGCATCTGCACTTGTGTCTCTGACCCCTGTAACACTGGGTGAAGACTAACAGCGCTTAACTTTTCCTGCAGAGTTTCTCAACTTGGGCCCTCAGACGTTTCAGGGAATTGTTGCACATTTCCTATGAGAACTCTAAATTATCAAGGTGGAGAACACTGGCTCAGGGCAGTGGTTCTCAATATGGGATAAGGTGGGGTGAACACGGCAAAGGGAGATATGCTTGTAGTTTGGAAAAGTATGTATAAGTGGCATTTAAAAAAGCTATTGATTTCATAATGCAAACTCTAGAAAGTCAAGCTCAGGAAAATAATTTTGTCTAATGGGTAGTACCAAAAACCAGATATATATTCATTCTAGGGGGCCTGGAATAAACATGGTTGTGGTTGAGAAACACTGGTTTAGAGGTAGAGGAGGGCTGGCACATGGAGAACAATCAGTAAGAAAACATGTCCAAAAGAACATCTTTTGGGTCAATGAATGAATCCTAAACCAGAATTTGTCATAGTCTTTTGGAACCCAAAAGGCCAATCCAGAAGAAACCCAAGACAGTCCATCAATCTTTTTGGCCCCATGGTGTGGGGAAAATTGGTTTACTTTTTAATACTGATCCAAAAGAAGAAGAAAGGCTTTACCTCCTTACTGCCCAAACTCCACCCCCCTGTTATTATTATTTTGTCAACTGTATTTCAGAATTTAAGTAAACAGTTGTTGCAGCTGGGTAAGAATGGACCCAGATCCATCCACCAATCAGTGCTGTCATCATTGGTGAGGTCATCCAGTTCCCAAGGGGGACATCATGGAGTTGCTCTGGAATTATTTTAGAGCTTCAATTAGCCATAGCTAGGTCTCCAGTTCCCAACTCTTTTGCATATCCATTAGATCAGAGCATCCACTTCTACAATTTTTTCCAATAAAGACCTGAGGTACTGTTCTTGCCCCTGTGAGCGTTTGGAAGTAATCTTGAATCACATTCGTGTCCCTGGTGGCCGTGATATTGACAAATTCCAGAAGTCCTTGTTTGAAGAGCATTTGACAGAGGATCTCTTGGGTCTTTCTGCAGTAGGGGCAGGTGGGCTTGATGAACATAACCACCTTCCCAGGGTGGATTTTGCTATTCACAAACTCCTGAGCCATGCTGACAGGCAGCTGTCTTCCTGGGAGGAATCCTCAATTGCAGGTATTTCTCTGAGTATAAAATATTTTAAAAATATTTTTTTCTGCTTCTATGACTGGATATTTTCAATTGCCCTATCTTCAAGTTAGCTGATTTTGTTCTTCTGTCTGTGCAAATTCCCTGTTCAATCCCTCTAGTGAATTTTTCAGTTATTGTACTTTTCAGCACCAGGATATATATATATTTAAATTTCTGTTCTTTATGGATATTCTCTATTTGTTGAGACATCATTGTCCAGATGTATTTTAATTCTTTGTACATGGTTTCCATTTGCTCTTTGATCATATTTAAGACAGTAGCTTCAAAGATTTTGTCTAATACATCTAATGTGTTTCCTCAGAAAAAGTTTAATATCTTTTTTCATTTGAAAGGGCCATACTTTGTTTCTTGCATCCATCATATTTTTTGGTTGAAAGCTTGAAATTTTGAGTTTATTTGAAGGCCACATAGTATAGATTTGAATAACAGTGGCTTCCAATACCAATGACTCTCTTGTCACCCTTTGGGTCTGAGTGCTTGCACAAGTGCCTGTTTTGGGTGAATATTGTAATTGCTCCTTGATCCTATTTTTACTCATTTTTATGAATTGTTAAAAAACTTTTAATAAACTATTTTGGATTTACAGAGAGAAGGTTCAGAGAGTTCCTATAGATTCCACAGCCATCACATTATCAAGGTGCATTTGTTATGAGTAATTAGCCTATATTGATACATTATTAAATAAAGTCCACACTGCATATTTCCTTGGTTTTTATCTAATGTCCTTCTGTTCCAGGATGCCACCCAGGATACCACATTACATTTAGCTGTCATGTCTCCTTTCATTCCTCCTGGCTGTGACAGTTTCTCAGACTTTCAAGTTTTAAAGAATATTGAAAGTTTTAAAGAGTATTGGTCAGGTATTTTATAGAATTTCCCTCAAGTGGAATTTGACTATTTTTTATGATTAGACCAGGATTGTGGGGTTTGGGAGGAAGATGACAGAGGTAAAATGCCATTCTAATCACATCAGATCAAGGGTACCCACTATTGAAATGACTTAACACTGTTGATGTTGACTTTCATTATCTGACTGAGGTAGTGTTTGTTAGATTTCTCCACTGTGAAGTTTCTCTTTTTCTACTTGACATACTGTTCTCTCTGGAAGGAATTCATGTGATCAATCATGACTGCATTGAGTTTAAGTACATATAACTCTTTTTGCATGTGCAACTCAATATACTATATCAACTATGAAAAAAGATGAAAAGTGCTGGCTGGGCCACATGGCCTTTTCATTGGCCAAGCTCCATATTCTTCTCTTCACAGTGGATAAGACCATAGATCGTGACACAGCCGACCAAGTTCTCATCATTTTGATGACCTGAAGAATGTCCCAAGTGGTCAAACAAAATTGACAAGAGTGTGATGAGAAATTCAACTATATACTTGTGTCCTGGGCTCCTCTCAGTTTATCCCTGAATGGGCTGTCCCTATTGGGAGGTGAACATGGGCAAAGCAAAGCGTGTGATCTAGAATTGCAAAGAATCTATTAACCAATAAGGGCTGATCCACTCAATTCAGATATTGGATTCTGAAGTTTGAGAAATAGGAAGGATTTTTTTGTAAGCACTATGCCTCGGACTGCCTGGAACTGCCTTTTCAAGGACCCAAAATTATGCTGATTGGGAAATTTCTTGGACATTGGAAACATTTCAGTTTTCAAAATGAGTGGTGATATCCATATCTTTACATTTATTGCAATTTCTCTTTCTGAGACAATGAGTCTGTTCTTCACTCCTTAAAATCCAAGTCACAGTGATCAAGATATTCTGAGTATTTGAAGAATCCAAGCATTGCAATTCCTCATTTTCAGAGGAATTTGAGGTTATATTCCCACATAATTGGAATTGATTTTATGGTATAATTTAGCTTCTATGTTAAGTTGCTTTTATATTTTATATCAGCTATATTAAAATAAAAATTCAATGTCATGCCAAAAATCCATGAACAATTTATTCTAAAGGCAATGGAGAACCAAGGAGTGATTAATTATGGTAATGAACTATAATGTACATTTGAAAATGATATTGAATTAAGTAGCTTAGTTACATTTGAAAAATATGATAGTCAATTAAAAATTCTACTGGAGAGGCATTTACTAAAGGACAAATAGAGCTTTGGGAATACTTTTCTTTTTTTAGACAAAACTGATCAACTTAAATTTAGATGGTGAAATTAGAAATGGGAAATTCGGGTGAATATCAGATCTAGTGATAGCACTACAATCTAAAGGCATTCTAGCATCACTTCCAAATCAGAAGTGTCAGAGGACCATAGTTTCTTCAATCCAAGGACCTTCATTTCAAATACATCCACTAATAAAAAGCCATGTTTTCCAAAGTGCTTAACATGTATCTCTCTGTTCTTCTAAATGCCTTTGTGAAGTAGGATGGGAATTCCTTAAAGATAAGAGGACAGAACACTTGGGCAAAAGAAAATCTCAGATGAACACTGAATCACATTCCCCAATCATATTACTAGAACACTGTGAAGGGTAGCCCTGAAATCACAACCCCCAATGCCGTGATCTGTAATCTCAGGGCAGGGTGTGCTGGAATGAGAAGCCCTATCATGACCAGTGAGAAGCCCTTGTGAGAGGATGACTCCAGGGCCTTCCATCAAAAGAACACATCCTTGACCTTGCATTCATCATCCACCCAAGGGTCATGTGAAATGATCAGTTGCGGATTTTTCTCTTCAAAAGCTGTCAGCAGCATCTGAGTTTCCTCATCAAAAGAAGATCTGTCCAGCCTGGGAAAATAGAAATAAAGTTTCCTTTACCTCACACATGATTATGTGCCTCTCTACATCCCAATGCCTACTTCCTCTTCATTCTAATTGAGAAGTGACTGGGAGAAGTGTATTAAATTTAAAGAGAAAGCACAATTCTTTCCAATAGAATAGGACTTCCTCTGATTTATGTAGTGTAATGACAGATCCATATAAGGCATTTGTCAGGAAGGGTTTAAGTAAAAAAAATTAGGTAAAAATGACAACTTCCATTAATTGGATGTTTACAAGCCAAGGTACACCATCCACTCCTTCCTATACATATCTTTGCTTTTTAAAAAACTTAAATAATGTATTGTGTACTATTCTCAGACATAAAGAGTAGAGAGGCTAGTACAATGAATCTCATATATCCATCGCTTTGCTTCGGCAATTATTGATATTCAGCCTGTTCCATTTACACTCCACCCACTTTTTGTGAGATAGTTTAAAGCCAAATGCTAGGCATAATTTCACCCATAAATACTTCAGACATTCTTGTCTATTCTTGCTGTTTCCAGTTTCTTCCATGTCATTGTCTCCAGCACCAACTTCATCAAAGATGGTTTTCATGGTCATCAATAACTTATCAAATCCTTTTGTAAATTCTGTCTTACTTAACCAGTCAGCATGGGATATGGTTAATTAAACCTTATTCCTTGAAATATTTTCTTCCCTTAGCTTTTGGAACACTGCTCCCTCTCTGGTTGATCCTACTTGTCCTACATTGGGTCCTTCCTTTAACTCTTTATGACTTCTGAATGCTGAGGTCCCTCATCTCTCAGGGACATACAAAAGACAAGATGTTCATAAATAAATGGAAAGATGGGAAAACAGGTTTTCCTGAAATAAGATGACTAACATTCCCAGTATATTCCTCCCAATTTGTCCTTCTTTGTTGCCTTATGCTTATAATCATGTGCCTTTTCACCTCCAATTGTAATAGGAAATTGAAGAATGTTTAAAGGTTATAAAAATTCTTAGACATTTAGATACTGTAATGACGGGAATTTAATTACCTTTGGATCTTCAAAAGTAAGGAAGATGGTTAGGTTTCCTTTCAGCTGTAGATACAGTATAATAAACAAGTTATCTACTAATGACTGGTCCAAATAGTAGTTAATGTGGATATGACAAATTTTGAATGGAGGATGGTGATTGAATAGGAGGGAGACCTGCTAAGGATCATTATTTTTTAATGCAAGTCTTAAGTAACTGACATGTCATTATGAATTGGTTCTCTGCTTCTTCCCCTGAATTCATGTGACTTACTCTCTGACGCAGACACCCGGGGCTTCTGGTTGACCCTGGATAGTACAAAGCCTGTCTGCCACCTCAGGGCCTTTGCACTTACTGTGCCCCTTGCCTGGATCTTCTTCCCGAGACGTCTGATGGCTCATGTCAACCCTGCTCAGATCCCTCCTCATAAGGCACCTTGGGAACACGTCTGGCTGATGACAATGGTCAGGAAGCCTGTGCCTGGAGACTTGGTGCCCATATATGAATTCTGCCTAAATGGACTTTCAAGCCTTATGTCCTAAGGCAGAAGAACTCCTCCTCTGAGAGCAGCCATGTCCTCACAGGGTGGGATTCTGTGAGTGTCCCCTGTGGGCTACTATGAAGATAGATGAGCTGATGTTCTTGCAGTTCTTACAGCTGTGTCAGCATGACTGGACTCTCTCCACCCATTTCAGCCCCGTGGCTCTTCTACCTTCTCATCAGTCAACCTTCCCTGACCCCAGCACCTTCCCCTTGTCTTGTCCCACTCTGTTCCCCAACCCCAGGACTTCTCAGCATCTCACTCATTACCCCTCCCCTGCCCAGTATACAATAAGATGCACGAGGGCAGGGACATGAAACATCTTGTTCACAGTCACCCCTCAGCATGTCACTCAGGACATGGCACACAGCAGGTGTTCAGATAGTCATTCTACAGATGATGAATATTTATACTCTAAAGGCAAATAGGATGCTCAGAACAATATCAACTGCTACTCCTTAGTGACTGCATTTCTGAGACAGGACTCTGCTTCAGCCCTTCAGGAACTCTCCCCAACTCTGAGCAGGGGCGGTGTTTTTTATGGCTGATATAAGTAGGAGATGGTGTTTATAAGAAGGCTGTGGTTCCCACCTGGGGATGATTTTGCCCATCAGGGGACAACTGACAATGTCTGGACACATTCTGGATGTCATGAAGTGAGGGGGTGCTACTGGCTTCTACAGGGTAGAAGGCAGGGATGCCGCTCAACATCCTACAATGCCCAGCACAGCCCCCACCCCAAAGAGCTCTCCAGCTACGTGTCAATCTCACCGAGGCTGAGCAGAGAGATCATAGACTCCCCTGCTCTGAAGTCATTCACCACGAGGGCAAACAGTGCCCACTCACCCAAGCACCTGCAGGGGACAGTCTGGGTGGTCCAAGGCCTCACACAGCACCAGAACCCCATCACGGTCCAAGGGAATGCAGTGTAGACTCAGGTTCCTCAGCGTTTTGCAGATGGCGAGAGCAGAGGCCAGGTCTTCACAGCAGGCGCTGGTGAGCCGACACCTTTCCAGCCTGCAGCAGGGAGATGCACCCAAGAAATGACCTTGGTTTGGGGCAGCCTGGAAGGAAGACTGTGGTTTGTGTCAAATCCACAACCCTGAGCAGGAGACTCTACTGTCTAGACCAGTTGTTCTCAACCAGGGTGGCTGCTGCCCCGGGGGGACATCTGGCAACGTCTGAAGACACCTAGACAGGTGTTTCCGGCATCTTGTAGGTGGAGGCTGGGGGTGGTGCTAAGCACCCTAGAACACACAGCCCCCCACCACAAACAGCTATCCAGACCCAAATGTCAACTGTGGAGGGTGAGAAGCGCTGGTCTACTGAGACAGCACATTAAATATCAGATTGTCCCAGACGACCTTGTTTCTAAATCTGCCTCCCTTCAGCCCCATTAATCTTCCTCCTTTCCCTACTGTTGACATAGGAACCTCCCCATAAAGATAATCAGTGGGTACTCACCCGAGATTCTGCAGTCTACAATTAGGGTGCTTCAAAGCTTCACATAACTGTCTGACGCCATCATCTTGTATTTCATTACTCCCAAGTTTCAGGGTCTTCAGTTTTTCGTTGCTAGTAAGAACAGAAGAAATGTACTTACAGCAATCTGAAGTGAGGTAACAACCCACCAGCCTAGGAGAGAAACAGACACACACATGAGATCCAATCTTAATGGCTTACCTTATTTCTATTTATTGTTGTGACAAAGGAAATATCCAAGTACTTCTGAGATGACAATAATAAAGATGCAATTATTTCTCCACTCACTCACAATGCCAGTGAAAGTCTTATAGGACTCTAAAATCCCTGTCCTCTTCCTCTCCCCGTTACCTGCTATTCTCCCCCTCTTCACCCTGCCCCACCTTCGGGCCTCCCTGCAGTTCTGCCCTGCCTGGCCTGCTCTCACCGCAGGGCGTCTGGTCTCGGACTCCCTGGTTGAGTGCTCCCTTCCCAGCTATCAGCAGCACTCCTCCCTCAGCCCCTTCAAATTTCTGCACAAAGGCCACCTTTTCAGTGAAGTCCACTCTGGCTGTTTCATGAGCTCATGTCCTCCATCCCTCTCCTTCCCCATAATGTTTGTCACCTTGAGAAGCACACAGACACATATCCATGTGTGTGCATGTGTGCGTGTCTATATGTATTTATCAGTGATTCTCAAGCAGGAATGATTTCCCCCCATGGGGGACATTTGTGGTTGTCACACTGGTTGGGGGGTACTACTTGTATGTCAGTAGAATCCATGGATGCCGCTAAACATCCCGTAATGCACAGGAAGCACCCCATCCCGACCCCCAAACAACAAAGAATAATCTGGCTCAAAAAATGTCAATAGTGCCAAAACTGAGAAAACTTGAGATATACACATATATGCACACACAGGCAGCCCCTTACACACACGCAGGTGTGCACATATGTAGGTGTGTGTGAGCAAAGACATGCACATGACACTCCATGAAACGGAAGCCCGTGGGACAGGGATACTGGAGTGTTTCACTTGCTAATTTATCTTACCCACCCAGAAGAGTGTCTTGTACTCATTAGAAGGAAAGAATTATCATGCTGTATCTCCTACTATCATTAATTGAGTGCTAATTATGGGCCAGTCATTGATAATAGCTCTTTGTGTGCATTATTCTAACTGTCCACCTCAATTCTTTAATGTAGGAACTATAATTATTCTCATGTTACACTTGTGCAGGTGAGCCACCTGGTGGGGGCTTTGTGTTCTAGGGTGCTTGGCACCACCCCCGGCCTCCACCTACAGTGAACCACCTGCACAAGTTCCCACAGACAGTCAACATAACTCAGGACTCTGGTTCAGGTCTTTCTGGGTGAGAGATTCACCTCCACAGCAGCTTGCTGTAGCACCTCTGCCCTAACATGCTCTTAAATTGAGATGCAAGTCAATGCCCACACTGAACATTCCTAGAAGAACCATGTAGGGTAAACGCTCGGCCTCATTTTCTTTAACAACCACAATGGTCTTTCTCCTTCCTGCTTTATTCCCAGGATGCTAATATCCAAAAAGGAAACCTAAATGATGTCCTTAAATCATTTAGGAATTTGCTAGAGCAAATCATGGCCAGACCTACCACAGCTCCTGTATGTTACAGTTTGGGTGCTTCAAGCTCTCACATAGAGTCCTCATTCCGCTATCTTCCAGGAAATTGGACCCCAGATCAAGAAGGGTGAGGGACGTGGTGCACAAAAGGACCTGGGAGATGTAGTTACAGGAGATGGAAGTAATACAGCAGTGCATTAACCTGCAAAGACACACACACAATCGTCAGCCTGCTTAACCTATATATAACATTCTCGTGATGCCACATGAAAAAATTTTCAAGTTGTTCCTTGTACTCTATGTCCCAGATTCTTCCTCCCATCATTTCTTCACTTGAGAAAATAAAGGGATGAAAACCTGTAGCAGCTGCAGAAATCCAGAAGATATAATATGGAATTCTTTGTCCTACACAGAGAGACAGAACCCTGGATTCCAGTTCCACCTCAGATCACAACAGACAGATGGCCACGGACAAATCCACCCATTCTTACTGCTTAATAGGATATATTGGACTGCATCCTATTTGATTTTAAAAGTATTACTTAAAATTAATTTGGTGATTAAAAAGTGATTATAAAATGAATGCTTGCACACTCATTGAAAATTTGGAAAATAACGAGATGTGTCAGATACAAGTCACAAAGCGATGGCTAATGACTGAAGGTGTCCCTTGGGTGTAGTTGGTTTAGCTGATGTACTTAACATATTACCAGTCAACATTTAACCCCCAAGATATTTCACATGCAATCCCACATTTTAGCTACCTAAGACACACAGCTGGAGCCTTGTTCCACACTGTCATGTGGCAAAATGAATAGCAACCTCCCCCTTGGATGGGCAGGTGCTGCCCCACTCTTCACCTCCCCTCGTCCAGCCCACTACTCATTTCCTTCATCTGCCTGCCCCCTTTGGGGCCATCTGAGCAGGTGACCCAGGGGGGAGAAAGCACAAGTCCTCGATGAGCCAAACACTACTAAACTTTGGTAAATTCCCTTCCAACTTTCTTACTTTTTGAGATCAGACAATAGGCACCTAATTTGCATCTTTGCAATGAACTAAGCATTTTCCAATCTTTTGAAAAAATTTTAATACTTTAATGGTCGCATAATATAGTCTTCCGTGGTTATGTCACTCTATAATTATCACTCCCTGAATATCTCCACTTATTTATAATTTCTGCCATTTTAAATTACAGTGGAATTTCTACTTTGCAGCAATTTTTTGTAGTACTAAGGATTACTTTCTTGTAAAATCTATTAACATAGACTTTCCCATTTAAGTTTCTTGGAGTGCTTGCCAATTTATTTTTCAAAAGAGAAAAAATTAATACTCTGCCTATAGTAGAAAATGTTCTCATTTTACAGAATCCTGGTCAGGTGGAATATATTTTAAATTTTTGCATATATTTTGAAAATAGTGATCACTTTGTTGAACATGTTTTACATTTTTACTTAGTAGCAACCGTCTTTCATCTTCAGTAGAGTTTTATCTTTATGGAATAAAGATTTAAATAAAAAATACTAAATGATGTTTTTGAAAGAGCTCTTTAGATACATACATTTTAAATTAACTTTAAACTTTAATTCTATTTATTACAATGTCTTGCAGCTAATTAGGAGTCAGATCTTCATCTTCCCATATGCCATTTATTTTTTATTTTTATACCTTTGAAGATATTTCTTTCTAATTTTTATAGTTAAGCTTTTTCCTCTTTTTTAGTTTAGTTTTCACATTTCATTAATGATCCTGGACTTTATTCTACTATTGATTTTCTTCTGCTGTCTAATCATCTCAATAATTAATATTTTAATCCTCTATTTTAATGCCACTTTGTGTGTATTTACATATGTATGTGTATACATACACACACACATATATATGATATATATATAACAACTTTCATCTGTGTGTACGTGTACATGCATAAATAGATGCACACACACATATATGCACAAATATGCACACACATGCACACAGAAACAAAAACTGTTTCTGAACTGCTCACTCTCTTCCTCCCAGACTTGTGGGTTCCCGCACCTGTCCGTGCCCCACTCCACGGCACTGCAGCATTTCGCTTGCTTTGACACTCAGCTCCTTGGTGTGTGGTTGTACTGGGCACACAGACACTCCACACTGCTGCACCAGCCAACCTCCCCAGCGGAGGAAGAGGCTCACTTCACGTATTAGCAACAAGCAAGGAGTAGAGACACTGGAGATGCCCAGCAGTAACCTGTAAAATATAGTCTTCTACCTGGAAGGAATCAAACAAACTTCCTTCTTCTTAACTATTTATATTCTCCTCCATCCCCGTCCCTCTCAGCACCCAGTATACTTGTAAGGGTTTCACCTCTCTTCATGATGACCAAGATGTGTGTTCCAACCACATGTGAAGCATCTGAGGGCCAGTCTTACACCTCCTGACACCAACTTCACATCATCTCTCTGGAGCAAGTGTTTATATTAGCTCAATCTTACTGATGAAGCAACTGAGGGATGAGTCAGTCTGTGCTTTGGAACCCCATTTCTGCCGCCTCCCATGGTGAGCATTTGACTGCCTCGATAATCGCTGGGTCAGTGTGCACACTTCTGCATTCTCCCCCAGACCAACTTACACCAGGGTCTCCAGGGCACAGTTTGGCTGCTTCAAGGTTTCACACAGTGACATCACTCCTTCATTCATCAGGGGATTTTCTACCAAGAAGAGATGCTTCACCTTGTTGCAGACGAGCGCAGAGGCAAGCTCTTCACAGGCCTCACTTGTGATGTCACATTTTCCCAACCTACAAGCGAGATACATGCCATGGGGTGCGACCGAAGGGTTTAAATGGCTTTTTGGAAGGGTGGCCATGAACAAAATGGATACTCCTGCTTCTAACCTGGCACCCTCCAATCCATTCTTTTCATTCCAGTCTTTTTAAAAGCACACATATAATCACATGACTCTTCTTATTAATCATTTATTCCTTTCCATTAAATTAGGAAAAAGTCTAAGCCATGTGTAAACCCATGGGGATGGGTTTGCTTCTCCCATGCCCCAAGGGGACATTTGGCAAAGTGTGGAGACACTTTAGGTTGGCACAACTGGGTGAAGGATGTTGTTGTCATCTTGTGGGCAGAGACCAGGGAGGATGCTGATCATCCTACAATACACAGGGCAGCCCTCCCCCCTCCATGGCAAATGATTATCTGATCCCAATTTGTCAATAGTGCCACGGTTGAGAAACCCAGATCTCGGCTCTAATGTGGCTTCAAAGTCACGGTGCTCAGGCCCCTGTCTCTTTCTTCCAATCATTCTCACCACTCTCTTCCTTACTTCCTAGTTACATGGCTGCCTTCCAGTTTCTCTCCTCCATTCTACTCAAAGGTTGATGCATATGAACTAGTTTACACATGGATTGTTTTTCATCCACCTGATCATATAAAAGCTCCTCATTCTTCAAGCCTCATCTTAGCTGTCACTTCCTTCACACATGCCCCCCCCCACCTAGACTAGGTCCCGGGGTTATATTCTCATCATGGAAGATAGAGGCATTTTTCCTCCTGAGCATTTCTTTCCATGGTTACATCAATACATAGGCAGAAGATAAATGCTAACATCAAGTGAGATTCTCTGTGCCCAGAGTTATTTAAAAATCTAGACTTTCTCACTTTCTCACTTTCTTTTATAGCCAAGCTGGGACTCTCTCTCTAGTTGGCCAAGCCGGAGATCTGAGAGTCATCCTTACCTGTTCCTTCCATGGCCACATGCGATTTATCTGCTAGTCATGCCATTTCTTTTTCCAAAACACTTTAATTCTACTCTTCTTTCCCCAATCTTATTACTATCATTTTAATGCAAGCCACCATTATTTCTCACCTGGACTACTGAAATAGCCTTCTGATTTATCCTTTCAAATCTTGCATCCTACCCCTCATCTGTTCTCCAGGATAGGCAGTAAAAAAAAAAAAAAAGCTTTTAATGTATTGATCCAGACATTCGGTTATAGAGCTGTATTCTATTTGCCATGTTTAATGCTTTCCTCTTGAAGTGGATATGAGAGAAACACATTTTTAGAAAATAGAAAGGAATGGAAGAGTGGTATTTGATTATTTGATGAGTAGAGAGAATAAAGCTGAAACCTAACTAAGAAAGAACACTTGTTAAATTCAAATAGATTCATTCCACCTCCCCACCCCAAATCTCAGAAAAAAATCAAGTTGTAAGAACCAAGTTTTGCAGAAATCCATATAAGGAAGAAATAGGTCCCAGACCCCCTTTTCCACACTAGAACCTTGGGACCACTTATCTCTAATTTCCAGTAGAGATGGGCGTGTCATCCTACAGATGTATTCAGCGGAAGGTGCATCCAACGTGGGGACCCCAGGAACAACTAAAGGCAGAAGTGAGGCCAGAAACAAAAGAGAAACCAGCAAAGCCCTTGGCAGTCCCAGGGGCTGGCATGACAAACCGGAAATGTGAAGGGCCACAAACACATGGCTTTTTTTTCTCACAGGGGTGTTTTTGGTTCTAGGACTGTACAGAAGGCTGGAGCTAGGCCAACCGATTTTGAACAATGGAGTAAATCTCAGAATTCCATGGTGCTTTGGGGAAACAAAGTCATGCTGAGGATGGAGGCTACCTCAGACACCTGGCTCGTCTCTCCCTCAAGACATCTGCCAAATGTCAAAGCTGCAGGAGAGAAAAGGCTCAAGAAATAAGGTTTGAGCCTCTGAAGGCAAAATGATCTCCTGCAGTCTCACTGGTCTAAGGAGACATATCCCCACCACACTGTCACTCGAAAGGGCAGGAGGGCGACACCAAGCACAGGCTGCACCAGAGGAGGGCTGAGTCCCCGTAAAACTGCAGCCCAGCCCCAAACATCGCCTCCCCGACATGGCCGAGTGATGAACAGCCTACGCCTTTTGCCTGAAAGGAGAAAGGAGGAACCTTTCTGGTGGAAGATATCATTTAAAATCTCGCTGACTTTTACATAAACAGTGTCCTCTATATAGTCAAAAGTTCTAGACAAGAAAAGATTCCAGTAATGAAGAGAAAATGTAAATATTTTTAGACAGAAAGATGGTTTAGGTATGCAGGTTAATAGAAAAACTTTAAACTGATAAGTATTCTAAAGAAAATAGAATAAAAATTGTTAAAGACAGAGAATTGGGATATTTGCATGTAAAAGAAGAATTGTTTTATTCTAGAGGGCATTCTAGAACTGAGAATACAATTTCTGAAACTAAGAGCTCATTGGCTTGTCCGATAACAGAGGGGACACGAAAGACAGGATTAGTAAACATAAAGATAGAGCAAAAGCAACTCACTAGACTGAAGCACAGAAAGAAAAAAATAAATAGGTGCATAAGAGGCATACTAGACACAATCAAGAGATCTAATAAATGAATAATTAGAATTCAGGGAGAAAGTTAGATAGAAAACGTGGCAGAAGCAGTATTTTAAGAGATAATAGTCTAGTGTTCTCAGGAACCTATGCAAGACATTTGCTCTACAGCACCCCGTGTCAGCACTATTGACGTTCCAGGCCAGGTAACTCTTTGTTGTGGGAGTGGTCCAGTGCATTGTAGGAGGTTTAGCAGCAACCTGGTCTCCACCCATCAGATCCCAGTAGCCTCCTCCCAGTCATAACAATCAAAAAGGTCTCCAGACGTTGACTTCCGCTGGACGGGAAAACTGTTCCCCATTAAGAACCACTGGGCTACAGAGAACCTGATTTTGATGACCTCCCATCCCCAACCCCAAACTGAAGTCAATCAAGGGTACAGCTGGTTTTCCTGAGAGGGGCAAATTTTCCAGCTATGAATAGACTTTACAATTGACCCCTGGTTTCCCAGATCTTTTACCCAATTCTTATGTTAACACAATGAATAAAATCCTATGAAACGACATAACTATGAAATGGGACAAAACACTAAGTAGTTTTGTAAGCTCCCCCTAATTAGAGAAAGCTAGAGTAGAAGAAAATAATTGGTATAAGATGGCTTGAATGATGAGTCAGATCTATAGCAAGTCTGTATGTTTGAACAACTCTCAGGCAGGGGACCATCTCTCTCTCCTGATGCTGCATCTTGATAAGTGAAATTAACCAAGTGTATGTGAATCTGCCAGTCTTACTTGCAATTGTATAACATGAAGAGACACTGAACTGGGAGAAGGAAGACCACATTTTCTTGTGGGGTTGATGAGCTGGTTTTGTTTTTTGCTATCTTAATTTCTTCTCCTTGTCCTTTCTACTGGAAAATGAGTTGAACCTGCTGAGAAATCACCCCAATAGGGCACAGGCCACCCAGATAATTTTCAAGAAGAAGAAATGACTTTGGGTAGGTCACTTTCACTCTGCCCTGTGTCATCTACCAGATTAGAAGGTCACAGATCATTAATATGCTTAATAGTTTCGTGTTTTTGTGATTATCTCCAGGAAAAAAATGGAGTTCTAGATTTAGCATGCTTGTAGAAGAAAGAACCGAGAAGTGTCAGGTAAGAGATCTACGTTAAGTTACTTAAATGCATACTTGCTTTTTAGAATTCATCTTCACCTTACTAGGAGGTCTGGAGATACAGAGATTGAAATGTTGAGAAAAAATAAGTTACAAAAGCTGTTGCCATCAGCTCCAAGGAAGAAAACAGTAACATTCAAAGAGCAAAGTCCACTTTAGACAAAAAAATACCTTTCAGCCAGGATAACCCAAGACTTACGTCAACTGTTCAATGTTGCACATTGGGTGTTTCAGTGTCTCACACAGCTGCTGGACTGCAATGTGGGAGAGGCTCGTGCCATGAAGGGCCAGGTGTTTCAGATGAGGGTTATGAAGAATGGCCTTAAAGAAGTCTGGACTGTTTCCCAGGTTAGAGACAAAATGAACCCTGCAGAGGAAAGGGAAATACTGGGAGTCATGTAATGAGGTCCAAGCACAAATCAAGATAATCTTTTATACAATTCTTCCTGCCTGCCACACTTCACCTCACAACACTGTTTTTAGGTATCTGGTTACTCCCACCCATAAACTCTCTCTGGGTTCCTCGGATCCCGGATGACTGACACTCAAGACGTTTGGATCTATCTTGTTCATTCTAGTCCGTTCATGTCTATGGGAAACCAGTTAAAAAGAATACAGGTTGAGGCTAAAGAGTATTGTGTGTGGGGTGTTTACCTTGGGGGGAGCAGTTCAAAGAAGGCATTTGGAAGATCTTGCCAAGTGAAGAACTCGGGAAAGACCACCCAGAAAGGAGAATGGCTAGGACAAAGATTCCTGGTCAGAGCACTGAATAAAAAACCATGATCCTTGGGCCACAGAGTGCAATGGGGAAGTCTGAGAGGAGGAAGGACTAGATCAAATAGGACCATCTGGGTCATGGGAGAGATTTTGGATTTTTTTTAATGATGGGAAATCATGGAAAGGCTTTTAAGGCATAATTTATTTTTAATTTTTATTTTATTTTCAAGGCGTAATTTTTTTTTTTAATTGCTCTGGCTTGTGTATGGAAAAAAATACTGACAAAAGGCAAAAAAAAAAAGAATCCAGTGAGCCAAGATGGGACTGCTGAAGTAACCATTCCAGATGAGTGATGATGGTGTCTGGGACCAGAATGGGAGAAGGGGAGATTCAAAGGAGTGGATGTATTCCTTGGGTTATTTTAGCATTGTAACCCAAGGAATCACAAATGGATTTGTATATCCCCAAATACTGTTACCTCCACATTAAACCCTAAGCTTAGAAGAGAGTTCGAATTGAAAGCGAGGAGATGAGCCCAGGCTTCTAGGTCTTTATCCATCTCAGCAATTCCATCTCTTGTGCACAAGAAGAAAGAGAAGGAAAAATATTCCTCAATTACAAAGAACATGTCTAGATATTTGGGGATAAATGACTGAGTTCACCATGTTTACATTGTCTGAGCCACTGAAAATGAATCTAATGTTCCTTACTGGGCCCTGAGCTAAGACCTTTAGGTATTATATCTATTCTTTATTTGCATTTACACTGTGGAGAAGGAACCATCATCCTCATTTGGCAACCTGAGTTCCTCAGAAGGACATGCACACTATTCGTGCCTCTTCCCAGGCTTCTCCAGATTTCTCTTCTGCTATTTCACACCATCCTTGACCTCATTTAAAATCAATGAGCCTCTTATTTGAGAAGCTGCTTACAACCTCTTCCTTGCTACATCTTACACTAAATTCATATACTGAAAACTGAAATTCATACACTAAAAACTCATCTATGAGCAAGCCAGTCCTCTAACATTTTCCAGAAGGAAAAAGTACAGCAAAGTCCACTTTTTACTACCCATGTCTGATCCATGGCAATTCATTTCTGAGTCAGTTTCCTTATGTGAAATGAGCATATTTCCCAAATGTAGAGTCCATTCATTCATTTCATAGATTTATAATGAGTCCCTACACAGCTCTGCATTTTGCTCTATGCTGGGGATATGGGAATAAATAGAAGATATTTAGTTCCTCTCATCATGGAGGTTTAGTCAACAGAGAAACACTGTGTAGGGTTCCCAAGAGCACTCCCGGCTTCAGTGACTTTCTTGGGAGACCCACAAGGCTGGGCATGTAGTCTTTCTTTTGGCTACAATGTATTTCAGTGAAAGGACATAGGCCAAAATCATCAAAGGGAAAAGGCACCGGGGGCAAAGTCTGGAGGCAACCAGGTGCAAGCTTCTAAGAGGCCTCTCCCAGTGGAGTTGCAAAGACATGCTAAATTCCTCCAGGAACCAATTGTGACAACATGTGTGAATTACCGTCTACCAGGGAAGCTCATTAGAGACTCAGTGCCCAGAGTTCTTATTGGAGGCTGGCCACGTAGGCATCCTCTGTGTGGCATGAACCCAAATCCTAGACACCCATAAGGAAAACAGATGTTTGGTATAAACCACATTGCTTGTACAAACAGTATAGGAACAGTGAGCCACTCATCAGTTAGGGTGGTGGGAACCTTCCTGAAATCCAAGTTCCCAGATATCAACCTTACAAGTGGGCCTTTCTGAGGTTAATGGTTTCAGGCCTGCCCAGTTAACTCTTTTCTGCACAAGCACGTTGCCCAGTAATTAGACATATGATAACTCTTACAAAAAGAAAATTATCAGGTGCTCTGGGAGCATACAAATACTTCCAAGAAGAAGTGATATTTTAAGCTAAAGGAGTTAAATTTAACTTATATGCTGGTGGAGGATGACAAGAATAGTACAGGCAAGGAAAATAAAAATAATCAAAATATCAGAGGATAACTGTGTGCTTCTTTATGCTTCTGGTGCCTTATGTGTAAAAGGTGATAATATTTTTATGAGATTAAATGAAAATGAAGGAAATAATGCACATAAAGCAACCAACTTAGCGCTAAAGAAGTGTTTTATAAATGCCGCCTATTCTCAATGATTATTCTTATTATTTTCTCTTCTATGATTTTAAGGCTATTTTCCCATCCGTCCTTAGTACTCTTCTTCTTTACCTGGGAAACATCTGTTCTTGGGATATCAACATTCCAGCAAACGGCACTTACTACCAGCACTGTTCCCTCTTTGGCTCTCCAATCTGATTTTATTTCACATGACACTATACTTAACAAATTGGATTACAGTTCTATGCTTATGCATTGGCTTTCTCCAAAAAAGCCAGAGTAGAGAGCAGAAAAACGCTATTTCCAAGGGATTAAAAAAATAGGCTAATATCAAACTCACTCGAGCCTTTGGAGTGTACACGTGGGCTGTGCCAGTGCTTTACAAAGGATTGCCAGGGAGGCACCGTCAAGGCTGCAGTTGTCCAATTCCAACACCTGGAGGTCCTTGCTGGTGCTGAACACTGAGCAGAGGTCCCGCCACAAGCCGAGTCTCTCGTTATGACTACAAGAGAACAAACACTGATTCTCCAGTGGACAGATTCAATTTAAGATAGTCTCAAAATAACCAGAACACTATTCCCAAAGCCTCTCAAAGCCTATGGATACTCAGGCCTAAACACGAAGACGTCTACCCAGGTCAATGGAGACAACATGGCACCACAGTGGTTAAGAAAGTGGACTGTGGGGCCAGAGAAAGTGGGATCAAATCACGGTTGAATCACTTATTAGCTATGTGACCTTGTGCAAGTTATTCAACCTTATCATGCCTCCATTTCCTCCTCTTCTAGGAGAGGTTACTTATATGTGATTGAGGGTTAATATTTGGCCATCCATCAGTGAACAGGAAATTGTATCCAGAAAGTATTATCCTGAAAGGTGGTGTGCATTTGAGAGCTAAAGCATGAACTGATAACCTGAATCTGATGGCTATGGAATAAAAAGTACCACCACAGAAACCATAAAAAACTGCTTGCTTTCAGCCTCACATTTGCCCTTTGAAGTAGTTAAAACTTCTTCCCCTCCTAAGTCATATGGAAAACTATGAGAAGCTAAGTCACTGCTCGTGGACACCCAGTTAGCAAACACCAGCTCCAGAAGAACTCGAAACAAAGTCTCTCTTGCTATGAAAGCCATACTCTTAAGCACAAAGGAATAAGGATCCATGAAATACTCATGGGAGCTGGAGCAAACTACAAATATGGTTGGGGAGCAGACGATTAAGAAATGGACTCAAACCATAACAAGGGAAGAAGAAAAAGACAACTAACCTAAAATAACTACTTTATTTTCAACATGTTCCTACTCTACCCCAAGAAAATAACCTAATATAGCAACATTTGAGATTTCTTTATTGTGTTTTTAAAAATTGGTTAATAATTTTAAAAAGTTAATTAAAGAAAAACAATGAAAAAAATATGTAGAGCTCCCCTGAGGAGCTGGTGGAGAATGCAGGGGTGTTGGGCTTCCCCACCTTGATAGTTGCTGATGTGCTCAGAGACATAGGGGACTGGTGGTTTGATGGGCTGAGCCCTCTACTATGGTACTTGCCCTTGGGAAGACTGTTGCTGCAAAGGAGAGGCTAGGCCTGCCTATAATTGTGCCTAAGAGCCTCCTCCTGAATGCCTCTTTGTTGCTCAGATGTGGCCCTCTCTCTCTAGCTAAGCCAACTTGGCAGGTGAAATCACTGCCCTCCCCACTACGTGAGATCTGACACCCAGGGGAGTAAATCTCCCTGGCAACATGGAATAGGACTCCTGGGGAGGAATCTGGACCTGGCATCATGGGATGGAGAACATCTTCTTAACCAAAAGGGGGATGTGAAAGGAAATGAAATAAGCTTCAGTAGCACAGAGATTCCAAAAGGAGCCGAGAGGTCACTCTGGTGGGCACTCTTACGCACAACATAGACAACCCTTTATAGGTTCCAATGAATTGGAATAGCTGGCAGTCAATACCTGAAACTATCAAACTACAACCCAGAATCCATGAATCTTGAAGACGATTGTACAAAAATGTAGCTTATGAGCGGTGACAATGTGACTGGGAAAGCCATATGGACCATACTCCCCTTTGTCCAGTGTATGGATGGATGAGTAGAAAAATGGGGGCAAAAAAAACAAAGGCACCCAAGTGTTCTTTTTTACTTTACATGTTCTTTTTCACTTAAATTTTTATTCTTATTATTTTTCTGTGTGTGGTAATGAAAATGTTCAAAAATTAATTTTGCTGATGAACGCACAACTCTATAATGGTGCTGTGAACAACTGAATGTACGCTTTGTATGACTGCATGGTATGTGAATATATCTCAATAAAAAAAAAAAAAAAGAAATGGACTCACCTTGAGATGAATTCATAGTCATCCGAAAAGATGTTTTCTACACACAGCCTAAATTTCTGCAAAGTATGGCACTGTTCCAGGCAGAATGAGGATATTATCAATTCCTTTGTATTACTAATATAAATGGCAACTTCTTTGAAAAAATCCATTACTTGTGCCATAAATTCTTTGTCCTGAGTTTCATATATACACTTAAACAATTCCTGGAAATTTACCTCTCCCTTATCGTGTCCACATTGACTTAAACTTTTTAAGCATCGGGTTATTTCCTGCTTTATATCTTGTGACAATCGGAAACCAAAGGATGTCTCCAGAATTTTGGTTATTTTTTCCATTGAAAACCCAAACAGGAATAGCCCCATCTGGGACAAGTGGTCTTGGGCTTGACACACTCCTGTGGCTACAAGCTGGGTTACACTTCCAATGACTGGGTTAGGATTGTCTTTGGGTTGTTTCACCAAATAGAACATGGCAGCACAAAACTCTTGGACACTCATGTGGATGAAGGCAAAGCAGTCACCACTCCTCAGAAGGATGCTCATGCCTGCCCACATTAAAGCATCGGACTCAGATACCCCATTCCTCCTGAGATCCCCTTGGCAAAACACAAACGTCTGAGTCCACATCCCTTCTGCAGCCAAAGAGCACAGGCCTTTCAGCCGGGTTCTGTTCTGCTTTGGTGAACAATTCTCACCTCTTGGTTTGAAAACGTTTGTAAAAAAGGATGCATACAAAGAGGTGGTGGTCTGCCAGGATATCTCAAAGTCTTCTCCCCTCTCTAGCTGAGAATTCATGCAAGTACAGATCAACCAACACAGAAGGGGACTTTGGCAAATGGAAAACAGAGGACTATTGTCTCTCACAAAACTCAAGGCTTGCAAGACTTTCTTCTTTTCGCAGAAGAAGTGGGAGAAATACAGCTCCCTTTCATGCTCGGAGAGTCCCACCAGACGTATGTATTTTGGATGCTTCAGCAAGAAATGATTTTTTTGCATACCCACAGTTCCTAATGCGATAAGTAGAGAGGACTCTGGGAGCATTTTTTTCTGCAACAAACTGCTCAGGACAATTGGCATTGGCTGCTGCTGCGTCCAGTCATGGCACAAGTTAGTGTAAAGCTCCAAATCAAATTTCAATTCCTCAAAGCCGTCGATGATGAACAGGATTTTCTGTGGCTGAGAAAAAATGTCTTCTATTGGCTCTGAGCACTCAGGCCAGTCCCTGGAGATGAGCTCCACCAAGCTTGCCTCTTTAACATGGTTCAATCCACAGGCATCAAGGAAGAAAACAAATGTGAATCTGTCTTTACAGAAGTTTCCTTCTGCCCATTCCAACATTACTCTTCTCAAAAAGGTTGTTTTCCCAACTCCTCGAGGACCTTGCATGGCCACAGTGAGTGAACGCTCTCTAAACTCCTCAGCATTGTATGCATCATGCAATTCTTCAAATTCATTATTTGTGACCTCTTTGTAGAAACACTCAGGGACTTGCAGACAAGCTTCGTTTTTCCAGATAAGACGGAATTTTTCCTTCATGTGCTTTTTGTATGGGTTTATACCTGAATCAATGAGGACAGAACATAAGCATTAAAAAATGCATGCATCTTTTTATACTCCTCAGAATGACTTCCCACTTGATCACGTGCAGAGTACCAGCTCACATTCATGGATAACTAGGCTGATTAGTTTTGTTAGGACCATGGTCTGTTTAAAATGATGACCTTGGGAGCACATGACCAAAAGCAGAAGTCTACCACCACAGTTACAGGCAACACAGAGCATGCATACTCGGGAACTGTTTCCCAAACTGGAACGGGGTAACGGTATCCCCCGAGCATAGACTCCATCAGTGCTGCCCCTTACTGAGCACCTGCCAGGAGTCTGAGCTGAGAATGGCTCTACTGATACTGCAGCATTCATCAGCTCAGTGACACATTAAGATTTATTCTATTCTCACTTTACAATTAGTGTTGAGAGAGCTTGAGTTACTTGATTTAAACTAATGAATAAGGATTAAGGTCATGCATCCATCTCATATTCGTCTGACTTGAAAGCGTAGGGTCTAGGTTATTTCTATTATACCTGCTGATGAGAGTTAATTTCAGAAATACACCCTTGGACCACTATTCTTTCAGCCTTCTCTCAGGGCAACAAATTAGGGGAGGTAAAAAAGAAATACAAATATAGACTAGACAAGGCTCACACCCTGCACAGTACGTGAGCTAAGATAGGTTTGCACATAACTAAAATACAAGGCATACTGTAACAGGAACCCAAAAATGCATCCCAGAAAGAAAAGCCAAACCACTCAAGCGAAGTATCTAATAAAGACTCCCTATAGGAAACAGCTTTCATATGACTGCCAAGCAAGTTGGGATTGGGGAAATTTCAAATGAAGAACTGGATCCTGAGAAGCTGTTTTTTCTTTATATGAATACCATTAGATGTCTTTCTAAAAGACAGATTTGATTATGTCAAAACCAGCTTACTTGCCATCAATGACTCCCTAGTACTTAGCTTTTTTCTTCCCTTCTCAACACAGAACTGAATGCTCTTCAAAACACTCCCCAGTCAGTCTTTAAAGAGACATCCGTCGTCTATAATATGCCTCACTGCTTCAAGCTGCTTCGCATAGTCTTATTCCTTTCCCCTCCGCCTGGGTACATTTTGTCCCTGATGGCAGAAGGTTATATTTTTAAATACACTCCTAGCTTACCCTGCTTTTAGGAGTTTTCGTCAATGGATTGTGAGCATCTGGGAAATGCACCACTCTCAGGCCGGGCTCATAAAAATCTCCTGAGCACAATCCCCACAGTGCTCTGCCTGACACCAGCGTGATGCAGACGAGCTCAGCAACCAGGACGTCATGTGCCAAAAATGGGACAGCAAAAAATGGAACAGGCCAGATTCCATGAGTCTGGAGACAAACTACCCTCCAAGAAGGACAACTGCTGTGAAAGCCAAGTGCCCTAAAATATACCTTTATGTTATTCACTTACTTGATTGTGGCCAATGCTGTCAGAGTCACTGAGATTTGAGGGTTTGTTAAAACACCCGGTCTTAGCCCAACTATTAGAGACTGCTTGGCCAACAACATTCCACTCTACGCTCTATTCACAGCTAGTTTTGCCTTCCTTATACAAGAGAGGAATGAAGATCTCACTCTTTTTCTTTATTCTTCCGTGGAAGGTCTTGCGTACTCCTAAGATAAAGATGGCATTGTTTTCTCTCGACAAAAGTTTCTCTCAGGATAATGACTATTAAGAGCCAGAATTACATTTTTATCTGATATGCTCAGTGATTGCTGTTACAGCCAAAAAGTTAGGAACTTATAAAATATAACTCTATCAATTGCTTCAAATGCTTCTAAAATTGATCTTGCTTATGAAACCATCATTTTATTCATGCATTCTCTTTAATTACACTGATTATAGCAAGTCACCTATCTGCAAAATATATTTTGCACAAAGTTTATCTAATAAATCATGAGAAATGGGCAAGGGGGAATAAAATCCTGTATGTAATCTGAATTTTAAAATTTAAAACAAACACCCAAATCCAAGGAAGAGAGGAAAGGGAAGTAGACCCCCAAAGGGGCCCTGTAATTGCACACATGGAGGCCAGTAGGATTTCACTGTCAGCCTTTACTTTTTCTGTGTATTAGAACATAATGCTCCAAAAGTAGGACATCAACTTTTGATCTTCACTATATCCCTCATGCTCAGCATACAGCTTGGCACATACTAGTTATTCAAGTGATTTTTGCTTTTTACCAAATTACTATTGAAAAATTGTCTAAAATTTAAAACATACAGATAAGGAGAAAGGAAATAAAGAAATTCCAAAATTTTATCACACATATATAATCATGGTAAAGAATTTGATTCGTCTCTATCATTCCAGGCTTTTCTTCTGCAAGGTTATTGAGCACCTGTTTTCTCTTCTGCAGTGGAATCACATTGTATATACTGTTGTTGAACATGGTTTTCACTGAATGATACTTACAGACTTCTTTCTAAAGATGTACCATTTTACTTGCCAACAGCAATGAATGAGTGTTTCTATTTCTCAGCATGCATATGCGTCATTCAATTCCTCATATTCGTTATTTGTGACCTCTTTGTAGAAGGACGCATATCTTTCTAAAGGTATGCATATGTTTCAGTGTAAATCACTGTCATTTAACTGGATGGATTTACCATTATTTTGTCCATTTTGGATATTTATCCACAAACTTCTTTGAATATAATTAAGATTAATTTGAGGCAAACTTCATAAATAAAATAGTTAAAAATTGATAATTCATACTTATGCATGATATATCTATTATATACCAGAAACTTAGGACTGGGATATAGGATTAATGACAGGTGACATCTACATCTTAAAATTTGGGGATTAAAAGACAAGAGAAATGAAGACTGCCAGACTGCAACCCCAAAAGGTTACACCACCCAGTAATTTAGGAGAGCGTATTTTTTCCCTCATTCTCTCACAAACACATGCAAAGATGCTCAGCATCATTAGCCGTCAGGGAAATGCAAATCAAAACAATAAGATACCACTAGAATGGCTGCTTAAAAAAAAAACAATGGGTAATAAGTGTTGAAGAGAATGCTGAGAAATAGAAACACTCATTCATTGCTGTTGGCAAGTAAAATGGTGCAGCCACTGTGGAAGACAGTTTGGTGGTTCCTCAGAATGTTAAGTATAGAAACCCCATGTGACCCAAAAATCCCACTACTAGGTATTTACCCCAAAGAACTGAAAGCAGGGACTCAAACAGATATTTCTACACTGATGTTCATAGTGGTATTAGTCACAATTTCCAAAAGATGGAAGCAACCCAACTGTCTATCAACCTGATGAATAGATAAACAAAATGTGGTATATACATCCAATGGGATATTAGTCAGCCATAAAAAGGAATGAAGCTCTGATATGTGTGAAAACATGGATGAAACTTGAAGATATCACGTGAGTAAAAAGAGCCAGACACAAAAGGATAAGTATTGTTTGACCTCATTGATATGAAATAACAAGAATAAGCAAAGTCACATTGTAATAATCTAAAATACAGGTTACCAGGGGACAGAGTAGAGAAGAGAATGGGCAGTGAAGGCTTAAAATGTTCACAGTTCCTATGCAAAATGCGGGCAATATTTTGGTGATGGACGGTAGTGATAGTAGCACAATATTGTGATTGTAATTAACTGCACTGAAATATATATCTGAAAATGATTAAAAGGGGAAAAGTTAGATCTGATATATAGTAACAGAATAAAAGTTAAAAAAATAAATCATGGAGCTACACTAAATTAACAGTGAACCCTAAATTAAATCATGGACTATAGTTAATAATACAGTTATAAAACTGTGCTGTTATCAATTGTAACACATGTCCCACACCAATGCAAGGTGTTAAAAATAGGGTGGTATAAGGGAATCCTGTATTTTATGCATGATTTTTCTATAAACCTATAACTTTTTAAATTAAAAAAAAAAACAAGTAATGAAAAAAAAGGGATTAAAAACTCCATGGAACTACATTACACAAACAGTGAACCCTACGTTAACCATGGACTTTAATTAATAGTAAATGTGCTATTATCAGTTGTAACAAACGTTCCACACTGATGCAAGGTGTTGGTGGTGGAGTGATGTATGGGAATCCTGTAATTTATGCATGATTCTCCTGTAAACCCACAACTTCTCTAATTTAAAAAAAAGGACTGGGACTTTCGGGAAGATGGTGGATTAGGAGAGGCAGAGCAAGAGTCTCCTCCATGAAAAAGACTAGGTAATGGCAGAAAGTGCTCCAGAACAGCAGTCCCAGGGTGCCACCCGTCGGGCAGGGACTTCTACACCACATAGTGGGGACCCACCTGGAGAGGCAGAGAGACTGTGTTTAGGACAGGTCACCATGTTCAGCCCAGACTGCCACCAGGGATGGGCAGCTGAAGCTGGCTGATGAGCATGGGAGGGAGCAGATTTCCACACCCGTGTACCCTTCTCAGCAGTTGGCTGGGGTGATAACCATTCACAGCCCTGCAGCCAATGGCTCCCGTGCA
Source organism: Choloepus didactylus (assembly GCF_015220235.1). NCBI lineage: Eukaryota > Metazoa > Chordata > Mammalia > Pilosa > Megalonychidae > Choloepus > Choloepus didactylus. The sequence goes on along the minus strand of NC_051333.1, from coordinate 2,676,328 downwards.
GGGGACTGATGGCTGGAGCTGGCCACTGAGTGCAAGAGGGAGCAGCTTTCCATGCCCCATGCACCCTTCTCAGCAGTTGGCTGGGGAGATAACTCTTCACAGCCCCATGGCCAAGAGCTCCCAAGAGGGAACTTGGGATTTGACAGATATGGGTGACCACATCCACTCTTCCTCTATAGAAAGAAGCACAGCCAAGTGAGCACAGCCAAGAGGCAAGGGCACCACATGGCAGTGCCAGGAGCCTCTCTCCAACCCCAGGGTCTTGAGGACACATGGCAGATAGGGACTGTGGTGTGTTTGAACTGGAGGGTGAGATCCACAGCTCCATAGCCCCAGAGTGGTCAACTTAGAGCCCCAGGAACTTCCAGGACCACTGTGCCCTGGAGTGGCTTCCCTGCTGCTGTGCAGGGCCCACCCCCTCCCACAGGGTTGGCAGTCCCAAGTGCACATGGAGAACTGGTGCACTGATTGGGTTTCCATCTGGGTTGGAGCCCACCTAGTGCACAGGTGAAACTGGGGGAGAGCTGGCTTGAGAGTAAGAGGTGGCCCAAGAGTGCTATGTGCTTGTAGGACAGGGAAAGTGCACTCCACCTAGCTATAGCTCTGCCAATTACAGATAAATGTTCAAATAATCTTGCATATCCCAAAATAATCTTACCAAGATAAGCAAATGCCATGAGGCCAACAACAGAAAATCATAAAGCACATGAAGAAACAAGAAGATATGGACAACCCAAATGACCAAAGTAAAAAGCCAGAGGAGACACAGAACTTGGAGCAATTAATCAAACAGTGCACACAAATCTCCAAAACAACATCAATGAATTGGCTAAGGACATAAAAGGATATCAAGAAGACTCTAGATGAGCATAAAAAAGAATTTGAAAGAGTAAATAAAAAATAGCAGATCTTGTGGAAATAAAACATACTGTTGATCAAATTAAAATATACTAGAGACACAGTAAATTTGAAGAAATAGAAGAAAGAATAAGTGAACTAGAGGACAATTGAATGTAAATGCACAAAAGAATAAATGGGGAAAAATTAAAAAAAAATTGAAATGAACTTCAGGGAAATGATGGACAACTTGAAATGCACAAATAGAAGATTCACTGGTGTCTAAGAAGAGAAGAGTAAAGGGCTGGGAGGAGTATTTGAAGACATAGTTGGGGAAACTTCCCAACCCTTCTAAATGACATAAATATGCAAATCAAAGATGCCCCACCAATTCCAAAAAGAATAAATCCAAACAAACCACTCCAAGACATATACTAACCAAATTGTCAAATGCTGAAGAGAAGGAGAAACTCCTGAAGGTGGGAAGAGAGAAGCAATTTACCACATAGAAGGGAAACCACATAAGACTAAGTACTGAGTACTCACAGGGCACCATGGAGGTGAGAATGCAGTGGTATGATATATTTAGGATCCTGAAATAGAAAAATTGCCAGCCAAGAATTCTTTATCCAGCAAAGCTCTCCTTCAAAATTGAGGAAGAGTTTAAAATTTTCACAGACAAATTCTGAGAGAACTTTTTAATGAGAGACCTTCCCTGAAAGAAATATTAGAGGGAGTTCTACTAGCTGAGGAAAAAAAAAGGAAAGGAGAGAGAGGTCTGGAGAAAGGTACAGAACTGAAGACTATTAGTAAGGGAAACTTAAAGGGAAAAAAAGAATGAGAAGGGGAAAAAAGGGAGCTGACAAATAAAAACCAAAGGATAAGAAGGTTGATTCAAAAATTGCCTTCACAGTAATAACATTGAATGTGAATGGGTTAAACTCACCAATTAAAAGATATAGATTGGCAGAATGGATTAAAAAGTAAGAAGCATCAAGATGCTATTTACAAGAGACTCATCTTAGACCTGGCAACATAAAGAGATTGAAAGTGAAAGGAGGGAAATAAAATATCCCATGAAGCTACAGCCAAAAGAAAGCAGGGGTAGCAATACTAATATTAGACAAAGTAGACTTAAAATGCAAAGATGCCATAAGAGAAAAAGAAGGCACTATATATTAATTAAAGGGACAATTCACCAAGAAGAAATAACAATCATAAATGTTTATGTACCCAATCAAGGAGCACCAAAGTACATGAGACAAACGTTGGTAAAACTGAAGTAAGAAATAGACATTTCTACAATAATAGTGGGAGACATCAATACACCACTCTCTTATATAGTTGGAACAACCAGACAGAGGACCAATAAGGAAACTGAGAACTTAAATAATGTGATAAATAAATTAGACTTAATAGACATATAGAGCATTACATTCCCAAATACCAGGATATACATTCTGATTTAACACTCAAGGAACATTCTCCAGGATAGATCATATGCTGGGGGATAAAACTGCCTCAATAAATTTAAAAAGACTGAAATTATTCAAAGCACATTCTCTGCCCATAGTGGAATGCAGCTAGAATCAATAACCATCATAGAACCAGAACATTCACAAATATGTGGAGGTTAAACAACACACTTCTAAACATTCAGTGGGTCAAAGAAGAAATTGCAAGAGAAATTGCTAAATATCTAGAGACAAATGAAAACAGGAACATAACTTATCAAAATCTATGGGATGCAGCAAAGTTGGTGCTGAGGGGAAATTTATAGCTCTAAATACATACATTAAAACGGAAGAAAGAGCTAACATGAAAGAAATAACAAAACAACTGAAGAAGCTAGAAAGTGATCAGCAAACTACCGTAAAGCAAGCAGAAGAAAAGAAAAAACAAGGTTTAAAACAGAAACAATTGATAAGGAGAACAAAAAAAACAATAGAGAGAATAAATAAAACCAAAAGTTGGTTCTTTGAAAAGATCAACAAGATTGGCAAGCCTTTAGCTAGACTGACAAAGTAAAAAAGAGAGAAGACCCAAATAAAGAAAATCATAAATGAGAGAGGTAACATTACTGTGGATCCCAAAGAAATAAAAAATATCATAACAGGATATTATGAACAACTGTATGCCAGCAAACTATACAATTTAGAGGTAATCAATAATTTCCTGGAAATTCATGAACACCCTAGAACTGACCCAAGAAGAAACAGAAGACCTCAACAAACCAATCACAAGTAAAGAGATCCAATCAGTCATCAAAAATCTTCCTACAAATAAAAACCCAGGGCCAGATGGCTTCACAGGGGAATTTTACCAAACTTTCCAAAAAGAACTGACACCATTCCTGCTCAAATTCTCTCAAAAAATGGAAGAAAATGGAACACTATGTAACTTATTTTATGAAGCTAACATCACTCTAATACCAAACCAGATAAAGATGCTACAATAAAGGAAAACTACAGGCCAATCTTCCTAATGAATATAGATGCAAAAATTCCCAACAAAATGCTTGCAAATCAAATCCAAAGACATATTAAAAGAATCACACAGTGACCAAGTGGGGTTCATCGCAGGCCTGCAAGTATGGTTCAAAAGAAGAAAATCAATGTAATACAACACATTCACAAATTGAAAGGGAAACATCAAATGATCATTTCAATAGATGCAGCAAAAGCGTTTGACAAAATTAAGCATCCTTTTCTGATAAAACCACTTCAAAAGGTAGAAACTGAAGGAAACTTCCTCAATATGATAAAAGGCATATATGAAAAACCCACAGTCATCATAGTACTCAATGGTGAGAGGCTAAGATCAGGAATGAGACAAGGTTGCCTGCTGTCCCACTATTATTCAACATTGTACTTGAAGTTCTAACCAGAGCAATCCAGCAAGACAAAGAAATAAAAGGCATCCAAATTGGAAAGGAAGAAATAAAACCGTCGTTATTTGCAGATGAGAAACCAATGACACAGCTACTTGAGCAAATAAACAAATTCAGCAACATGGTGGGATACCAGGTTAATGTGCAAAAGCCAGTAGTGTTCTTACACACTAGAAATTACCTAACTGAAGAGACACTCAAGAAAAAAAATTCCATTCACAATAGCAACTAAAAATATCAAGTACCTAGGAATAAATTTAACCAAGGATGTAAAAGACCTCTATACAGAAAATTATATAACTTTCCTAAAAGAAGCCAAAGGGGACCTAAAGAGGTGGAAAGATATTCCATGTTCATGGATAAGAAGACTAAACATCAAGATGTCAATTCTACCCAAACTGATCTACAGTTTCAATGAAATTGCAATAAAAATTCCAACAACCTACTTTGCAGACTTGGAAAAGCTAGTTATCAAATTTCTTTGGAAGGGAAACTTGCTTCAAATTGCTAAAAACATTCTAAAAAAGAAGAAGAAAGTGGGATGATTTACACTTCCTGACTTCAAAGCCTACTATAAAGCCACAGTAGTCAAAGCACGATGGTGCTAGCACAAAGATAGATACATTGATCAATGGAATAAAATCAAGAGTTTGGAAATAGACCCCCATATCTATGGTCAACTGATTTTTGATAAGTCCCCCAAATCCACTGAGCTGGGACAGAATAGTGTCTTCAATAAATGGGGCTAGGAGAACTAGATATCCATATCCAAAAGAATGAAAGAGGACCCCTACCTCACACCCTATACAAAAATTAACAAAGTGGATCAAAGACCTCAATATAAGAGACAGCACCATAAAACTCCTAGTAGATAATGTAGAGATACATCTTCAAGATCTAGTAGCTTCTTAGACCTTATACCCAAAGCACAAGAAACAAAAGAAAAAAATAGACAATTGGGAACTCCTTTAAATCAAAAGCATCTGTACCTCAAAGGAATTTGTCAAAAAGGTGAAGAGGCAACCAATACAATGAGAGAAAATATTTGGACACCATATATCTAATAAGAGACTGATATCCTGCATATATAAAGAAATCCTACAACTGAATGACAATAGTACAAACAGCCCAATTAAAAATTGGCAAAAGATATAAAAAGACATTTTCCCAAAGAGGAAATACAAATGGCTAAAAACACATGAAAAAGCATTCATATTCACTAGCTATTAGGGAAATGCAAATCAAAACCACAATGAGATATCATCTCACACCAATAAGAATGGCTGCCATTACACAAACAGGAAACTACCAATGCTGGAAAGGATGTGGAGAAATTGGAACTCTTATTTATTGCTGGTTGGAATGTATAATAGTACAGCCACTGTGGGAGGCAGATTGACAGTTCCTCAGAAAACTAGATAACAAGTTACCCCATAATCTGGCAGTTTCACTTCTCAGTATATTCCTAAAAGATCTGAAAGCAGTGACATGAACAGATATTTGTACACTGATGTTCATAGCGGCATTATTCACAATTGCCAAGAGATGGAAACAATCCAAGCGTCCTTCAGCAGGTGAGTGGATAAACAAAATGTGGTGTATGCATATGATGGAATACTCTGCAGCAGCAAGAAGGAATGAGGCCCTGAAACATATGACAACATGGATGAACCTTGAAGACATAACACTGAGTGAAATAAGCCAGACACAAAAGGAGAGGGATTGCATGTTACCACTAATGTGAACTCCCTGAAATGTATAAAATCAGTGTCTTATAATGTAGAATATAGGGGACCTAGAGATAGACAAAAGCTAGTGAAGGGGGAATGATAACTAATATGTGCAGACATGACAATGAGGGTGAATTTAAAGGTATGGCAATGGACAGGGGTGATGATGGTTTGTTAATGGGATTATACATGTCAGTGCTACATGGACAGTGAACTTGATTGAAAAGGATTGTTTAAAGGCATGTAACCCACAGAGTAGCACCACAAATATAAGTAAGTTTTGGCATGATATATTTCTAGGTATGACACTAGCACAAAGGTATGACACTGGTACAAAGATATAACAGTGTGGTATATGGAAAAAATACCTATTACATATTATAGACTAGATGATAGGAATACCTCACCAGCACTACATTAATACAAGGGATGAATAATTAGCAGCTGACAGGAGCTCTGGGATGTTTTCTGTTATGATAATTGTTTAAAATTGAGAGTGATGATGATTGTCAAACTAAGTGAAGATAATGTGAGACAATGATTGTTTATCTTGGGCGGAATATATGCTATGTGAAATTAGGAATCCCTTACTTAATAAGTCAAGGCCTCAATATTAAGGCTTGCTTTTGTGAAACTTAGGGCTGGAAATGGGAGGCTACTCTTTCCTATAATTATGCTTAAGAGGCACCTCCAGAGCCCCTCTTTTGTTGCTTAAATGTAGCATTTCTGTAAGCCCAACTTGTCAAATAAATTCATTAATCTCCTCGCTATATGGGATATGACTCCCAGGGGAGTGAATCTTTCTGGAGACATGGACATGACTCCCTGTAATGAGCCTGGCCCTGGCATCGAGGGACTGAAAATGCCTTGTTGACCAAAAGGGGGAAAACAAAGGTAATACAATAAGATTACAGTGGCTAATAGATTTCAAATAGAGTCAAAAGGCTATCCTGGAGGTTACTCTTATGCAAGCTCCAGCTAGATATCCCAAATGATCACAGTATTCCAAGCCCTAACCAACAGTAGCCCTGAAATTCCTAGTCACTATCTGAGATTCTATTAAGTTTCACTCACTGAGTTTATCCCCCAAAACTTAAATCCACCAGAGTATTCCTATGCCAGACAAGTCCTAAAACCCAGAGGCAACATCCTCTTCAAGAAGAACCAGATGCAGCCCCTTCCCCATAATATCTATACCTCTTTCCAATATTAACAAGATAGGATGGTCACTGCCTAGATACCCCTGAAGATCAAGAAAGTGATTAGACAAGAGGAAATACACATATTTTTTAGATGCTATGGTATTAGAATAGCTAGAAGGAAATGACTGAAATGGTCAAATTGTAACCCATAACAATCTTTGAAATTTGCTCTATAGCTACTTGTTAAACTGGTACTTTGAAAGTTATCACCTTTCTGTACATATCTTTTATTTCACAGTAAGGAAATAATTGAAACTGTGGAACTGTATCCCATAACATCCTTTGAAGTTACCTATATAATTACTTGTTGAACTGTACTTTGAAAGTTATTATCTTTCTGTATATATATTTCACAATAAGGAAATAACTGAAATATATATATATGTATGTACTATACTTGATAACAACTAGAATAAAAATACAAACCTCCTAAATATATTAAACCATTGTAAAGCCAAGAGGACACACCAAATGGAGAAACTAACAGTAAATACAATATAAGGCACACAGTAAATTCAACATATGACAGAATTGAAGCCAAATATCATCTAGGAATTGTGAATGGACTTCTCTATTGAGAGAAAAATAGAGAAAAATCTTTTCAAGTTGCCTTATAAAGCAAAACCTAAGCCTATGCTTTATTAGAAATACATTAAAAATAAAAGACAAAGTAGACTCCAAGCAAAAAGCATTAAATTAGCCAAAAAAGAAGTCTTTAAAATGTGAAGAGCCACATTCCACGATGCAGATATAATAATTATGAATATTTTTGCAGCAAATAATACAGCAACCACAAAAGATGCAAAGAGAAATAGATACACACTAGTATTAGACTAACAACACTCTTAGTTTTGGATATATCAAGTGGACAAAAAACAAGTAAGGACATAAAAGATCTCATCAACAAAATCTGTAAAAAGAAAACAACATCCTGACAGTCAATGTATCTTCTTCTCAAGCACACAAGGAATGTTCAAAATTTATCATGTATTAGGACACAAAGAAAACATCAATGAGTTCCATAAAATAGAAATAATTACAAACAGCCCTTTATGATCACAATGCAATAAAACTAGGTCTTTTGTTCTGTGCCTTTGCTTTATGACTTAAACATTAATAAAATATCCATAACTACCCAGGAATCCCATTGTGTCTGTCATTCTCTAGGATTTGATCCACCTAGTAGGAACCTTTCCTAACCGTCCTTCCTGCTGCCAGTCACTCTGCTTCTTCCCATTACCATTCTGCATGTGGCACTGAAGGCAATTCACACTCTATAGGACATGGAGTCAGATTTTGAGAGGAAATCTTTCCTTCAACATTTTAGTCTTCATATGTATATAGCAGAGTGAGCACTTGACTTCAGCTAGCAGCCCCTGTCACATGGTATCAAGCAGCAACCAGCAACAAAGGACAGAGCTAACAATAGCCAATTCCCCACACTTGGGTAAACCCAGCTCATGTTTCCATTCTGTGAGGGTTCTGGAATAGAAGACTAAAAGAAACAAAATTTCATCCTCCATCAGTCAGTGCTATCCAGGCACTGTTCTCAATGTATTATGATTATTTCCTTTTGTACATTACCCCCAGGTAATGAAACTGAGTCATAGTGAAGTGTAAGCAACTTGCTGATGGTCACCAGCTAGTAACTGGGATGGCTTGGATTCAAACCCAGGAAATCTAGCTCCAGATCTGTAATCCTTGTTAGGAGATAATTCAGGTGATTCTGCATGTCTTCTGAGCAAAGGGTACAGATTTGTTCAAGGATGTATGCAAACTAAACTGCCTGGGAATGTAAGATAGTCTTTTTCTCTCTGGGGAACAGGGAATATTTGTTTACAAAAGCAGTGATCCCTTTTGGAAATATTAGAGATGTCTCTCTTTATTATATTCCAAGGTAATAAAGCTAGAGTCTCCCCCTCCTCCACTGGAAACATCCCAGGATAATAAAGCTAATGTCTTCTCCTGGAAGGGAGGAGGGGTGGATTTGCCAGTAGCCCCTATATGAGGTCAGTATCCCCTAATCTCTGGGTTTTTGAGCAGTGATCGAGATCCACTGTGTCCACATTATCTACCTGAGCCCATCTCTGTATCAACCTCATGAGACTTGGGGGGCAAAGGGAACTGATGTGAATATGAAGCTCATGTTGCCTGTTGTGCTGTGAGTAAAAAGCTTTCTAAACCCATTGGGACTTAGCACGTTCTCATTGACTGAATCTTTAGGAGTGTGGCAAGGCAACCTAACTGCTTCTCACTGCTCAGGAATGGCCAGACCACTTGATACCCTTCAACACTAAGCTTGGAGTCTGTAAACCAAAGTAATCCTTGCCTTGGCTTAACTACTCATGCACTGCTAGACATCAGGACACCGTAATCCATCTGAATCTCAGTGTACTTATCAGAACAGAAAGCCCATTCCCAGGAAGAGATAAAATTGATGGTAGAATAACACATAAAAATGGGCAAAGATAGATATGCCAAACGGCCACAGTATGACAAGCCCCAATCAAAATAGTCCTGAAAACCCTAAAGAATAACCTGGTCTCTATCTGAGAGTCTATAAAAGTTTCATTCACTAAGTTTAGTTTTCAAAAACTTAAATCCTCCAGAGTGCTCCTACGCCAGATAACTCCCAAAACCCAGAGGCAACAGCGTCTTCAAGAACATCAACCAGATGCACCCCCCTTTCCTGTAATGTCAACACCCCTTTCCAACATGAACAAGTTAGGGTGGTCACTGCCTAGAAGATCAACAAAGTAATTAAATGAGAGGAAGGGATAGCAATGGACAAGATAGAATTTAACAAAGGATTAGGAATATTGAAGTTTTATATATATATTTTCTTTGTTCCCAGGGTATTGGAACAGCCAGAAGGAAAGAACTGAAATGGTAGAACTGTAACCCATGACATTCTTTGAAATTTCCTCTATAGCTACTTGTTAAATTGTACTTTGAAAGTTACAACCTTTCTGTATACACGTCATATTTCATAATAAGGAAATAACAGAAGCTATGGTACTATAACCCATAACATTCTTTGAAATTACCTATATAACTTGTTAAATTTTACTTTGAAAGTTATCATCTTTCTGCATATATGCTATATTTCACAATAAGGAATGTTGCAGGATAATCTCTCTCCTGGGAATCTGATAATGAGAACACCGACTCCTCTCTATCTTCTCTCATATGCCACCTGATGCTTTCTGTTCTGATAGTGAAGAACCAGTTATTCCTTCTGATATAGAAGCATATTTAACAGAACTTTTACCCCAAGTACAATTTCCAAATGATGAAAAGTGGAAAGGCCTTACTGTAATAACTGGGACACACAATTCATATCCTTCAAGTCCTACATTAGAAAATTATACTGTGTCATAAGTAAGGTAAAAAGGCTGAATACAGTTTTGATCAAATGTATGCTTATTGACATTATGTAAACTAATTTTAGAATAAAATAAGAAATTGTACTAATAAGTTAGAGATAACTAATCATCTCTCTTCTAAATTTTAGTTTTATATAAGTAAAGGGTATGTTATGTTGCTTATACAAAAGTCATAGCTTAATTAGAAATATTTTTGGTAAATTTTACAAACATTCAATGTTAAGTATAAATCTCTGATAATGCTGTGAATATCTTCCTTTGCTCTTGACTCACTCATTGTTTACCACGTGTGGTTCATTGCTGGTGGTTTAAATACAACTATAGAATATAACTTAATTGTTTGTACCCTAAATCAAAGGCTCTATAAATACTCTGTAACTCAGACAGGAGGGTCTTTTAATCTTATATCCAACCACATCTGGAAGGGACTTGTTCCTTTTACCTTAAGTGCTCCTTTAGTAAATATGTGTTGAAATCGAATTCTTGTCTTGAGTGCTCTTTACTTTTAAACTATTGTCTGTCCCTATACTCTTATTTGAGTGGAAGGTTACTTGATGAAGCCCAAATGGACTGAATCATTACCTGATAAGGTTCAGGCTTTTTCTAATGGAGATCATAGTTTTGAGGTATAAAGAGATGAACCCATGACAGGAAATAATTGAAATTGTGGAAGTGTAACCCATGACATTGCTTGAAATTTGCTCTATAGCTACTTGTCAATTTGTACATTGAAAGTTATCACCTTTCCGTATATATGTTATATTTCACAATAAGGAAATAACTGAAACTGTGGAACTATAACCTATAACATTCTTTGAAATTTTCTCTCTAACCACTTGTTAAATCGCACTTTGAAAGTTATCACTTTTATGTGTATACGCCATATTCCACAATTTAGAAAAATGAAAATGGGCAAAGCACCCTGCAGCTTTCAACCACAGTATTAAAGTGAAATAAACAAGGATTTACCTGATATTTTGTCTGTTTGCCAGGGGTTGTGACTCAATGGGTATTCTTATTTTATAGAGAAAAAACAAGTACCTTCCAGAGAAGGGCACAAATGCCATCAATAAGTCAATCAGAACTGGTTTGGAGTCAGATCTGCACCTTTTGGAAAATTCATCTAACAAAAGGGAATTCTGTTCAACTGTTCAGTCCAGCTTTCTCATGTGTACACCTCAGATTTGTGGTGAGAATGAAAGGACATTATATATAAAAAGTGATTTCTGTAGTACCCAGGACAAAAGCTCTCTATAATTATTTCCTAATACTAGTGACAGCCTAGTACCTTGCACGTGTCTGGTTAAAAGGATAGACAATCACCATGAGGGAACTTATCTTAGCAGTCCTGGTGATGCAGGCACTAACTCCCCAGCCATCTCCTGCAATGCCAGTGCCTCAGCTTGGGGCAGAGAAATGGTTAAACCCCACTTACATGAATGGTGTGGGCTAGGACACTAGCCACCCCCAACCCTCCTCCAGCCCACGCATGACTAGCATTGTCCTGAACCTCTTCTCCTACCTCCAGGTCCACACTGGGCAACAGCACACACTCAGCTGCTGGAGGATGTAGCTGCTCATTCAACAACTGTACCATCTTCATTACTGAGAGCTCCTGGCAAACCAGCCTCCCCTCACAGCTCGCTGTCCCCACATCCCACACTCACTTCTAATCTCCTCCTTAGCCTTCATCCAGAGGTCTCTCCGATCCATCTGTAGAAATATGCTCAGTGTCACCTCCCATGCCTTTTTCCCTGGGTAATGCTTGTCCAACAGCTTTGCCAGGTCTTCTCTTGACGCTTTCTTTACCTCGCTCCAGGGAATTGGCTTGAATTCAAACCTCGGAGGTTGTTGCCTGAGGAGCTCCTTAAATTTCCAGAACTCTTCCTTTCTGAGCTCCTCCAGGTACCACAGCAAGCCAAAGTCAGAAAAGAAAGATTCAGCCATTGTGTTCTAGGATTGTGAGCTCGGACTTCTCCAGATGGAAATCCTCAAAAACAAGGAAAAAGTGGGATCTGGGGAAGAATTACATGGTCATATAGTTAAATCTCAGCAGTATAAAGTAGCTAAAAAATATTGATATCATGCATTTCTTGCTAAAAATGTATCTGGCCTGCTTCATCTGGAGAATTTTTATCCTTTTTTTTTCGATTTTCCTCAATAAGGCATAGGAAAAGGGAAAGACGTGAATTCAGCACTAGCAGCTAAAATGTAGTTAATGCAAAGCCAGATGTCACGGAAAACTGTAACTACCTGGAACTCTAATAAAGCTTTGATGTTTATTAGTGGGGCCAAGTAAGGAAAAATGAGGTTATGTCTTTCCCTGTGCCATCAACTACGTATCTCTGCAGAGCTTGAGGCCACTTCTGGGGGGTGTAGAATATTGACTCGGTGTCATTTTGTGAGTTTCTATCTAAAGTTCAAAATGCCATGTCACACTGGACATTCCTTCAAGGAGAACAAATTCTAATCTAACTTGACTACATAGTGGAGACTTTTTGGTTTTCATAAAGAATGCAAAAAATTTTTGGTGCATGAAAATTTGGATGAATCCTTGAAATATATATGACAGGGAGTTGCAGCTGAAAAGAAATTCAAGTTTCAAAACAAAAGCCGTAGACGACGATCCAAGGATGCTACAGCCTAGATACGGTGGACATGAGGACAGAGGAAAGAGCCCTGGGCTGTCATCTCAGTGATGGTCAAGGAGGTGCTTTTCAAATACCTCGGCTGATCCGTGCACAGGATAAACAGAAATGACGGGGGGATGAAAAGTTTTGACAGCTTTAATAGCTCCAGAATCCACCTAATTGAATTTGAGAAAAAAACTCAGAGTAATAGGGAGGAAATAATTCATGCAAGGAAGCTTTCCAGATCTGAAGAAAAGATCTGTGTCTTCAGGATAAGAAGTTCTGCCAAGTGTTGAGGAATATGAAAGATAAAAAACCATATTTAACTTTTAGAATCTCAAAGAATAGAAAAAAATTCTAGAGTTCAGACTAGCACTGCACAATGGAAATAAAATATGAGCCACATTTGTAATTTTAAATTTTCTAATCGCCACATTAAAAAAGACTTTTAAAAACAGGGAAAACTAATTTTAATGTTATTTAACACAATACATCCAAAATATCATTAACATGTACTCAATATAAAAATAATTTAAATAATTTACATGTTTTTTTTAATACTGTTTTCAAATTTAAAAAAAAAGTCAGTTGTCTGTGTTTGTATGGATCTACTTCTGGATGTTTTGCTCTGTTCCATTGATATATATCTCTCTCTCTGACAATACTACACTTCTTAGTTAACCTACCTCTATTGTAAGTCTTAAAATTAGGTAGAGTTCAATACTAGTGATCAATAAGGGAGGGGTAAGAGGTATAGGGTGTTTGGGGTCTTCTTTTTCCTTTGTATTTCTTTTTCTGGAGTAATGCAAATGTTCTAAAAATGATCATGGCAATAAATACACAAATGTGTGATGATACTGTGAACAACTGATTGTACAATTTGGATGGATTGTATGGTGTGTGAATACATCCCAATAAAATTGCATTAAAAAATCCAACGTGTATTTACACTTACAGTACATCCCACTTTGGATGCCAAATTTTATCGAAAATACTCAATCTCTACTTATATTTCCTAAAATGTGCAGTCGGAAAAAGTAAATTCACATATTCAAGTTTTCATACATAATTTTCCAATAACTAAATTAAGTATTACTGTTAAATTAGAACTCAAAATTCAACCCCTGAGTCACACCAGCCACATTTCAAGTGCTCAACAGCCACCTGTGGCTGGTGGCCACCATGTTAGACAGTGAAGGTCTAGACCCTAGAAATAAAAATAATTACTAACAAGAAGGGCTAATGCCAAGTTATTCAATAACTGTCATGGTACAACTTCCCAAATAATGTACCAAACTTCATTTTTATTGACTAGAGAATGAGAAGCAGTTTGTGAGAATCCTTATTGGTGACACTGATAAGTTGACAATGCAAAGAAAAAACTGCATATGATTGGAGGTTAACAGTTATTGACCTAGATTTCAATACCCAGTGAAATCATCCGTTAAAGCCCAAGGGAAAAATGAACCATTTTAGACAGGAAAATATTCAATTTTCCATCTGCAAGTCTTCACTGAATTACCAGAGTATACACTAAGACACAGAGAAAAAACCCTCAAAAAAGTTCACATAGACTACAACAAATACTGGGGGAAAAAAAGGAATAAAAATGACTAGAGTGGTTTCTGTTTAACTTTATAACATTATAAATAAAAAAGTGTAGGCAGAAAATGCACTATTCAGTGAATTTAAAGTAAATCCCATATAACCTACCAACAAAATCAATAATCATGTCCCATGTTCTTGTCTCCTCATAAAAACCCTTTCTTCCAAAGAAGATATCACTGTCTTTATGTTTACTGTGAGTTTTGTCTTATCATTTTACATCTATTCATGCATCCTGAGCACTTACACACAATACAGCTTGACTATACATGCTTAGTTTTAATAAATGGAGTAAGGTAATAGTCTTTTATATACAGCCTCCTTTGGTTAGCATTATATTTTAAGATTCATCCAAGTCATTGACTGTAGCAGTAGTAGTAAAAAAAAAAAAGTAGGTAAAAATAGTACTACTGCAAAATTGTGATTCTTTTTACCATTATATACTATGCCACTGTTAATATTCCTCATTTTATTTATTTATGCTACAGTTGGCAGGCACTTCTGTGTTTTACAAATTTTGTCTATTACAAATGAGGCTTTTATGAACAATCTTTCACAGGTACCCTGGTGCATTTAAGCACACATTGTTCTAAGTTTCATAATTATGTGTTAAAACACCTGGGTCATACCATATACAGGTCATCATGTTTATTACACAATACCCAACAATTTCCCTCGCGGATGGACGAACTCACATGTCCATCAGCATGCTGAGAGACTTCACTGCTCTACAATCCTGCCCAAGTTTAGTATAGTCCAGTCCAATTTTGATAATGGAAAAAATAAACTGAAATTAAAATCTTACATGACTTCATTGTGGGAGATGGAAAGAAGGAGGGAAAAGAGTGACAGCAAAGAAAAGTTTGGTTTTTGTTTTGTTTTGGGGGAGAATATGCTTTCTTATTCCTCATAGTACAAAAGGAAAAATCAGATTTACTGTACATTAAAAATTTTAAAGTGACAACCAGAAGAACAAAAACGAGTATTTAACTTCCTTACAATTAGAAACCCTCCAGAAAATGACCTCAATTCAACCAAAGGCTCAATTCATGATAGATAAATTAACAACATTATGTTGGCAAAAATAATGCTAAATATAATTGTAATTTAAATATATGTAAATGAAATTAAATTAATTAAAATACAGGCTCATATTGGTTAAGAACATCCTGTCACAGGCTTATAAGAGAAACTAGAAAATGCACAGAAAATAAAACAGAGGGATAATAATCCTGGCAAATTATAACCCAATAAAGTATTAAATATCACACTGAAAAGCACTCAAGCTTGAAAGAACTAAACGGTTTAAGTAAGGATTTTTGCACACCTTATTTAAGACTCAGTCTACCAAGTTGTAGTATTCATAAACACAACACACCTTACAACATTGCTTCACACAAGGGATAATGATAAATGCACAGTCATTGTTTAGGCTATTAGAACTCTCACATAATTACAAACCTTGAAGGTAAGATTATATGCCACTTGAATAATTCACAAGAAAGAGCTCACAGTATGCACATATGAAATACATGCATATGCTTCGTAATGAGAAAATACTTTGATTCCAAATTGATTATGTATATTCTGTTCAAACACACATGGGACATTTACTAAACCTGACCTTATATTGGACACAAAGAAAGCATAAAATGGAAACAGGCATCATGACCTCATTAAAAAATCAGAGTAAAATAAAATTAGAAAATAAAGACATAAGCATGGAAAGTCACAGCTAATTAAAAAAGAATACAGTTTAAAATATTTTGATTAAGAAAAATAACTTATTTAGAATTGAATGGACACAACTGTAAGAAGTGTATAACACTAATGCAAGGTGTTAATAATAGGGTGGTATATGGGAACTGTAATTTATGCATGATTTTTCTGTAAACCTGTAACTTATCTAGTAATAATTTAAAAGAGAAATGAATTGGACAGATGTCACCAAAGAAATTTAAATGGAAATTATAATATCCACTATAATGCATGGTAAATAGGTATTCAAATCAGGTGTTAAAATGTAAATAGGTATAGTTTGGGATGGAAATTTGGCAGTCTCTATTAAAATATAAAATCCATATTCCCTTCAATCTCAAAAACTCACTTCCCTATGTCAGTTTCAAAGTAGCATCCGCACATGTAGCCAGAGATTTTCATACATAAATCACCACAATTAAATAATGTTTTAAAGGTAAAAATCTACATATTCATTGATAAAGAAACAGTTACTTAAGGACACGATCCACTATTTGGACGCACATTCCACTCAGTGGAGGCGACCTGCCAGGAGAAAGACACCCATCCTCTGCAAGGGAGCAGGGAGGAGCCCTGTGTGCTCCACCGGCCATCCTGTCCCAGGCCTGGGCTTCCTTCAGCGGGAACAGAGACATCAGCCCACCCAGTGCTGAGATTCGCCACGACCATGTGCCTCGATTCCACTGGGCTAATCATGGTGCCCTGGGCCATGTGCTTTCCGTCCACATCCATAACTCAGCCACTCAGCCTAGACCCAAGTTACCCCTCAAAATGCACACTCCTGTTCACAAATGGCCTTGCACATCCCATGTTTGCCTCCACGTCTCACCTTCCCCCACAGCCGAGACCCTTCCACTGAACCCTCTGAAGGCTAAGAAGAAGCATCCTGAATCTCTTCTCTAAACTCGCCTTTCTCCTTCCTGCTCTAACTGAAACCTTCCTCGGAAGATGGCGAGGCCCCTGCAGCCGCCTCAGACGCTGACCGCTCAACCTGCCCCCACACGGGAGGATCCACAGGTGAGGTGGGCATCCTCGCTGCTACTCCTTACGTGTCACCATCTTGATCTGGCCAACTCCAGGCGACACTCCCCGCTCCCCTTCCTGTTGCAGCCTCTGCCAGTCCCCCCAACAACCTGCCGCGTTCCTCACAGACTGTATCACCTGGCTCTTCCCATCTAACACTACTCCTGTGGTCACACAAAGCAAACACCATCACCACAACTGTTCAAACAGAACAAAATCATGGCATCCTTGAAAGTCTGGATGGTAAATGAGGAGCTGAAAGCCAATCAGTCAAATCACCGTAGCAGCAGATCCCACATTTGACTCTCCCATTTGCCATTTGCCTTACCCCTTTGTGAGTTCGCGATTTCAAGTATTCTGTTTTTCATTTGTACATGAATCTCACAATCAGGACTGACACATCCACCAATTCTGAAAAACTGGCTCCTTCCCTTTAACTTTTACTATTTTCACAGTTTCTCCTTAGTTCCTCGATACCCTAAGCCCTCCAATTCTTTACGTCTCAGACTCAATTTTAGAAAAAACAGGAAGCTTTCATTTAGCCGGGAAGAGTCCTAGTCTCTCACCTAATTTAGAATTGGGAAATGCCAAGGTTTACAGAGTGGAGATGCTGGATACAAAATCTCTGCAAATTTAAATGCTTTGCCTTTTGGTGCATCCTTGCCAAAACGAAGGCGCAAGATTGATAGTTTCTGGTACTTGCCTTCCTTGTTTCTTATGCATTCTAGACCCACAGTAAACAATGTGAGAGGAAAACCTAAGGAGAAAGAAAGAAAGAAACATAGAGGTCAGTGAGAAGAATTCTGCTCACCCAATCTGGCTGATCCTGGGGCCAGCAGTGATCCAAGAACAGCTGTGGAGACAAAGACTAAAAGGCCATACCTGCCTTTGGCTTTTGACTCCCTCTCTTCCCATTGGCTGGCATGACTCTTGGTGGCTAGACTCAGCCAGGTGAGGTGAATCTGTTTAGCCGTGGTGTTTCCACCTCAGGTGTGGTCCATATTCCTCGAGCATTGCTGGGAGCTGTCGACTGCTGAATAGTCCCAGGATGCTGCTAATGTAAGGCCCCCCCGGGGCTTCTGAGAAGTATCTTCTTCTGCTCCCACTGATGGCTAATTTGAAGATGCATTTGGGAACAACCCTGCTCATTATCTGAAGGTCTGACTTCCCCACACAGTAAGCTTCCCGTGCTATCTTAACTATCTTGCGCATCTTCTCAACTTTCACAGCAGATCCTAGAATGGAACATTCATATATAAGGAAATCAATGAATATTCTCAAATAACCAGCTCTGGGTGTGAAGAACAGAAATTAGAATGTGCAGATGTCTACTAACACCTGGCTACACTCATCACTGAATTCTGTGATCATTATCTTCACTGTCTGTAACTTTAGCTGAAAGCTTTATGATGAAAAACGCCCACTGCTAGAGTGTTTCATGTGAGATCTGACATGCTTCTCTCAGCAGTTCTCTGAAATATGTATTACTATTACATTCTTTTCAAGGATACTTGAGGCCATCAGAACAGAGGCAGGGTTTGGAAAGTCTCCGACTTGGTCAGCCCACCCTTTGAACCATTCCTCTGTGCTCCCTCCCAGGCTGCCCTGATCCTAGTGGACTCCTGGGGATCTGTGTGGATCAATGAGCAGGAGAAGCTGGGTTTCATCTGCTGAGACTGAGCTGAGAGGCCCGGTGAATCGATTCTCTCCAATACGTTAATCAGTGGTCAACCCAAACACCCTCCATCCAATTGTTTCTGTCCTGAACTCCTCACCCTGACTCCTCAACCATCCTTAGCTGGATCACAACTGATACTGTAGGGAGCTGGGTCCTGATTTGCATTATGTTTAAAATTTTCCTGATAGCTACCGCAGGAGCTGGCATAGGTTGGAAGTGGTTAAGCACTAGAGCTGGAGCGCCAGGTCACCCTGGCCCTGTTCTCTGCTGGCTGTGTGGGCCATGGGCAAGTACCCCAACGTCACTGCATTTTCCTCCTCCGTACAACAGAGATGATGCCAATGGTGATGGTGATGGTGGCGATGAATATGATGGGAGGATAATGATTGAAATGATGACGGTGATGTGATGATGATGATGGCAATGAAGACAGTGATCATGGTGATGATGGTATAAAGGTAAATACAAATTGAAAAAGAAAACAAATCAATTTCTCTGGTGCAAAAAGGGAGAGAGACCCCCCCATCCCTCCCCTTTTCTTAGAGCATTCTTTAGAAAACTTGTAACTGTAAATCTTTTTTCTGTCCCTTTGAGATGTAGGTAAATATTTTAAAGGCGAAAGAAGGCTTTTGCCAGCTTTACAACCTAGGAATGTCTTTTTTTCTTTTGTGGACCTCTAACCAGCGGACTGAAATGTAAGCATTGAGGAAGATAGCACCCTCATGGTACACTTTGGGTGGATTGTATGGTATGTGAACATATCTCAATAAAACTGCACTTTAAAAAGAAACAAAATTAAATCTGACAATGAAAACTCCTTAATGGGACCATTCAAAGTAAGCAAGTGAGGAAGACAGAAGTTCTTTTGAAAGAGTTGATTAAAGTCTGGGCTATGTTAAATAAGCAGATTATTACAAAAACACATTGACTTTCACTTCTGATAAGGTCCAGGCACTGCTGGCATTTAAATTGGGACAGTCCATGTCACTTAACATCTGTGGCTCCAGAGAATTACATGCTAATTGCACCCCAAGTAGTTGGAACAATGAAGAATGCCCCCACATATTTCCAAACATCCTTGAGGGGGCCATACCACACTGGTTAATGTCACTGATCTAAACCAAAAATACATATTCTCTCTATATAAATGATAAATTCCTTTAAAGCTTTAGATTCTATATTTCAGCTCAATAAACATGGGTTTACTGTTTGCTTTTATAGAGAGATACGCTAGTAAGCACAAGAAAGATTTATTGAATAAAACAGAACAGGAGAAAACAATGTCTGTAGATTAGATTTTTTTAGTTTTTTTTAATAATTAAATTTGGTTTTATTGAGATATATTCACATACCACACAATCATCCATGGTGGACAATCAACTGTTCATAGTACCATCATATTGTGGATTAGATTTTAATGTAATGTTGAATAGCTTTTCAAAAGTGTAACCATATCTAATCTGCTCAGATAAGTCATTGCTAAAATATGCTCGTGATCATTGTATGTGCTAAACAGTTGACTATGCAGCATTTTGAAAGATGTTGGATAAATCCATAAAAATTGTCACACTTATTGAGGTGTAGTCTTTAAATAGGACTCTTTTTTTCATTGAGGCATTTTGTTCGCATGTATGTGTTGCACCCCAGAAAAAGAATCCCAGGATTCTCCCTCCTGTGGATTTTCGTCTTGCTCCCTCATGTCTCTGATGTCAGCTGAGGTCATCAGTGCAATGAAACCAAACCGATGGGACAGGAGCAGACTCTTCCTGCCACTTTTCTAGGTCTTTGAGTTGCACAGCGAGTCTGGAACTAATCCCTCCACCCATGTTTAACCTGCCTGTGAGGTTCACCCCAATTTCCGCAGCCTTTGTGACCCTCTGTCGCCGGCCTCACATCTCAGTTCAGAACTGGACGTGGGCTTCGGAGCTCAGCAGGATAAGAACCTCCTTCCCAGTGATGTTGATGCTCTTGAGAAACTTGGCCAGGACACTCATGTGCAGCGTCGCGGAGGCATAGAAAGATGGCCAAGGGCGCTAAAATAAGGGCTTCACAGAGTCTATTTATAATGACAAGGAGGGAAAGTTCCAGAATGTCTATTTTCATGTACAAATTGATATTTATACTCAGTTACATTTCAAAGCCTTAAGACCTGGTGCTCATACAGACATTTCAAATTGAATGGGAAACAAATGTTCCGTTAATAAAAAAAAGAAAGAAAGAAAGGTGGCACCCCGTCTCATTTCCATGAAAGTTTTACTTTGGCATCTGGCTCCAAATTGTAACTACCTGTCACAGATATATGAGAAGTTTTATTATTCCTTTGATGAGGGGCCATTAACAAACACACACAAAAAAGGCCACCCCGATTACCAGGTAATTGAAGTAAAATAATATACTTTTTTTCCTCATGCATGCCATTTTAATAATTTTAAACAAAATTATATTATAGCTCCTAATAGAATGTTCAAGTAGCTCATGTATTGTTAGGGAAAGTTGTTCTCGTGTTCACTGTGTCACTGATCCTTGCCCCTGGGAATTGTTTCTGAATTTATGTATTTACCTAAATACTTATGTACTTACGTATTTTGAGGTAAAAGTGAGCAATGGTTGGTTATTTTCACTTTGGTATTACCATGTGGCTTTTCTCACAAAACATTTAGCCAAATGTGTTTAATTTTGCCCCTAATAAGATCCTCCAGAGAGCCCTTGCCTGGATTAGTGTCTATGCTAGTGCCCTGGTTTAGGATTTCGTCCTTCAAAGGGAGGAGAACATGAGGTCTCCCAGCCAATTTGAGGGGTGACTTTGGCTCTAAATGCCTAACTTTTTTTTGGCTGTCCTCCAGGACACCATGTGTTGCTTGCCTCCTCCCCTTGCCCGCTCTCGTGAAGATCCTCGGGATCTCCTGTGAATGGAGGAATCCAGCTCACTTCCTCCTCTGACCTATAGACCCGTCTGAAACCCATGAGAGCGTCAACTTGAAAAATGAATTCCATTTTCCATGCTTTTGATATTTCCGAAAACAAAGGCTTGTGATAATTGGGGAAATGATTCTTAAATACTTGAGGGTTTACAGAACAGAGTGGTAGAAAACCCCTCATATTTCACCGTGGGGACAGCCAGGAGAGTGGCCAAAGCATCCTGTCCTCCAAGGTGACCACGATGGGCTGGTGCGTCCTGAGCTCTGCACCTCCCGGGGCCCCTTTCGCCCAGGGTGGACGCAGTGGGGAGCAGACAAGCAGTGTCCCACATACCTGCAGTGACTCCATGATTATCTTTATCATCAGAAACCACTACTGTCCCCCGTGGGAAAGGGCCTCTGCGGCAGCACTGCCGGAAAACGGCCCGTGCTGGACGTGTTTCGGGACTGTCTCAAGCAGGGTGCGGTGGCCTGGCTGCACTCAGAGGAGGCTCAGCTCAGCACACACAGCTCGCCGTGACCATCCTGCAGCATCCGGAAGGTCAGAGAAGTCGGAAAGAAGGCTTCGTCCCTGCCCGAGCAGCAGAGGCGCTAGTTTCCAGGCAGAGGCGGCCATTGGGTCCAGGGAATCGTGTTCCAATATTTGGGGAAGTGTTTGCTCCTGGGAGAAGCCACATTTGGCCACAGGTTATTCCTGGAGAACAGAGAGTCGGGTCTGAGCACATGGCCAGATGGGGTCACTCCTGGGAGGCTGGAATTGGAATGAGAGACGTCCACGGCTTGCTTGGTGCCAGGCACAGGACAGAGCCCTCCATGCACCTCAGGACTGGGGACGTGGGCAGTGCCCGCCATGAGCTCAGGGGCCAGCGCTGGGGCTGCAGCTCAAGTGTTTGGGAAAACAGACCATTCACACACCCAGTGCAACACGCACAGGTTATCACTGCTCTACAGGACGTCACGGGTGGGCATTTGTGGGTGTCACGTCTGCCTGGGTTGCCTGGGCTATGCTGCCTGTAGAGCATGTATTTACAGTTTATTATGAGATTCTTAACCATCAATGTCTTCTTTAAAATTTTTTCATAGCAACCTTTTTAAAAATTTTATCGTGGTAACATTTATCTAACACAAAATTCCTCATTTTAGCCACTTTTAAGCTCAGAGGTGTAAATCACATTCACAATGTCTCTGCCATCACCGCCATCCATTACCAAGACTGTTTCATGGCCCCAAACAGGAACTCCGCGCTCCATTCTCCTCCCCTCAGCCCCTGGTAGCCTCTGGTCTACCTTCTGTCTCTAGGAATTTGCTTATTCTAGATATTTCATGTGAGTGGAATCTTATAATATTCATCTTTTCGTGTCTGGCTTACTTCAGTCGGCACGATGTCTTCAAGGTTCACCCATGCCCTAGAGTCAGAACTTCGTTCCTCTGTGGGTGTAATGTATGTGCAGACCACGTTCTGTTCACCCATTCCTCTGATGACAAACATTTCCATGGCCCCCACCTTTTGGTTTTTGCAAATAATGCTGTGAACATTTGTGTCAAAAGCCTGTTTGAGTCCCTCTTTCCAGTTCTTTTGGGTGTACACCTAGGAGTGGGATTGCTGGATTCCGTGGTAATTCTAGGTTTAACTTTTGAGGAACAGCCCAGCTGTTTTCACAGTGGCTACACCATTTACAACCCGTCAATGTCTTTTGACTAATCTTCCACAGAACCAATGCAGTTGGTTTTTGCTGTGTTGGAGCCTATCCGGTTTTTATTACAACAATTTTTGAGAATGGCTTCAGTGTCTGTTATAAAATGTCTGTTAACATGTTCACTACCTGGGCTATGAGCCAATTGTTGACACTTCCCCAGCAAAGACGAACTAGTTTCATGCTTTGTACTTCTCAAGTAATATTTCACATTATTTAAATTATGTGTAGCACACTGTATATAAAGATTATGACTAAAACCTACCCTGACAATAGAGAAAATTACATTTCAGTGTGAGTCCACTAGTGTCTAAAGAGATTATAAGTAAGTATAATTCATGAACTATCTTTAGGTTACATCTGTCTGTATTGCTTTCAATAACTGTTTAATATATGTTTCCACATTCTTAGCTGATGTATTGATTTACATTTAAATTTACATTAATATTCCAAGAGCTCTCTTGACAATAAAACTGAAGAGGAAAATCTAGCTCTCAAAAATAGGCAATAGCGCATTTCCAAATTCAGTTTTATCCCCTCATTTTGGCCCACTGCTCACTATGATTGATCAACAGACATATTACCTGATGCTCTATTTGTCCCCACCTATTCAATTTAGACAATGGCAGCAAGAGGAGAGCACTGAGTGTGGATGGAATGACTGACCCTGTCAAATGCTATCGTGGGTAAAATGGTTAATGTCTGATACATAAACTATTGTTGAGCTAGATAAGAGGTCCGGTGAAATGTCAGGGCCATTTTCCATATTGTAGTGATGATAAAAAGTTGTCTTTCTGACTTCAGGAATTATCCATGCATGAAGAATTTCATCTCCACCAAGCACATGTGTGACAAATTTTATATTCCTCTATTGGACATAAAATGTGGTTTCTGTTTTGCTAGAGGTCTTCTAACATTTTGATTAATCACACAATTCGCTGGATAAAGTCAATGCATTTTTGTTTAGTTCAGGGATTCAGTAACACATGTGCCCTATAGGAAATAAAAAGAAAAAATGCTGTAAGTTGACTTGGAAATTCAGGAAAGAGGTCAAGGAAGGGGAATTTTAAGTCTCAAGGAAGTCTTTTGCACAAATATTTGATAGTCAACATGTAATATATATTTTTTAAAAGTGTTGATTATTTAAATTCATACTTCTGGTCTAAAAGAGCATCTCTTTTTTTTTCTCCTTTTACTTTTCATGATATGTGAACAAGAAAGGAATCTTATATTCTTAAGAACATTTTATTTCCACATAGATTCATATTTTGAGAACAACAATGTTTGCCTTCTCTAGGTTATTCTGGAGGAATTGCAGTGCCTGAATTTTTCACAGGACAGATACACAAGGAGCCTTGAGCACATTTTTCTGATTTTGATTTTGAAGGACCAAAGAATGGACGTAGCGGCTCAGAAGCAGGAATTTTGGTGAACGTGAATATATGGGATGCATCGCTCACGTTGTAAAAGGAAATGCTCCCGCGTCCACATCCAGGAAAATCCCCACTCGGGGGGCTCGGGTTCCAGCCAGAGGGCGGCCCGGGAGCAGCGCCGGCCGAGGAGCAGCGCGCATCGCTCGGACCGCGGCCCAGAGCTCCGCAGCCAGGCGGACCCTCCCCCGCGGCTGACAGACCCCTGCGGACGCCCGGAGCCCGCTCCCTGCTCGGCCCCGCGTCCCTCCCGCTGGTGGCGGCCGGAGGAGCCGCGCGAGGAGCCCGGGACGCACGGGGCGGGTGGAGCCCTGAGCGCGCCGCCGTGTCCGCGTGGGGAGCCCGCTGTGCACGCGCCTCGGGGCGGCGGGGACGGCGAGGAAGCCCTTGGCTGTGTCGGCATCCGCGGGCACGTCCACCGGGAGCGACACGAGCAATTCTTCAAATGCAAGGACCGGCCGTCGTGGCCTGCACTTCTGTGCGACGGACCCAGTATCTATTGCTTTCTCCTCGCTTTATAGGACTTTTCCAGTGAAGTCTCTCCTGTCTCCCTGACTGGGTCAAATTACCCAAATCTGATTTGTGGCAGTGCATGCATCTCATGGATCACATTTGTTTTCATTTTTCCTTTGGGTTGTGTCATTTTTTGATTAAACCTGTCCCTTTCCTTCGTCAGGCTGACTGTGTGGGGTCAGTGAAGGTGCCTGCATTTTTTTCTCAGTTTATTACCCATTTCAGTACAGGTCCCACCACAAGGCAAATAACTAGTAGTTTTTAACACATATGCATGAGGAAGGTATATGACACGTGGCAGTGAATTTTTTGAAATGTATGATTTTTTTTAACTGTGTGCCCATTTTTTCCTTCCAAAATTAACCATTTAGCCACACCTCTGCAATATAGACTTTTTACCTTGTCTCTGAGCAAATGACAAGATTTTGCCAGGTGTCTCGAGGGTCTAGAGAATGACTTGAAGGAAATTAAAATAGAGAGGGAGGCACCTCCCCCTGTCACAGGAGCAGTTCTTAGACCCGGGCTTGGGAAGGGAGAACTTTGGCTATGGCAGACATTTGGACCCACACCTGATCCACAGAGCCTGGGGCAGGTGGGAGGATGTTGCAGGTGCAGCTCCACGGGCCAGCAGTGCGGCCGAATGATGGGGGCCTGGGAGGAAGCCGGTCTGCTGGTGGCCGACTCTGCCAGGGGCTCCCTGATTCCCAGGGCGGAACGCAGACCTCGGTCATTGGACAGACCCCCGTGAGTCTCCTCAGCAGGCGGGAGGGGCACAGACGGGCACACGTCAACATTTGGGTAATTCCACCTTTGTGCAGAGCCAGTGCCAGCGACCCCTGGGTTCTTGTGGGGAAGGAAGCAGGGAAGATGGGTTCCTCACCTTGGAACCTCAGCATCCTCGGGTTTATCTGGAGGATCCCTCTCGTTTGGGGCTCCAGATCCTTGACCTTGGCAACCAGCCTCCTGAGGTTCCAATTGGACTTGACCTCATTCTCCCGAGAGATCACAGAGCGTTAGGGGCACATGACAATACCCTCATACAGGTTTTTCTGCAGCAAATGGACGCATCAGAAACATCACGTGTGTCCACATTGTAAGACTTTGGGTTTCTCAAGATAAGACAGGCAGATAAAACATCTGCTCACTATTCGAAATAGTTCAGCCATGGCCACTGTCTGGAGGAAAATATCATACAGGTAAAACAAATGCTGTTGTTCCCCGAGAGTCTTTCACCGTTACATGCAAATAAAATGCCGTCATTAGGTGTCATCCCTAGTTCTCAGCAAGGAGCCTGCAAATATGAAGGGCACACGATTCAACTCGAGAGACATTTGAAATGCAAGTTGGAATCATTATTTGGCTTTGAGCTGGAGCAGAAGCAGGATCCACACCAATCAGGGCCTCCAGCCCCCCTGCACGTCTTGCTTAAGAGCAGCCCAGAAGTTGAAAGAGTCAAGGGAGTTAATTCATTTGAACACCTCAAAAAATTAAAAAAAAAAAAGAGTTGAGGGAGGCTCACAGTACAAAAGCTTTCCAGTGGGAATGAAAAAGGCACATGTATAATTTTAAATTTTGATGTAGCTACACAAAAAAGTTTTAAACGGTGAAATTCATTTTAATTGTGTTTTTTAACCCAATATATCCCAATTATTATCATTTCTACATGTGGCACTTGCCACATTTTCAGTTCTCGATAGCCACATGTGGCTGCTGGATACTGTATTAGTTAGGGTTCGCTAGGGAAACCGAATCACTGAGAGGGATCTCTGACTATCAAACTGTAAAAGTGACTCACGCAACTGTGGGTATGCACGAGTCCAAATTCTGTAGAGCAGTCAGCCAACTGTCAACTCCAAGGAAGATGTCTGATGAACTCCTCAGGAAAGGCTTCACTGGGCAGCTGAAGAAGAAGTGAAGGTCCTCCATCTGTTTGGCTTAGAAGTCTTCAACTGATTAATTGGATTAAATCCAGCCAATTGCATTCTCTCATTGAGGAAGACACGCCCTTTGGTGAGTCATCAGTCACAGCTGCAGCCAACTGACTGATAATTTAATAAACCAGCCTGTTGGTTTATTAACCAGCCACAAATATCCTCACAGCAATTGCTAGGCCAGTGCTTGCTTGACCAGACTGCTGGGTACCATCACCTGGCCAAGTTGACACATGACCCTAACCATCACAGACACCATATTTGAAAGCACAGATACAGAACATTTCCATCGTAGATTTCTACTGGAAACCTTTCTTCTGGAGCAGGAGTTGGAAAACTGAGGCCAAAGGGCCAACTCTTGCCTGCTGCCTTTTTGATGAATGCAGTGTTATTGGAACACAGCCACAGCCACTCATTTTTGTACAGTCTACAGCTGCTTTTGAGTTATATAACTGCAGCATTTTATAACCCACAAAGCCAAAAACAGTTTCTATTTGGCCCTTACATTTATTGACCCCTATTCCAGAGTATCCCGGGACAATACTTTGATTTATAAAAATCATGAATTGATTCATTGCCTCAGCATGGGTATTGAAAATCAAATCTATGCCCACTCCTCCTAAAAGGGAGGGCCAACTTGTGAAAAACTTGTGTACATATTGCTTGGTGAAGTTCAACCAGTTTAAAGGAGGAATTTCTCCTCATCTAGCTGTCTCACAGCTGCCCTTTATCCCACTCTGAGAAATTCAAGATGTTATTTGATTTTTCACTTACCTTTCCTGCCCGTGGATTCTCCTCTGAGCTCCGACAGCTGCACAGGTCTCTGGTTCTGACGTGAAATGCGCAAACATCTGGGCCTTTATCGCAGTTCCTTTCCTCCCTCCTTGTTCACCCCCTGCCACACCTCTTCAATCCCAGGTGATTTTAATCTCATTCTGGCAGAGAAAGGAATTCCCCGCCCTGAGAGAATATTGGTTAGCCCATGCCTAGTAAGTCTATGGGGAAGAGCTGGAAATTATGTCCCATCCAACAGTGAATAAAATATGCAGTTATAGACCCTTTTGCTGGCCAAAGGGAAACAAGAATGTCTTCTAATATTTAGATAAAGAAAATTAATAAGACCTCCTCAGAAGTATTCCCTAAAAGTTCACTCACTGGACAAAATCATGTCATCAAATATATTTTTCTCCATTATTGCAGAGATGGATTTTCAGAACTTTGTTAAACAGACTAGAAACTCCTGAGATGACCTGTAGCCTCAAAAAAATAAAGCATTTCTTTAAAATTATTTTTTCCCAGAAATAGTAATGAAACAAAAGATATATAAATTTCTAATGAACACCATGTATGTTGTAACAAACCTAAAACTAATGGTGTATACAATTGTTCTTTCATAAATTACTTTGGAAATTATTTTCACCATTTGGTACTAAGAAATACAATACAGGAATATGGTGTTGCTTATGATCCTAAAACAGTACGTGACTTGATTCTTTTTTTTTTTTTTTTTGCTTTATAAAACTGTAAAACCCCCTTTCTATAATAGACTCAAATAATATACATCAAAGACAAATGTTTCTTGATTTCCTTTTTGCTTGATGATATTATGCATGTTTCATATTTTCTTTATTTATCTCTGGTTTGGAACTTTTTGCAAATGCACATATATAATTTATATAAAGAAAAAATATCCATTGAAAGATAAAATAATAAGAGCGTCTTTGTTTTCATGGAGTTTAGTTTCTCATTCAAAATTCATTGCATATCATCAACATTGTATTAACTGCAGCTTGTCGCATCCCTGAATCTGGTTTATTCAGAGCCCTTCCTCTTCCTTTAGATCTGAGAAGTAGCACAAATAATTTGCATGTGGTCCTGTCATTTCTTTTTTTAACATGGCTTGTCACAATTCAGAGAAATTTCCCTTGCTTTTATGTATGATTTAAAAAAACAATTTTTCCTCTAGTCCTTTATGGTATAAGTTTTGGTTCATATGTCCCCGGGTGATCAGGGATTGTTTCTGGAGAAGGAAATATCAGGAGAAAACATGCAAGAGATTAGATTAACTTTGAAATTAAATTTAGTCATTATTTAAACCCTAGGTGATTAAGATTAAATGATTAGACTGAAGTTAAATTAAATTTTACTTCATTTTCAATAATGTGATGTGCCAGATACTCTTTAGATTTAATGTCCGATATCAAGGACAGAGTTCAAGCTCTGAAGTAGAATACGTATGATTGATTCATTAAGGAAAATTTGAGCAACACAAAACTCTATAGCATCCAATTCTATTACAAGTGTTTACAAATGTCCCAGGATAAAGAGACGGAGAAATCATTTGCTTTGGGGATGAAAGGAAAGGATCCTACAGGAAGGAACAATTGAACGGAACCTTGAGCTTAGTGGAGTGATGCCGAGGAAGCGAGGTTTAAAGCTCTCCTGGTGGCAGGAAGGGCTGAGCTTTCACCTAGAATTTAAACTTCTGAAATAATTTCATGGGAAGCAGGGAGTTAAGAGGCCCCTAGTTTCCAGGAGACGGAAGAGTTCGTTCAATTGAGCATTAACGGGACAGGTGAGTCCAGACCCCCTGGTGGGCTTTTCAGGTGGAGAACGGAGGTGGGGAGCCCGGCTCAGGCCTGGAGGAGGGTCCCCTGCAAACGCCCACATGGCACCACTGGGTGGTTGCTGTGAGGTGAGCAGACGCATGCGTTATTGTTGCTCCATTAGACAAACGTTGTGAAAGTGCCTGCAATTGTCAGTCACAAACTCAATCCTGTCCATGCCTTTTATATTTGGAGAATAGGGGGAAAATATTTAACAAAACCAGAATTCTTCAAATTTCCTTGGAGGTTCGCTAGTATGTTGCCCCCGATATGTGTATGTATATTGCATATATATGAATATGTAACGACACAAATACAGTATTTTGATCACTTAAAATTAATCTGGCTTCTTCCACCCTGTCCTCTGAGTCTGCATTCTCCTTCCCCAAGCACAGAATCACTGGGCGTCATCTAATCCCATAGAAATATTTGAAGAGGAAAAATTCTTTTAAAAATTGTGCAAAGAAATGACAAACATTCATTTAATATGTGATAAGTTTGAGGTGGTGTGATAGCAAAATTATATTCAAATTATAGGACATTTGAAAACAAAGCTGTAAAGATACCAATTAATGAATAGAAGAGGGAGAAGCATGAAAGAGATATTATAACAAAAAAATGCAGGGATGAGACAAAAAGAAGAAAGTGCAACTTTCCTGCCCGTCACCATCTCTTTTGAGGACAGTCTCTATTCTTTCCCCCTGGCTGGTGTCCTGGTGCTAATGAAGGGTCTGTTGTGGATGAGGAGTTTAATGGCTCATTTCTCACTTTTACCAATTACTGCTAAGAATTATCATATTTTCCAAACCAAATATACATAAGTGAAGGTGAAGACGCTACCTGAAGTCTCATAAGTGGCCATAAGCACTGAGCCTTTGGTTCTAACGTATATAAAATGAGTTTGTACCATTGAGTAAAAAAGCAAATGCAATGATAGGGAATAATCCATTTTAGGAAAGTGTTAAGTGTATAAAACATAAAGAACCATCACAACTGTCAATTGATAGGCACAAAAATCTCTGAAATAAGCTTCTGAAAATAGTTAGGTCTAATCTAATTTTAACTGATAGCAATGTAATCTTATGTTTATATTAAAATAAATATATGCTCAAGATTAAAGGTTTCCTAAGTTATTATTAACTCTAAATATATCACTGGTGAAAATCTCCTTCTATGCTACTATTGATAATAGTCTGATTAGGTTAAGGAGGAGTAGCAGGTGTGAATAGGGAGGAAGGAGGAAACCTCCCCAATAAAGGGCTCTGGTATGTAAATTTCTCACAAATCCTAAACTACTCCTGGGAGCAGCTGGGGGCCAGAGGAGAGATTTAGAATGGGGGAAATAAGCCCAATGTTAAGTATTTTCTTCCTAGGTCTCAAGTGTCTAGAGATGACAGTTAAGAATGGGAAGATAAGAGGAATTAATTAATTTGACAAATGTTGTCCAAGTGTTGGTTCAGTCACACTGGCTCCTGCTACTCTAGGAGTCATAGGCACTGAATTTGGTCTCAGTTCCCAGGCTACACAAATGGCATATATCTAATCTTTGTAAATCCAATAGTTAGTTGCATGGGTTACTCTAGGATATAGTCAGTTGCAAGCCTCTTTAACTGTTTCTAGCAGAGATGGTGCCAGGTAACATATCCAGATGGACCCATTAGAAGGGCTGGGGGGGTCCCCATAAGCATGGACTCTTCCTCTACCTTAGCTCAAAGAATTATGGTTTCTGCTTTAATCCCAATTAGAACTTCAAACCTCTGAAGATATGGACCATGTGCTTTCATATTTGCACTTTCATTGCTTTGTTCTAAGGATGGAAAGAATTGGGACATAACTCTATGCAAGTCAGTGTTGTCAGATGTCAGAATTAATGGTCATTAAATTCTTGGAAATTCATTTTCAAGTATGTTTTCCTCCTTGTAGAAGACATGTCTGAACTCCTGCAAGAAGCACAGTAATGTGTGATCTGACCAGCCTATACTGAGAAACCCATGTATCTGAAATGTGAACATTTCTTCCATCTCCACTGCATTTCCAACTTGGAAATAAAGTTAAGGGAGCCCTTGACACATGTTCAAGTGGCCTTTCACACTCAATTACAATTTTGGTTCTGAACTTAGCTACAAAATAAAGTTTCTCTGTCAGTTTTTCAGTCGCTTATTAAGAACTTCTCATTAATTGCTAAAAGTTGTCATTAATCACAAGAATTAGTTGATGGTGTTTTGCACTGGAGGTAAAATTTGCTCCTCATTGGAGATTCCCCTATTCTCTGTGCAGACATAGTCACTGATAACAGCTGATATGCTATTAGGATCTCTCTCTCTCTCTCTCTCTCTCTCTTTGTATTATATATATATCTACAATTTTACAACAACAGGGTGAGCCCCTTGGATCTGGTCTGTGTCTACTGTATGGGTCCCTGGTCCTGTTTTGCCCAGGAAATACTGATAAACCAAGTGTCGAAGAGAAGCCTTAACACAAACACAATCGACAAAAAACCCTAGAGAAGACGGAGAAACCAACCTTCAGAATTAACCCATCAAGATAATCAGATGCCCAGATATCAGCAAAAAATCACAAGCCATGCAAAGACTCAGGAAGATATGGCCCAGTCAAACAAACAAATGAAAAAGCCATTGGAGATACAGGGTTTGGAACAACTAATCAAAGATGTTCAAACAAATCTCCTAAATCAGTTCAAGGGGATGGCTAAAGAGATAAAGGATGTTAAAAAGACACTGGTGAGCATAAAAAGAGGAATTTTAACACATATTAGGAAAACTAACAGATCTTACAGGAATAAAAGGCACAATGGATGAAATTAAAAATACAATAGAGGCATATAACAACAGAGTTGAAGAGGCAGAAGAAGGGATCAGTAAGCTAGAAGACAGAGAAACCAAATTTGAACACAATAAAGAACAGATAGAGAAAACAATGGGAAAAATTTGAGCAGGGTCTCTGGGAAATTATTGGAAACATGAAATGAACAAACATATGCACAGTGGGTGTCCCAGAAGGAGATGAGAATGAAAAGGGGGCAGAAAGAATATTTAAGGAAAGAATGGTTGAAAATTTCCCAAGTGTTATAAAAGAAGTAAATATGCATATCCAAGAAAGACAATATACTCCAAATGGAATATATTTGAATAGACCCACTCCACAACACATACAAATCAGAATACCAAAATGCCAAAGATAAACAGAGAACTCTGAAAGCAGCAAGAGAAAAGCAACTCACCACATAAAAGGGAAGCCAAATAAGACTAAGTTCCAATTTCTCATCAGAAACCACGGAGGCAAGAAGGCAGCGGTAAGATATATTGAAGACATGGAGAGAAAAATTTCCAGTCAAGAATTCTTTACCCAGCAAATCTGTCCTTCAAAAATGAGGGAGAGTTTAAAATATTCACAGATAAACAGAAGCTGAGAGAATTTGTTAACAAGGACCTGCTGTATAAGAAATACTAAAGTGAATTCTGCAGGCTGAAAAGAAAAGATAGGAGAGAAAGGTTTGGAGGAGAAGGTAGAAATGTAGATTATCAGTAAGGGTAACCAAAAGGATGAAAAAGAGACAGGAAAAAATAAGATAAGACAAATAAAAGCCAAAGGATAAAATGGTTGAAGTACATACTGCCTTTACAGTAATAATGTTGAATGTTAAGGGATTAAGCTCCCCAATTAAAAGACATAGATTGGCAGAATGGATGAAAAATAGGTTCCTCTATATACTGTTTGCAAGATAGGTTTTCAATTCAAACTACATTATTATAAACTTAGGATGTTAATAGTAATCATCATGGTAACCACTAAGAAAATAACTAAAAGGTGTACCGAAAAGAAAGTGAAGAAGGATTTAAAAACATACACTAGAAAAAACATCAATCAAAAATCAAAAGGCAGTATTGGAGGTAATGAAGACCATAAAAGATAGAAGTATAGAAAAAAAATGGCAAAATGGCAGAAATAAGTTCTTCCATATCAGTAATCAACTTAGATGTAAATGAATTAAACTCACTGTTTGGTTTGCTAATGCTGCCATAATGCAAAATACCAGAAATGGATTGGCTTTTATAAAGGGGGTTTATTTGGTTACAAATTCACAGTCGGTAGGCCATGAAAATGTCCAAATAAAGGCATCAACACAAGTATGCCTTCACTGAAGGAAGGCCATGGGCATCCAGAAAACCTCTGCTAGCTGGGAAGGCACATGGCTGGCATCTGCATGCTCCCAGATTGCATTTCAAAATGGCATTCTCCAAAATGTCAGCATCAGCTTTCAATGGCCTTCTTCAAAATGTCTCTGTAAGCTGCAGCACCAGGGTCTTTCTGTCTGAGCTCTTAAAGGGCTCCAGTGATTTAAGCAAGATGCACGAGGAATGAGCGGGGCCACACCTCCATGGAAATAATCCAATCAGAGTTATCAACTATAGTTGGGGGGGGTCACAATTTAATGGAAAAAACGTAATCCAAATATTCCAACCTAATGAAGACCAATACCTCTATTCCCACAAGACTGCATTAAAGAGCATGGCATTTTGGGGGACATAATACATCCAAACCGGCACATTCACCAATCAAAAGACAGAGGCTGAATATTAGTAACACTGAAAGTTTGGGATTTTTGAAAGTTATCACAGTTAAATTAAAATGGAGTTTTTATTATACATGATTGAATTGATTACAGATCAAGCATGAGTTGTATCAAATATATATATATATAATTAAGCAGAATATCCAGATTTAATGCTGTATATTAAATAAACCTCCTCCCACAGGTCAAAGCCAAATTGATAAGCAGTGGCCACAAGCAAGGCTTTGTGAGATTTGCAAATGCTTAGAACATGGAAAACTAGGGATAAATCCTCCATGAGCACGGGTCAATGAAACTACAAACATGAGAATAAGTATCCAAAAGTATGAAATATTGTAAAATGAGTTATAAAATAATTTAAACCTAATAAAATATTAGGATAAGAATTGAAGACTATATTTATAGAAGGGTGGACAGTGTGGTAGGTCGAAATTAATCGGTCACAATTTTAGTTGGAGTTATTTGATTTTCAGTTGCCTTAATCAGTTCTTGAGATAAGCCTTTGTTTTGCATTTGAAATATAAGATTATCCAGGAAAAATCAGTAATAAAGCACTATTTCATTTAATCATCTAAAAGTAATATATCCCACATGCTCACCCTTCTCCCATAATTCCCAGTTTTTCATTCTCACTCTTACACCCTGATCACTTATGAATCATCTAAAACCAAATATATTTGTTTTAACAAAGAAAATCTGCACGATTTTTAAAAATAACATTTGAGGTAAAGGAACTAGTAAGATTTTAAAACAGCAGCTCCTCTTGATTCTATAACTGAATACAAAAACAGGACCTTGGAGACTTCACACAAGATATCAAAGTAGGCAAATTCTTGGTGAATTTTACCAAATAGTTAAAGAAGAATTAACACCTATCTTTCACAGATTCTTCCAAAAAATTGAAGAGGAGGGATTACTACCTCACTCAGTTTATGAGGACAGCATTACTGTGACACCAAAGCCACAAAAGGACAGCACAGGAAAGAAAGAGAAAGAAATGGAGGAAGGAAGAAAGGAAGGAAGGAAGGAAGGAGGGAAGGAAAAGAGAAATGAGGCATCCAAATTGCAAAGAAAGAAATAAGACTATGTCTTATCACAGATGACGTAATCCTATATCCTGAAAACCTCCAAGAATTCATAAAAATGATACCAGAACTAATAAACCAATTTAGGAAAGCAGCAGGGTACAAAATCAACATGCAAAAATCCATTCTACACACCACCAATGGACAATCCTAAAAGAAAATTAAGAAAACAATTCTGTTTGCCACAGAATCTCAACAGATACAATGTAAGATACAAGATACAAGATATTGTACTTGGAATTAATTTCACTCAAAAGGTGAAAGTCTTGAACACTGAAGACTACAAAATGCTGCTGAAAGAAATTAAAGAAATTAAAAGTGACCTAAATAAATGACAAGACATCCCTTGTTCATGGTTGGGAATAATTAATATTGCTAAGATGTGAATACTACTTGCTCCGGTTTGAGAAAGCCCCTGGTATGCAAAATACCAGAAATGGATGGGCTTTTATGATAGGGATTTATTAGGTTACAAATTTTCACGACCTTGGATTTTGCAGATTGTTAGATATGACACCAAAAGCAAGAGCAACAAAAGAAAAAAAAAGATAAATCCAACATCATCAAAATTTTAAAATTCTATCCATTAAAGGACATTATCAAGAAAATGATAATTTACAGTTCTAAGGCCATAGGTGTCCAGAGTAAGGCATCAGCAAGAGGAAACCCTCACTGAAGAAAGGCTGATGGCATCCAGAACACCTCTTTTTGCTGGGAAAGCACATGGCTGTCATCTGCTGGTCCTTTGCTCCTGGGTTCTGGTTTCAAAATGGCGTTCTCCAAATTGTCTCTGGGTTTCTGTCTCTCTTAGCTTCTCTAAGCTCTCTGCTTAGTCTTCCTGAGGCATTTCTCTCTAAGCCTGTGGGAGACTTCTCTTAGCTTCATGGGGGCAAACTCTGGGCCTTATCTCTTAGCTAAGCATCTCCAAATGTCTTTCATTTTGCATCTCCAAGCATCTGGGTCTGTATCTGTCTTAGCTTCTCCCAGGGCCATATCTGGATGACATATCTTAGCTTCTGTCCAAAATGTCTCTCAGCTTCTAAGGATTCCAGTAATCTAATCAAGACACACCCTGAATGGGTGGGGCCACACCTCCATGGAAATAATCTAATCAAAAGGTCTCACCCACAGCTGGGTGGGTCACATCTCCTTGGAAACACCCTAATCAAAAGGTCACACCCATAATAAGCCTGCCCCCGCAAGACTGCATCAAGGAACATGGTCTTTTCTGGGGCACATAACAGCTTCAAACCTGCATGGATGTATTATATGGTTAATAAGTATATCTCAATAAAACTGCATAAAAAAAATTCCAGCAGTCTTTTTTTGCAGGAATGGGAAAGCTGTCTCCAAAGTTCTGTGGCATCACAAGGGGCCCCAAACAGCCAGAGCAATCATGAAAAAGAAGAACAAATTTGGAGGACACAATCTTCCTGATGTCAAAATTTACTACAAATAGAGAATATCAAAATAATGCACTACCATCAAAAGGATAGATATATAGACCAATGGAATAAAATTGAGACTCCAAAAAAAAGCACCCACATATCTATCGCCAGTTTGATTGTCCACAAGAGTGAAAAGTCTATTCAATGAGTAAAGAATAGTCACTTCAACAAATGGTGAAAGGAAAACTTGCCACCAACACAGAAAAGAATGAAGTTGGATGCCTACATCATAACATACACAAAAATTAATTCAAAATGTATCAGTGACCTAAATATAAGAGCTAAAACCATACAATTCTTAGAAGATAACAGAAGGTCAAATTTTCATGACCTTGGATTTAACAGATTGTTAGATATGACACCAAAAGCAAGAGTGACAAAAGAAAAAATAGATAAATCCAACTTCATCAAAATTTTAAAGTTCTATCCATTAAAGAACATTACCAAGGAAGTGAAAATTCTTTCTATATAGTGGGAGAAAATAGTTAACACATCATGTATCTGATAAGGGTTAAATATCCAGATTATAGGAAGAACTGCTACTACTCAACAATCAAAGACAAATAACCCTACTGTAAAATGGGCAAGGACTTGAATATTAATCCAAAGATGATATCCAAATAGCCAATAAGCACATGAAAAATTATACACCATTAGTCATCAAAGATACGCAAATCAAAACCACAATGAGATACCACTTCAATGCATTATGATGGCTGTTATTAAATACAGCAAAAAATGGAAAATAAGTGTTGATGAGGATGCAGAGACAATGGAAACTTAAGGCATTATTTGTGGGAATGTGGAAAACAATTTAGTAGTTCCTCAAAAAGTTAAACATAGAAGTACCATATGACACAGCAATTGCACTTCTTGGTATATATGCAAAGGAATTGAAAACAAGGACTCAAACAGATACTCTTATGCCAATTGTTACAGTAGCATTATTAACAAGAGCCAAAAGGTAGAAACATCTCAAGTTGCCATCAGCAGATGAATGGATAAATAGAATCCAGTATATCCATACGATGGAATGTTGTTCAGCAATAAAAAGAATGATATTCTGATGTGTTACAGCATGGATGAACCTTGAAGACATTATGCTGAGTGAAATTACCCAAACACATAAAGACAAATGTGGTAAGATTCCACTTACATAAAATACCTGAAATAAGCAAATTACTAGAGGCAAAAAGAAGACTGCAGGGTAGCAGGAGCTATGGAGGGTCAGGAGTGGGGAGTTATTGATTAATGGATACAGAGTTTCTGTTGGGGGAGAGAAAAGTTTTGGGAATGGATGGTGGTAATAGTACAACATTGTAAAGGTAATTAATTTCACAGAAATGCACACTTAAAAACGGGTAAAATGGCAACAATTATGTTTTGTTGACACATTTTTAAAAATAAGAATTATTTTTTAAATAAGAAGTAATAATGATGTCTAATATGTTGTTTAAAATTTTTCTGTAATAATTCCAAATGTTCTCATCAACAGAAATAAAAGTTA
Organism: Choloepus didactylus; assembly: GCF_015220235.1. NCBI lineage: Eukaryota > Metazoa > Chordata > Mammalia > Pilosa > Megalonychidae > Choloepus > Choloepus didactylus. The sequence continues at coordinate 2,637,863 of NC_051333.1, read as the reverse complement.
GATGTCATCTATAATGACAATATGATATTTTGTCCATATTAAGAAGAAAACATTCTCAGGATACAATGTTCTTTGTTTGTCCTAACCTTTGTAAGTCATTAGTAGAACATTCATTTCTGCCAAATTAAATAAAAATCTGATTGAATTAAAGAGGAGGGAGTGGCAGGATGTGATGAGGAGGGAGGAGGGGCCTCTGTATAAAAGCCCCTGATCTGTGGCTCTCACTCCAGAACTGAGCTGTCAGTGGAACCAGCTAGAGGCCAGAGGAGACTCTCGTGGAGGAGAGGTGAGTCCAGTCTTGTCACATATATTTCTTTAGTTATCAGATTTCTACAAATGGAAGATATGATCGAGCAAGGTCCAAATACCTGAGAAAAATATTAATGCTGCAAATACTTTCTGGGGCCAATTCAATGTCACACAATATGTCCATTTAGGGACTCTTGAGATCTCTGTTCTACAAGGAGTCAGAGAACCTGGATTTTCAAGATCCAGGCTGAAGAAACCACAGGATCTTTCATCATTAATCAAAGCATAGCTTGGCCAACTCTACCAGATGGTGAACTGAGGTTCTCCATTGACTTGTTCAACCTCACAGCTGCTCCAGAGGCTTTTCCCACACTCGGTTGGATTATCAGGGGGAGTTGGAAGATCTCTGCATCTAGACAAGCAATGTCCAAGAGAAACATCATAAGACTCACTTATATAATTATATTTATTCTAGTATCCACATTAAAGAAAATAAAAAGAAATAGGGCAAATTAGTTTTAATCAGCAAAATATTAGTATTTCAACATGTAATCAAATTTTAAAGTACTTAATGAAATAGTTCACATTCTCTTTCTCACTATGTCTTTAAAATTGGTGTGCATTTTGTACTCACACCACATCTCAGTTCAGAATTGCCCCATTTGGGTGCTCAAGAGCCACAGTGTCTCTTGACTACCCTATTGGACAGCCCAGGTAGAGACTTCTCAACACCTAAACTTTTATTTTCTAATTTTAGTTTCTTTTATTTATTTTTTATTTTAGTTTCAATTTTTTAAAAACTTTTTCTTCGCCACCTAAATTTATGGAGTGAATTTGAACCAGCGTTTCAAATTTCAGAAGTTCAGGACCATGACTCTTTCTATTTGTATTTATATATTATCTTCATTACCTAGTACTAGGGATTGCGCAGAGAAGGTAAAAAATTTCTCTAGGCATGTAGGAAGAATGATGTCCAAGGTATATTAGGCAAATTATCATTTAACTCTTGGAAACTCCATTATCATGCTTGTTTTCCTCCCCAGATAGTGGCCATGGCTGAATACTTTAAAGAAGCAAGTAGATGTCTCGTGTGTCTGGACTATCTTGAAAAACCAATGTATCTGAAGTGTGGATTTGTCTGCTGCTTCCGCTGCATCACCTCCCTGCACAGGGAGCCCCATGGGAAGGGCTTGCTCTGCTCCTTCTGCTCCGTGGTCTCTCAGAGGAATCACCTCAGGCCCAATCGGCGGTTGGGGGGGCTGGTTTCCAGGGTCAAGGACCTGGACCCCCACCTGAGAGCTGCTCTACAGATGAACCCGAGGATGCTGAAGTTCCAAGGTAAGGCCTCTGCACAACTTTTCCCCAACCCATAAAGGGCCCTTGAATGAGCAAATGTTCAAGACGATCTCTATTGAATATGGGCATGAGCTGAATTCTGGCACCTCAAATTTTTATTTCCTGCAATCAACAGTTGTTCTTACCTCTGAGAATACATTAGATCCACCTGGAGATATAGAAATAAATATAATATTTATTTCATGCCTAGACCTGTGCTGTCCAATATGGTTGTCACTGCTGGCTACTGAGTATTTTAAATGCAGCTAATGTGAGATACAGAAATTATAATCTTTTTCTATATATTTGGTTAAGTAAATTATGCTTTAAAATAATTTTCATATGCCTTCTGATTTTTTAACATCCCTAAAGAAATGTTAAACTTCCACATGTGGTTCACATTATGCTTTTATTGGGCAGCAAAAAGTCTTTTCCTGGTTTCTCAATTTGAAAATGCATTAAATCACCTGGGAGCCTTCTTAATATGTGGATACTGTTTATGTGGTGCTTGTCTGCCCTGAGAATCTGGATTTCTGCCCGAGCTGAGTTGTTGCTGAGGCTTCTGGTTCCCAGAGCACACTTACCTGCCCCCCTCCTTGGCTCCACGTCCCAGGAGTCTGCAATGTTCAAATCACCCAGGTGACTCTAATCCACAGTGAGCGAGGGTAACCGCTGTGATGAACGCATCTATCCCCGAGCTCAGGCTTCCTAGCACCACCTGGAAAAGTTCTACGTGGCTGTTGGTTCTGTAGACCTGGGTCCAGTTGCAGACAATAGACGGCAGCTCATCCTTCCTACACTGATCAGGAGCTGGAGAAAATAATCCTGAATTGGATGTCACGATTGTGAGTTGTGGTAGAACCTGGAGGAAGTTATGCAGTTACACGGAATAATCACAGCTCAGCTGCATGTGTATTGGTTCTAACGTCAGGGTCCCAGGCCAGACCTACCACATTCCCAAAACCAGGCTCCTCTGAATGTGCCAGGTACTTGCTCATTCTCTCTCTCTATGAACAATATCTGTTAAACTGTGTCATATAATAACAGTGTCTTGGGTGTCCACAGGATGAGTATATTTTGGTAGATATCCCAGCCCACAGAATCAATTGGGAAAATGAATTACTTGTGTTTTCTGAGTTACTGTGCTTTTGGGTCCATGCAAACCTGCATTTGTAATGGGCAGAAATAACCCAGTTATACTACATCCTTGAGAACACCTCTGCAGGTGCCAGAAATGTCCCAGTGCCCTCCACCAAGCCAAGTCATGAGGGAGCCACATGAAATAATTGGTCATGGTCCAAAAGGCTCACTTCTGATTCTCATATTGGCTCTGTCCACACTGTTGCATCAGTACAAGCAGTTCTGCACCCAGATCCTATGAATTTGAGCTGGTTTAGATCCTGGAAATCCACAGAGCCACTCCTCTCCAAGATTACCAGCCCCTCTGAGCACTGCACCCTGCAGGTTCTGGGTCTAAGTTGCTGCATAGACCCAAAGCCAACTCTCCTCACACCCAGGGAATCCCTTCCTCTGTCTTCACTCCCACAGAGATGACCTTTCTTGTCTCAGGACTCCTCGCATTACCTCTTCATTTCTGTTATAACTCTGGGAAAACAAAAGCCTGGAATGCAATCACATAGTCAACAAGATTCAACAGGGGAGCCTAATTGCAAAGAAAAACAATTTTTAATATTTGAACATTATTCTACAATAATTCAAATTTTTTCCATTATTCCAAATAACTATTAAATACCTATATTTTCATAGGATGTGTGAAAATTTGTATAAAATTTTAGAACAGACAAGCATCTCTACTTTCATGTATCTCACACATTAAGGTAAGAAAAATATTGAAACAAATAATGTATAAACAATACCTACCATGACTTAGAGGACTGGTTACAATTATATCCCTCCATTCTAGATATAAAATTTGATTAAGGAGGACAGGGAAGTTTCCCAAGGAAAATTTTGACTTAGTGATATAGACATAAAGAAGTGAAATTGAAGTGGACATTTGGGCTGTGGCAGTAGAAGTAAAGAGGGGGGACTCTATTTGCTGAGCTCCTTATATTTTTTCCACAGTGGCTATGACCTTGGATGTTGACACGGCAAACAACTTCCTCATCATTTCTGATGACCTGAGGACTGTCCGATGTGGGAATTTCAATCAGAATCGGAGAAGACGTGCTGGGAGATTCAAGTCTTCAATCTGTGTCTTGGGCTCCCATCAGTTCACCTCTGGCCGCCATTACTGGGAGGTGGATGTTGGCGCAAGCAAAGAGTGGGACCTGGGTGTTTGCACAGAATCTGTTAATCGAAAAGGGAAAATCCATCTGTCTTCAGAACTTGGATTCTGGACTGTCGGTTTGAGAAACGGAGAGTCCTACTCAGCCAGCACGACTCCCGTGACAACCCTGGGTGTGAACCTCCGGTTACACCGAGTAGGGATTTTCCTGGATATGGATATTGGCAACATTTCCTTTTGTGATGTCAGTGATGGATCCCATATATTTACATTCACCAAGATTTCTGCTATGGAGCCACTGCGTGCATTTTTCGCTCCTTCAATCCCAAGTAATGACGAGCAAGGCGTCTTGCGTGTCCTGTGACAAGTCTAAGCACTGCTATGCCTCCACTTTATCCTGGGAAAGACAAATGAACTTTTGACCACAAAAAACATACATGGAAAATTACTTTGTATTCAGAGCTAAAACATTTTCTGTTGGGTACACATGGTATAAATTTACAGCAGATATGGAATATTGTATGAATTGTGAACATAAGTAAATGAATTCGGGGAAATTACATTTCAAATGTTTAGTTTCTGTATGGTTTTCTTCTTGGAGTTTTATATTTATATATCATATAAACATACATTGAATTTCAGATCTATTTCCAAATATGTTCCTTTTTATTTTCTATAAGATCAACTGTGTTATAGTTTTAAACTATGTAAACATTTGGGTGTGAACCAACAGATTACATAATTTTCTAAATGATAAGGAAACAAAGCCTGATGTAAACTAAAAAAATGTGTGTGTTTCAAGTTGAGAAATGGATCAATGCCTCTACAATATCCAGAATTGAGAAGACAGATTTTCCACCTCACAGCAAAGCTCATCTAAAGTGTTTTTTTTATATCTGTGCATGTCTAAGCCTGTACTTGTGGTTGTATAAAGATGGAATGGTTTAGTTTCCAATTTAGGCTCTACTCCTAGTACCATCTGACCTGCACACTCATCATTTCCTCCTACGGTACCATTTAAATTCATGGAGGAACAAGGCACGGGTAATTCTTTCCATTATTAACCTTTTCAAAAGATAAATTAGAGTGACATGTTCAACTTGACAAAGGGTAACTAAAAAGGCTCTACACCAATCATACTAAATCATGATAGCCTGGATGATTTTTCCCCAAGTGTGGAACAAAACAAGGATATCTCTCTTATTCAACATTGTACCCGTGATTTCAGCCAGTGCAATCAGGCAGGAAAATGCATAATGGGTGTATGGTTTCTGACTTTGGAGATAGAAAGGTTTTAATATTGGAAGATGGTGAGAGTACTAGAACATTGTGAATGTCATTAATCACAATGAATGGTGTACTTGTGAGTGGTTGAGATGAGAAAGTTTATGTTGGATATAAGTTTCCACAACTTAAAAAACAGAGCAACTAAAGAGACAATGACAATTGAATGCAATACCTGATCCTGAATGGAATCTAATAAAGGAAGAGAAAAGGTTCAAATGGACATTACTGTGACATGTAAAAAATTGGAATGTAAACTATAATCTTTTTATAAATGTTAAATTTCTTGAGTTTGACAGCTGCATTTAGGTTGATTGTGTATGAATATTCTTGTTCTTAGGAAACATACATGGTTGTACCAAGAAGCATGATGTATACAGCTACATTCAAATGTTCAGAAAATAGATTGCTAGGTAGAGAAGGAAGGAAGGATGGAAGGAAAAGAGGGAGGGAAGGAGGGAGGAAAGAAGGAACAAATGAAGGAAGGATGGAACGAAAGAAAAACAATACATGTGCAAAAATGCTAAAATTGGTGGACTGGGTACCTAGGGAATGGGGATATGTTGGAGTTCTCAGTATGGAATTTGTATTATTTTTTCCATGTCCTGGAAGTTTGAAATTACTACTTAAAAAATGTTTTTAACCCTCTAAACTGCCCCCAGGAATGTAAACACATGTTGATGTCAAATGATTGGCTCTATCTCCCCTCCTATCCGTTGAGCCCACTTCTTTCACCAGGTGCTTCTCAAGCTCAGAAACGTGCTCATTCAATGGCCGTTCGTGAAAGGTCCTTGTGCGTGGCTGGATGCAGGTCCAGGGGACTCAGCCTCAGGCAGAATGAAAGTTTTTCTCTCATGGAGGCTACGTTCAGGTGGGAACACACATCATCAGCTCAAAGCACATTTCAGCCAGCTACAGAGGTGCATAGAGGACAGGGGCGATCGTTCTGAAGGGGAGGGGTAAGGACGGTTGGTAGATTTCCCAGAAGATGCTGTTTGAGTAGAGGCATCTTGTACCATGGATGAGCTGGCCAGCTGGGCATTTAGACGTCTCAGAAGAGGGCACCAAATACTGCCAACATTCCTAGTTTTGTTTAGGATGAGCTTTCAGGAGGGACTTGCATTTTTATCTGTTTAATAGGGTTCCACAGAATGTACAGTAGGCAATTCTGGTGAGCCGTGGTCCAAGTGGAACTCTATCAGCTTAGAAAACCCAGTGCATTATGAACACTACTGAACTGTATACCTGAAAGTGGCTAAATGGGAAATTTTGTGTGGTCTATATGTTACCACAATAAAAAAAATTTAAATTCCTGCCCAGAATTTTTGTTTTAAAAAGGTAGGAAAAGAAAAGCAAAGGTATGCAGATTGGAAAGAAAGATAAAAAAAACTTTCTCCATTTTCAGATGGCAGGGCTGAAAACCCCATAAAATCAATTTTATAAACCACTAGAACATATTCTAGATTTTTCATGTAAGTGTATTCATACAGTGTTTGTCAATTTGTGTCTGGCATATTTCATTCAACACAATGTTTTCAAGGATCATCAGTGTGGTAGCATGTATCAGAAATTCATTCCTTTTTAGGCCTGAATAATGCTCTATTGTATGTATATGCCATGGAGACAGAAATCAGACAGTTGGCCATTTCTTCAAAAAGCTAAGTATAGAACTATCATATGAGCTTGCAATCACACTGCAAGGTATATACCAAAAAAATATTTTTTTGAAAGTAAGGATTCAAGCAGATATTTGCACACCAATGTTCATAGCGGTGTTATTCAGAGTTGCCAAAAGATGGAAGCAACCCAAGTGTCCACTAACAAATGAATGGATAAATAAAATGTGGTATATTCATACAATGGAAGGTTATTCAGCCATAAAAATGAATGAAGTCCTGATACTTGCAACAACATGAATTCATTTTGAGTGAAATAAACCAGACACAAAAGGAAAATATTGTAGGATCTCACTGATTTGAAACAATTAGAATAAGCACACTCATAGAGTCAGAATATAGAATATAGGTTACCAGAGGATAGGGAATGGGACATTAAGGCTTAAAATGTACATGGTTCTTATTTGGACTGGTGGAAATATTTTGGTAATGGTTGACAGTAGCACAACAGTGTGAACACAATTATGCACACTGAAATATATATCTGAATATGATTAAAAGGGGAAATGTAGGTAGTATATATGGTAGCAATAAAAAAAATTTTAAATCCATGCACTACACAGTGAACTCCAGGTTAAAAACCATGGCCTGTAATTTATAATACAATTATAAAGATGTGCTATTATCAATTTTAACAAATGCTCAACACCAATGCAATGTGTTGGTGATGGGTTGTATATAGGAATCCTGTATTTTATGCATGATTGTTCTGTAAACCCACAACTTCTCTAAGAAAACTGGAAAAACCCAAAACAAAACAAAACGTGAGGGCTCTCATGGTCTCTTCTCATATCATAGAAACCCATGAAGAAGATATTACTCTGCTAGAGACAGCTGTAAATGGATCATGGAAAATACCACTAGCCCAAGCCAAAATTATGGGTGTTCTGTTCTGGGACCTTAACAAGGGGTAGACAAAACAGCCTTATTTTGGAAGAAGTTGCCATCTAGGACTTTCACAGCTAAAGAGAGGAAGTCAATGTCTGGCTTGAAAACATTGGCCCCCTGTCTTGTTTGGGGTACTGCAGCTCATGAGTTTAAGTTGAAGCTGGTGCTCATTTTCCATTCTGAAAATCCTAGAAATTAAGAATCCTTAAGAATTATGCTAAATCTACGCTGACTGTGCTCTATAAATGGAACAGCAAAGCCTGGATGATGGTTTGTCGGTTTACAACATGATTTACTGAATATTTTCAGCCCATTTGTTGAGACCTACTGCTCAGGAAGAAAAAGATTCCATTAAGAATATTACTGTTCATTAACGATTCACCTGGACACCCAAGAGCTCTGATGGAGCTGTAAATGAGAATAACGTTTTCATGCTGCTAACACAACATCCGTTCTGCAGCCCATGGATCAAGGAGTAATTTCAACTTTCAAGTCTTATTTAAGGAAAACATTTTGTAAGGCTCTATGGTCTAGCTGCCATGGATAGTGATTCCTCTGATGGATCTGGGCAAAGTAAACTGAAAACCTTCTGGAAAGGATTTGCCATTCTAGAGGCCATTAAGAACATTCATGATTCATGGGAGGAGGTCAAAATATCAACAGTAATAGGAGTTTGGGAGATGATTCCAACCCTCATGGATGACTTCGAGAGTCTCAATACTTCAGTGCAGGAACGTGCTGCAGAAGTCGTGGAAAAAGCAAGAGAACTAGAATTGAAGTGGAGCCTGTAGATGTGACTGAATTGCTACAATCTCATGATAAAACTCCAGTGAATTAGGAATTGATTCTTATGGATAAGTGCATTAGGGTTCTCTAGGGAAACAGAATCAACAAGAGATATCTGTAAATATAAGATTCTATAAAAGTGTCTCACGCAACTGTGGGGATGCACGAGTCCAAATTCCATAGGGCAGGCAATGAACTGGCAACTCTGATGAAGGTGTTCAATGAACTCCTCAGGAAACGCTTTGCTGACTAGCAGAAAAAGAAGTGAAGGTTCTTTCTCTCTCTCTCCCTTAGAAGTCTTTAACTGATTGTATTAAATCCAGCTGATTGAATTCTCTCATTGTGGAAGACATACCCTTTGTTGATGTAATCAGTCAGTTGCAGTCAGTTGACTGATGATTTAATAAACCAGAAGGCTGATGATTTAATTAACCAGACACAAATGTCCTTGCAGTAATGGTTAGGCCAGTGCTTGCTTGACCAGACACCTGGACACCATCACCTGGCCAAGTTGACACCTGAACACAACCATCACACATAAGCAAAGAATGTGGTCTCTTGAGATAGAATCTACTCCTGGTGAAGATGCTGTGAACATTCTCAAAATGACAACAAATGATTTAGAATATTACGTCAACTTCATCGATAAAGCAGCAGCAGGGTTAGAGAGGACCGACTCCAATTTTGAAAGTAGTTCTACTGTAGGTAAAATGCAATCAAACAGCATCACATGCTACAGAGAAATCTATTGTTAAAGGAAGTGTCAGTCAAATCAGGACTTCTTGTCTTTTTTTTTCAAGAAATTGCCACAGGCACCCCAACCTTCAGCAACCACCACCCTGATCAGTCAGCACACATCAAGATGGGGACAAGACCCTCCATCAGTAAAAAGATTACAACTTGCTGAAGGCTCAGATGAGCGTCAGCAATTTTTAGCAATAAAGTATTTTTAATTAAGGCATATACATTGTTTTTAAGAAATAAATAATGTTTATTTGTTTTTGTATACTTCATAGTGTTTTATACACTTCATAGAATACTTAGTGTGGTCATAACTTACATAGGTACCAGGATATAAAAAAAATTCATGTGATTCACTTCACTGTGATTTTCACTTTATTGCAGTGATCTGTAACTGAATCTGCACTATCTCCAAACATGACTTTTTTGATGGCTGACAAGCCCACTGGATTTTTAATTAGTTTCTAATAAACAGGCATAGTTAGAGGAACTGTGTCTTGAGGAGCCAGGCTCATTTCATGGCCATAGAGAAATAAAGGTGGGGCCGTTCACACTTCTTTTATCTATTGGTGTTGATTTAACTGGGTGTTCACTTTTGTTTTCTTCTGAGTTATGGTTTGGAATATGGCAATCGTATTCAACTTCTGGTTTAGATAAGTCTCAGCAGAAATACAAATCCACTCTTTGCTTGGAAAATTTGTCAATGTGGGCACCTGACAAGAAAAATGGGATGCTCTGAGAAACTTTTCAAAGCACCAGAGTTCCCTCCATTCTGACAAACTGCACACCACTCCTCGTTGGGGTCACCCTCTTTCCTCATTGCTCCAACGTGAAGCAGAGATTCCTGGGAGGCATCAGTCACTCAGCCTTTCTGTTTGAGGAATTTTCCTGGTGAAGTCCTGACTGATCTGTGCTATCGAAGCCTCTAGGTTAGCACAGACTCCTCGGAGGAGCCCTGACTGCTATTTAAGAGTAGGGATGAGAGTGCACTCCTTGAATAGTCGGTATTTTGATGTCTAGAGTCTTCATCTGTTTATTGTTTCTCTATAACAGGAAAATCATAATTTTTGGTGGTGCCCTGTCCACTTCTTTTATTCCGATCAGCTCTACCATGACCACTGGGACTTTGCGTGTAGGATCAGCTCCTGTTGGTTTCCTAGAAGAGCCCGAGCATCCTCAACTCCCAGAGCTGGAGGCACTGGTGCACATCTCAGCATATACACTAGTCACAGCAACAGGTCCTGCACGGCCTGGAGATGGCACTGGATAATCTGGAGACTGGACGGTTCTGCTTGAGGGAGGTCTTGGCTGGCCATGATCTATGCTAGTATCTTCCATCCTGATATCATCCAGAATAATAGATCTTGAACAGTCAGTATCTGGAAGAGAAGGAAGATTACAAGCACCTCCCACTGGTGAGCTCAAACTGATCCTAGGGGAACCCAAAGCCTGTCCACGGTATCCTGCAGTATTGGTAGTGGTGGCACTGGAAGTTGTACGGGATGTGCCGTTGGCAGTCGATGGGGCAGCCGTCCACCGCTGATCTGCAACTCTTTATGGCTCACTGAGTCAAGAAAGGGGTCGGGAGCTATTGCTTGCCGTGGTATATTCTGGTACAGTAACTTTAATATCCTGTTCCACCAGCGTTTGATTTTTATTTACTTCAATTATTGTGTTTTGGATCCGATTTCCTCTGAACTGTATGTATTTTGTCTTTCCATCCGTTTTATGATCAGTGTATCCATGATCAATTTCTGACTCTGAAAAGCTTCTTCTATAAATTGATGTCTTTGTTTTTATCGTCTAATAATTGGCAGTCCCGATTGGTGAGTTTGTCACATGTCTCACGGTAAAGCTTCCGCTGTTCCTTTTCACGAAAAGGACAATACACTGGTCGCTGATGCTCACAGCAGCTGCCCCTGGAGACACTACCCTCTGCTGAGCTCTCAGGCAAGTCTCCCACTCGCTCTGCCCTGTCCTCACAGCGTGTCCACAGCTGCCGAGACTTCTCTGCTGTATGCTGGAACCTCATAGTGTCCTTCACAAAGAAACCGTCTATGAAGGGGCTTTCTGCGGCGAATGACTCCAACCCGGGTGGGGAACCGTGAGGAGCTGCCCCTGGAGAGCCGGGCGCGGGGACCCGCGGGGGGACTGTGGGGAACCAGCATCCAGGCGGAGCAGACGCGGCGCTGGGGCTGGGGCTGGGGGTGCGCCGGGAGGTGCCGGGGGGCCAGGGAGCTCCAGGGGCGCGGGCAGCTCGAGGGCGCTGGGGCGCGCGCGGGCAGGCAGCGGCCTGGGCGCGGGCTCTGGAAGTCTGGGGGCCCCTCGCAAGGCTCCCACAGGCCGAGCCGGCCGCCTCGCACTCGCGCTCCGCGTGGGGACCTGCGGGGTCTCGGCCTGGTTCTCCCCGCTCAGCGCTGCGGAGCCCCCGACCCCTTCTCCAAAACCACCTCCCCGTGCTGCCCCCGATGGCCCCTCCTGCTCCTCCTCGGGCCGCGCTGCTGACCCCGGTGGGGGGGGACGAGGGAGCCTCCAGGCCCCGGGGATCTGCGTCCCCGATGGCGCGCGCGGAGGAGGGGCTGTGTCCAACTTTCCAGCGCACTGCCAGACTCCCTCCATCCTAGACATTTCTTTTGACAGCGCTTTTCAGCAAACCCGAGGCGATAATGTGATTCATGACAATCGTAAAATAAACCCTTCAGCTTGGTTATTGAAAATCAAATCTACACCCACAGCTCCTGAAGGGCAGAGTCAACGGGCGACAAATTGCACACACAGTAGTTTCTCGGCAGAAATAGCTTCACTGAGGATGCAGAAAATGTCCATTTGCTGTCTCCTGCCACGGTTTTCAGGTCTCTGATTAAATTTATTAAATAAAGTCATTTAGGACCCACCGCTCCTGAATCCTCCTCTGACTCCAACGTGCTTATTCACCGAGCTCAGTTCTGCTGTGAAACGGACCCATGTGCGTTGTTCTTTATTGGAAAGTTCTCTCCTCTCATCTTACTCACACTCTGCCAAGCTTCCCTAAGTCCATCTCATTTTGATTTAAAGAAGTCACCAATCGAACGTTATGTCCTAAAAAGAACATTATCTAGTTAAATGGGAAACATTATCTTGACTTCCAGTGGTTCTCCCCTAGGGATGATTTTGCCGCTTAGGGGACTTTGAGAAATGTCTGGTGAGATCGTTGGTTTCCACAACTGCGGGAGGGGGCACTGCTGGCATCTGGTGGATAGAGGCCAGGGGGCTGCAGAACATCCGGCAGTGCCCGCCCCCCACCACCACCAAGAAATCATCCAGCCTTAGGTGCCAACACCCCAGGTGGGGAGACCCTGGCTCAGGCTGTGCCCAGTGAGGGTGTCCAGGACAACAGGATTCCTGCTGGGTTCTTTTCACAGGTAGTAAGGAGGTAATATCCATCCACATAGAATGAGGTCGCTTATCCAGCTGCTGAGAAAGGAATAACACTATTCTCATATTTAGATGAAGAGAAGTCATGAAACCTTGTCAGAAGTGTGCTCTAAAATCTCACTCAGTGGCCACAATCATTTCTACCAAATGTTTCTCTCATTGATTGCAAAAATGTATTATCAGAAGTTTTTTAAGAAAAAAGACTAGAAATTGCCCCAAGACTCTGTGTAGCTGGACAATCACCTACCTTTAAAACAAAAATATGCCAGGAAGTATAACGCAAATAAAAGACATCATCTAAAGACCAACAAATCATATAATCTGTGTTTTAACCAAGCCTAAAACTCAGATCCACATAAAAAATTGTGACCCATCAGCTTATTCCAAAGATATTTTCATCCCTGGTTAACCCTAATTGTACATGCATTTCAATTCTGTTAGTGGCTTGAGAAAAGCACAAACCTTTACATTTGTAGTAGTTTGGAGTGACATACCTCAATCTCACGTGTAACCATAGTTTCTCCTTTCTGGTATTAAATAATTATCATATGTTTTCATTTGTTTATCAGAGATTTGGAAATGTTTGATAATGCACAAGTATTTACAAAAAAAATCATAATCTGAGATATTAAATTGCAAAAAAATTTAATATAATGAAATATTTTCCCTTCTGAATTCTATATTAAAGTTCAGAAGAACTCCATTTTTTTTTCTTTTTGATGTATAATCAATTTTGTGCTCTTCAATTATAGTATATTAGTGTTTTACCTGACCCACAGAGGATCCAGGATTATGTAGAAAGGATGAAATATCACAGAAAATTATCAAGAAGCCAGCTGATTTCAAATCATAGGATGGAGGTAGGAAGCCTGGCTCAGAGCGGGGAAGGAGGACGCTGTGCAAACATCGACACAGCGCCTGGGAGGTTGCTGGAGACACCAGATGTGTGTGTTATTATAACTTCATGGACCAAATGCTGTTAAAAATGACTACATTGTCACACAGGAAAAAAATCTGTGTGGGATCATTATACTGAAATAATAAAGGCCAAAAAAATGTTTAACATCAAAATTTCAAACTGCATTGAGGGTTCTGTAATATGGATATTTAAAATATGTACAATTTGTGAAGGGTCATTTTGACCTTCTCATCTTTTGAATGTGAAAAAAAAAGTTTTAATGGCATCATGATTTTTGGCTCAATTTTATTTTTACGTCTAAATGAGCTGTAAAACAAGAGGACACTAAGGTTTCTGCTCTCTAGGCATTGGTTGGAAGTAAAATCAAAATCAGAAATGCCTATCCTGTAGAATGATTATAGCATGGCCAAATTCCATCCCACTATGCCTTCATACAGCATGGTGACTGTGATGGTTAGGTTCATGTGTCAACCTGGCCGGCTGATGGTACCTAGCTGTCTGGTCAAGCAAGCACTGGCCTAAGCATTGCTGTGAGGACATTTGTTGCTGGTTAATAAACCAACAGGCTGGTTTATCAAATCATCAGTCAATTGGCTGCAGCTGTGACTGATGACTCAAGGAAGGGCGTGTCTTCCTCAGTGAGAGAATGCAATTGGCTGGATTTAATGCAATCAGTTTAAGTGAGACAGATAGAGGACCTTCACTTCTTCCGCTAACCAGCGAAGCGTTTCCTGAGGAGTTCGTTGAAGTTGCCAGTTCATTTCATCGAACATCTTCATTGGAGTTGCCAGTTTGCTGACTGCCCTACGGAATTTGGACTCGTGCATACCCACAGTTGTGTGAGTTACTTTTATAAATCTTATATTCATAGATATCTCTCATTGATTCTGTTTCCCTAGAGAACCCTAACTAATACAGTTACTTAGAAAGATGCTTAGAAATAAGGGGAATGAGACTATATATCATGCATTAATGTATGGTGAATGTTAACAAGACAAGGCTGAAAGTTTTAGATCTTAACAAGGTAAAAGGCAAAAATAAATGTACAGATCTAATTTTTTCTTCAAGTCAGGAAAAAAAATTGTGAATATTTACCAAGAAAATCCTCTTGAGACTTATAAACACTCAATATGAAATTTCTGAACATGCAATTCATTTTGAAATTTAATTACAATGTGGTATGAAACAATTTATGGTTTTCTTTGTCATTGGTAAAGATCCTATGACTGCCACAATTAAATCAACATAGGATTGGATTAAAGACGCGTGGTCTGATGTCAATGAGAAGAGAGGAAGGGACCTCAGTACAAAAGGCCCTTGACAGCTGATTTCACTCAAGAACCTTGGGAAGCAGCTGGAGGCCAGAGGAGAATCTCCTGGAGAACAGTGAGTCCAATTTTATGTGATTTCTTTTTCACTTCTCAGATTCCTATGAAGGGCAGGTGTGAGTGAGCAAGGTCTGGGGAATTAATACTCCATGAATGGAGCAAGGGTTGTGTGAAGCCAACTCAGTGCCACACACGGTGTGAGCTCCCAGGGCCACTCGGGCCCCAACTCCAGGAGCAGTAGGCAGAGCCTGGGGTTTCCATATCAGCCAGAAGAAATGAATATTCCTCATTTTCCTTAGTCCAGTAATAGCTTGGGCTAGCCTAACAGAGATGAATTGACTTTCCACAGAAACTTCAATCTCTCAGAGGCTGTTGTGGGTTCTTTCCTAGTCAGGTCACACCAGCTGGAAGGATTGGAGGGTCCACCAGCACAGACCAGTGTTGTCCAGTAGAAAGATGATGTGGCCACACATGGGATTCTACATTTTCTAGGAGCCATGTTAAAGAAAGTAAAAGAAACAAATATAGTTTTAATAGTCTAAATATTATCACTTCAACATATAATCAATTTGAAACAGTTGTCAACTGAGAAATAACAAATGAAGCTTCAAGGCAACAAAGGCATTTAATTGGGGTCTTAGAACAACAATTTGGGGGCCCAGATTCAGGTAGCAACCCAAATTGTGCTCCATCTTGGCATTTCCAGACAAGGTTTTTTAAAGGAGAAGATTAGACAAGTTGTTTGTGGTTGGTAGATATTTGGGGTACTCTCGTTATCCTTCAGGTTATACAGTTAACTGGGTTCTTCATCTTGTGGTTTGTTTTATGGTTTGGATGTCCTTGGGGTTTTGAGGAACTTGTTCCTTGAGGCTTTGCATGCTGTGGCAGCCTGTGATCCATGGTTGAGCCCTGCACAAGAGTCACCTCCAGAATGACCTCCTGCTCCATGTTAAATCTTTTAGACATAGTGTGCCAGTTGGAATGTATTATGTCCCCCAAAACACCATTATCTTTGATGTGATCTTTTGTGGGCAGACGTATCAGTGTTGATTAGATTGTAATTCTTTGAGTGTTTCTGTGGAGATGTGTCCCACCCAACTGCAGGTGATGACTCTGATTGGATAATTTCCATGGAGCTGTTATCCCACCCATTCGGGGTGGGTCTGAATTAAATCACTGGAGCCATATAAATGAGCTGACAAACAGAAGGAACTCAGTGCAGCTGACAGTGACATTTTGAAGAGGAGCTACACCCAAGAGGGACACTTTGAAGAACGCACAGGAGCTGAGAGAGGAACTACAGCTTACAGACATTTTGGAGACGGCCATTGAAAGCAGACTTTTGCTCCTGAGAATCTAAGGGAGGACAAACACCCCAAGAGCAACTGAGAGTGACATTTTGAAGAGAAGCTGCTTCCTAGAGAGGAACGTTCTGGTAGAAAGCCATTTTGAAACCAGAACTTGGGAGCAGACGCCAGCCATGTGCCTTCCCGGCTAATAGGTTTTCCAGATGCCATTGGCCATCCTCCAGTGAAGGTACCCGATTGTTGATGCCTTACCTTTGACACTTTATGGCCTTTAGACTATAACTCTGTAACCTAATAAACCCCCTTTATAAAAGCCAATCCATTTCTGGTGTTTTGCATTCCAGCTGCATAGCAAACTAGAACACAGAGTAACACCAGTTTGTTTTATTTCTTTTAACACAGTAATCAGTGAGACAGCTTACATTCCCTTTTTCTCAGGATGTCTTTGAACTCAGTGTGTACTTGATGCTCACAGCACATCTCAATTCAGACAAGTCCCATTGCAGGGGATCAGTAGCCCCCATGGAGAGTTCAGCTCTAGACCCTTTCACCACTTCAAATCAAGCTTGAATGGTAAATTGTGTTCCTCGTTCCACCTGGCATTTCAGGGCCATGAGTCTTCATATTTGCAAGCTTACTGCCTAGTACCAGGGACAATAGCTTTATGCACGTAGATGTGAAAGAGCCCTAGTTCATTCATCTCATGGAATCTCCATTCTATAAATCATGACATTATATGACACAATTAATATCCTCATTCTTTCTCCTGCAGGAGACATGGCAGAGCACTTTCGAGAAGCCAGCAGATGTCCTGTGTGTGAGGCCTATTTTGAGAAACCCATGTACTTAAAGTGTAGATACATCTGCTGCCACCACTGCATCACTTCCCTGCAGGTGGACGCCCATGGGGAGAGTTTTTTGTGTCCTTTTTGCTCTTTGGTCTCTCAGAAGGATGAGGTTAGGACAAATTGTCAGCTGGGGAAGCTGGTTTCCAAAATCAAGGACCAAGAACCTCACCTGAGAGCTGCTCTGCAGATGACCCCGAGGATGCTGAAGTTCCAAGGTAAGGCCTCTGCACAGCCTACTCCCTTCCCATCAAGTGTGCTGGAATAAGCAACCAGGCAAACCATCTCCATTAAATATCAGCAGAATTCAGGCACCTAAAATGTCCATGGTCCCTGAGCACATCCGAGTATTGATTAGAATCACTGAGAGATTCTTAAGGAACTAAAATGTCAGTGTGCCTAATTTCAGCTGTGAAAATAAAGGGTTTATTTATTTCCAAGAGTTTTTCTTTTTACTCCATACAAACTGATGCTTCAGTTGGTGAAAACTCTCTCAGATGTTTTTCTTTTCACGGGAAATTTTTATTTAGGGGAAAAGCAAAATTAAGAAAATAAGATGGGTGATTAAATTGGACCCTTGCACTAAAAGTGAACTGTGGGTGTGATTCATTGTTTTGCTGAGCTCCGTATTTTTCCTCCACAGTGGATATGACCTTCGATGTTGACACAGCCCACAACCGCCTTCTCATTTCCGAAGACGGGAGGCAGGTCCGATGTGGACACAGCATCCAGAATCGGGAAGAGCGTGCTGAGAGATTCAGCTATGGCATCTGCGTCCTGGGCTCCTCTCGGTTCACCTCTGGCCGCCATTACTGGGAGGTGGACGTGGGAACGAGCGAAGAGTGGGATCTGGGCGTCTGCAGGGAATCTGTTCCACGAGAAGGGAAGGCCATGTTGTCTTCAGAACTCGGATTCTGGACACTGAATTTGAGAAAAGGAAAACACTTCTCTGCCAGCACTAATCCAAAGACTGCTCTTTGGGTGAACCCCCGGTTACACAGAGTGGGAATTTTCCTGGACATGGATATTGGAAACATTACTTTTTGTGACATTAGCGATGGATCCCATATCTATACATTTACGAAAATTTCTGCTTCTGAGCCACTGCGGCCATTCTTTTCTCCTGCAAACCCGAGAAATGATGATCCAGACATCTTGAGCATCTGTTTGCCAGTGATTCCAAGTATCCCATTCCTCCAGCACAAGCCAGAATAGACAAATAAAGCCAAGACAACAAACACTTTTATTGAAATTCACTTTGTGCTTTTTGTTAGGTTTAGGCCCTGGCCCTCATCCCATCCCCGTCCTTAGGAATTCTGTGACAGAGCCAGGGCCCCTCCTCATCCTAGGAGCCCTGCAGACCTGCAATAAGCCGACACCCCCACCCTTAGGAATCCTGAATGTTGAAATTTAAAATTTTCCTGTGCCCCAGCCCCGCTTTCAAACCGGCCAATGGAAACTTGCCAGCTATCCCCTTTCTCCAAAGTAGCCGACGAGAAACTGCCCTACAAGGACCCACCAGCCTCCCTGTCCCGGGACAGAGAACTTCCCGCCAACTGTCCTGCGTGAGCCCCACTATTCCGAGGCTCGGGGCCGGCACCCTCATCTCAGGCTTCAGCCACCTGCGCGTGGCTGGACAAAAGACTCCTTTTGATTGAGTTTTCGTCTCTTCTCTTCTCAATTGAAAAACCCAACACTTATAGCTATACCTGGCCCACACAGAGTACTAGAAAAATGTGGAACATTTTATGAATCACAAACACCAGAATTTAATAAGAATATAATTTGCATTATAAATATTAAATGTTGTCATGGTCAAACTCATTGGATTTCATATTTATATTTCTGTTCCTTTATTATGTCCTGAACTCTCAGATAAATTTGACATGTTTTCCTTTTTCTGTAAGAACGACTTCACTAGTTATGTAAGTTATGAATTAACACTTGGATGTGACCAAATGGATTATGTAATTTTCTAAATGTTGGGAAACACTACTACTCTTTATTCACAGTAAGCAGAGAGAGCTGGATAAATGCTTGAATGATATCCAGAAGTGACACGCTTATCTAACACTTGCTTGGACTTGTGCTCTGCTAGGTCAGCAGGGGCCGCACGTGCTTTAGAAGTTGAGCTCTGTGGTCTCCTGTGTGCTCTGGAAACATCCCACATGCTCAGCCTTTCCCTCCTCCTTCTCCGCTCCCACGTCCTCAGCGCTGCCCTCACCTCCTTCTCCTGGAATAGACCAGGTCATTGTGAAGACTGAACCCTGTGTGCCAGGTATGGATGTTCTTATCCCAATTTGTTTCTTCCCCCATGGCTACATTTCACCATCTGTTAGAATTTCTAAGGGCTTCCTTGAAGTTTGAGACTTGAAGAATATTCCTAATGAAAATTTAGAAGGATTACTGAAGAAAATTTTCAAGAGTCTTGTCAATTGTGAGTTCACATGAGAGAGATCCAGCCTCACAGTTGCATACACGTGCTGGCAATATGTAAAAGCATTATTTAATAATTTAAAGGTGCCCCATCCATAGAGACAGGGAAGTCCCAGGACACAGATTTGAGGAGTGGACTGGAAGTCGGATGATTAACTCTGCAAATTGTTTGGGGATTGGGTGGCCTAACACTCATAAGTGACTGGAGGCAGAGAAACTGGCACTGGCAAAGTAGGGTTTTCCACAACTGGATCTTTTCTAAAGAATAACAATTTTGAAGCAGTGATCTGCTCATGTACATGGCAGAAAACTCATTATCTATATCCATGGAAGAAGGCAACGAAGTTGATCTCAAGCTAGAGATTTCCCTGGAAAAAGAACTGTCAGAACTAAAAGCCAACGTCAGAGATTCAACCTGCTGGGAGCAAACTGTCTCTTTCTTGGATTAGGGCTCCCTGGGCTAAGGATCTATCGTAAACCCTTCTCCTGGGTAAGAGTGAATCATTCTTTCACCATGTCATGAGGGTGGGGAACACATTTTGTCCCCGGCTGTGCCCTGGTGAACACAACAGAAAACTCAACCTCAGTCACCTGCTGATCACCCCAGAGCCCACCTTTAGGGTAAAGGCTAGAAATGCCACAGAAGCCCCTCAGAGCCCTCTGTGCCTGCAGGCTGTTATGCTGTTCCAGCCAATAAGATACAGGTAGTTCTGGGGGTGCCGTGTGGGGTGGTTTCCTGTCAGGAAGGAGCTGGTGGAGAAACACTCCTTCCCCACCCCTGCCCTTCCTGCCTTTAGAGGCCTGGGGGGCTGCAGCTGTCTTGCCACCATGAGGGAACGATGGTGAGTCCTAAATCCAACCACTTGGGAGAGTGGACCAGAAGGAATGCAGAGACCAGTCACCGGCCATCAACAGCATCTTCACTGATTTGTTGTCCCTTCCGAACCCTTATCATATAGATATTTAGTCTGCAATGCACACATAATAGGAGCTCAGTGATAGGTATATACATGATTATATTCCTTATCAGAAATAGGAAGTGCAAATATCTTCTCCTTTTTGGTGTGTTATCTTTTCACTCTCTTAGCAGAGAGATACACAAAGCGGGTGCTCAATCTTTTGAGTAATGTCTACTCTCTTGTTAATTTACAATGTCCAGAGCCTGAGAGTAATGGTAACTCATGCCTGATTAATGGTTTTGGCTCTCAGAGCATCTCCTGGACTGCTCCACTGTTGTGTTTCTGGGCCTCTTGGTCTGGGCCAGCGGCTCCATTCGGTAAGCAGCTCTGCTCTCCCTGCTTTCCCTGCAGATCCACACCTGAGCCCTCAGCCACACTCTTTCCTTGTGCTCTTACATCTTCATCTCCTCTTACTTGCTGGACTCTGTCTTCACCTTTTCACGCCTATTGCCATAGACACAACCTCTGGTTTTGAACGTGCGAGCCCCTGGTGCTGATCCCCCAGACAAACAAGCACTGGTTCTGTTCTCTGATGAAGAGTCACCATTCACGCAGGGAATCTGGAGATGGCCCCTTCTACACCGACCCCAAAGTCTCCTCTCTGTTAAGAGAGGAAACATTTACTGCGGGCAATCATGTCTCAGAAACTCTGCTAGATTCAGGAAGGGAGGTTCCTAAGCCAGGGATGCTCCTGGATGAGGTCACCATGTGTTTGGGGAAAGATTCCAAATAAAGACCCCGATGCTCAGGGAAATGACAGTCTCTGCCCCACAATGTCCCCACAAAATGGAATTAAACATTTCCAAGTTTTGGGAATAGAGGCACAAAATTTGTAAGATCTAAAAAGGAATATCGAAAATCTTATTTTTAATGATAGGCTTGTAAATGTATGTTGTCCTGTTGAATTGACATAGATTATTAAGCTCATGACAGAATGTACCAAGGTTTGGAGAAAATTCTAATACATAAAATGAAATGCATTACTTTGGATACTAAAGAACACCTGGGAATGTTACAGAATTTCGTAAGTCGGCATCAAATGTATGAACTTCTGTCATCAAGTGGAATTTATGAAATTAATATTTGCTTCTTGAATTGGAGCATTATTTCTTCTACATGCTATCCACATTAAAGTCCTTGAAATATCTATATACATATATATGTTCATATACTTACATATATGTTTCTCACATTACTATTTTTTCGTTATTAGAGAAATTGTAGGTTTACAGAACAATCATGCATAAAATACAGGATTCCTATACACCACCGCACCCTCAACTTGCATTGAGGTGTATCATTTGTTACAAATGATGATAGCACATTTTTATAATTGTACTGTTAATTAAAGTCTGTGGTTTAACTTAGGGTTCACTGTTTGTGTACTGTAGTTCCATGGCTTTTTTAAAAAAAATTTATTCTGTTACTGTATCCAAGAAGTTAGGATTTAAGGGCTGATTATGATTACTAAATTATTATACAGATTTTGCTTTTCAATTTCTGATTTATTAGAGTAGACACAGGGACATACCTGAAACCTGAAATGTAATCCAGCTGCCTTGATCTCTGATAATGATTGTGTAACCTTTATCTTGTGCCCACGTGTTTGTAAAAACCTTGTGACTAACCCTCAACTAAATCCATTTATCCAATTTTCTGACTTTAGTCTTAAGATCACTAAAGACAGCCCCTAATGTTTATTAATAAAGGGCCTTGGGTCAGCCCAGAACTAACCCACAACAAATCCAAAGTTATTTTGAAAACCAAAGCTGGATCTAACCAGAATGGGCCCACCTGACATGTGCAGCAGCTTAGACTTTAATCTACAAGTCACCTATAACTCATTATAATTCTAGAAATCACGCCCATCATCATATTAAGGCCAACATTTTCTTACATACCTTCTATTACTAAGCTTGTAATCAATCTGTGCATGCTCAATAATTAGATCACCTCTAATTACATCATCTGGGGCCATTGTGCTCATTATCCTAAAACCTGCCCATCTGTTGATACCATAAAACTATCAGAATTACTGCAGTTGGAGGACACAGATTTTGGGCCGGCAGACCATCTGCTCTCCTGTTACCCACCAAGCAATAGAACTCTTTCTCTCTTTGAAACCCGTGTGTCTCAGGAATTGGTCATTTGAGCGCATCAAGCAAAGAATCCACCACTTTTGGTCCAGTAATATTACCATATACACAACATAACAGTTCCCCATTCAATGATATTCAGATTACATATATTTCAGTGCTGTTAACTGCATTCACAATGTTGTGTTACCATCACCACCATCCATTACCAAAATGTCCATCATTCCAAATGGGAACCCTGTACATTTTAAGACTTAACTTCCCATTCCCTGCCCCTACTTCGTCCCCTGGGAATCTTCATTCTAGATCCTGACTCTATGAGTTTGCTTATTTTGATTGTTTCAAATCAGTCTCACCTTACCCATTTTAATAACTTTAAATAGAATCATTTTATGTCTGCTTTGGCATGGTCTAATATCTCATGTGACTTATTTTGACCTTGGTAAAATCATCTGCGAAAGGGTCCCCATCAAATATGGGAACTAGATGAATTCTGGTACCTAAAATTATTACGTCTCTGAACAACAAATGGTTGCTAACCCTGAAAATAGATTAGAGAGACATGGAGAATTTTAATGAGATATAATATTTAGTTCTTCATGTCTTAAATTTTGAGGCCCAATATGGTAGCCAACAGTGGATACTGAGCTCTTAAAGGTGGCTATTGCCATGTGGAAACGATAATATTTTTTCTATACTGGGCTAAATAGAAGAGGATAAGATTAATTACTAGAACATTTAAAATGACACATGGGGCTTGCTGCAGCCTCTGCTGGCAGCACTGGCCTGGACCCTGCTCTGTCTGGAACAGATCTGATAACTGTGAACTCCAGATGCTGTGGGCCAGTTCCTGATGCTCACATCAAGGACGTATTGAAACAGTTAGAATTTTCAAGAGCTCCCTTTGCAATTTAGAACATTAGGAACATTCTCATATGAATGTGCAAGAATTACTGAAGATGTTCAAGAGTCAAGCTCATCAACTGTGTGAGCTGAGTTAGGGAGACTCCCGTGGATGTGCTGGGGATTGTGAAATATCAAATGACACAAAGGTCCTGCTGAGTAGAGACAGGGAGATCCCAGGACACCAGTGACAGTTGCAGGTATCAGAGTGAGGCTCCCGGGAGCAGGGAAGGAAGAGGAAGAGGCCAATAAGAGGACAATTTTAGGTAAAATCTAAGTGTGCTTTATCCAGTGAAAATATACCTCAAATGTGGGCAAGAAAGAGGCTCTTTAAGATAAAATGAAACTCAGAGAATTGGTTGCCTCAAACCCTTTAGTACAAAAAACCCAACATGAAGTTTCTCAAGTTGAAGAAAAAAGATACCAGGTGGAAACTCAATAGTGACTAAAGATTACCAGAAATGAAACAAATACCTGGGATAAGAGAAAATTTATTTTTACTGAATTATTTAAATTACATAAGATAGTATAATGCAGAAATGATAATGTCTCATAAATTTAAGAAAGAAGAAATGAATTTAACAAATATCTCAAAGCATAAGCATAATGGACTTATATAGTTCTGAGGTTTTTATTTTTTACATGAAATGGTGCAGAATTAATCCTAAGTAGACCATGAAATGTAAAGAATAAATTTTTAAGTCCCTAAAGAAATGACTTAAAAAAGAAAAGATAGACCTGAAAAATCCAAGAGATGAATTAAAAAGGAGTTTTTAAAATATATAAACAACCCCAAATAAGGCAGGAAGAGAAAAACAGAGTAACATGAAACAACTATATTTTGTTTACACGGGACACAATTTAAATATAAACATGCAAGTTTGCAAGGATATATGTTGAAAAATATTTATGTTGCATACTCAACAAAAGATACTGGAGTGGCAATAATTAAGATCAGATTTTTAAAAAGGTTTTCAAAACCAAGATTTTTTCAAAATGAAGGAGAGCATTTCATTACAAAAAAGGGTCACATCATCAGACAGACAAAAAGTTCTTAAATATTCATGTGACAAACAAGAAAATTTCAGAATCCATGTAACAAACCCAGTCAGAATTAAAGGATTAAATAGACAGGATAATAAAAAATTAAATATATTTACCCACTCTCAGCAATTAATAGAATAAGTAGATACAGCAACTATATACATAGCTGACCTTAAGTCATCAACAGCTGTCACATAATTAATATTTAGAGAATTTCCCTTTCCAAAACTACAAAACACAAATTCTTCTAAAGGGCATAAAAGTTTTCAAAACAGAGAACATCCTTTGCCCATAAGGAATCTCATACGATTAAGGAGATTCAAACATATAATACAAGATATGCTAACTAATCACAGAAAAAGTAAATTAGAATGAAATAAATACAAAATATAAAGGAAAACCTCCAAGATTTGGCAATTAAACTATGCACTTCTATATAATCCATGAGTCAAATATGATCTCAAAAGAGAAATTAGAAAACATACAAACAGAATGATAATCAATACACAAAATTTACAAATTTTTAGGAGGCAGCTAAAGCAGTGCATAGAGAAAGTTTTACAGATTAAAATATTTAGATTATAGAGAATAAAAGTATAAAGTAAATGACTTAAAGTTCAGTTTATTAAGCTAGATAAATAAGAACAAAGAAAACCCAATGTAAGTGGATGTGCCGGTTTGAAACTGTTCTGGACCCCAGGAAAGACTGTGTTCTATAATGCAATGTTGTGGGGACAGATTTATTGTGGGTGGGAGCTTTTGATTAGGTTGTTTCCATGTAAGCGGGACCCACCCAACTGTGGATGAGACCTTAAGATTAGATTATTTCCAGGAGGTGTGACCCTGCCCATTCAAGGTGAGTCTTGATTAGTTTACTGGAGTCCCTAAGGGAGCTCAGGGGACAACTCACACCCAGATGCTTGGAGATGCAGACAGAAAGACATTTGGAGGTGCTAAGCTAAGAGATGAAGCCTAGAGTTTGCTCCAGAGAAGCAAAGAGAGGACCCCCCCAGATGTTTAGAGAGAAATTCCCTGGGAGAACAAGCAAGGATGCACAGGAGCTGAGAGAGAGAGGCTAAGAGAGACAGAAGCTGAAGGACATTTTGGAGAAAGCCATTCTGATTACCTGGGAGCAAAGGACCAGCAGACGCCAGCCACATGCCTTCCCAACTGACTAAATTTTAGATGCTAAGAAATGAACAATTTGGTCTCTGTTTTAGGTTTTCCCATAGTAATATTTGATGTGCTCCTTTGTTCCTCCTAGACTGCCATTTACATCAATGTGGAAACAAGACCTGGCCACCACTACTGTCACTTATCCTTCCAAAAGATCAATAAAATTGATGAACCTCTCGTCAGACTGAACAAAAAATAGAGAGAAGACACAAGTCACTAATATCAAGAACCAACAAGGGATCTTCACACCAGATCTACAGAGAGTGAAGGATTCTACAAGAATATTATGAAGAATTCTATGTCTGTAAACTCAACAACCCTAATAGGAAAAACAACCACATTAAAGAAAAGCAAATTTGCAAAAAACCTCAATAGACATGTTTCCAAAGAGGATATTTAAATGCCTGAAAAGGACAGGAAAACATGTTCAATATCATAGCTATTAGGGAAATGAATATTAAAACTACAGTGAGATATTATTTCACACCTACTAGAATGGCACTATTAGAAACACAGAAAGCTGCAAGTGTTGGAGAGGATGTGGAGAAATAGGGACACTCGTTCACTGCTGGTGGGAGGGCAGAATGCACAGCTGCTGTGGCAGAGAGTTTGGTGGTTCCTCAGGAAGCTGAGTCTAGAACTGCCGTATGATCTGGCCATCCTGCTGCTAGTTATGGACTCAGAAGAGCTGAAAGCAGGGACGCAAACAGATATTTGCACACCACTGTTCATAACAGCATTATTAACAACTGCCAAAAGATGGAAGTAATCCAAGTGTCTATCAACTGATGAATGGATAAAGAAAATGTATATGCATTTGATAGAATATTATTCGGCAGTAAGACGTAATGAAGTACTGGTGCATACAACAACATGGATAGACATTGAGGACCTTATGTTGAGTAGAATAAGCCAGACACAAAAGGACAAATATTGTATGATTGTACTAATATAAACTAATTATATAAGTAAACTCCTGGAGTTAAAGTCTAGAGTAGAGGTTACCAGGAGATAGAATGAGGGTAGAGAATGTGAAGCTGATGCTTAATATGTACAGAATTTCTAATTAGGTTGATTGTAAGTGTTGGAAATGGATAGAGGTGATGGCAGCACATTATTATTGTTAATATAATTAACAGTGCTGAATTGTGTGGAATGTCATTGAAAAGCAAAGTGTAGTGTCATGTACGTCACTAGAAGGAAAGCCAGAGTATGAACATGGGACTGTACAACACAGTGAACCCTGTTGTGGATGACAACTGTGGTTAATAGTACAAATATAAGAATGTTGTTTCATGAACTAGAAAAAATGTATGTCCCTATTACAAAGTGTAACAAAATGTTGGTAAATGGCAAAAATACACCTAATATAAACTTTGGACAGTAACATTTAAATATCCTTTCATCAGTTGTAACAAGGGTACCACACCAATGCTAAGTGTTGATAGTGGGGGTTGTAATGCTTAGGTTTATGTTTCAGCTTGGCAGGTGATGGTGCCCAGGAGTCTGGTCAAGCAAACACTGGCCTAACCGTTACTGCAAGGACACTTGTGGCTGGTTAATAAAGCAGAAGGCTGGTTAATTGAATCATCAGTCAGTTGATCGCATCCTTGACTGATAACATCAACAAAGGGTGTGTCGTCTGCAATGTGAGAACTCAATCACCTGGATTTAATCTAATTAGTTGAAGACTTTTAAGGGAGAAGAGAGCAAACCTTCATTTCTTCTATTTTGGCTATTTTGGAGAGTTCACTGAACACCTTCATCGGAGTTGCCAGCCCACTTCCTGCCCTACAGAATTTGGACACATGCATCCCCAGAGTTGTCAGAGACAGTTTTATAAAGTCTCATATTTACAGTTATCTTCTGTTGGCTCTGTTACCCTAGAGAACCCTAAGTAGTACAGGAGGGTAGATGGGGGGTGGGTTTTTTCTTTTTAGAGTAATGAAAATACTCTCAGGTTGATTGTGGTGATAAATGTACAACTCTGTGATTACACTGAGAGGCACTGATTGTAACTTTGGATGGATTGTATGGAGTATGAATATATCTCAAAAATGCTTAAAAAAGAGACATTGATATATCATGTATAAGTACAGTGTGAATATTAATAAACATGAAAGTTTTAGATCTTAGGAAGAAATCCCAGTCAAATAAAATGGAAGTTCTACCTACCTTTATATTGTTACAGACAAAGGTAAAAGCATGTATGATTATATATGATGTAATAATAGTGAAATTAAAGGTACAGATCTAATTTTTTCTAAAAGCCAAGAGTAAACAATCTTTATAAAGATTAACCACAAGCAATGCTGTTGATATTTGTAAACAATCAAGTCAGAAGTTTCAGAAAATGCAATTCATATTCAATTTGGATTTCTGCATTGAGTAAAATCTTTGTAGTAACCTATTGACGCCATCTGTAAAACTCCTATTTCTGCCATATTAAAGCTCAGGATCTGATTGGGTTAAAGAGGCGTGGCCTGGTGTGAATAAGGAGGAAGTGTCCTCCCTATAAAAACCCCTTCCCAATCAATCTCACTCCAGAACTCAGCTACCTTTGGAAGCACCTGGAGGTCAGAGGGGACTCTCCTGGAGTACAGGTGAGTCCATTATTGTGTAATTTCTCTTCTACATCTTGTGTTTCTACAAAGGGCAGGTTT
The DNA here is from genome assembly GCF_015220235.1 of Choloepus didactylus. NCBI lineage: Eukaryota > Metazoa > Chordata > Mammalia > Pilosa > Megalonychidae > Choloepus > Choloepus didactylus. Next base: position 2,609,566 of record NC_051333.1, on the reverse strand, counting down.
GATAGAACAAGGTTCAGGGAATGGAGAAATTTATCAATTCATCAATTGTTCCTCAGGCCATCTCATTTCTAGGCAGAATGTTTGTACTTAGGAACACTGGACCCGTGGTGTAGATGCAGTACATGGAACTTAGATTTTCAATACCCAGACTGAAGCAATGGCTTATTTCTTCCTTTCCATAATCAAATCCTAGCTTGGCCAACTCCACAAGATGGTGAGTTGAAAATTTCCCATTGACTTATTCAACTGCTGGGCTGCTGCTATGGATTTGACCTCAGACAGGTTGGACCAGCTGGGAAAGCTGGAGGGTCCCTGAGTCCAGAGCAGTGATAACCAACAGAAACACAATGTGACCCACACATGTAATTACAAATGTTCTAGTAGCCACATTAAAATAAAAAGAAACAAGACAAAATAATTTTAATATAAAAAAATTTTATTTCATCAATTTTTTAAAATTGCTTAACAAAGTACCTTATATACTTTTTTCTCCAATGAGGTCACTGAAATCCACTGCGCATTTTGTACCCACAGCACAACTCAATTCAGATAAGCTCCATTTCAGGTGATCAGTTCATATGTGGCTGGTGGCTACCACACTGGACAGCCCAGGTCTAGTCTCTTTCAAATTTCTTTCATTGCAAGGTCCTTCATTCCAACTAGATTCCAAATGTCAGCGTGTTAGGGCCATGACTCGTATATTTGTATTTATATTGTGTCTTCATTACCTAGTGCTAGTGGCTGCACACAGAAGGTAGATGACAACTCTATGCATGGAAATTTGAAAGAGTCCCAAGTCAGTCCATTCATGGAAACTCATTTCATGCTCATTTTCCCCTGACAGTGGCCATGGCTGAGCACTTTAAGGAAGTGAGTAGATGTCCCATCTGCCTGGAGCATCTTGAAAAACCAGTGTACCTGAAGTGTGGGTACGTCTGCTGCCTGCACTGCACCACGTCACTGCAGAAGGAGCCCCGCGGGGAGGGCTTGCTGTGCCCCTCCTGCCCCGTGGTCTCTCAGAAGAACGACGTCAGGCCCAATCGGCAGCTGGGGGGGCTGGTTTCCAGGGTCAGGGACCTGGAGCCCCACCTGAGAGCCGCTCTCCAGATGAACCCGAGGATGCTGAAGTTCCAAGGTAAGGCCTCTGTATCACCTCACTCCAACCTATAAAGGGCCCTTGAAAAGCAACTGTTCCAAAGGATCTCTCTAAAATATCAGTTGCATTCTGGCACCTAAAATGTCTCTGCTCCAAGCTCAGCTGTTTCTCATTTCTGAATATAGTGTAGAACCACCTGGGTTTCAGCAGGGTTTTATCATTTAGGTCATGCCACAGACTTCTGTGTCTAATATCACAGCCACCGGTGGCTCTGGAGCACTTGAATGTGGCTAATGCCACACATGAAGGGTTAATATTTCAATATATTGAGGTTAAATAGAAGTTACTAAAATTATGCTTTACCTGTTTCCTATTTTTGTAATGTGTTCACAAGACATTCACAATTGTACTTGTGGCTTGCATTGTATTTCTACTGGGCAGCACTGGCCTAACTAAGGCTTCTCAAACTTGAATATGGACTAAATTACCTGAGGACCTTGTTAAAATGCAGATTCCCATTCTACAGGGCTGGGCTGGCCTGGGGATCTGGATTTGGGTCATGAGCCCAGGAGTCACTGATGCTTCTGGACCCTGGACCACACTTTGAGTAGCAAGACCCTGCACCAACTGAATCTGACCCCTCAGGGGTGTGGTCGGTCCAGGAATCTGCAGTGTTTAAAATCCCAGGTGCCTCTAATCTACAGGGAGTGAAGGTTCCCACTATGGGGAATGGATTTGCCCCTGTGCTCACGCCCCAGGCAAAGGCTGGTGATACTGGAACTGCTGATTGTTGCCGTAGACTTAGGTCCGGGTGAGACTGGATCCGCGCCCTGCAGGGTGGGCCTCCCCCACTGACACTGTGCGATGGAAATAAGACCTGATTCCATCTCAGAGCTTAACTCTGAGTGTTCCTGTGATCCAATTTGGAAAAAACGTTCATGTGCGAAGTGAATTATCTGAGCTCAGCTACATATATAATGGCTCCACAGGCACAAAGCCTGATTAGACTACAACCAGCTCATCTAAGTTGCCAAATCCTTCGTTGCTCTCTGTCTGTTCCCTGTGTTGTTACAATGTGTGTTACAATCAGTGGTGACGGTGTTGGGTTTGAATATGAGGAGTCTGCTATGGTGGGTATTCCTGTCTTCCATATCAACTGAGTGAATTTTCTGCAATATGTAAACTTGATTTGGATGCCAAAACCAGTCCTAGATTTTTCCTTTCCTTAGTAACCCCTCTCCCGGTGTCACAAGTCTCGGCATCTTCCACAGGGTCAAGTCAGAAGGGACCCGTGTGAAATAATTAGCTGTTTGTCCAGGATGTTCACTTCTGAGATTCCCATTGGCTCAATTCACCTATCACATTAGGACCCACAGCTCTGTGCTGTGACCCTGATATTTAGGGCTCATTGGAGACACTGGCCGTCCACAAGGCTGTTCCTCTCCAAGTGTCCTCACTCTCTGGGCACAACACCAGGCATGCTCTGGGGAGAAGTTTCTGCAGAGATTAGAAAGACATCCTTACTCAAGCCCAAGCAATCCCTTCCTTTATCTTGGCCTCTGACATTGTAACCCAGCTAGTCTCCAGACTCCTAGTATTATCTCTTCATTTTGTTCTAAGATTAGGAAAACAAAAACCTGGAATGCAGCTGCTGAGCCAAAAACAAGAAATGGGGAAGAGTACTGCAAAAAAAAAAGAGTGTAGTCTTTCATAATTATTGTTTTAAATATAAGTATTTTTCTTCGTTCAAAATATCTATATGATTTTATATTTGATAGGATACATACTAATATATATTAAAATTTAGAACAGGTTCCAGTCCGAGTCTGTGCATTAATGGGTCTTACACTTCAGTGAGAAGAAAAATTTTTAATCAGATAACCACTTTACTCACTATAAATGGAATTCCCAGTATGAATAAGAGGCCCATGTTGCTATGAACATAATAGGATTATTTTCCCTAGTCAGGAAACCAGGGCTGTTTCCCCAGGATAGAGCAGAATTAAAGGAGCTAAAGTGAATGAGGTCCATGGTCCTTTGCAGTCGATAACGAGTGAGCTATACTCTGTCCATCTGTTGAGCTACTTATTTCTCTCTCCACAGTGGATATGACCTTGGACGTTGACACAGCCAATGAATTCCTCATCATTTCTGATGACCTGAGGAGTGTTCGGTGTGGGACTATCAAACAGAAGCTGAAAGACTCTGCTGAGAGATTCAGCTACTCAATTTGCGTCCTGGGCTCCCTTCAATTCACCTCTGGCCGCCATTACTGGGAGGTTGATGTGGGAACCAACAAAGACTGGGATCTGGGCGTTTGCAAAGAATCTGTTCTCCGACTAGGGGAGATCCGACTCTCTCCGAATGCTGGATTCTGGACACTGAGCTTGAGAAACGGAAGCTACCTTTGGGCCTGCACCACACCTCCGACTGCCGTCTGGGTCACTCCTCGTTTACACCACGTGGGGATTTTCCTGGACATGGATATTGGAAGCATTTCCTTTTTCAATATTAGCGATGGATCCCATATCTTTACATTTACCAGAATTTCAACTGCTGTGCCCCTGCGCCCTTTCTTTTCTCCTTCAAGTGCAAGAAATGGTGATAAAGACACCCTGAGAATCTGCTCCTTAATGAATCCGAGAATCCCATTCTTCACCACAACTCAAGATAGACCAGTAAACCCAAGATAATGAAAATCATTTATTAGGATGGAACATGGGACTGTATAACATAGTGTACCCTCTTCAGGGTGAAAATGTTCTAGAATTGATTATGGTGATGAATGCACAACTCTGAATTTACTAGAAGACATTGCACACTTTAGATGGATTGTATGGTATGTGGATCTATCACAATAAAACTGCTTTTGAAAATATTTACTGATAATTAATTTGTGCTCCAAGCTATGGTCTTCCCTAAGTGGTACACACATTGCAAAAATAATAGAGAAATATGGAATATTGTCTGATTCACAAATCCAAAAATTAGATTAGTCAGAATTTGAATTGCATTTTAAAATTTTAAATATTCAAGCAGTCAAAATCTTTGGGTTTCATGTCTGTGTGTCTCTACCTATACCTATATCCAAAACTCCCTGAACAGTTACCAAATATTTTTCTTTTTTAAGATCAAGTCCACCTGTTATAGAAGTTATGAATTAGATAAACATTGCAATTTGACTCAGAGGATTATGTGATTTTACAAAGGATAGGAAAATATTACCTTTTATTCACAGTAAAATGTATATGCCTTTTGAATACAGAGCCCTGGGTAAATGCCTGTATAATATCCAGAATTGAGAAGACACCTTTTCACCATCATGGCACAGTTTAGCTAACCTGTGTGTGGACCTGTGCTTGGAAAGGTCAACCACAGAATTCACATGTGGAGAAACTGAACAGCTGGTCCCAGGAGCTCTCCTGGTGACACTGGCTGCTCACTGTCCCTCCCTCCTTCGCTTTTCCCATCCGACATCCTCAGTGCTGTGCTCACCGCCCTCTCCTGCCACCTGGTCACTGCCCTGAGCCGGTTGTGGACGCTCTTATCACAAGTCATTCCCTCACATCAAGGATATATTGAACCCATTCTTGGATTTTTCAAGAGCATCTCTGCAGTTTAAAAGTTTAAGAACATTTATATAATAAATTTTTAAAAGTTAGTGAAGAAAAATTTAAGAGTTTGGGTTGTCAAACAATGTGAGATGACCTAACAGTGACCCAGTCTCTAAGTCAGAATTTAAATGTGCTCTTTCCTTAAAGATAGGGAAATCCCCAAACTTTGAATTTACTGTAATTTAGAAGGGCACACAATCTCAAATGTAACCACAGTTTCTCTTTATTGGCTTGTTACACATGTCACATTTACTACTATTTGGCTTATCTCAATTTTGGAAAAATCTGGAAGTGCTCAAGAAAAATTTAACTAGCAAGAGTTTTGATCTTTACATCTGAGATAATATTATATAAAATTATCCATGATTTCCTAATCTTTCGCCTTCTAGATGGCATCTCACAACTCAGAAACATTGTTTTCTTCTTTGATATATCATCAATTTTGTTCTCTTCAATTATAATACATTGTTTTTTTCAGATGATCCCCAGAAGATCCGGGATTACGTACAAAGCACAAACAATCAGGATGAAAACATGAAAAAAACCCGACTGTTGTCATATTTATAAATTAAATTGTAATCACTCACTGTCCACTCTTTGCTAGAGCCTCTTGGTATTTCATATCTAAAATCAAGGCCTCAGTTCCACCTGTCAGGTAAGTTACTCTCATTAAGTGAAATTTGAAGAACACAGAAACCTACGTTAAAATGATAATGAGTCCCTTAGAAGTGGTTGCAAATTGCCCTAGGACAACACCATGGATAAAGGATATCTCTTGCAAACAAAGAAAGGTTCCTGTAGGGAGAAACCTCTGGGGGGTCCTTGGCTTAGTGGACTCTTGTGAAGTCAATTAGGCTTCAAGTTTTCTGGGAAGAGGGAAGTACTGAACATTTACCTATAAACCTAAACGACCATAATCTTAAATAATCCCATAAGGAGCACATGGTCAAGAGGTCCCTGGGTGTGAAGAGACACAAATGATTACTCTAATGAACAGTGCTGGGGTCGGGTGAGTCCGGGAACACTGGTGGGTATGTCAAAAGTTAGGATGGAGGCTGGAAGCTTGGATCAGATCTGGGAAGCAGGAAGTCTTAGTAAACGTCGCCATGGCACCCCCTGGGGTGTCGCTGTGAGATGAGCAGAGGAACGTATTATTATTACTTCTTTAATAAATGTCTGTAAGTGTCCACAATCGTCACTCGTAAGGTAAAATCCGACCACATGGTTTATAGATGGAGAATAAAGATCAAAATAATTTTAAAAACAAAAGTCTCCGAACCTCAAATGCTGGCGACAGTGTGGACCAGTGGGAACTATCATTGTTTGCTGGTGAGAATGCAAAATGCTACAGCCTCTTTGGAAGACAGTTTGGCAGTTCCTTGCAAATCTGAGCATAGTCTGACCATATGATATAGAAATCATGCTCCTGGGTATTTACCTGAATGAGATGAATACATGTGTCCTCACAACCGCCTGCACACATGTGTGTATAGAATTTTTATCCATAATTGCTAAAAATGGGAAGCAAGTAAAATGTTCTTGAAATGGTGAATGGATAAAAAAAATCCTGTATTATATCCATACAACAACTATTATTCAACAGTAAAAGAAATGAGATGTAGAAGTTTTATACATAATTGCTAAAAATAAAAAATCAAGCCACAATCTCAGTTCTCAATACGGTTGCTCACTGCCACAAACGGAACCCACAGAGCCGGTACCAGCAGTAACTGGCTGCATCAGAGGTGGTTCCATCGTCCTGGGAGAACAAGGGGGGAATGATCTGTCCTGGGACGTCAGGAAAGGTTCCTGAGGGGACACCGCTGAGGGCCTCGGGTTCAGGGGCGTTTCCCGAGGTCCGTCCATCAGGCTTCAAGGTTTCCAGGCAGAGAAGGAAGGTCCCAACATGTCGCTGTGACTTTAAACTGCTGTAGTTATGAATAATCTCGTGAGGCTCAGGCGGCCATGATGTCCTTAGGTATCAAGAGACACAAATGTTTCAGGACTGAGCAGTGACGGGACTCGGTGAGTCTCCCGCCTCTCTCTGGGGGGCGTTTCAGGAAGCAGCATGGAGGCCGGAAGCCCGGGCAGAGCCGGAAGCAGGAAGTCTCCTTGTGAGCGCGGACACAGCGCCACCTAGGGGCTCGCTGCGCGGGGACCCGGAGCTCATTTTATTATTTAATCAGCCAAATGTTATAGAAATTGTCTGCAGTTGTCACTCACAAACTCAAACCCGTACAGGCTTATTATATCTGGAGAATAAAGGCCAAAATAAATGGAACATTATTTAACAAAAAACAATAAAAATCTGAAGTTTCACCAGGGTTTTAAAAAGATGGATGCATAGATTTATGTACAATTTGTGGGCTGTCTAAATAGTTAAGCTAAAGTGAGAAGTTTTTATATCATAAATTAGTGGAGAGTGACTATTAATAACACTGAAACTACATATTTAGGAATCTATCACAGTAAATGAACATGAGGTTTTTAACACACCATTGGATTTATTAAAGGTTAAGCATGAATGGTAAACAAACATATAAAAAGTAACATTAATGAAATAGAATTTCCAGATTTAAATTTGCATTCCAAATAAATTTCCTCCCAAAGGTCAAAGCAACATGAATAAGCAGTGGCCACAAGCAATGCTTTGTGAGATTTGCAAACAATCAAAAAAGAAATTTCTGAAAAAGCAATATATTTTTACTAGATATCAAATGAATAAATTATAAGAGTTTTATATGATTACTTTTAAATTATATTAAAATAATATATAAAATATTGAAAGTTGGCAGATTTGGGTATCGGGGGGGAGGTACATATCTTCGAGTTCTCTGTATGAGTTTGTATTATTTTTGCAACTGTCCTGTAAGTTTGAAATTATTTATAAAAAAAGTGTTTTTGAATAACATAATAGTACACAATAAAAGACTAAAAAAGGTCAATTTTGAGCTATAGTGATTCTTTCATGATGATGTCAACAATATTTCCATAATTCAAAAAGTTAGGCAACTTAATAACACAAATCCATGAGGTGGACACAACCAACCAGGCCTGCCGTCCCCCTTGCCCACCCCAGCCCCTCCATTGCTGGAGGCAGCTGGCTCTGTGCACTGGGGTCTTTGGTGACCCCACCCTAAATGACTTTACCCCAAGTATTGGAAGAGAAGTGCATGGCATATTCCTGGGTTGCACGACCAGTTGCAGACTCTGGCTGTCTCATCCGTACAGCAAGTACTTCCCAAACAGCTGCCCAGGGCTACAGAAAACAGGACCTGACCATGAAACATTATTGTCAAACTGATCACAATTTTTAGAGTTGGGTGGCTTTCAGTTTGCCATTATGACCTGAGATGTACCTTTGCTTTGGATTTGAAAAGATGAGAGTATTCAGCAAAAAACAGCAAATGATGACCCTGGGGAAATGTAAGACAGATTAATTTAATCACCTAAATGTAGCCTAATCCCTCCCATCACCCCCCCCCCACACTCATCTCCTAATTTTTCATCTCCCCCGACAAGTTCTGATCACCTGTGTGTGTGTCATCTAAAACCATGTCTAAACCTTTTTGAAGAGAACAAAAATGTGTAAATAAAGGAAACATATCATTTTTTAATAACATGTCAGATAAAAGAAATGGCTAGATTATATGAAATACCTTTAACTTTTGATTCCTAACTAATAAAAATTGGACCTTTTCTAGCTGTCCAGCTACAGGGTGACCACACAAGAATAATTCACCAAACTTCTAAACCTGACCTTGGCCATTGAGGGAAAAAGGCCTTTTGAAGATGTGACTGTGGATTCGTGAGTGTGATTTTAGGAAAGATTTCTGAGTACGTTTAATTTATTTCCTTAATCTAAATTTCAGGTTTTACTTTTTGAAACAAAAAGTATTTGAAAGTACTTCCATTCATTTCTTAAAGGTTAATATTGATGGCAAATATTTAGCATTACACATTTCTGACCTAATTCTAAATCTTATCAACAGACATAATATTCCATGTGTAACCACAGAGTGATAACATGGCAATATTTGGTTTATATTAATAGGGAAAAAACACTCAGGATTTAATGATTGCTTTGATTGTGGAAACTTCTCTATATTTTCAGAAAAACGTCATTTCTGCCAGAATTAACTCACAGCCTGATTGAGTTAAAGAGCAGCAGCAGGATGTGAAGGAGGTGGGGGAGGGGCCCTCTGCATAAAAGCCCCGGGTGGGTCCATCTCTTCCCAGAACTGAGCTGTCCCTGGAAGCAGCTGGAGGCCAGAGGAGAACCAAGTCCACAAAAGGTGAGTCCAGACCTAGGGAACTTATTTTTTTTACTTCTTGGATTTCAATGAAGCTCAGATATGAGAAAGCAAGTTCTGGGAATGGAGAAAATTATTAATTCTGCTAACTCCGTGCCAGGTTCAGGGCGTGACCTTAGGGATGCTTGGCCTCTACCCAGGAGCAGTAAGTAGAACCTAGATTTCAATTCCCGGATAGAAGAAATGAATATTTCTCATTTTCCTTAACAGATCACAGTTTGGCCACTTTACCAGAGGTGACTTGAGTTTCCACCATCGACTCCTTCAGCCTCTTGGGTGCCACTGTGGGTTTTTCCCACAGTCCGGTTGGACCCACTGGGGAGGTGGAGAATCTCTAATTCTAGACCAACGATATCCAAGAGAATATAGTGTGAACTACACTTGTAATTATAAATTTTCAAGAAACACATAATGAAAGTTAAAAAAAGGAGATATTATTTTTAATACTGAAGTGTGATCATGTCAACATGTTATCAATTTTTGGAGTTTACAATGAAATAGTTTGCATTCTACTTTTCTAATAAGATCTTCAAAATCCAGGGGTATTTTACACTTTCAGCACATTTTAATTCAGAGAAGCCCCATCTCAGGTGTTCAATGCCCCACGTGTCCGTTTCTGTGGCCACACTACTGGGCAGCCCAGTCTAGAATCTTCCATCACTTCAACCTAGAGCTGAATGATGGATCCTGTCCTTCAATCCAACTAGCATTTCAAATATCAGTAGTTCAGGGCCATGAGTCTTTCACATTTGTATCTGTGTTTGTATTTTATCTTCATTACCTGGTACTAGGGATGGCATCATTTCTCTAGGCCTGTATCGATGAAAGAGTCCCAAGGACTATTGTCAAATTGAACTCACGGGAACTCTATTAATAATCCAGCACATTTCCCCCAGCAGCGGCCATGGCTGAGCACTTTAAGGAAGTGAGCAGCTGTCCTGTCTGCCTGGCTTACCTTGAAAAACCCATGATCTTGAAGTGTGGCTACGTCTGCTGCTCCGGCTGCATCACCTCCCTGCACAGGGGGCCCCGCGGGGAGGGCTTGCTGTGCCCCTCCTGCTCCGTGGTCTCTCGGAGGAACCACCTCAGGCCCAACTGCCAGCTGGGGGGCTGGTTTCCAGGGTCAGGGACCTGGAGCCCCGCATGAGAGCCGCTCTCCAGATGAACCCGAGGATGCTGCGGTTCCAAGGTAAGGCCTCTGGGCAGCCTCTGCCTCCCACGAGGCTCTCTTCTAACCTCGGGCCCCTCCTGTGCCCCAAGGGGCAGCTGATCCCACCTGGGTGCAGGTTAGACCCACCTGGGGATTGCAAAGGTAGGAGAATTTATGTCAGGACCAGACTCGCGCTAGCTATGGATCCCACATCTTTACATTTACCAAAATTTTGGCTGTGGAGCCACTGCGCCTATTTTTTGCTCCTTCAAACCCAATGACTGATGGCCAAGGCTTCCTGAGGATCTGCCCTGTGATGAGTCTGGGCACTGCCTCTCCTCCAGTTTATCCTGAGCAAGATGAGTAAGAGTCGGTGCACAACACATTTATAAAAAATGACATGCTCATAGCTGAAAACTTTTGTGCTTGTTTCATACCATAGCAGAAAAATATGGAACATTCATGAATTGTGAACATAAATGAAGTAGTTAAAATAGGAAAAATTACATTTCACATACTGATGTGGTTGTCTTCTTTGGGTCTTATGTTTTCATTTCTTTTCCAATAAATGTCATGAACTTTCAGATCAATTTCCAAGTGTTTTCTTTTTAATTTTCTGTACGGTAAGCTACTGTGTTTGGGAGGTGATTAATTAAGGATTTGCATGTAACCCACCAGATTATCTCATTCTCTAAATAAGAAAACAAGACCTAATATAAACAGTAACGATAAATATATATATATAACTAGTCTAGAAATGGATCATTGCCACTATAGTAGCCAGAACTGTGAACACAGATTTTCACCACCACCACCACGTTTATTGAACATTTTCTGGGGCCTCTGCTTGTGGAGGTCTATGTTTTAGGTGTTATAAAAACTGGACTATTTACTCTCCACTTTAGGCTATACTCACGGTAGCATCTGACACACTCCCTCATTCCTTCCTTTTTCAATGCCATTTACATTAATGAGGAACAAGACATGGATACCCACTCTCATCCTACTCCTTTCAAAATTGATGAACCTCTTCCCAGAATGACCAAGAAAAGGAGAGAAGACACAAATCACCCACATCGGGAATGAATAAAAGAACTTGACACCAGATCTACAGATCCTGAAGGGTACTATGAGAATATTATAAACATGTGAACAGATTAAACATGCGATAAAGTTGAACATGCATTCAAGATAAAATCAATCAAGCCCCGCCTCCCCACCGCCCGCCCCACCCACTCCCCACCGCCCTCCCCGCCTCTTCCTGCCTGCGCGCGCATCTCCCTCCTGTCCCCGCCCCCTGCCCCAGCGCTCTCGCGAGAACCCCCGGCTCGCGGGTTCCTTCCGCTTGGGCTGCGGGGCGGGCGGGATCCTGTCCCGCGGGCGGGAGCAGCGGAGCCCGGGTGGGCTATGGCGGCAGCAGCGGCGCGGAGCCGAGGGCGGACCGTCCCACTGCCCGGCAGCACGCGGGGGAGCCGCCCGTCCCGCCGCACCCTGCCCGCCGCCGGCCCCCCGCTCCGGGCCGAGGAGGACGGAGCCTGGACGACTCCTTCCCTGAGAGGGACAAGAAGACAGAGGAGGAGGAGGAGCAGCCGGGCGACGGCGGGACCGCGGGTGCGGGGACCTCGCTCCCCGGGCTCCAGGGCCCTGAAGAGGGGTGAAGTTGAGTGGAAAGAGTTTGAGCAGAAAGAGGGTGAACACAGCGGCCTCCGAGTCCGGGCAGCGGAAATAAGTGCAAAGGAAGGAGATGACGATGGAAGGAGAGAAGATCCAGGCGACAGCTGGGAAGAAGGTGGAGGTGCTGGTGGTGAAGAATCTTCAGGTCCCTGGAATAAAACAGCTCTGGTGCAGGCTCCTCCTGCTCTCGGAATTGTTACAGAAACCCAGAACCACTGATGACCAGGGGTGTGTGTAGGCCTCCCGGTGCCGGGTTAACCTCAACAGGGAAAACACGAGAACCGGCAGGAACAGACAGCGGCCTGCAGTCCCCTCCCTGCTGCCCCTGCCAGCCTGTAGAAAGCCAGAGGGACAAAGAAGTGAAGAGCTTTGAAGTAGTAAGTCACAAACATAGGGGAATGGAGGAGGTTTCAAAAAGCAGGCCCTTAAACTTTAGCTAGACAACGCGTATGCTGGGCTTGAAAATCAGAAAAGCAGCCACACACAGACATTGAGGAACGGTCGTTGCTAACCCTTCTAAGGTAACTAGACCACAGCCAACCACCATGAACAGTCATCGATTATCTGATCTCTGCTGTATCTACAGCAACTGATGCAGATCCCTCGGTATAAGTGATCGGCCCTGTTGTGGATGTTTAAACTGTCACAACTGCTCTTTATGTCTATTGGATTTAGGGGAATTTTCATTGTTATATAAATGTGTGAAATAGATTCAGCACTGTCTTTCATGAGTATCCTGGAAATATAAAAACCAAAAGACAACTCCAGCCAATGGACAGTTCAAAATCTTTTTGAGCCTTTGTAAGGGTTGACTACCTCAGATTTGCTGCACTACTTGTGTTCAGTCTTGATGAAAGTGGCAATACAGAAATTGGACTCCTAAGAAGGTTCCTGTGTCCCCTGACAGGATCTGTCAACCACTTCTGGGCAATCATGTTGGCATTATTTGAGGTGGCAGGAAGGATACCTGCCTTCTGATCTGTTTGGGCAAGTAGCTGAGCCAAGGAAAGGTTGAATGATTCAAAGAGACACAGGAATTCTTGGTTAAACTGAAGATTTCATTTGGGAACCAAAACCTTAACAAATAATCTCTTGGGCATCGAGCAACATAGTTTCCCTGAAAAGAATGTATCTTTTCCAGCAAAATCTTGTTGGGTGCTATGTATTTGAGGAATGAACTTAGATGAATACGTGGAGATGTTATTTAATGGCATTCTGTACTAGAAATCTGGACACCTGCTGCAGATTTAAAATTCCAACTCTTGTTATCACTTTTTAAAATATTGTGAAATTATGAAAATGGACATGAATCAAGTTTTTATATACTGTGTGATGGGTAGATGAGGCTGTCCATTGTACCATTTCTTGGAAGTCTCAGGCATGGTTTTGGCAGTGCAGGAACTCCACAACATTAACAGATTCAACACGAAGTAAATATACGGAAAAAAACAACTGTCAGCAAACTGGCAGTACAAGGGAACTTCCTCGACCTCACCAGGGGTATCTACAAAGATACTACATCTATAATTATGCTTAATCTTGAAAGACTAACTTATTTCCCCCTAAGATCTGGAAAGCGACAAAGATATATGCACTTATTTAACACTGTACTAAGAATTTTAGCCAGTTCAATAAGGAAGAGATAAAAGAAAGATAAAATAATTGGAAAGAATAAACAAAACTCAATTTTTATATGACATGATTGAAAATCCCATAAAATCAATTTTAAAAGCTCCTAGAACTAATAAGTGAGTTGAATAAGGTCATAGGAAACAGGATCAGTATACAAAGATTAACTGTGTCTTTGTCCTGACAATGAACAATTGGAAACTGAGATTTGAAAACACTTATAGTAGCTCTAAAATGCACCCTCAGTGCATAGCACAGGGACTAGCACACAGTGTATGTCAGGAAAATGTTTGCTGACTGACTGAGTGAGACCGAGAGAGGGAAATGAGGACCAGGTCAAAGAAGTTCTTGGATATGATGAGTTGAGGTTTCAGCCTGAAAGTAATGGGAAGTGAAGGACTTTTTAAACTGAATAAAATGGTGCCCCTTGCTACAATATTGAACATTATTCACTATAGTTTTGCCTTTTCTAGAATTTGATATAAATGCAAAAATAGAATATGTAATGTTTTCTGACAGATTAATGTCCCACAGTATGGTATTTATAAGATTCATCCATGTCATTGCTGGTATCCATATTTAATTCCATTTTATTGCCAAGGATTCCATTATACGTTGATATCACTTTTCATTTTCCATTCACAAGCTGATGGACATTTAGGTGTTTTTCCTCCTTAGGGCTATTTTTGAGAAGCATGGCTTTGAAGATTGATTGGCAAATTTTCACCTGTAAACATGCTTTTATATCTTCTTGGTAAATAAGTAGGAATGGAATTGCTGGGTCATAGAGTAAATGAATATTTAACTCTCTAAGTAACTGTAAATCTCCTTTCCAAACTAGTTGAGGAAAGCTAAGTATAGAACTACTATATGACCCAGCAATCCCTCTACTAGGGATATACCCAAAAGAATTGAAAGCAGGGACTTGAATACATATTTGCTTGCCAGTGTCCATAGCAGTATTATTCACAGTTGCCAAAAGATGGAAGCAACCCAAGTGTCCATGAACCAAAGAATGGATAAATAAAATTCAGCTCTAAAAAGGAATGAAATCCTAATTCATGTGATAGAGATGAATCTTGAAGCCATGATGTTGAGTGAAATATGCCAGACACAAAAGGACAAACAGTGCATACTCTCACTGATTTGAAACAATGAGAATGAGCAAAGTCATAGAGTCAGAACCTAGAATACTGTCACCAGGGGACATGGTGGGGACAGGAAGTGGGGAGTTGGGGCTTGAAACAAACAGGGCTCCTTTTTGGAATGATGGACATTTTTTGGTGATTGGATGGTGGTGATGATGGGACAACGCTGTGAACACAATTAACAGCACTGAAATATATATATCTGAATATGATTTAAAAGACTGTAAATGGTAACAAAAAATTAAAAATCCATGAAAGTTCACTACACAGGAACTATGTAGTGGACTATGGTTAATAGTACAGTTATAAAAACATGCCTTCACCATTTTAATGAATGTTCCACACAATGCAGGGTGTAAATAATAGGGTAGTATATGGGAATCCTGTATTTTATGCAGGATTGTTTTGTAAACTCACAACTGTAATAAAGGAAAAAAAAGAAGGAAAGGAGAGCTGGCTGAATGGGACCTGCAGTCCCCCAGGTTGAAATAAAGGGACAGTAGACAGTAACTAGAAGCCATACGATAAAAACTCAGGTAATAACTACAGAGAGAAATTTGAAACCCAGTATTGTATTTCTGGTTTGTAACTTCTCTTTTTGTTTCCTATGTGATTCAAAAGACAAATCCATAAAACAATTATAAAACGATGGCAATGGACACACATTGTGCGGAGATGTAATCTGTGACGGCAGC
Organism: Choloepus didactylus; assembly: GCF_015220235.1. Classification (NCBI taxonomy): domain Eukaryota; kingdom Metazoa; phylum Chordata; class Mammalia; order Pilosa; family Megalonychidae; genus Choloepus; species Choloepus didactylus. Next base: position 2,594,247 of record NC_051333.1, on the reverse strand, counting down.
GACACGAAGGGGTGTTACATCAGGGAGGGAAGACGTCTCTGTGCCGTGCTCCTCTGTGCCCTCTACCTCTTCACGGCAGCCTGGGCCCATTAGGAAAACCCGCAGGTGCCAAACTCAAATTCTTACACATCAAATTGTTTTAAAAACAGCCCCCAAAAGCAGTTTTTAGCCATTAGAGTTAACGTGCTCTGCGTACCTGCCACACTTGCCGGACGTCTGTGGGCAAACCCCACTCCAACTCAGCCCCTGGAGCTCAAGGTCAGAGGTTCCCCTCATGCTCTGAGCTATCACCCAGACACACAAGCACCCTTACTCCCTTTCTTTCCTCCTCTTCCTCAGGAATTTCAGGGTTTCCCCCTTGCCCTGCTTCCCCTCTGGTGGCTCCCTCAAACTGCTGGCCTCTGAAAAGTTTCCAGCTGTGAGGGACTTCCCTCTCCTGCAGCCTGTCAGGTGATTTATTGTTCCCAAATAAATAGCTTGTGTGTTCATTCCACTTAGTGGCAAAATCTTTACCTTGGCCAACTCCAAAATACAAGAATTCAGACTCACTACAGGGTGGTACGGAGTGGTGTAGGCGCAGAGAGTTTGTGTGTCATTGAAGGCCAATGGGTATCACTTACACCAGATGGTTATATATTTAGGAGGTTGTGCATGAGCTCCATGGAAACCAAACTGGGAATATCTACAAACTGTGCACAAAAGGATATGAGAAAGGAAACAGTAAGGTAGTATGGAGGGAGTGATGGATGAAAAAGGTTTAAGACATATCAAAAACAAATAGCAAAATGTCAGATATAAGTCCTGGCTTATAAGCAATTCCTTTAACTGGAAATTGATTAAATTTTCCCATCAGACATTGGCAGGATTCATAAAGAAACATGATCCAATTGCACGCTGACTACAAGAGACTCACTTTAGATCCAAAGACACAAACACTTTAGAAGTGAAAGAATGGAAATAAAATTCATACAAACAGTAACTAAAAGAGATCTGGGGAGGCCAAACCAGTATCTCAAGAAAATCTGAGGAAGTGTGGTACAGGGTTTACTCTAGAATCTTTAACAAATAAAATGATGACAAGTGCCAGGGAGAGAGGGAGAGAGAACATCAGCATTGCTGGAGGCTCAGGACAGATGGAAACTCTGGTTTGTTGAAGACCCATTTAGGAAGGGAGAGAGCAGGAGCAGAGGAGAAAAAGCAACAGTTGTTACTGGGATGCAGCTCTTCAAAGGAACGTGATGACGATGTTTGAAACCAACTTTGACTAAAGCTCAGTTTTTAAATTACTAATTATATTAAAATGGATGAATTTAAGATTAAAATGCAGATGGTACAATGATTGCCTTTGGACCCCCCAAATGACTGCTTTTGGATGCCCTACCTGGCACGTCCTCAGCCCAGTTTCATTCCAGGATGGACCCTGAAACATCCCCATTCACCTGTAGGTGCAAGGAACTGCTCAACTTGCTTGGAAGCCCAGGGAAGGCGTCGCTGTCTCCTCCAGGGACCCTGTGGTTGTCCTGAGCTTGTGTGAATGACTGACATAATTTCCAAGTCCCCAGAGGGTGTTGGCTCTTTGCCACAGTTCCCCCCACCCCACATGGGAGTCAGAACCCGGGACCTGATCATGTACCTCTCGAAGGGAGCCCCGACATAGCTGGGTGGAGGTGACCCTCAGGATAATTTTCACTGGCCACCCCTAAGGCCTGGACCCCACCCAGGTGGCAGGGAAGTCCCTGGAGTTCGTTTCTGGCCCACTTCAGCCAGTGGATAATCACCCAAGCCCCCTGCACAGACTGAATGTCACAATGAGGGCTCCTCCTCGGGCATGGGCACTGCTTTGCTTTGCAGGGGGCAGGCTTGGATCCACAGTTCTGCTGGGCAGGGCTCCCAGGAAGGCCTGTTCCCCCCGAGAGCATGGCCAGGCCTGCAACCCTGGGCCTTGGATGGGAGTCTGGGGGTCCGGGCAGGTAGGATCTACTCGGGGTCCCTCTACCTCAACCCAGGAAGCCTGTGGGTGTGGGGAACCGGGACTCCACAAGGCCGCCAGCCCTCCTTCATCCCTCCTGAGGGTGGATGTTCCAGTTTGCTAATGCTGCTGTTATGCAAAATACCAGAATGAATTGGCTTTTATAAAGGGGATTTATTAAGTTACAAATTTACAGTTCTGAGGCCATAGAAGGGTCCAAACTAAGGCATCAACACATAATACCTGGACTGAAGGATGGCTGATGGTGTCCAGAAAACCTTTGTTAGCTGGGAAGGCACATGGCTGGTGTCTGCTGATCCCGGGTTGTGTTGGGCTCCTCTCTCAGCTCCTGTATGTTCTTGGTTCTTTCTTCCTGGACGCTTCTCTCTAATCTCCTGGGGGTCCTGTCTTAGCATATCCTGGGGCAAATTCTGGGCTTCATATCATAGCTAAACATCCTTCTGTCTGCATCTCCAAGTATCTCTAAGCATCAGTGTCAGTCCCCAAGCATCTTTCCAAACTGTGTCTCTGCTGTAGCACTTAGGGTGTTTTGTCCTCTCTTAGCTTCTCTCCAAAATGACCGTCTCAGCTGCTCTCAGCTCCTTCTGTTTGTGAGCTCTTTTATAGGACTCTGTGATTAAATCAAGACCCACCCTGAATGGGTGAGGTCCATATCTCCAAGGAAATAATTTAATAAAACATTTCACCCACAGTTGATTCAGTCACATCTCCTTGGAAACAATCAATCAAAAGATTCCAACCTAATCAACACTAATGCGTCTGCTCTCACAAGACTGCATTAAAGAAGAGGGATTTTAGGGGGACATAATATATCCAGACTGGCACAGTGGATTCTCTCCTTCTTGCTCAGCTTTCCACATCTTGGAACTCATTTCCCTGGAAAACTCTTAAAGTCTGACTCTTAACCTGTGCCCTCAGGTGGATGCCCGTAAGCCTCCATTCAAGGTTGTGGCATCTGCTCTCCCACCACCCATGGAATCACATTAGAATGGATTTCAGCCTTGCCATCAGTCATTTTCTTGTTGTTCTCCATCATGTCTTCTTTGGTGTTATAGTATTGAAAGGATATTTCTGGATCCACAACTTAAGGAAGATGATAACTTCAAGTGTTTCTCCCTATTCCCTGTGCTGGACTCTCACAGCCAAGCATGGTGGCCTTTCCTGAAAGAGCTTTTGGAAACTTCCTAGACAGCGCATGTGGGCAGGGAAAGGCCCGCAGACTCAGGGAATTCTAATGGGGAGGTCTACACATGGTCTCGCTCTCATCTGGGGCTTGGGGTTCCGATGACCCTCCCAGAAAGAGGCTCTGTCCCTCTTGAGACTACTGTAGGTGTTTGGGGAGGCCTGCCCAGTGTCCCTGGGGGGCAGAGTTGTGGATGAAGGTCACCCAAATCCACCGCATCCACTGGAGGGGCACATATTGGTGCCCACGAGCTTGAGGCCCTCTGCCGGTGTCCCTGCAATGGCACAGGGTCATCCAGGGTCCCCGACGTCAGGGAGGCATCATCCAGGATCCACAAATGCACTGCATGTGCCCAACTGACCTCAGCCTGTGGGGAGCTCCCCCGAGACATTCGCCAGCTTGTCTGATCCCTGGGATGTGTTCTGGGCCTCGTACCTAGAAGCCCTGACATGAGGAGAAAGCATGACACAATGAGCATCAAACAATAAGAAAACAAACCTACAGGACAATAAAGAGCTCAGTGTTCCTCTGTTTAAATTGACCCCAAGCTTGAGACTGTGATAAGAGTTAGGGACACAAAAATGAATCAAGACTCTATTCCTGTTCTAGAGAAACTTGAAATCTTCATGGAGAAAATAGTCTTAGAAATTCACTATTACATTATAAACCAGTAATTAGGATAAGCAAACTAGTCATAGTCAGAATCTAGAATATGGGTTAGCAGGGGACAGGGTGGGGATAAGGAAGGGGGGTTAAGGTGTAAAATGTATGTGGTTTCTATTTGCAATGATAGAAATGTTTTGGTAATGGATAATGGTGGTGGTAACACAGCATCATGAATATAATTAACACCACTGAAATATATCTGAATGTGTTTAAAAGAAGAGATGTTAGGTTATACGTACGGTACTGGAACAAAAATTTTAAAAGAACGAATCCATGGAAATGCACAGTGAGCCTTAAGTTAAATTGTGGACTAGAGTTAATAGTACAGTTGTCAAAAGGTACTTTCATCAGTTGTATCAAATGTTATCACATCAATGCAGGTTGTTAATAATAGTTTGGTATATGGGAATTCTGTATTTCAGGCATGAGTGTTCTGTAAACTCAAAAGGTCTCTAATAAAAACTAATAATGAAAGGGATAAGAATAACTTGACTGCAGAGGAGGCTGGCAGACACCATGCAGTCGAGTGATCACCGTGAACATCACTGGCCAGGGACATACGGAAACCAGGGTCTCTAGGATGATATGAGAAGGACACAGCAGTTTCTGATATTCCTGCCAAAGATGCCTAACTGGGATCTCATATAAAGAAGGAATATAATCCCAAATTGAGGGACATTCCACCAATTGCTGGCCTGTAGTATGAAAAGTAATGAGGTCATAGAACTCAAGAAATACTGTGGAACGTGAGCAGTTTGAAAGACACTAAAGCAAAATGACTAAATACAATGGGTGATTCTGTGCTGCGTCTTCTGCTAGAAGGACACTGTTGGACAGTAAGTGAAACTTGACGGGTATCTGAGGATTCCAGGGTGGTCGTGTATCAGTGTTCATCTCCTGATGTTGACGGTTGTCCTGTGGCCATACAGGAGAATATCCGTATTAGTAGGAAGTGCATGTTAAAGTAGTTGATGTTGGTGGGTCATCACATGGACAACTTACTCTCAAATGAGTCTGGGAAAAACAAAGTTCTTTTACTGTAATTGCAACTTTAATATACTTTGAGATTATTTCAAAATAGAAACAAGGAAAAATTATAAAAATTGAAAACAAAATATGACTTCAATGAATGGGGGAAAACAGGTCTGGGTGATGTCAGGTCAGAATTGTTCAAGAATCCACACAACACAGTGAGTCAAAGTTTTAAGTAGAAAGTTTAAGATTTATTAGAGGAAGAAAGCAGGTGGGAGCCAGTGAAAAGAAAGAAAATGGCTCTGGCTCTCTTTTTGAGAGCTGCATTTTTAAGGAAAAAAACCGCATTGGGAGGGAAGGGTGTCTGCTGAGTGTATCCTGTGCATGAGGCTGATCATCTTCTGAGCTGATGGGCTGCTGGGGCTCTGACACTCTACTCTTCCTTGGAGTGCAGCTGCATTATCCATTTGGAGGGAGCAGGCTTTTTGGGGTTTGAGGCAACACTATGACAGGAGTTTTTAAACAGCCTTCAACCTGTATTTTATGGCCTATCTGGTTTCTATGAGATAAGCTGTGGGGCCTCTGGGTCAGAAATTCCTTCTATATGTTAGACTTTTTTTCTGGGATCTCACAGGTGATATGCATCTTGGGCTTCCTTTACGTTTATTCCAACAGCACAAACCAATGCAGCCTTTTATGTAAATCCTCTGTTTCTATTGTGGAGCACATAAAAGGAGAAAGTGCAGACATACTGCCCGCCTTCTGGTCATAGAGCAGATATGCTTGGGAAAATATGAAAGTCAGAACCCAGAGGTATCGTCTGCTCAGGAGAGGGGAGATTTACAGAGAAGGACCTTCGGAGGCTGATGGAGAGTGAGGGAATGAGAGATTTTTAAACCCCAAGGACTGTAGGAAGAAGAGATCTGAGACTCAGGAGGCGGCAGGCTGCTCTTTTGTATTACAGATGAGACCCAGCCCTACCTCGGTCATGCTCTAGAACAGAGAGAAGGGATAAATCAGGACAGCTTAATAAGGAAACAATAATTTTGCACCCCCAGCCCCACCCCAGCTACCTTGGGGAAGCTGGATTTTCTAGAAAGAGGAAATATGCCACAACTGCACTCCCGGCACAGAAGGAAAGAAAGGCAGCCTGCAGGACCCGCACTAACCCAGGGCAGCTCTGGGGGGTAGAGGCAGGGGCAGCCCCTTCCTCTCAGAAGTGGCTCCAGGCGAGGCAGGCTGAGGCGGGAGAGCAGCCCACGCTGACACCCTGACCGACACCACGAAGGCAGAGTCCACCCACCACCCACCACCCACCAGAGGCACGGGCTACAGTGAGGTGCTCACTGCGGTGGGACCAGCAAGGGATTTTAACCACTTAGGAACGGTTTCATCATTGAAATAAATAAATTCATCGCTATTTCACCAATCACATCACAGCAATGGAATATAGCCAAGCTCAAGAGTAACTAAGAAAATGGGCATATAGAGGCCAACATCATTCTAGCATTTAAAGGGTTGAAAAACTCATGTGTTTGGTTTCAGTTTTTACCTTTGCAAAAGTTAAGAAGGCTCCTTACAAGTATTCACTTAGAACAAAATTGAATTCTTGTTTTCATCTGTTTCCTACATCTGCAGTCAGAAAATATGCAAGAAATCTTTTACTCAGTAAGCAAATTTAAGTACACAAGTAAAGCTTGTGCTGTTTAAAGTCTCCAGAGATTGGGAATTCTCCCTGTTCAAATTTCTGTGTGCAAATGTAGTCTGGGGGTTTTTGAACTACCTAGTGCATTCCCATCAGGACCTGGCATGTGCAGAGGAGAGTTATTTATTGAGCAGCAACTGTGTACTTGACACAGTGCCCAGAGATTCAGCTCCAAATGGCACAGAACAGGTCCCTGCCTTCTTGCACCTGACATTCCAATGAGGAGAGGCAGGTCATAAACAGGTAAATAGATAGCCAAAACCATGGCAGACTCCACGATGAAGGAAATAAGCAAGTTTAAATCAGATGGTGAGGGCAGGACTCTCTGAGGGAGGGTGGCAAGCTCAGGGAGGTGTAAAGGAGGAGGAGAAGCCACATGCAGAGAGAAGTAACTTCCCAGGTGGCAGGAATGGCAGGTGCAAAGGCCCCACGCTGCAGAAGCTCCCAGCGTGGTCCAGGAAATAGGGGGCCTAGGATGCCCAGAGCGTGAAGGGTAATGGGGAGGGATGTGAGATGAGACTGCGGAGCAGGGAAGGGCCTGGTACAGCCAGAACTGCAGGGCCTGGGGAGGAATTCCAGACTTTATTCTAAGACCAAAGGAATGACGGCGGAGGGCTTTAGCCAAGAAATGTACACCTCCAGGATTATGCTAATTGCCAGGGGAAGAATGAGTTATACAGAAGCAAAAGTGGAAATGCAGCACTATTGGGGGAGATTGGGAGAAATACAGATGAGAGAGTCAAGGATGCTGGATTGGGACACCTGCGATGCAATGATGAGAAGCTGATATTTTGGAGGTGGGACTGACGAGACTTGCTGAAGAGTTAGATAAGAAGACAGAGGGACAGAGGCTTAAGGATAAATGAGCAGTGAAACAAAATGACACTGAGGTTTCTCTTCCTAGTCATTGATTGGAAGTAAAATCAAAGTGAGAAAATCCTCTCCTGTAGGATGGGAATATAGCATGGGTTAAATTCCATCCCACCATAACGTCATACAACATCATTACTTACCAAATATGCTGTTCGTCCAACATTGTGGAACTTCATAGTCTAAATACTTTAGTGAAAGTGAGCGAGAATATATATCACATATTCATGTAGGGTGAATATTAACAAGGCAAATAAATACACTTAAAAAGGCCAAGTAAGTCCTTGCCTTTATCTATACATGCCAAGAAAACAGGGTTATTAACTATTTCTCTACCACAGATAACCACATCACTCATGAAACATATCAGGAATTAGTTTCACAGTTTTAGTTTTGTTTTGTTTAACTACTTCCAAATATTAGGAAGGAACAAGGCAGCTGATACAGCATGTATTCACAATTAATTGTTAATATATGTCAGCAAATAACAATACACTCTTTTGCATGCTTGAAATATTAATTATAAAGAAAAATCAAGAAACCTTATAGAAGGATCTCAACAATTTGGTGCTGTTTTTTCTTTTTGTTTTAAAAATGACATATATATATATGTTATATATATATATATATACACACACACACACTGTGGTGTCAGAGATAGTTCATCTCCATGCTTATTATGTGAAAATACCCATCAAAAATATCAATCTATTGGTGTCAGCTGTGAATTAATTGGATATATTTTGTGCTGGTTTGTATTATTATGTCCCCCGGGAAAAGCCATGTTCTTTAATACATTCTTGTGGGGGCAGAAGTATTAGTGTTGATTAACTTGGAACCTATTGATTGAGTGTTTCCATGGAGATGTGACTCAATCAACTGTGGACAAGAGCTTTGATTGGATAATTTCCATGGAGATGTTTCCCCACCCATTCAGGATGGGTCTGAATTAAATCACTGGATTCATATAAAGAGTTCACAGACACAGAGCTCAGAGCAACCGAGTGACATTTTGGAAGAACTGCAGCTAAGAGAGGATAAAATGCCCCCAAGAGCAACATTTTGGAGAACACCACTTTGAAACACAACCTGGGAGCAAGCAGACACCAGCCAGGTGCCTTCCTAGCTAACAGATTTTCCAGACGCCACTGGCCATCCTTCAGTGGAGGTACTCTATTGTTGATGCCTTACCGTGGGACACTTTATGGCCTTAAGACTGTAACTCTGTAACCACATAAACCCCCTTTATAAAAGCCAATGCACTTCTGGTATTTTGCATAACGGGCTGCATTAGCAAACTGGAACAAGTATCTTGGGACTTGCACAAGACCAGGAAGTAGAAGCACAGCAAATAAGAAGTCTTCTGGCTTCCTTTCAAATCTACTGGGAGGCCGTCAGTCTGGGAGTCACCTTGCAGCAGAACAGACAAACCACCAGAAAATGTCAAACAAGCAAAAAAAAAAACCAAAGAAACCAAGAAGGAGAAACCAAGATGGCGGCTAGGTGAGACAAGTCTAAGGAACACCTCCGTGGAAAACACTAGATAAGGACCAGAGAGAGACCCAGAATACTGGTTACAGCGATGTGCCAGCTGGATGAGATCTGCTAGTTCCCAGGGGCTGTACACTTGGTGAAACTGAGAGTCTGCATTCTGAAACGAGTGAGTAAGCTGGCTGGAAGTCCTGCAGCCACACAGCGATCCGGGGAAGCCAGGGATTGGCGTCTGGGAAAAAAAAAAAAAAGAAAAAAGGGGAAAACCCAGGAGCAGCTGCAGGTGCAAGTGGCTGCAGGTGCGATCATGGGAAACACGCAGTAAAACACAGCAAGAGGGGGCTGGGCCGGCCTCTCGGTGTCTGGCCTGGAATATAGCCCGCTGCAGATATTCTCGAGGCCGGGGGAACGGAGCGGAGAGCCAGAAGCTGAAAGAATCCCTGCGGCTAGCAGGTCGCTCCCGGGAGGGCTGGATTAACTCCTGCCCGGGGCCGTGCCCACAGCCCAGAGCCCCACCAGTTGTCCTGGAGCTGGGAAGGAGGAACTGTGTGAGGAGAGGGGTGTGGAGACACTGCGTTTGGCCATTTTTGCATAAGGCTGAAAGCGAGCCCGCTCGGCCAGGCAGCCCAGGGCTTCCCTTGAGGGACAGTGCGTGTGATGACGTAGCACAGCATTACCTCCAGAGGTCCTGGAGGATCGCGGCTGGGCGGGGGGACCTGCTCAGAGATCCCAGAGACACTACGCCAAGTCTGCTGGTTTGTGAGACATTGAGAGAGAGGGGCAGGGGCTGGGGCTGAAATGAAGTGAAGGCTTGGTCTCTTGCAGCAGCCTTGAATCTCCAGGAACCGGGGGGATTTGAATATTGAAGCTGTCCTTCCTCCCTGACCACCCGTACAAGTGCCCCACATTCAGGGCGGACGGCTCCAGCAACACACCCAGGCTGAGTTCTCCGGCTGGACCCCACAAGAATCATTTCCTCACTCACGGTGGGGACAAGTGGAGAAGTGACTTGAGAGTTGTAGGTGACTGACAGACGCCATCTGCTGGTTAGTTAGAGAAAGTGTATGTCACCAGTGTTTCTGAAAAATTAGATAGGTTTTTTTTTTTACAAATTAAAAGAACCCTGTTGAGCAGAGCAAATGCCAAGAGGCCAAAAACAACAGAAAATCTCAATGCATATGATAAAACCAGATGATATGGAGGATCCAACTCCAAACACACAAATCAAGTTATCTGAAGAAACAAAGTTCCTCGCAGAATTAATTAAAGAAACACAATCAAGGAATGAAAGCATGGCAAAGGATTTAAAGGATATCAAGAAGACCATGGCCCAAGATATCAGCTACATAAAGAAGACCCTAGAAGAGCATAAAGAAGACATTGCAAGGCTAAATAAAAAAATAGAAGATCTTATGGAAATAAAAGAAACTGTTGGCCAAATTAAAAAGGCTCTGGATAATCACAATACAAGACTAGAGGAAGCTGAACAACATCTCAGTGCCCTAGAAGTCCACAGAACAGAAAATGAAAGGACAAAAGAAAGAATGGAGAAAAAAACAAAGAAATTGAAATGGATCTCAGGGAAACGATAGATAAAATAAAACGTCCAAACTTAAGACTCATTGGTGTCCCAGAAGGGGAAGAGAAGGGTAAAGGTCTAGAAAGAGTATTCAAAGAAATCGTTGGGGAAAACTTCCCCAACCTTCTGCACAATATAAATACACAAAGCATAAATGCCCAGCGAACTCCAAATAGAATAAATCCAAATAAACCCACTCCAAGACGTATTCTGATCAGACTCTCAAATACTGAAGAGAAGGAGCAAGTTCTTAAAGCAGCAAGAGAAAATCAATTCACCACGTACAAAGGAAACAACGTAATACTAAGTAGTGACTACTCAGTGGCCACCATGGAGATGAGACGGCAGTGGCATGACATATTTAAAATACTAAGAGAGAAAAATTTCCAACCAAGAATACTTTATCCAGCAAAACTCTCCTTCAAATTCGAGGGAGAGCTTAAATTTTTCACAGACAAACAAATCCTGAGAGACTTTGCCAATAAAAGACCTGCCCTACTTCAGATTCTAAAGGGAACCCTACCAACAGAGAAACAACAGAAAGAAGAAAGAGATATAGAGAATTTTAACAGAAATATATAGTACCTTACATCCCAAAGCACTAGGACACTTCTCCAGAAGGGATCATAAGCTAGGACATAAAACAAGCCTCAAGAAATTAAAAAAAAATTGAATATACTCAGGGCACGATCTCCATCCACAGTGGAATAAAAATAGTAGTCAATAATTTTTGAACTGTAACTCCACTATTTACTTCCTACATGATATAAATTACACAAACCCTAAAGACAAATCAGTGGTTTTGAACTCAAGGTAAAATATGTAATTTTAGACAACTATATAAAGGTAGGAGAATGGAGGAGTATAGGAACATAGTTTATGTGTCCTATTGAAGTGGAGGTGATATCAAAGAAAAACAAGATTGATATGGATTTAAGAGGTTAATTTTAACTCCCACAGCAAACACAAAGAAACTATCAGAGAATGTAACCATAGAGATGAATTGTAGAGTTCAGGTAAAGAGAAATTGGGGAAGGGGCAATGGGGAGTTAAGAAATGAGGGTGGAGTTGCTGTTTGAGGTGAAGGGAAATTTCTAGTAATGGATGGTGGGAAAGAGTATTACAACAATCTAAAGGCGATTAATCCCACTAATGGAAGGCTGGGGAGGGGGTGGAATGGGAAGATTTAGGCTGTATATAGGTTCCCACAACTAAAAAAAAAAAAAAAAAAAGACAGCCTAAATAGATGATTGAATGCCAAGGATGAACTTGGATGGAATTAGAGGATAGAGGACAGGTGGCTCCAAGGGACACAGTTGAGACATAAGGTAAAGGACATATAGAGTGTAAGCTTTGTATCATTGTTGAACCTTTTGTACTTCTTAGCTGCGCTTAATGGGATTGCATAAAAGAATGTTCTTGTTCATGGGAAGTGTATATGTGAATTTTAGTGTATGTTCAAGGATGTGTGCAGCTAGCTCTCATATGTTCAGAAGACAGAGCAATAGATGATGGATGATAGGGAGGGAGGAGGGAAAGAAATAGTGATGTGACAACATGTTAAGGTTGGTGGATTGAGCTATTGGGGGAGGGGGGTCAGGGTATGATGGAATTCTGTGTATGGGGTTAGTATTGTTTTTGCAACTGTTCCTATAACTTTGAATTTATTTCAAAATAAAATTAAATTAAATTAAATTAAAAAAGACAATATTTGGAAACCACATATCAGATAAGGGTTTAATATCCAGAAAAAAGAAAAAAGAAACCAAGAAGAAAAGAAAAAATTTTGAACTTTGGCATACTGCCTTTGTCACAACTAATGAAAGAATATTACAATGTTACTGTTAACTATGGACCTTCATTTACAGTAATTGTATTTTTTCCCATATATCACCCTATTGTTAACACCTGGTAGAAGTGACATATGTTTGTTCTAATTCATGTAAGAACTTTTTTATACAATTCACCACCACCACTGTGCACTATATATTTTGCTAAGTCATACAAGCCCAGTTTTTATCCTCTAGCTTTCCTTCTGGTGACATGCACAACTCTAGCCTTCCTCTTTCAACCATCCTCACACTCAGCTTTGTTAATTACACTTACACTATTGTGTTACCATCACACAGTATTGTGCTACCCATTTCCAAACCTTTACAATCAACCTTATTGAACATTCGGTACTCCTAAGCATTGATTGCCCAATCTCTCTATCTTCTGATAAACTATGCTCTTCAATTTAATGTTCAGAGTTTGCTCATTATAGTTAGATCATATTAGTGATTTCATACAATATTTTCCCTTTTCTTTGTGGCTTATTATGTTCAACAAAATGTTCTCAGGGTTCATTCACATCGTTGCATGCCTCACGACTTCATTCCTCTCTGCAGCTGCAAAATATTCCATCGTGTGGACACACCACTGTCCGCCCTTCCGCTCATCAGTCGATGGACTCTTAGGCCTCCTCCATCCATTGACAATCATGAATGATGCTGCCATAAACATCGGTGTGCAGATGTCTATTCATGTCTGCTTTCAGTTCTTCCGAGTATTTATCTAGTAACAGGATTGCTAGATCATACGGCAATTTTATACTCAGCTTTCTGAGGAACCTCCACACTGCACTCCAGAGGGGCTGCACACTTCCACTTCCCCACCAGCAGTGACTAGTATACCTCTTTCTCCACAGCTTCTCCAGCACTTGTAGTTTTCAATCTATTTTTTTCCAACAGTTTTATTCACACACCACACAATCCATCCTAAGTGTACAATCAGTGACTCCTGGTATAATCACATAGTTATGCATTTACCACCACACTCTATATGAGAACATTCCCATTTCTTCTGAAAAGAAAGAAGAAAAAAAATCCCATACCCTTCCCTTATATCCCCCTCTTATTGACATTTAGCTTTGGTATACTGCTTTGGTATATTGCTTCGTCTGACAGCAGCAGTCACCACAGCTGTGACGATGCCCAGAGCCAGCTGCTCAGCAAGCGAAACTTTTGGTCACTCTTAAGAACGGTGAGGCCAGCTGCCGACTGCCCCCTTCACTTAGTCTGGGACCACTGTCCAACTCTTCCTCTTCCCTTGAGCTCAGTGGGCAATTCAAGGCTCATTCATCTTCATCATTTGTTCCTGTACCATTTTCTACAGATGGGAAATCTGAAAGGTCTCGAGAGACAACTTCACATTCACTAAGTCGGTCAGGATGGTCAGAAGGAACATCTGCAGAGAGTATCCAAAAGGTTGAATATTCCATTGTTGGTCCAGGGAACATCAGATACATCTGTGCAGGACACACACAGCTCTTTGGAAGCAACAGGAGGGCTGATCTTAGGACAAAGAGCTGAAAAGTCTAATTCACTCTCATCTTCATGACTTTTTTCTTTATCTGCTTCAGGTCTCACGTTTCTTCTGATTTGGTCCAGTTACATACTCTGCTTGCAGCATGCTCTTCCCACAGTGACTGCAGTAAATAATGCCTGATTCATTTCCCACCTGAGTTAATTTTGTAATGTAATTTGACTAAAGGTGTGCAGTAAAAGTGAATCATCACAACTCAGCTGCAGGTATATTTGTTCTAAATTCAGGATCCCTCATAAGACCTACAATATTCCTGAAAACAGGCTCCTTTGAAAGTCATTCTCTCTATACCACCAGTGTCTCTCCATGTTACCATGTGTCATAAAATCAATGCTTTCTGTTGAGTGTGAATACAATTACTGTGCTTTGATATGAAGCCAAACCCCCAATATCGATTGTGAAAATGAATTATTACATTATTTTCTAAATGCTTTTTGTTCCATGCAAACCCACCTTTGAAATGTTCGAATCTTTCCGAGATCTAGTTTGTCCTTGTTGGCACTGCTTTGGGTGTCAGTCGTGACCCAGCATCTCCCACCGAGCCACATCATAAAGGAACTGAATGGAGTGATTCGTTGCTGGTCTGGAGGGTTCACTTCTGAGGCTCACATTAGCTCCATCCACAGTCCATTAGGATGAGCACTTTTGCACGCAGATCTTAACAATTATTATGGCTGGAGATATTGGAAATTGTGGAAGGCGCCTCTCTAAGTCTCCCTCCCCTCTGAGCACTGCACCAGGCCAGTTCTGGCTCTAAATTGCTGCCAAGATCCAAAGATTTCCCTACGCATACCCAGGAATCCCTTCCTCCGTCTCGACTCTCCTCAGAACCGCCAGCATCATTTCTTCATTTTATTTTAACTCGAAGGAAACAAAATCCTGGAATGCAGTTGCCTGGTCAACAATATTAAGTGGGGAATATAATTGCAAAGGAAAACAAACTTTAACATTTGAACATTTTTCTGCAATAAGCAAAATTATTTCTTTAAAATATCTATTAGATGCCTGTATTCTGATAGGATCTGTGCTAATTTATATAATTAGTTTTAGGGCAAACGAAAGTCATGGTCTCCACCTTCATGAATCTTACCCACCAAAAAGGAGAAAAAGTCTTAAATAATCAAGTAACTCAATGTAAAAATATCTAGCTATGACTAAGAAGGGCTTGTTACAATTATATTCATTCATATTATATATAAAATTTTACTTCGGGATGCTAGGGAAGTTTTCCCAGGAAAACTCTGATTCAGAGGAAAAGAGTAGAGGTAAGTGAAAGTGAATGAACTATTTGGGACTTTGTGGTAGTTTCAAGACCAGCTGAGCTACTTGCATTTCTACCCACAGTGGGAAGACTGAGAGTGTTTCTGAAAAGGCACTTCAGATCAGTTTTCCAGCCAATACCCAAGGCAGCTTCTTAGAAATTTCCCCCTTTACTGTCTTGTAAGTCCTTCGCTGTGCAAATCACACAGCATAAAACAATTCTAGCACCTCAGACAATAAGCCACAGAGACCTCCCTCAGCTAAGTGCATGCAAAAGGAATTCCCTTTTTACCTAGTCTCAGATTTTGGAAACGAATATTATCCAGCTCCCCTGCTCAGCTGCCTGAGGTGAAATTTAAAAAGTTCCCCCTGAGTTACCGTGATGCTCTCATTACTGAAAATACAATAGAAAACTTTCTTAGGTTCTCTATGACAATTAAGAAACTATCAGAAGTTCTTTACAATTTTCTAACATTTAGAAAATGGGAATAATAATTTGAACAGTGTGAATTATTCTCAAATGTAAGAAAGTGGCAGTATTTTATTTTAGTTGTTTATCTTTACGTGCAGAAACCACGTTCATGAGACATGAATACCAGGGTTCACACTCTCCCAGAAGCGGAGAACCCGGTTTCTCCGATTGACCTTGAAGGTGTGGAATGAACAGAGCCCACCTTCCTGTATGAGTGGACCTGTGAGTAAGAGAGGTGTGGATCAGGCAGGCCCGTTGCTGACACCCGGCTCGACCCAACTGCTGTTTCAAAGAGGCACAACTGTCAGCACGCCACAGGCCACGTGACACCCGAAACAGGTGTTCACAGCAGGGTTCTCACTGCAAAGTTTGTATGTCTTGGTTCTGCTCTCTCAAGTATTTGCAGAAATATTTATTTGGGCCAATCTTAGAGGACTCTAAATTGGGATGGATGCAATCATATGGATTCGAGTTCTCCACATCCATAAATATAGATGAATCAACAGGGAGGGCTTGGGAAGCATTTTTCTCATCAAAGTTATCTGATATTGCTGTAGCCATACCAAAATTTCTTACACTTAGCTTTTCATGGAATATTTTGTTGACTTAAAAGAATGACCTGGAACCAGTTCTAATTCACCCAGTTGAGCACGCACCTGCTCCCCTTTCTTCTCTTGTAGCAAGGCTATCCTGCGGGGTAGATCAGACACTTCTGTGGGACAGGCCAAAAATAGATTTCATCCATGTTCCCCAACATGATCTTCATCAGTCATAAAGGTAATACTTTGATTCCTAAGTGTGTGATGCTGCTTCCAATCTGTTTCTTTCAACCTCAGACAGAGAACAGGGTTGTCTTGTACTCATCCTCGCCAATCCTAATAGAAAATATTTTGGTTGCTGTTTTAAAGAAACAAAGTGGTATTTGTTCTATTTATTGAGTATCATATCATTTTAATCATTCCACTTTAATGAATAGATACAGAAGTGGCTGCCTTGTGCTCTACATCCATTGAGATTCAATCACTGAAAGAAGATGATTTTTTTGTTCTGTGTTCCATGATGTTAACTACCAGTGCATCAGAAGTGTGGGGTGAAAAGAAAAGTCACTAAGAGGCAGCCACCTGTTTCCTGCCCAGAAAACCAACACTCAGAAGCCATAAGTGAGACACAGCCTCAGGGCCAGGGGAACAGTCTGGGCCCCAGATGTGACAGCTTCTCCCGAAAGAGCTTGTCAAAGGCTTCACTCTGCGCCACCGTGAAGTGGTTTTTCCAGTCCTCAGAAATTCCTGCCAGATAGAGATGGGAGAAAAAGTATCAAATCAGAGAAATAAAGCCCCGGATATGCAACCAGCCTGACCACCCCTCGGTTTCTCCCAGTGACCCAGTCCGTCCGGTCAGTGGTTTCTCTGGACAGCACCATGAGCTTCCTCCACTCTGTGTGTTTCCTGAGCTCAACCAGAGGCCGCACAGGGCACCAGTGGGGACATGTGGAGGGCAGTGGCTACCAGTGACCAGTGTCACACGGTGGAGATCTGAAACCCCACTTCTGCTGCTCACTAGCCTGGGAAACCCAAGAGGGTTATTTATTTAACATCTCTGAGCCCCAACATCCCTATTGGGAGAATAATCACAACCAGCTGAGAGAATTGCATTATCCATTGTATATAATACATTTCAATATATTTAAATAATATAATGGATAATAGCATTTTATACTTTTTATTTTTAGATATAGATTCATAGGAAGTTGGAAAAATAGAAGAGAGATGTCCTGGGTGCACATCATACAGTTTCCTCCAATAGTTATGTCCTAGAAAACTACAGGAAAATATCAAGACCAGAAATTTGACATTGGTCTAATGTGTGTGTATAATCCTTGCCATTTTACCCCATATCTATCTATCTATCTAAGACATGTGTATACATGTAAGTCATAAAATATTCCATCACAACAAAGATCTCCCTCATACTGCTACTTTCCAGTCACACCCAACCATCTCCCCTCCATTTCTAATCCCCATAAATCACTACTCTTCCCCATCTTATAAATTCATCATTTAAAAATGTTATATAAATGGAATTATACAGTATGTGGCCTTTTGATACTGCCTTTTTCCACTCAGCATAATGCTTTGAGATCCATCCAAGTAGATGCATACATCAAATATTCATTTCCCTTCATTTTCATGTGGGTGATAAGTTTGTATCATTGTACTTGCCCCATGAGTAACACAGTGGATAATAGCTATTTCCATAGGTTGCCCCCTTTAATCCCACAAACCCTCTCAGTTGGGGGTTCTTATTACAATGAGCATTTTACCCACAGTTTTCAGTGGATTGTTACAAGGACACGCAGTCCATGAAAGGCAGAGCCATGTGTGAACACAGAGATCCCTGTTTTCCACTATTCCTTATGAAAGGAAGGGATCCTAAGTGCAGGTGGACAGCACCAGAAGTATCCCAAACAAATTATTCTTGCTGAAAACATCCACTGTGGTGGAGTTTACCATCTATAAAGGCAGGATGCCCATTCCATAATTGGGCAGGTTTCTTCTTAAAGAAGCATTTATTTATTAAAAATGTCTTCATGTATGTTCAAACTCGTAACCTTAATTTTACATCCAAGCAATTGTTTAATGGAAGACATCCTTCTGTTACGGGAGTCCCTTTTGATCGAATGCCTGCATGGCCACTGCTAACCTCTTTGAAGTTCATTTCCAACATTACATAAGCCTCATATTCAGCAAGTGAGAGAGAATACATTTATATTTCCTTCTATAATTACTGAGATGTGAGAATTAGAAGCTCTATTTCCCCCATCTGAAGCAGGATATACATGTATGTGTATGTGTGAAAATATGTATATACATATAGGTTTAGGTTTCTGATTAGGAGAAAATCATTTTGTATTTTCTGAAAATGATCCAGATCCATCTCCTGTAATGCAGTTATTACTCCATGGATTATCTCTGTTTAGGATAACATAGGAAAGGAAAAATATGCGATAGGGATAGATGGAAGGAGTCTTTAGTATGGATGTAGGCCAGGAGGCAGCTGATATGACAAAGATGGGGTAAATGTTAGGCATGGAAAGAAGCAGAGGAATGGCTGAAAATATCTGGATTGGATTATAGTCAGGATCTGTGATGCCACCAAGAATAGGGTAAGGGGTCTAAGATTAGGTACAATTATGGTTAAAGATGTTATGTGCTGTGTTCTGCATAACCAATTACCCATGGGCTCAAAATGATGACAGTAGATACCCGACAATAATTTTGGTAAGTCAATAATACATCTAAAGACTATCTGTCATATGTTTTGATGGGAATATAAAATGGTACAAGCACTCAGAAAAAACGTTTGGCAATTTCTTTAAAAATTGAACATATGGTTACCATATAATCCAGAAATTGCATTCCTTTGCATTTACCCCAAGGAAATAAAAATGAATGTCCAAAAATATCTATACATATTTGATAATAGAAGCCTTATCTGTAAAAACAAATAAATTAAACAATTCAAATATCCTTCAACGAATGAATGGTTAAATAAACACTGGTACATCCATACCATGGAATACCAGTCAGCAGTTTAAGGAAGAAACTATTGATGCAACAACTTGAATGGATCTCAAGGTTATTATGCTGAGTAGGGGAAAAAAGCCAATGTCACAAGGTTAATATGCTCTGTGACTCCATTTATATGATCTTCTTGGCATGACAAAATTATAAACATGTTGGATAGATTAATGGTTGCCAGGGGTCAGGGGAGGGATGGGGAAAGGAGTGGGTGTGACTGTAAAGTAGCGGCACATGGGAAGTCTTTGTGATGATGGACTACTTCTGTATCTTGACTGTAGTGGTATCACATACCTGATAAAACATCATAGAAATATACAAGCACACACATACAAATGAATACCCATAAAACTGGTGAACTCTGAATGTGGTCTAGGGATGTTTCTGATGTCAATTTTCTGGCCTTAAATATTGCACTATAGTTATGAAAGAGGTTACCATTGGAGGACACTGGGTGAAGGGCATAAGGAACCTGTGTACTCTTTTTGCAACTTCCTTGACTCTCTCATCACTGAAAAAAAAATGAAGGTGACTCAGAACATCTAACTATCTGAGGTCTGCTGGGGGTTACTGATGCTTGGGGCTCTCTGATACCTTGACAGGAGAAACCACTTTTCAGAAGAAGGGAAGAAGAGTGGTGTATCTTCTGATCCTTCCCATGGTCCTTTCAGCCACATTTTAACATTTATTCTAAAATTGACCATTCTCCTCAAAAAATCGAACACAGGGCAGTCAAGATTCAAACACATTTGCTTCCATGCCCTGTGCTTTATATGAATGTTGAGAAACAATCTATTTCTATGATGCAATCTTGTCCCCCAGCCCATCCGTTCTCACCCTGTCTCAGGATTGGTGCTTTGGTGTAGGCACTGAAGCCTTGATTAATCAGGGAAGAGTTGACCATTTTGTTCTCTTTCATGACTGAGAAGGAGCTGTTATGGAGGACTGAATCAAGTTCTTCTGGCTCCAAATTTTTACCAAGAAACTGGCAAATCTTCTCCACACTGCCCCGAATGTCCTGAGGGGAAAAATTGTCCACAGATAATGATTCTAAGGACTAATTGTAGAACCAGCTGTTTGAAGTCTGATCAAGGTCCAACACTGAATACTTGCGTGAACTTCTGAAATTTCCTGAACTCCCACATGCCTCAGTTTTCCCATCTATAAAATGGAGATGAAAATACACACCACATAAGGTGGCTGTGCTGGTTTGAAGGTATTATGCCGCCCCCACCCCCCCCCCAGAAAAAGCAATATTCTTTGATGCAATCTTGTGAGGCAGACATTTTAGTGGGGATTAAGTTGGAACTTTTGGATTAGGTTGTTTGCATGGAAATACACCCATCCAAATGTAGGTGATAACTCTGATGATATATTTCCATGGACGCATGGCCCCACCCATTCAGGGTGGGCCTTGATCAATGGAGCCATATAAATGAGCTGACGGGCAGACGGAACTCAGTGCAGCTGTGAGTGATGTTTTGAAGAGGAGCTACAGCCAAGAAGGACACTTGGAAGAATGCACTGGAAATGAGAGAGGAGCTTCAGCTTACAGAGACATTTTGGAGATGGCCTTTGAAAGCAGACTTTTGCTCCAGAGAAGCTAAGAGAGCACAAACGCCCCAAGAGCAACTGAGAGAGTGACATTTTTGAGGAACTGCAGCCTTGAGAGGAATGTCCTAGGAGAAAACCATTTTGAAACCAGAACTTTGGCAGACACCAGCCACGTGCCTTCACAGCTAACAGAGGTTTTCTGGACACCATTGGCCATCCTCCAGTAAAGGTACTTGATTGCTGTTGTGTTACCTTGGACACTTTATGGCCTTAAGACTGTAACTGTGTAACCAAATAAACCCCTTTTATAAAAGCCAGTCCATTTCTGGTGTTTTGCATTCCGGCAGCATTAGCAAAGTAGAACAGTGGCTGTAAGAATGCTACTAGTGAAGCTAACACTTTATATAATAGATTTCCATGGTGCCTTGAATATTTAGCACTAAGTTTTTCCTTGCTCACACAAAGTCAAGTGTAGATTTTGTTCATCATATGCATTTTAATATGACTACAATCTTGCCTCCTGCCACTTTGTGGCTCGATCCTCCATCATATCCTCACACTCTTCTCTCTTCCATATGCAGGTGGAGAAGGAGATCATAGGAAAGAAGCACCTCCTTCTTCATCAATTCTTCCTGAAGTGACCTCAGCTTTCTGCTTACTTTCCATTAGCAAAACCAAGCCACATGGCCCCATCTAGATGTAAAGGAGACTGGGAAATATAGTCCCTACATGGGCAGCCACTTTCCAGAAACAGCTCTACCAATACAAAGGGGAACTTGACATTTCAGTGGCCGTAGCCAACAATGCCACTGAATGAGTGACTTTGTAGAAGTATGTCTGGCACAGATGAAGGCCTAGATGAAAACCAATGATTGCTATTGACACCAGGATGGGGGTGGGTGGGTAATCACACAAAGTTTACAGATTATTTAGATTCCTGTCTACCACCCCAACTCTCCATTCCAGGACCTCCATTTGGGAACTCTCTAACCTGGAAAAATGTCTGAAAGTTTAGGTGAAATGGCTTGGGACTAGCTTGGGAGTTCAATATCCATCCAACAGCAATGGCCCCAGGCTGGGGATGATTTTATGCACCTGCATAGAACATGTTGTTGAGATGTGGGAGCTGTCGGGGTGGAGTCAGCTTCATGTACGTAAACAACAATTTCCATGTGTTAAGCAGACACTGTACAGCTTGGAGAGCAGAAGATTGTCAGCTGCTGTTCTGGCCTAACTCCCTGAGAGTGTCTTATGCTAGAATCAGAAGGACATGTGCAAGAAACATATCTGTAGTGATGCTACAGCTAACACTTATTAAACACATACCCTAAGGCAAATATGATTCTAGATACTTTTCTTTTTATTCTCACAACTCAGTAAATTATTATTCAGGTTTGGGAATGGGGACACTGAGGCACAGACTAGTTAAGAGCTTGTCGAGGTTACCCAGTAAATGGTAGGCCGTCTGGCTCTGACATCCAGCTCTTAACACTGCCCCACACTTCCTCTTATGAATGCTTCTGCACACAGGAAGAGAGATCTGGGACGGGAGAGAAGGCTGGCTGACTCTAGTAGGGCCAGAGAAAGAGGAATTACCCTCTGCAGCTCCTCATAAAACACTACTAGGAAGGACTTCTTATCGCTTCTCTCCATCCATCCAAGGATATGATCAAACCAAAGTCCATAAATCACTGTATAGGGATAAAAAAAACAAAGGTTAGTAATTCCTCCCACACTCATATTCAAGGAATATTTGTTGCCATACCTAGAGTGGCAGATTTAGTGATTTAGAATTTGTGGGTGTATTAGTTAGGGTTCTCTATTGAAACAGAATCAACAAGAGATATCTAAATATAAGATTTTATAAAAGTGTCTCATGCAACTGTGGGGATGCACGAGTGCAGATTCCATAGGGCAGGCACCAAACTGGCAACTCCGATGAAGGTGCTCAATGAACTCCTCAGGAAATGCTTCACTGGCTAGCCAAAGAAGTGAAGGTCAGATAACTTTCTCACTTAAAAGTCTTCAACTGATTGGATTAAATCCAGCTGGTGGAATTCTCTCATTGTGGAAGACACGTCCTTCGTTGATGTAAACAGTCAACAGCTGCAGCCAGTTGACTGATGATTTAATAAACCAGCCTTCAGGTTTATTAACAAGACACAAATGTCCCTGCAGTAATGGTTAGGCCAGTGCTTGCTTGACCAGACACCTGGGCACCATCATATGGCCAGGTTGACACATTAACCTAACCATCACAGAGGATTTTGGAGTTAACCAAGAAAAACCTTTGACCATTGCTTGTTGGAAGGTACAAGCTATTTATTGGGGTTGATGTTTTGGCTTTGATGGATTTGCAGTGGGAGGAGCAGTCCTTCTTAGCAGGAAACCTTCCGGATGCAGAGGGTGAGGAACCTCTAGGAGAAGCAGACAAGGGGAAAACGACCAAAATTCCCAGGAAAGAGGGAAAGTGGGGGGTGGGGGGTGGGGGGTCACGTGTCTAGGCAATGTCACCGAGCCTGCACAATGGGGGCCTCTGCACAAGAAAACTCCGAGGTGCCAAAGAGGCTTGGGGCCCTGTAAGTGCAGAGTTTTATCTTATCAATGGTAACCACGTGTGGGGTGCAGATTTTTAGGGTAGGCAAAGCAGGTCAACTCTAAATGGCTAAAAATTGCTTATTTGGGCCATTTTAAAAGCAATTGGATGTGTAAGAATTTGAGTTTTGCACCAGTGGGCCTTTTTAACAGACCCAGGCTGCTGTGATCAAGTAAAAAACACACAGAGGCCACCTTCAGGCTCATTTATGTAACAGAAGGCAACATTTTATTTTGTCAAGCGTAGAAGGGGAAAAAGACAATGTCCTTCCCTCTAGCAGTGTATAATAAAAGAATGATTATGTAAACCATAAAATCTCAGATGCACTTTTCTATGTACCAGGACACAACTATAACACAACTCATTCTTACCATTTAGATTTTTTAAATTAATAGACATTTTTAGAGAAGTTTTAGGTTTATAGAAAAATTTGTATTATAAAGGGTAACTTAAAGGATAAAAAGAGAGAGAAAAATAGATCTGACATATAAAAAATAAAGGATAAGATGGTTGAATCAAGATCTGCCTTTACAATAATAACATTGAATGTTAATGGATTGAACTCCCCATTTAAAAAAATACAGATTGAGAGAATGGATTAAAAATATGATCCACTTATTTGGTGTTTACAAAAGACTCATCTTAGACCCAAGAAAACAAATAGGTTGAAAGTAAAAGGATGGAAAAAGATACCCCGGGCAGGTTGTAACCAAAAACAAACAAACAAACAAAACAGGGTTATCTATGCTTATATCAGGGAAAATAGACTTTAAATGCAATGATGTCACAAGAGACAAGAAAGGACACTACATATTAATTAAAGGGTCTATTCACCAAGAAGAAATAACAATCATAAATGTTCATGCACCCAAACAAGGAGCTCCAAAGCACGTGAGGAACATTGGCAAAACCAAAGCAGCAATAGGCATTTTGACAATAATAGTTGGTGACTTCAATACACCACTCACTTCTATAGACAGAACAACCTAGGTGGAGGATCAATAAGGAATTAGAGAACTGTTCTGGTTTGCTAAAGCTGCTGTTATGCAAAATACCAGAAATGGATTGGCTTTTATACAGGAGATTTATTAGGTTACAAATTTACACTTCTAAGGCCCATAAAAGTGTCCAAACTAAGGCATCAACAAAAGGATACCCTCACTGAAGAAAGGCCGATGGTGTCCGGAACACCTCTGTCAGCTGGGAAGGCACATGGCTGGAGTCTGCTAGTACTTTGCTCCTGGGTTCTGGTTTCAAAATGGCTTTTTTCAAAATGTCTCTGTGTGTCTGTCTCTCTTAGCTTCTCTCTCAGCTCCTGTGAATCCTTACTTGTTATCCCAGGGCATTTCTCTCTAAACATCTAGGAGACCTCTCTTAGCTTCTCCAGGGCAAACTCTGGGCTTCATCTGTTAGCTCAGCACCTCCAAACATCTTTCTGTCTGCATCTCCAAGCGTCGGGGTCTGTGTTGGCTCTTAGCTTCTCCCGGGGGCAAACTCTGGATTACATATCATAGTACATTTCTCTCCAAAATGTCTCCCTCAGCTTCTCTGAGCTCCTTTTCTCTGTGAGCTCTCTTAAAGAACTCCAGTGATCTAATTATGATCCTGAACAGGAGGGGTCACAACTCCATGGAAATAATCTAATCAAAATATCTCACCCACAGTTGGATTGGTCACCATCTCCATAGAAACAATCTAATTAAAAGGCCCCACCCATTAGTCTGCCCCCCGTCCAGAAGATTGCATTAAAGAACATAGTCTTTCCTGGGGCACATAACAGTTCAAACTGGCATATTTCACCCTCTGGACCCCAGGTAGTCATCTTCTTTCCAAATGCAAAATACGTTAATTCCATCACAGTATCACAAAAGCCTTAAATCATTTCAGTAACAATACATAAGTACAATGTCTTATCAAAATCTGTTACAAGCATGGCTTCTCTTAAGACAAAATTCCCCTCTGGCTGTCCCAACTTAGAACAAGTTATCTGCTTCCAATATACAAAGGCAGAGCAGACATAGGGTAAATATTCCCCCTGCAATAGGGAGAAATTGAAAGGAAAACAGGGTTCATGGGACCTAAACATTTCCAAAACCTGCAGGAAAAACCTCATTAGATTTCAAAGTCTGAGAGTCACTCATAGAATGTTTTAGCCTTGGGGCTTGAGAGAGTGGCAGTCCCACCCCTTCCAAAGGCTTATGCAGTAGCCTTGCTTTCTTCAAACACTGGGGTGATTGTTCCAACAAATCCAAGTAGTGGGGAGACCACCTTTTCTCAGCTCTACCCTCCTCAAATATCTGGGTGGCACCCAGACTCCCTGCCATCTCCAGGGCACACACTCACCCCCTCAGAAAAATGGGCTGGTTGCAGGATCTCCCCAATCCCCAGGAAACATGCTCCACACTCTCTGAGGACTGGGGCAGCAGCACTCTTCCCAAATATTGAGGTGGAAGACCCACCCTCTGCCTCTGGGGAAAACTCACCCTCTTCACATGCATGGGTTGCTCTGCTCTCCTGTTCTGAGATTTCTTGACTCCAGACCTTGGCTTCCATGATTCCACCTTTGAAGAAATGTTTCCTTCAATCTGTCCCTTTTGTGTCCCTTTTGGTCCAGATTGGAAGTGGTTCCATTTATACAGATCTCACACACAAAAATTGTTGGCTTGACATGCAGCAAACAGGTGTCAAAATTCTCAGATAATAAGATTTTCCACAAACCCTTCCTGGATAACTCCATCTCCAATCCTGGCTGTACTGAAATGGCTGGCTGGTTCCAGGTTTCATTAAATCTTCATGTGGCACACTATCCTCTGGGGTCTCACTTTCTGAAAGCCTGAATTTTCCAGACCAACAATTTCTGGTTTCTTAGTACCCAAGAGTTCAATTCTCAGCTTAAATCTTTCCTCTTATATTTTACTACATGCTGCAAGGAGAAACCAGGCTGCATTTTCCACACTTACTTTGGAAAGATCTTCAACTAAGTATCCCAGCTTGTCGCTTTCAAATTCTGTATTCCATCAGACACCAGGAGTTAATTTTGCCAAATTCTCTGCTACTTTAAAACAAGGGTTGCTTTTCTTCCAATTGGCAATATCACACTCATCATTTCTGTCTAAGGCCTCATCAGAAATATCTTTGGCGTCTATATTTCAACCAACAGTCTCTTCAAATCAGTCTAGGCTTTTTCTATCAAGAGCCTGACAATTCTTCCAAAATCTGCCCCTTATCCATTTAACAAGCCATTCCAACATGTTTGGTATTCACAAACTCAGCAGCACCCCACTTCTCTGGTACCAAAATATGTTCTGGTTTGCTAAAGCTGACATTATGCAAAATACCACAAATGGATTAGCTTTTATAAAGCAGATTTATTCAGTTACAAATTACAGTTCTAAGGACATAAAAGTGTGCAAATTAAGACATCAATATAAGGATACCTTTGCTGAAGAAAGGCCAGTGGCATCCAGAACACCTCTGTCAGCTGGGAAGGCACATGGCTGGTGTCTGACGGTCCTTTGCTCCTGGATTCTGGTTTCAAAATGGCTTTCTCCAAAATGTCTCTGTGCTTCTGTCTCTTTTAGCTTCTCTCTCAGTTTCTGTGAATCCTTGCTTGTTCTCCAAGGGCATTTCTCTCTAAACATCTGGGGGCCCTCTCTTACCTTCTCCAGGGCAAACTTCAGGAATTTATTTCTTAGTTCAGCATCTCCAAACTCATTATACTGGTGGCAAACTATGGATTTCATATCTTAGTACATTTCTTTCCAAAATGCCTCACTCCGTGTCTATGAGTTCCTATTATCCTTCTCTCTGTGAGCTCTCTTAATGGACTCTACTGATCTAATTAAGACCCACCCTTTATGGGAAGGGTCACACCTCCATGGAAATAATGTAGTTAAAATGTCTCACCCACAATTGGGTGGGTCACATCTCCATAGAAACAACCTAATCAAAAGGTCCCACCCATAATGTGTCTGCCACCACAAGACTGCATTAAAAACGTAGTTTTTCCTGGGGTACTATCAGTTTCAAACTGGAACAAGAACTTAAACAATAAATGAATAGACCTAACAGATAAATATAGATCATTGCACCCCAAAACACCAGGATATATGTCCTTCTCAAGTGCTTATTGAACATTCTCCAGGATAGATCATATTCCAGGACACAAAACAGGTCTCAATAATTTTTAAAATATTGAAATTATTCAAAGCATCTTCTCTGACCATAATGGAAAGAAGCTAGAAACCAATAATCACTAAGGAGCCAGAACTTCCAAAAATATGTGAAGGATAAACAACACATTCCTAAACAATCAGTGGGTTAAAGAAGAAATTGCAAGAGAAGTCAGTAAATACCTGGTGATGAATGAGAATGAGAATGCAACATATTAAAACATATGGGATGCAGCGAAAACAATGCTGAGAGGGAAATTTATAGCTCTAAATGCCTACATTTAAAATGAAGAAAGAGCTAAAACCAAAGACCTAACTGAACAACTGAAGAAACTAGAGAAAGAGCAGCAAACTAACCTTAAAGCAAGTAGAAGAAAAGAAATAAAGATTAAAGGAGAAATAAATGAATTGGAGACCAAAAACAACAGATAATCAATAAAACTAAAATTACTTCCTTGAGAAGGTCAACAAGATTGAGAAACCCTTAGAGAGACTGACAAAATAAGAGACAAAAGATGCAAATAAACAAAATCAGATATGAAAGGGGGTATTCTGCTGCCTTGAATCTGTTATGAACCCCAGAAAATCCATGTTCTTTAATACAACCTTGTAGGGGCTCACCTATTGTGGGTGGGACATTTTGATTAGATTGTTTCCATGGAGATGTGACAACTGCCTATTCAAGATGGGTTTTGCCTCTCAGAGAAGCTAAGAGAGAGCCCAGAGACATTTTGGAGAAAGCCACAGAAACCAGAAACTAAACTCAGGAGAGGACCAGCAGACTACCTAACTCATGCCTTCCCATGTGACAGAGGAACCCCAGATGCCATCAGCCATTCTTCAGAGAAGGTATCGTCCTGTTGAAGCCCTAATTGTGACATTTTCATGGCCTCAGAACTGTTAATTTGTGAACTAATAAGCCCCTATTGCAAAAGCCAATCCACTTATGGTACATTGCATTCTGGCAGCTTTAGCAAACTGAAATGGGTCATTACTATGGACCCTGAATAAATAAAAAATCATAAGAGGATATTATGAACAACTGTGTGCCAAAAAGCTAGACAACTTAGACGAAGTGAACAATTTCCTAGAAACACACAAACAACCTATACTGACTGGAGAAGAAACGGAAGTCCTCAACAAACCAATCACAAGTAAGGAGATTCAACCAGTCATCAAAAAGCTTCCTACGAATAAAAGGCCAGGACCAGATGGCTTAAAGTTTACAAACTTTGCAAAAAGAACTGACACCATTCTTGCTCAAACTCTTCCAAAAAACTTGAAGAAAATGGAACACTACCTAACTCATTCTATGAAGCTAGTAGCACTCCAATACCAAAACCTCATAAAGATACTACAAGAAAGGAAAACTACAGGTCAATCTCCCTAATGAATATAGATGGAAAAATTCTCAACAAAATACTTGCAAATCGACTCCAATGGCACATTAAAAGAATTATACACTACAACCAAAAGAAAAGTATGGTTTCTTCCAGGCATGTAAGATTGGTTCAATAGAAGAAAAGCAATTAACGTAAATCCTACAACTCAACAAAATGACAACCCAATTATAAAATGGGCAAAAGACATTAATAAATGTTTTTCCAAAGAGGAAGTACAAACGGATGAAAAACACATGAAAAGATATTCATCTTCATTTGCTATTAGGGAAATCAAAATCAAAATCACAACGAGATATCATTTCACACCCACTAGAATGGCCACTGTTAAACAAACAAGAAATTACAAGTGTAGGAGATGTGGAGAAACAGGGACATGTTTTCACTGCTGGTGGGAATGCAAAATGGTACAGCCATGTTGAAAGATGGTTCGGTGTTTCCTCAGGAAACTACACATTGAGTTGCCCTACAGCCCGGTAATTCCACTGCTTGATATATACCCAGAAGAGCTGGAAGCAGTGACATGAAGAGACATTTACACATCAATGTCCACAGCTGCATTGTTCACAATTACCAAAAGATGGAAACAATCCTAGTGTCCACCAACAGATGAGCGGATAAAGAAAACGTGGTATATAACCTACGATGGAACATTATGCAGCAGTAAGAAGGAATGAGGTCCGGAAACATGCAACATGGATGAACATGGAAAACAGAATGTTGAGTGAAATAAGCCAGACACAAAAGGACAGCTAGTGTATGATTTCACAAATAAGAGCAGCCTAGAAAATATGAACTCAGAGTCTTCAAATGTAGAATATAGGGGACCTAGAGATAGGCAGACTTTAGAGAAGGGAGAGCAGTTACCTAATATATACAGAATTGTTAAAGTGGTTAAATTTAAGTGATTTGGAATGGATAGAGGTGATAGTAGTTCATTATTGGGATTATAAGCAACAGTGCCATATTATAGGTGGATTTGATTGAAAGGAGTTGTTTAAAGTCATGTATCTCACTGATTAACACCACAAATATAAATAAGTTTTTGCATGAACTACTACAAATGTATGACACTTATAGATAGAACAAACATTTTTCCAAAGAGGAAGCACAAATGGATGAAATGCACATGAAAAGATATTCATCTTCATTAGCTATTAGGGAAATCAAAATTTATAGACAGAGTTAATAATAGCATGTTATAAGTTGAAAAATTACCTATTGCATGTTATGGACTATATTTAACTGTAATACCTTAATATTCTTTCATCAACAGTAACATGTTTACCACACAAATACTAGGGGTAAATAATTGAGGGTGGGGTGGGGATAAGGGATAGGGTGTTTTGGGTTTTCTTTTTTGTGTGGGTATGTTTACCTGTTATTTTTCTCTGTAGGGCAGTGAAAATCATCTAAAATTGAGTGATGATGAATGCAAAATTAAGTGAGGATACTGTGAGACACTGATAGATAGAATTTGGATAGAATATATGGTAGTTGAACATATCTCAATAAAATCTGCAGACTAAAAATAATAATAAATAAAGAGAAAGATACAAGTGCTGGAGAAGATGTGGATAGACAGATAAACCTAGTCAATGTTTGTAGGGAACTAGAATAGTGCAGTTCCTCTGGAGCAGAGTGTGCAGATCCACAGGAGGCTAAGCATATAGTCACCATATGATCATGCAATCCCATTACTAGCAATAGACT
Source organism: Choloepus didactylus (assembly GCF_015220235.1). Lineage (NCBI taxonomy): Eukaryota > Metazoa > Chordata > Mammalia > Pilosa > Megalonychidae > Choloepus > Choloepus didactylus. Next base: position 2,563,680 of record NC_051333.1, on the reverse strand, counting down.
CAGAACTGAAAGCAAGGACAGAAAGAGAGATTTGCACACTGGTGTTTATGGTGGCATTATTCATGATTGCCCATGGACGGAGGTGGCCTAAGCATCCATCAGCTGATGAGCAGAAGGGAAAACTGTGGTGTATACATGTATTAGTTAGGGTTCTCTAGGGAAACAGAATCAAAGAGAGGTGTCTCTGACTATAAAATTCGTAAAAGTGACTCACGCAACTGTGGGTATGCATGAGTCCAAATTCTGTAGAGCAGTCAGCAAACTCTCAACTCCAAGGAAGATGCCGATGAACTCCTCAGGAAACGCTTCACTGGGCAGCTGATGAAGAAGTGAAGGTCCTCTATCTGTCTCACTTATAAGTCTTCAACTGATTAATTGGATTAAATCCAGCCAATTGCATTCTCTCATTGTGGAAGACACGCCCTTTGGTGAGTCATCAGTCACAGCTGCAGTCAATTGACTGATGATTTAATAAACCAGCCTGTTGGTTTATTAACCAGCCACAAACGTCCTCACAGCAATTGTTAGGCCAGTGCTTGCTTGACCAGACAGCCGGGTACTATCACCTGGCCAAGTTGCGACATGAACCTAACCATCACAATACATAAGATGGAATATCGTGTGGCTAAAGAAAGGAATGAAATTCTGAGGCATGCAATGAGGTGAATGAACCTTAAGAACATTATGTTGAAATAAACCAGAAGCAAAAGGACAAATATTATATGGCCTCTGTGCTGGATTGTATCTGTTAGGTACTCCAGAAAAGACTATGTTCTTTTAATCCAATCTTGCGGTGGCAGTCCTACTGTGGGTGGGAACTTTTGATTAGGTTGTTTCCTTGGAGGTGTGACCCTGCCCATTCAAGGTAGTCTTAACCCCATTGCTGGAGCCCTCTATGTGAGGCTATAATGCAGAGACATTTTGAAGAGACACTTAGAAAGAAAACACCCCAGGAGAAGCAAGAAGGACACACAAGAGAAGCTAAGACAGAAGCCCAGAGACATTTTGGAGAAAGCCACAGAAACCAGAAGCTAAACCTGGGAGAGAACCAGTAGACTCCGGGATGTGCCTTCCCATGTGAAAGAGGAAACCCAGATGCCATCAGCCTTTCTTCAAGGAAGGTATCATCCAGTTGATGCCTTAATTGGGACAATTCCATGGCCAGAGAAATGTCAGTTTGTGAACTAATAAACCTCCATTGTAAAAGCCAATTCATTTCTGGTATATTGCATTCTGACAACTTTAGCCAGCCAATACAGTCCCATCTAGAAAATGTTTATAAGAAAATTAGGGCCTAGATTGTAAGGTCATACAGAAGTCACATTTATTCTTGGGTTTTAATTGTTATTTCCAAGTTGTGAGATGCTGTGCTGTTTGTGTATAACCTGCTAGTTCCCTGGAAGTTTGGGCATCTGTGTGACACCTGAGACTCAGAGTTAGAGTTCTGTAACTCTGAAATTCAGTATTACTCCATATAGCTACTCTTAAAGAAGCTGAAAAAGAGATCAGACTTCAATTAGAGATATGAATGAAGCTGATCTGGTTAGGACTAAGGTAAATCAGAATACAAGGTAAAGAATGACATTGTCTTATTTAAAACTTCAAATTCTGTGTGAGACAAAAGGAAGAGATGTCTATTCTGTCTGAAATTTAAATTTTCTATAGCATACTCTCTAACTTAACCTGTCTGTTCAGTTTATTTAAACAACCTAATTACATGAAGGCTAACAGAGGAAATGAGAGCTTGTTGCTCTGTATAGCTTAATGTAATACCCTGATACATTCCAGAGTATTTTGGGCAGAAAATATAAGTATTTTCAAAGTCCCTTGAGGGACTGGGGGAAATTTTTGGAACTATTAAACTTCCCCACCTGGGAAATTCTTGATATTGTCTCAAGTGCTAAGGACTCCCAATTTAGTAAGTAAGCCCTCAATCTTGAGGCTTGTCCTTATGAAACATTTCTGTAATGGCAAAGCTAAGCCTACTTATACTTATGGCTAAGAGTCACCCACTGAGAACCACTTTTGTTGTTCAGATGTGGTCTGTGTCTCTCTAAGCCAAACTCTGCCAATAAACTCACTACCCTCCCCCATACATGGGACATAACTTCCAGAGTGTAAGTCTCCCTGGCAACATGGGACTGGATTCCCAGGGATGAACCTGATCCTGGCATCATGGGATTGATAATGCCTTCTTGACCAAAAGGTGGAAAAGGAAATAAACAAAATAAAATTTCAGTGGCTAAGAGATTTCAAATAGAGACAAGAGGTCATTCTGGAGGTTATTCTTATGCAAGCTTCAGCCAGATACTGCAAATTGCCAGTGTGATAAACCCCAACTGCAGTATTGCTGAAAACTCTGAAGAATATCCTGGGCTCTATCTAAGTCTCTATAGAAGTTTTACTTACTAAGTTTATTTTTTCAGAAACTTAAAACCTCCAGATTGTTCCTATGCCAGATAAGCCCTGAAACCCAGAGGTACCAGTCTCTCCAAGAACATCACCCAGTTTCATTCTCCTACCCCAAAATGTTGACACTCCTTTCCAGCATGAAGAAGTTAGAATGGTCATTGCCCAGATATCCCTGAATAGCGAAAGAATGATCAAATGAGAGGGAGGAATTGCAACAGAGAAGTTAGGATTTAATAAATGATTATGACTACTGAATAATTATATAGCTATTTCCTTTTAGTTTCTAGTGTATTACCATAGCCAGAAGGAAATACCTGAAATTGTTGTACTGTAATCCAGTAACCTTGATATTGGATAATGATTGTATAACTATATAGCTTTTGTCTTGTGACCATGTGATTGTAAAAACCATGTGTCTGATACGCCCTTTATACAGTGTATGATTAGATGAAAAATAAAGACATCATGGAAAAATGTTCAAGGAGATGAAGGAAAATAATAGGAAAGAACTAAAGGATATAAGAAAAACAATGAATGAATGATATGAGAGTATTAATAAAGAGATAGAAATTTTAAAAAGGGACAAAACAGAACCACTGGAGTTGAAGGCCAAAATAACTGAAATGAAAAATACCCAGCAGGGTTTCAACACAGGTTTGGAGCTGGCAGAAGAAAGAATCAGTGAACCCGAAGACAAGACACTTGAAATGACTCAGGCTGAGAAGCAGAGAGAAATGAATTATAAAAAGCAAAAAAAATAGCCCAAGGCATCTCTGGGGACACCATCATGTGTATCAAAAAACACATTATGGGGATCTCAGAAGGAGAAGAAAGAGAGAAAGGAGCAAAAGGAATATTCAAAGAAATAATGACAGAGAATGCCCAAAACTTAGCAAAAGACATAATGTGCAATCAAAGAAGCTCAAAGAACACCAAACACATTAGACATGAAGAAGGATACCCCTGTCATATATTGATCAACGTATTGAATGCAAAGGACAAGAGAAGACTACTGAACGCTGCAAGAGAAAAGCAACATGTTATGTACAAAGGAGTCCCAATGAGACTGAGTGGCAACTTCTCATCAGAAACCATGGAGGCAAGTAGGTGGTCCATGAAGTACTTAAAGTACTGAAAGAAAACAACTACCAACCAAGAATTTTCTATCTGGCAAGACTTTCTTTCAAAAATGTGTGAGGGGGTACTATGGCAGCTAGGAGAGACAGGGCAAAAAAACACCTTCATGAAAAATACTAGATAAAAGCCAGAAAGTGACCCAGAACACCAGTCCCAGTGATGCACCAGCTGGACAAGGTCTGCTAAATCCACAGGGACCATGCACTTGGTGAAACCAGGAGTCTGCACTCTGAAACGAGTGAGTAAGCCTGCTGAATGTCCAGCAGCCATGCTGCACTGTGGGGAAACCACGGGTTGGCGTTTGGAGGTGGACTAGTTCTTTTTTTAAAAAAAACAAAAGCAGCTGTAGATATGGAAGCAAGAACTGCACAGTGAAGTGAGGCAGGAACAGGCTGTGCAAACACCTCGGTATCTGGCGTGGAAGATAGCCTTTCATGCACCCGCTACTAATTGTCTCAGAGTGAGGAAGGCAGAGGTGAGCCAAAAGGGGAAAATAACCATGTCCCTTGCAGCCATCTTTCCAGCAGGATGGGCATGCTCCTGCCCGGCGTCACAGCCCAGAGCCGTGCCAAAAAACCTACTGTGACAGGAAGTGTTTCCAGCAACACACGCACATGCAACACTATTAGGTGTGGACAATACCCTTTCACACACCCACAGCTAATTGTCCCAGAGGTGGGAAGGTGGAGCTGTGCGAAAAGGGGGAAATTAACACACTCCATTCAGCCATCCTTACAACAGCTGTAAGGCAGCCCTGAACTTCCCTTGAGGGATGGTGCACACCTGTGACGTAGCACAGCCTTCCCTCAGCAGAGGACCTAGAAGGGCACGGCTTGGAAGAGGGACGCACTCAGAAATCCCAGGGACCCTACGCCAATACCAAGGACTTGTGGGTCAGCAGCAGAGAAAAACTGAGGCAAGACTGAAATGAAGGTTTAGACTCTTGCAACAGCCTTAAATCTCCAGGAACACCTGGGAGGTTTGATTTTAATAATCAATTAATAGCTGCCCTCCCTCCCTAACCACTCAGACACACGTCCCACATTCACGGCAGACAGCACCAACAACGCACCCAAAATTGGTGCACCACTTGGACCCCGCAAGAATCAGACCCCCACACGGCACAAAGACAAAGTTGGGGAGAATTGACTGGAGGGGAATGGGTGACTCACGGATGCCGTCTGCTGGTTAGTTAGAGAAAGTGTACACCACCAAGCTGTAGATTTGAAAAATTAGAGATTAGTCTTTGAATAACCCTACATATCCTAAAAGAACCCTATCAAGTACAGCAAATGCCAAGAGGTCTAAAACAACAGAAAATTTTAAAGCATATGAAAAAAACAGATGATGTGGATAACCCAAACCCAAACACCCAAGTCAAAAGATCAGAGGAGACACAGTACTTGGAGCAATTAATCAAAGAACTAAGGACAAACAATGAGAGCATGGCACACGATATAAAGGACATGAAGAAGACCCTAGAAGAGCATAAAGAAGAAATTGCAAGAGTAAATAAAAAAATAGATGACCTTATGGAAATAAAAGAAACTGTTGACCAAATAAAAAAGATTCTGGATACTCACAGTACAAGACTAGAGGAAGCTGAACAATGAATCAGTGACCTTGAGGACCACAGAATGCAAAATGAAAGGACAAAAGAAAGAATGGGGAAAAAAAACTGAAAAAATCGAATGGACCTCAGGGATATGATAGATAAAATAAAACATCCAAATATAAGACTTATTGGTGTCCCAGAAGGGGAAGAGAAGGGTAAAGGTCTAGAAAGAGTGTTCAAAGAAATTGTTGGGAAAAACTTCCCAAACCTTCTATACAATATAAATACACAAAGCATAAATGCCCAGTGAATTCCAAATACAATAAATCCAAATAAACCCACTCTAAGACATATTCTGATCAGATTCTCAAATACTGAAGAGAAGGAGCAAGTTCTGAAAGCAGCAAGAGAAAAGCAATTCACCACATACAAAGCAAACAACATAAGACTAATTTGTGACTACTCAGCAGCCACCATGGAGGTGAGAAGGCAATGGCATGACATATTTAAAATTCTGAGAGAGAAAAATTTCCAACCAAGAATACTTTATCCAGCAAAGCTCTCCTTCAAATTTCAGGGAGAGCTTAAATTTTTCACAGGCAAACAAATGCTGAGAGATTTTGCTAATAAAAGACCTGCCCTACTTCAGATACTAAATGGAGCCCTACCAACAGAGAAACAAAGAAAGGAGAGAGATGGAGAAAGGTTCAGTACTAAAGAGATTCAATATTGGTTCATTAAAAGACAATAAGAGAGAGAGGAAAAAAATATATCTGACAAACATAAACCAAAGGATACGATGGCTGATTCAAGAAATGCCTTCACAGTAATAACATTGAATGTAAATGGATTAAACTCCCCAATTAAAAGATACAGATTGGCAGAATGGATCAAAAAATATGAACCATCAATTTGTTGCATACAAGAAACTCATCTTAGACATAGGGACACAAATAAATTGAAAGTGAAAGGATGGAAAAAATATTTCATGCAAGCTGCAGCCAAAAGAAAGCAGGAATAGCAATATTAATCTCAAGAAAATAGACTTTCAGTTCAAGGATGTTATGAGAGACAAAGAAGGCCATGACATACTAATAAAAGGGACAATTCAACAAGAAGAAACAACAATCATAAATGTTTATGCACCCAATCATGGTGCCACAAAATACATAAGACAAACGCTGGCAAAACTAAAGGAGGCAATGGATGTTTCCACAATAATTGTGAGAGACTTCAACACATCACTCTCTCCTATAGATAGATCAACCAGACAGAAGACCAATAAGGAAATTGAAAAACTAAACAATCTGATAAATGAATTTGATTTAACAGACATATATAGAACATCACATCCCAAAATCACAAGGCTACACATTCTTCTGTAGTGAACACGGAACTTTCTCCAGAATAGACCATATACTGGGACATAAAACGAGCCTCAATAAACTTAAAAAAATTGAAACTATTCAAAGCACATTCTCTGACCACAATGGAATACAATTAGAAGTCAATAACCATCAGAGATTTAGAGAATTCACAAACACCTGGAGGTAAAACAACATACTCCTAAAATAAAAGGTTTATCATGTAGAATGTAGGGGAACTAGCAATAGAGAGCAAATAACGAATGGGGAATGTTAACCCAAAAAGAACAGATAAGCTATCATGGGTAAATTTAATGTTCTGGGAATGCCCAGGAATGACTATGATTTCTTAATTTCTGATGGGTATGGTAGAAACAAGTTCACAGAAATGTTGCTATATTAGGTTATTTTCTTAGAGCAAAGTAGGAACATGTTGGAAGTAAAGTACCTATTTCAGGTTAGTTGTCTTTTTCTTACTCCCTTGTTATAGTTTGTTTGAAATGTTTTTTTATTGCATATCTTTTTTAAAAAAATTTTTTGATATAGTGAATTTAAAAAAAAGAGTTAATTAGTAGTTAATGACAATCAATGCAATATATGATACTGGAGTGGATCTAAGAATGGAGGAGAGGAGCTCAAAGGGGGCATAAGAAAAAATTGGAATATAGAATTTAAGCTTTATATCCATAATAATTTTCTTGAATTAACTGCAGTTCAGTTAATGACATAAGTGAATATCCTTGTTCGTAGGAAATGCACATGGAAGTGTTATGAGTTGAAGGAGTGTGATATATGCAACCTGCTCTCAAACCTTCAGAAGATGACAAATGGGGAGATAGATAATTGATAGAAAGATAATAGATATAGTTGAAAGAAAGAGGGGGGAGGGAGGGGGGAGGGAGAGAAGGAAGGAAGGAAGGAAGGAAGGAAGGTAGGAAGGAAGGATGGAAGGAAGAAAGAAAGGTACTGCAAAGGTAGCAAAATGTAAAATTGGGAGATATGGATATCAGGGGGTGGGGGGTGTTGAAGTTCTGTGTATGGGGTTTGTATTGTATTTGCAACTGTCCTATATGTTTGAAATTATTTCAAAATAAAACTTAAAAAAAAATTTTTAAAATCTGTGAGAGATTAAGACATTCCCAGATAAACAAAAGCTGATGGAGTTCATCACCACTAAACCTGCCCTACAAGCAATGCTAAAGAGAGTCCTTCAGACTGAAAGGAAAGCTAGACAGTGGTTCAAATCCACATACAGAAACAAAGACCTCTGGTAAAGTTAACCATTTGAGTAACTATAAATGCCAATATTATTGGGGTGTATTGTTTCATATGTAACTCCACTTCTTACTTCCTACAGGTGCTAAAAGGCAAATGCATAAAAACTAATGATAAATCTATGGTTTTGAACATAGAATGGTCAAAGGTATGAGCGGTCTCAAGTACAAAAAAAAGGAGGGGTGATAGAGGTGTATAGGAGAAGCGTAAGTGTATGCTACTGAAGTTAAGTTGGTATCAACAAAATATGATTGTTATTTATTTAGGATGTTGAATTTTAACCCCATGATCACCATGAGGAAAAGAGATCAAAAATATATCCAAATAGAAAGGACCAGGCACTCAGTATGCTTCTGTACAAAAAATCAAATAAATATAAAAGTAGGCATTAATGGAAGAATTAATGATCAAAAATGTATAAGACATATGAAGGCTAAACAGCAAAATGGCAGAAGAAAATCCTGCATTATCAGTAGTGACTTTAGATAGAAATGAATTAAACACTCCAGTAAAAGACAGAGATTAGCAGAATAGATACAAAAGTGTGACCAAACTACATGCTGTCTGCAAAGAGACTCATCTTAAATTCAAAGGTACAAGTAGGTTGAAAGTAAAAGTATGGGGAAAATACCATGAAACTAATAACCAAAAGGGAGCTGTAGAATCTGTACTAATATGAAATAAGATAGGCTTTAAGTAAAAAACACTTATGAGGAACAAACACAGTCATTATATACTGATAAAGTGGAAAATTCTACAAGAAGATGTAACAAGTATAAATATCTAAGCACCTAACATCAGAGCCCCAGAATATATGAAGCAATCACTGACAGATTTGAAGGGAGAAATTGACAGTTGTACATTAATAGTAGGAGACATTCATGCATCACTTTCAATAGTGGAGAGAACATCTAGTCAGATATCAACAAGGAAATACAAGACTTGAACTATATTCTAAACCGACTATACCTAACAAACCTATACAGAACACTTCACCCCACAAAAACAGAGTACACATTCTTCCCAAGTGCAAATGAATCATTCTCGACAGTAGACCATAAGTTAGGTCACAAAACAAGACTCAATAAAACAAAAAATATCGAAATGGTATATGTATTCTCAATCACAACAGAATGAATAACAGATGGAGAAATGAAAAATTCTCATATATGTGGAAATTAAACAACATACTCTTAAACACCTAATGGTTTAAAGAGGAAATCAGAAGTGAAATTAGGAAATATCTTGAGGTGAATGCAAATGAAAATAAAACAACAAAATTTACGGGATTCAGCAAAGGCAGTGGTGAGAGGGAAATTTAGAGCTTTAAATGCTTACATTAAAAAAAGGAAGACTTCAAATCTGAGACCTAACCTCAAAACTGGAAAAACTAGAAAAGAAGAGAAAACTATACCCAAAATGGGCAGAGGGAAGGAAATAACAAAGATTAGAATGGAATAAATGAAATAAAAACAAAACAAAACAAAAAAAAACAATAGAGAGCATCAACAAAACCAAAAGTTGGTTATTGGAAAAGATCTATAAAACTAACAAATATGTAATAGACTGACAAGGAAAAAAACAGAGGATCCAAATAATGAAAATCAGAAAAGAAAAAGGGAACATTGCATGGCAGTAAGAAGGAACGATGTCATGAAACATATGACAACATGGATGAACCTGGAAGACTTAATGCTGAGTGAAATAAGCCAGGCACAAAAAGAGAAATATTACATGTTACCACTAATGTGAACACTGAAAAATGTAAAATAAACAGTTTATGATGTAGAATGTAGGGGAGCTAGTGATAAATAGCAATTAGTGAACGGGGAATGATAATCTAATAAGAACAGATAGGTTATTGTTGGTAAATATAACGTTCCGGGAATTCTCAGGAATGACTATGGTTAATTTCTGGTTGGTACGGTGGGAACCAGTTCACAGAAATGTAGTTATCTTAGGTTATCCATTTTTCTTATTCCTTTCCTGGGTTATAGTCTGTGCATTTTCTTGGGGTGGATAGGAACACGTTGGAAATAATGTAGCTATTCTAGGTTATTTGTTTTTTCTTATTCATTTGTTTTGGTTTTGTTTGAAATGTTTTTTTATTGTCTGTTTTTTTTTAATTTTTTGATAAAGTCAATTTTGTAAAAATCAGTTGGCCATAAATGTAAGGGTTGATTTCTGAGCTCAAAATTCTATTTCATCGGGCTATCTGTCCAACCTTGTGCTAGTACCTTGCTGTTATGATTACTGTGCCTTTATAAATAGGTTTTAAAATCAGGAAATGTGAGTCTTCCACCTTCATTCTTCCTTTCTGAGATGGATTTAGTTATTTGGGGCCCCTTACCTTTCCATATAAATTTGATGATTGGCTTTCCATTTCTGCAGAGAAGTTCGCTGGACTTTTGATTGGGATTGTGTTGAATCTATAAATTCCTTTGGGTAGGATTGACATCTTAATCACAATTAGTATTCCCATCCATGAACATGGAATATCCTTCCATTTATTTAGGTCTTCATTTATTTCTTTTAGCAATGGTTTGGAGTTTTCTCTGTACAAGTCCTCTACCTCCTTGGTTAGATTTATTTCCAGATATTTGATTCTTTTAGTTGTTAATGTGAATGGAAATTTTTCTTGATTTCTTCTTTTGATGATTAATTGCTTGTGTATAGAAACATTACTGATTTGGGGTGTTGATCTTGTACCCTGCCACTTTGCTGAATTCATTTATTAGCTCTAGGAACATTGTTATGGATTTTTCAGGATTTTCTGTATATAGGATCATGTCATCTGCAAATAGGGAATGTTTTACTTCTTCTTTCCAATTTGGTTGCCTTTATTTCTTTTCCTTTCCTAATTGCTCTGGCAAAAACTTCCAGTACAATGTTGATTGACAGTGGCAGAAGTGGTCATCCTTGTCTTGTTCCTGATCTTAGAGCGAAGCTTTCTATCTTTCACCATTAAATAGGATGTAAGTTGTAGCATTTTCATATATGCCTTTTATCATAAAGAGTAATTTCCCTTCTACTTCTAACATTCTAAGTGATTTTATCAAGAAGGAATGCTGGATTTTGACAATTGCCATTTCTGCATCAATTGAGAAATCATGAGTTTTTTTCTTTCATTGTTTTAACATGTCATATTACATTAATTGACTTTCTTATATCGAGCCAATCTTCCATACTTTGGACAAACCCCACTTGATCATGGTGTATAACTCTTTTAATATGCTGTTGGATTTGGTTTGCTAGTATTTTGTTGAGGATTTTTGCATGTATCATTAATATAAAAAAAGGTTTCACAGCAATGCAAGGTGTTGGTGCTGGGTTGGCCTATGGGAATCCTGTATTTTGTGCATGACTGTTCTGAAAACTGTCAACTTCCCTAATAAAGAAAACGGTCACTGTGGTTATAAAAAAAAATAGAAAATATAAGTAAAATAATTTGGCTTAGGTGTTCCCAAATTCTACACAATCAGTTCTGAAGTAATTTCCAACTATGAATTTGATGTCTATCTTTTCATATACTAATGGGTTCTGTGCCCTCAAGGGGGTGAGTGATTTTTAAAGTAATAAACTTATTAATAAATTGTATCCATTTGGAAAAAAGATAAAATTAGCTCCATTCTTTACACCAGACCCTAGACTAAAGAACCAGAGATCTAAATGTAAGAAACATGTAGCCATACAAGGAGGAAAAGATAATATAAGCAAATTCTTCTTTACTCTCCTTAGAGAAAAAGGCTTTCTAACTATGATTCAAGTTAATTTAGTAAAATAAACAAAGAGACTATACTAAAAGCCACTGATTGTACACGTTTGATGGAGAGTATGGTATGTGAATATATCTCAATAAAACTGCCTTAAAAATAAATGCAGTAAAATATTGTAACATTGACCTATATTTTTAAAAATTGCATGATAAGAACATAAAAAGTTAAAAAGACAACTGACAAACTTAAGAAAATATTTTCAATATATATCACAAAAATGGATTGAAATTGCCAATATATTTTTTAAATCCCTTGAAGATTGCTGGGCAAAGAACCAAATCCCAAAAATAAAATGGCAAAAAAATAGAACAGATAAATTACACACACAAAAGATATAAAATGGATCTTAAACATGTGGAAAGATGTTCAACCTTATTCATAATTACATAAGTTCAAATTCAAACTGCACCAAGATATCCTTATTCACATATCAGATTGACAACAAATGAAAAAGAATGACGAAATATTCCATTAGCAAGACAGTGTGGGAAATAGGCACACTCACACATTGCTGGTGGTAATACAGGTATGAGACAATTTTATCAACTAAATAAATAATAATAGTAATGAAGTTTAATCCATAGAATAAAATAAGAATGCATGAATAAATGGTGTATTTACAAAAAAACAAACAAGAATTAAAGGAAATCTCTGCTACAAAGGAATTCCAACTAATAAATGTAGCAAGAATGATTGAAATAGAACCATTTGGCAAACACCATGGTCATAATTGATTCAGATAATAATAATAATAGATTCTAAACGTAGGAGGATGGTTATTTACTCTCAAAATAACTCCGCACGAGGCACACATTAATTTAAAGAGAAAATCTTAACAGAGAAACCTCACAGATACCATCTTAACCAAATGAACAGTTATCACCTGGAATGAGTAAGATAGACACCATATGCCTCCTGACAGGATTCACAGAGAACATCTCATATATGAAGTACTATGGCCAAAAGAGCATAGCATGAATTTAATTGTGAGGAAACATCAGAAAATAGCAAATTGGAGGGACATTCTGCAAAAAACCTAGATACTTGTCTCCAAAAACATCAATTGCATGAAAAAATAATTATTCCAGATTAAAGGAGAATAAGGAGGCATAACAAAATGAAATGTATAATTTTGGATTGGGTCCTGAAGTAGAAAGTTGGGAATTCATGAAAATTGAACAGACCAGTTAGATAAAAGCATTATATCAGTATTGAAATGTTAATTTCCTGATTTGGTCATCACACTATAGGTTTAAAAAGGTGTTAATGTTTGGTTAATCTGGATATATGGCAGTTCTTTATACAATTGTACATTTTTGTAGGCTGAAAATATTTCCAAAAACACAAGTTAATAAGAATTTTAAACACTAGCAAATTAAATTGATCCAGAGTGAAATCTATATCTTGAAGAACAAAGCTAAATACCTTGTGACGACAGTGGAAATGTGTTTCACGGTTCTGGGAGCCCCTCTGAAATATGTTTGATCACAAAACATAAGAGTCACAACTGAACAAAGAGTTATATGAACCAATCATATTTTCAGAAATGCTCAGTACAAGTGGTAATGTGGGAAAGAAGAGAATTGTATTGAAATTTGAAGTATTCATCTCTTTGACTATGGATAATTAAAGGCCAACAGGACTTTAAAACACACCCCTAAACCATAACAACACATCTTCCAAAACACAGACCAAATCCTGACAAAAACCTCCTAGTGATAGACAGATGAGGAAAACGCTCTCCTTATCCAAAATAAGTAACTAAAAAACAAACCAACCCAGGAACTACACAATTATCTAAAATAAAAAAGAAAACCAGAGAATCACAAGATAATAAATGGCATCTGACAAGTTCCCAAAAGAAAAATTATGCCAAGGAGAAGGGACAAATCCAGTAAACACCGAATAAAAAAATATATATATTTTACAAAACAATTACATCTACTAAGCAAGAATTTAATCCAGGGATATAAGAGTTCAGGGAAGAGATGATGAGACAACAGAAGGAATTGAAAAATATTGATATAAATAAAGAAAACTTGCTCATACAAGCAAATAAAATAAGCTCTCCACACAGCGACCTTCTGAATAAAAAGCAGAAATAAATGAGAATCAGATAAGAAATGTTTTCCACACTAAATTCCTTCTATGACATTGGCAAAAATTTTAAACAATTACTGACCACAGATTAACCCTTTTTTTAAAAAAAATGCAGTTACTCTGATTATAATTATTCCAAAATTTATAATGGAAGTCCAGGTTCCACTTACCATCACCTTGGATAAATCTGTTGAAGTATTCATCAAAACTGTCTTGCTTCCACAATTTATTTTCTTTTGCTAAATAATAGAGAGACGTAAGAACATCTCTTGGATTCCTTACGACATAAATAACCTAAAAGAGAAAGGCAGTTTATGAAAGCTCAGCATAGATACTTATCTCCATCTGCCCTTCTCAGTATTGCACATTTTCTCCTCCCTGGACACCACCTACTCATCTATTTAAACACGTGGCCTGAACTGAAACAGGAATCTTCACTCTCAAGCCAACACTCTCAATCCAACACTCTTTCAAGGCAAGCTCTCCTTCCCTAACATGATTCCCTTTACCATTAGGTAATAGATGCTAAATTAATCTTAACCTTGGGCAAGATTAATTAATTGGTAGTGGCTCCCACTAGATGAAGAAGAATTCATAGCTGCCGTCTTGGCTCACAAGGCAAAGTGCTGTGATCAGTTCATTGTGGCTGCCTAGATGTGGGAGTGGGGAATGGTGACATATTTGCCATGCATTAGGACACTTCCTCGGATTCACCTTTTTATAAAACGATAGAACGTAACCTGAGAATCCTTCAGAGGGAGCAACATCAACTCACCTTGGCATTGGAGGTAAAATAGGACTTGGGGAAGAGATGTATGGGGAGATGTGAAGTCATGAGGCGTGGCCCATCCTGCTCTTCCAGGGCTTTCATCATAGTACCATTTTCTATCCATGGGGACCTGAGAAAACTGGGGACAGACTGGACCCAACTGGGGTCCCCTTTGGAGGTGATCAAACTGAGAATCTCAATCATCCAGTGTGTTCCTGGTTGTGGGAAGAAGGGGAAGTCGTGTTATTTATATATTGCACTAGATATAATAGACTTCATTATACACACACACACACACACACTAATATATACGCTGTCTGATTCCAGACACCCAAATCTGTCATCAATCACAATCATCAACTATTATGTCCTGAAAGTCGTACTAGAAATTATGATGGAAGAGACAATACTATATTATTGTTTCAATTCAGATTTATCTGATTATTAGTGATACTGAAGAACTGCCACTATCAAGTTCATAAATGTCATTCTTGCATTTTAAAATAATTCATGGGAATTTCAGCCCCCTTTTCTTATGTAGTCAAAGAAAAATTTTATGAATTAAAGGTAAATAATATTGTTTTTATTATTTTATCAATTTTGCCCAAGTGTTATCAACGTGAAATGTGTGGTGGATACACAGACAGTAAGAATTGATTGTTTGGGGGAAGAAGCTGGATGTTCCAGAAGGGTCTTGCTTATTTATGATGACATCCACTATGATCCACTTCAGCATAACTTCCCCGACCCAGACACCTCTCCTCCGAGCATTTTCTCCTCTAATGATGATACTGCTCTTGTACAAGCACTGGAATTAGCAGATGAAGCTAGGAGAAAGGGACAGTTTACTGATGTAAACCACTTGCACCCTGAGATGCATGGTGTGCCAGAAGGGATTGAGCGGAGAAGAAGAGGCAAGGGACCGTGCCAAGGAGACAGGCCATACCAACTCTGGAGAAGCATCATCTATGCGTGATGAGCGTGGAAGCCCCACTACCTCACAGATCCAGAAGGCGCTGGGTTTTCCAATAAGCTAATCCGAAAGAACAAAAGGACACAGTGCTTGAACCACCCTTTTAACTCAAAACCTCTAAGACACTGAAATTGTTAAGATGAAAATCAGTGTGCGAGTTTACAGACGTGTGGCCACAGTGGTGATCCAGGCCCTCTTTCTGCTGGGTGACAGCTTAGGGGGTGCTTGCCGCCTGCTGACACTAACCTGCAGACCGAGTTTTAGTGTCATAAACTAGCACCCAGAAGCACTAACTTGTAGAAGAAGATGATGTCACACTGTGGGCAATGTGGAGGCTCACGTGAGGCTGCAGGACATATGCCACCGAGTCTCCAGTCACTGAGTTCTTGTAATAACTCAGCGAGTTAGTAGTTTCTAAATTATGAAGTGATTCCTCAGATGAAGATACTCAGAATTGTCAAAACTGATTTTTCATTACAATTTGGTAGACTTTATACCTGTGTACTTAACTGATTAAAAGTACAAATCAAGCAGTTTTTACAGGGATGGGTCTATTCCTTGAGAATATTATCAAAAAGCACAAACTGATAGTGCCCTGTTTAAGGTATCTAGTGCCTAAAAGTAGAATGTGTGCGGGGAAATGTGCCTGAAGCAGCTGACTGAAGTTTTAAATGACTGTTGACCTCTTGTCTTAACGCGATTCATTTATTGGTCTTTGTCACATTAGATAAAATTTTTTAATTTAGCAGGGTAGCATCTTTTCATTGAAGTTCCTTGAAATTTGAGTGCTCAGTTTTTGCTTTTTATGTAAAGATTTTTCTGGAGGGATTTAATTTCCTCAGCTTTTTGTTAAGAGCACATCCTTCAACTTCTAGAAAAAAACATCTTTAACGTGGTAATGCTATAATTTGGTTTGGTTTGGTTTGTACAGGTTCTTTTGCTTAAAGAGTATTTTCATGCTAGCCTTACCGTACACTAACACTTTTCTGAATAATGTCACATTTCTGGAAGTTAGCACTTTGCTTATCAGCCATCTTTTACTTTGCCTTTTGAAGAGTTTTAAAGTAATTGGGATGATAATATTGAATGAATTTGTTTCACTTCCAAAATTGAGTTTTTAAATCCTTGCCTTATTCAACTGTCTCAGAATTTTGTTTCTTTGTGTAGTCATTTGCTTGGTGGGCTAATCTGCAAGGCACATCCTCTAAAATTTAGCTTTGCTATGAGATCTTCCAGCTAAATCTTGATTCTTCTAAAGATCATGGGTGCTAAATTTAAAATTGTTATGTATTATCTCACATACTGTGAAGAGGCTTAATGTTGTGAAGTTTTGTTACCTTGTTCTTATTTTTG
Organism: Choloepus didactylus; assembly: GCF_015220235.1. Lineage (NCBI taxonomy): Eukaryota > Metazoa > Chordata > Mammalia > Pilosa > Megalonychidae > Choloepus > Choloepus didactylus. Next base: position 2,546,966 of record NC_051333.1, on the reverse strand, counting down.
ATTAAGTATCTCACAGAGAAAACTAATGGTATATTTAAAAGCACTTATATCTCTTTCAGCATGTCCCCTGGCAAATGCTTAAAGTTGAGATTTCAGCACTTTCTCTTGGTGACAGTGGCCAGGTAAAATTAAAGAACATGTAAGCAATTTTAAAAGTTCCTTTAAAGAACATTCACAGAGTATGTTTGAAACCATCAGATGACATTTCTTGAGTACCTTTTGTAAATATAGCTGCTTTAGGCATTCATTATAAGTTATTATGCTCAATAAAATTTAGAAGTATTTAATTTTCTATTTTACTGAACCTTGAGACAGCATGTGTAACCTTACAATACTTAATGTTTGGCAGTCATAATATGAACAAATGAATATGAATGAAAATCTCTCATTCCTGTCCTCTGGCCCAGATGACTTTTTCCCTAGAAAATATTACATTTAAAACTGTAAATTAAGTATATATCACTGGGTAGCATCCTTCAAATTGAGCTTTATGCATCATTATTCATAAAACTTGCATTCCTTTCCCTGTACTTCAGGAGCCAATCTTAACATTTGCTTTACCAAAATTTTAGATCTAGAAGTTCATTCATGCAACAAATATTTATTTTTATGCTCCAGGCATGTATTGATGTGTTTCCCAACATAAATTTCTGTCACTTTAAGACTGAGACTATATTTTATCTGTAGTAGATTAATTTAATAAAGGAAAGAAATATAACACTGAAAAGTTTACAAAATTAAACCCCTCCATTTTAAGTGTTTTTGTTTATACATTTAAGCTTATATTTTTATAGCACATGTCAAATATTTATTCAGGAGATCTTGTTTTATTCTATTTTACCTGACATTTAGATTGTCTGTACACAAATTTAATATTGATATTCAAATTGCTGTAAATAATGAATTTTTAATCAATCATCTGAAATTCAGCACTAGTACTTTTAAAGTAGCATTCTGATGAAAATTCAAGAATCACTATTTGTAGGCCATTTGATTTAATTTTGAGAATTTTAAAAATCTAAACTACTCATTCTAAACCCAAGCTTGTAAGCTTCATGGAATTTAAAGATTTTTTTTACTGTGCTTGTTATTAAACCATATTGAAGCTAGTTATTAATATGAGTAAATTCTAATTTGAGAACTGTAAAAATCTGAAGTATTTAGTACTTGCAGTGGGATTAAAGGAAACTCTGAAGTCTGCACTTGAGCAGAATGAGTCCCCGCTTCCCAGTCATTCCCTTTCTGACTGCGATAGGAGAATATTCTTTTAATTAAAATGAGGACCATTTACATTAGTAAATGGATGAATGAAGACCGTGTTTTCCAATGCCACTCCCCTCCCCCTTGCTCTTTAGATTTGAAGATTAGGTACACCCCCAGAAAGGGTGACTTTAGAAGTTAATGTTACTGGGAATATTGTGAGGTGACAATCAAGAAGACATCATCAGTATGTTACGTCTTCTGTTGAGGTCCGTGGTTGATATCTTGTTTCCTATAAATGAGAAATGGGTATAGTCAAGTGGAGGCCTTGAAAGCGTGGCTGCTGGTCAACGTGACCCTGTTGGTAAGAAACAGTGTGGTCAGGCCACTTGGTTTCTTCAGTGAAATCCCAGCAAAATCATAATCAGGAATGAGTAACTTTATATTATGTCTCCATGCATGTCCCTGAGTACTCATGCCTAGCTTGCTTATTCCTTCTATCCTTTCTGTAGGGATTAAAAAACAGGTTATCCAAGCTAAGCATAGTTTACTGTGTCTTTGAAAAATTTAGTTTGGGGAGTATGCAAGATTAAGCAACAGAGTGATTGTTTTTCTTTACAATTCAGGTGGCCATTCTAAACTTGCGAATATTAAGAATCATGTTCTGTCATGTGTTGAGACACATTTGTTATTATTTTCAGCACTTTAAAAAATATGAAATAAAAGTTTACATATTAGCCCTCCCCAGGGATCTTATGCTACAACATGGATGAACCTTGAAGACATCACGTTCAATGAAATTAGCCAGACACAAAAAGGACAAATATTGTCATACTATTCAATGCAATACCTATCAAAATCCCAGAAGCCTTTTTTGTAGAAATTAAAAGCCAGTCTTGAAATTCATGTGGAATTTCAAGGAACGCCAAAGAGCCAAATCAATATTTCCAAGGAAGAACAAAGTTGGAGGTCTCATCCTTCCCAATTCAAAACTTACAAAGTCACAGTAATCAAAATTATGTAGTACTGACACACAGATAGACAAATGGACCAGAGATTTCAGAAATAAATCTAACTGATTTTTGACAAGGGTGCCAAGTACATTAATTGGGGAAAGAATGGCCTCTTTAACAAATGGTGCTAGCAAAACTGGATATCTACCTGCAAAAGAATGAAGCTAGACCCCTACCTCATACTATATACAAAAATTAACACCAAGTGGTCAAGGACCCCGACTTAAGAGTGAAAACAATAAAACTCTTACAAGAAAACTTAGGGGGAAATTTTATAACCATGGATTTGGTAGTGATTTCTTAAATATGACACCAAAACATAAGCAAGAAAAGAAAAAATAGATAAAATGGACTCAGTCAAAATTGAAAACTTTTGCTTATCAAAGGACACTATCAAGAAAGAAAGACAACCTATGGAATTGGAGAAAATAATTGCTAACCATATATCTGATAATGGTTTAATATCCAGAATATATAAAGAACTGCTGCAACTCAACAACAAAAGAAAAATAATACGATTTTTAAATGGGCAAGGTATTTGAATATACATTTCTTCAATGAAGACATACAAATGGACAATATGCAGATAAAATGATGCTCAACATCATGGGTAATTAGGGCAATGCAAATCAAAACCACAATGAGATACCCCCTCACATCCACTCAGATGGCTATTACATAAAAATAGAAAATAACGTATTGACAAGCATGTGAAGAAATAGGAACCCTTATACGCTGTTGGTGGGAATGTACAATGGTTAGCCATGGTGGAAATCAGTTTGGTGGTTCACAGTGAGTTTAACATAGAATTACCACGTGACCCAGCCATCCAACTTCTTGGTATATACCCAAAATAACTGAAAGCAGGGACATAAACAGATATTTGTACACCAATGTTTACTGAAAACAACCCGGTGTCCATCAAAAGACGAATGGATAAATCAAATGTGGCATATGCTCACAAGGGACTATACTTCAGCTACAAACAGGAATGAAGTTATGATACATGCTGCAACATGGGTGAACCCTGAAGCTCAAGTTTAGTGAAACAAGCCAGACAGAAAAAGTTAAATACTGTGTGATCTTGCTTATATGAAATATGTAGAGAAGCAAACTTCATTGATTCAGACGGTAGTTTATAGGGGTGGAGGCGGGGGGCAGGAAGAGGAGTTATTTATTAATGGATACAGAGTTTCTGTCAGAGGTGATGAAAATTTGGGGTAATGCACACTGGTGATGGGAGCACAATATTGTGAAAGTAATTAATACTAGTGAATTGTACACTTGAAGGTGGTTAATGGGGATGTTTGAATTGTATATTTGTCACTACAATAAAGTTTTCTTTTAAACATTGAGCCATAAATACAATGAAAAAACGCTATGACTAACAACATAATGATAAAAGACTGAAGACTTTTCCCCAAAGATTGGTTGTAATGAAAGGATGTCCACTTTCACCAATGCTATTTAATATTGTACTGGAGATCTGACCAATGAATAAGACAAGAAAAAGAAATAAAACATCATAGAGATTGGAAAGGAAGAAGGAAAACTGTCTTTATTTGCAGATGACATGATTGTGTATGTAGAAACTCCTAAGGAACCTTTGCAAAGGCTATCAGATTTAATAAATGAGTTCCATAAGGTTACAGAATAAAAGGCCAATATAAAAATTGATTGTATTTCTATATATTATCAGTTAACAATTAGAAGTCACATTTAAAATGCAATACCATTGGCAACAGACTGAAAAACAAGATATGTTTAGGATAAATTTAACTATATAGGTGTGAGATGTGTAAACTAAATATTTAAAAATATTGCTGTGAGAAATTAAAGAAAACCTAACTAAATATTGTAATGAAGACCCAATATTATTAGAATGCTAACTCTCTTAAGTTGATCTATAGATTCAATTCAAACTCAATAAAAATTTAAACAGGAATTTTGTAAAATTGGCAAGATATTGAATGGCCAAAATAATTTTGTAAAACAAGAACAAATTTTGAGGACTTACACAACCTGATTTTAATACTTACTATTAAGATACAGCAATCAAGGCAGTGTCATATTAGCCTAAAGGTAGACATATGAATCAGCGGAATAAACTAGAGAGTCCATAAATATGTCATGAAAGGTAGATTGACTTTTGACACATCTGTCAGGGTAATTTAGAGGTTAAAGAAAACTCTTTTCAATAATTGGGGATGGAACACTGGATGTCCATTATGAAAAAAGTAAATCCAAAAATTAATTTTAAAATAACCATAAACCTAAACATAAAGGGCACAGCTATAAAACTTCTAAAAGAAAACATAGGAGAAAATGCTTATAACTTGGAGCTATGCAAAAATTTCCTATAAAATACAAAAAGCAAAAAATATTAAAAGAAATAATGGATGAATTTCACTTCATCAGAATTAAAAAATTTCTGCTCTTTTAAATATCTCTTAAGAAAATGAAAAGACAAGCCACAGATGGTGAGACAATATTTGCGATTCTTATATCTATCAAAGGACTTACATACAGAGTATGAAAATAATTCTTCATTTAGTAAAAAGAAAACAACAAAGCCAACTAAAAACATGGGCACAAGATTTGAACAGACACCTCAAGAATGAAGATCTACAAATAACCAATATGTACATGAAAGAATGCAACATTATTAATTATCCAAAATGTGGATGTGTAGCAAAGTAAAACTACAATGAGAGACTACTACATGCTCAAATGTCTAACAAGCAAATAGCTGATAACCCCAAGGGTTAGTAAAGTTAAAGAGCAATTGACGTACTCATCCCCTGCTCATGGGAAGTTAAAATTTTACAACCACTTTGAAAAACAGTTGGGCATTTTCTTAGAAGTTCAACATTCACTTCCCATAAGCATGAGTCAGATTTCTCCAGAGAAATGGAAGCCACAGGTGTATATAAATATAGATAGATGTGTTACAAGGAATTGGCTCGTGTGACCATAGGGACTACCAATTCTGAACTCTGCAGGGCAGGCCACAGGCCGGAACCTCTGCTGCAGGTGATATTGCAGTCCCGAGCCTGAATTCCCCAGGGAAACTGGCAGGCTGGACATTCCATCAAGAGTTTCTGTTGACGTCTTGAGCAGACATTCCTCTGATCCCTGGCACCCTTAGTTCTTGCTGTTAAGATTGGAGGATGCCCACCCACAACTGATTGGAGGAGACTCGCCCACATTTTGGAGCATAAGCTTCTTAAAGTCAACTGATTGCTGATGCTAATCCCATCTACAAAATATCTCTATAGCAAAACCCAGGCCAGTGTTTGACCACACAACTGGACATGATAACTAGCCAAGTTGACACAAAAAATTAACCATCACACCACAGAATCAGCAACTCCATCCCTAGGTATTTACCCAGAAGAAATGAAGACATATGTCCACACAAAGACTTGCACATGAATGTCCATAGTAACTTTACTTATGATATCCAAAAGCTGGACGTAACCCAGATACTCACCCATTTGTTAAATGGTAAGCAATATGGGTCATAGTCTCACAATATAATACTGTCCAGGAATAATTAAAAAATAGACTCCTGATACACGTAATAATGTGAATGAATCTCAAAAACAGTGTGCTAAGTGAAATTAATCACCAAGAGAGTACATATTTTATTATTTGATTTATATGAAGGTGTAGAAATGACAAGTCTAATCTATAGTGACTGAAGGCAGGTCAGTGGTTGTCTGGGGTTGGTGGTTGGGGGAGCTGGACTGCAACGAGCCATGTAGCACATTTAGGAATAAAGGGGCTGTTCTATATCTTGATTGTGCTGGTGGTTATAGGGTGGGTAGAGTTTGTTCAAAGCTCACCAAAATGTACAGCCATAATGGGTGCATTTTATTGTATATAATTTATACCTCAATGAAGTTGATTTTAAGAAAGGGAAGGATCTTTCTGTTAAAGATCAAGAGACTTAAAAGACTGATAGAAATGCAGTGTTTGGACTTTGGGTTCTAATTCAAATTTATCAATCAGGTAAAGAAAATGTTGAGACAATGTGGAAAATTACACACAAACGGTGAATGGTATGAAATTAAGAGATTTAAGAATATTGAGGTGTTATATTGCTATTATGGGCAAAATAAGTTGCATCTGTTAGTGATATTAAAAATTCGACAGATTACCAGAAAAACAAGAAAATAAATGAGGGGGTTGAGGAATCAAGAAAAAAGACCTTTTTTTGATTGCTGAAGCCGGTGATAGAGGTTCATTGATCATGGTGGTTCGTTGCACTATAATCTCTTACTTTTAATTTTCTTTGGATTTTTCCATCATAAGATACATAAAAACAATTCAAATACTTACTTTCTACCAAATGGGTGATTTATGCTTCTTTTATTGAACCCTATTGATACACTGTCTATAAATCCATATGGTGTAAATATCCCCAAACACTAGCCTCTCTAAGTAGACAGTGAGACAATGTGTCCAGATTATAGTACATATTTGGTGGCAAATAACTGTTTCTTGAATTTACCTAGTCAACATCATCAGATCACAAATGTACTATATATACAGAATAATAAATAATTATTATCCTAATATATTTTAATATAGTATATATATACATTTATTATAATAAATGAATATAACTATAATAAAGAGAATAATTAACATATTAGCTTTCTAGGGCTGTCATAACAAATTATCACAAACTTGGTGGCTAAAAACAATAGAAATTTATTCTCTCACACTATCCTGGAGGCTAGAAGTCTAAAACCAAGATGTCAAAAGAGCCATGCCCCCTCTGGGTAAAATTTTTGAGGAACCACCAAATTGTTTTCCACAGCGACTACACCAATTTACAATCCTACCAGCAATGAATGAGGATTCCAACTTCTCCACATCCCCATCAACAATTTTTATTTTCCAATTTTTAAATTATAGTCCTTCTAATAGATGTGGAATCTTATTGTGGTCTTGGTTTGTATTCCCCTGATGCATAGTGATGTTGAGCATCTTTTTTTTGTACTTATTAGCTGTTGGTGCATCTTCTTTGGAGAAATACCTACTTTTTTCATTGTAGTTTTGTGTTTGAATTGTAGGAGTTATTTTTATATTCTGGATATTAAACCCTTTTCAGATATATGATTTGCAACTCTTTTATCCCATTCTGAGGGGTTGTCCTCTCACTTTTTTGATAGTGTCGTTTGATGCACAAAAATTTCTAAGGCTGATGAAGTTAAGTTTATTTTTTTCTTTTATTGCTCATGATTTTTGCGTCATATTTTAAAAACTATTGCCAAATTCAAGGTCATGAAGACATTCCCCTTTTTGTCTTCTAAGAATTTTCTACTTTTAGCTCTTAAATTTTGGCCTTTGATCCATTTTGAGCTAATATTTGTATATGGTGTAAGGTAAGTGTGCCGGTTTGGATATATTATGTTCCGCCTCCCCAAAAGCCAACTTTTAATCCAACCTTGTGGGATGTTTGGATTACATGTTTCCATGGAGATGTGACTCAACCGAGAGGTGAAACATTTGATTAGATATTTCCATGAAGGTGTAGCCCCACCCATTCAGGGTTGATCTTAATTAGATCACCAGAATCCTTTAAGACATGCTTGGGCACCAACAGAGATGCTAGGAGCTGACCAAGATGCTTGCTGATGCTTACAGATGCTTGCAGATGCAGAGAGAAGGACATTTGGAAATGCTAAGCTAAGAGAAACCCAGAGGCATTCTGGAGAATGTCATTTTGAAATGCAACTGGGCAAAGGAACAGCAGACACCAGCCATGTGCCTTCCCAGCCGACAGAGGTGTTCCAGATGCCATCAGCCATTCTTCAGTGAAGGTTTCCTCTTGCTGATGCCTTAGTTTGGACACTTTTATAGCCATAGAACTGTAAATTTGTAGCCAAATAAACTCCCTTTATAAAAGCCAACCCATTTCTGGTATTTTGCATAATGGCCGCATTAGCAAACTGGAACAGTAAGGGTAAAACTTAATTCTTTTGCATGTGGATATCCGTTTTTCCAAGCACCATTTGCTGAAGAGATCACTTTCCCCATTGAATAGTCTCCCCACCTATAGTCAAAATTTAATTGACCATATTGTAAGGGTTTATTTCTGGGCTCCCAAATCTGTTCCATTGATCTACATATCTGTTTTTATGCCAGTACCACACTGTCTTGATACTATGGTTTGTAATAAGTTTTGATATTGGAAAGTGTATGTTTCCAACTTTGTTCTTCATTTTCAAGATTGTTTTGGCTATTGTAAGTTCCTTTTATTTCCATATAAAATTTAAGAACAGCTTGCCAATTTCTGCAATTAAAAAAACAATAATAGCTGAGATTTGGGCAGGGATTTTGTCAAATCTGTACATGAATTTGGGAATAATTGCCATCTTAACATATTAGGTCTTTTGATCCTTCACCTTGGGATGTCTTTCCATGTATTTAGGTTTTCATTTCTTTCAACAATGTTTTGCAGTTTTCACTGTACAAATCTGCCACTTCTTTTGTTAAACTTTTTCCTGTGTCTTATTTTTTTATGCTCTTGTCCGTTGAATTGTTATGTTAATTTCATTTTCAGATTGTTCATTTCTAGTGTATGAAAATACAATTGATTTTTGTATATTGATCTTGCATCTTGAAATTTCCAGAACTCATTTGCTAGTCCTAATAGTTTTAAGTGGAGTCCTTAGGATTTTTAATATAGAAGATTATGTCATCTGAAAATAGTTTTACTCTTTCCTTTCTGTTTGAATACCTTCCATTTAGGGTCAATTGATTTTTGACAAAGATGCCAACAAAATTAAATGGGAAAGGAGTGGTGCTGGAACCACTGGATATTCCCATGCAAAAGAATGAAGTTGGACCTTGTGCTGGTTTGGCTATATTATGTCCCCCAAAAGCCATGATCTTTAATGAAATCTTGTGGGAGCAGACTTATTAATCATTTTGATTAGGGTGTGACCTCTTGATTGAATGTTTCCATGGAGATTTCATCCCACCCATTCAGGATAGATCCTAATTGGATCACTGAAGTCCTTTAACGAGAGCTCACATAGAGCAGCTGAGAGAGATTTTTAGAGATAGCTGTTAGAAGCAGATGCTTAGAGATGCCAGCCCAGAGTTTGCTCCCAAGAAGCTAAGAGAGACAAGCTCAGAGACATTTTTGAGAACGCCGTTTTGAAACATAATCCTGGAGCAAGGGACCAGCAGACATCAGCCATGTGGGAAAGCTGACAGAGGTGTTCGGACACCATTGGTTCTTCAGAGAAGGTATCCTTTTGCTGATGCCTTAGTTTGGACACATTTATGGCCTTTGAACTGTAAAACTGTACCCAAATCAATCTCCTTCATAAAAGCCAATCCACTTCTGGTATTTGCATAATGGCAGCATTAGCAAACCAGAACAGACCTCTACTTTAAACTATGCATAAAAATTAATTTAAATGACCCCAATACTTAAATGTAAGATCTAAAACTATAAAATACTTTGAAGAAAACATAGGCGTAAATCTTCATGATCATGGATTAAGCAATGATTTCTTAGACATGACACCAAAAGAACAAGCGACAAAAGAAAAAAATAAATTGGACTTCATCAAAATTAAAACTTTAATGCTTTAAATGACGCCACCAAGAATGTGAAAAGACAGAATGGAGAAAATATTTGCAAATTATATATCTGATCAAGGAATTGTATGCAGAAAAATAAAAATCTTACAATTCAATAATGAAAAGACAAATATCCCAATTAAAAATGGGCAAATACCTGACTAGTAATTTTTCCAAAGAAGATATATAAATGTTCAAGCACATGAAAAGATGGTTAGCACCATTCATCATTAGGGAAATGCAAATCAAAGCCACATTTAGATACCATTCTTTATCCACTAGAATGGCTGTGATGAAAAACATAGCCAATAGTGTCCCATAAGCACATCACTTATGGGAATGTTAAGTGGAATAGACACTCTGGAAAACAGTTCAGCAATTTCTTTAAAAGTTATTTATCATATTACCAAGCAATTCCATTCCTAGATGTATATCCAAGAGCCCTGACAATGTATGTTCACACAAAGACTTCTATAGGAATAGCCATACATCCATAATAGCCCCAAAGTGGAAAACCCAAATATACATCAGCTTTTTAATGGGTGAACACAAAATGTGCATAGAATACTGATTGAAAATAAAAATGAATGAAGCACTGATACATGCTACAAATCTCAAAAGCATTACGCTCAATGAAAGAAGGAAGACACAAAAGAAAACTTATTATATGATTCTGTTTGCATGAAATGTTCAAAGTAAATCTATACAGTCAGAAAGTAGATAGACGGTTGCCCAGGAAGAGGGGCAGGAATGAGGAGTAACTGTAAATGGGCAGGAGGTTTCTTTTTAGGTGATGGAAATGTTCTAAAATTAGATTGCACTGGTCAGTGTACAACTCTGTGAATATATTAAAGTTCATTGACTTCTACACTTAAAATGAGTGAATTTCATGGAGTATAAATTGTATTGCATTAATACTGTTGAGAGAGAGAGAGAGAGAGAGAGAGAGAGAGAGAGAGAGAGAGAGAGAGAGAGAGAACTCTGGAACCAAGTTCTTTGGTTTGAAGCCTGTGTGATCTTAGACAAGATACCTAACCCATGTTTCAATTTCTTCATTGATAGCTATCAGTAGTATTTACTTAACAGAACAATTGTGAGTATTATATTAATTGAAGCATATAAATTCTTTAAGACTGTGCTTTGTACATTTCATGTCCTGGCCAGGTTTGAGACATTATTATTCACTATCAATTATAACATTGTCATCGTCATTATTATTATCTTCTTGTTTCTGAAGGAAGACCTTTTCCATGAGGACTTACTATTAAAAACAGCCTCCCCTCAAGAACCCATAAACACACACACACACTCTCACACACATATGCCCACACATTCATGCATATGCTGCTCACTCACACACATGCACAGGCACACAGGCTGTCACACACGCATGCCCTTACACACACACTAACATGCACACACTCTTCTTACCAGATCTAGGGTAGGTCAATATGATGACATCGTCATCTCTCACCAAAAACTCATCCCTGGCACGGTGCAGATCCTCCTTGCTGGTGAATAAAGGGTTCATCTTAATCCCTTCAAACAAGTATAATTGCTGGGACATCTTGACACGGTCCTCCTGTTCAGTGAAGCTTCCAGGACCACCAGATCTGAGTACCGACATTGGATTGGACGGCCCCTTTAAATAAATCAGAGAAGAAATTGGAACAGCCCTGGCGCCACTGCAGAGCAATACTCTGTCCTCGGCAGCTCCCAAAGAGCAGGTCTTACTCAACAGGGGGAGTGAATGGGGTGGAGGTTGGCAGAGTCAAGCACTCCCCCTTAGACATGGAAAAGCCTGACAGGCTATAAAAGGGTGACATCCAGACCAATAAACAGGAGATGGGGAACTGAGCCAAGGACAGGGGAGAGCAGCTGGGGGAGGAGAGGCAGCCAGGGCTCTCCAGTTTAAGAAACTGAGGGTGCAAGGGGCTGAGGGGCTCCTTCAAGTCTCTCTGCAAGTCAGTGGCTCTGGAAGAGATTCGCAGACTCCCTTTCTCAGGATTCCCACTGCCCCTTCACCCAGCTCCCATATATTCCTGGAAAGATTTCCAGTGCAAAAAGAGGAAAGAAGACCAAAGAGGCTTACGGTTATTTCACATAAAAGGGTGTCTTGGGAACTCTGGTTTTAAACCTGTGTAGGAGACCAGGGCCAGCGGAGCTTCCTAAGCTTCTCTAAAACAAATAAGCACACAGCAGCCTGCATGACCCAGGGCAGTTAATCAAAATGTAACCAGTCTCCCTCAGAGAGAGGGAGCATGCAGATAATCAATTCTCCCTCCTGTGACAGATTAACTAAACATTTGCAAGGTCCACTGTTTCCTGGAACCAAGGTTGTTACTCCCTTCCTAGCATGTAGCTAATCTAAACATTACAAGACACCTTTATCACATACCCACTGGAAGATTCTTGTTTCAAGCCCCTATAACTGGCCCTGCAGAATCCCAGTTCACAATGGGGTGCTTTCACACAGAATTCATAACCAGCCACTGTCAGAGTGGCTTCACTGACTTCTTGCTTCAATCCTGTAAGTAAGTTCCTATAATAAAGTTTATGTCTCACATCATTCCTGGTGTATTCTTTGGTCCCTCTGCTGGAAAAGCCTTTGTGTGGAACAATTGGCGAGCCAGCCGGGAGACTAAAGAAACCCTGGCTGCTGATGGCATGAACTTAGGAAAGGGAGATTCCCCAGGTGGGACACCAGGGTGGCCTGCAACAACTATGTGAGGAGGGGTGGCTACCCTCATAGATGAATGGGGTCTTCCAAGGGAGTGTGGAGATGCTTGTAAGTCTCCAGCTGGACTGAGCCCTCCTGCAACAGGACACAGGAATATTAGGATTTCATAAGGAACAGAGAAGCCGCCAGGCTGCCCGCAGCAGTAGCCTGGCCACTCTTGGAGGCTGTGCATGCAGCTATGGAAAAGGCCTTAATAGCCGAGGGGGAAGTCCATTGCTGGGAAGAAGAATTAAAGTTAGGCAGAGACATGCAGCAACTCCTGATCAAAGGGTAACTTCCCCCAGACATACTGTGGCAATATATCAGTATAAAATACAAGGGGGCCAAAAAGCAAGAAATAAATTGTCACTATCAAAGAATTAGAGAGATTGGGCAATATGATCCCCACTCACAGTCCATTTAATAGCCCTGTCTGGCCAATGAAAACACCTAATGATACCTGGAAAATGAATATTGGTTTTAAAGAGCCTAATAAAGTAACACCTCCTTTGTCTGTAGCTGTGCTGAATATAGCTACCTTGTTGCAAAATATAAGTACTCAGCTAAGCAAGTTTCATTTTGTATTAGACATTGTTAATGCTTTCTTTAGAATTTCCTTAGACCCTTGCAGCCAGCCTGCATTCACCTCCATGTTTGAAGGACCATGGACATGTGTTGAATTTCCAGACGGCTGCCTTCATTGTCATACTATCTTCCATCGTCTGGTTGGGAAAGACCTAAATTAATGGAAATACCCCCAAAATGGAATTCTGTTTCATCACATTGATGATGTTATGCTAACCAGTAACTCTTTGCAGACCTAGCAACGGCCACTAACACTGTGGTGACCCACCCTCAGAGCTGGGGATGGATAGTAAAAAGAGATTAATTACAGGGCCTGGATCCTCTGTCATCCCCTGTGTGGGGATGGTTGTCTGAGTTAGTCCTTCAACTTGGAGCAAGGCATTATAGGTAGCACATAGTTGCTTCTCTAAGAGGCTACATCACAGTTCAGCTCCTTTCCAAAGCTGAGACCTAAAGCCAATGGGGGCTTGTTTTGTCTGTTGCCTTTGCCACAAGCCTCACCCAAAGCCAATGTCTGTGCTGACCACATCCAATTCACAGGGTACATCTTAGTCCACAAAACGGAAGCTTGAGTGAAAGGTCTGGAGCTCGTGTGATAGCTCAGTTAGCTTTTTCAAAGGCAGCCTGCTGTGGAAAAATCCCATTCCACACTTTTCCTTTTCTAACCAGGGTATACAAAGGTCTTAGAATCTGTGCTAAACAGGGATTAATGGTCTCCAACAACCTCATAAACCAAGAAGATCCATTTATTATTTAGGAGTCTGCAATGTAGGATAACTTTGCACATTATTAACAACAGTTGAAGGAATGGCTTTAACCTTACCCACAATAAGCCCTGGGATACCCAGACCTGCAAGGAGCATTGTTCCCACACTTACAATGAAAAAGAGCTAGAATAATGTCAAAGCCATTATTGGACATAGTTTGAAACCCATGGGAGAACTAGGCTTGCAAAGAAAACAAAGTATCCTGAAATCTAGGAGAGACTGTGAGTGGGTGGGTGGGGTAGGGGTGTGAACATGCACTTATATGGGAAAGACACAACTGGGCATCTGTGAGGAAACAGAATGAACAATCACTACACTAACCATCTTGATTTGCTTGGGCTTCCGCTTTTTCCAGGGAACAAGGAGGAAGAGAAGGAGGCCAACACACCAATGATCCTTTACGTGGTTGGCAATGGAGACCTCCCCTCCCGTGAAACTGTGGCAAGCAAGTCAAGGCCAGGGATAAAGAGCTGGCTGATAGTTGACAGATGGCTGAGATCTTACACAAACCTCCTGTTCCCACATCCTGACTGTTGCCTGCCCAAGGACATTCCTCCCAGGTTAACCCATCCACTCCCTCACTCCCCCTCTCCCTCACCCCCGCTTCTCTTAAACAGCCCAATAAGTCACTTCCACAACCCAGCCTTTTGAACAGAACCCCTGTTTGCTGGTGCTCTGCATGCATGCTGCTTTTGCTCAATAAAATCTATGTTATTATTATGATGATTATTACAGCAAAGGCCTATGGTGTTTCCCCTTTTGGAAAATGAGAACTTCAGCTCCTGTGTCTCCAGCTGCTTGAAGTTCAACACCTGTAAGCAGAGTTAAGCCAAAATAGGGGCAAATCGGTGAAGGCAGAATTCAGGATAGCGGGAATGTGTGGAAACACTGGGCACTGCATTACCTGGTGAGACCACATCCTATGGCAGGCTCTGTCTCCCCAAACCCACAAGATGCTCTAAGAGAAGATGTAAGAGAGCCCTAACAAAGCATCCAGTGTAGGATGGGTCTCGAAATCTAAGTTTTGAAGATGCAGACTTGAGGATCAGGTGGAGCACTCCCAGACACCCCCAGCTCCAAGAGCACAACCCGGCACCACCTCCCTTCCAGAAAGGCCTTTCCTTTGCCATCTGGCACTTTGTTAACCTTTTTTATTTTTTTCAGTAGAGAGTGCTGGAGAGACATGGCAGGAAAAAGAGTGTTTTGTTTTACTTCCTGGTTCCAGTGTTCCACTGAGTAGGCCCCCAGGGCTTGGACAGCCTCTCCAGTGTCTGGTTTTTGCAGTGCACAGCAGCCGGCAGCACTCACGGTCTCCGGCTTCCCTGGTGCGCCTTCCTGTGGCTTTGTGGCTTAGGGCCTCCTATGTGAAGCGCTTTCCCAGGAGCCCAGCAAGGAAGAATCCTTGCTACTTCAGCCAGCCCAGCACCACAGCTCATTCCGTGTCACTCTGCTAGCCACAGTGCCTCCTATCTGTGATTTCTGCATTGTTTGGAAGCCTCTTTATTTTTCACTGGGCAGTCTCTTGTTGTTGAAATACCCTGTTATATTAATTTTTTTCATATGAAACTTACCCTGTTTAAATCACGGTGTGGTTTCTGCCTCCTGATTGGATCCTGACAGCTAAGGTCCCTTCTTAGGTGCAAAACTACAGGCACCCTCAAAAACAGTAGGCTTTCAGGGGCCATCCCTTTGCCTTGATTCTTCCTCAATGCCCTGAATTCAGGCCTGGGAATTCCTAAATGCCCTCTGGATGAGGTGTGACTGGGAGTTCAGAAATGGTGTACTCCTCGTTTCCAGGCATCTGTGGCTTCGGGAAGACTGAGTCCATCCTTTGGCCTTGGCAGGGCTCTCAATTAGTGGAGATGTTATCTCCAAGCCCCAGAAGCCCTTGCTTTATTCGCCTCCAGAATGACTTGGCGTTAAAATCACACGCCGTGTTTTCACTGGGCAGCTTTATTCCCTGATAAATGCTTGCACCTATAAATGCTTGACTTCACTGATGATGGGTAATTTTTTTCTCTAAAACATAACTTCAGGAGCAAACGTGCATAGTTGTTAAGAAAAAGATGCAATTTTTAATCTCTCCATTTCCACCTACTCTGGCCAGGGACACATTTGACGTTGGAGTCCCTATTGAGCAGGTTCTATAAACAAGGTCTCAGACCTGGTTTTGCCAGGAAAGTAAATTAAAGCTCTTGGCTTTTACCTGCACTCATCTGCATGCAGAGGTCCAGGCAATTTTACCCACGTGTAGATTCGCGTAACAACCACAGTCAAGATTCAGAATTGTTTCATCACCACAAAGATACTCTCATGATAATCACAACACTCACCAACCCCTTCCCCATTCCTCACCCTGGGCAACCACTGCTCTGTTCATCTCTATAGTTAAGTCACTTCAAGGATGTTCTATAGGTGGAATCATACGGTATAACCTTTTGAGATTGACTTTCGTCACTCAATATAATGACCTTGAGAATTGTCCAAGTTGTTGTGGGTAGTGATAGTTCATTCCTTCTTATTTCTGAGTAGCATTCCATGGTACAGATGCATCACACTTTAGACATCCACCTGTTGATGGGCATTTGGGCTGATTCCAGTGTGGGGGCTACTGCAAATAAAGCTGCTAGGAACATTCATATACAGCATTTTTGTTTGGGAAGCTTTTGCATTTCTCCTTTGAAAAAATATCCAGAATAGGATTCCTGTGTTGTATGGTAAATGTATGTTTAATTTTATAAGAAAATGTTAAGCTGTTTTCCAGAGTGGCTGAACCCCCATTACTTTTATCAAATTCCTCAGGGAATAGTTCTGATCTGTGGAGTAATATAGCCTGTAGCTGGACGTTCTTCCATTACAGCTGGTTGTTGGATATTGTTCGATTATCTGGATTCCTGCACAGTTTTCCATGTATTATGGCTGGGATAATAGAAGAGGACTGAGATGGGCCTTAGGTTAGGACTGAATATCAGGGCAAGGGAGGATTAAGGAAGGACCACAGCCAAGGATTGGTTTGATTTTGATGTTTGTGTAAAGCATTTCAAGTACTGGGCTTCAGTCTGAACACATAGCTTGTGAGAGTGATTGGTCAAAGGAGCTGTGGGAATCGAATTGAGAATTCAGAGATAGACCCTCAGATCTATGGCCGACTGATCTTTGATAAGGCCCCCAAAGTCACTGAACTGAGTCATAATGGTCTTTTCAACAAATGGGGCTGGGAGAGTTGGATATCCATATCCAAAAGAATGAAAGAGGACCCTACCTCACCCCCTACACAAAAATTAACTCAAAATGGACCAAAGATCTCGATATAAAAGAAAGTACCATAAAACTCCTAGAAGATAATGTAGGAAAACATCTTCAAGACCTTGTATTAGGCGGCCACTTCCTAGACTTTACACCCAAAGCACAAGCAACAAAAGAGAAAATAGATAAATGGGAACTCCTCAAGCTTAGAAGTTTCTGCACCTCAAAGGAATTTCTCAAAAAGGTAAAGAGGCAGCCAACTCAATGGGAAAAAATTTTTGGAAACCATGCATCTGACAAAAGACTGATATCTTGCATATATAAAGAAATCCTACAACTCAATGACAATAGTACAGACGGTCCAATTATAAAATGGGCAAAAGATATGAAAAGACAGTTCTCTGAAGAGGAAATACAAACGGCCAAGAAACACATGAAAAAATGTTCAGCTTCACTAGCTATTAGAGAGATGCAAATTAAGACCACAATGAGATACCATCTAACACCAGTTAGAATGGCTTCCATTAAACAAACAGGAAACTACAAATGCTGGAGGGGATGTGGAGAAATTGGAACTCTTATTCATTGTTGGTGGGACTGTATAATGGTTCAGCCACTCTGGAAGTCAGTCTGGCAGTTCATTAGAAAACTAGATATAGAGTTACCATTCGATCCAGCGATTGCACTTCTCGGTATATACCCAGAAGATCGGAAAGCAGTGACACGAACAGATATCTGCACACCAATGTTCATAGCAGCATTATTCACAATTGCCAAGAGATGGAAACAACCCAAATGTCCTTCAACAGATGAGTGAATAAATAAAATGTGGTATATACACACGATGGAATACTACGCGGCAGTGAGAAGGAACGATCTCGTGAAACATATGACAACATGGATGAACCTTGAAGACATAATGCTGAGCGAAATAAGCCAAGCACAAAAAGAGAAATATTATATGCTACCACTAATGTGAACTTTGAAAAATGTAAAAGATAGTCTTGCTGTATTTTGGGAAGTTGCAGAAAAGGTGGAGCTGAAAAAAAATATTACCCTTTTCAGTTTGTGCACTGTGTTTGGTCTGTGTAGATTGATGAAGATTTTCCGAAATGAAATGTTTAGACAAGATCATACCACTAAAGCAGGAATGCAAAAACTGCCTTTCTGGTATGTTCTAGGTGTATGTGAATTTTACTATTATATTAATTGCCAATATAAGTAAATATAGATTATATATCTATCTATAGTGTTTCACAAAGCTTAGACCTTTACCTTCCAGCTGCCCGACAGTGCTTGATTTTTCAGTCATTGGTTGTATGTGTGTAGTTCCAAAGCCCATAAGCTAGAAAATGTATTTCTAGGAGCACTACCATCTGTTTTCAACATGAAGCACATAGAACTCAACATAAACTTCCATTGCATAAACTTACTGTAGTTAATTTTGTCACAAACTCTGAATCTACGGACTGAATCTAATGCTTCCAAAATGTTATTTGCAAATATCAAATATTGTTATGCAAGAAATTATGACGATTTATACAATTGTGGTTTAAGCTGTACGCAACTAAATCTGTGGAATGCATTGTGAACTGTAAAAGCAAAGTATCAATAAAGCTTATAGACTTAAAAAAAAAAAAAAGGAGCTGTGGCTGGGATATGATTGGAGTATAGTGAAGACTAAAGAGGAGATATATGCAGGTTTTAACTAGGAGCTAGTAACAGTGGTATAAAATATGTTAGGACTGTGACTGTGGGGGTGAAAAGGATCTAAACAAATGAATCCTAAATGATCTTCCCAGCTCTTGCTCTCCATAACAAGATTTTCAATCAGTCCCTAAGAACTCTGAAATCTAAACTATTTGAATAACTGTTTCCCCTCACCTCTGTGGCCATCTTAGATATGAGCAGATCCAAATGATTGGAAGGGGACACAATTGTGTCAGAATTGGAGATGTTTTTAGAGCTCTCCCCAGTTCCTAACTCCCTCCTTTGAAAGAAAAGTTTTAAAAGAGGAGGTTTTCTGAGATCATATACACCTCACATGTGTGCAGAGAAGAGGAAGATGAGGTAACACACCAGTTGAGGCAAAAAGTAGGCCAGAGATGAAAGAGTTGAGGCAGAAATACAACGTAAGGAATGATGTAGGACAGAGGCTTCCTCTCAAGTGACTCTTAGTGATATCTTCTGACATCTCTTCCTAGACAGGAGAGTGAAAGATCATGCTCTTTCAAAATTCAACTTATTGGACAAAATCCATTGACAGAAGAGTCATGCTAGGTACTTTTTTCCAGTGCATTCTAACTTTTTCTTACTTCACAGAATCCTTTAAATACTCTTGTTGCACAGTGTGGGAATTATACAAAGAAAGTAATTGGCTTGGCTAAGGTCACAACACAAAAACAGGGAAGACAAAATGAGAAACCACAACTACATTTCCCACACCCCAGTCATAGCAGTAATTCATGTCAACACATTTTATATAGAGAATGACTGGGAGGGTTTCCAAGAAACGATAGTTGATTCTCTGATTTGTCTAAACTTCTGGGCATTTTGAAATAGATTAAATGCCAAGTAAGGCTACTTATTGTTGAGTCTGAGAAAGACTTAAATAATCAAACAGTTGACTGACATTTCCTCCTTCCTTATCAGCCCAAGATTGATTCACAAAGACCAGTCTTATATTTTTCTCTTTCACAGCCATCAGCAACTTCAGGGTTTCTGCACTGACATTACCAGTCTGAAGCCTATGGAGATAGAGGGGGAATTATGTTAATTCTACATGCTGTATTTTAACTTTATCACATTAATAAGTTTCCCATAACTCCATTCTTGGGACATTCTTGGGAGTCTCTTGTGCTGCCTCTGAGGAAAAAGGAAAATCTGCTCTAGACTAAAAACCTTTGCTTTCAGTAGATACAGCATTGCATTAAAATTCATTGAAATTTTGAAAATAGAGGAAAGATAAAATCTCAAGTCATGCCTAGAACCCTTCAAATCTGGATCTGTAGAACATTGTGGAATCCACAGCTTACTTTTTTTTTTTAAGTGTGAATTTGTTGCCAATATTTGAAGGTTTACTCATTTCTAATCTGGCTTTCTAGCTTCTATTTTAAAAACCTGGACCTTTGTTTCAAGAGTATTCTTTAGAGCTGGGGTCAGCAAACTATGGCTGACAGGTGAAATCCACCCTGCTGCCTGTTTTCTGTACAAATGTGAGCTAAGGATGGTTTTTACATTTTAAGTGGCTGAGAAAAGAGAAAACTAATACTCTGTGACAACTGACGACTGTGAAATTCAAATCTCGATGTTATAAAGTTTTGTTGGAACAGCCACACCCATTTGTTGACATATCATCCATGACTGCTTTAGCACTGTAATGGCAGAGCTGAAGTTGCCACAGAGAACATTATGGCCCATAAATGGTAAAATATTTAGTATCTGGCCTTTTACAGAAATTCTGTAAACCTCTGGGCAACATCTCTTCCCTTTAAACATGACTTGTGCGCTCCTGTCAGCTCTCAGCTCCTACTAACCTTCTTCATTTATTATGTTTGTCTGGTCCTTGAAGGCTTGGTCATTTCCATCATGCGGTTTTAAGGAAATCTAAGTAACTACTGGTTTCACTACTGTTCTTCTTTCTATGCATTTCATCTTTTCTAAACATAGCCAAGATCAGACCAGAAGATCAGGAATTTTATCATGTCTTTCACTTATTTTAAATTCAGCAAGTCCTTGTGTTTTATACCATCTTATAAAACCATTAACATTTCAATTGCTGCTGAACACTGAACTGAAGGGCTTTACTAGATATAATAAACCATTACCTTATCGCTAACACTTATATTAACCTCTTGTCATATTCATTAGTTTTTTTTTCCTTTTTTATATATAATTCAGCTTTATTGAGATATATTCACATACCATACAGTCACCCATGTTGTACAATCAACTGTTCACAGCACCATCATATAGTTGTGCATTCATCACCCCAATCTATTTTTGAACATTTTTCTTATACCAGAAAGAATCAGAGTAAGAATAAAAAACAGAAATAAAAAAAGAACACCCAAATCATCTCCCTTATCCCACCCTATTTTTCATTTAGTTTTTGTCCCAATTTTTTACTCATCCATCCATACACTGGATAAAGGGGTGCAATACACAAGGTTTTCACAATCACACTGTCACCCGTTGTACGTATTTATTAGTTTTAATAAATATTTTTGTTAAGTCTTTTAATTTGTTTATTTCGTTAGGGCATTTTCCTAAAAGTCAAGTATCTGAAAAGCATTTCAGATCATTTATATTATTTATAGAGTATTTAAAACATACAAAATTAGACTATAATATAATGAATTTCATGTACCCCTCACTTAACCTTAATATTTATCACCTCTGGGACAGTCTTGTTTCTGCTATATCCCATCCATTTCTCCCTAGCTATATTTTGAAATAAATACCAGATATCACATTATCATCTGTAAAATGTATTTCAATATTTATCTCCAAATTAAAGTAAATATTTTAACTATATTTTATTATATCTGAAAGTTTCCTTAAAGATTTGATTAAGTTGTTGTATAGTGATTTTGTATTAGAAGAAATCAAATGTCAGCCTTTATGTACTTCCACAGGATTCTAGACAATGATCATAAATATTTTTATGTTTACCAATTAGATTGTTCAGACTGATACCATGTTGGTATGTTAATTTGACTTTCTTTGATAATAGTAATATTGGTATGTTCTCATTCATAGAGCCATTTGCATTCATTTTCTTAATTTTATATGAATGCAAGAAAACTAAAATAAAAATTTTTCCTGTTGTCTTTGTAAAAACTCTTCAGAAACAACTGCTATAAATCCATTAGGATATTAATATTTCCCCATTATTAGACTTGGTCATGGATCAGAATTTTGCATTTTATAGACATTTTCCTTAGGGAAATGAAATTTTTCATCATTTTTACACTTAAATTCCATGCCTAGGAAAAAATAAACAACAAAAATAGAAAGTTATTTTACTTCAGTGCATCTGGGTTCTTTAAAATGTAGATGTGAACTATGAACAAGTACATACCAATCCATTAGAAAACTTAAATGAAGTGGAAAAATTCATAGAAAGACACAAACTACCAATACTGACTCAGAGAAAATAGAAAATACGAATAGACTTAATATGTAAAGAGACTGAAACCATATTTTTTAAAAAAAAACTACCCACTAAGAAAAGTCTAGGCTCAGATGGCTTCACTGGTTTAAAAAATTAATACATTTAAAGACATTTAAAGAACACCAATTCTTCACACTCTTCCAGAAAATAGAACAGTAGGGAACACTTCTTAACTCATTTTATGAAATCAGTATTATCCAAACACAAAAACCAGTTAATAACATCACAAGATAATAGACCAATATTTCTTATAAACATAGACACAAAAATCCTCAACAAAATACTAGCAAACCAAATCCACCAACATATAAAAAGTGTTATGTAATATCACCAAGTGGGCTTTCTCAGGAAAGCAATGTTAAGTTGACATCTGAAAATCAAGTAATGCAATATACCATATCAATAAATAAAGGTCAAAACACACAATCATCTCAATAAATGCAGGAAAAAAATCACATAACAAAATCCAAAATCCTTTCATAATAAACAGGATGTTCAATCTAGGAATAGAAAGGGAACTTCCTCAACCTGGTAAAGGATATCTAAGGAACACCCATGGCTAACATCTTATTTAGTGGAAGAATACAGAATGATTTCCCCCCTAAGATCAGGAACAAGACAGAGATAGTGTCCACAAGACCACTTATCTTCAATGTTGTATTGGAGGTTCTGTCAAGGGTAATTAAGGGAGAGGGGAAAAAAGTGCCCAGTTTGAAAAATAACAAGTAAAACTACTGCTATTTGCAGAAGATGTAATCTTATATATATATAAAAACCTAAGGAGTATGTTTGAAACATTCATTAAATGATTATAAACAAACAAAAAAACTCTAAGAAACCCACTAAAGAACTATTAGAATAAACAAGCTCAGCAAGGTTGCAAGATACATGATCAATATACAAAAATTGTGTTTTTATATACCAATGAACAATCCATAAGTCAAACTAGCAATTCCATACACAAAAGCATCAAAAATAATAAAATAGAAATAAATTCAACAAAAGACTGACTTATAGCCTGAAAACAACAAAACATCATTAAAAGGAATGGAAGATAACCTAAATAAATAGAGAGACATCCCTTGTTCATAGATTGAAAGATTCAGTATTGTTGAAATGGCAATGCTCACCAAATTGATCTACAGATTCAAAGTTATGCCTATCAAAGTACCAGCTGGCTTTTCTTCAGAAACTAACTTATTGTAAAATCCATATGGGAATGCAACGAATCCAGAAAAGTCAAAATAATCTTTGTAAAAAGACAACATGGAAAGACTCACCCTGCTCAAATTCAAAAAATGCTACAAAGCTACAGTATTCAAGACAGTGTGTCACTGGCAAAAGGATAGACACATAGGGTAGTGGAACATAACTGACAATCCAGAAATAAACCCCCACATTTACAGTCAATTGATTTTCAACACAGGTGCTGTGACAATTCAATGGGGAAAGAATATTCTCTTCTACAAAGGATTCTGGGGAAAATGGATATTCACATAAAAAAATGATGTTGAAGCTCTTCCTTTCACTGTATACAAAAATTAACTGAAGTGGATCATAGACCTAAGTGAAGAACTAAAACTATAAAGTCCCAGGAGAAAACATAGGATTAAATTCTTGGTGACCTTGGTTTAGGTAAAGCCTTCTTGGATATGACACTAAAAGCAAATGTGACAAAAGAAAAGAAATAATTGGTCTTCAAAATTAAGAACTTTTGTGCTGCAGATGATACCATTAGGAAAATGAAAAGAAACCCACAGACTGGAAGAAAATATTTGCATCTATCTTATAAGAGGCTTATATTCAGAATATATAAAAAGCTCTTACAACACAATAAGTGATAAATAACCCAACTCTTAAAGAAAATTGGCAATGGATCTGAATAAACATTTCTCCAAAGATGCACACTGTTATAGCAATTAAGGAAATGCAAATCAAAGCTATAAAATATCACTACACACCCACTAGGATGGCTGTGATTTTAAACAGACATAAAATCAAGGGTTGGTGAGAATATGGGGAAAAATAGGACTTCCATACATTGCTGATGTGATTGTAAAATGGTTAATTACTTTGACAAAAAAGTTTGACAGCTCTTCAAATGTTAAATTTAACCACAGGAGCCAGCAATTCTACTGCTATGAGTTGAAAACAGGTGTTGAAACAAAAATCTCTAATATGGATATTCATAGTAGCACTATTCACAATAGCCAAAAGGTAGGAACAACTCAAATCCATCCATCAATGGATGAATGGGAAACAAAATGTGGTATAATCCATACATTGGAATATTATTCGGCCATTAAAAGGAATGGAGTACTGAAACTGTTAAAACATCGATAAATCTTGAAGACATTACTCAAAGAAGTCAGTCAAAAGAATACATATTGTATTATTCCATTTATATGAAATTTCCAGAATAAACTAAACTCTGAAGACAAAATGTAGATTAGCGGTTACCTAGAGATTGAAGTGGAGGTGAGAAAACTAGGAGTTTCTTTGGGGGGTGATGAAATTGCTAAAGTTAAGTTTTGGTGTTGGTTGCAAAATCCTAAAAATTCACTAAAAGCATCAAATTGCTTAATTTAATTGAGTGAACTTTATAGTATATCAAATATATCTCAATAAATCCATCAAAATCAAACAGGAAGGAAACAGAAATGTATGTATGAAATGAAGATATACCTACTTAGAGCCTCATTATTAAGCCAGTGGTCTCTTTTCTCATGATACCTTCTTATTTTAATATAAAATTAGTTCATGTCAACAATCAGTTCCTAGATTCCTTTGGGGACAGATATATCCTAGAATAGTTTGATATTTTAAAAGTCATATAACTTAAGATTTCCCCTTTTAGCCACATTCAAATATATAATTCAGTGCTATTAATTACATTCACAATATTGTGCTACAATCACCACCATCCATTACCAAAACTTTCTGTTACCCAAATAGAAATTCTGTACCTATTAAGCATTAATTCCCCATTGCCTACCCCCACTCCTGCCCTGCCCTTGGGGAAAATAAAAGTAATCATATGTATAGTATTAGATGACACTACCAGAAGGGCACAAATACATAACCAAACGTGTGAGTATTTCTACAGAGAAATATGAAGAAAGACAATGAAAAGTCTCATTTCAGTTCAGATCATCACGTGCACCAAGTGAGTTGTAACGGAAAAAAATAGAACTGCATTCTTCAATCTGTCTGGAGATTATATACCTGAACATATAAAGAACTACTTGTTCTGTTCTGTTTTGTGGCCACTTCTGCAACTCTCCACCTCTTGGTAGCTTTGTGGCTTTGCGCCTTACTTTTGCTGTGTTTTAGCCTGCCTCAACCATCTGAAATACTCAGCTACTTGAGCAACCTTTCCAGATCTGAAAAAGAGTACATCTTACATAACTGGAACAAATACAGACACAGGAAGAACCCGTTGCTTGCACCCATCTTGAAAGAAGTAGAAACTAGGAAATGAAGCCCTACTTCAAGGCAGCCTAGCACCAAATCTCCTTTGCTTTGCTTTATACTCTCCATCACATTACATCACACATGACACCTTTCACAGTTGCTTATTTTTGTAGGGACCATACCAGTCCCTTGCTCTTTTCAAGCCAGTTTCTAGGGTCCAGGTGCTATGTTTGAAACCACTTTAACACCGTATTTAATGCTTTCCAAAATCAAAAGGTTGGTAGAGTTCTGACTACATTCTCCAGATTGTGAAATGGAAGTTGCGAAAAGCTAAACAAACATTGCCAACAATTTGCTGCAAATTAGTTGCTGATCCAAATGTTAACCTAGACCTGTCTGACTCTAACGCTGCTTTGCTTTGCTATAATTTCCCCCTCTGATGTTTTTTTTTAACCACATGCCTAAACATTCAAATTCAAGTCTGAACTTCTATGTGGTGGGCTCGCCACAAGCAGACTTAAACCAGCAACTCAAGAACACACTCCAGATGGAGCAAAGCATCACACAGTGTTTTCACCCCAGCGTTACTCAGCAGATGTTGGATAAGGTCAGCTGTTTCAGCTGCTTGTTGCTGAGGAGGAGCAACACTCACTACCTTTCAATTCACATTTCATCAAGCTTCATAGATAAAGTAAGCTTTCTCAGTTCTCCAAATATTCTCTTTTTTTTTTGAATAAAGCAGCCCAGCCAAGTGAGATGATATTGACTTTAGATGGGAAATAAATGAATCCCTTGCTTTTGATCATGCCTTACACCAGTTTCTCTAAGTTAAAATTTGGGCAAGATTATAAATTATTTGTGGTAGTGATTAAATGACTATGCATTTGTAACAACTCATTGAATTATACATCAAAAAGAAGGAACTTCGATGTATTTAAATTAAATAGTTTTAAAAAGGAAGGCGCAAACTAGAGAAAATTTTAATAAAATGAGGATACGGCAAAGTGGAGGTCTCTGGGGATCTTGACAAGCATCTGTGAGATGCTGGGAAGGAAAAGTCCAACCAGATTGAAGAGGAAGGAGAAATGGATTCCAGGAGACAGAAGACTCGATGAGTTTCGTTGTCTGTGGAGCAGAGACACAGGGCAATAGCTTGAGGGATACGTGGAGTCAAGGAGAGTTTGTTGTTTAAGTATATAATATTGTAGTCTCATTGTATGCCGAAGGCAATAATCTAGCAGAAAGTAAAGAAAAATGTTCTGTAAGATACAGAGGGGATAATTTCTTGAGGAACATCCCTGAGTGAAAGAAAGGGGGATGGAATCCAGTGTAGAGTTGGAAATGTGTAGCCTTCAATAAAAATGGAGAATTCATTGCTGCAGAGGTGATGGCCCAGCATGTGGTCCAAATGCATACAGAATGGTCAAATCTGTGGTGAGAACATGTGAAGTTTCTCTTCAGACTTTTCTGAGAGAAAAATAAAATCAACAGCTGAAAATGGGGCCTGAGAAGATGGTGTTGGAAGTTTGAGGAAAGAGGAAGAGTAGGAAGTAGTTATTTTGGAACATGAGGAAGGACAGACTAGGACAGTGTTTCTCCGAGTTGGACCCTTAGAGTAGCAGCATCGGCATCACCTGGGAAGTTGGTAGGAATGAAAATTCGCAGGCCCCATCCAGATTTCCTGTAGCAAATTCTGGGGGTGGTGCCCAGAGATCTGTTTTAGTAAGCCCTCCAGGAGATTCTGATGCACAAAAGTTTGGGAACCACTATGCTAAGGAACTGTAGTAAGTTATAGGGCAGACCCAGGGGGCTCACTGGATGTTTGTGAACATTCATCTGAAGTGAGATGAGTTCCCATGGGCTGTATATTTTCTTTGGCCACATTCAGCTGCCTTTGTGCTCACAATGAGAGGCAGAACTTTCTACTAAACAGGATTGGGATTTTGCCAGGCAAGTGTTTTAGAAAGAAAGTGCATTGAGTGACATGACATAAGGCAATGAATATAAAAGACCACAGAACTTACACTCTTTCAAGAAAGAAGTGAGGGATGAAGCAGGGTGAAGGACAGTAGAAAGTTGGTAGTCAAATAACTGAAGGACCCAGAGGGATTAAAGAGTGGGTGTGGTTGTGTGTAAGAGAAAGAGACTTGGGGAGGCAGGAGGTGCCATTTGGAACATGAGATGCTTGAAACTGAGATAACACATGGAATGCAGTTACTGGAGATGATAAGGTATAGAGCTGTGGTGTTGAATATGGGAGCCACTAGCCATATATGGTTATTGAGCACTTGAAGTATGACTAGTGCAACTGAGGCACTGGTTTCTTCATTTTATTTAATTTTCATTAATTTAAGGTTAACAAATTATTCTTGATTCAGTTATTGGAAAACAAATATATTTAGATCAAATACTATGTCAATCAACTTTCGCAACTGTAAATTGTATGAAAGCAAAATAGAGATCACGTACTTCTGATGAAAATTTAGCATCTGAGTGAAGTTCTTTAAGTGTAAAATACACATTGGATT
The DNA here is from genome assembly GCF_015220235.1 of Choloepus didactylus. NCBI lineage: Eukaryota > Metazoa > Chordata > Mammalia > Pilosa > Megalonychidae > Choloepus > Choloepus didactylus. The sequence goes on along the minus strand of NC_051333.1, from coordinate 2,518,710 downwards.
TTGATGACCATACCAAAAAAAAAAAAAAAAAAGGAATGTAAATCTCATTAATTTTTATGTCAATTACATAGTGATATAATTTGATCTGTTGGGTTAACATATATTAAAATTTATTTTTCCTGTTTCCTTTTGCTTTTTTAACATAGCTACTAGGAAACCTATCTTTGTGACTCACATTGTTTTCCTGTTACATAGATATATCTCTTCTTTGTGAGAACGAAACATCATTCCTGGTAATAAAATGTGAACCCCACCCCACCCCCATAAAAAGCAGAAGCACTGCTCTAGGCTGACCATAGTGATCTGTGCCACGGGAAGGGCAGAAGGACTAGATCATTTGGGGGTTATTGGTCAAGGAAATGAGAAGACAAGATCATCCATACAGAAATTGAAATCACCCCAAGTGACAGGAAGAGTGTTAACAAGACGGAGATAATCTATGTACTCAAAATCATCAAGGCATGAGTGGCAGCAAGGAGAGATACAGGTATTATCTGAAGGGTCACTTCTATACACCAAGACACAACCATTTCCCTCATGCACAACGAATGTTCAGTCGGACAATAACCTGCCTCAGATGTATGTTGCACGTTGGATTTTCCAAAACCTCATGCAGAAGTGAAAACGTCTTTTGGGAAAGGGGCGTGCAACTCAGACTCAAGTGCATCAGACTTTGGCTATGAATGATAGCCTTGAACAGGTCTTCAAATCTGGAAATTTCAGGGAAATGTATCAGCCGGCAGAACGGGAATGTTACAGTGAAGATAAACAGAGTATGACCATCTTGTTCACACTTCTTCCTGCCTGACCTAGTTCATCCCAGAATAGATTCTAAGTGTTGATCACTTTCCAACCTACTGGTTATCATTGAAGATCTTTAGGTTCCCAGTCAGGACCGAGGACCTCTACTAACACCTAGATCAGGCTGTTGTCTTGGAAATAAAATTCTGGATCTTTATCATGACTTTCCTCTAAGCACACCCACTAGTGACCCTGCCGTAATTGTGTGACAAGACCAGGCAGAAAGATTTTGCAAACATCCAGGCAGGAAGTGATGGAGGTTTGGATCTGGTTGGTAATGGAGTAGAGGACAAGTAGTAGTTAGATTTAGTATTTCAAAATTAGGATTTCAAAATTAGGATTTGTTAGTTGGCTTCATGTGGGGTGTGAAACAAAGAGTTGAGGACAATTAGAGTTTTTCATAATTCCCTTGAAAGCTGAAGTAAAACATCAGGGCAACAGCTGTTTTCATTACCTCTATAAGGGCCTTTTGGAGAGAAGAATTAGGGACCCACAAATTGCCCTCAGGCCCCCTGTTGGACTCAGGACTCCCAGGCCTGGAAGGGCCTCCCTCAAGCTAGTTATCTTTAAATACCTTGAAGTCAAACATGAAAAGTGCTAAACAAACTCATGGAATCAGAAACTAGAATATAGGTGACCAGCGTATACAGTAGGGATAGGGAATTAGAAGTTAAGGCTTAAAATGTGTTGGGTTCCTATCTGCAATGATGGAAATGTTTTGATGATGGATGGTAGGGATGGTAGCACAACATTGTGAATGTAATTAACAGCAGTGAAATATATTATCTGCTTGTGATTAAAAGGGGAATTGTTGGATTGTATATAGGGTAACAATAAAAAAAGAATCCATGGAACTACACTATACAAACTGTGAACCCCAAGTTAAACCATGGATTTAATATTATAACTATAAAAATGTGCTATCATCAGTTGTAACAAATGTTCCACACCAATGCAAGTTGTTGGTGGGTTGGTATATGGCAATCCTGTATTTCACGCATGATTGTTCTGTAAACCCACAACTTCTCTGATAAAAAAAAAAAAAAAAGGAAAGAAAGTGCTATGAGAAGGATTGTAGAAACTTGTTATCCTTCAGAGAAGTGATTCAGGACTGAGGAGCCTATGATAAACCTGAATGCAGAGCACACCCGGAAAGACCTTTTAGTTCTCAGCCTACACGGTGAGTCTGTGAGAAGCTGAACATGTATGTGGCTGTGTTTCTGATTCCTCACCCAATGCTTCTTTACACCCTACTTCTCCTACTTCCTTGCTCCCTGTTAAACAAAACTACTCAATTCCCCAATTCCTTTGATTTGCATCTTACACCATCATCTTCCTTTGGGCTTCATTCTTGTGACTCAGATTGATTATAAGAGCTGAGAGCACAAAGTCCCGCACCTGCAAAAAATTTCATTTGGAAAAGCTAATGCTAAAGCAAGTCCTGACCAAATGGGGGATGTGGCCAAGTAGCTGATGTGCAGACTGTTGGACACGCCAAGCACCTTTGACCAGACCTTCTCAAGCATGCCACACAAAGGAATCACTTGCCGAGTTTTAAAATCCCAAGGCCCAGAAATACCCATGCCTAGAATGTTAGGAACTTTTTACAGTGGACCCAGGATTCAGTATTTTATTACAATTCCCCTAAGTAGCTTCAGTATGCAGACAAAGTTGAGAACCAGTCTTAGAACGCAATAGAGCATCTCTAAAGACAGGGAAGCTCTACTTGGCCATTTAAAATATCCTTTCTCTCTCCAATATTCATATGTCAAAGACAAGAGTGGTACCCAAGAGTAAGGCCACAATGATGAGTTTCTTGTTAGGGAAAAAAGAGCAGGTAAAAGTAAGGCAATTGGAGAACTTATGTAATAATATATATAAAGAGATTTTTAAAACAAAAGAAGCAAACCAACAAGAAAGGTAACTCACCAACCTGAATCCCAGGTCTCCTTGGCCATTTTCTAAAGGAAACCTGCCAGGAAATAAAAAGAAAAAGACTATGTCCACCTGATTGGCCAGTTAATTCCTCCTTTTTATTGGCTAACGTAGGTTCTTGATGCCCAAGTTCACAGCAGAAGGAAACACTGTTTCACCTGGGCTTTTCTGCCCCAGATTTGGGTGCCCCAACTGTCATCTTCCACAAAAGCCTCCACAGGATTTGCTGATTTGAAGGTGGCCTAGACCCAACTTCCGACACTGGAGCTCGTGTGGCATCTGCCAAGCACCATCTACAGGCTCTCGGGAACAATTAACGTGAGCAGCCCCAGAGAGAGGCTTCTCCACTGATGATCTCGACTTGAGACATCCACTTACACCATAAACTGCACGTGGGGAATATTCTGTTTCATCTACATCAACATCTGGCATGGATCCTTTCAAATATGAGAGGCCCAATAAATATTTGTGGGGTGAATGTAATCACAGGTATGCTGAACAAGTAATAAAATCTGTAAAGCACCTCATAGATCTTTAACTTGGTGGTACAAAAGCTTTGCTGTGCATTGGAATCACTTGGGGGATCGTTATTGATTACTGATTACTGGCTGCCACCTGGAGGCATTCTGCTTTAATAGATATGGGGTGTGATCTGGGTATGACTGATAAATGTAACAGAATAAAGAAGAAAAATATGGTCATCATAATAGATGCAGAAAAAGAAATCTAGATGATTCAATATCTATTCACGCTTTTAAATATACCTCTGTAAATTAACAAAGAAAGGAATTTTCTTAGCCCAATAAAGGGCTCCAGAAAAGCAACAAAAAACAGTAATTAATGACAAAATAAAGAAAGAATTCTCTTCAAGATAACATAAAAGGCAAACATGTCCTTTGTCACCATTCTTATTTCAATGTTGTGCTGAAAGTATGACCAATTCAGTGAGACAAGGAAAGGAATTTGAAAGAGGCAAAATTATCATTATTTCAGATAACTGAATATCTATATAAACTCCTTCTCCCAAATCTACAAATAAATTTTTAGAATTAAAAATAACTTTTATGACTATAAAATCAATATAAAAATTCAATTGTATTTCTATAAATGAAACTAGTTAGAATTTGAAATGTTTAAAAATGTCATTTGTAGGGACCAGAAAAATATAAAGTAACTAGGAATAAATCTAATAAAATATTGCAAGACTTATTGGATAAAAATATAAAATTTTAGTCAAAGACATGTTAGATATAAAGAAATGAAGAGTAATGCTAAATTTTTGTATAGGAATAAATGCTATAATGATGATGTCAATACTCCTCAAATAGATCTTTATATTCAGTAAAATGTCCATAAAATCCCAATGACACAAGACAATTCTAAAATGTATGTGGATGACTGGAAAGGAAAAAATAAACCAAGATATTCCTGAAGCACAGCATGGGGGGAGGGATGTCAATTGAATTGGACTGATCTTATAAAGATTTGATTTAAAAAGCTATAATTAAGGCATTGTCACATGGATGGGCAAATTAATAAATAGAACAAAACACAGAACCCAGTAACAAAGTCAGACCAAGTTTGAAAAGTTGATTTATAACAGATTGCTTGTCAATGTGGTAGGTAAACTGTTCATTAAATAGGGATAGTACCATTTTTATCCATATTTTTAAAAATTAGATACTTTCTTCTCATCTTATATAAAAGCAATTATAGGTAGATTAATACTTTGATGTGAAAAGAAAAACAATCATATTAATGCCTTGATGCGAGAAGCAAAATTATCATATTTTAGAAGACAATATGAGATATCTTTATGACTTGGGGTAGGTAATGATTTTTTAAACAATACCCCAAATTTTTAAATCATTAAGTACAATGATCATTTTGATTACATTAAAAATAAAAACTGCTCAGCAGATGACTGCCTAGGAAAAAAGAAAGAAAAATACAAACACAAACTAGGAGAAGATATGTGCATCATATATAACTGACAAAGGAGAAGTATCCAGGATGTGTAAAGCACTTCTGCTCTTAAATAAAAACAGAAAATAGCCCAGAGGAATATAAGCAAAATGATGAAAAGTCATTTCACAAAAGAGGCAACACAAATGACCCAAGAACATAATAAAAATGTTCAACTTCATTAGTGATCATGCAAAGGCTGATGAAAGCAACAATGAAGTGCTTTTTCCCATCCAATATCTAGCACATTAAAACATCAACAATATCAGAGATGGGCAGTGATGGATATTTACCTGCTCCTGATGGTAACGTACTTTGGAAAAACCACTTGGGAATAGGTTTGTCATTATCTAGGAAGTAACCCGGGTAGCCTCAATGAGCCAGCAGTCCCACCCTTAGGTAGTTCAACAGTCTTGTCACGTAAACTAGGAAAGCAGCAGTTCACATTGGCGAAGATTGAGAAACAACCTCAATGTTCATCAGTGGTAGGATGGATAATTGAATTGTGATAAATTGATCCACTTAAATACTGTGAGGTAGTAAAAATAAATCAACTGCAGCTAAAACAAATCAACAATCATAAATCTTAGAAACATCATGGTAAGTCAAGAAGCAAGTCACAGAAGGATATAAACCCTATGATTAAAAAAAAAAAAAAAACAGGAAAATCCCCCCCCCCCTTCCTCTTGGGGGAAGATATATCAGTGGGAAAAATGAAAAGAGAGTCAGGGGGATAATTAACATAAAATTCACTTCAGGGGCAACCCCTGAGGTGGAACGAGCAATATGATGGGAGCAGGTAAGCAGAGACCGTGAAGGGGCTTTAATACCTACTTTTCTTAAATACGTTTTTTATTGTGAAATTTAACATATACACAGAACAGTGGTAACTTTCAAAGTATGATTTAACAACTAGTTAGCAAATTTCAAAGAATGTTATGGGTTACAGTTTCACAATTTCAATTATTTCCTTATTGTGAAATATAAGATATATACAGAAAGGTGATAACTTTCAAAGTACAATTTAACAAGTAGCTACAGAGCAAATTTCAAAGAATGTTATGGGTTACAGATCCACCATTTCAGTTATTTCCTTCTAGCTATTCTAATATCCTAGCATCCAAATATATGTATAATATCTACTTTTTAATCTAGATTCTGGACCATAGATTTTATGTTATGATGGTTATTCCTTAAATTTTTCATTATATTGTTTACAATCCTTTATATGAATGATATATTTCACAAGAATAAAAAAGTAGTACCGAATTTGTAGGATTCTTGTAAAGGAGGAAGGAATTCATGATTATAAAAGTGTAGTTCCTGGTACACTCAAGTTTTCAGTGAACTTCAGAGATGATTGTGATGATTATAAGGAAGCCAGGGGCAGAGTGAAAACTGATCAATGATGAAATATTGACCTCACATCTGGAACACCTAATGTCTTTTCTACCAACCCAGAACGACATTAGCCAGCATGTGTTGGAGTCTTCTTACGTACTGGGTATAGTGGTAACAGAAAGATGATCATGACACCCTAATTATTCCCCCAAGGAGCTCAGAATGTCAGAAGGAATCGAGCATTTAGATTATGAAGAGATAATAAATCAGCCATTTTAAGGAGACTGGAAGGACGCCTTCATAGCCAGAAGCCCTGGGAATCCTAAATCAGAATCTCAGTCTAAAATATTTTAAATTCAGTAGAACACCAGGGGCTAAGGGCCACTCTCACGCACAAGCTGGGAATTTTTTGTTTTTTTAGATGTTTCACTTATTCTCTTGTTCTGATCATCCCAAGCCCATCTGAGCCAATGAGAAGAGAGGAATCCTTGACCAATCGTAGGGAGCCGTGGCCTTTGTCCTCCCAGCTCCTGCTGCCGTTCATTAAGGACCAAACAGGAAGACCTGGGGGGTGAGTCGATGTTTTCTCGCTGCGCTCCTTTTTTTTTCATTTATTTCCTTTTTATCTCTCCCCCTTGCCATCCAGCTTCCTTTCTTGACCCATCAGAAAGGAGAGATCATGTTCTTTACTCTGTGACCCTGTGTTTTGATTCCTTAACATTTTAAATATCAATTAAAAGGCTGCTGGGGAAAAAAGCCACACTTGGACTCTACCTGGGTGCTCTCTCCCCGCATTCAGGACTTCTCTTTGTAGAGCAGGCGATGGAGGTGGGAAAAGCTCTGGGTGTGTTATTCAGAATTAAGTTTGAATCCCGGATCTTTCTCTTACTGTGAGACATTGAACAGGTCCCTTTGCTACTTTAAGCCTCATGTCCTCATCTGCTAATTGGGGAAAAATATACTTCTTATATCTGAAATTATAAAATGAAGTAATGTGTATGAAGTATTTGTCCTGGTATCTAGCAGGGAAAGAACTCAGTAAATGACAACTATTACTACTTCTGGAAAAAAAAAGACTATTGCAATGATTATGTCTAACTTCCCTGTTTTTAGGAATGCTCTATGAAAGTTTCAAATGTTCCGACGCTTACGTCCATTTATTCCCCAGGCCACCATGCCCATTCCCCACACCTGGTCTTTCCCTCCTCTAAAATTAGTGGAGCAGGTGAACTGCTTGTGCTTCTAAGTTCCCATCAGTTGAGCCTGAGACCTGTGAGAAGGATGGGAGAAGCTGGGTCTCAGAAATACAAGGAGAGAAAATAATACACATCAGGAATCATCAGGGTGGGGACCTTGGAGCATAGAGGGTGGGTAGGATTTTATTAGATTCATGATACCTATTGAGGCAAACCTGGAGCAGAAGTTGGAGAACATAGACAGAGAGATGAGGTAAGAAGACGCCATGAGAACTAGATCTGAGCCCTTTTGCTCCCATGAGCTTCTGTCTGCCTAGGAAAGAAAGACCTTTGATACTAAAATTCTAGGTTGTCATACAGTAAAAATTCAATTATCTTTATAACACTTAATTTGAAAATTATATATATAGAGAGAGTATCTTTCCATGCCAATAAAAGTTGATGTATAATATTTTTTAAATTTAAAAAATTGGTACAACTTCTGACTTAGGTAACAGTTGCAAGAATATTACAAAATTTCTCATATATTCTTTGCCTAGACTACACATGTTAACATTTTGCCTTATTTGCTTTGTCTTTCTAAACATTTGAGTATTTTTTCTTGTTGTTTTCAAGATAAATTGTGCATATGGTGCTCATTTACTCCTGAATACTTCAAAGTTTATGCTCTAAAAATAATGGTATTCTTTCCATAACCACAGTATAATGATCAAAATCAAGAAATTAGTAGTCTCCAAATACCATTATCTAATCTACAGACCTTATTAACATTTGATCAGTTGGCTAAATAATGGAATTTCTTTATAGCAAAAGAAATTCCTGCATCACAGGTTTCCTTTAGTTGTGATCTTGTGAATTTTCAACCTCCCTTTCTTATACTTTTAAAGTAGTACAGTTGTACTAATAGGAATAAGTCTTGCTTCATCTGCATTCCACACACTTTGAAATGTAGTATTAAATATCACTCAGTTCAAATGCTATTCAAATATTTTCTTTGTCCATAGGTTGCATAGAACCATATTTATTAATTTTTTGCTCATCATTTCATTGTCGATTTCTGACATTAACTGTGATCAGGATATCCTGCAAGGTTTGTATTCCTGGAAACTTAAGATTTGCCCCAAGGGTCAATAGATGGTCAGTATTTGTAGTTGAGCCATGTATCTTAAACAATGTGTTCACAGTTGTTAGATGAAATCACAAAGTAAAATTTGTTCATTATCTTCAAATTTTCTATTTTTTTCTTATTTGTTTAGTTGCTGGAAGAAATTGTTGAAATATCCTGCTATTTTGTGGACTTTATTTTTCCTTGTAGTGCTGGCAATTTGTGTATTTTAAGACTGTGTTGTTGCATAAATAGAATTTTTCTATCTCTCTGGTGATTTAAGTTTTGCTATGCACCATGTATATTTATGTTTTGGCTTGACATATACTCTTCTGATATTCATATTATATCAGATTTCTTTATGTTTGTATGTGCATGTTTGTTTCCATCATTCTTCTTTCAGCCTTTGTGTTTTGTTCTTAGATGCCTCTGTAAAGAGGGTATATTTGCTTTTTGTTGTTTATCTAGTCTGATAATCTTTGTTTCTCTGAAAAATTGAGTGCAATTATATTTTGTGTAAATACCATTAAGAGTTTAAATCTGCCGTCACCTCATGTTTCCTATTTGTCTACCTGTTCTATGTTCCTGTTTCTGTCCTTTCTTGCCATCTTTTGGATTAGCTGAGTTCATCATTTTTCTTTGCTTATATTAGTTTGATTATAAGCTCTCTTTTATTTTACGGTACCTCACATTTCAGACATGCATCTTTGGCCTATTTCAGACATGCGTCTTCGGCCTATCAGAATTTAATATCAAACATTCATTTTTAACATCTGATAGAAAAATATTGGCAAACTTGATATCTGTTTATACTTTGTTGTATTTACCTACTACTACTATGATACATTTTATTTGCTTTCTATCCTGCAAGACACTACAAAGCAACTTCTTTCCTTTTTTTATTGTGAACTTTAACATATATACGTAACAGTGATAACTTTCAACATATGATTTCACAAGTAGTCAGAGAGCAAATCTCAAAGAATGTCATGGGTCACAGCTGCATAACTTCAGCCATTTCCATTATTGTAAAATATGCATGCAGAAAGGTGTCATCTCTCAATGTTCAGCTCAACAAGCAGTTATATAGGTAACTTCAAAAATTGTTATGGGTTACAGTTCCACAATTTCATTTCTTTCCTTACTATGAAATACAGGGTATATACAGAAAGGTGAACACCTTCAAGGCACAATTCAATGAGCAGCTACAGAGCAAATCCCAAGGGATGCTATAGGCTATAGTTCTACCATGTCATTTACCTCCTTCCAGCCCTTCCAATACCCCAGCATCCAAAAAACATATATATATATATATATATATAAATATATATAATTATATAAAGTTTCAGTATTCATAGACCTTTGTTCAATCTTATCTTGTTTGTTGCTACTCTTCTCTCTCACTCAATCTCTTTCTCCATCTTCAGGGGTGTCTAGGCACTGACAACCCTAATTTGTTCACATTAAAAGGCATATCAACAGTATGGGGGAAGGAGGCTGCATCTGAGAGTTGATCTTAAAGAAGCTGTTGCCTCTGGGTTTTAGGACTTGTTTGGTATAGAAACACTCTAGTGGATTTAAGTTTCTAAAAGATAAAACTTGGTGAGTGCACCTTTTATAGAATCTCAGGTAGGGACCTAGGTATTTGGAGACTACTTTTGGTAAGGGCATGGCATGCTGTGGCCAATTGGGATGTCTAGCTGGAGCTTGCATAAGAGAAACCTCCGGGGTAGCCTCTAAACTATCTGGGATCTCTCAGCCACTGTGACCTCAGCTTGTTACCTTTCTTCGCACTACCCCCACCCCCACCCCCCTTTTGGTCAAGTAGGCATCTTCAATACTTCGCTGCCAAAGCCAGGCTCGTTCCTGAGAATCATGTCCCATGTTGCCAGGCAGATTTATTCCCCTGGAGGTCATGTCCCTTGTTGGAGGGGGGGGGGGGCGGTGATTAATATATTAATGAATTTATTTGCTGAGTTGGGCTTAGAGAAAGAAAGGCCACATCAGAGCAACAAAGAGGTTGCCTGGAGTCGCCTCTTAGGCATAATTATAGGAGGGCTCAGTCTCCTGTTTACAACCCTAAATTTCACAAGAACAAGTCTCAAGACAAGGGCTTGATTTATTAGGTAGTGGGTTCCTAACTTGGCTTAATATATATTCTATCCCAAGTTAAACGGTCAATTTCTTACATTATCTTCACTTAGTTGTACAACCCTCACCACTCTCAATTTTAAACAATTATCATAACATAATACATCCCAGAGCTCTGATCTGCTGTGAAGTATTCATCCCTAGTATTAGTGTAGTGTTGCTAAGATATTCCCATTAAATTTAGTGATTAATATGTAATGGGTAGTTTTTCCATATAGCACTCTGTTAACCCTCTGCAGCAGTGTCGTTCTTTATAAGTATGTCACGCTAACACTTATTTAGGTTTGTGGTGCTACTCTGTGGGTTACTTGCCTTTAAATAACCATTTGCGGACATGTTCACCTTCAATGCGTCAGTGATACTTATAATCCCATTAACAAACCATAGTCACACCTCACCATTCCTGTACCATTAAGTTCACCCTCATTATCACATCTGTACATATTAGATTATTGTTCCCCCTTCACTAGGTTCTATCTATCTCTGGGTCCCCTGTATTCTACTTTTAAAGACACTTACATTTTTCACAGAGTTCACATTAGTGGTAACATACAATATCTCTCCTTTTGTGTCTGGCTTATTTCACTCAGCATTGTGTCTTCAAGGTACATCCATGTTGTCATATGCTCCTTCTTACTGCCGTGTAGTATTCCATTGTGTGTATATATCACATTTTGTTTATCTACTCATCTGTTGAAGGACATTTGGATTGTTTCCATCTCTTGGCAGTTGTGAACAGTGCCACTGTGAACATCAGTGTGCAAATATCTGTTCGTGTCACTGCTTTCAGATCTTCTGGTTATATACATAGAAGTGAAATTGCTGGATCATAGGGTAACTCATATCTAGCTTTCTAAGGAACCACCCAGCTGTCCTCCGGAGTGGCTGTACAATTATACAGTCCCACCAGCAATGAACAAGAGTTCCAATTTCTCCGCATCCTCTCCAGCATTTGTAGTTTCCTTTTTGTTTAATGGCAGCCCTTCTAATTGGTGTGAGATGATATCTCACTGTGGTCTTGATTTGCATCTCCCTAATAGCTAGTGTAGATGAACATTTTTTCATGTGTTTTTTTAATCATTTGTATTTCCTCTTCAGTGAAATGTCTTTTCATATCTTTTGCCCGTTTTATTATTAGGCTGTTTGTACTATTGTCATTGAGTTGTAGGTTTTCTTTACATATGCAACATATCAGTTTATTATCAAATACATGGTTTCCAAATATTTTTTCCCATTGAGTTGACTGCCTCTTTCCCTTTCTGGCAAATTCCTTTGAGGTACAGAAGCTTTTGAGTTTGAGGAGTTCCCATTTATCTATTTTTTCTTTTGTTGTTTGTGCTTTGGGTTTAAGGTCTAAGAAACTACCCCCAATATAGGTCTTGAATATGTTTCCCTACATTATCTTCTAGGAGTTTTATGGTACTATCTCTTATATTGAGGTCTTTGATCTACTTTCAGTTAATTTTTGTGTAGGGTGTGAGGTTGGGGTCCTCTTTTACTCTTTTGGATATGGATATCCAGTTCTCCCCACCCCATTTGTTCAAGAGACTGTTATGTCCCAGTTCGATGGATTTGGGGGCCTTATCAAAAATCAGTCCACTGTAGATCGGGGGTCTACTTCCAAATTCTCAATTCAATTCCATTGACCAATATGTCTGTCTTTGTGCCAATAACATGCTGTTTTGACTACTGTGGCTTTCTAGTAAGCTTCAAAGTCTGAAAGTGTAAGTCCTCCCACTTCATTTTTCTTTTTCAGAATGTTTTTAGCAATTTGAGGCATCTTTCCCTTCCAAATAAATTTGATAGCTAGCTTTTCTGGTTCTGCAAGGTAGGTTGTTGAAATTTTTATTGGAATTGCATTGACTCTGTAGATCAGTTTGGGTAGGATTGACAACTTAATGACGTTTAGCCTTCCTATCCAGGAACACAGAATATTTTTCCATCTCTTTAGGTCCCCTTCTATTTCTTTTAGTAAAGTTGTGTAATTTTCTGTGTAGAAGTCTTTTACATCCTTGGTTAAGTTTATTCCTAGGTACTAGATTTTTTTAGTTGCTATTGAGATGGAATCTTTTTCTTGAGTGACCCTTCAGTTAGGTCATTTCTGGTGCATAGGAATATTACTGACTTATGTGCATTAATCTTGTATCCTGCCAGTTTGCTAAATTTGTTTATTAGCTCAAGTAGCTATGATGTCAATTTCTCAGGGTTTTCCAAACATAAGATCATATTATCTGCAAATAATGATAGTTGTCCTTCTTCCTTTCAAATTTGGATGCCTTTTATCTCTTCGTCTTGCTGGATTGCTCTGGCCAGAACTTCTAGCACAATACTGAATAATAGTGGTGACAGCGGGCATCCTTGTCTTGTTCCTGATCTTAGAGGGAAAGCTTTCAGTCTATCCTGGCCATGGGTTTTTCATATATGGCCTTTATCATCTTCAGGAAGTTTCCTTCAATTCCTGCCTTATGAAGTGTTTTCATCAAAAAAGGATGATGGTGAAACTTGGCAGGTATGAATGTCAGTATTACCCCATACAGCAGCCGTTGAAAGAGCTGAGAAGGAATTCAGACTTAATTAGAGATATGAACGAAGAGGATCTGGTTAGGGCTAAGGCAAATCAGGCCCAAGTATAAAGGACAATACTGACTGGGTTTTAAAACTACAGCTTTTGTGTGAGACCAAGGAAGGAAATGTTTATCTGGTGCAGGATCTATATTTTCTGTAGCACACTAGATAATTTAAGTTGTACAATCAGTTTGTTTGACCACCATAGGTGCAGGGAGTGGTGAATGTGAAGTGGGATTTGGTGAGTTTATTCAGGCTGGGGTGAAATCCCAACATATCCCAGAGTGATATGGGCAGAGTATAAGTGTATTTGTGCCCCCCCTTCCAGGAACTGGGGAGAAGTGTGGAAATGTTGGACTTCCCACCCGGGCTGTTTCAGATTTTCCCCCAAACATTGAGGACTGCCAATTTGGTGGGCCGAGCCCTCGATCTGGGGGCTTTCCCTTATGAGGTTAGTTGCTTCAAGGGAGAGGCTAAGCCCACTTATAATTGTGCCTAGAAGTCCCCCCAACTCCCGCAGAGAGCCTCTTTGTTGCTCAGATGTGGCCCCCTCTCTCTCTAAGCCCACTCAGCTAGAGAACTCACTACCCTCCCCTCTATGTGTGACATGACACCCAGGGGTTTAAATCCCCCTGGCAGCACCGGAAACGACTCCTGGAGATGAGCCTAGACCCAGCACTGTGGGGATTGAGAGGATCTTCTTGACCAAAAGGGGGAAGAGAGATGAAACAACATAAGGTTCCAGTGGCTGAGAGATTTCAAATGGAGTTGAGAGGTCACTCTGGAGGGTGTTCTTATGCACTATATAGATGTCACTTTTTACTTTTTAGTGTGTTGGAATGGCTAGAGGGAAATACCTGAAGCTGTCCAACTGCAACCCAGTGACCTTGATTCTTGAAGATGATTGTATGACTATGTGGCTTGCACAGTTTGACTGTGTGATTGTGAAAACCTTGTGGCTCACACTCCCTTTATCCAGTGTAGGGACAGATGAGTGGAAAAATGGGGACAAAAATAGATGAAGAGTAGAGTGGGATGGAGGGGATGGAAAGATTTAGGTGTTCTTTTTTGCTTCTGTTTTTATTTAGGAGCAAGGAAAAGGTTCAAAAATTGATTCTGGTGAACACACAACTGTATGATGGTGCTGTGAATAATTGATTGCACACTGTGAATGATTGTAGGATGTGTGAATATATCTCAATTAAACTGTATTTAAAAAAAGTAAATGAACAATGGGGGGGAGGAGGGGAATGGGATGTTTTGGATGTTCTTTTTTATTTTGATTTTTATTTTATTTTTGGAATAATGAAAATGTTTAAAGTTTGATCATGGTGATGAAAGCACAACTGTATGAAGATACTGTGAACAACTGATTGTACACTTTGAATGATTGTATGTTATGTGACTATAGCTCAATAAAATTGCATAGGAAAAAAAAGGATGTTGAATTTTCTCAAACTTCTTTCCTTTTAATTCACTGTAGCATCTCTGAATTTTTTTCTGGAATCATTTTACTTCTCTCCAATGGTCAGTTTTTAAAATGCCCTATAAAATATGCTGGTAGAACATTTCTCTTTTTTTAATGTGGAGTGTCTATTCAGTTTTCATTCTTGAAGGTTGTTTTACTTTAATTAGAATTAAATTGCTAGATATTTATTTTCAGCCCCTTCTTGCATGGTTTTCTTCTTCCCGTTGTACATGTTGAAGTCAGCTGCCAGTTTATAACTGCACTACTTTTGAAGGTAATTGTTGCCTTGCCCCCACTCCCTGGAATGCTTTAAATATTTTTTTCTGTCTTTAATTTATTGATATTTCATATAATGTGTCTAGATGTGGATTTATTACTTATTTTCTTTGTCTTTTTTGTGCTTCTTGATTAGTGGATTGATTTTTCATCAGTTAATGGAAAGTTTCCAATAGTTAACCTTTAAAATGTCTTACCTCTGTCCCATATTCTCTTTTCTAGTTTTGGGGCTCCAGTAAAAGGTTTTAGACCTTTTCATCATATCTTCAGTCTCTTATGCTCTGCTGTGCTTTTCATCTTTTATTCTCTAATTAATTTAGGTGACTTCTCTTTTCCAGTCCTTTAATCATCTAGAATACTAATTCTGTCTAATCTGATATTAAATTATTGAATTTAAAATGAAAAAGAAATGCCAGTGATTTGTGGTGGTGGTATAGGATTGTGTGTTCATGTGTGCGCATGTGTGTGTATATATTTTGGTGACTATATAAGATTTATTTGTAGCAAATCTGAATGCAATCTATCCCCTCACTTTCATAGGTTCTCTGCCCACAGCAGGGGGTGTTACTAATATTTTAACTTTTGAAAAGAAGCTGACCTCTGATCTTCCTGACAATGTCACCAAACCAAGAAAAGTACAACTAGCTACGTGCTTCTCACAGAAGGTTCCAGAGCAAAGTGTTAGCAGGGTTGCTGCCCTGTGAGAGTTACTGTTAATCAGCTGGAAGTTTTATTAGGACAGATGGCTCTGCTCCACCCTCGGAGTTCAGCAGGTCTGGTGAGGGTCCCAGGGAGTTGTATTTCCTACAGGTTGTCAGGTGGTGCTGATGTTGCTCTAAGGACAACTTGTGTGCTTCATCAACTAGCACCGTAAGACACCCCCTGAGAAATGTCCCAGAGAGTCAGCAAAGAAAAGGACAAATCCCACTTGCTAAGAACTCTGGAGGATGGTAGAGATGGAGAAGGACTCCACAAATGCTGAATTCTCAAAGAAAAAGAAAAATATCAGGTCAAGAATCAGATGAAGAAAAGCTGAGAAAATCTGATCAAACATGGGCTACTCTAAAGGTCTAGAATAAGTTGGAGCAAACTTCAAAGAAGAGCCTTAACACAAAGCCAATTGACAATAAAACCCTACACAAGAGGGAGAAACTGACCATCAGCGTTAACTCATCAAGATAATCAGATAACTAGACATCAGCAAAAAAGTTACAAGCTGTACTAAGAAATAGGAAGACATGGCTCAGTCAAGAGAACAAATTAAAACTTCAGAGGAGACTCAGAAGTTGGAAAAACTAATCAAAGATGTTCAAACAAATCTCTTAAATCAATTCAAGGAGATAAAGGAAAATATGCATAAGGAGATAAAGAATATTAAAAAGACAGTGTGTGAGCATAAAGAAGAATTTGAAAGTATAAAAAGAATATTAACATACATTATGGAATGAAAGGCACAATAGTAGAGATAAAAATATACTAGAGGCATGCAATGTCAGATTCAAACAACCAGAATAAAGAATCGGCAAACTAGAAGACAGTTTTCTCGGATGTGGGGGGGATTGCAGAGAGCCTGCCCACTGCCTTGATGCCTGAAAGTGTTGGAGCCTCCTCTGCAGGTTTTGCAGAGAGCATGGCCACTGCACAAGTGCTTGGAAGGGCTGGGGCTGCTTCTCCATAAGGCCCAGAGGACAAATCATGGTTCCATAGATGACTCTCAGACCTTGAAATCAAAGCAAGTATGCTGTGTGGAGTTTGGGAATTGTTTGGGTCCTGTAACCCTGGTTTTCCTCCCTATGGGGGTGGGAATGTTTCTCCTATGCCTGTCCCTCCTTTGTGTATTGGAAGCAGATAACTTGTTCTCTAGGTTTCACATGTCCACAGACAGAGGGGACTTGTGCCCCAGGATGGAGCACACCTATAACCGACTTTAATGAGACTTTGTACTTAGCATTCTTATCGAAATGATTTAAGGCTTTTGGGGTACTGTGATAGAATGAATGTGTTTGCATATGGAAAAAAAACATGGCTTTTTGTGATCCAGATGGTGGAGTGTGTTGGTTTGAAACTGTGTACCCCAGAAGCTACTCCATTCCTGTGGGTGTAAACCTATTGTAAGTAGGTTTTCATGAGGTTTCCTCAATTAAGGCATGGCCTAGGGTGGGTCTTAATCTTATTCCTCCAGTCCTTTATAAATGGGATGAATATAAGGAGAGAAAAAGCAAAAAGAAAAAAAAGGCTCAGAAGCAAAAAGCTGAAAGCAACAAAAGCAGGAAGAGAAGGGAGAGCCCAGGAAACGCCACCATGTGCCTCGCCATGTGACGGAGGAGCCCAGGATGGCCGGCAGCCAGTTGGGGAAGAAAGCATCATTTTGATGCCTTGATTTGGACATTTTCATGGCCTAAACATGTAAGTTTGTAAGCTAATAAATTTCTATTGTTAAAAGTCAACCCCTTTCATCATATATTGCTCTCAGCAGCCTTGCAAGCTGAAACAGGGACCACCTGAAAATTAAAAACTTTTGTGCCTCAAATGACTTTGTCACAAAAGTGAAAAGACAACCTATTCAATGTGAGAAGATATTTGGAAACCACATGTCTAGTAAGGGTTTAATATCCAGAATATATAAATAAATTTTACCACTCAATAATAAAAAATAACACCCCAATTTAAAAATGGGCAAAAGATTGAACAGACATTTCTCCAAAGAGGACATCAAATGATTAAAAATCACATGAAAAGATGTTCAACATCACTCTCTATGAGGAAAATGCAAATCAAAACCGCAGTGAAATATCATTTCATATCCACTAGAGTGACTATCATTTAAAAAAAATAAAGAAAATTACAAGTGTTGGAGAGGATGTGGAGAAATAGGAATATTTTACTCACTGATGGTGGGAAAGTAAAATGGTGCAGCTGCTGTGGAAGATAATTTGGCTTTTTGTCAGGAAGCTAAATATAGAATTACCATATGACCCAGTAATCCTGCTACTAGGTATATAGCCATAGAATTGAAAGTGGAGACTCGAACAGATATTTGCACACTGATGTTCATAGTGGCATTATTCACAATTGCTGAAAGACAGAAGTAACCCAAGTGTCAATCAACCAATGAATGGATAAAGAAAATGTGGTATATACACACAATGGAATATTATCCATCAGTAACAAGAAATGAGGACCTGAGGCATGTGATAACATGGATGAACCTTGAGGACATTATGCTGAGTGACATGAGCCAGACACAAATAGACAAATATTGTATGATCTCACTGATATGAACTAATTATAATAAGCAAACTCAATTAGAATCTAGAGGATAGGTTATCAGGGGCTAGATTGGAGGTAGAGAATGGGGAGCTAATGCTTAATTTTTATAGAACTTCTATTTAGGTTGATTGTAAAGGTTTGGAAATGGATGGTGGTGATGGTAACACATTATTGGGAGTGTTTTTAACAGCACTGAATTTTATAGGTGAATGTGGTTAAAAGGGGAAACTTTAGGTTGTATATGTTTCTAGAATAAAAATTAAAAGATAAAACATAGGACTGTATAACACAGTGAACTCTATTGTGGACGATGGACTATAGTTAATAGTACAAGTATGAGAATGTTCTTTCGTGAATTATAACAAATGTATCACACTAATATGAGGTGTTAATAACAGGATGGTATATGGGAAAATACACCTAATGTAAACTATGGACAATAGTTAACAGGACTACTTTAATAATCTTTATATTGTAACCAAGGTACCATGCTAAAGCAAAGTTTGAACAATAAGAGGGTATATGGGAATGCTGTGTTGTTTTATATGATTTTTCTGTAAATGTACAACTTCTGAAACTTAAAAAAAATTTAATTAAAAAGGTTATATTTAACAGGCCTGTGTATTCGGTGTTTTAAATGAGGTGTGCCAGTTTGGATGTATTATGTCCACAAAACACCATGTTTTTTAATGTAATCTTGTGGGGGCAGACATATTAGTGTTGATTAGGTTGGAATCCTTTGATTAAGTGTTTCCATGGAGATGTGACTCAATCACCTGTGAGCGAAACATTTGATTCAATTATTTCCATGGGGATATGCACCCCGCCCTTCAGCGTGGATCTTGATTTAATCACTGGAGCCCTATAAAAGAGCTCACAAACAGAAGGATTTCAGAGCAGCTGAGAGGCACATTTTGGAGACGGCCACTCAAAGTAGACTTTTGCTGACCCTTTGGAAATGCTAGCCCAGTGTTTGCTCCCAAGAAGCTAAGAGAGGACAAAACACCCCACAGCAACATTTTGAAGTTTGCACAGGAGCTGAGAGAGGTGCAGGAACACAGCCCAGGATCAGCAGACGCCAGCCACATGCCTTCCCAGCTAACAGAGGTTTTCCTGATGCCTTTGACCCTCCTTTGGTGAAGGTATACTTGTGTTGATGCCTTAATTTGAAAATTTTCATGGCCTTCAGATTGTTAATTTGTAACCAAATAACCCCCCCTTTTAAAGGCCAGTCCATTTCTCATATTTTGTATAACAGCAAACCGGAACATGAGGTAATCCATGTAAATTGCTTCACACAGGGCCTAGAACACAGAATCTCTCAATAAATGCTGGCTACTACTATTTTTAAAAAGTAGAACAATTATGAAAAAGAGCTATCATCAATCATAACATAGCCAATGCAAGGTGGTGGGGGGGAGTGGTGTATGGGAACCATGTGTTTTATGCATGACTGTTCTGTAAACAACTTCTCTAATAATTTTTTTTTTTTTTTTGGGGGAACCTGTAGAACCACTGCTTTAGTGTCTGCTCCTCTGGTGGACTTGAGTCTCAGGTATGAATGTCCAGGGGCTTGAGGTTTTACCAGAAGCAGCCTAAATAAACTTCTGGCAAAAGTCTCTAGGGCAGAAGTGACTGAGAGTCACTGATGTGCATCTTTTTATAATTACATTCTCATTCAGTTTGCTGCTTAATAATTTCCCCTACTTTTTAGGTCTTTGCTATTAAGGTTTATTTTAAATTTTACTCCAAATTACATAGTTTACTCTCATGGGGAAAATCCTGCCTTATGGTCACCCATGAATAATGTGGTTTTATTTATTTTGTTTTTCTAGTGTGTAACCTGAGCCTTTTATTGACTTTATTACTGAGATCTCATTTTATTGCATTGGTGACAGAGAAGATGGTCTCTATGCTACTGGCTTTTTCTTTTTGTATTAAGATTTACTTTATAGTCCAGTGCATAATCAATTCTCATCGATATTTTATGTGTGCATGGAAGGAATGTTCTCTCATTGTGGAGTACAGGATTCTGTAAATATCCATTAAATAATGTGCAAACTGTTTAAATATCTGTCAGTAACACCTTTGTCTAATCTATGTTTTTAATGAACTTTAAAATTTTAAAATAACTTTATATTTACAGAAAATTTATAAAGATAGTACAGAGTTCCTGTATATTCCATGCCCAATTTTCCTATTGTTTACGTCTCACATTACACAACTTCTGGGTGATTGTTCTGTCTATTTTTATGTAAGGCTCTATTTTTCTGTCATCATGCTTTGACCTTGAACTTGAATTCATCAGATACTATCACTATACAAGCCTTAGTTTTGACAGTTGTGGCTTATCTGATTTATTTATTTTTATTAAATTCAGTTTTATTGAAATACATTCACACACCATACAATCATCCATGGTATACAATCCACTGTCCACAGTATGATAACATAGTTATGCGTTCATCACCACAATCTATCTATGAACATTTTCCTTACGTCTGATTTATTTTTACAGATGGTTTATACCTGGTATTTATCTATATATCTTTATCATGAGTGTCTTCCTGGATAGAAATATTGGATATTTTAAAATTTTTTGTTTCTTCAGTGGACATCACCAGAGTTGGAATTAGAAGCAGTTCTTTTGGGTATCTAGCAGATCCTGGCCAATATCCCCTTTTCTTAGTCATGTTGAATTTTTTCAGGTATCATTGTTTCCATGAGCATTACAGTGGGAAGGAGGTGAGGAAAGACAAGTCCAAAGAAATTTCTGCTGTCATCTTCATCCTGCAAAGCAGGCAAAGTACTATTTTATACAAGAAATTAGTTCTCTCGGCACATTTATTTTAAATGACTTAGTACTGCCCTGAATTTTCAATTTTAAATTGTATAAATTTCCCACAGGTTGCATTTGCTCCTCGTTCCTGGCGAGTCTCTCTCTGAAGATTGATCTCTCTGCCCTGGACAGATGGAATCCTCTTTCTTTTCTGACTACGGCCTTATGTGGTATCTGGAAGAACTCAGAAAGGGGGAGTTCAGAAAATTTAAGGAGCTCCTTAAGCAAGAGGCTTTGCAACTTGGACTCACACAAATTTCCTGGGCTGAAGTAAAAAAGTCAACAAGGGAAGACCTTGCAAACCTATTGATCAAGCATCGTGAGGAACAACAAGCATGGGATCTGACCTTCAGGATATTTCAAAAGATCAATAGAAAGGATCTCTGCGAGAAGGCCAAGAGAGAGAGTACTGGTGAGTGAGTGTGGGATGGGGACTAGGCTTCTTATAGGGAGGATTGTGTCATAATATTGCTAAACAGCTCCTATGCCAGTCTACAGCATGGCCGGATATGCATCAGGAAATGTCATCCTTGTGAGTAGGAAACAGCTTAATTTAGATCTGGTGTTATATGGGGTAAAATGTGGGTAGATAGCATGTCCTAACCCTTATTTACCACTGTCTGGGTTATCAATAAATTTGTCCTAAGCTGAGAACTTGCATACAAGTCAGAGCCTCTCCCTAAAGTAAAACTGCATCATGGGAACTGTTTTACCCTAACAGGTAATTGAGAAGAGACTAGCAATAACAATTAACACTTACCATAGACTACACACTAATATAATAAACTGAGATTAACTGGTATGACTATGTATTTATCCAAAATAGTCATGTATGTGTGTATGTATCTATATAATATATATACACATATATATAATTAGAGAAGTTTTAGATTTACAGAAAAATTATGCATAAAATACCCATATACCACGCTACTACTGACACTGCCTTATTGCGGTACATTTGTTACAATTCATGAAAGAACATTTTCATAATTACACTATTAACTATAGTCCATCATTTAAAATAGGATTCACTGATTCACTGTTTGTATTACACAGTTCTTTTTTTATTTTTTTAAACTTTTTTCTTGTAATACGTATGTGACCTAAAATTTTCCTTTTAACTAGGTTCACATATATAATTCAGTGCTGTTAATTACATTCACAATGTTGTGCTACCATCACTACCATACAGTTTTAAAAGTTTACAATCAACCTAAATAGAAATTCTGTAGAAATTAAGCATTAACTCTCCACTCTCTACCCCCAAATCAGCCTCTGGTAACATACATTCTAAATTCTGTCTCAATGAGTTTGCTTATTCTAATTATTTCATGTCAGTGGGATCATACAATATTTGTCCTTCTGTGTCTGACTTATTTCATGCGACATGATGTCTTCAAGGTTCATCCATGTTGTCACATATATCAGAACTTCATTCCTTCAACTGCTGAATATGCATACATTGTATATGCATATGCATACCGCATTTTGTCTATCCATTCATTGGTTGATGGGCACTTGAGTTGCCTCCATCTTTGGGGAATTGTGAAGCGTACCGCTATAAACGTTGGTGTGCCGATATCTGTTTGAGTCCCTGCTTTCAAATGTTTGGGGTGTATACCTAGAAGTGGGCTTGCCAGGTCATATGGTAACTCTACACTTAGCTTTCTGAGAAACCACCAGTTTTCCACAACAGGTGGAATGAATGTTCCATGAGGAATGAATGTTCCAATTTCTCTGCATCCTCTTCAACAGTTATTTTCTGTTTGTTTGTTTTTTTTAAATAGTAGCCCTTCTGGTGAGTGTGAAATGGTATCTCATTGTGGCTTTGGTTTGCCTTTCCTTCATAGCTCATGATGTTGAACAACTCTTAATGTATTTTTTTGGCCATTTGTATATCTTCTTTGTAGAAATGTCTACTGAAGTCTTTTGCCCATTTTTAAATGGATGGTCTTTTTATTGTTAGGTTGTAGGATTTTTTTTAATATGTTCTGGATATTACACTCGTATCAGATATGTGGTTTCCAAATATTTTTCCCATTGTGCAGGTTGTCCTTTTACTTTCCTGATAAAGTCCTTTGAGGCACGAAAGTTTCTAATTGTGATGAGATCCCATTTATCTATTTCTTGTTCTCTTGCTTATGCTTTGGGTCTAAGAAACTACTGCTTTAGCACAAGGATCTGGAGAAGCTCCTCTATGTTTTCTTCTTGGAGTTTGATAGTTCTGACCTAAATTTAGATCTTTGATCCATGATGAGTTGATTTTGTCTAAGTTAGAAGGTCGGGGCTCTCCTTCATTCTTTTGCAAATGGAGATCCAGTTGTCCCAGGGGATTGCCTAGAATCTGTAAGTAGATTTGGGTAGAAATGACACCTGAACAATATTTAGTCTTCTAATTCATGAACACAGAATGTCCTTCCATTTATTTAGGACTTTGATTTCATTTATCAGTGTTTTGTAGTTTTCTGTGTACAAATCCTTGACACAACTGGTTAGATTTATTCCTAGATATTTGATTCTTTTAGTTCCTATTGTAAACGGAATTTTTTTCTTGATTTCTTTGTCCAGTTGTTTGCTGCTTGTGTATGGAAACACCACTGATTTGGGGGTGTTGATCATATATCCTGTCACATTGCTGATTTCATTTATTAGCTCTAGGAGCTTTGCTGTGAATTTTTCAGGATTTTTTTGTATACAGGATCATGTCACCTGCAAATAGGAAAATTTTCACTCCTTCCTTTCCTATTTGGATGCCTTTTGTTTCTTTCTCTTGCCTAATTGCTCTGGTGAGAACTTCCAGTACAGTATTGAATAACAGTGGTAACAGCAGGCATTTTTGTCTTGTCCTGATCCTAGAGGAAAAGTTTTAGTCTTTCAGCATTGAGTATGATGTTAGCTGTGGGTTTTTCATATGTGCCCTTTATCATGTTGAAGAAGTTTCTTTCTATTCTTAGTGTTCCAAGTGTTTTATTCAAGAAGGTATGCTGTATTATGTCAAATGCCTTTTCCACATCAAGATGATGATGTGTATTTTTTCCATCCTTGTATTAATGTGGTGTATTACATTAACTGACTTTCTTACGAACAACCCAGGCATAGCTGCAATAAATTCCACTTTATCATGATGTATAATTCTTTTAATATGCTGTTATATTCAGTTTGCTGGTATTTTGTTGAGGATTTTTGCATCTATATTCATAAGAGATATTTGTCTGTAATTTTCTTGTGTTATCTTTACCTGCTTTGATATGAGGGTGATGTTGGCCTTGCAGAATGAACTAGAGAGCGTTTCTTCCTCTTCAGTTTCTTGGAAGAATTTGAACAGGATTGGTGTGAAATCTTCTTGGAATGTTTGGTAAAAGTCCCCTGTGAAGCTGTCTGGTTCTGGGCTTTCCTTTGTTGGGAGATTTTTTTTTTTAAAAAGAAATTTTAGGTTTATAGTAAAAATCATGCATGAAATACAGAGTTCCCATATACCACCCTATTATTTTATTTTTATTATTATTTTAATTAGAGAAGTTGTAGGTTTACAGAAATTCGTGTAAAAAATACAGCATTCCTATATACTCCCTACTGTTGACACTTTGCATAAGTGTGGTACCTCTTTTAATTGATGAAAGAATATTAAGATGGTACTGTTAACTATAGTCCATAGTTTGCTTTAGGTGTATTTTTCCCATGTACCACCCTATTATTAACAGCTTGTATTAGTGTTGTGCATTTGTTATAATTCATGTAAGACCATTCTTATATTTGTATTATTAACTCCTGCCCATCATCCACAACAGGGTTCACTGTATTATACAGTCCCATGTTTTATCTTCTATCATCCATTCTAGGGACATACATGACCCAAAACTTCCCCTTTCAACCACATTCACCAACACAATTCAGCACTATTAATTATACTCACAATGATGTGCTACCATCACCACCATCCATTTCCAAACTTTTATAATTAACCTAAATAGAAGTTCTGTACAAATTCAGCATCAGTTTTCCATTATCTACTCTCAGTCTATCCCCTGGTAAACTATATTCTAGATCTGACTCTATGAGTTTGCTTATTATAATTAGTTCATATTAGTGAAATCATACAATATGTTTCCTTTTGTGCCTGGCTTATTTCACTCAGCATAAAGTCCTCAAGTTTCATCCATGTTGTTAATTTTATTGATGTACTCAATGTACCAACTTCTGGTTTTGTTAATTCTCTCTATTGCAATTTTACTCTCAACTTCATTTTTCTGTTCTAATTTTATCTCTTTCCTTATGCTTGCTTTGGGATTAACATGCTGTTCTTTCCCAGTTCCTCCAAGGGTTCAGTTAGGTCTTTGATTTTAGCTCTCTCTTCTTTTTTAATGTAAGCATTTTAGGGCTATAAACTTTCCTCTGAGCATTGTCTTCACCGCATTCCATAAGCTTTGATATGTTGGGTTCTTATTTTCATTCATCTTAAGATGTATACTGATTTCCCTTGAATTTTTCTTTGACCTACTGTTTGTTTAAGAGAATGTTATTTAACATCCATATATTTTTGGAATTTCCAGTTCTCCACCTGTTAGTGATTTCCAGCTTAATTCTATTATTGTAAAGAAGATTCTTTGTATGATTTCAGTCTTTCTAAATTAATTGAGACTTGTTTTGTGACCAACGTGTGGTTGATCCTGGAGAATGATTCATGTGCACTTGAGAAGAATGAATGTCTGCTCTATTGGGGTGCAATGTTTTGTATATTCTGTTAGGTCTAGTTCTTTTATCATATTATTCAAGTCTTCTGTTTCCTTATTGATCTTCCATCTATACACTCAATCTATTGATGAGAGCGCTGTATTGAAGTCTCATCTGTTACCATAGAGGTGTGTATGTCTCCCTTCAGTTTTGCTGGTGTTTGCTTCGTGTATTGTAGGGCACCATGGTTAGATGCATAAGTATTTGTGATTGTTATTTCTTCTCAGTGAGTTGCCCCTTTTATAAATATATAGTGTCCTTCTTTGTCTCTTAGAACAGCTTTTGACTTAAAGTGTATATTGTCCAATATTTGCATAGCTACCCTAGCTCCTTTTTTGGTTACTATTGCATGGAGTATCTTTGTCCATCCTTTCATTTTAAACCTATTTGTGCCTTTGGGTTTAAGGTGAATCTCTTGTAAACAACATATAGTTGGATCATGCTTTTTTATCCATTCTGCCAAACTTGGTCTTTTGATTGGGGAGTTTAATTCATTAACATTCAGTGTTATTACTATAAAAGCAGTACTTACTTCAGCCATGTTGTCTTTTGGTTTTTATACGTCATCTTTTTTGTCTCTTTTCCTTTATTGCAATATCCTTTTCTTTAGAGTTGATCTTTTGTGCTGTATCTGACAGATCTCTTTTCATTTCTCTTTCTGTATATTTTAAAAATACTTTCCTTGTGGTTACCCTTGGGTTTATATTACACAGCCTGTATCTATAACCTTCTAATTTGAAAAGATACCAACTTAGCTTCGGTAAGCATACATATTCTTTGCTCCCATATCCTGTTTCCCCTCTTTATGTTGTTTTTGTTTCACATTACCCCTTTACGTTTGCATGTCCCTTATCAGGAAATATGCCTTTTTGTTCAATTCTGATTTTTCTAGAAATTATGGAGTAGAGTTACGTGTTGAGAATACAGTACTGTTGGGTTTTGCATTTACTCTTTTAGTTACCCTTACTAATGGTCTTCATTTCTTCACACTTCTCCAAGCCATTCTCTCTGACTTTTTTTTCACCCTGCAGAACTCCCTTTAGTAATTCTTGTAGGGTGGATCTGTTGTTGACACTCTCTCAGTTTCTATTTAACTGCAAATATTTAAAGCTTTCCCTAATTTTTGAAGGACAGTTTTGCCAGCTAAAGAATTCTTGTTTGGCAGTTTTTCTCTTTCAGTACCTTAAATATATCATAGCACTGCCTTCTCACCTCCTTGGTTTCTAATGAGAAATCAGCATTTAATCTTATTGAGAGTCCTTGGATGTGATTAATTGCTTTTCTCTTTCTGCTTTCAGAATTCTCTCTTTATCTTTGGCATTTGACATTCTGATTAATAATTGTCTCAGAGTAGGTCTATTAGCATTTATTCTGTTTAGAGTATTGTGGTTTTTGGACATGTATATTTATATCTTTTACAAGAGTTGGGCAATTTTTGGCCATTATTTCCTCAAATATTCTTTTGACCCCTTTTCCTTTCTCTTTTCCTGGGAGACCTATGATGCATATATTCGTGAACTTGATGCTGTCACTCAAATCCCTGAGAGGCTGCTTAATTTATCTAATCTTTTCTCTATCTGTTCTTCTGGCTGTATAATTTCAGTAGTTCTGTCTTCTAGTTTGTTTGTTCTTTCTTCTGCCTGTTCAATTCTGCTGTTGGTTGCCTCTGGTATATTTTTAATCTCCAGTATTGTGCCTTTCATCCCAATAATTTCTGTTATGTTCCTTTTTAAACTTTGAAATTCTTCTTTATGCTCACACAGTATCTTCTTAATATCCTTTGTCTCTTTATGCATATTTTCCTTCATCTCCTTGAATTTATTTTGGAAATCTGTTTGAACATGTTTGATTAGTTGTTACAATATCAGATTCTCCTCTGAAGTTTTAATTCATTTCCTTGACTGAGCCTTATCTTCCTGTTTCTTAGTATAGCTTGTAATTTTTTGCTGATACCTAGGCATCTGATTATCTTTATGAGGTAAGTCTGAAGGTCCATTTCTCCCTCTTGTCTAAGGTTTTATTGTTGATTGTCTTTGTTTTAAGGCTCTTCTTTGATGCTTGGTCTAACTTTTTCTAGACATATAGAATAGCCCATGTTTAATCAAATTTTCTCTGCTCTTCATCTGATTCTTGCTCTGGATTTGAGGTGCAGTTTTTAAGACTGTACTTTTTGTGCACTTGTTTCATTTCCAGGAGAAAGCTTCCTTTCCTCTATTCCTTTTCCAGGAATCTTGATCTGTTATGTTTGTTTTCGTGCAGACCTTCCTTTCCAGCTTCTAAGATTTGTTTAAATTCTCGCCCTCACTCAGTGCCCTGTTTTTCTTATACTTCTCAGTTCTGGGCCACATTCTATCTTACAACAGTTCAGTTTACCAACATGGCCCTCCCTTTTTTCCTGTGAGGCTTTTCTGCCTCTGGTTTCTTCCCTGTTAGGGTATCCCACCCAGGGAGCAAGATGGAGTGAGTCCAGAAAGGTGGGTCACTTCAGAAAAGTCCGTTTTGTGTTGAGGTGTCCAGCCAACTGGAGCTGGAGTGAGTGAGGGCACAGTGGTTCTTTCCAGCATGTCTACCGCAGCCTCTACCTGCCCCCTCCTCAGGGACCCTTTTGTATGCAGCACTCCTCAGTGGCTTGTGTTCCACTCCCTGTCTCTGAGAACTTGGGTCCTTGTGCCAGGATCTGCGTGGAGTTCTACCTGCTGCTGTGAGTTGCTCTATAGTCTCTGTCCTTGTTGGGAGGGACCCAAGCCATCCTGCACATGCACAGAACTGAGTGAGGGGGAAGGGAAAGGGTTCGGACCAGCCGTCTGGGATGGAATTTTCCTGCCTGATCTTTTTCTGTTTCTTTGATTCTGCATTTCTGGAGTCCTTCTCCAGTCTCTACCATCTTCCAGAGCTCTAATCAAGTAGAATTTGTCCTTCTATTCACTAAATCTCTGGGGAAGCTTTTACGGGGGATGTCTTATGTCGCCATGTTGATGACATCCTGGTACCACACTATTATTAACACTGCATAAGTGCAGCACATTTGTTACAATTCATTAAAGATCATTTTAATAATTGTACTATTAACTCTAGTCCATCATTTACAATAGGATTCAGTATTTATTCTACAGTCCTGTTTTTTAAAAAATTTTTATTCTAGTAACAGATGTACAACTTAAAATTTCCCCCTTTAACCACATTTGCATATAATTCAGTGCTATTTATTACATTCACAATGTTGTGCTGCCATCACCATCATTCATTTCTAAAATTTTATGATGAACCCAAATAGAAACAGTTTAAACATTAACTCCTCATTTCCTACCCCAACCCAGCCCCTGGTAACCTGTATGGGAGATTCTGACTCTATTAGTTTGCTTATTATAATTATTTCATATCAGTGAGATCATACCATTTTCATCCTTTTGTGTCTAGCTTATTTCACTCAACATGATGTCTTCAAGGGCCAACCATGTTGTCACATGTATCAAAACTCCATTCCTTTTAACAGCTGAATCATATTCTATTGTATGTATATATCATATTTTATTTATTCACCCACTGGTTTATGTACACTTGGGTTCCTGCCATCTTTTGGGAATTGTGAATAATGCTGCTATGAACATTGGTGTGCAAATATCGGCTCAAGTCCCTGCTTTCAAATATTTTGGGTCTATACCCTAGAAATGGGATTGCCAGATCCTATCATAATTCTATACTTAATTTTCTGAGGAACCACCAGTCTTCCACAGTGACTGCACCATTTTATATACCCACAAAGAATGGATGTTCCTCTTCTCTGCATTCTCTCCAACGCTTGTTATTATCTGTTTGTGTGTGTGTTTAATAGCAGCTATTCTGGTGAGTATGAAATGGTATCCCACTGTGGTTTTGATTTGCATTTCCCTCATAGCTCATGTTGTTGAGCATCCTTCATGTGCTTTTTGGCCATTTATTTAGCTTCTTTATAGATATGTCTATTCAAGTCTTTTGCCCATTTTCAAAATGCGTTGTTTGTCTCCATTTTTAAGTTGTAGAATATCTTTATATATTCTGTATAGTAAACTCTTATCATATATTTGGTTTCCAAATATTTTCTCCCTTTGAATGGTATGTCTTTTGAGGTACAGAAGTTTTTAATTTTGATGAGGTTCCATTTACCTATTTCTCATTTTGTTGCTTGTGCTTTGGATTTAAAGTCTAAGAAGCCATTGCCTAGGACAAAGACCTGGAGAGTCTTCCCTATATTTTCTTCTAGGGGTTTTATAGTTCTGGTTCTTATATCTAGCATTGATTTTGAGTAGATTTTTTATATGGTGGGGTAGGGGACCCTCTTCATTCTTTTGCACATGAGCATCCAGTTTTTCCAGAACCGTTTGTTGAAGAGACTGTTCTTTCCCAATTGAGTGGACTTGGTACACTTGTCAAAAGTTAGTTGACCATAATTGAGAGGGCTAATTTCTTAACTCTTAATTCAATTTCATTGGTCTATATGTCTCTCCTTGTGTCAGTACCATCCTGTTTTGATTACCCTGCTTTGTAATAAGTTTTAAAATTAGGAAATGTGAGCCCTGAAACTTCATTCTTCTTTTTCAAAATAGATTTGAGTATTCAAGATCACTTAACCTTCCATATAAATTTTATTACAGACTTTCCGTTTATGCAAAGAAGGTTATTGGAATTTTTATTGGTATTGCATGGAATCTGTAAATCATTTTGGATAGAATTGATATCTTTCACACCCGCTAGAATAGCTAATATTAAAAACATAAATAATTAGTCTTCCAATCAATGAACACAATGTTTTCCATTTATTTAGGACTCCCTTGTATTTCTTTTAGCAATGTTTTGTAGATTTCTGTGTACAAGTCCTTTACATCCTTGGTTAGTTTTGTTCCTAGATGTTTGATTCTTTTAGCTGCTATTGTAATTTTTTATTGATTTCTTCTTCCAATTGATTGCTTGTTTCTAGCTGTCAGATGTTGTTTTTTTTTTCTCTCTCTTTCTTTTTTCTTTTCCTTTTGTCCCTCTACCTTCTTTGACTCTTCCTCCTTTTTTGTGGAAGAAATGGAGATGTCCTTATATAGATAGTGGCAATGGTGCTGAATACATAAATATGTGACAATACAGGGAACCAATGATTGTTTACTTAGGATGGAATGTATGGTGTGTGAACAAAACCATCCTAAAAAAAATGGGTTGATGGAGAAAACTGGAGGGTACTATACTGAGTGAAATGAGACAGATACATAAGGACAAATATTGCAGGGTCTCACTGATATGAACTAATTATAATATCTAAACTCATAGAGATGAAATATAAACTACCAGGATATAGAACGAGGCTAAAGAATGGGGAGCAGTTGCTTATTATGAGCAGAATGTTCAACTAGGGTGAACTTAAACATTTGGAAATGGACAGAGGTGATGGTAGCACCTTGTGAGAATAACTAACAGTGCTGAAAGGTGTGTGAAGGTGGTGGAAAGGGGAAGCTCAGAGTCACATATGTCACCAGAAGGAAAGTTGGAGGTTAAAAGATGGGAATGTATAAAACAGTGAATCTTGTGGTGGACAATGTCCGTGATTAACTGTACAAATAGAAATTTCTCTCATGAACTAGAACAAATGTCTAAC
The DNA here is from genome assembly GCF_015220235.1 of Choloepus didactylus. Lineage (NCBI taxonomy): Eukaryota > Metazoa > Chordata > Mammalia > Pilosa > Megalonychidae > Choloepus > Choloepus didactylus. Next base: position 2,487,447 of record NC_051333.1, on the reverse strand, counting down.
ACTATAACTAGAAGTTAATAATTGAGGGGCATATAGGAAAAATATATATACCTATCGCAAACTATATACTACAGTTTGTAGTATTTTAACATTCTTTCAGCAACAATAACAAATGAACTATACCAAAACTATGAATCAGTAATGATGGGGGGTGTGGTTAGGGGTATGGGAGGATTTGAGTTTACTTTTTTTGTCTTTATTTCTTTTCTGGAGTAATGAAAATGTTCTAAAAATTGAAAAAAGAATTGTGGTGATGGATGCACAGCTGTATGATGATACTATGGGCAATTGATTGTACACTTTGGATCTTTGGATAATTGTATGGTATGTAAACAATCTCAATTAAAAAAATAAAAAAAAACTGTATACAAAACTATTAAAAAATACACTCAAAGCTTAAACTTCAAAAAAAAAATTTGATTGCTTGTTTATAGCAAAACTACTGACTTTTGGCTGGAGATTTTTACCCTGCCACTTGTAAGTTTTCCATAATTTTCTGTATATAGGATCATGTCATATGCAAATAGTGAAAGCTGTATTTCTTCCTTTCCAATCCGGATGCCTTTTCTTTTTCTTGCCTAATTGCTTTTGCAAGAACTTTGAGTACAATGTTGAATATCAGGATGACAATGGTCATCCTTGTCTTGTTCTTGATCCTAGAGGGAAAGATTTTAGACTATCACCATTTAGTAATTTTTTTCTAAGATGCTCATTATCAGGTTGAGGACATTTCCTTCTATTCCTAATTTTCTGAGTGTTTTTATCAAGAAGGGATTCTGGATTTTGTTAAATGTATTTCTGCATCAGTAGAGATGATAATGTGGGTTTTTTCTTTGTTCTGTTAATGTGATGTAATACATTAACTTGTTTCTTATGTTGAACCACTGTTGCATACCAGGGATAAATCCCAGTTGATCATGGTGTATGACTTTTTTCTGCTATTTAGTTATTTAAGCATATAACATATATACAGAAAAGTGATAGCTTTCAAAGTATGATTTAACAAGTATTATAGAGCAAACTGGTATGGGTTACAGTTCCACAATTTCAGTTATTTCCTTCTAGATGTATTAATACACTAGAGAATTTTTTAAATCCATATAATCATTCAGTAGTCATAATCCTTTGTTAGATCATATCTTGTCTATTGCTACACCTCCCTCTCATTTGATCACTGTCTCAATCTTCAGGGATATCTGAGCAATGACCATTCTAACTTGTTCATATTGAAAAGGGGTGTTGACATTATGGGAAAGGGGGATGCAGCTGGTTGATGTTCTTGAAGACACTGGTGTCTCTGGGTTTGGGGACTTACCTGGCATAGGAATAATCTGGAGGTCTTAGGTTTCTGAAAAATGAATTTAGTGAATGAAACTTTCATAAAGTCTCAGATAGAGACCTGGGCATTCCTTAGAATTTGGGGGAATAACACTGGTTCTGGTTTGGCATACTGTGGCAGTTTGCAATATCTAGCTGAAGCTTGCATAAGAATAACCTCCAGGATAATCTCTTGACTCCATTTGAAATCTCTTAGCCCCTGAAACCTTCTTTTGTTACATTTCTTTTCCCCCTTTTGATCAAGAAGGTGTTCACGATTACAAGATGCTGGGGCCAAGCTCATTCCTGATAGTCATGTCTCACATAGTGGGGAGGGTAATGAATTTATTTGCAGAGTTGGGCTTAGAGAGAAAGAGGTGACATCTGAGCAACAAAAGAGGTTCTCGAAGTAACTCTTAGGCATAATTGTAAGTAGGCTTAGCCTCCCCTTTACAGAAGTATGTTTCATAAGAGCAAGCCTAAAGATTGAGGACTTGGCTTATTAAGTAGTGGTCCCTAATTTAACATAGCATATATTCTGGGTGTATGACTTTTTAATATGCTTTTGGATTTGGATTGCTGGTAGTTGTTGAGAATTTTTTCATCTATGTTCATAAGAGATATTGGTCTGTAGTTTTCTTTAGTTGTAGTATATTTCCCTGGCTTTGGTATGAGGGTGATGTTGGCCTCATGGAATGAGTAGGGAGTATTCCCTCCTCTTCAATTTTTTTGGGAGAGTTTGAGCAGGATTGGTATTAATTCTTAGAATGTTTGGTAAAATTCCCTTGTGAAGCCATCTGGTCCTGGGCTTTTCTTTGCCTCTGTAATCAAAAACATCTCAACAATCTCTTTACTAGTTATTGGTGTGTTGAGATCTTCTATTTCTTCTTGTGTCAGCATAGGTAGGTTGTGTGTTTCTAAGAATTTGTCACTTATCTAGGTTATGTAATTTATTAGCATACAGTTGTTCATAGTATCCTTTTATAATCCTTTTTATTTCAGTGGGATTGGTAGTAATAGCCCCCTTTTCATTTCTGATTTCGGTTGTTGGTTCCTCTCTTTTTTTTTCTTCATCAATCTATCTAAAGATTTGTCAATTTTATTGATTTCTCAAAGAACCAACTTTTGGTTTTGTTAATTCTCTCTATTGTTTTTTGTTCTCTATTTCATTTATCTCAGCTCTACTCTTTGTTATTTCCTTCCTTCTGCTTTCTTTTGGTTTAGTTTACTCTTCTTTTTCTAGTTCTTCCATTTTGAGGCTAGGTTTTGAATTGAAATCTTCCTTCTTTTTAAATGTAAACATTTAAAGCTATAAATTTCCTTCTGAGCACTGCCTTTGCTGTATTCCTTAAATTTTGGTATGTTGTGTTTTCATTGTCATTCACCTAAATATATTTCCTAATTTCTTTTGTGATTTCCCATTTATCCAGTCAGTTGTTTAAGTGTACTATGTTATATTTCTTTCTGTTATTCATTCCTAGCTTCTTTCCAATTTTCAAAGAAGATATAATGTATTATTTCAATACTTTTTAGTTTGAGACTTGTTTTTCGATTCAACATATGGCTATCCTGGAGAATGGTGCATGCGCACTGGAGTAGAATGCGTATTCTGTTTTTCTTGGGCAGAGTCTTCTATATGACTGTAGGTCTAGTTGTGTTATAGAATTGTTCAAGTCTTATTAATCTTCTGACTAGATGTTCTATCCATTATCAAAAGTGGTGTATTAAAGTGTCCTACTTTTTAATGTAGGATCATCAATTTCTCCCTTCAAATCTGTAAGTATTTGTTTCATATGTATTGGGGCTCTGTAAATAATTGTTACATCTTCTTATTGGATTGCCCCCTTTATCTGTATATAATGACCATCAGCCCTCATAATTGTTTTAGATATAAAGTCTATTTTATCTAATATTAGTATTACTACCCCAGCTCTCTATTGGTTACTTCTGGCATGGTATGTACTTTTTCAGCCTTTCACTTTCAACCTCCTTGTGTCTTTGGGTTTAAGTCGAGTCTCTTGCAGAAAGCATATAATTGGGTCATGTTTTTCTTTATTCATTCTGCCAGTCTCTGCCTTTGACTGGAGAGTTTAATACATTTGTATTTAAAGTCACTACTGATAATGCAGAACATTCTTCTGCCATTTTGCTTTCTAGTCTTGTAAGTCTGATACTCTTTTGTCCCTCAATCCTTCTGTTAATGCCCAATTTTATGTGTATTTGATGTTTTTATGTTGCAGCATATTGAGCACCTTCTTATTTCTATCTGAATATATTTTTCATATATTTTCCTTGTGAATAGCATGGGTATAAAATTTAAAATCATAAATATGTAACAATTAGATTTGGTTTGATACCAACTTGACTTCAATAGCATATGCATATATTTTTCCTATACTCCTCCATCCCCCCCTTGTTATATTTTTGTACTTGTTAACACATATATCTTTTTACATTGTGTGTCCAACAACATAGATCATTGCTTTTTTATACAGTTCCATTTTATCGCCTGTGGGAAGTAAGCAATGGAGTTACATACCAAACAATACACTACAATAATACTGGCATTTATAATTACCCAAATGGTTACCTTAACTGTTGTTCTTTATTTCTTTCTACCACTTTGAACAACTGTTTAGTGTCCTTTCATTCAGTCTGAAGATATCCCTTTAGCATTGCTTGTAGGGCTGATCTATTAGTGATGAGCTCCCACAGCTTTTGTTTATCTGAAAATGTCTTAATCTCACCCTCATTTTTGAAAGCAACTCTTGCTGGATATAAAATTCTTGGTTGCCAATTGTTTTCTTTTGGCACCTTAGGTATTTCATCCCATGCCTTCTTGCCTCCATGCTTTCTGATGAAAAATCAGCACTCAATCTAATTGGGACTCATTTGTACATAGCACGTTGCTTTTCTCAAGCAGCTTTCAGAACTCTCTCCTTGTCCTTTGCATTTGATAGTGTAATCAATATATGATGGGGTATATTTTTCTTCATATTTATCCTTTTAGGTGTTCTCTGGGTTTCCTGAATGAGACTATTCACATCTTTTGCTATGTTTGGGAAATTCTCTGTCATTATTTCTTTGACTATTCATTCTGCCCCTTTCTCTCTTTCTTCTCCCTATGGGACTCCTTAATGCCTATATTGGTGTGCTTGATGATGTCTCAGAGGTGTCTTAGGCTATTTTGCTTTCAATAATTCTTTTCTCTTTCTGCTCCTCAGCCTGGGTCATTTCAAGTGTCTTGGTCTTCAAGTTCACTGATTCTTTCTTCTGCCAGCTCCAGTATGCTCTTGAAACCCTCCTGGGCATTTTTCATTTCGGTTATTGTGGTCTTCAACTCCATTGGTTCTGTTTGGTTCCTTTTAAACATTTCTATCCCTTTAGTAAGACTCTCATATCGCTCATTCACTGTTTTCCTGCTGTTCTTTGGTTCTTTCTCTGTATCTTCTATCAACTTCTTGGGCATTTTTTATGATCAATTTTTAAAAGGCTTTGTTTCATATCTTCATTAGAGTTTTCTGGATTTTTATCCTCTTTCTCTGGATGGAAATAATTTCCTGTTGTTTTTTTTTTTTTTTTTGTCTGTCTTGTACTCTTGTTGAACACTATAATTTTTAATATTTTAAATTGTTAACTCAGGGATTCATTCCCTGAGGTGTCTGTTTCTTGATTTTGTAACCAGCTGTGATAATACAGAGATTTTCTTGGGCTTCAGCCTTCCTATCAGTTTGGTCTTCCCAAGGCAAATGCAGCATGTAGAGTTTTCCTTGTCTTTCTGGGTCTTTGTCTTGTCCTGGGCTTTTGCTTGTTAGTTGTTTTGGAGTTCCCCTGTTTACAGGAGTTGCGTCATCCCTCTATTTCCAAGAAGACAGACCTCCCTCTTCCAGGTGTTTGAAGCCAGCAGGTCTTTGCCCAGGAGTGTCTTACATGCCTGTAGTTTCTTACATGCCTTTCATTGTCTCAAGTGGCATTTGCCTGGAAGGCACATTATGAGATGCAGGGCATGGCAGAGAGGACTTTACCAAGTCAGTCTTTTCTGGCCAAAGCAAAGCCAGGGACCTACAAAGGGGGCACAGACCAGGTCCAAAGTGCCCTGTGGAGGGAATCAGGGAGGGCAGCAAGAGCTTCTCCAACAGTTCCCCAAAGCTGAGCTTTCCTGGCCTGCCCAACAAATACAGCCCTTCAGTTAACTGTCCCACACAGCCCTGAGGAAGTGCAGTGTCTTTAAGTCTCCACATCTCCACCCCTCTACTGAGAGAGTTGAAAAAACAGGTGCCTTCAGAGCAAGGGCCCAGCATCTGAATTCACTACTCAAAAGTGATGATCAGTGATCAGCCCTGCCCACCCTTGGTCTTGGGGAAGGGGATTTTTATGTCCGCTTCTCTCACCAGTGAGCTGGCCAAGGGCTGGACCCCAGGGCAGCCTGCCTTGAGAGTGGAGTATGGTGCCACGTGGAGAGAGCAGTTTACTTTTCCTTCCTATGACTTATCAGCCTCTTCTTCCTGCTCTCCCCTGGATGCTCTACAGTGTTTTTCTGTCCTCCAGAGTTTAAAAATGGTTGTATCAGACACTTCTAGCCTGCTTAATAGTTGTTTTGGTAGAAGGACTGAGTCCTGGAACTCTCAGCTCCTCCGTCTACCCCACACTGTACATTTTAAAAAAATATTTTTATTGTGAAATTTAACATATATACATAATAGTAATAACTTTCAAAGTAAATTTAACAGGTAGTTAAAGGGAAGATTTCAAAGAATGTTATGGGTAACAGATCCACAATTTCAGTTATTTCCTTATTGCAAAATATAACATATACACAGAAAGGTGGTAACTTTCAAAGTACAATTTAACAAGTAGTTATGTAGGTAATTTCAAAGAATGTCATGGCTTACACTTCCACAGTTTCAGTTATTTCCCCGTTGTAAAATATAAGATATATACAGAAAGGTGATAACTTTCAAGGTACAATTTAACAAGTAGCTATAAAGAAAATTTCAAAGAATGTTGTGCGTTACAGTCCACCTTTTCAGTTGTCTCCTTCTAGCTATTCTAATTCTCTAGCATCTAAAATAATATTTATATAAAGAGTCAGACTTCATAATTCTTTGTTAAATCCTATCTTGTCTATTGCTACCCCTTCCTCTCATTTAATCACTTTCTTGATCTTCAGGGGTGTTCAGGCAGTGACCACCCTAACTTGTTCATGTTGAAAAGGGGTGTCAACATTGTGGGGAAGGAAGTTGCATCTAGTTGTTGTTCTTAAAGAGGCTGTTGCCTCTGGGTTTTAGGACTTGTCTGGCCTAAGAACACTGGTGGATTTAACTTTCTGAGAGATACACTTAGTGAGTGAAACTTTTATAGAATCTCAGACAGGGAACTAGGTATTTTGGAACTACTGTTGGTTAGGGATTGGCATACTGTGTCCATTTGGGATATCTAGCTGGAACTTGCATAAGAATAACCTTCAGGATAGCTTCTTGACTCTATTTGAAATCTCTTAGCCACTTACCTTATTTTGTTACCTTTCATTTCTCCCTTTTGGTCAAGAAGGTATTTTCAATCCCTCAATTCCAGGGCCAGGCTCATTCCTGGGGGTCATGTCCCATGTTGCCAGGTAGATTCACTCCCCTGGGAGTCAGTCCCATGTGGACAGAAGGGTGATGAATTTATTTGCTGAGTTGGGCTTAGGGAGAGAAAGGCCACATGTGAGCAACAAAAGAAGTTCTCTGGAGGTGCCTCCTAGACATAATTATAGGAAGGCTCAGCTTCCCATTTACAGCCCTAAATTTCAGAAGAGCAAGCCTCAAGATCAAGGGCTTCACTTATTAAGTAGGGGGTTCCTAATTTCACATAGCATATATTCTGCCCAAGATAAACAATCAGTGTCTCACATTACCTTCACTTATTTGTACAATCATCACTCTCAATTTTAAACTCTATCATAACACAAAACACCCCAGAGCTCCTATCAACCACTAGTTATTCATTCCTAGTAATAGTGTAGTTCTGGTAAGGTATTCCCATAAAATATGGTCTATAATATATAATGGGCAGTTTTTCCATATACACTCTGTTGTAACTCTTTATACCAGTGTCATACCTTAGAAGCAAATCATGGAAACACTTATTTGTATTTGTAGTGCTACTGTGAGTTACAGGCCTTTAAACAACCACTTTTGATCATGTTCACCTTCAGTGCAGCACTGACACTTATAATCCCGTTAATAAACCATCACCCCTGTCCATTCCCACACCTTTAAGTTCACCCTTATTGTCATGTCTGTACATAGTAGGTTATCATTTGCCCTTCACTAGCTTCTATCTCTAGATATTCTACATTATAAGACCCTGATTTTACATTGTTCAGGGAGTTCACATTAGTGGTAACATACAATCTGTCTCCTTTTGTGTCTGGCTTATTTCACTCAGTGTTAAGTCTTCAAGGTTCATCCATGTTGTCATATGTTTCAAGGCCTCATTCCTTCTTGCTGCTGCAGAGTATTCCATCATATGTATATACCATATTTTGTTTATCCACTCACCTGCTGATCTGCCTCCCACAGTGACTGTACTATTATAAATTCCGACCAGCAATAAATAAGAGTTCCAATTTCTCCACATCCTCTCCAGCATTGGTAGTTTCCTGTTTGTTTAATGGCAGCCATTCTTATTGGGTGTAAGATGATATCTCATTGTGGTTTTGATTTGCATTTCCCTAATAGCTAGTGAATATGAACACTTTTTCATGTATTTTTAGCCATTTGTATTTCTTCTTTGGAAAAATGTCTTTTCATATCTTTTGCCCATTTTTAAGACAGTTACATTTTTCACGGAGTTCACATTAGTGGTAACAGACAATATCTCTCCTTTTGTGTCAAGCTTATTTCTCTCAGCATTATGACTTCAAGGTTCATCCATGCTGTTGTATGTTTCAGGACCTCATTCCCTCTTACTGCTAAATTGTATTCCACTGTATGTATACACCACATTTTGTTTATCCACTCATCTGTTGAAGGACTCTTGGATTGTTTCCATCTCTTGGCAATTGTGAACAATGCCGCTATGAACATCAGTGTGCAAATGTCTGTTCGTCTCACTGCTTTCAGATATTCTGGGTATATACCAAGAAGTGAAATTGCTGGATCATAGGATAACACAATATCTAGTTTTCTGAGAAACTGCCAAACTGTCTTCCACAGCAGCTGCACCATTATACATTCCCACCAGCTTCTTCATTTGTTCTGTTAGTTCTTTGATTTTAGCTCTTTCTTCCTTTTTAATGTATGCATTTAGAGCTATAAATTCCCCCTTGTGTAGAGAGTTCCAATTTCTCCACATTCTCTCCAGTATTGGTAGTTTCCTGTTTGTTTAATGGCAGCCATTCCTATTGGTGTGAGATGATATCTCATTGTGGTTTTAATTTGCATTTCCTTAATAACTAGTGAATGTTAACATTTTTTCATGTGTGTTTTTAGCTATTTGTATTTCCTCTTTGTAAAAATGTCTTTTCATTTCTTTTGCCCATTTAATAATTGGGCTGTTTGTGCTGTTGTTGTTGAGTTGTAGGATTTCTTTATGTATACAGGATATCAGTCTCTTAGATATATGATTTCCAAGTATTTTTTCCCATTGCACTGGCTGCCTCTTCAACTTTTTGACAAATTCCTTTGAAGTACAGAAGCTTTTGATTTTAAGGAGTAACCATGTATCTATGTTTTCTTTTGTTGCTTGTACTTTGGGTGTAAGGTCTAAGAAGCGACCTCCTAATATAGGTCTTGAAAATGTTTCCCTACATTATCTTCTAGGAGTTTTATGGTACTGTCTCTTATATTGAGGTCTTTGATCCACTTTAAGTTAATTTTTCTATAGGGTATAAGGTAGGGGACCTCTTGCACTCTTTTGGATATGGATATCTGGTTCTTCCAGCTGCATTTGTTGAGGAGACTGTTCTGTCCTGATTCAGTGGATTTGGGGGCCTTATCAAAAATCAGTTGACCGTGGATTTGGGGGTCTATTTTTGAACTGTCAATTCAATTCCATTGATCAATTTATCTATCTTTGTGCCAGTACCATGCTGTTTTGACCACTGTGGCTTTACAGTAGGCTTTGAAGTCAAGAAGTGTAAGTTCTCCCACTTCATTCTTCATTTTTAGAATGTTTTTAGTAATTTGAGGCCCCTTTTCCTTCCAAATAAATTTGATAGCTAGCTTTTCCAAGTATCCAAAGTATGTTGTTGGAATTTTGATTGGAATTGCATTGAATCTGTAGATTGGTTTGGGTAGAATTGACATCTTAATGATGTTTATATTTGTATCCATGAAGACGGAATATTTTTCCACCTATTTAGGTCCCCTTTTATTTCTTTTAGTAAAGTTGTGTAATTTTCTGTATAGGGGCATTTATGTTCTTGGTTAAGTTTATTCCCAAGTACTTGAATTTTTCAATTGCTACTGTGAATGAAATTTTTTTCTTGAGTGTCTCTCCAGTTAGGTCATTTCTAGTGTATAGGAACAGTACTAACTTTTCTAATTAATCTTGTATCCTGTCACTTTGCTGAATTTGTTTATTAGCTCAAGTAGCTGTGTCATCAATGTCTCAGGATTTTCCAAATATAAGATCATATCAACTGCAAAAAAAAATTACAGTTTTACTTCTTCCTTTCCAATTTGGATGCCTTTTATTTCTTTGTCTTGCTGGATTGTTCTGGCTAGAACTCCTAGCATGATGTTGAATAATAGTGGTGACAGTGGGCATCCTTGTCTGATTCCTGATCTTAGGAGGAAGGCTTTCAGTCTCTCAGTGTTGAGTACTATTCTGGCTGTGGGTTTTTCATATATGCCCTTTATCATATTGAGGAAGTTTTCCTTCAATTTCTACCTTTAGAAGTGATTTTATCAAAAAAAAAGGGATGCTGAATTTTGTTGAATGTTTCTTCTGCATCTATTGAGATGATCATATGATTTTTCCCTTTTGATTTGTTAATGTGATGTAATTCATTAATTGTCTTATGTTGAACAATCCTTGCATGCCTGGAATGAACCCACTTGGTTGTGGTGTGTAATTCTTTCATGTGGCTTTAGGTTTGATTTGCAAGTATTTTGTTGGGAATTTTTGCAACTGTAGTCATTAGGGAGATTGGCCTGTAGTTTTCCTTTCTTGTATTATCTTTATATGGTTTTGGTATTAGAGTAATGTTAGCTTCAAAAATGAATTAGGTGATGTTTCTTCCTCAATTTTTTAAGAGCTTGAGCAGGAATAGTGTTAGTTCTTTTTGGAACATTTGGTAAAATTCCCTTTTGAAGCCGTCTGGCCCTGGGCTTTTATTTGTAGGAAGCTTTTTGATGACTGATTGGATCTCTTTCTTTGTAATAGTTTTGTTGAGGTCTTCTGTTTCTTCTTGGGACAGTCTAGGCTGTTCATGTGTTTCCAGGAAAATATCCACTTCCTCTAAGTTGTCTAGTTGTTGGTGTACAGTTGTTTATAGTATCCTCTTACGATTTATGATTTTGTTTATTTGGGTCTTTTCTCTTTTTGGCTTTGTCACTCTAACTAAGGGTTTGTCAAACTTGTTGATCTTCTCAAAGAATAAAATTTTGGTTTTATTTATTCTATTTTTTCTTGTTGTTCTCCATATCATTTATTTCTGCTTTAATCTTTTTCTTCTACTTGCTTTAGGGTTAGTTTGCTGATCATTCTCTAGCTTCCTCATTTGTTCTGTTAGTTCTTTGATTTTAGCTCTTTCTTCCTTTTCAATGTATGCATTTAGAGCTATAAATTCCCCCTTAGCACTGCCTTCACTGCATGCCATAGTTTCTCACATGTTGTGTTCTTGTTTTCATTCATCTCTAGATATTTAGCAATTTCTCTTGCAGTTTCTTCTTTGGCCCACTGGTTGTTTAGGAGTGTGTTGTTTAACCTCCACATATTTGTGAATGTTCTGGTTCTTTGATGGTTACTGACTTCTAGTTGCATTCCATTATGGTCACAGAGAATGTCTTTGAATAATTTCAGTCTTTTTAAATTTATTGAGGTTTGTTTTAAGCCCCAGTGTATGATGTATCCTAGAGAATGTTCCATGCTAGAGAAGAATATATATCTTGGTAATTTGGGACGTAATGCTCTATATCTGTCTATTAAGTCTAATTCAGTTATCACATTGTTTAGGTTTTCAATTTCCTTATTGATCCTCTGTTGGATTGTTCTATCTATAGAAGAGAGTGGTATACTGAAGTCTCCCACTATTATCACAGAAACATCTATTGCTTCCTTCAGTTTTGCCAGTGTTTTTCTCATGTACTTTGGAGCACTTTGATTGGGTGCATAAATATTTATGATTGTTATTTTTTCTTGGAGAATTGTCCCTTTTATTAATATGTAGTGTTCTCCTTTGTCTCTCAGGATATCTTTGCATTTAAAGTCTATTTTGTCTGATATTTGTATTGCTACCCCTGCTTTCTTATGGCTGTAGTTTGCATGGAATAATTTTTTCCATTCTTTCACTTTCAGTCTCTTTGTGTTGCTGGGTCTGAGTCTCTTGAAAACAGCATATTGATGGTTCATACTTTTTAATCCATTCTGCCAATCAATATCTTTTAATTGGGGAGTTTAAGCCATTCATATTCAATGCCATTACTGTGAAGGCAATTCTTGACTCGACCATCTTATCCTTTGGTTTTTATTTGTCGTACCTGTTTTACCCCCACTCTTCCATCACCCCCATTAGCTTCCCTTACTAATACTCTTCTGTCCTGTGCCCTTCTCCAGACCTCTCTCTCCTTTCTTTTTTTCTCAGCTTCCAGAACTCCCTTTAATATTTCTTACAGGGCAGGTCTCTTGTTAGCAAATTCTCCCAGCATTTGTTTGTCTGTGAAAATTTTAAACTCTCCCTTCATTTTGAAGAGCTTTGCTGAATAAAGAATTCTTGGCTGGCAATTTTCCTCTTTCAGAATCCCAAATATGTCATACCACTGCTTCTTACCTCCACGGTAGCACCAGCTGCCGTTCAGTTGCAGAAAACAGAAATCACACCAGTTATTTAAAGAAAACCTATACACATTAATAAGGAAGTTTTTGTTTCTAAACATTTAGAAGGGCTAAAGGACCCAGCTCTCCCAAGGAGCTGCTACTTCTGGCACAATTAGGAAGGTGGGAGAGAGGAAAGCTACCATTAGAACTGTGACTTTAAAAGTATGCCGTTGTAGCTGTGATTCAGGGATCAGGAAGCTAACTGGTTAGCTGCTTCTTAAAACCAATGACTACAACAACTGGAGACTGGAATGCTATTAAAGAAAGTTCAGTGTTTCTACATTCTTGGTTACTGGCCGCAAAATACTCCAGCACGAGATGGACTCCGTTTCACTTCCACCTTTGCCTGCCTTGAGAGTACAGAACTCAGCCTGTGCCTGGAATCTTAGCTGCAAGGGATTCTGGGAAGTATAGTTTGTTTTATTTTTCTGTTGGCTTTTTTTTTTCTTTAATATTCTGGCCTTAGGAATATAAGGAGACTCATTAAAATGAAGCTGGAATGAATACTGGATTTAACTGTGTGATCTTACTGCATTTAGCTTCCCTCCTACAGGCAACCACCTGTGTAAGGTTCTTCTTATGTAATCTTTCAGATATATTCCATACATGTAAACCTTGTTTATATAAGCTGGTACATAGTATAGACACTGCCTTTTTCTTTTTCCACAAAAAGAGATCATCCTTCACATTTAATATCTGCACATAATCCATGGTTCCATAAATTTAACTGGCCTAATATTGATATTTATATAATTCTTTCCCAGTAGTTGCTATTACAGGAGTAATTAATATGTATGAATGTGGGCTTGGATAGAACAGGGGTTGTAAAGGGTCAGAGAATTTATATTTTAGACTTTGTGGGCCATACTACTCAACTCTGCCATTATAAAAGCTGAACAACAGTTATAGGCATCACATAAATGGATGTCATGGCTGTGTTCCAATGAAATTTGATTTAAAATATCAGGCTGTGAATCCTGTCTTGCTTATGGGCCACAGTTGTACAACCCCTGAAAGATACAGACTGAGAGAGAAAGTTTCAGGGTCAACAAGTATATATTTGAGTGTTTAACTTGGACATGTTCTATTTTTTTTTCTCTTGTCTTCACTGACTCAGGAAATACAAAGATGTATCAAGCTCATGTAAAAAAGAAATTCAACAATATATGGTTCAGAGAATCTATCACTAGGATCCATGAATACTTTGCCCAGGAAGTCACCCTGGAAGAACGGGAATATTTGGAACTCCTTTTTGCTCCAAGAGCAAATGGAGAAGAGCCACGTACCGTGGTCCTTAATGGAACCCAAGGTATAGGCAAAACAACATTGTTGATAAAGTTAATGTTGGCCTGGGCAAAGGGCACTGTCTATCAGAATCGATTCCTGTACGTTTTCTTCTTCTGCTGCCGTGAAATGAAGCAGTTGACGGTGACCAGCTTGGCTGAACTGATTTCCAGAGACTGGCCCACCTCTCCCGTGCCGCTGGCAGAAATCATGTCCCAGCCGGAGAGGCTCCTGTTCATCATCGACAGCTTTGAAGACCTGAAATGTGCCCTGGAAGAGCCCAAGTCGGCCCTGTGCAGTGATTGGATGCAGCAGCAGCCGGTTGAGGTGGTGCTGGGCAGTTTGATGACCAAGAAAATGCTCCCAGAGTCCTCACTGCTCATCACAGCTACACCTGCATGCCAATGGGCCCTCCGGGCTGGGCTGGAGCGCCCAGAATTTGGAGCCCTCATGGGGTTCGACGAGAGCAACAGAAAACTTTTCTTCTCCCATCTTTTTCAAGACAGAAGGGGAGCCATGGAAGCCTTCAATTTTGTAAGAGAAAATGAACAACTGTTTTCCATGTGTCAAACCCCTCTCCTCTGCTGGATCGTGTGTACGTGTCTGAAGCAGGAGATGGAGAGGGGGAGGGACCTGGCCCTGAGCTGCCGACGGGCCACCTCTCTGTATGTCTCATTCATGTTTAACTCGTTCATGCCCAAAGGTGCCACGTGCCCACTTCGGCATAGCCAAGGCCAACTGAAGGGCCTGTGTTCCCTGGCCGTGGAGGGGATGTGGACTGACACATTTGTGTTCAATGAAGAGGATCTCAGGAGAAATGGGTTAGCTGACTCTGACATCCCTGCGCTGCTGGGTGTGAAGGCTCTTCAGAAGCACGGGAAGTGTGAGAACTCCTACGCCTTCATCCACACGTGCATCCAGGAGTTCTGTGCCGCCATGTTCTATCTGCTGAAGAACCCCAGCGACCACCCCAACCCAGCTGTCGGACATGCAGAGGCACTGCTTTTGACCTATTTAAAGAACAGAAAAGCACATTGGATTTATTTGGGATGTTTCGTGTTTGGCCTTTTAAATGAAAAGGAAGAACGGAGGCTGGAAGCTTTCTTTGGCTTCCAGCTGTCCCCGAAGATAAAGCAGCAATTTCTTCAGTGCCTGAAGAGGTTCGGAGAGCATGAACATCTTCAGGGAGACATAAATTTCATGAGGTTATTTTACTGTCTCTTTGAGATGCAGGATGAAGCCTTTGTGAGGCAGGTGATGAACTACTTCCAAGAAGTTAACTTTTCCATCGTTGACAACGTGGACATGATGGTTTCTGCATACTGCGTTCAACACTGCTGTGGCTTGAGGAAACTTCAACTTTCCATCCAAAATGTCTTCAAAGAGGAGAACAGGGACAGCCCAATGTGAGTCCCTCCATGGAGTTTATTTCCCCTTTTCAGCATCTACCATATTCCCAAGTGAGTTTGCCGATGCAGCATTTAATATAGGATTGATACAGGACTGTGGTTAGGATCTCACCTCTGTGAAAAAGGCCTTAGCTCAAGTCCTTGCTCAACTCTTCATGAGCTGTGTGACCTTGGCCATGAGACCGTCACCACCTTGTTAAGAGGACAATGATAGTTGCTACCACACTTTGAGGTATCATAAGGGCTGAATATAGGAATCCATGCGAAGTCTTTCCCCACACTTCTTGAAAATTAGCCAATATTGTTTAAAATTAATATTTGTATCATTCATATAGCAACCACATTCAGACTGTTTCTTGACCTCAAAAGTAGAAATTACCTTTTAAATGTATTCTAATGGTCTTAAAAATTTTAACTCATTTAATTAACACATTTAATACTCATAAAAATCATATGAGGTAAGTCCTGTTAATACCATATTACAGATGAGGAAACCAGGGCAAAGAAGTCAAGTGAGCTGCTCAGGGTTATATAGTTAGGAAGTGAAGGAGACCAGGTGTTAAGCTGAGAAAGTCTTGCTCAAGACCTTGGTTTATCTGCTATGCTGTGCTGCCTCGCTGTTCACTCTAAGTCTGCCTGAAGCATAAGGCAGGGTTTCTCGACCTTGGCACCAGTGACATTTTGGGCTGGATCATTCTTTGTCATGGGAAGCTCTCCTGTGCCTTGTGGGATGTTTAGGAGCATCCCTGATCTTTACCCGCTAGTTGTCAGACTCCCCCCCTTCCCTAAGTTGTAATAACTAAAAATGTCTCCTGACATTATCACGTGTACCCTGAGTTGCAACATCACCCCTGGTTAAGAACCACTAATGTAAGTTGATCTCTCCTGACTGACCTTATTCTCCCCAGCTAAAGGTGGGTCTGAGCCAGAGGTCTTGTTCTCAGGAAGATGATTTATTACGCCTATACATTGTGAATGGCTTGGGGTGAGTATTGCCCATGGAAAGCATCTCCTTTCCCATTTGTTGCAGGTCACGCTGTAATCTCTTACGGTGGCACCATGTCTGCTCTGTGCTTACTACAAACGAACATCTCAGAGAACTGCAAGTGTATAACAGCTGTCTCGATGAGTCTACCTTTGTGACTCTGTGCCGTCAGCTGAAGCATCCCAATTGTCGCCTTCAAAAGCTTGGGTCAGTGGAGAACAGCTAGACTTGATTATATTGTGCAAATTGCAAAGTAGTCTCACCTCTAGCTTTTGGGTGAGGCCAACTGTATACGCAAAGAATTATAATCTGGAGCAAGGTTTCTCACCCTCAGCACTATTGACATTTTAAGCCAGTTAATTCTTTGCTGTGGGGCTGCCCTCTGCATTTGAGACTGTTCGGCAGCCTCCTTAGCCAGTATGCCAGTAGCAAGCCCCCTCCAATTATGACACCCAAAAATACCCCCATGCATTGCCAAATGTCCCCTGGGGAGCAAAAAATGCCCCCAGTTGAGAACCACTGGTCTAGAGTAATTTATGTTGGTGACGTGGGAACTGCATTCAATGAAGCATATAAGGGGGTGGGGTGTAGCCGTCCTACCTGGCAGGTCTTTGAGGTAGATGGAGATTGTCTTAGGTTGCCAGATGATATGACGGATACTATACAATGGGCAGGCTTAACAATGGGAATCTGTTGTCCCTCGGTTTCCCAGGCTGGAAGTCTGACCTCACAATGCCAGCGAGGCCAGGCTTCCTCCCCAGCACCTGCAGTGTTCTGGAGCTGGCTGGCCGCAAGCCTTGGGGTTCCTTGGCTAGCATCTCTCTCCCATCCATCCCCTGGTGGTTTCTCTCTCTTTGTCCCTGCTCTTCTGGTGTCTGCTGACTTTGGCTTCTTGCTCCTCCCTGTGGCCTTCTCTTTATAAGGCTTCCAGTGACATGGATTGACACCCACCCCAGTTCGGTTGGCCACACCGTAACTAATAATAACCCCCTCAGAAGGTCCTATTTACAAATCAGCTCATACCTACAGCAGTGCTGATAGATTACGGACATGTCTTTATTGGGCTACATAGTTCAATCTACCAGAGTGTTGGATCCAGTGTTACTGGAAAGATAAAAAGGTAGGAACGGTATTGTCTTAGTTCATGAGAGGTGGTATAACCAAATACCATAGATTGGTTGGCTTCAACAACAGGAATTTATTGTCTCACAGCTTTGGAGGTTAGAAGTCCTAAATCAGGATGTCAGCAGTCCATGTTTTTTCCAAAGTCTGTAGTGTTCTGGTGGTGGCTCAATTCCTGCCTCTGTCTGTTTCCTCCTCTGGCTCCTACTCCTCCCGCTCAGTTATCTGGACTTATCTAGATTTCCTCACCCTATATACACTCCAGTCATATTTAATTAAGGTCCATGCTGATTCAATTTGGCCTCATCTTAATAGGATCCTAGAAGACCCTATTAACAAATGAGTTCACATTTGCAGGACCAGGGATTAGGGCTTGAACATGTCTTGTGGTGGGGCATGGTTCAATCCCCAACATGTACTAATGTGACATGGTCAACTCCAGGTTCCCTCCCATATTCACTCCCTCATTCAACAGACAGCAATGACATTAATGAAGATCAACTACTTGGCGACACTGGGATACAGCAGTAAACCCAACAAAGACTTTGACCCGAGATGTTTACCTTTTATGGCTGGGGTTTGCAAGGAAGAGAGACAGAGTAATAGAGAAGTGCTCTTATCTCAGAAGGGAAGGGGTCTCAATGATGGGCTGGTGTTGAAGCAGAGACCTGAAGGAAGTGAGGAAGGGAATGAGCAAGGAGCTCTCTGAGCCCAAAGTGGCATGACTGAAGAGGAGAGAAATAGAAGATGAGCTCTGAGGGGTAGCTGGGTGCTGATCACTTCCATGCTGGGTGGCCATGATAAGGACTTCCATTTTCTCTGAGTGAGATGGGAAGCCCCAGCAGGGTGTTGAGGAGAAGAGTAATGATTTGAGCTACATTTTACAAGGCTCTCTTTCGTAGCTTTGCAGAAAATAGACTATGAGTGGACACATGCATGCAGGAAAGCAAGTTAGGGGGCTGGTGCGATAGTTCACGCTAGAGAAGATGGTGGTTTGCACTATCTTGGTGCTAATAGAAATGGTAAGAAGTGATGGGCTGCTGGATATTTCAAAGGAGGAACTTGAAAGGCTTGCTGATAGATTGGATGCATGTTGTAAAGAATCAAGGATGTCTCATTTTTTGACCTGAGCAACTAGGAACATGGGGGAAAAGGTGAATGTGTACCTTCATTGAGTATATACTATGTTCCCAAGCCTTTATGGGATGTTTTATGTTGAGAATGTAAATTAACTTTTTTCCTACCCTGCTATTGCCACCTTAGAGCCTTCGCACATCCCTTCCTCTTTGCGTAGAGTGCTGTTCATTGCCCCAGGCCATTTCTTCTTGGATAAACTCGACTTATCCTTTAGCTCTCATCTCAAGGAAGGCCATTTCTGACATCTAGACCAAGTTATTCTCCCTTTTACACACCCATTTCTCTTGCTGTGCCATCACTTGCCACACTCATCACATTAAAGTAAGTTTCTCCAGGTCACAAAGCTTTTAAAGGGCAGAGCTGGGTTCTGAACCCAAAGCTGACCAGTTTTAGAGCTTCTGGTGGTGCCTACCATACCTGCTGCTTCTTTAAATGTTTATTTTTAAAACAGATCCGTCTGTACCTTGAGGAACATTATATCAGCCTATATCTGATGGCCAATCGTGTAGACTCTGTACTAGATCCCGAGAATAAAATAGTTTAAGTTCGGGTCCTGTCCTCAGGGAACACACAGTTAAGTATGGCTTGTTTGTTCCCCACCATAAAATATAGATATTTCTCAGTGGGAAGTAAAGTGAAAGAAACCAAAGAATTTGAGGTTCTGGTTATCTGATGTGATTCATAATGTAAGGATTCCAGAGACAGCAATATTTGTCTGAGAAATGGTGTAACAGAGAATATTAGCGCCACTCCCCCTCGCCCCCCAAAGCGTGCTCTCCATTCTGTAGTACAGCCTTGGCTTCCAACCAGGGACTTACCATCCAATGTTCTCTGGCATCTAAGTGTGGATACGTGACTTTTCCTTGGCAATAGAATGTGAGCAGAAGTGACATGTGCATCACTTCTAAGCCAAAGCCTTTACAAAGAGGCTGGGGTCTCCTCGTGTATTTTCCCAATCTGCTAGTTGGATGGGGATGATGAAATCACAAGGGGGAACCTGGGTAGGTAACTACATAGAAGAATGTTCACATACATTAATGTCATTAAAATGGAAATACTGCTTCAGGATATCTGTGGAGGGGCAAGAGATGCTGTCTTTCTAACTAGCTCCCAGGTAATATAATGAAAACGGTCTAAGAACCACCCTTTAAGAAGCAGGGTTGTAGAGCAGTGACTTCTTAATATTGTCTGCAAGTTAAAATTATCTGAAGACCTTAAAAAATCTTCATTCTCATATCAAACCCCCAAACTAGGTGATCAGAATATCCCCGTGTGACTTCAACGTGCAGCTGAGGTAGAGAACTGTCTCAGAGAAAAGCCCTCCGGCAGCCAGAACGCCTGCATTGAACCATAACATGAAAAGAAAAACTGTGTTAATCCACTTGAATCTGGGCATTGGTATACTGGGTAGTCTTACACCGTGGTTTCTCAGTTTCAGCACTGTTGGTATTCTGAACTGGCAAATCTTTGTGGTGGGGTCTGTCCTCTGCATTAGGACAGGGCAGCCTCCTGTCCTCTTTACTTCTCCTGTGCCAGCTACTTACTAGAGGCAGGTAGAAAATCCGCAGTTGTGACAACCAAAACAGTCTCCACACACTGTCAGCTGTCCTTCCGAGGAGCACTGGGCTACACAACTGGATTGTGAAGTTAGAATATTGGTTAATCCTGGGATAGAGGAGACAACTGAAGACCAGGTGCTCAGTATATATGCCCAGGGCTCATTGGATGAAACACACCCAAAACTTTGTTTTTGCAGGTTAAATCATGTTTCCTCCACTGGAGACAGTTGGATTTTCTTTGAGGCACTCATTCACAACCCAGATTTGAAATTCCTGAGCCTCAGTGACATAAGACTCTCCCCCAATGAGGTGAAGTTTCTCTGTGACGTTCTCAACCAGCCAACGTGCAACATAGAAGAACTGCTGTAAGTCTCTCTATTCACCAGTCTCACTGATTTCATTCAGAGAAGACTGCACATATTTTAGTATGCTGACTTTCCTTCTCTTTTCTGTTTGTGTTCAAATTTAACTTCTCCAAGCTCCTGGGAACTTGAGGATGGAATATGGAAGTTAAGGTTTCTAAATTGGCACAACCACTTTGGAAAATTATTTGTCAATATTCATCTTTTATAGATACTGGCATACTCTACCAGAAATTCCACTCTTGGGAATATATTTAAGAGTTGCATCCATAAATTTGAAGAAAGATAGGAAAAAAAAAAAAAGAAAGATAGGTTCTAAAACATTCATTATAGGTATTTATAATACCTGAAAAATGGAAATACCCATTAACAGTAAGATAAGAAACCATGGTTATACTCTCATATGCCACGAGAATGGGTGATCTACATCTACGTGCAGCACTTTGAATGAACCTCATGACATAGTTGATGGAGAGGAGTCAAATTCAAGAGTATATCACATGCTTTTATTTATAGAAAATTCAAAAGTAGGTATTAGATATTAAGATAGGGGTTACCTTTGGGAGCACGGTGACAGGAAGTACAGCAGGTAACATGCACTGTTTCTTGATCTGGATACTGGTAACAGTTCAATTCATGATAATGCTTTAGATGACACTGATCATCTGTACACTTTTATACTTCACATTTTTTTTTTCAATAAAGTAAGAATTGCTTCTATACTTATCCACTACTCACCTTCTTTAGTACCTACATGTTCAAACACTTCTACATAGAACTCTGTCAGTTCTCTGGACTCTCATCAACCAAACATATCTAAGACCAAAACCCCATGTTTTTAAAATAACAGCTCAAGTTATAATCCACATACCACAAGACACACCCTTTTAAAGTACAATTCAGTGATTTTAGTATTCTCACAAGATTTTGCAACCATCACTACTATCTAATTTTGGAATATTTTCATCATCCCAAAAAGAAGCCTCATATCCACTAGCACTCATTCCCCCACACCATTCTATCTCCAGCACCTGCAACCATTAATCTACTTTCAGTCTCTATGGATTTGCCTATTCTGGACATTTCATATAAATGCAATCATACAATATATGGTCTTTTGTGATTGCCTTCTTTCACTTGGCATAAACTTGTAGCATGTACCAGTACTTCATTCCTTTTTATTGCCAAATATATGTTCCATTGTATAGATATAAGACATTTCATTTATCCATTCAACAGTTGATGGACATTTGGGTTGTTTGCATGTTTTAACAATTGTGAATAGTGCAGCCATGAACACTCACGTATAAGTTTCTGTTTGCAGACCTTTTTTCAATTCTTTTGAGTATACACCCAGGGCGAAATTGCTGTGTCATGTGGTAATTCTTTGCTTAACTTGGGTGCTTCCTCCAAAACTCTTTTCCATAGCAGCTGCCCTATTTGGTATTCCTACCAATGAGGCACAATATTTCCAATTTCTCTACATCTTTGCCAAGGTTTGATATTTTCCATTATTGTTTTATTTTAGCCACCTTAGTGGGTGTGAAGTGGTATCTCATTGTTTTGATTTGCATTTCCTGAATGACTAATAATGTTGAGCATTTTTTCATGTGTTTGTTGGCTATTTGTATATCTTCTTTAGAAAAAATGTCCATTCGAGTCCTTTGCCCATTTTTAATTGTGTTGTTTCTCTTTTTGTTGTTGAATTGCAAAAGTTTTTTTATATAGTCTTGATACAAGTTTCTTGATTTTCAAATACTTTCTCCCATTTTGAGAGCTGTCTTTTCACTTTCTTGATGGTATCCTTTGAAATGCAAAAGTTTTAATTTTGATGAAGTGCAATTTAATTTTTTGTCTCTTGTGCTTTGGGTGTCATACTTAAGAAGCCATTGCCTCACTCAAGGTTATGAAGATTTACTCCTTGTTTTCTTCTGAGAGTTTTATAGTCTTATCCCTTATATTTAGGTCTGATCCATTTTGAGTTAATTTTTGTATGTAGTATGAAAAAAAACCAAGTCCTATTACTCCTTGGAAATAATTTCAGTACCTTAAAACTAGAAACAACTTTAAAAACATGTATTGTCACAGAATCATCCTGGAGAGAAGAAGTAGGAGCCATAGGCTGGGTAACTTGCCAATTACACTTTTGTTTCTTGACAACTGTCATAACTGTTTAGCTCTTTATTCTCTTGCCTTTGGGCCTGGTTGGTGCTTTTTGTGGCAGCCAGGGGTAAGGAGAATGGTTGAGGCAATAGAAAACCATATTATCGGCCATCAAACCAATTCAAACAAGCCCTCAAATAATGAGTTCTGTTGGTTCCCAGCTCAAGGCTTTTGCCATGGAATGATCTCTGAGGGGGTATCAGTTGAGTCTTCTCTCAGTTGATGAGGATTCATATCAGCAAAGGCCTGGAGAGAGCACACCACTCAGGGTGAACAAGCCCAAGGACCTAAGTGGGGTAAAGGAGCTGGGTGAGGGATGAGTTTGGAGAAGAGCAAACTGAGTGAATTCCTTGAAGAATAAAACCCACTGTGGCCAAGCAACTGGAAACAGCCAGCGTAGCTGGGAATAGGCAGGAACCTTGTAACTAAAGCCCTGTGCTGGGGGCTTCTCCCTAAAAATAGTGAGAAGTCACTGGGAGGTTTAAGCCGACAGTGGATGTGTGTGTCTTAAGTGGCTTCTCATTGTGGTGTTCAGAGTGGATTGAAGGGGATCAAGAACAGAGATGGGAATCTATGAGGTTGTGTGCTGCTTGACTCTTAAAAGATCAGCAAGAGGAATTGTTTAGGGACATAGCAACAAATAGGTTGTGACATTTTCCTCTTTCCCACAGGCTGACAAAGTGCTGCCTCTCAGCTGATGATTGTGAAGTCTTCGTCTCAGTCCTAAACAGCAACAAGAAGCTGAAGCATCTCAATGTAGCACACAATACGCTGGGCCAAGGGTGGGACCCGCTGTGTGAGGCCTTGTGCCACCCTGACTGCACCCTGGAAGCCCTGGTGTAAGTAAAACGTTGGGAGGGCCCATTGCAAAGAGCATGGCAGCAGTTTGATCTCTGATCTGAAGGGTAAAATCCATCTTTGGATGGAGGCAGCATAGCAGAGGTTTTGAGCATAAGTTTAACAATCAAATGAGTTCAAATCCTGGATTTCCCACTTAAACACTGTCATCCTGAGCAAGTTATTTTACCTCTCTCAGCTTCAATTTGCTCATCTGTAAAACGATAGAGGAAAAACATCTTGTCTTAGAGGTTTTATGAAAATTAAGATTATGCATACAGTACACTTACTAAGTATCAAATGATGTTATATTGTATTAAAGTATCTACAACACACATAGGTGCCTCCTGGGTTGATAACTTGTACTTGTTGCCAATAGGTAAAGTGGATGCACAGTTGTCAGGATTTGCTGAGGACAGCAGCAGAGCAAGATGTCTGTGAGCCTGTTGACCTCATTTTATACTGAGTATGTCATTCTTGCAGGAATAGGATGAATTAATGTACTTACCTGGAAGCAAATTTGGGGATACATAGAACACAGGAAGACAGATCAGTTCATGTGTTACAGAATCAATTGATTAGCTAATAATCCAACTCTACTTACATCTTCAGTTCATGCTAATACTTGTATAAAAAAGGGGGAAGGAAACGTGCATTCTTCTGTATTTGCTTGTTAAATATACAACTATCCCTGGAGGAGAGATAAGAATTATGATATAGATTGCCTGCGGGAAATTGAACTGAGAGGTTGGGAGAGAGTCGTAGGGAGATTTTACTCTGTGTATGCTTCTGGATTTGTTTATATTTGAACATGAAAGTAAGGGTGTCTGGAGGATAAATCAGAAGAAATTAGAGGACATACACTTCCAGCCAAGATGCAGTGCCGGGGACTGGATTTCACCTTCCACCTAAAACAACCAAATAAAATAGTTTTTGCAATGAAGGACAGCGATTCCTGAGAGACTGGGAATAAAGAAGGTGAGTCCTACAATTGCCCCAGCTTACTGCCTGGAGAGATTGGAGAGATGTTCCAGTGTGTGGTTCAGGAAGGAAGAAACAGGGAGGAATCTGTCAGCTTTCCCGAGCTGAGGAGGTGGAGCTGAGGGTCTGGGAAGTTGCATGAGGTCACAGGACAATGTGGCAAGAGGAGAGAGATGCTCACGGAGAGAACCCTGTGGATCTGAAGGAGACACCCCTGAGTACTTCGGGAATTTCTGCTCATGCACACACTAATGAGAGCTCCACTGAGACCAGGAGAACAATCGGAAAGGATTTGAAGGAGCTGTGTCTGGTGCTCTCACACCTGGGAGTAGGTTCTGTTCCCCCAGCCAGACTGAAATACTTCATAATTTATGAGGCATTAGGCAGAGTACTTAGAATAGTCTTGTCTTCGTAGGGAGAAACAATTAGCTGCAAACTAAGCACTGCTCTGGTCTTGTCTTCTTAAAATCAAGACCTGAAATGATCAAACTCTAACTTAATTGTGTGCCAAAACAAAGCTAAAGAATACCTATAGGAGTACAGAAATATCCAGAAGGTAAAATTCACAATGCTGAGGATGCAGCCAAGGATCACAAGTCACACCAAGCATGAGGAAAACAGGGTCCGTAAGGATGAGAAGAATCAGTCAAGGGAACCTGACCCCGAATGGGTGGAGGTGTTAGACGATGACATTGAAACAGTTAATTATAACACTATTCCATATACCGAAAAAGGTAAGTAGGGCAATGGAACATATAAAATACCTAAATTAAACTAAGCTACAGTGTCTGAGGTGAAAAAAAAAAAACCCTGGAGGTATTGATGCCAGCTTAGATAGTGTAGACAAAAAGACTAGCAAATTTAAGATATACAAAAATAAACTGTCCAAAATAAAGCAGAAAGTTAACATTTTTAAATTAAAAGAGAATCTTTGAGCTGTGGAATATTTTCAAGTGGCCTACTTTATATGTAAATGGAGAAAGTAGAGGAAGACAAAAAGCAGTTGAGGAAATAATAGTCAAAATTTTTCCAAATTTGATGAAAACTATAAACCTGCAGATCTAATTATCTCAATGAGCCCCAAGCACAAGAAACGTGAAAAGAAACAACACCAAAGTACATAATATTCAAATTTCTTAAAACCAGTGGAAAAGAGAAAATCCTGAAGGCAGTGAGAGAAAGACAAGTTATGTATAGAGGAACAAAGATAACAATTGTATTCTCATCAGAAACAATGTTAAGCAAGAGACAGGGGCAACATCGTTAAAATAGTAAAGAAAAAAAACTGTCAACCTAGAGTTCTAGATACAGCAAAAATCTTTTAGAAACAAGAAATAAATAAGAAATTTTCAGAATATATAAAAGATTTCATCACCAACTGTGCCAGTTTGAATGTATTGTGTCCCCCAAACACCATTATCTTTGATGTAATCTTGTGTGAGCAGATATTATCAGTTTTGATTAGATTTCTTTGAGTGTTTCTTTGGAGATGTGCCCCACCCAGCTGTGAGTGATGACTATGATTGGATATTTCCATGGAGGCATGGCCCCACCCATTTAGGGTGGGCCTTGATCAGTGGAACCATATAAATGAGCTGACAAGCAGAAGGAACTCAGTGCAGCTGTGAGTGATGTTTTGAAGAGGAGCTACAGCTAAGAGGGACACTTGGAAGAAAGCACAGGAGCTGCAAATGAGAGACAGTTTTGAAGACGGCTGCTGAAAGCAGACTCTTGCTCTGGAGAAGCTGAGAGAGGACAAATATCCCAAGTGCAACTAACAGTGACATTTTTGAGGAACTGCAGCCTAGAGAGGAACATCCTGGGAGAAAGCCATTTTGAAACCAGAACTTTGGAGTAGACACCAGCCACATGCCTTCCCAGCTAACAGAGGTTTTCCGGACACCATTGGCCATCCTGCAGTGAAGGTACCCAATTGCTGATGTGTTACCTTGGACACTTTATGGCCTTCAGACTGTAACTGTGTAAACAAATAAACCCCGTTTTATAAAAGCCAATGCATCTCTGGTGTTTTGCTTTCTGGCAGCATTAGCAAACTAGAACACCAACCAACCCACATAAGAAACATTAAGAGAAATTCTCCGGCAAATACTAGATGTAAATATGGATCTACTCAAAGGAAAGAAGAGCACCAAAATTGGCAACTACATGGGTAATATTTAAGATTTATTCATATTATTTAAATATCTTTAAAACATAATTGACTATTTAAATCAGTGGTTGGCAAAGATAGCCCATGGGCCAATGCAGCCTGCTGCCTGCTTATATAAAGTTTATTATAATACAGTCACGCCCATTTGATGACATATTGATTACGGCTGCTTTCATGCTATAGCAGCAGAGTTGAGTAGTTGCAACAAAGACCTTATGACCTACAAGGCCAGCCCCTTCCAGAAAAGGGAGCTAATCCCTGGTTTAAACAAAAATTATAGCAATGAGTTGTGGGGTTTCTACAATATATAAGAGTAAAATGTGTGTAAATTACATG
This sequence comes from Choloepus didactylus, assembly GCF_015220235.1. NCBI lineage: Eukaryota > Metazoa > Chordata > Mammalia > Pilosa > Megalonychidae > Choloepus > Choloepus didactylus. The sequence continues at coordinate 2,460,760 of NC_051333.1, read as the reverse complement.
AAGTCCAGAAAAGGGGGAAATGGAAATATGCTATTAAGTTTCTGGTACTATACATAAAATGATAATGTTACTTGAAGGTAGACTGTGATAAGTTAAAAATGTATGCTGTAAGCCAACAAAGGAGACAAAACGAAATCCTAAAAAATTCTGTACACAAAAAAAGGCAGTGAAAGAAGAAATATTGAACAAAGAATGGATGGAACCAATAGAAAACAAATAGCAAGGTGATAGGGTGATAGACTTAACTGTAACCATATCAATAATCACATTAATGGTCTGAAAACTATAACTAAAAGACAGATTGTCAGGTTGGGTATAAAAGTGAGACCCATCTATATGCCAACTACAAGAAACACACTTTAAATGTGAAGATATAATAAAAGCTAAAGGTGGAAAAAGATATCACGCCAACATTAAAAGAAATTTGGAGAGGCTATACTAATATCAGAAAAAATAAATTTATGTCATTTCATGACAAAACTGTCAATCCTTCATGACATAACAGCTGTAAATGTTTATGTGCCTAATTTTCAAAATTTACAAAGCAAAAATTGATAGAACTACAAGGATAAATAGAAAAGCCAAAATTATAACTAAAATTTCAATACTCCTCTCTCAACAAGTAATAGAACAATTTGACAGAAAATAATAAAGACAGTAGATTTGATGAACACTATCAACCAAAGTGGCCTAACTGACATTTATTAAATACTTCATCCAACTCCAACAGAACATACATCCTTGTAAACGTACCTTGTCTTTCTCTAGAAATCGACAGCAGAGACATCCCTGGAAAATTCCCAGGTACTTTGGAAGTAAACAATATACTTTTAAATAATACATATACCAAAAGATATATGAAAGGGAAAGCAAAGTATTTTGAACTGAAAGAAAATGAGGATACAACATATCAGAATTTGTGAGGTGCAGCTGAAGTAGTATGTAGGAAGAATGTATTGCACTAAATGCCTACATTAGAAAACGAAGTTTCAAACAAATGACCTTGGCTTCCACTTGACCCTGAAAAATAGGAAAAAAATTAAACCCAAAGGAGGCAGAAGGAGAAATTAAGATAACATCACGGGAGATTCTACAGATATTAAAATGATTGTAAGGAAATATCATGAACAAATTTGAAAGCTGTGAAATGGACCAATTCCATGAAAAATACAAACTATCAAATCTCGCTCAAGAAGAAATAGATATCCTAACAATCCCATTTCTATTAATGAAATTGAATTTGTAGTTTAACACTTTCTCACAATAAACTCCAAGCTCTGCTGGATTCAGTGGTGAATTCTACAAAACATTTAAGAAAGAAGTAATACCAATTCCACTCAGGATCTTCCAGAAAATTGAATACCAAGGAAAATTCCCAAATAAGAAGGCAGAATTATCCTCATACCAGAACTAGACAAAAATATTACAGCAAAAAAAAAAACTAGACTAATTTCCCTCGTGAACATATATATTAAAATTCTAAATACATTTTAGCATATCAAATCTAACAACATATAAAAAGGATAAAACATCATGACCAAATAGGGCTTATCCTAGGAATTTACCATTAGTATAACATTCTAAAATACTTCAGTGTAATTTATATCAGAATTCTAAAAAAAGAAAATAATCCAATCACCAAATAGGCACAGGAAAAAAAATATTTGACAAAAGCCAATGTCCAGCACTATTTTCTAAAATGCTCAGGAAACTAGAAATGGAAGTAATTTCCTCAACCTGATAAAGAGAATCTATGAAAACCCTGCAACATACTTAATAGTGAAAGAGTACATGTTTTCCCCTAAGATCAAGAATAAGACAAAAATGTCTGCTTACACTACTGACATTCAACATTGTACTGAATGTTCTAGCCAGTGCAACAAGGCAAGGCAAAGAGAAAAAGACTCTTAACCTCTGCTTTGTACTTTCTTAAGGATTTTGTATGTCAAATTATAGGAATCTTACCTTTAATGTGGCTTAAAAAACCCTCTTGAGATATCATTTTCCTTTTCTCCCGTATGTTTATCTCCACAGGTTAACTTACTGCGGCCTCAATGAGTCTTGCTGGGAAAACCTCTCTGAAGTCCTTCTGTGTAATAAAAGCTTGGTTCATCTAGACCTCAGTGCAAACGACTTGAAGGATGATGGACTAAAGCTCCTCTGTGAGGCCCTGAAGCACCCAAACGGCCACCTGCAGTCACTATGGTGGGTCCCTTGAGGGTTGCTTTGAAGCTCGAGCCTCCTTTCAAGGCCTTGGGCCCCTGAGAAAGCCATCGTGTCTGCCCCTCACAACGTGAAAGTTAAAACACGCATGGCTCAGACTCTCCTAGAGATGCTCAGGGGAACAAATTTATACCCTGACTTTTGAGTCTTGGATTTAATATGTTTTAAATGGTCATTTAGTGGGGTACTCATAAAGCACTAAGAGAGAAAGAGAGGAGTTATTATGACTTGGAGTTCAGGGATGGTTTATGGCTAAGGAGACGTTTGGCATGTGTTCTGCAAGACAAATAAGTTTCGTCACGGATCAAGAGAACTGGAATTCCAGAGAGAAGGGTAAAGCGTGGGGGTGGGAGACCTGATAATATATGAGGCACTTTATGTGGCTAAAACAAAGGATATTCAAGAAGGAATAAGGGTAGTAAGAGAGTAATGGGGTAAAGGAAAGAAAATGAAAATACTTTTATTTCTGGTGATACAATTGAGGAAAATTTAAATACCTCTTTTTGAGTTATCAATTGGAAAAGCTTTTCATTATCAAATGTCTCTTTCCCTGAGAAATCCAGAGACTTGTGAGGGTAGGCAGAATTATTATTTTTTTTGATCCATCAGAAAATCTGAGTTTATGACTTTGTATTCCTTGCTTGAAGAGTTAAATAATGTGAGAAAAGAGATGCATTCTTTATTTCATAATGGTGGGTTAGGTACCTAGAGCAATCCTTGAACTGAAAACCACTGTAAACATCAGATAAGATGATTTTTAAAACCATTAAAAGCATGTAGAAGCTGAACCAGAAGTACACACAGTAGATTAAGTGTATACCACCTGAGATTATAAAAATTCCTTAATATAATTTTTTTAAATGAAACCTTAAAATAGTACTGCATCTAGACACCTGAAATAGCTAGTGAAAATCCTCTCTAGTGGGAGATAAAAGACAACATGATCTTTGGCTTCAGATTAATACTAAAATGATGTTTCGAGATCAATAAATACCACATAGTTAAAATAACCTAAAACACAAGGAAACAAGGCACATTGAGCAAGAACAAGCTGAACAAACCTGCCTCCTGAACTTCAAATTTTGGAGTGACCCAAATTATCTTTATAAAACAACTATGTTTATACTGTTTAAAGAAAGAGATGAGCTTAAATGGGAATCCTAAAAAGAGAAAATACTATAAGAAGGAAATTAAAAATAAAAACTGTAGCTAAGTTACTAGAATTAATAAATTTAACAAGCTTACTTAAAACAATTGACATACAAAAACTTTCCTATATACCGACAGGAAAATTAAGCTAATGGAATTAAAGTACCATTTATAGTGTTATCAAAAAGAAATTAATTAGGAATAAAGCTAACACAATATGTGAGACTTTTGTAGAGAATATCATCAAATGATAGTGTAGGACAAGAAAAAGGGAGAGAAATACCATGTTCAAAGATTGAAATATTCAGTATTTTAAAAAATCAATTCTCTGTAACTCATTTTAATTTTAATGAATCCCAGTCAAAAATACAATGTTTTTATTTGCTTTTACTGTTGTGTTGAAATCAAAGGCAATTTAAAAATGCATATGAGACTTGCAAAAGGTCAAGACTACCTAAGAAACACAAAGAATAAAAAGTGGGAGGCCTTGCTCTAAAGATATCAAGAGATTATAAAATTATAAAAATTAGTAGAATTGGATTCACATAGGGATGAACTCATAGAATAAAGAAACAGGAGAGAGCCCAGAAACAGAGCCACCAACACGTTCAGATATTGCATCGTGGACAGTGGTACTGAAGATAAGCAGGGAGAGGACAGTTTCAACAAATGCTACAGGGACAATTATCCATCCATATAGTTGATAAAGGCTGTAGTACTTTGGCATCTTTCTTTTCTAATATCAAACAGAAAGGTGGTAAGCCCTTGAGAGTGACATCATGATTGTTCTCTTGCAGTTTGGTAAAATGTCTCATCACCGCAGATGGCTGTGGAGATCTTGCCTCTGTTCTCACCAGCAATCAACAGCTGAGATATCTGGAAATCGGGCGCAATGGCATAGAAGATGTTGGCGTGAAGCTGTTGTGTGAAGCTCTGACACATCCCAACTGCCATTTAAAGAATCTTGGGTGGGTATCCTCGAGGGCGTGGCTCTGTCTTTGTGTGTGGTTAAAGATGGAGAATTGATGGGCAGAAAGAAGTCTCCATCAGGGGTATGTATCAGTCAGCTGCTGCGTAATTAACCACTCCAAACCTTAGAGGCATATAATCGTGAGTCCTTATTGCTGGCTGATCCTTCTGATCTAGATGCTCAGGAATCTGTGGTTATCTGGCGGGTTGGCTGATCTAAGCCAGTCTCACCGTCAGGTCTGGCAGTTGGCTGGCTGGCTGTTAACTGGGATGACAGGGATGACTGGACAGTTTCTGTCACCACCTAACCAACTAGCCTGGGTGTGTTGACCTGGCACCTTTGGGCTCAAGAGAGCTAGGAGGGTGTGAGGTGTCCAGAGGTACAGACCCAGAACTCCTATAATATTGCCTCCAGCTTCAAAAGGTGAGGAAAACGGACTTAAATCTTAGTGGAATGAGATGCAAAGTCAAATTGCAGAAGGTGTAGATGTGGAGGGACATGGACGGTTGTAGCCACACCTACAATTAACCGTGGAGCAATAATCTGACGTCAAACACTGGATTGTAAGCGTCTGTCCTCAGAGGCTCTGGGGTGAGCCAGGGCTGGATGTCGGCTCCCATCCCACCCTCTGCTGCCTTCTTCACCCTGCGGGTGGGACTTCTGCCCGTGTGTCTTTTTGCTGCAGGCTGGATGCGTGTGGGTTGACTGGAGCCTGCTGTGCGGATCTGTCCTCTGCCCTAGCCATCAGTACGACGCTGGAGAGGCTCAGCCTGACACGGAACGCCTTGGACCACGACGGGGTGGCGGTGCTGTGCGAGGGCTTGAGGCACCCCGAGTGTGTCCTGAAGGTCCTGGGGTGAGCTGGCGTCTGTTCCCCTTGGTGATGGGAGAGTCCTCGGGGCTAAGACGGGGTTGATCAGCACCTGAAAAGCACAACTCCTACATCTAGTGAGTCTAATCATTACATTTAAAATGCAGATAAATTTCCCTGACTCAGCTGTTGCAGGCATGAGAGACAATACTTAGGAAGCACTCACTGAGCACAGTCGCTGGTAAACAAGTGCCAATAACCGGCGGAACTTAATATCATAACGCAAATGATAATTGCAGTGCAATTACACAACTATTTTAATTAGATAACTCTATAATCCTTAGCATTTGTTTCTCATTAATTTTTCCTTTCAAACCTACAAGCTCAAGGGAATCATAGGTAGTTATTAGGCCATTCACTTCTAGTAAAGGGAAATGTGAGATGTTGGATTGAGACTGGTATAGCTCCTGGACTAAAGAACATTAATTTCTTTCTCCACTTGTGAAGTTATAGGTTAATTTCCTTAAAGTCACTTCTTGTAAACCTATATCTAGGAATTTTGGGTGCCTAATACTATTTCTCATTTTAACTTTTTGCTAAAGATTCAGAATACAGAGTACCAGAGTGGATTTTCAATGAAATGGGAAGACTGGGATTGTCTTATTCTCTGAGTCATCAAGATATTTGTTTGAATCCTAGCTTTTCCATGTGTAGTCCCAGGCAAGGTATTTGTCTTCTAGCTGCAAAATAGGGGGAATTACTTGATGTGGTAATCTTGAAAATATAAATTATATAATATGATAAATATGTTGGAAGAGAAAAGTGAATTTTCTTCTCTTCCCACCACAACCCCCTGCCATGAATAGTCTCAAAAAGATGTGTATTAAGATAGCTGATATGTTCCTTAAACAATGGGACTAACAGCAAGATGAAGCTACTTGGAGCAGTTGCTACTTGGAACCATTGCAAACAATACAGGGATACCTCAGAGATACTGCAGGTTTGGCTCCAGACCCATGCAATAATGCGAATATCACTGTAAAGTGAATATTGCCATAAAGTGAGTCACAAAAATTCCTTCGTTTCCTAGAGCATATAAAAGTTATTATACACTAGAGCATATAAAAGTTATTGTAGTCTTTTAAGTGTGCAATAGCATTATGTCTAAAAAACAACTGAACATAACTTAACTGAAAATACTTTATTGCTAAAAAAAAAATGCTAGCATCATCTGAGCTTTCAGCAAGTTGCAATCCTTTTGCTGCTGAAGGGCCTTGCCTTGATATTGCTGGCTGCTGACTGACCAGGGTGGTAGTTGCTGAAATTTGGGGTGGCTGCGGCGATTTCTTAAGATAAGAGAACATTGAAGTTTGCCGCTTTGATTGACTTTTCCTTTCATGAAAGATTTCTCTGTGGCATGTGATGCTGTTGGATAGCATTTTACCCACAGTAGAACTTTCAAAATTGGAGTCAGTCCTCTCTAACCCTGCCTCTGCCTTATCAACTAAGTTAATGTAATATTCTAAATCCTTTGCTCCATTTCAACAGTGTTCACAGCATCTCCACCAGGAGTAGGTGCTCATCCATCGGAAGCACCTCTTCATCCATTCAACTTTTATCATGAGATTGCAGCAATTCAGTCACATCATCAGGCTCCACTTCTGACTCTAGTTCTCTGGCTATTTCCACATCTGCACTAATTCCATCCACCAAAGTCTTAAACTTCTTAAAGTCAGCCATGAGGGTTGGAAACAACTTCTTCCAAACTCCTGTGAATGTTGATATTTTTACTTCCTCCCATGTATTAAGAATGCTCTTAATGATATCAAAATGGCAAATCCTTTCCAGAAGGATTTCAATTTACTTTGTCCAGAGCCATCAGAGGAATCACTATCTATAGCAGTGATATTAGTTAAGAAATGCATTCCATAAAGCTTAGTCTTGAAAGTCAAAATTACTCCTTGATCCATGGGCTGCAGAATGGATGTTGTGCTGGCAGGCATGAAAACATTAATTTTGTTGTACACTTCCATCACACTGCTTGGGTGACCAGGTGAATGGTCAATGAAAAGTTATATTTTGAAAGGAATCTCCTTTTTCTGAATAGTTGGTCTCAATAGTGGGCTTAGAATATTCAGTAAACCATGTCATAAACAGATGTTCAGTCATCCAGCCTTCATTGTTCCATTTACAGAACACAGGCAGGGTAGATTTAGCATCATTCTTTAGGACCCTAAGATTTGGGGGATGGTATATGAGCACTGGCTTCAAATTGAAGTTACCAGCTGCATTAGCCCCTAACTAGTCAGCCTCTCCTTTGAAGCCTTGAAGCCAGACAATTGACTTCTCTCTTGCTGTAAGGGTCCTAGATGGCATCTTCTTCCAGTAGAAGGCTTTCATCTACATTAAAAATCTGTTGTTTTGTGTAGCTATCTTCATCAATTATCTTAGTTACATCTTCTGGATAACCTGCTGCAGCTTCTACATCAGCACTTGCTGCTTCACCTTGTACTTTTTCTTATGGAGACAGTTTCTTTCCTTAAACATCATGAACCAACCTCTGCTAGCTTCAAATTTTTCTTCTGCAGCTTCCTCACTTCTTTCAGCCTTCACAGAATTGACAAGAGTTAGAGCCTTGATTGGATTAGGCTTTGGCTTAAGGGAAGACGGTGGCTGGTTTGATCTTCTATCCAGACCACTTGAACTTTCTCCATATCAGTAATAAGGCTGTTTTGCTTTCATATCACTCATGTGTTCTGTAGAATAGCACTTAATATCCTTCAAGAACTCTTTCTTTGCATTCACATCTTGGCTAATGTTTGGCGCAAGAGGCCTAGCTCTTGGTCTGTCTCAGCATGCCTTCCTCACTAAGCTTAACCATTTCTAGCTTTTGACTTAAGGGAGGACACTCAGAGGCCATTGTAGGGCATTGTAATTTACGCTACAGAGATAGGTAAATGCTACAAATCAGGACTTTTCTTGAGAGAGAGGTGTTAAATTTATCGGCATACCACTATTAACTGGACTAATAGGAAGGCCCAAGGAGAGGGAGAGAGACGGGGGCTTGGCTGGTGGATGGAGCAGGCTGAACACACAGGTTTATCTATTAAGTGCCCCTTCTTACATGGGTGCTGCTTATGGCACCCTAAACCAATTACAACAGTAACAGCAGAGATCACTGATCAGATTGCCATAACGGATGTGATAAGAATGAAAACGTTTGAGATATTGAATTACCACAATCTGAAAGAGACACAAAAGTGAGCACACATTGTTGGAAAACTGACACTGAGAGACTTGCTTGACACAGGGTTGCTACAAACCTTCAATTTGTTAAAAAAAAAAAATCTGCAAAGCACAATAGATGAGGTATGCCTATAGATACCAACAGAGACATTTATATCCACAAAGAACCCAGACACTGGTCCTTAACCGTCCTACCTGAGTCAAAGCCACAAATACCATCACGTTTAAATGCAGGACCTCCAGGCTCAAGCTGTTGGGAACTGTATCCCGACTCTACCACTTTCTCACTTTGCAACCTTGGAAACGTGCTAAGTTCTTTAGCATTGCTTAGCCTCAGTGTCTTCATCACAAACCTGGACAATCAGAGATCTCATAAGGTGGTTGTGAAAATTTGAGATGTGCATGGAAAACACTTAGCAGAGGACCAGAACCAGGTATTTAAATAATGGAAGGTATTATCATTTTATATTCTTAAAGGTAAAAATGGCTTCAGTCTTTCACCCTAACTTCCACTGTCTTCCTGTCCCACCCCTAATATTTATGTGAAAACAGCCTTCCTAAAAGACGAGGCTTTTATTCCAAAGGGACGGGTTGGAGGCAGTTCTAACCAGCTGGTACGAGCTGCATCTCTTCCTAACCCCATGTTTAGTGATATTAAGTTGGCATCTTGAAATTGACCATGGTTGGATAATTTACACTACAGAGATAGGTAAATGCTACAAATCAGGGCTGTTTTTGAGAGAGAGGTGTTGAATTTATCGGCATACCACCGCATATGATGGATGCATCTTTCCACTTAGAAGCAACACACGATCTCACTTGTCCAGGGAGGAAATTATGGAGAAAGGTGGGCTATGGAGAAGGGAAAAAAATGTGTAAGATAAATAGAGCCCCTTTTCTATTTTATCAGGCTCCAAAAAGCTGATTTTGATGAGGAAACCCAGGGACTTCTGATGGCTGAAGAAGAGAGAAATCCATACTTGACAATCAGAGGAAACTGATGAAACAAAAGACCACGAGGGTAGAAATCCAACTACAAGTAACCTGGCCTCGTTCTGACCCAAGAGGACCCATAAGGATAGGGATTGTGGCCCTTACTTCTATTTACTCTGTTCCCAGGAATTACAAATCACCGACACCAATGCAAGCTGTGATTTTTCTGGCAGCTGCTCAGATATGTTTTTATATAACATATGTAGATGTGGTTTTTATTTGCTCTGGGACTTTGGAAAAGCCCCTGAAACAATTTTGTTGGTAAAATTTCTATCCTGTCTCACTGAAATTTTAAGTACTCAATAAAGTAATATATCTTAAAACACTTTGAAAAGGCTTGAAACAGGATTTGTTGCTGGTGAATGACAGGAGTAACCATGTAGATTGAAGAAACTGGTCCTCCCTCCATGTAGACTTGGAAAGATGCTGAACCTGTCACGGCACTAGAAGTGCACGTACAGCTCGACCTGCCATTCGCCCTCCTTGCTGTCTGTCCTTGTGGCGGACCAGATCAGGCTCTCTTCTCCTGTCTGATGAAGCTTTCTTGAAGTGTTTATTAAAACTCGGAAGTTACAAATCATCCATTCCCTGTACCTACCATTGCAGTAAAGGTGAAGATCCTTTTGGCCACTCTAATTCCCCTTTACCTAAGTCCCAGAATCAACCCCATCACGAGATTCATCTATAGGCTTCCAATACCATCCATATACTTTCACGTTCTTTACTGTATCTACCTGTAATGTAGCTTTGTCACTTTGAATGTGCACACTCGCCTTTGTAAGCCCATGTGGCTTGGTCCTGGTATAATAGTTATGAAATTATAATTGCATCCAGCCCACCTTTCAATCCATGAGAAATGAGGCTTCAGGCTTCCTCAAACTTATTTTATATCCTTTGCTTTATTGAATCCCCTCAACACTTTCAGGAATTAAAAAAAAACAAAAAACTAAGAAGGACAAAAAGAGACTTGAGGCAAAGTCATCTTATGATTTCGGGGCCTAAGACAGTATCAGATTATGTTTCTGGAGACTTGGTAAAAGTAAAAAGCATTCTGGAGGTAACAGCTCATTTGTCCCCAAGGCCAGTGATATCTGAGCAACACACCGGTCGGGAGCTCCTGGTGGTTTTACTCCAAGATCATCCCATGGGAAAGCTGTGCCGTCCAAGCAGAAGGATCACCACTACCATGTGTCTTCAGGGTCATTAAAATCCCAACTATATGTAATTCTCAGAAAGGCGTCCTTCTTCGATAATGTCAGTGTCTCCTCTCTCACTACATTTAGCAAGTCTTTTTGAAGCCTGCAAAAAAATAAGGTAAAATTTTTTAAATGGTGTCCCATGCTAAAGCTAACTTTGTTTAGCCTCACGTTGGTACATCCCTTACCCCTTGCCTCACCTAGAGAGGTTGGGGAAGAGATCTGAGAAGGGCAACAGATCAGAAAGCCACAGGAAAGATGATAAAATAGACCCAGGGCAGGCCAGACTACTTCAGCTTGTGGTTGTCATAGTGTATAAATAAACCTAACGGGTTCCTCTCATTTGTATCATTAATCTGTGTATAACAGATTTTTGAAAAATAAAATGTGAGCATTCTCTTCATTGGGAAGGAAAATCTAGATACTAATCAGAAGTTCTCTCTACCATTCCTGCCACCTATACACAATGGAAAGGAGAGAAAATTTCACTTCCTGTGGTTGATCGCCACCCCAGAATTCTTAAAAATGCATCACTTAAGTGTGAAGTTTGTAACACAAAATCCCCAAGCTACAGATTTTGACTGACTTCCCAAAGTCAGTAAGGTTCCTTGGCATCTGAGATGATTTCTGCTAAAATGTACCTGTTTTTCTCTAGAAGAAAAACCACTGCTTGCCTTTCTGCTCTCTCTCCAACATGCTGAATGAAGCAGACAGTGCTCCAGATAAGTGGTCTTCTTTCTGTTCTTGGAGGGGTCACAGAAGGCTCAGTCCAACCTCGGTGCCTTTGTACATGCTAACTCCAACTTCCTTGGAACACCCCTACCTTTGTCCCTGGTCCCCTTCAGTGTGTGCTTCCTGACATGTGAATCCCAACCTCCTCTATCTCAAGATGAATTACGCCACCATCCTGGCCACTCTTGTTTTCCTACACCTCAACCCAGAGTTTCCCTCATAGTAATCGTGACAACTCACACCAACTTCATGTCTCAGATTTGTCATCTTCCCAACTAGAATGTCAGACCCATGTGGACAAGCCTCACATCCGTCTTGTTTCCTAGCATTAACCATGGCAAGCATTGGGGAAAAAATGTTGATGGGAAAAAAAAGGTGGAAACATTAGGAAAATGAGGGAATTCCCAGAATAACCAAAAGTCACCAGGACCATGCAATCCAATATGGTATCATTAGCCACATGTGACTATTAAATTTAAATTAATTAAAATTAAGTAAGATAAAATTCAGTTTCTAGTTACTCTAAGCCATTTCAAATGATCAATTACCAAGTGTCCAGTGCAACTAGTGTGTAGTCCACTAGACAACACAGACACAGACCATTTCCATCGTCACCAAAATCCTATTGGCCAGTTCTGCTCCAGGAGAAGACTGAATGCAGGATAAGCTCTATGCTTGTGTCAAAACCCTAGCTAACTCAGCCTTGTCTCAGCAGGCTCTTGGTGAAAGGGTCAGCGGGGATTACCCGAGCTTTCATAGATTACATGTTGATTTTCTCAAGGTGTCACACAGTGTCTTCACCCCTTCCGGCTTCAGGTCATTGCCTATGAGGTTTAGAGATGTCAGGCTCCTCCTGCTGCTGAGAACAGAGGTGAGATACTGGCAGCCAACAGGGGTCAGATTGCACTTCTCCAAGCTAGGGGTGTGGGAAGGAAGCATGAAAGACGGTCCTCTGAGATTGAGAAATTAGAGAGGAAAGCAATACATGATCTAGGGAAAAATACTGCTAAAACAGACTGGATAACTGAGTGCTTACCACATGCCAGACATTTGTCTAAATGTTTATGCAAAACTCATTTAATCTACATCTATCTTTAAAGGCAGATACTATTTTAAACCCCATTTGATGGATGACGAAGCAGAAGTTTAACTTACCCAAGTGTGAAAGGAACCATTTTACTATAAAGTGGATGTGAGTTTACAGGGCCTTGGAAATAGCTAAAACAGCACTGATGCCACATAATTGCAATTTTTATCTGATTTTTAAATTCAACAATACGGAATTTGAACATATGGGTGCTAGATATGATAAATACTATGATGAAGGTGACAATATATAAATTTAACACAGTGGAAATTTCCACCCAAATCTGTAAACAAATATGGCATGTGGCTATATATGCAAATTTTGATGGAGAAGAGTGCAGGGAAGGCAAGTTGGCCTTAGGAAGGAGGAGATTAGGAAGGGTCCTTCATAGTAAAGGTGCCATTTGACGGGACAGGAAGAGCTTGATATGGGGAAAACGTGGGCTCCAATGTCCAACAGACATGTCCCGATGTGTCAGGTCTAACACCTTTGGCTCCGTTTTAACCACCATATGTTGTCAAGGTCATCTTGCACCTGTGACAGAACTCCTTTAAGCTTCTAGACCAGTGTTTCTCAGCTGGGGGCGGTTTTGCCCCTGCATCAGGGACATTGGGCCATGTCTGGAGTCATTTCTGGTTGTCACCACTAGGGAGGCGCTACTGACCTCTGGTGGGTGGAGACCAGGGACGCTGCTCAACATCCTACAGGGCACAGGACAGCCCCACACAAGGAATCATCCAGTCCATAATGTCAATAGTGTTGACATTGAGAAACCCTGGTCCAGACAGTGAATATGGAACCCTCTGCACACAAATGCAGGAATCCCAAAAGATGTGTATCAACAGATATAGGTGCACGTGCCTCCTTTAGAGGCTACAACATTGGAGAATGGGGTCAAATAAAAGTATATGGAATACCAGGAAGGGATTCATCATTAAAGACAGTGCAATAATTGTTGCAAATGTTTTACTCACATTTGCCTCTCCTTAAACTTACCAAGAGAGCAAGGGCTTAAAACTAGACCAGATGTCTTTCTAAAGCATACGCATGACCCTAACTTACTTGCAGAAATCTGGTGGCCCCTCCTTTACCTACAAGATAAAGAATATTGTACCTGAATTTACTTCTTAAAGGCCACACAGAGAAGCGATGAAAACAATTGGCTTCAGAATCAGACTTGGCTTATTCAGCTAAGTGGGTCCCTTGACTCAGTTTCCTCATCTGTAAAACGGGTATACGAAAGCACCTACCTCCTGTTACCTACCCACTGGACGATGGAGTGATGACTTTAATGTGTTGCCCATTTCTAAGCACAAAGTAAGCATCCACACAACAGCTTGCCCTACAGAAATTTTTACACGGTTTTACACCCTTACAAAGACCCACCACTATGTTGCAACCATGTGTTCTTCATCATTCCCCACAAACCCACCTCTGAGCCCTGGCACGTGCTGTCGTCCCCTGCCAAGGACGTTCTCTCCCTTCTTTTCTGGGCCTGGGTGATGGAGGTGGGGTGGAGTGGGACCCGCTTCATGTTTCATCTAAAACCTCCTTATTCTAGGTATTTCATGAGTGAAATCATAAAATATGTGTCCTGTTATGTGTGGCCTCTTTCCATCAACAGGGTGTCTTAAGTTTCATGCATGTTGTTGCATGACTCAGAACCTCATGTCTTTTTAAGGTTGAATAATATTCCATTGTATGAATATTCCAGGCTTTGCTTTTCCAGGTTACCAGGACTGGGGGGCACAGGGAATGGGGAGTTTCTGTCTGGGGTGATGCAAAAGTCTTGGTAATGGATGGTGGTGCTGGTATCACAAGAGGGGGCATGCAGTTAGGACCTCAGAATTGTACTTGGAGGAGGTCAAAATGGGAAATTGGGTGTGATATATGTTATTACAATGAAAATTTTAAAACCTAGCCTCCTCAGCGAAGTCTTTCCCAAACTCCCGGGCGTAGTGGCTGCCTCGTTCTGTGGCTTCCAGCACTAGAGACTGACAACGCTTCAAGCACAGACCTTGCTGTTCTCCATCACCTGCTCACCCATCCCAGCCTCGTTACTCGTGTGGAAATGAATCTCCCCTTTATGGAAACAATCTGCCTCAGTAAACTGCTTCGTTATATGATTCCTTTTTTAAAGGTAAAGATGCATGTCCCAATTTGAAATGCGTGTAAGCCAAACTCTTTTAGATTTGGCACTGCAGTTAAGCAAAAGATGAGCATTTTCAAGAAGCTACAGGGTTTTGGTCTTTAGGGACATTTATAATCTGGCCTTGTGTGCTTGTGTTTATTTAAAGATTTATAAAATATTCTGATAATTAATATCTCATGACTCTAAAGTGTTCACTTGATATTCATTATTTGTACCTATTAGTGATTAAGATCTGGATGAACTTACAGGTAAATTCACTGGCTTCTTTTGTCCTTTTTTGCCTCACTGACTCCGCTGCTCCCAGCCCTGTAAAGGGTTCGGTTTACTGTCCCAGGCAGTGCTGCCCCACAGGCCTTTCTGTGATGATGGAAATGTTCCGTAAATGCACATCCAATATGGTAGCCACTCACCACACGTGGCTCTCGGCCATCTGGAGTGCTGCTACTGCAACTGCAGAACTGAGCTTTTCATTTAATTAATTTACTTTTATTGCCATGAGTGACTAGAGGTTACCAAGTTGAAAGGTTCAGCCCTACAGTTTGAGCAAATTCACATGCTCTCTCCCTATCAAAGAGGTTACTGTAGAAAGGAGTGTAGGCAGTTGTCATCCTAAACACACAGCAAAGTGTAATTTTCCTCCACTATCATGTATCAGTATTTAAAGTAAATCAAGAAGGAGCTCCAACAAAATCAGTGAACCACTTGAAATAGAATTGTCTTGTAAGATACCTAAATAGGCAAAAAGTTAACACCTGATGGTTAGAGACTTAGTGTCTAGATTTCTGTATCTCTGTTTCCTTATTGCAAACTGCAGATAATTTACCATACTTCAAAAGATTTCAGGATGGGATTAAAGAAGATAAACTATACAAACCACCCAGAACAGTGTGTGGCCCAAGGTAGGCCTTCAATATGTGTTGTACTCTTCTATCAAAGTTTTAGGGAGGGTAAAAGAATAGATGTTAAGGGTAAAATTATAATATTCTGATGATATCAAGGAAAAAAATTCAATATTCTTCTACGAATTTTATTTTGTCCCTTCTAGAAGCATTAAGATCCTAGAGATTGAACCCAAAGTCATGGACTAAGCAAGAATTAGCAGGGGACATGGAGGAGGGGCTAGAAATATTTGTAGCTGGTCCCTCTTTATGATTCTCCCTCTCTCTCTCTCTCTCTCTCTCTCTCTCTCTCTCACACACACACACACACACACACACATCATGTTTGCTATCCATTCTTGATGATTAGTTCTGCAATTCTGCCAAAGATTTATTTTTTTCCCTCCTCTAAACTCAGTACTTTCACAAGGCTTATAGTACTACATTGTACTTCAATGCAATGGTCAGCAAACTTCGTCTATAAAGGGCCATACAGTAAATATTTTAGGCCTTGCAGGTCATACAGTCTCTGTTAAAACTACTCAGCTCTGCCACTGTAGCACAAAAGCAGCCAAAGGCAATATGCAAAAAATAACGGTCATGGCTGTGCTCCAATAAAACTTTATGGATACAAACTTAAATTTCATATAATTTTCATTTGTCATGCAATATACTACTTCTTTTCCACCAACCATTTAAAAATGTAAAATCCATTCTTAGTTCACAGGCTCTCTGAAAGCAGGTGGTGGGCTGAATTTGGTTTATGGGTCATGGTTTGTTTTTATTTTAAAGTGCCAGGATGAAAGAACCAAAGTTTGCTTTTTTGCACCTTAAACCATCCGTGTCTTTAACAAAAAGAAAGCCTACGAGAGAGTCAAGTCCAGTGCCTTGGTGCTTTAACCAGCAACTGAAATCATGGCATTTACACAGTGGATTTAACAATCTCTGAATGGGGTAGCTACTTAACCCCAAAAATGCTGGAGATTCATGATGAGTTGAGTGGGTTCATCCAACAACCTCTTGCAAATTCTAACAAATACCCTTTCCAAAAACATTTCTAAGCTGTTGAATTGGCCAACCCCAGAACTGTCTACCTACATGAGAAATTGCTATTATTTAGAACTGCGTTTAGCCAAAAGGACAAAGGACAAACCATCTTTGTATGCTGAGCATGTATCACGGAGTGGTTAAAATCAGACTTCCCCTTAGACACTACAGCTTCTCAGGGCAGGGAGTGTGTTCCATCTCCAGCATTTTATATCCAAAATGTGCTGATTGAGAAAAAGAATATTTACAATGTTCCAAAAATGAGGGTAAAAAAAAAACATTCTCTAACTTTGAGCTGACCATCCAGCAGGAGAGATTTTTAAATGGAGAACTTTGTTCTTGCCATTTTTCTCCTTCTAACACTTTTTCTCGTTGCCTGGGGCTGCCATAATGAAGCTCCACAGACTGGGTAGCTTAAAACAGCAGAAGTGTGTTGACTCACGGTTCTGGAGGCCACAGGTCCGAGATCTGTAGGGCAGAGCCCTTCCAGTCCTCTCCCTAGCTTCTGGCGTCCCTGGGGCTTCCAGCTCCGCCTCCATCATCACACGGTCTCCTCTGCCCTCCTGATCAGGACCCAGTCTCAATGGATTAAGGGCCCACCCTTCTCCAGTATGACCCCATCTTAGCTTGCCTGAGTCTACCTGTAATGACTCTATTTCCAAATAAGGTTACAGTCTGAGGCACTGGGGATTAGGATGTCAACGTGTCTTCTGGAGGACACAGTTCAACCTGGGAACCTTTCCCAGGTGACCCTGTCACTATCCTCTCCCCACCCCGAGAGCAGGGAGGGGTCTTTTGCCAAGAACAGCACCGACTCACCCAAGTGTGCTCAGTGCACAACTTGGACGTTTCAGAGCCCCACACAGTAGTTTTACTCCATCATCCCGAAGATCATTTTTCCCAACATCCAAAATTCTCACATTATGACTGTGCTTGAGGGCATTAGCAAGCTCCTGACAGCTCTCCGTTGTGAAGGAACAATCTGACAAGCTGCAAAATAAAAACACACAAAGAGGAAAAAACAACCCTTGAGTCCTTGAGCTTTAGCTCTATGTACATCAGCCCAACACTTTCTTCCAAGGAAAGGAGAGAGGCCAAGGCCAGACTTCTCACCCCAAGCCCTAGAAAGGACAGGGAGCAGGTCAGGGGGCCCCGTGGGTCGGGGAGCTCCACTAGATTCCCCTGAGATGGAGAGAAGGCGGGGGAAACAGCCGCGCACTGCCTCCCTCCCCTGGCGTCTGGAGACCTGTCAGTTGCAGGGCTTTTCTCCATGACATTGACCTCCCAAGTGCCCAGAGCCCACGTGAATGTCACAGGACAAGTTGTGTCAGTCTTTGAGCTCAACATTTGAGCTGAAAAAGACACTAGGAATCTCACATGAGGGCAGATCTAAATTTCCAAGAATGAATTATTACATTGGAATAAATTCAAAATAATTAATCCAGGTCAATATTTGAAGGGTTGGGGTAGAGAGAAAGGGGTAAAGCGAAGGGGACGGAGTGGGAGAGACAAGGATCTCACGTCTACACCCAGGACTCGAACCCCATCAGACACTCAGTCATCTGTGGGTGGATCTGCGCGGCCCTCCTCCCCTCCACCGACCGAGGGGAAGGCGACGAAACCTACTCCAGGCTCTGCAGGCTGCAATCGGCACGACTCAGGGCTCACACAGAAACGTCACCCCCTCGTCTCCCGGGCTATTCTTGCTCAGATTCAGGTGCGTCAAACTCTTGTTCTGGAGGAGGGCACCCGACAAGTGCCTGCAACTGGGGGCCCCAAGCTGGCAAAACCACAACCTGCAGGGCAAGAGCCACACAGAGACGGAATCTCAGAAAAACAGCCGGGAACGGGCACCTCCATCCCTCCCTGGCGTTGACCCTCGGTGGCTCCCTGCGTCACATCTCCTGATTTTCAGACCTGGATGCTGTGGGCCCCCCCGCAGGATACACCAGACATCTCTGCCTACCTATCCCCCCCCACTCCAGAAGTATACAACTGTAGGGCCAGGAATGCAGCAGTTAGTGATCAGACTTAAAAAAAAATAAATAAAGGAAAAAAATCAAATGTCCCTAAGGCAGGTGGAGGCAAACCCCAGGCCCCGGGCAGTCAGACTAAGTTCAAATCCCACGCAGCTGATGACCTAGGGAAACCTACCTTCTCCCTTTCAGTCTTTACTTCTTCCATGCTAACGTGGAGTTTTAGTGGCTGCTCAGAGTTGTGGATTAAATGAGCCACCAAATATAGTGTTTAGGCAGTGCCTAGCAAATAGTAAGTGAGCAATACATGTTACAATAGACATTAGGTATATAATACATAGAGACGCTATATAGCCTATTATATAACACAATATGCTGTATTGAGATTTTAGATAATATTTTCTATATAAATATCTTATATGATATAATCATTATACATGTATATTAACTTTTTAGTTTATATTACATGCATACATATCAAATACCTATTCACATCCCTGTTCTCTGAGACCCAATGTGAAGTGAGTGCTGCTCACTCGTGTCCTCCTTGGTTCCGACTCCCAAGTCCCTAATTACCCCACTGCACACACATCAAGACCATGAGGCTTTTTTGTTCTTTTATACTCACTGGCAAGTGTCCGATGCCAGGAAAACCCAACCCCCCCGTGCATTACAAACCTGCACCGGAGCAGCAGAATGCGGCTGGAGAAGCAGAGCTCTGAATAATGTCGGCTTACATCCTCCGCCGCTAGTGGACCCTCATCACTGCCCAGCAATGCCCTTGGGTCCCAGACCCCTCCATACATCCGCCGACACAGCGTCTCCACGGGGTTCTTCAGCGGGCATCTCAAGCTCCCAGGTCCCATCCAAACTCCTCACACTCCAATCCCCTCCCGCCTCCCACCTCCATGTCAGCAAAAGGCACCACCCTTCACCCAGCTGCCAGGCCCGATGCCTGGGAGATCTTGGTGACTTTCGCTCCTAAACCTCCTCCAATCTACCAGCAAGTCCCACTGGCTCTACCTTCAACTATATCTTGAAATCCTACTGCTTCCCCGAGCCGACTCTCTAATCTCCTGGTGCCTGGTTACAGGAGTAGTCACATAACTCTCTGCTTGCACTTTTGCTCCTGCTGTGCATAGTCCTGGGTGATTTTTCAGAGTATGCAGATTATATCACCCCCCAACTCCCAAACCTCTGACGAATTCCCGTCTCACCCGTCTCAGTTTGCCGGGCTGCTGTAACAAGTATCGCAGGCTGGCTGGCTTGAACAACAGGACTCTTTGGAGGCTGGAAGTCCAAAAGCAATCAGCAGGTCCTGCTTTCCCTGAAGTCTGCCGTGTTCTGGTGGGGATGGCTGGCAGCCCGTGTCTCAGCCGCTGTCTCCACCCCATGGCCGTCGGCCTCCTCCTCCTCACTCCTACCACACGTTCAAACTTCCTGTGCTCACAGGACTCCGCTCATACCGGATTAGGGCCCACCCTGATTTAGTTGGGCCTCATCTTAACTGATAGCATCTTCAAAAATCTCATTTATGAATGGGTTCAAATCCACAGGACTGGGGTTATGGCTTGACCATGTCTTTGTGAGACACATGATCCGATCCATGGTGCACCCCAAGCAAAACACGGCTTCCTACGAGACTCAGGTACTCCAGGCATCTTCCTGCCTCTCCATTTCACCCCCACCTCTGTCCCCCTCCCTCCCTTCACTCTAGCCACACTAGGTTCCCAACCTTGGGTCTCTGCCCCATGGTTCCTTCTCTCTGCCTCGGGTCCCTCCCTTTCTGTATCTGCTTAAGCATCACATCCCCAGATGGGTTGTCCAGAGAAGACCTGACTGGGAAACCACTTTCTGTTGCTGACTCTGCTTTGTTTTCCCTCATATCAGAAACACTGAAATATTGAACACTGTAACCTTCACAAGGACCAGAAGCTTGTCCGTCTTCTCCAACACCCCAACTTCTGTGTCTATCTCTATGTCTGACAACAGGAATTCAGACATTGGTTGAATGAAATGATCATGATTTTGTGGTGTCCTTGTTAAAAATAAACTTCTTGACAGATGCCCCCTTCCCCATAATTGATTCAGCAATTCTGGAGTTCTGCTCAGAACCTGTGTTTTAGAACAATGCCCAGCACACACTAAATACTCAATGAATGTGAGTTTTCATGATATAAATGGGTCCCAAATGAACCCATTGTTCTCCCCGATGCCTACCCCCATTAGAGCCATTTCCAAAACCAGAACCAGGAAGGACTTACACCAATCTCTGTAAAGTACACTCGGGGTGAGCCAGGGTAGCACAAAGCAGCCTAATGCCATCGTCTTGGAGCTTATTAAATCCCAGGCACACGCTAGTCGTTCTCTGGATGCTGGTGAGGAGTGAGGTAAGATCCTGACAGTTGGCTGCCGACAGATTGCATTTCTCCAGCCTGTAGGATGTGTGGACACAGAGCAAGACTCAGACCCTCAGCCCCTTGGGCCACACAGCTGGAACCCAGACACATGGAAAGATTAAACTGGATAAAGAATAAAAGCTTTAAGGAGGAAGAAAGGGTAGGTGAAGACAGGTTTTCTCAACCTTGGCACTACAGAGACTTAGGGCTGGATCATTCTTTGCTGTGGCGGCAGGTCTGTGTATTGTAGGATGTTAGAAGCATCCCTGACTTCTACCCACTAGATGCCACAGCATCCTCCTCCAAACTGTGACAACAGGACACTGCCAAATGTGCCCTGGAGGCAAAATCATCCCCAGCTGAGAATCACTGGGTTAAGAGGAGACTGGCAAAACAACCCCACCCAGAGTGGGGACAAAGCTGGCCAAGATTGAGAGCTAAGGAGAGAGATGAGAAGAAAGAAGCAGAAAAGTAATGTGTCAACACGATAGATAAAACTCAGTAAGTGGACTCCCAACGCTCCCCAAAACACATGCCCGGGGCCTCCCCAGTCCCACCCTCAAACGTGCAGAGAGAAAGCAGCATGACTTATGACAGCTCCCTCAAGGGGCACTTAGACATCATCAAGGGCCTGCTCAGTCTTTTCACCCCAAAGTCAGACTGACCATTGTCCCCCAGGCTGAGAAAGCTCAAGCTCTGGTTCTTGCTGAGCACCAAAAAGAGATGACGACAAACAGCAGAGGTGAGGCCGCACAATTCCAACCTGTCAAGGGAGCCCCAGGGTGAGCAGTTGTCTCGGGAATAACTGTCTGCATCCATAGGCCAGCTTGATCCATGAATACAGTCAGACTTCCTCCCCGTCCTCATCCCTGCACAGGCGGACAGCCCCAAGCCATTGCTGCTCGAGGTGGCCCACCCGCCCGCAGCATCAGCATCCGGGAGCCCCTCAGAAACAATTCTCAGGCCGCGCCCCAGGCCTGCTGGATCGATGGGGGTGGGTTCCCAAACTCTGTGTTTTAACAGCCCCCTGAGTGATTCTGGTTCACAGTAACGTTTGAGAACCACATCTATACCTCTAGTTTCCTCCTGCTCCAACATACCTGTAAGACTCATTAAAAACCTTTCAGTGACAGATTAGGATATTTCCCTGAATATGAGAAGTAGAGGAGGGATAGACAGAGGGGAAGGAGGTGGAGGGAGAGAACAACATCTTTCTCATCTCAAAAATGGGGAGAGCCAGAGTCGTCATGACAACTGAATGACGACGTGTGTAGACCGTGCGGCACGGTGCCCAGAACGCAGTGAGTTCCTTAATAATCAATGTCCACATGGTTTCCCCTAAATAAATCACTGCCCTGAGGGCAGGTACTCCACCTTGTTAATCTTTGATACCCCAGGTAAAAATATAGTGCCTGGAAATGCTGTAGGAATTCATTCAACTAATATTCATGGAACACATTTGAATGGGAGAGTGAAGTCAGAAGCAGAATGTAAAAAAGTCTCAGTCTTTTGGAAATAGGTTTTTTGTAAGCATTCTACATACACATGCTAAGTTTTTTAATAGATAAAAGGCAATATTCACTCAACTACTTAAATCTGAACCATGTTAAAATTTTACAAAAAGCACAGTGAGCAGGATGCTCACTGCTCACAAGTGTAACATGGGAGAGAATAGACTTACGTGTAAATAATAAAAATTCAAACCAAAAAAGTAAATGAATAATAGGGGGAATGGGTTGTTTTGGTGTTCCTTTTTACTTCTATTTTTATATTTATTCTTATTTTTATTATTTTTTTGGAGTAATGAAAATATCCAAAAATTGACTGTGGTGATGAATACACAACTATATGATGATATTGTGAACAACTGATTGTGCAGTTTGGATGACTGTATGGTATGTGACTGTACCTCAAGAAAATTGCCAGAAAAAAAAATACTGAAGCAAATATTTTTTAAAGAAAAGGAGAGAGACTGAGGACATAACTGACAGGACTCTCTCTCTCTCTCTGCGTTCTTCACTGTCTGTAGAAGGACTGTTTTTCTCAAGGGACCTCCAAGTTACGTGCATCACTGTGGTCCAGGAGAAAGAAGGCAGAGGAATCATAAATGTTTGAAAGATGCAAACAGCACAAATAAAAATACTCATTGAAAGTTAGTTACACCTAAGAGGGAGCTTGCAGGGCAACCCCTAGCACAGAAGATACCTTTGTGCAGATCAGAAACAAGTAGAGTCATCTGGCAATTTGAAGCAGACACACAAATCTAGAAGGGTGTTGAAGTAATTGGCACACCTTAGATATGGTACCAATGAATGGTGCACAGTCCCATGCAGCAGAGCTGGACTCTCACTAGAAAAGAAGTTTCCTAAAGCTGGGGGACAGTGCATTCCAGTTTGCCTGGTTTAGATGACAAACCCTCCCTAAAGCCCCTGAAGTACCATCATACACAAAGAAGTAGGCTGAAAGTCATGCTGATAAAAACTCATGAATGGAAAATCTACATGGTTATCCCGTCACTTGCTGCAGTGGCTTCCCTGGCGTGCAGAAGAGGGAACACAGCTGGCCTGAGATGCTCTCCTTCAAAAGGTCTGCATGCAAGGTTGGCCCTTGGCTGGTGTCTGGGAACTTGGATATTTGGAGGGTTCCTACCACATAACTGTTAGGCATGGCTCCCTAGCAATGTGCTCTCTGCTGATCACCTGCTTTCCTTCGGGGAGTCTGCAATCTTGGTATGTGCCAGGCAGAGAGAGGGTGCCGACGTGACCAGCCCCCAGTGGAAACCCTGGCACTGAGTCTCTTCGAGCTTCCCTGTTAGAAGGGAAGCTCACATATGTTGTACAACTTGTTGCTGGGGAAATTAAGCGAGTCCTGTGTGACTCCACTGGCAGAGGATTCTTGAAAGTTTGTGCCTGGTTTCCTGCCGTCTTTGCCCCCTGCACCGTCTCCCTTTGCTCATCTTCCCCTGCATCCTTTTGCTATAATGCTCATTCCCTTCAGTCCTCCCAGCGAATCACTGACCCTAGGGGACACCTGAAGCATGTGAAAAACCGCAGACTTACCATAGATACTTGAGGCTGCAGGCTGCATGCCTCAAGGCTCTAAAAATCAGCCTGGCCACGATAATCCCCAGATTATTAGAGCTCAGGTTCAGATGGGTCAGCTTCCTGTTACCATTAATGGCAAGTGCAATCTCCCTCAGAGCCCTCACGGGGGTCATGGATTTACACCTGAGGAAGGAAAGGAGCAAGAAAACTGGGGGGGGGGGGGGGGTCTGACCTCCAGGCCCAACATCTGCTTCTCACCTCACCCTCCACCCCACACATACACACCCCCTAGGGATGCACTGGCACAAGAGGCATTAAGACAAGGATGTTTCGTCATGGTAATGACGTTTGAAAAGGAAATCTAAAACAGACGCCCAGAAGAGTCACTAAGCTCAGCAGGATGTATGAGTCAAGAGTCAGTCTCTTTCTCTTTTCTTCCAGAAATCCACCATGAAGAGGCCACTGCCTTTCCCGCCAGGGAGTTGACACCCACCCAACCCCAGAAAGGCCGGGTGAGGGAAATGCTCTTCTCTTGCTTTCTCTTGAACTTGTTTCTCCTTATCTTCAGGGCTAAGTGATTGGAGCAAATTTGAGACAACGTTAATTTTAAAAAGGCAGCTTGAGCCTGCTTCCCATGTGTTTCATTTATTTATTCCCATTATTTAGCTCACTCAATACATTGAGGTTTGAGGAAAGTCATCATCATCAAATCTTTTGATATTAGTGGTTAACTCAATGCATACGTCTAACTTTTAGACCTTCAGGCATGACACAATGGAGGAAGAAGAGGATGGAATTAGTGGCCCTAGACTCCCGAGTGTCCACCCAAATTCCATCTCAGTCCAGCTCCAAGTATTACTCACTCGGTCCTTTATCAGAAACAAGGCTTCTCCCACAAGGTCCGCTCTATCTGCTGGGGTTTCCCTATCTGCAAGCCATATTCGAGACCCTGTTATAATTCTTTTTTGCAACATGCTAGAGGACCAGTGGCTTCAGTCCAAAACTACGCCCCGTCTCCAGTGAGGGTGCGCTCCCTTGCTTCTCTCATGTACTAATCTGGCCTCCTTGCTGCCATCTGAGTGTACTAGGCACGTTCTCCCCCTGGGGCCTTTTTGTTCTTGCTCTTTCTCTGCTTGGAATGCTCTTTCCCCCGGTACCCACACGGTTCAATCTCTCCCTTCCTTTAGGTCTTTACTCCAGTATCTTTTCAGCAAGGCCCTTCTGGCTTCCATATCAAAAATTATAAACCATAAACCAAAAAAAAAAAAAAAATTAATAAAGACAAAAATAAAATAAAATATACTCAAAAAGTAAACAAAAAAATTAAAAAATAAAATTATAAACCAGCCCCCTCCACACATACCCATTCTGAGTCCCTGACCCAATTTTCTTCTTCTTCGGGAGATGTCACTGTTTTCTATACTGCTTATTCTGTTTGTTTGCCAACCCAGTGTAAACTGCACAAGGGCAGGAATTGTCTGATTTGTCCACTACTGTAACCTCAGAACTGAGGGCAGTAACTGACACATGATAGATGCTCAAAAAGGGTGCTTTGCATGAATAAATGTCCTGCCACAAACTACTTAACTTTCTTTAAGACAAAAAACACTCCTCACGGACTTTGAATGCCTTCAGTTTTTCTCCAGTGCTTTGCCCCCATTGTTTCCTAGAGGTTTTCTAACCCTTCACATCTGGCTCAAAACAGCTGCCTCATTCAAAGGTCTTAAGAAAAATTTAGTTTGTCTATTTGTACCTCAAGTGCAAGATCACTCATAAGGGATTGTCATTTTTAAAATTTCAACCTACTTTGCTTAAGTAGCAGTTCCAAAAATACAAGTAGAGTTTTTAAATTTTATTCTTACAAGCACCTAGCTTATTTTCTGGCAAACAGAGACTCTCTGAGGCCATCAAAAGAAAGAACCTGGGCTATTCTCCTATGGGATTCTCTTGAACCGTGAAGAATCTCACACTGACATGAGTTTTCAGAGCTTACACTTTGGATTTCTTAGTTCAGCACAGAGAATCTTCACGGATGAACCACTAAGCTTGCTATTACTCAGGTTCAACTCACTCACATTTCCATTTGTGCCAAACATGGAGCAAATGTCCTGCCACTGACGTATCCTGGAATCAACACAGCTTGACCTTATGAAGGAGAAAGACACACATACATACATACATGCAGAGAGAGAAAGAGAACACCTAAATGTATTGAATACTTACTACTTCAGACCCTAGACCACTCATCTTACTAATATTCCAAATTAAAAGGGAATTAGTCTTCTCAAAGCTTTAATTTTTCCACCAAAATAGAACTGATATTTGCTGTATGTTTGAGAGTTAAACAAGAAAGAACATGAGAACACATACCACGCTTTCAGTCACTGGTATAAGTTAGAGGCAAGTAGATGTCTTAGCACAATCCCTGATACATAAACCCTCAGTCTTCAGCACCTAAGAGAGAAGATCTACCTCTAAGTATATCAATTAAATGTAACCAGTCAATCCTACATGAAAGCTAAAGGAAGATATTCTGTCAGCTTGGAGCTTATCTAGAATGTTTGACCAAACATAACAGTTGATCAAATAATAACAAAAACAGATTTCCTGGCTCTTCAAGGTATAACTTGAGTAGAGCCTGTGAAGGTGGGAGAAATTTGGGGAATAAATGGGTTAACATTACTCACTCTGGAGTTTTGGAGTCAGAAGCCAATTGCCTTTGAAAGATGGGACCACTGACAGAAAGTCTTAGCTTATTTAACCTTTGACAGTGCTTTAGGCAAAATGAAGCCACTTGGAGTTCCATTTTCCTGAAAATATCAACGTCAACTTCAAATATGTGAACCAAAAACTGCTTTACAAAGTCTTCCTCCTGAGTCTCACATAGGTAGTGAAAAATTTGTAGAGATTCAAATTGGATAGAGGCAGTTTCAAGCTCATAAAATTCTCCTGCCCACTCCAATAATTCATCCTTTATCCTGGGAGATATTTTACAATGCAAAGTGTCCTCCAGTTCTCTTGCTAGGTCTTTTTGTAAAAGACCAAATAAGAAGAGAGCCATTTGATTCCAATAGATATTTGTGTCAATCAAGACATCACTCAGTAGTGCCCTCAATTCTTGATACTTCGTAGAACCACGAAGGAATCCCTCAGTTCCCACTAGTACATAGAACATGGCGGCAAAAAACTCTTGGAAACTTGAGTGAGTGAAAGTAATGCAGTCCTTGCAGTCACTGACCTTTCGAAGAATATTCAACTTGAAGAGAGAATCAACAACAGGTGCTTCCAGGTGCCAGTGCTGGGTATCCTCTTTGTTAAATGTGAAGGTTACGGACCACATCCCCTCTGCAGCCAGAGAGCAGAACGCCCTCCATCATTCTGGCCAGCTCTGATCTGCCAAATTCACATCAGCAGTTGCAAACAAGTTGGAGAAAAAACAGGCATACAGGCTTGGGGTGGTTTGGGCACTCAAACAGAGAGCACCATTTCTCACCTTCTGCTGCTTAAGACTAGAACACACGGTCCAGCACACCATGGGAGCAGAGCACAAATTAAGCAGAGTTTCATGTCTTCTTAACCAATGCAAAATTTTCTTGGCTTCTTTTTGGTCTCCAAGTTGCCTGATGAAGTACTCCTCCTGGTCTGCCTGCATGAGCACAAAGCATGGATTCACCAACAAGTTTTGAAGATCTTCCTTACTCACAATCCTGGTGGTGATCAGTAAGGTAGCCATGGGAGCCAACTTTTTCTTCAACAGGCTCACTAGGAGTCTGGTCACCAGGAGCCTCTGGTGCCAATCTGTACAAGGAGGGCTGTCGACTGAGTTGGAGGGTACAGTCATTTCCTCAAAGCCATCGATGATGAACAGCAGCTTCTCAGGCTGAGACATGAGCTCTTTGATGGGGGCTTGAGAGTTGGGCCAGTCCAAGAAAAGCAGCTCAGCAAGGGTGGTCTCTTCCATCTCTTTCATTTTATGGCAGCTGAGATAGAAAACATAGGAGAACCTGTGCTGAAAGAGACAGCCCTCTGCCCAGTGCAACATGGCCTTCATCACCAGCGTGGTTTTGCCAACCCCTGCCCTACCCTCCAAGACTACTGTGTGAGCCAGAGCTCCCGCCCCGCTGGGATCCAGGAGGCTCTTCAGTTCTTCATGTCCCTTCTCTGTCACACTGCGGAGATATAGATGATCTTCAGGCCAAGGGATATTGTTCCATGTCACCAGTATTTGAGCCTTCATCCTCTCTCTGTATTTTCTTCTGTGACCTAAAACGGAAGTGAGGCAAGAAAAAAAAAGACACATAACAGTGGACAGAATGAATTTTAAAGTTAGGAATAATTCAATATCAGAGTTCATATGTAAAGCTCTAAACAAGATAAATAATCACTGCCTTCAAGGATATTTTTGGTGAAGATGTAGTGTGCAGAGTTGCAAATGGTAGAGATAGCTTTCCATCCACAGATGAATGGACTTTTTAAAATGTGGTATATTCATACAATGGAGTATTATTCACCATGAAAAGGAGTGAATTTCTGATAACATGCTACATCAGTGAACCTTGAAAACATTTTGCTAAGTGAAAGAAGCCAGACACAAAAAGACAAATATTATATGATTTCACTTATAGGAACCATCTAGAATAAGCAAATGCATAGAGATAGAAAATAGATCAGAGATTACAGTTATTACTTAATGGGAACAGACTTTTTGTTTGGGGTGATGAAAAAGTTTTGGTAATGGAAGGTGGTGATGTAGCACAATATGTGAATGTAATTAATGCCACTGAATCACACAATTAGAAAGGGTTAGAATGGCAAACTTTATGTTACCTATATGTTACCATAATCATATTTGAAAGCAGAGACAGTTAAATGGCTTGATGATAGATACAAATGAAAAATATGGGGTGCCATGAGAGGAATAGAAAACGCTTTTAGAGGTGGGGAAGTAGAGGCTTCAGCACTGACTCTTGGCACCTTAATCTCGAGCAGAAGTCGGTCCAAGACGAGAAGAAGACGCTTTCGGGCAGGGTGGACAGCAAGTGGGAACGCCCCAAAATAGGAGTGAGTACACTCTATGGTGCATGACTCAGGGGCCTGGTAGGGGGAGCTCAGCTGTAGGAAGGGGCTAGACCAGGAAGAGCTTTGTTGCAAAGGAGTAATGAGCCATAATTTACATACTTCAAAGTTCACTGTTCTAGTTGTATAAAAATGTAGCTTATGAGGGGTGACAATAGGATTGGGAAAGCCATAAGGACCACACTCCACTTTGTCTAGTTTATGGATGGATGGGTAGAAAAATAGGGGAAGGAAACAAACAGACAAAGGTACCCAGTGTTCTTTTTTACTTCAATTGCTCTTTTTCACTCTAATTATTATTCTTGTTATTTTTGTGTGTGTGCTAATGAAGGTGTCAGGGATTGATTTAGGTGATGAATGTACAACTATGTAATGGTACTGTAAACAATCGAAAGTACGATTTGTTTTGTATGACTGCGTGGTATGTGAATATATCTCAATAAAATGATGATTAAAATAAAAAGTTCACTGTTCTGTGGAGAATGGGTTATGGCACATCTTTGCATGAAAGGAAATAGGGAGACAAGGTAGGAAGCTACTAAGTTATCTCAGTGATACTGATAGGGTAGAAGGGGGTAGTAGAAATAAATGGATTTTCAATATATACTGAGGGTAGACCCAATAGAACTATTGATTTAGAACAAGGGGGTCCCAAGGAAAATAGAGTTATGCAAGTATCCAGGTTTTTTGTTTGAACATTTAGGTGGATGATGATTTTGTTCACCAGGAATATAATACATACATACATACATACATACATATATATATATAACATATATACACTTTATATATAAAGTTCCTAGTGGAAAAAGCATGAGAGTAATATATGAGAGCTGCCTTCAAATTTTCTTCAAGATTTAGAACTGACACTTATAACTGTGACACTTTAGCAGTGTTTAATTTCTTTGAACCTCAGTTCCTTTGCCTACAGCTTCCAAATAACTAGAAAACTTCCTTTATCTGCTGAAACTAAGTTACACAGATAGGCCCTAGATTCCTTCTCAGGGGTAGCATTCTGTTCAGATAATCAAAGGTCTCTGAAGGCTAGAATTTCTCACATGTTCAGACGTCTAGTGCTTTAACCCACCACCAGAAAAAGGACTATTATCTTGGATTGATCAAATCACAAAACTTGATCACTGGACTTTTGAGAAATGAATCTCATGTACCGAAGGAGTAAAAGGATAAGATCTGCTCACTCAGAACAGGTCCAACCTTGTCTCTCCGTTGCTGCCACTATTTCTCTTCAATGCAGCAAAAGGGTTTGGTGGTCTAAACCTCCATTAGACCCAAAATTGTTGTGAGGGTTGTATCAGAGGTGACTTCACTGATCCTTTGATCTGACTAACTTGGGAATGAGTCTTGTCATCCAGAAGTTTTTTTTAAAGCTGAGTACAAAAGCATCATACATAAATTCAAACAAACAAAAAAAAAACAGTTTGGGAGAAAATTCTTGCAATCCATGTAACAGACCAAGAGCTCATTTGTACATGCAAAGCACTCTTACAAGTCAATAAGAACAAGCACCTAAAAGAAAAACGTGGATGGGGGATTTTGCAAGAAATGAAAAGGCTAAAAGCAATTTTGCAAAAAATTGATAATGTGCAAGAAATGAAAAGGCTAAAAGCAATTAAGACTTTCAACTTTCTAATAAAATGAATGCAAATTAAGTATTAAATTGAAGCAATATTTCTATCAATTTGGAAAGTATTTGAGAGAATCTGTGTTGATAGCAGAACAGAAAAACAGACACCGACAGTATCATTGGGGATATATTCCACAGCCTTTCAGAGGATCAGTTTGACTTCAAAGTTTGGATTACTTATGGTTTTTGCTCTAGGAGTTCTTAACTTGGGAATTTCTTCTACAGAAATACTTTGAGTGCACAATATGTAATGGATGTCTATCAAAGCATTGTTTTATAATTAAAAAAAAACACACCTGGAAACCTAGACTTCCATCAACAGGAGAGGAGCTTAAATATCAACCATGACAGTCATACAAATGGATATTATGTAGCTACCAAAGAATGAAGTTGATCTGCACTTATATAAAGATGTATTCAAGATATCAAGTAACAAGAAGTCAACACGAAACTATGTGATCTAATTGATGAATAAAAGCTAGAAGAATGTAACAGCCAAACTGTTAAAAGTGGTTACCATCACAGAATTTGTTATACAGAAGTTGGGAGATTTTTTTTTGAAATATTAAACACTTTGTACCTTTTGTATTCTTTACTTAATCATATTCCTCTGACTAGAGAA
Source organism: Choloepus didactylus (assembly GCF_015220235.1). Lineage (NCBI taxonomy): Eukaryota > Metazoa > Chordata > Mammalia > Pilosa > Megalonychidae > Choloepus > Choloepus didactylus. Next base: position 2,429,514 of record NC_051333.1, on the reverse strand, counting down.
AGAGATTCCTGATATCTGCTACAACATGTATGGATGAACCTTGAAGACATCGTGTTGCATGAAATAAGCCAGACACAGAGGGACAAATACTGTATTATTATATGAAATAAGCAGAATAAGCATATTCACAAAGTCAGAAACTAGAATACAGGTTACCAGGGGCCAAGGGTTGAGGGAAAGGAAAGAAATTGCTTAATGGATACAGAGCTTCTGTTTGAAGTGACAAAAATTTCGGTAGTGGATGCTGGTGATGGTAGCACAATATTGTGAATGTAATTAATACCATTGAACTGTACTTTTGAAAGTGGTTAAAAGGGAATTTTTTAGTTGTATATATGTTACAACAAAAAAAGCTTAGGGGTAGAGAGGGGTAGGGATAGAATGATATAGAAAATGTGTCAAAATGTTAAAAGTTGGTGGGTCTGGATATTTAGGTGGGGTGTATGTTGGAGTTCTCTGCATGGGTTTTATATTATTTTTGCAACTGTCCTACAAGTTTGCAATTATTTCAAAATAAAATGTTTTTTTAAATAATTTTTTTAAATTTTCAAATAATACACAATTACTAAATAATATACTTAATGGAACTTAGGGTACAATGTTGAAGAAATCTTTCAAATTATAGCATGAAAGCAAAGATGGAAGAATAGGATAGAAAATTAAAGGTTAATCCCAGGAAACACAACATCTAATTAGAGTTTCAGAAAAAGAGAATCAAGAAGGAATGACCAAGGTCAAAGAAATAACTCAAGAAAATTTGAGAACTGAGGAACATGAGTATTCAAATTCAAAGGATCCACTTAATTCCCAGCCCAGGAGGGGAGGCCCACAACCTAGACACACTGTGAGATTTCTAAACACGAGGATAGAATTAAAAAGTTTTCCATAGAGTAAAAGATAGGTTGCATACAAAGTAGGAATCAAAATGGCAAGAGATTTATCAGCACTGGATGCTGGAAGACATTTGAATACCACCAACTTTGAGGGAAAATTACTCTCAACATGGAATATAGCACTCAAACCATACATCAAACATGAAGGTACAGTAAAGAAATTTGCAAACAAACAAGGTCTCAAAATTACCATCTCATGTTGACCTTTCTCAAGGAGCTGCTATAGGATGGGCTTCTATGAAACAGTGGTAAGAAAGACACAGATGTGAGATTTAGGAAAACAAAAAGGGTGGCAACATTGCAGAGTAGAAAATGGAATCCAGGAGTAAATAAAGTTCTAGAACAAGAGCTACATGGCACCAATACAAACTAGAGGAGATGGTGGTGCTTCAGGAAACTGTCTACAAATAATAAATAAAGGATTGGTGGACCCTGCTGTGTTTGATTGCATTATACTTCCCAAAGAATTTTGGATAATGAAATGATAATTGTATAGAAAACTAAGCAAGAAGTAAGTATTAACTCAAACAGAAACAGAACTGTTCCCCCAAAATGGTATGTATAGTGAGTTGAATGGTAGCCATAGAGATATATCCATGTTCTAATCTCCAGAAACCATGAATATTACCTTATATGGCAAAGATGTGAAAAAATTTAAGGTTAAGAGGAGGAGACTATCCTGAAGTATCCAGCTGGGCCCTCAATGCAATCACAGGTTTCCTTAAAAGAGAGAGGCAGAGGGAAGAGGAGAGAATGTGGCCACAGAGGCAAACATTGGAGTGACGCAGCCATGAGCCCAGGGGGGCTGAAGCCCCAGAAGATGGAAGATCAAGGAAGACCCTCCTTCCTAGAGCCCCTGGAGGCAGCACTGCCCTGGTGACACCTTGATTTTTCACTTCTGGCCCCCAGAACTATGCAAGAATACATTTCTCTTGTTTTAAGTCACTTAATGTGTGGTAGTTTGTTACATCAGACCTAGGAAACTAACACAGCCTGCAATCACAATTTGTTACTCAAATCAACATTGACTTATAGCCACAGGACACTAAACACTGATTTTGTCCCCTTCCAAAAAAATAGATGGTAACTTTATTGGAGGACAGAAGTGAAGAGAAACGCTTATCTACTATGAAAAAGTCAGTAGATGATTGATTGGAAAAGTAAGAAATAGAAGTACATGTTAATCATTTGTGAGCATGGAAATAAACACCAAAAGTAGTAGTCAAAAGTAAAATGTGGTTGCTTCTCTGGACTAGAACTCAAGGGTTGAGCAAAGGATTGATGCTTTTCATTATAGGTTTTGTATTTCTGTGACTCTTTTTTAATTATACAAATGTATGTGCATATCTTTGATAAAACTAAACTTAATATTTAAATGCATGTATTATTTTATAAAGTAAAAGTATTCAAAGGGCCATTCATACAAAAGAAGAGATATCTATTAATGCAACAAAAATGAAGTTGATAATTAGATATGTGTCTATGATTTTAGAATGGAATAGAGACAATTTCCAGTTTCTGGTAAATTATTCTTCACTAAGTGCTAGATGAGCTAGTTAGGAAGATTTTTTTAATTTCATATAAGAAATTCAAAAAATTTTCAGACTACAGGGCAAATATGGATCTAATGAAATGAACTTCTCCATCAAGCAATTTTTCCCTGATCATCATAAAGAAGTGTACAAACCTATCTCACCTTCCAGAATTTCTGATTCTTCTTGGTTTGGATCTCGTGGCTCTTCAGTCTGCATATTCTCTCAAATAAACAGCGATGATGGGTTTTTGTAATAACCCAGGCTGTAAACATGCAGGAATGATGGAGGCTCCCAGTGGAACCAAAAATTTATCTGCCAAGCTTGTAATTGAAGAGACTGAAGGAATCAGTTTCTTAGGCTCCATCAACCAAAATACAGACCATGTACAAAGCCTGAATTTCCATGACTCAGAATCTTCAATACCCAAGACATTGATATGGAAGATTCAATGTAGCCAACTCCCATCCCTACTTCTTAGAACTCACTTCTTTGTTTTGGAGCAGAAGTGGTATGTGGTTGAGCACAGAACCTCAAGACACTGGCTACCTGGGTGCAAGTCTCAGCTCTACTAGTCATCAGCTCTGTGACCCAGATCAATTTACTTAAGCTCTCTGTGCCTCAGTTTTCTTGACTGTAAGACTGAAATAGCACCTCTTATGAGTGTAGTGAAGAGTAAGTACAAATGCACAGAAAGCATTAAGATCAATGCTTGGCCTGTAATAGGCACCAGTAATAGGTAGGGATTATTTTCTAGAGGTCTCAGATACAGTTGGTTCTACTATAAAGTGACATAGGCATTCCAAAAAAATCACCACATTAAGTAAAATTGAGCAACAAAAACCACAGGGCTAGGTGGATGGGTGGATGGATGGATGGATGGATGGATGGATGGATGGATGGAAAAAAGGATGGATGGAAAAAAGAATGGCTAGATAGATGGAAAATGGATGGATGGGAAGGAAGGAAGGAAGGAAGGGAGGGAGGGAGGGAGGGAGAGGTAGATAGAAAGAAAGAAGGACTGAAAGAAAGAAAGAAGTAAAGAAGTAAAGAAAGAAAGAAAAGAGTGATCAAATTAACAAAATGCTAAAATGGTGGCTCTGGGTATGTTGGAGGAGGGTATGTTGGAGTTCTCTGTATGGTTTTTGCAACTGTCCTATATGTTTGAAATTATTTCAAAATAAAAAGTTTAACTAAAAACAGTGTTTTATGGGAAAATAGAATCCATTATACTTTCCTTTAAAAGATAGGAACTTAATAAAAACAGGAGCACAGTTTTACACATGTTAAATGGTTAGGGAGCACATACTATAGTAAATATGACACTTTACCTTAAAAAAATAAAAAACCCTAGTTCACTTGTGGTAGTAGGTGTGGGAAGGGTGGCAGCTTGTGGGTGTCTGTGAAGTGGTGGAAGGAGTGAGACCTGAAATCGGATGGAGGTTATAACACCCTCGTGTGGGATGTGCAGCGTGTGGCTCATGCCCAGGTAGCTGGTAGGTGTTCAAGGCACGCACTTGTGTGCGTTCTGTGTATTCCTACATGACTTGGCTTAGCTATGTAACCGTGAAGTTTGGATTTAACAAATGATTATAATTACTGAATCATTGTGCAGATATTTCTTTTTACTTTATGATATATTAGAGTGACCTGAGGGAAATACCTGAAATTTCTGAATTGCAATCCAGCTGCCTTGATCTCTGATAATAATTATGGAACTATATAGTCTTTATTTTGTGATTATAAAAACCTTGTGACTGACCCTCGCTTGTACTCCTTTATCCTGTTTTTCAACTCTAGAGTCTGTTGATCACTAAACACAGCCCCTAATGTTTATTAGTGAAGGGTCCTGGGTCAGCCGAAAACTAACCCACTTCAATTCCAAAACTATCTTGCTAAATGAAGTTGGATCTAACCAATATTGTGCAGTAGCTTAGACTTTAACCTATAAGTGACCTATACCTCATTATAACACTAGAAATCACACCCATCGTCATATTAAGGCTGCCATTTTCTTACATACATTCTGTAACTAAGCATGTAATCAATCTATGCATGCTCAATAATTAGATCATGTCTAACCCCATCACCTCAAGCCATTGTGCTCATTATCCTAAAATCTGCCCAGCCTTTGATACTATAGAACTAGAGTTACTGGAGTTTGGGGAGATGGATTTTTAGGCCAATAGGCTGTCTGCTCTTCTGCTTCATACTTAGCAACTCTTACTCTCTTTGAAACCCTAGTGTCTCAGGAATTGGTCATTTGAGCACACTGGGCAGAGAACCCACCACTTTTGATCAGTATCAGCAATGTGCAGTTTACTGCATTCACCTTGTATTTCTCATAGACAAAACTATGCATAAGCAAAGGTGAAATTTGTGATAGGCTCAAACTGTTTGCTAATACATCAACCGCACTGGAACAAATTTACATTTTCAAAGCAAGTCTTAAAGCAGAACTGACTGTACTTCTTTCACTTCCCCCTTCTTGCTTTTGATCACCATTTCATCCCAGGCTAGAACTTTAAATCACTTTAAGCCTTCATAGACAATTACAGAATTTCATTCTTAGCAATTTGGGATGGCCCAATAAAAATTCAGCTGCAATCTCCTTGCTCCCGTGAGCACCAGACAGACCTCCTTCTCTCTCTCCCCCTCATTTCTTCTTGAAAACCAGTCCCACAGCCCCTAGCCCACTCACCATTCATCTCTGCTCTAGCTTTCTCACCAAGTGAGGTCAGATTCATGTTCTCAAAGACGCTGAGGACCACCTGCCATGCCTGCCATCCCGGGAAGTGTTCACTCAGAAGAAAGAACAGATTCCTGGGATCAGCGGCTTTCATGTTTGCCCAGGGAATCGGCCGGAAGTTCCTAAGCAACAACTGTTCATTCTGGAGGCAAAGCTTGCATTCCTCCAGCTGATACTGATCCAGGGTGGTCAGATAAGACAGGAGCCCATCATGGGTACAGTCTTCCACAGAAGCGGTGGCAGACGAGCTCCTCTTGCCCCACACAGGAGATTCCGCGTTTCACTGAAGAACGTTTGCATTTACAAAACAAATAAGACCTGTAGAAAAGTAGAGTTAAAATCATAAGCCATGACTATTACCTCTTCTAAAGCTGTCAGGTTTGTACATTTACTCTGTTTATTTCGTCTCTTCATAGCACTTCTCTCTAACCATATTTGTACACTTATTTAGCTGTCTCCCTTCCACAAGAATGTCAACTCCATTTGGACAGATATCTTGCCTGTCTCATTCTCAGCTATATCCCCAGAACCTAGCCTGGCACAGACGAGGCACTCAGTTATAAGGAGAAGGAATAAATAATGCTAAATATTTACTCTACACCATGAAGTGTTACCCTTATTCCACTCTCCAAACAATCAGGTACATTTATTATCTATATTTTATAAAAGTGACAATAAAATGACATCTATAAATTCCTGCAAAGAGAAAAGAGTTTTTAAAAACCTGCCAACCGAGATTCTATGTCCAGTGACGATGCCCTTCAAAAATGAAGGAAAAGAGTGAGGATGGGGGAATACAGTAGAGTAGGAGGTGCCAGGAATCAGTCCCTCCACTAAAACTACTACAGAACTGGCAGGAACTGTCCGAAATACTTTGCAACACTGGAGTCTAGGGAAACACTGTGCAGCATCTATAGAGGAGCCAGAAGAAGAGGCTGGCAGATCATCATGAAGACCAGAGAGCTTCCCTGCAGCGGCCACCATCTCCCTTCCCCCAGCCCCACGGCTGGCAGCAGTGGGAATGGACCTCTAGCTTCTGGTGCAGCTTGCAGGTCCCAGGGTGGGACAAGAAGAACTCCAAACTCTGGGAGTGTGTGGTCTGATCCCAGATCTCTACCTTTGATCAGCTACTTCAAATCACTGTGGCCAGCTGTGAAGGTGGCCATTGTTGCAACACCGGCTTTGGCAAAGGCAACAGAGGAATCTTAAAAACAGCAACCTTCTTCAAAACTACAGAGAATAGTTAAAGGGCTGCATTAACCAGGCAAGTGCAATTAAGAAAATGCAGCTTCAAAAGCCACAGGAGAAGCTCCTGGTGCCCTTGCTAGCCCATCCCCCACCCCTTCACAACACAGGGGTCCCTGAGCCTGTTTCCAGAGGGACCAGGTGGCCCCTGTGTACATAGTGGGGTACCAGCATGTCAGCGCCAGTCTGTCAGGTGGCAGTCTGAGAGACTGATCCAGGGATCCTGTCTCAGGCTCATCCACCAGAGTTTCTCCTGACTGTAGAAAAGCCCTTGCAGACAGAGAGCAGGAACTGTGTGAGAAACAATAAGTTGAAGCAGCCTGGGGCAAGGCACCACCTGCAATGAGTCACTCAAAAGAGCACCCAGAGCAGGGAGGATGCCTGTTTCAAAGGAAGTATGGGGGCCTCATCCAAACTCCTTTAAACTGTACATGGGGAATTCCTAAGGTGGGCTTCTCCACCCCAGCTCCATGCAGGCTCAGGTAAAACAGAGAGGACCCTGTACTTCCTACCTGCCTCAGGCTGATCTACTGGATAGGAGGGCTAAACTCTGAAGGAGACCACCAGCCAAAGCAGAGCCAACTGGCAAAGACAGAGAAAGGTGTTTTAGCCTTGGTTTGTTTGTTTTGATTAGCTCCAGAATTTCAAGAAAATATCTGTTATAGATTTTAAGGGACAGCCAAGAAAACCAAAGTAAAAGGAAATGATGGCCCATCAAATGGAACAAGATAAAAATCCAGAAACATTCAATGAAGAAGACCAGACTTTGGACTGAACAGACAGACTTTAAAATAATGACCCCTGAGATGCTCAATGAGATAAGGGAAAACACAGAGAAAGAACTAAAGGATACAAAACAAACAATGAAAAAACAATATGGAAATCTCTCCAGAGAAATACTGATATTGAAGAACATAATAACTCAAATGAAAAATTCCCTAGATGAAGATGTTGAGCAAAGGAAATTCCGCTGGCAGATGTGTAAATTGGTACAGTCACCTTGGATGCTTTTTTGTGTTCTTTCATTGGAGCAGTTGTAGATTTCCATAGAAACCATGCAGATAGTGCAGAGTTTCCACATGACCCCCTACATGCATACAGTTTGCCATATTGTTAACTTACTGCATTGGTGTTGTATCTTTGTTACAATTGATGAAATGTTATTGTTATGGTTGTACTAGTCACTATAGTCCATATTTCAGTAGAGTTCACTCTTTGGGTTGTACAGTTTTGAGTTGTTTTGTTTTTATTTTTAATTTTGTTCTGGTGGCATGTGTTCAACCTACAATTTCCTGTTTTGTCCACTTTTGGTTATATGATTATATGGGCCACTGTCACCACCATCCATTACCAAAACTCTTCTGTCACCTGGTGGCTCATTACTGTAGGTGTGATTGATGGCACTGCATCATATATGTGAATGTGGTTAAAGGGATGTAGATAATTTACTAGAATAAAAATTTTTAAATAAAGCATAGGACTGTGTAGTGCTGTGAATATCACTGTAAACTACAGACTATACTTAATAGCATAAGCATAAAAATGTTCTTTCATGAATTGTAACAAACGTACCATACTGATGCAAGGTGTTAATAATAGGGTGGAATATGGTGAAAAAAATACACCTAATATAAACTACAGACTGTAGTTAATATTACAATTTTAGTATTCTTTCATCAGTTGTGATGGGGGTACCACACTAGTGGAAAGTATCATAGGGTGTATATGGGAATGCTGTAAGTTTTACATGGCTTTTCTGTAAACCTACAATTTCTCTAATTAGAAAAAAATAAATGTTAAAAAATTTAACAAACAACTCAAAAATAAATGAATACATGCAATGTACAGTTTTCATAACATTTCTTTTCACTATGTTACTAAAATTTTAAAAATATATACAGGATGGAAATAAAATATTTTAAAACCTAAAAAAAAAATTCCCTAGATGGTTTTAACAGCAGGTTGGAGGTAACAGAAGAAAGAATCAGCAAACTCAAAGATGAGGCAACTGAAATGATTCAGGTTGAGGAGGAGAAAGATGAAAGAATTTAAAAGTACAAACAGAGGCTAAGAGACCTGTGGGACACCATCAAGCATGCCAATATATGCAGTATGGGAATCCCAGCATTAGAAGAGAGAGAGAAAGGGGCAGAAGGAATATTCAAAGAACTAATGTCAGAAAAATTTCCAAATTTAATGAAAGACATGGATATGCACATTCAAGAATCCCGATGAACCCCAAACAGGATAAACTCAAAGAGAACCATGCCTAGACAGAGCAATCAAATTGTCAAAGACAAGGAGAGAGTTCTAAAAGATACAAGAGAAAAGAAACAAGTTATGTACAAAGGAATCCCAATAATATTAAGTGCCAATTCCTCATCACAAACCATGGAGGCAAGAAGGCAGTGGTATAAACTATTTAAAGTGCTGAAAGAAAAACAATTGTCAACCAAGAATTTTATAACCATCAAGACTTTCTTTCAAAAATGAGTGAGCAGTTATAACATTCCCAGATAAAAGCTAAGGGAGTTTGTCAGGCTTTCTTCAGACTGAAAGGACACTAGGCAGTTGCTCAAAGTGCCATAAAACAATAAAGACCTCTTGTAAAGGTAACCATTTGCATAATTATGAATGCCAGTACTATTATATTATATTGCTTATTATATAACTCCACTTCTTACTTCTAGAAGGTAATATGCAAATGCATAAAGAATATGATAAATCCATGGCTTGGGATATACAATGTACAAAGATATAATTTGTAACAAATATGAATGATTTGGAGGGATGGAGGGGTAGCTGAACAGTGTATGTATTGCTATTGAAGATAAGTTGGTATCAAGTAAAATATGATTGTTACAGATATAAAATGTTAAATTTTAACCCTGTGGTAATCACAAAGAAAATATATGAAAAATATGTTCAGAAAGAAAGGAGAAGAGACTCAAAAGGGTTCAATACAAAAAATAAATAAATATGGAAATAGGCATTAATGGAAGAATTGAGGGTCGAAAGAGGTATAAGACTTACAAACACAAAATAGCAAAATGGTAAAAGAAAGTCCTGCAATATCAAGTTACTTTAAACATAAATGGATTAAACTCCTCAGTCAAAAGGCAGGGATGTACAGAATGGATTAAAAAAAAAAAAAAAAAAGCATGACCCAACTACATACAGTTTACAAGAGTCTCAAATTAAAAGACATAAGTGTGTTGAATGTGAAAGGATTGAAAAAATATATACTATGCTACAAGTAATCAAAACAAGAGCTGGAGTAGCTATGTTTAATATCAAATAAAATAGATCTTAAGTCAAAACATTGTTGAGGGATAAAGAGGGTCATTATATACTGATAAAGGGGCCAATTCACAACAAGACTTAACAGTTACAAATACATACACACTTGACAGCAGAGACCCAAAATATATGAAGCAAATATTGTCAGATTTGAAAGGAAAAATTGACAGTTCTGTAATAGTAGGAGACCTTATTACAATAATTTTCAATAATAGAACATCTAGACAGAAGATCAGTAAGGAATACAAGACTTGAACAATACTCCAAACCAAGCAGATCTAACAGACATATATAGAACACTTCACCCAATAACAACAGAATATAAATTCTTCTTGAGTGTACATTGATCATGCTCCAAGATACACTATACCTTAGGTCACAAAACAAGTGTGAACAAATTTAAATATATTGAAATCACATAATGTATCTTCTCTGACCACAACAGAATTAAGCTATAAATCAATAACAGAGGGAGAAATTGAAAACTCATAAATATTTGGAAATTAAACAATGTTGTTTTAAACAACCAATGGATTAAAGGAAATATCTTGAGGTGAATGAAAACGAAAAGACAGCATACCAAAAATTATGGGAAATAGCAAAGGCAGTGCTGACAGTGAAATTTATGGCTTGAAGTGCTTACATTAAAAAAGAAAGACTTCAAATCACACAGCCCTAATCTCAAAACTGAAAGAACTGGGAATAAAACAGCAAACTAAACTCAAAGCAAGCAGAAGGAAGGAAATAAAAATTAGAGCAGAGATAAATCAAACAGAGAATGAAAAAACAATAGAATCAACAAAATCAAAAGTTGGTTCTTTGAAAACATCAAAAAAACCGACAAACCTTTAGCTAGATTGACAAAGGAAAAAAAGAGGATATAAATAAATAAAATCAGAAATTAAAAGGGGGTTATTACTACTGATCCCACTGAAATGAAAAGGACTCTAAGTAGATACTATGAACAATGGCTCACCAATAAATTAGATAACCTAGATGAAATGAACAAATTCTTAGAAATACAAAAACTTCCTATATTGACTGAAGAAATAGAAAATCTCAACAAACCAGTTATTAGTAAAGAGATTGAACCAGTAAACAAAAATTCCCAAACAAAGAAAAGCAAAGGACCAGATGGCTTCACAGGGAAGCAAACTTTCCAAGAAACTTAACTCAAGTTCCACTCAAACTCTTCCAAAACACTGAAGAGGAGGGAACATTCCCTGACTCATACTATGAGGCCAATATCACCCTCATACCAAAGCCAGATAAAGAATACACAAGAAAAGAAAACCACAGACAAATATCCCTTGTGAATGTATATATATATGCAAAAATCTGCAACAAAATACCAGCAAACCAACTTCAACAACTCATCAAAAGATTTAAACACCATGATCAAGTGGGAGTTTTTCTATATATGCAAGGTTGGTGCAACATTTTAAAAAATATCAATAATGTAATACACCACATTAACAAATTGAAAGGGGAAAAAACTACATGATGATCTCAGCTGACACAGAAAAGGCATTTGACAAAGTCTATCATCCTTTCTTGATAAAAATACTTCAAAAGATAGGAATAGAAGAAAACTTCCACAACATGATAAAAGGCATATATGAAAAACCCACTGCTATTGTCTTACTTACCAATGAGAGACTGTACACTTTCCCTCCAAGATTGGGAATAAGAAAAGGACACTATTACCACTGTTATTCAACATTGTACTGGAAGTTCTAGCCAGAGCAATTAGATAAGAAAAAGAAATACAAGGCATCCAAATTGGAAAGGAAGAAGTACAACTTTTACTATTTGCAGATGATATGACCCTATATAGAGAAAGTCCTGAAAAAATCAACAACAAAGCTACTAGAGTGAATAAGCAAATTCAGCAAAGTGGTGTGAAATAAGATCAACATGCAAAAACCAGTAGTGTTTCTATACATAAGTAATGAGAAATCTGGGGAGGAAATCAAGAAAATTCCATTTATGGTAGCAACCTATAGAATCAAATATCTAGGAATAAATTTAACCAAGGATGTAGAGGAATTATACACAGAAAACTACAAAACATTGCTAAAAGAAATCAAAGAAGACCTAAATAAATGGAAGGACATTCCACATTCATGGAATGGAAGACTAAATATTGTTAAGATGTCAATTCTACCCAAAATGATATCCAGATTCAATGCAATCCCAATCAAATCCAACAACTGGGTGATGTCATCAACGTGGTGATGTAAGACACACCCTGAAAAAGTCCTCATTCAGAATCACCAAATAAAAGGACAAATCCCACTTGCTTGGAATGCTGGAGAATGATAGAGACTGGAAAAGGGCTCCACAAATGCTAAATCAAAAAAAAATAAAAAGCACCAAAATCAGGTAGGAGATTTATGTCCCAAACCCATCAGTCTGGAACCCCTCCTCCTCACTCAGTCCCACGCAGCTTAAGAGCCACACCAAGGCAGGATGGCTTGGGTCCCTCCTACAGTGGCTACAACCATAGAGACACTCAAAGCAGCAAGTTAGAACCCCAGGCATATCCAGGCACAGGGACCCAAGGCTGAAGAGAGTCAGGGTGGAACAAAAGAGACTGAGGAGTGCCGCATACACAAGTGCCTCCAGAGAAAAAAAGAGACCATGGCAGAATTGTTGGCAATTGGTGCACACACACAATCCAGGCTCTGCTTGCTAGACCATCTAAATGCAAAATGGACCTTTCTGGATTGATCCCATCTGGCATCCTAGGATGGGATACCCTGACAGGGAAGAAACTGGAAGAATAAAAGCCTCAAGGGAAAAAGGGGAGGAGAATGAACTGCTGTAAGACAGGGCAGTTTCCAGAACTGAAAAGTGTAATGAAAAGGGGCACTGAGTGAGGGAATTTAAACAAATCTTAGGAGCTGGAGAGAAAGTTCTGCACAAAAACAGGACAGAAGAAGATTCCCGGAGAAGGAGCAGAGGAAAGTAAGCTTTCTCCTGAAGGTGAAACCAATGCACACAAAAGGGCAATCTTGGAAACTGTACCACATACCCAGGGTAAGAACTGGAAGCAGAATAGCTGAGGAAATCTCAGCAGTTAAACATGGATGACTCTGAAGGTCCAGAATAAGTTGGACCAAGCATCAAAAATAGGCTTAACATGAAGCCAATCAAAAATAATATCCTAGGCAAGAGGAAGAAACCAACCTTCAGAATTAGCACATCAAAATAATCAGATGCCAAGACATGAGCAAAAAATTACAAGTCATACTAAGAAGCAGGGAGATATGTTAGTCCAGGAAAAAAACTAAAACTTCAAAGGAGACACAGAATTTGGAACAACTAATCAAAGAAGTTTAAACAAATCTCCAAAATAAATTCAAGGAGATGAAGGAAAATATGGATGGAAATAAACTAATGGTGGATATAGAACAAAAGGATATTAAGAAGACAATGTGTGAGAATAAAGAAGTCTCAAAAGTTTAAAAAGAAATGTAACAGAAAGTGTGCGGATGAAAGGCACAATAATGACAGTTAAAAATACACTACAGGGAGAACCTAGAAGATGGCGGCTAGGTGAGACAGAGCTAAGGAACACCTCCGTGGAAAACACTAGATAAGGATCAGAGAGTGACCCAGAATACCAGTTACAGCGATGTGCCAGCTGGATGAGATCTGCTAGTTCCCAGGGGCTGTATACTTGGTGAAACTGAGAGTCTGCATTCTGAAACGAGTGAGTAAGCTGGCTGGAAGTCCCACAGCCGCGTGGCGATCCAGGGAAACCAGGGTTTGGCATCTGGAGACCAATGGGCTCTTTTAATAAAAAAAAAAGAAAGAAAAAAGGGGAAAAGCCAGGAGCAGCTGCAGGTGTGATCGGCTGCAGTTGCGATCGTGGGAAACACGCAGTAAAACACAGCAAGAGGGGGCTGGGCCGGCCTCTCAGTGTCTGGCCTGGAAGATAGCCCGCTGCAGATATCCCTGGGGCCGGGGGAACGGAGCGGAGAGCCAGAAGCTGAAAGAATCCCCACGGCTAGCAGCTCACTCCCGGGACGGCTGGATAAACTCCTGCCCAGGGCCGTGCCCACAGCCCAGAGCCCCGCCAGTTGTCCTGGAACTGTGCGAGGAGAGGGGTGTGGAGACACCCCGTTCGGCCATTTTTGCATAAGGCTGAAAGCGAGCCCACTCGGCCCAGCGGCCCGGGGCTTCCCTTGAGGGACGGCGCACGCTGATGACGTAGCACAGCATTACCTCAGCAGAGGTCCTGGAGGATCGCGGCTAGGTGGGGGGACCTGCTCGGAGATCCCAGAGACACTACATCAAGTCCGGTGGTTTGTGGGTCATCAAGAGAGAGCAGCTGGGGCTGAAATGAAGTGAAAGCTTGGACTCTTGTGGCGGCCTTGAATCTCCAGGAACCGGGGGGATTTGAATATTGAGGCTGTCCCTCCTCCCTGACCACCCATACAAGCGCCCCACATTCAGGGCAGACAACTCCAGCAACACACCCAGGCTGAGTTCTCCAGCTGGACCCCACAAGAATCGTTTCCCCATATAAGGCGGGGACAAGGTGGAGAACTGACTTGAGGGGTATAGGTGACTCACAGACGCCATCTGCTGGTTAGTTAGAGAAAGTGAATGTCACCAAACAGTGTTTCTGAAAAATTAGATAGGTTTTGTTTTTTTTTTTGTTTTTTTTTTTTGTTTTTTTACGAATTAAAAGAACCCTGTCAAGCACAGCAAATGCCAAGAGGCCAAAAACAACAGAAAATCTCAATGCATATGATAAAACCAGACAATATGGAGAATCCAACTCCAAACACACAAATCAAGTTATCTGAAGAAACAAAGTTCCTCGAAGAATTAATTAAAGAAACACAATCAAGGAACGAAAGCATGGCAAAGGATGTAAAGGACATCAGGAAGACCATGGCCCAGGATATAAGCTACATAAAGAAGACCCTAGAAGAGCATAAAGAAGACATTGCAAGGCTAAATAAAAAAATAGAAGATCTTATGGAAATAAAAGAAACTGTTGGCCAAATTAAAAAGACTCTGGATATTCACAATACGAGACTAGAGGAAGCTGAACAATGTCTCAGTGTCCTAGAAGTCCACAGAACAGAAAATGAAAGAACAAAAGAAAGAATGGAGAAAAAAATAAAAAAAATCGAAATGGATCTCAGGGAACCGATAGATGAAATAAAACGTCCAAACTTAAGACTCATTGGTGTCCCAGAAGGGGAAGAGAAGGGTAAAGGTCTAGAAAGAGTATTCAAAGAAATTGTTAGGGAAAACTTCCCCAACCTTCTACACAATATAAATACACAAAGCATAAATGCCCAGCAAACTCCAAATAGAATAAATCCAAATAAACCCACTCCAAGACATATTCTGATCAGACTCTCAAATACTGAAGAGAAGGAGCAAGTTCTGAAAGCAGCAAGAGAAAAGCAATTCACCACATACAAAGGAAACAACATAAGACTAAGTTGTGACTACTCAGTGGCCACTATGGAGACAAGGAGGCAGTGGCATGACATATTTGAAATACTGAGAGAGAAAAATTTCCAACCAAGAATGCTTTATCCAGCAAAACTCTCCTTCAAATTCTAGGGAGAGCTTAAATTTTTCACAGACAAACAAATCCAGAGAGACTTTGCCAATAAAAGACCTGCCCTACTTCAGATTCTAAAGGGAACCCTACCAACAGAGAAAAAACAGAAAGAAGAAAGAGATACAGAGAATTTTAACAGAAATATATAGTACCTTATATCCCAAAGCACCAGGACACTCATTTTTCTCTAGTGATCACGGATCTTTCTCCAGAAGGGACCATAAGCTGGGACATAAAACAAGCCTCAAGAAATTAAAAAAAAAATTGAATATACTCAAAGCACATTCTCCAACCACAATGGAATACAAATAGAAGTCAATAATTTTTGAACTGTAACTCCACTAGTTACTTCCTACATGATATAAATTACACAAACCCTAATGACAAATCAGTGGTTTTGAACTCAATGTAAAATATGTAATTTTATACAACTATTTAAAGGTATGGGAATGGAGGAGTATAGGAACATAGTTTATGTGTCCTATTGAAGTGGAGGTGGTATCAAAGAAAAACAAGATTGTTATGGCTATAAGAGGTTAATTTTAACCCCCACAGCAAACACAAAGAAACTATCAGAGAATGTAACCATAGAGATGAATTGTAGAGTTCAGGTTAAGAGAAATGGGGGACAGTGTAATGGGGAGTTAAGAAATGAGGGTGGAGTTGCTGTTTGAGGTGAAGGGAAATTTCTAGTAATGGATGGTGGGAAAGAGCAATACAACATTCTAAAGGTGATTAATCCCACTAATGGAAGTCTAGGGAGGGGGTGGAATGGGAAGATTTAGGCTGTATATATGTTCCCACAACTAAAAAAAAAAAAAAAGACAGCCTAAATAGATGATTGAATGCCAAGGATGAACTTGGATAGAATTAGAGGATAGAGGACAGGTGGCTCAAAGGGACACAGTTACACATAAGGTAAAGGAAATATAGAATGTAAGCTTTGTATCATTGTTGAATCTCTTGTACTTCTTAGCTGTGCTTAATGGGATTGCATAAAAGAATGTTCTTGTTCATGGGAAGTGTATACGTGAATTATAGTGTATGTTCAAGGATGTGTGCAGCTAGCTCTCATATGTTCAGAAGACAGAGCAATAGATGATGGATGATAGATAGGCAGGGAGGGAGGGAAAGAAATAGCGATGTGACAGCATGTTAAAGTTGGTGGATTAAGCTATCGGGGGTGGGGGGTCAGGGTATGATGGAATTCTTTGTATGGGGTTAGTATTGTTTTTGCAACTGTTCCTATAACTTTGAATTTATTTCAAAATTAAAAAAAAGACTAATCATAACAGCTGTTGATAAGGATATAGAACAAATAAAACTATCATCCAAAGCCTTGTGGGAAAGTAAAATGGTACAACTACTTTAGAAAACACATTGGTAGTTACTACAAAGTTAAAAATATTCTTACCATTTGATCCAAAATTTGGCTTTAACCAAGATAAATGAAAGTATATATCTATACAAAAACCATTGTACAAATGTCCATGCCTGCTTTATTTGTAACAGTCAAGGTCTGGAAAGAATCCAAATGTCCATTAATAGGTGAACAAACAAATTGTGAATAGCATTAATGAATATCAAAATAATTGTACTGAATGAAAGAAGTAATACAGAATAATTGTATACTATATGATTCCATTTATATAAAATTTTAGAAAATTCAAAGTAATCTGTAGTGACATAAGCAGGTCAGTATTTATGTGGGAATGGAAGTGGGGCAAGAAAGGGTGGGAGGGAAGGAATCCAAAGGGGCAGGAAGAAAGTTTTGGGGTGATGGTTATGCTCATTATCTTGATTGAGGTATGTATCAAGGCTATAAACACATGTCAAAACTTATCTAACTATAGATAATGAACATATGCAGTTTTTCATCAGTTATACCTCAATAAAGGTGTTATACCAAAAAAAATACACTAGAGGCATATAACAGCAGAACTGAACACGTAGAAGAGAGAACTAGCAAACTAAAAGACAGGACAATCAAAAACATACCATCAGAAGAACAGATAGAGAAAAGGATAGAAAAAAATGAGCAACGTCTCAGAAACTTGAGTAGCAGCATGTAGCATACAAATTGCATCAAGGGTGTCCCATAAAGAAAAGAGAAGGGGAAATGGGCATAAAGAATATTTGAGGAAGTAATGGCCAAAAATTTCCCAACTCTTGTGAAAGACATGACTATACATGTCCGATAAACGCAACATATTCCAAACAGAAAAAAATCTAATAGACTTACTCCAAGACAAATACTAACCAAATGTCAAATGCCAAAGAGAAACAGAGAATTCTGAAAGCAGCAAGGGAAAAATGTTTTGTCATGTTAAAGGATCTTCAGTAAGTGCTGATTTCTCATCAGAAACCATGGAGATGAGAAGGCAGTGGTATTATATATGTAAGGTCCCAAAAAAGAAAAACTGCCAGCCAAAAATTCTTTATCTGGCAAAACTGTCCCTCAAAAATGAGGGAGAGTGTAAAATATTCACAGACAGATGGAAACTGAGAAAGTTCAGACAAAAAGCCTCCCCTATAAGAATTTCTAAAAGGAGTTCTTCAGGTTCAAAGGGAAAGACAGGAGAGGATAGTTTGAGTAGTGTGAAGAATTGAAGATCTTCAGTAAAGATATCTAAAGATTAAATGTAAACCCAATAGTACTGTACCCTCAATATACAACTCTACTCTTTAATTCTTCTAAGAGAATACAATTGAACAAGAAAAGTCATTTCCTGATCATGGACATGCAAAATATAGAGAGGTAATGGGGACAAAAACAACATAAAGAGGGAAAACAGAGGGCTATGGGAGCAGAGAATTTGTATGCTGTTGAAGCTAAGCTGTTTGTTGTCTTTTCAAATTAGTAGGTTGTAGACATTGGTTGTGTAATACAAACCTCAGGGTAACCACAAAGAAAGTGTTTTTGTTTTTTTTAAATATACAGAAACAGAAATGAGAATGGGATCTGTCAACATAGCACAAAAGACCAACTAAACAGAAAAGGAGACTGCAGTAAAGGAAAAGAGAGACACAAAAGACATGATATATAAAAACCAAAGGACAGAATCAGCTGAAGTAGTACTGCTTTTACAGTAATACCACTGAATGTTAATGAATTAAACTCCCCAATCAAAAGATACTGATTGGCAAAATGAATAAAAATGTATGATCCAACTGCATTTTGTTTACAAGAGACTAACCTTAGACCCAAGGACACAAATAGGATGAAAGTGAAGGGACTGAAAGAGATAAAAGATAATCGATGCAAATAGTAACCAAAGAAGACCTGAGGTAGCTGTACTAATATCAGACAAAATAGGATTTAAGTTAAAGCTGTTACAAGAGACAAAGAAGGACACTATACATTCATAAAAGGGTCAATAGACCAAGAACAAGTAACAATCAGAAATAGGTATGCACCTATCCATGGTAACCCTAAATACATGAGGGAAACACTGGCAAAACTGAAGGGAGAAATGGACACCTCTACAATAATGGATGGAGACTTAATAAACCATTCTCATCAACAGATAGGACATCTATACAAGTGCACATGGAACACTGGGTCACAAAACAAGTCTCAATAAATTTAAAAAGACTGAAATTATACAAAGCATCTTCTCTGGTCTCAGTGGAATGAAGCTTGAAATCAATGAGGCAGAGAACTGGAAAATCTGCAAATATATAGAAGTTAAATGACACACTCTTACAATGGGTCAAATAAAAAAAATCACAAGGGAAATCAGTACATATCTTGTGACAAATGAAAATGAGAACACAACATATCAAAACTCATAGGAGGCAGTGAAGACAGTTGTTCCAGTTTGCTAATGCTGCTGTTATGCAAAATACCAGAAATGGAATGGCTTTTATAAAGGGGGTCTATTTGGTTACAAATTTACAGTCTGAAGGCAATGAAAATGTCCAAATTCAGGCATCAACACAAGTATACCTTCACTGCAGAAAGGTCTTTGGTGTCCGGAAAACCTCTGTTAGCTCAGAAGGCACATGACTGGCATCTGCTTGCTCCCAGGTTGCGTTTCAAAATGACATTCTCCAGAATGTCTCTAGGCTTAGCTTCTCAGGGCAAACTCTGGGCTAGTATCTTCAAAGCATCAGCAAGTCTTCTTTCAACAGCTGTCTCCAAAATGTCTCTCTAAGCTGCAGCACTGAGCTCCTTCTTTCTGAGCTCTTGTAGGGCTACAGTAATCTAATCAAGACCCAAGCTGGTGGGGCCACACCTCCATGGAAATAATCTATTCAAAGTTATCACCCACAGTTGGGTGGGCCACATCTCTATGGAAACAACCTAATCCAAAGGATCCAAACTAATCAAGACTAAATACGTCTGCCCCCACAAGATTGCATTAAAGAACATGGATTTTTCTGGGGGACATAATATAGCCAAACTGGCACAACAGTACTGAGAGGGAAATTTATAACCTTAAATGCTTACATTTAAAAAGAAAGACATAAAATCAAAGATCTATCTTCATACTGGAGGGAACTAGAAAGTGAAGAGCATTCTAAACCCAAAGCAACAAAAGGAAAGAAACAACAAAGATTAGAGCAAAAATAAAAGAAATGGAGAATCAAAAACAATAGAGAGCATTAACAAAACCAAAAGTTGGTTCTTTGAAAAGGTCAATAAAATTGAAAAACCTTTAGCTATATTGAAAGAAATAAAAAGAGAAGACTCAAATAGAAACAAATGAAAAAGATCAGACATCACTACTGATACCATAGAAATAAAAAGGATCATAAGAGAATATTATGAATAACCATATGCCAACAAATTAGACAACCTAGATGAAATGGACAAACTCCTAGAAACACACAAACAACACATACTGACTCTGAAAGAAATGGAAGATCTCAACAGACCAATTACAAGTAAAGAGATTGAAGTAGTCATCAAAAACCTCCCAAGAAAGGAAATCCCAGGACCAGATAGCTTCACAAGGGAATTCTATCAAACATTCCAAGAATTAATACCAATCCTTCTCAAACTCTTCCAGAAACCTGAAGAGGAGGGAACACTCCCTAACACATTCTATGAGGCCATCAACACCCAAATACCAAGCCAGATAAAGATACTACAGAAAAAGAAGATTACAGATCAATTTCTCTTATGAATATAGATGCAAAAAAATCCTCAATAAAATACTTGCAAATAAAATCCACAGTACATTAAAAGAATTATACACCATGATCAAGTGGGATTTATCCGAGGTATATGTTCCAGTTTGCTAATGCTGCTGTTATGCAAAATACCAAAAAAGGATTGGCTTTTACAAAGGGTGGTTATTTGGTTACAAAGTTAGAGTTCTACAGCCATAAAACTGTCCAAACCAAGGACTAACCATGAGTATTCCTTCACTGAAGAAAGGCCATTGGTGTCTGGAAAACCTCTGTCAGCTCAGAAGACACATGGCTGGCATCTGCTTGCTCCTAGTTTGCTTTTCAAAATGGCTTTCTCCCAGGTTGTTTCCCTCTAGGTATCTGGGGGTGTTCTTAGTTTCTCTCAAGCAAACTCTGGACTAGCAAAAGTCTACTTTCAATGGCCATCTCCAAAATGTCTCTTTTAGCTGCAGCACTGAGCTCCTTCTGTCTGAGCTCTTACGAGGCTCCAGTAAACTAATCAAGACCCATGCTGAGTGGGTGGAGCCACATCACCAAGGAAATAATCTAATCAGTGGTATTACCCACAGTTGGGTGGGTCTCATCTCCATGGAAACAACCCAATCCAAACATTCCAACCTAATCAACACTAATTCATCTGCCCCCACAAGACTGCTTTAAAGAACATGGCATTTTGGGGGACATAATACATCCAAACTGACACAGTATACAGGGTGGTTCAACATAAGAAATCAATTAATATAATACACCACATTAATAAAATGAAGGTAAATAACACAGGATCATCTCAATTGATGCAGAAAAAGCATTTGACAAAATCCAGCATCCTTTCTTGATAAAAATACTAGAACATTAGGAATAGAAGGAAACTTTTGCAATATAATAAAAGGCATATATGAAAAACCAACTGCTAACATCATACTCAATGGTGAGAGACTGAAAGCTTTCCCTCAAAGATCTGGAACAAGATAAGGATGCCCACTATCACCATTGTCATTCAATATTTTACTGGAAGTTCTAGCCACAGCAGTTATGCAAGAAAAAGAAATAAAAGGCATCAAAACTGGAAAGGAAAAAGTAAAATTTTCACTATTTGCAGATGACATTATCCTATATATATAGAAAGTGCAAAAAAATCCACAAAGCTAGTAAACAAATTCAGAAAAATGGTGGTATAGAAGATCAACCTGCAAAAATTATTATTATTTCTATACACTACTAATGAACAATCTGAGGAGGAAATCAAGAAAAATAATTCCATTTACAATAGAAACTAAAGAACAAGTATCTAGGAATAAATTTAACCGAGGATATAAAGGACTCATACACAGAAATCTACAAAACAGCATGATTCACAATTGCCAAGAGATGGAAACAATCCAAATGTCCTTCAACAGACGAGTGGATAAACAAAATGTGGTATATACTCATGACGCAATACTGTGTGGCAGTAAGAAGGAATGAGATCGTGAAACATATGACAACATGAATGAAACTTGAAGATGTAATGCTGAATGGAAAAAGTCAGACACAAAAAGAGAGATTGTAAGTTACCATTGATGTGAACTCTATGAAAAATGTAAAATAAGTGTCTTATATCATAGAATGTAGGGCACCCAGGATAGGCAAATCTTTCCGGACAGAAAGCAGGTAGGTGGATGTGGGGATGGAGAGAGGACAAAACAGAGAAATGAAAATACCCTGGAACTAGATGGAGGTGGTGGTTGCACAACATTGTAAATGTACTAAATGCCATTTGAAATATAAACTTTAAAAGGGTAAAGCTTATGGGATGTGAATTCTACCTCAACAATAAATATATGGGGGGAAGAGCTGGGGGGTGGGAGAAAAGCATTTTGAGTGAGAAATTTAAGATGCTTGGGCATTGGCAGAGAGAGGGAGGAAGGAGCGGAGTAAGAAGGTTATGGGAGAGCCGAGTTTCCCAGGCAAAAGAAATGCCTCCAGGTAAAAACTTTCAAATGAAAAGACATGTAAATTTTACTTGGATTTCATAATAGCACTGACTGTGCCTTTCTAAGATAATGAAACTCAATGCTGGATCCACATTAGAATCACAAAAAGAACTTTAAAAAAAAAATCTAAGCCTGCTCTGCTGCCCAGCCCCACAGGGATTTTGATAAAATTGATCTGGGGGGAGACTCTGCAACCAATGTTGTTTTTTTAAATCTTCCACCAAGTAACCTTAATATTGTGCCAGTTAAAAAACCACTGCCCCAAGTGAAGAGTTCTTAATTGGGGTTCAAAGCTCCCTGGTGAGGTGGGAGCTGGCAGCAAATAGACAAACAGAAAAACTTTAATCCTCAGTGGTTAACTGACTAGGCGCTAAAAAGAACAGTGGTAAGGAGGTTCTTAAACTTGCCTCTGTCATGCATTAAGCTCCTGAAACAACTTGGTCAGCAAGATTCCAACACCCTTTAGATGTGCTCAAATTTGCTTGCTGCTCCTTCAGACAGAGAGCAACTCCTAACTGCGAAACATTTCTATGACCAGTTTGTTCTTTTCAGTGATTTGGGGAAGGGCAGGGAAGGGAAAAGTAAGTGCACAAATACATACATCTTTTTCTCTAAGAGGCAAGCACTTATTTGTAAAACAATAGAATAAATAAAAACAAAAGTTGGTTCTTTGAGAAGATCAACAATATTGACAAGCCCTTAGCTAGACTGACAAAATCAAAAAGAGAAGACCCAAATAAACAGACTAATAAAAGAGGGAGGACATTACTGTGGACCCCAAAGAAACTTTAAAAATCATAAGAGGATACTATGAACAACTGTATGCCAGCAAACTACATAATTTAGAGGGATACTTCTCCGGAAACACATGAACAACCTAGACTGGCCAGAGAAGAAATAGAAAAGCTCAACAAACCAATCACAAGTAAAAAGATTCAATCAGTCATCAAAAAGCTTCCTACAAATAAAAGCCCAGGGCCACATGGCTTCACAGAGGAATTCTACTAAACTTTCCAAAAAGAACTGACACCAGTCCTACTTAAACTCTTTCAAAAAATTGAAGAAAATGGAACATTACCTAACTCATTTTATGAAGCTAACATCTCTCTAATACCAAAAGCAGATAAAGATAATACAAGAAAGGAAAACTACAGACCAATCTCCCTAATGAATATAGATGCAAAAATTCTCTACAATATACTGGCAAATAAAATCCAAAGACACATTAAAAAAATTATACACCGTGACCAAGTGGGGTTCATTCCAGGCATGCAAGGGTGGTGCAACATTAAAAAAAAAATCAATGTAATACAACACATTAACAAATCAAAAGGGAAAAATCAAATGATCATCTCAATAGATGCTGAAAAAGCATTCAACAAAATTCAGCATGCTTTTTTGATAAAAACACTTCAAAGGGAGAAATTGAAGGAAACTTCCTCAATATGATAAAGGGCATTTATGAAAAACCCACAACCAGCATTGTACTCAATGGCAAGAGACGGAAAGCCTTCCCTCTAAGATCAGGAACGAGACAAGGATGCCCACTATCACCACTGATATTCAACATTGTGCTAGAAGTGCTAGCCAGAGCAATCCAGCAAGACAAAGAAATAAAAGACATCCAAATTGGAAAAGAAGTAAAACTGTCATTATTTGGAGACGATATGATCCTATATTTGGAAAACCCTGAGAAATTGATGACATAGTTACTTGAACTAATAAACAAATTTAGCAAAGTGGCAGGATACAAGATTAATGCACAAAAGTCAATAATGTTCCCATACACTAGAAATTACCTAAATGAAGAGTCACTCAAGAAAAAGATTCCATTCTCAATAGCAACTAAAAAAAAATCAAATACCTAGAAATAAACTTAACCAAGGATGTAAAAGACCTCTACACAGAAAATTACACAACCTTACTAAAAGAAATAGAAGGGGACCTAAAGAGATGGAAAAATATTCTGTGTTCCTGGATAGACTTCATTAAGATGTCAATCCTGCTCAAACTGATCCACAGATTCAATGCAATTCCAACAACCTACGTTGAAGAATTGGAAAAGCTACCTATCAAATTTATTTGGAAGGGAAAGATGCTTCAAATTACTAAAAACATTCTAAAAAAGAAAAACAAAGTGGGAGGACTTATACTTCCTGACTTTGAAGCTTACTATAAAGCCACAGTACTCAAAACAGCATGGTAGTGGCACAAAGATAGACATATTGATCAATGGATTCCAATTGAAAATTTGGAAATAGACCCCCAGATCTACAGTCAACTGATTTTTATAAGGCCCCCAAATCCACTGAACTGGAACAGAACATTCTCTTCAACAAATAGAGATGGGAGAACTGGATATCCATATCCAAAAGAATGAAAGAGGACCCCAATCTCACACCATACACAAAAATTAACTCAAAGTGGGTCAAGACCTCAATATAAGAAACAGCACCATAAAACTCCTAAAAGATAATGTAGGGGGAGGCGAGGCAAGATGGCAGACTGGTGAGCTGTATGTTTTAGTTACTCCTCCAGGAAAGTAGGTAGAAAGCCAGGAACTGCGTGGACTGGACACCACAGAGCAATCTGACTTTGGGCATACTTCATACAACACTCATGAAAACGTGGAACTGCTGAGATCAGCGAAATCTGTAAGTTTTTGTGGCCTGGGGACCCGCACCCCTCCCTGCCAGGCTCAGTCCTGTGGGAGGAGGGGCTTTCAGCTCCGGGAAGGAGAAGGGAGAACTGCAGTGGCAGCCCTTATCGGAAACTCATTCTACTGATCCAAACTCCAACCATAGATAGACTGAGACCAGACACCAGAGAATCTGAGAGCAGCCAGCCCAGCAGAGAGGAGACAGACATAGAAAAAAACAGCACGAAAAACTCCAAAATAAAAGCGGAGGATTTTTGGAGTTCTGGTGAACATAGAAAGGGGAAGGGAAGAGCTCAGGCCCTCAGGCTCATATGCAAATCCCGAAAAAAAGCTGATCTCTCTGCCCTGTGGACCTTTCCTTAATGGCCCTAATTGCTTTGTCTCTTAGCATTTCAATAACCATTAGATCTGTGAGGAGGGCCCTTTTTTTTTTTTAATCCTTTTTTCTTTTTCTAAAACAATTACTCTAAGAAGCCCAATACAGAAAGCTTCAAAGACTTGCAATTTGGGCAGGTCAAGACAAGAGCAGAACTAAGAGAGCTCTGAGACAAAAGGCAATAATCCAGTGGCTGAGAAAATTCACTAAACACAACAACTTCCCAAGAAAAGGGGGGGTGTCTGCTCACAGCCATCATCCTGGTGGACAGGAAACACTCCTGCCCATCGCCAGCCCCACAGCCTGGAGCTGCCCCACACAACCCAGTGTGATGGAAGTGCTTGAAATAACAGGCACACTCCACAAAACTGGGCGTGGACATTAGCCTTCCCTGCAACCTCAGCTGATTGTCCCAGAGTTGGGAAGGTAGAGCAGTGTGAATTAACAAAGCCCCATTCAGCCATCATTTCAGCAGACTGGGAGCCTCCCTACACAGCCCAGCAGCCCAGAACCACCCAGGGGGGATGGCACTCACCTGTGACATAGTACAGTCATCCCTCAACAGAGGACCAGGGGGTGCACGGCCTGAAAGAGGGACCCACTTGCAAGTCTCAGGAGCCGTACGCCAATACCAAGGACTTGTGGGCCAGTGGCAGAGACAAACTGTGGCAGCACTGAACTGAAGGATTAGACTATTGCAGCAGCTTTAAAACTCCAGGATCACCAGGGAGATTTGATTGTTAGAGCCACCCCCCCTCCCTGACTGCCCAGAAACACGCCCCATATACAGGGCAGGCAACGCCAACTACACACGCAAGCTTGGGACACCAATTGGTCCCCACAAGACTCACTCCCCCACTCACCACAAAGGCAAAGCAGGGGAGAACTGGCTTGTGGAAAACAAGTGGCTCGTGGACGCCACCTGCTGGTTAGTTAGAGAAAGTGTACTCCACAAAGCTGTAGATCTGATAAATTAGAGATAAGGACTTCAATTGGTCTACACATCCTAAAAGAACCCTATCAAGTTCAGCAAATGCCAAGAGGCCAAAAACAACAGAAAATTATAAAGCATATGGAAAAAACAGATGATATGGATAACCCAAGCCCAAGCAACCAAATCAAAAGATCAGAAGAGACACAGCACCTAGAGCAGATACTCAAAGAACTAAAGATGAACAATGAGACCATAGTACAGAATACAAAGGATATCAAGAAGACCCTAGAAGAGCATAAAGAAGACATTGCAAGACTAAATAAAAAAATAGATGATCTTATGGAAATTAAAGAAACTGTTGACCAAATTAAAAAGATTCTGGACACTCATAGTACAAGACTAGAGGAAGTTGAACAATGAATCAGTGACCTGCAAGATGACAGAATGGAAAATGAAAGCATAAAAGAAAGAATGGGGGAAAAATTGAAAAAATCAAAACGGACCTCAGGGATATGATAGATAATATAAAACGTCCGAATATAAGACTCATTGGTGTTCCAGAAAGGGAAGAAAAGGGTAAAGGTCTAGGAAGAGTATTCAAAGAAATTGTTGGGGAAAACTTACCAAATCTTCTAAACAACATAAATACACAAATCATAAATGCTCAGCGAACTCCAAATAGAATAAATCCAAATAAACACACTCTGAGACATATTCTGATCACACTGTCAAACACGGAAGAGAAGGAGCAACTTCTGAAAGCAGCAAGAGAAAAGCAATTCACCACATACAAAGGAAACAGCATAAGACTAAGTAGTGACTACTCAGCAGCCACCATGGAGGCGAGAAGGCAGTGGCACGATATATTTAAAATTCTGAGTGAGAAAAATTTCCAACCAAGAATACTTTATCCAGCAAAGCTCTCCTTCAAATTTGAGGGAGAGCTTAAATTTTTCACAGACAAACAAATGCTGAGAGAATTTGCTAACAAGAGACCTGCCCTACTGGAGATACTCAAGGGAGCCCTACAGACAGAAAAAAAAAGAAAGGACAGAGAGACTTGGAGAAAGGTTCAGTACTAAAGAGATTCGGTATGGGTACAATAAAGGATATTAATAGAGAGAGGGGAAAAATATATATGACAAACATAAACCAAAGGATAAGATGGCTGATTGAAGAAATGCCTTCACGGTTATAACATTGAATGTAAATGGATTAAACTCCCCAATTAAAAGATATAGATTTGCAGAATGGATCAAAAAAAAATGAACCATCAATATGTTGCATACAAGAGACTCATCTTAGACACAGGGACACAAAGAAACTGAAAGTGAAAGGATGGAAAAAAATATTTCATGCAAGCTACAGCCAAAAGAAAGCAGGTGTAGCAATATTAATCTCAGATAAAATAGACTTCAAATGCAGGGATGTTTTGAGAGACAAAGAAGGCCACTACGTACTAATAAAAGGGGCAATTCAGCAAGAAGAAATAACAATCGTAAATGTCTATGCACCCAATCAAGGTGCCACAAAATACATGAGAGAAACACTGGCAAAACTAAAGGAAGCAATTGATGTTTCCACAATAATTGTGGGAGACTTCAACACAGCACTCTCTCCTATAGATAGATCAACCAGACAGAAGACCAATAAGGAAATTGAAAACCTAAACAATCTGATAAATGAATTAGATTTAACAGACATATACAGGACATTACATCGCAAATCACCAGGATACACATACTTTTCTAGTGCTCATGGAACTTTCTCCAGAATAGATCATATGCTGGGACATAAAACAAGCCTCAATAAATTTAAAAAGATTGAAATTATTCAAAGCACATTCTCTGACCACAATGGAATACAATTAGAAGTCAATAACCATCAGAGACTTAGAAAATTCACAAATACCTGGAGGTTAAACAACACACTCCTAAACAATCAGTGGGTTAAAGAAGAAATAGCAAGAGAAATTGCTGACTATATAGAGACAAATGAAAATGAGAACACAACATACCAAAACCTATGGGATGCAGCAAAAGCAGTGCTGAGGGGGAAATTTATAGCACTAAATGCGTATATTAAAAAGGAAGAAAGAGCCAAAATCAAAGAACTAATGCATCAACTGAAGAAGCTAGAAAATGAACAGCAAACCAATCCTAAACCAAGTAGAAGAAAAGAAATAACAAGAATTAAAGCAGAAATAAATGACATAGAGAACAAAAAAACAATAGAGAGGATAAATATCACCAAAAGTTGGTTCTTTGAGAAGATGAACAAGATTGACAAGCCCCTAGCTAGACTGACAAAATCAAAAAGAGAGAAGACCCATATAAACAAAATAATGAATGAAAAAGGTGACATAACTGCAGATCTTGAAGAAATTAAAAAAATTATAAGAGGATATTATGAACAACTGTATGGAAACAAACTGGATAATGTAGAAGAAATGGACAATTTCCTGGAAACATATGAACAACCTAGACTGACCAGAGAAGAAATAGAAGACCTCAACCAACCCATCACAAGCAAAGAGATCCAATCAGTCATCAAAAATCTTCCCACAAATAAATGCCCAGGGCCAGATGGCTTCACAGGGGAATTCTACCAAACTTTCCAGAAAGAACTGACACCAATCTTACTCAAACTCTTTCAAAACATTGAAGAAAATGGAACACTACCTAACTCATTTTATGAAGCTAACATCAATCTAATACCAAAACCAGGCAAAGATGCTACAAAAAAGGAAAACTACCGGCCAATCTCCCTAATGAATATAGATGCAAAAATCTTCAACAAAATACTTGCAAATTGAATCCAAAGACACATTAAAAAAATCATACACCATGACCAGGTGGGGTTCATTCCAGGCATGCAAGGATGGTTCAACATAAGAAAATCAATCAATGTATTACAACACATTAAAAATTCAAAAGGGAAAAATCAAATGATCATCTCAATAGATGCTGAAAAAGCATTTGACAAAATCCAACATCCCTTTTTGATAAAAACACTTCAAAAGGTAGGAATTGAAGGAAACTTCCTCAATATGATAAAGAGCATATATGAAAAACCCACAGCCAGCATAGTACTCAATGGTGAGAGACTGAAAGCCTTCCCTCTAATATCAGGAACAAGACAAGGATGCCCGCTGTCACCACTGTTATTCAACATTGTGCTGGAAGTGCTAGCCAGGGCAATCTGGCAAGACAAAGAAATAAAAGGCATCGAAATTGGAAAAGAAGAAGTAAAACTGTCATTGTTTGCAGATGATATGATCTTATATCTGGAAAACCCTGAGAAATCGACGATACAGCTACTAGAGCTAATAAACAAATTTAGCAAAGTAGCAGGATACAAGATTAATGCACATAAGTCCATAATGTTTCTATATGCTAGAAAGGAACAAACTGAAGAGACACTGAAGAAAAAGATACCATTTTCAATAGCAACTAAAAAAATCAAGTACCTAGGAATAAACTTAACCAAAGATGTAAAAGACCTATACAAAGAAAACTACGTAACTCTTCTGAAAGAAATAGAAGGGGACCTTAAAAGATGGAAAAATATTCCATATTCATGGATAGGAAGGCTAAATGTCATTAAGATGTCAATTCTACCCAAACTCATCTACAGATTCAATGCAATCCCAATCAAAATTCCAACAACCTACTTTGCAGACTTGGAAAAGCTAGTTATCAAATTTATTTGGAAAGGGAAGATGCCTCAAATTGCTAAAGACACTCTAAAAAAGAAAAACGAAGTGGGAGGACTTACACTCCCTGACTTTGAAGCTTATTATAAAGCCACAGTTGTCAAAACAGCATGGTACTGGCACAAAGATAGACATATAGATCAATGGAATCGAATTGAGAATTCAGAGATAGACCCTCAGATCTATGGCCGACTGATCTTTGATAAGGCCCCCAAAGTCACCGAACTGAGCCATAATGGTCTTTTCAACAAATGGGGCTGGGAGAGTTGGATATCCATATCCAAAAGAATGAGGTGGGGGGCTGAACCCGGAAGTGGGTAGGCGCTCGGGCAAGCGCGCCCAGAGTGGAGCTCAGCGGCTGGGAGCCAGCGGACCATGACACCCTCGGACACGCCCCTCCAGAAGCTGTTTTCCAAGACAATCTAGCTTTCCTTTACAAATCGTAGACACTTATGAAGTTTCTTGTTCTAGAATTGTTGTACTGCAATGAAGAAAAGGAGAAAGGTTACTTCAAATCTTGATGAGAAGATCCATCTAGGCTATCATAAAGATTCTTCAGAAGGAAATGGTGCAGTGGAGTGTAACCGAGTAACCTATACTCATTCAGCAGAAACATCATCTCCTGAAACCCGTCACTGTTACCAGGAACTTCCTCCCTCTCCAGATCAGAGGAAGCTTTTGAGTTCTTTGCAGTATAATAAGAATTTACTGAAGTATTTAAATGATGATAGGCAGAAACAACCATCTTTCTGTGATTTACTTATCATAGTAGAAGGAAAAGGATTTAGTGCACATAAAGTGGTGGTTGCTGTTGGCAGTAGTTATTTTCATGCCTGTTTGAGCAAAAATCCAAGCACCGATGTTGTCACCCTGGATCACGTAACACATTCAGTTTTTCAGCATTTGCTTGAATTTCTGTACACATCAGAATTTTTTGTGTACAAATATGAAATACCCCTTGTTTTAGAGGCTGCAAAATTTCTGGACATTATAGATGCAGTTAAGCTGCTAAATAACGAAAACGTTGTCACTTTTCAGTCTGAGATAACTGAAAAGTCATCACCAGAAGAAGCGCTAAGTGAATTAACTGGAAGACTATCAAATAATCATCAGTGCAAATTCTGTAGTAGACATTTTTGTTATAAAAAATCCTTAGAGAACCATTTGACTAAAACCCATAGATCACTTTTATTAGGGAAAAAACATGGGTTAAAAATGCTGGAGAGAAGTTTTTCCGCAAGACGATCAAAAAGGAATCGGAAATGCCCTGTTAAGTTTGATGACACCAGTGATGATGAACAAGAAAGTGTTGATGGGTCGGACAATTTGAATCAAGAAAATTTTGATAAGGAAAAGTCAGATAGAAATGATTCAGAGGATCCTGGAAGTGAATATAATGCTGAAGAAGATGGGCTAGAGGAAGATATGTCAGATGAATATTATGACATTGAAGAGCAAAGTGAAAAAGATAATAATGATGGAGAAGAGGAACCTGAGGCTGGTGATTCTGTAGGAAATACTCGTGAGGGGTTAACTCCAGTAGTCATTCAGAGCAGTAACAAAAAAATACTGCAATGTCCTAAATGTGATAAAACATTTGACCGAATAGGAAAATATGAGAGCCACACCCGTGTTCACACAGGTGAGAAGCCCTTTGAGTGTGATATTTGTCACCAGCGCTATTCGACGAAGTCTAACCTAACTGTTCACAGGAAGAAGCACAGTAATGAAACAGAATTTCATAAGAAGGAGCACAAGTGCCCTTATTGTAATAAACTTCATGCAAGCAAGAAGACTTTAGCCAAGCATGTTAAGAGATTTCATCCTGAAAATGCACAAGAATTTATTTCAATTAAGAAGACTAAGAGTGAAAGTTGGAAATGTGATATTTGTAAGAAATCCTTTACTCGAAGACCACACCTGGAGGAACATATGATTTTACATTCTCAAGATAAACCTTTTAAGTGTACCTATTGTGAAGAACATTTCAAATCACGGTTTGCACGGTTAAAGCATCAAGAAAAATTTCATCTCGGCCCTTTTCCGTGTGATATATGTGGTCGCCAGTTTAATGATACTGGAAATTTGAAACGCCATATTGAATGTACCCATGGTGGAAAGAGAAAATGGACTTGTTTTATTTGTGGAAAATCAGTACGAGAAAGAACTACTTTGAAAGAACATTTAAGAATTCATAGTGGAGAAAAGCCTCATCTTTGTAGTATTTGTGGGCAAAGTTTTCGTCATGGGAGTTCATACAGACTTCACTTACGAGTACATCATGATGATAAAAGATATGAGTGTGATGAATGTGGAAAAACATTTATTCGTCATGACCACCTTACAAAGCACAAAAAAATACATTCAGGAGAAAAGGCTCATCAGTGTGAAGAATGTGGGAAATGTTTTGGTCGTAGAGATCATCTCACTGTTCATTACAAAAGTGTACACCTTGGAGAGAAAGTGTGGCAAAAATATAAAGCAACATTTCATCAATGTGATGTTTGTAAGAAAATTTTTAAAGGCAAATCAAGTCTGGAAATGCATTTTCGGACACATTCAGCTTTGATCAGCTGACCAACCTGTTAGCATTGCCCATGGATCAACAGGGAGCTTTACCTTAGGACAGACCTACTTCCTTTTAAATCAACTACCATATGTACCATCCAAAATTCTGCTCACTGAGAGGATTTCCTTTCACCTCCATCTTTTAGATCCACCCCTGAAAGAAGGCTGTAGTGCAGCATTGTTCTCATCTGGCCTATTGTACAGAACCATCCATAAACCATGCTTTTTTCTTTTTCTGTAAATAGTGATAAGAACTCCTCAATTTACCACAAGTGTAGATTGAGAGACAGGCAGCATGGAAGGAAGAGATATTATAGGAATCTGAGTCAACTGTTTGTGTTCTTGAATATCCTGAGCATGCTCAAGCCTGGTCTTATATGCCACTTTTGTTATATAACGGCTCTTTGGATTAGGTTAGGTGTCAGCAAACTTGTTTGTAAAAGGTCAGATAGTAAATATTTTAGGCTTTGCAGGTCTTAGGATTTATGTTACAACTACTCTACAATTCTACCATTGTAGTGCGAAGCAGGTATAGGCAGTATATAAATGAAAGGGTTTATCTGTTCCAATAAAACTTTACAAAAAATATAGGCAGTGATATGTGACAGATAGATAAATAGATAGATGATGGATGATGTTGGAATGATACATCAAATGTGCAAAATGTTAAAAGTTAGTGGATATGGGTATCTGGGGGGGGGGGTATGTTGGATTTCCCCATTTGGGCTTTTGTATTATTTTTTCAACTGTCGTGTACGTTTGAAAGTATTTCAAAATAAAAATTTTTAAAAAGCAAAAAACAAAAACAACAACAACAAGAAACAGGCAGTGAACCAGATTTGCCTCAAAGGCCATAGTTTGCTGATACCTCGATTATAAAATAGTTGCTGTTGGGTACTTTGGCTCACACAGACTTATTATCCTATGATCTGCATTAAGTCTCCACCATGATCTAGTAGCAAAACTGGGAACTGCTTTTTTTTTGTTTTTTTTTTTTTTGTTTGTTTGTTTTTTTTAATTGAATTCAGTTTTATTGAAATACATTCACACACCATACAATCATCCATAGTATACAATCAACTGTTCACAGTATGATAACATAGTTATGCGTTCATCACCACAATCTATCTCTGAACATTTTCCTTACATCAGAAAGAACCAGAACAAGAATAAAAAATAAAAGTGAAAAAAGAACACCCAAGTCATCCCCCCATCCCACCCCATTTGTCCTTTAGTTTTTATTCCCATTTTTCTACTCATCCATACACTAGACAAAGGGGGTGTGATCCACAAGGTCTTCACAATCACACTGTCACCCCTTGTAATCTACATTATTATATAATTGTCTTCAGGAGTCCAGACTGCTGGGTTGGGGTTTGGTAGTTTCGGGTGTTTACTTCTAGCTATTCCAATACATTAAAACCTAAGACATGTTATCTATATAGTGCGTAGGAGTGTCCACCAGAGTGACCTCTCGACTCCATTTGAAATCTCTCAGACACTGAAACTATTTCATCTCATTTTGCATCCCCCTTTTGGTCAAGAAGATACCCTCTGTCCCACGATGCCGGGTCCAGATTCATCCCCGGGAGTCATATTCTGCATTGCCAGGGAGATTTACACCCCTGGAGTCGGGTCCCACGTAGGGGGGAGGGCAGCGAGTTCATCTGTCGAGGTGGCTCAGTTAGAGAGAGGGGGGGCCACATCTGAGCAACAAAGAGGTACTCGGGGAGACTCTTAGGCACAATTATATGCAAGTTTAGCCTCTCCTTTGCAGTAACGAGCGTCACAAGGGCATGTCCCATGATCGAGTGGGAACTGCTTTTAAATGGTGAATGATTGTCTGCAGAAGAGGGCATAGTCTTATTCTCAAACCTGGCATTTTGTTCTTAATACTTCTGTTGAAACTTGCCAGAGGTTCTATTCCATGTCTCTTGACTGCTGTGTACATTAAGTATTTTAGGTCATATAGCATAAGTAACAGGGCAGTGCATATTGCATCCCAGACCTACTGCAGAGGCCTTATTTGTTCTGGGCCCCTCTCAAAAATATGTCTTGTAAGTTACTAAGTAAATGGGTTGGAGAGACATGACCTAATAAAATATGAGTTGCCTCTAAAATGGAAAGAGACCTTCCAAATGGTACAGCAAGTTGCCTCGCACTTTAGAAGTGATATCCTGACTTATCCCATATCATTGGATCCCTAAAAACTTTATCAGTATGGCAGAACCCTGAACTTTGTCACAGAGTTTCTCTCCTTCTGGTCTGCATTTATTTTACTACTGGCATCTAGAGTGCTTGCTACTGCTGGGAGAGGCTGTTCATCATGTTCTGAGTAACCCTACACATTCTTGCTATGTATGCCAAGAATGCAAGACCCTGACTACTATTTTCTCCAGGCCATTTCTCAGGATCAAGTTTGAAGGATGAGGTGATCCCCTTCCCCCACCCCCAACAAAGTGCTATAAAAAAATCTATTCCCAGCTTAGCGATCCTCTCCTGTAATGCAGCCCACTGTGTGCAGGCATCCGTCATGGGCCCTTTGTATTGTCCCCATGAGACCTGGGGAAGCAGGGGAACCAATGCAAATGTACATGCTGATATTCTGGCTACTGCTTTTTCCATGAATAATAAAGTCCTTTGCATATAAAAAAAAAAAAAAAAAAAAGAATGAAAGAGGACCCCTACCTCACACCTTACACAAAAATTAACTCAAAATGGACCAAAGATCTCAATATAAAAGAAAGTACCATAAAACTCCTAGAAGATAATGTAGGAAAACATCTTCAAGACCTTGTATTAGGCGGCCACTTCCTAGACTTTACACCCAAAGCACAAGCAACAAGAGAAAAAATAGATAAATGGGAACTCCTCAAGCTTAGAAGTTTCTGCACCTCAAAGGAATTTCTCAAAAAGGTAAAGCGGCAGCCAACTCAATGGGAAAAAATTTTTGGAAACCATGTATCTGACAAAAGACTGATATCTTGCATATATAAAGAAATCCTACAACTCAATGACAATAGTACAGACAGCCCAATTATAAAATGGGCAAAAGATATGAAAAGACAGTTCTCTGAAAAAGAAATACAAATGGCCAAGAAACACATGAAAAAATGTTCAGCTTCACTAGCTATTAAAGAGATGCAAATTAAGACCACAATGAGATACCATCTCACACCAATTAGAATGGCTGCCATTAAACAAACAGGAAACTACAAATGCTGGAGGGGATGTGGAGAAATTGGAACTCTTATTTACTGTTGGTGGGACTGTATAATGGTTCAGCCACTCTGGAAGTCAGTCTGGCAGTTCCTTAGGAAACTAGAAATAGAGTTACCATTCGATCCAGCTATTGCACTTCTCGGTATATACCTGGAAGATCGGAAAGCAGTGACACGAACAGATATCTGCATGCCAATGTTCATAGCAGCATCATTCACAATTGCCAAGAGATGGAAACAACCCAAATGTCCTTCAACAGATGAGTGGAGAAATAAAATGTGGTATATACACACAATGGAATACTACATGGCAGTAAGAAGGAACGACCTTGTGAAACATATGACAACATGGATGAACCTTGAAGACATAATGCTGAGCGAAATAAGCCAGGCACAAAAAGAGAAATGTTATATGCTACCACTAATGTGAACTTTGAAAAATGTAAAACGAATGGTTTCTAATGTAGAATGTAGGGGAACTACCAATAGAGAGCAATTAAGGAAGGGGGAACAGTAATCCAAGAAGAACAGATATGCTATTTAATGTTCTGGGGATGCCCAGGAATGACTATAGTCTGTTAATTTCTGATGGATATAGTAGGAGCAAGTTCACAGAAATGTTGCTATATTAGGTAACTTTCTTGGGGTAAAGTAGGAACAGGTTGGAAGTAAAGCAGTTATCTTAGATTAGTTGTCTTTTTCTTACTCCCTTGTTATGGTCTCTTTGAAATGCTCTTTTATTGTATGTTTGTTTTCTTTTTAACTTTTTTTTCAAACAGTTGATTTAAAAAAGAAGGGAAAGTTAAAAAAAAAAAAAAGAAAGAAAAACAAGGTAAAAAAAAAAGATGTAGTGCCCCCTTGAGGAGCCTGTGGAGAATGCAGGGGTATTTGCCTACCCCACCTCGATGGTTGCTAACATGACCACAGACATAGGGGACTGGTGGTTTGATGGGTTGAGCCCTCTACCACAGTATTTGCCCTTGGGAAGACGGTTGCTGCAAAGGAGAGGCTAGGTCTCCCTATAATTGTGCCTAAGAGCCTCCTCCCGAATGCCTCTTTGTTGCTCAGATGTGGCCCTGTCTCTCTAGCTAAGCAAACTTGAAAGGTGAAATCACTGCCCTCCCCTCTACGTGGGACCAGACACCCAGGGGAGTGAATCTCCCTGGCAACGTGGAATATGACTCCCGGGGAGGAATGTAGACCTGGCATCACGGGATGGAGAACATCTTCTTGACCAAAAGGGGGATGTGAAAGGAAATGAAATAAGCTTCAGTAGCAGAGAGATTCGAAAAGGAGCCGAGAGGTCACTCTGGTGGGCACTCTTAAACGCACAATTTAGACAACCCTTTTTAGGTTCTAAAGAATTGGGGTAGCTGGTGGTGGATACCTGAAACTATCAAACTACAACCCAGAACCCATGAATTTCGAAGACAATTGTATAAAAATGTAGCTTATGAGGGTGACAATGGGATTGGGAAAACCATAAGGACCACACTCCACTTTGTCTAGTTTATGGATGGATGAGTAGAAAAATAGGGGAAGGAAACAAACAAACAAACAGACAAAGGTACCTAGTGTTCTTTTTTACTTCAATTGCTCTTTTTCACTTTAATTATTATTCTTGTTATTTTTGTGTGTGTGCTAATGAAGGTGTCAGGGATTGATTTAGGTGATGAATGTACAACTATATAATGGTACTGTGAACAATCAAATGTACGATTTGTTTTGTATGACTGCGTGGTATGTGAATATATCTCAATAAAATGAAGATTAAAAAAAAATTACAAGGGGCTCAAGAAAGGGTTAAAAGGGAAAATAAATTATGATCACCCAAAAAAAAAAAAAAGATAATGTTGGGAAACATCTTCAAGATCGAGTATTAGAAGGTCACTTCTTAGACCTCACACCCAAAGCACAAGCAATGAAAGAAAAAATAG
Organism: Choloepus didactylus; assembly: GCF_015220235.1. Lineage (NCBI taxonomy): Eukaryota > Metazoa > Chordata > Mammalia > Pilosa > Megalonychidae > Choloepus > Choloepus didactylus. The sequence goes on along the minus strand of NC_051333.1, from coordinate 2,391,677 downwards.
ATAAATGGGAACTATTTGAACTTAAAAGCTTCTGTACCTCAAAGGAATTTGTCAAAAAGGTAAAGAGGCAGTCAACACAATGGGAAAAAATATTTGGAAACTATGCATCTGATAAGAGACTGACATGTTGCATATAATAAAGAAATCCTACAACACAATGACAATAGTACAAACAGCCCAATTAGAAAATGGGCAAAAGATATATAACAAGACATTTCTCTGAAGAGGAAATACAAATGGCTAAAAAACACAGGAAAAACTGTTCATCTTCACTAGCTATTAGGGAAATGCAAATCAAGACGATAATGAGATATCATCTCACACCAATTAGAATGGCTGCCATTAAACAAACAGGAAATGACAAATGCTGGAGAAGTTGTGGAGAAATTGGAACTCTTGTTCATTGCTGGTGGGACAGCCACTCTGGAGGAGAGTTTGGCATTTTCTCAGAAAACTAGATATAGAGTTACTCTATGATCCAGCAATTTCACTTCTCAGTATACACCCAGAAGATGTGAAAGCAGTGACGTGAACAGATATTTGCACACCAAAGTTCATAGCAGCATTATTCACAATTGCCAAGAGACGGAAACAACCCAAATGTCCTTCAACAGATGAATGGGTAAACAAAATGTGGTATATATGTATATGATGGAGTACTACACAGCAATGAGAAGGAATGGGGTCATGAAACATATGACAACATGGATGAACCTTGAAGACTTAACACTGAGTGAAATAAGCCAGACACAAAAGGAGAGAGATTGTATGTTACCACTAATGTGAACTCTACGAAAAATGCAAAATAAGTGTCCTAAAAAGTAGAATATAGGGGACCCAGAGATAGACAGAAACTAGTGAGGGGGGAGCAATAATCTAATATGTACAAATGTGATAATGAGGGTGATCTTAATGTTACGGAAATGGTCAGCAGTGACTATGGTTTAACAGGATTATAAGTATCAGTGATGCATTGAAGGTCAGCATGTTTGTAAATGGTAGTTTAAAGGCATATAACCCACAGAGTAGCACCACAAACCTAAATAAGTGTTAGCATGATATACTTATAAGGTGTGACACTGCTGCAGAGGGGTAACAACAGAATGGTATGGAAAAACTACCCATTACGTATTAATGACTATATTTAAAAGGAATAGCTTAACAACTCTACACTAATACTAGGGATGAATAATTAGCAGCAGATAAGAGCTCTGGGATGTATTATGTTACATGATAGAACAGTAGCCTACAGCATCCCTTGGGATTTGCTCTATAGCTGCTCATTGAATTGTGCCTTGAAGGTGTTCACCTTTCTGTATATACCTTGTACTGCATAATAAGGAAAGAACTGAAATTGTGGAACTGTAACCCATAACAGTTTTTGAAATTACCTATTTGGCTGCTTGTTGAGCTGTACATGGAGAGATAACACCTTTCTGTATGTATGTTATATTTTACAATAATGGAAATGGCTGAAGTTGTGGAACTGTGATCCATGACATTCTTTGAGATTTGCTCTCTACTTGTGAAATCTTACTTTGAAAATTATCACTGTTATGTATATATGTTAAAGTTCAGAATAAAAATTAAATTAAATTAAAAAAATAAAAACAAATGAAAAATAGGGTGGGATGGAGGGGATGGAATGCTTTGGGTATTCTTTTTTACTTTTATTTGTATTCTTATATTTATTCTTTTTGGAGTAAGGAAAATGTTCAAAAATTGGGGTGATGAATGCATGGCATGTAAATATATATATATATATAAACCAATTGACCTGCAAGGGCTTTCCAAGAAAATGGAATGCAGCCTACAGGACTGCAGATAAGCAATACCTGGTGATAAAATTAGTTTCCGTCCAGCAGAGAGAGCCTACCAGCATGGACAAGCATACTGTACTAATCAATATATAGCTACTCTCCACTTTGTGAGAACCCCACTATGTAGAATGGAAAAGTAATGTCAGCCAATCAGAATATTTCCTCGTTTGCTTTCACATTTGCCCTATATAAGCTCCCCCTTTCCACCTCGGAGGGAGCTGCCTTCTACTTTCTGAATGGCATAGTGCCGGATTCATTATTCACTCAATAAAGCTGTGAGATCTTAAATTTAGTGTTGTTGAGAAGTTCTTCTTCTATCACCCATAATGAAATTCTCGGAATAGACATACATTAAAATCCACCCCTGGAGCCCAAATTCAGAGAACTAGTGCTGCAAGTAGTTAGAGAGGGGTCACCAAGGAGAAGTCCTATCATGGAGAAAAGCCTTTCGAGGTACTAGCCCGGAGGAGAAAGACTGGAGGAAAATCTTACTTGAGATTCAAACAGCATTAAGCTATCACTGAACACCTAATGCAGGCCAAAAAAAAATGCGGTGCAGTGGGAACTAGTGACACAGCCTTGAGCAAAGCAGATCTCACAGAGCTTACAAATGAGCAAAGAAAACAGATGCTAAAGAAGTCCCTGTCTTGTTCAGTATTCCATCCCCAGGGCCACACAGGAGGCACTAAATACACATTTTGTGCTTTAAAGAAGGGGATCGACAAGGTGCCATGAAATTACACAGCAGCTGAACAAGGAAAGGCCAATTCCATGAGAGCTGAAGGATGCATCAGACTGAGCCAAGGAGAGTGGAGGAAGATTAGGGGCACAGTGAAAACAGCAAGCGTAAAAGCCCTGAAGGGAGAAAATATGAGGATGGAGAAACTCAGCCGGAAGGTCTCAAAGAACTGTGAAACTCCCTGGACCTGGTAGACCTGAGATTAATGAGAGAAGGAAGGACATGAAACAAACTCCTGCACCTGACTGAGAAGAACCAGCAGGACCCAGCAGGGAGAGGAATGCCAGAGAAAGAGAGGCGATTTTGGAGCAGAGAACAGAGACATCACTTACCAAGCAGACTTCTACTCCTGTGGAAGTTTCTGGATGCCACTGCGTCAGGAAGCCTCAAATAAGTAGCCCGCTCCACCCCACCTACAACCCGTGACCTGCCCTCCAGTGCCAGCACCTTCTGTCAGCTCCAGAGGGCTTCCTGGCTTAGGGCATTTCTCCCACCCCTCTCCCCAACACAAGCTCCTGCGGGTGGAGAGCCCACCCAGACGCAGCTGGTTCAAATAACCTCTGGCCACATCTCCTCCAGGTCTAGATAATCACCAGCAGGGAAAAGGGAGCAAAGTGGAATTTCTAATTAGAAACCACACCAGACTGAGGCAGACTGAGTGTTCTGCTCCAGCAAAGGGCCATTGACGTGGAGGATGTCTGATTACTTCTCCTACCACCTGAGAGAGTTCCTAGAGCAGGGAAGGATGTGGGGAAGAAACAGCCAATGAGACCTTGAAATCACTGGGCCACCACGTATTTCTGACCATTCCTTCTCCTAGCTCCAGGAAAACTATGCATGAAACCATGTTCAAAAACATGCAGGTTTTCCCACTGAAGGCAGGAACAAAACAAGGTCAACTCCACTACCATTTATCATCATGTGGGAGGTATTCTCCAATGAAACTAGTAAAGGAAAAGTGATCAGAGGTACAAGGATTAGGAAGGAAGAGTAAAACTATATTCCTCTAGAACCTGGTCATGGGAAAACCTTTCTTAAGATTGGAAATTCAAAAGCAATTAGAGAAACAAGTTTGATTACAAATTTTTTAAAGCATGCATAGCAAAAGATGCAATAAGCAAAACAGCAAATTACAAACTGGGAAATATATTTGTAAAATATCACAAATAGTTTATGTCAACAGAGGCAGGGATTGTACTGATTTTTCTTAACTTTTTCTTATTTTGAGATACATGCAGATTGACATACAGTTGCAAGAAATAATACAGAGAGACCCTGAGTTTTCCCCAGTGGTAAGTAAGATCTTGAAAAACTAGAGTATATCACACCCAGGATATCGACATTGGTTCATTCAGGTATGGAACATGTCAGTCAACACAAGGATCCCCAATATTGCCCTTTTATAGCCTCACCCTGTCCCTGACACATAGAAACTATTTCTATGATGTTGTCACATAAGAATGTTAAATAAATGAAACCTAGAGTATATAACCCTTGGCAATTGATTTTTTTTTCACTGAACCTAATTCTCTGGAGATTCGCTCAGATTGCCATGTGTGTGAATACTTTGTTCCTTTATATGGCGGAATGGTGTTCCGTAGTATGGCTGCACCATGGTTCGTTGACCAGCTCCCATCGAAGGACAGCTGGTTTGCTTCTAGTTTTGGTGATTGTGAGTAAAAGTGCTACAAACAATTGTGCTTATAAAACCCACGGGACAGGGTGGAGCAGCACCTGAAGAAAAGCCAAGGCCAGGGAGGAGGGGACCCACCATTGCTGTAGGGCCTTCCCCAATGTGGTCCCTGCAGGATGCAAATATTTTTAGAAGCAGCTTTTGCGAAATGAAACAAATACTCACAAAGGCATTCTCTCAACCATTTGCAAAGTGCCTCCTAAAAGAGCTTTTATTTTATTTTTTATATATTTTGCCCAAATTGGGAGAAGGAAATAAAAGTCAAGATACGGTATCCTACCCAAGAGACTGTAATAGAGAAACTGGGTTGTTGCTTTTTTACCGTAAATCCCTAGGACTCCACGTATAGAAATACCAAGGTCCATTCTCACTGTTGGCCCTTAGACCCCAATACGACTAAAGCATCCAGGTCCTTTATTCATCCAATCGTTTATTTGGTTAAAAGTAGGAAATAAGAATTGGAGAACAATTATTAGGGAATCTTGATAAAACACAGATTTCTGGGCCACACCCCCGAGTTTCCGGTTCAGTAGATCTGGGGTGAAATCCGAGAATTTGCGTTTCTAATAAGTTCACAGGTGAGACTGATTTTGCTGGTTTAGGAACACTCTTCAAGAACCACAAGGAAAACCTGATTCTTTATCCTGCTTCGAAAATAACCAAGAACTTCACATACCACTTTCAAGGGAAAAAACAACTTTGCAACCTAACATAAAATAGCAGTCACCTGTTAGTCCTCCAAAATAATAAAACCTTGACTATTTCCTGTAACTATTTATTTCCTGTAAACTATTTTATCCTTGATTTTTGTGCTGTTTGGGTCTGAAGACACCATAAGCTCTGTGACTATGAAAATCAAATGCATAAACTGCTGTTTCTCTATCCTGAGTTAATGTCAACTTGACAAACTCGGTAGTTTTGTGGGGTTTTGCCCCCTTGAAACACTTGTGATGTTTCTTTATTCAGCAAGTCCTCGTCAGCTCTGCCTCTCTGTGCACTCTTTGCTGGTGAGCGTTTTTCTTGCTTTCCTACATGCTGTGTCTCTGGGCCCTGGAGATACTGAGACCTTCCCTGTACTCCATGAAATGACACTCGAGTGGGAAGACAGGCACGTGAACAAGGCACCCAGTGAATTGCTGTAGACATTTCCAATTTGGAAGCAGCACATCTGAACTGAGGCCAGCGCGGTCCTCTGTGAATTTGGGAAGTCGTGGGGCAGGAGTTCCTTCACAAACCAGGAGCACCTGTGAGAACAAGCCCACGTCCAGGATGCTACAGCTCTCAACCTGGGCAGTGCCGAGGATGGATGATGAGTCAGCCCCAGCCAATGGGAGGTAGGTTGTCAATCGCGGTGATCCCTGGGGCTTATTATGGATGGGGGAGGGGGGGCATCCGTGCTTTTCCTTCTGCTTCGGGAGATGTTTTTTTGACAGGAAGGAGCTAAGAAGCCTTATTCCTTTCAGGGGTGAGTGTTTTATTTTTTCCCTTTCATACCTACTATTTTCCTTATTTACAGTTACAACGTTGGACACTTGTGTTCATGAGTCCAATTGGCCCCTGTTGAAAATGCAGTGCGAATGTTGGAGATTCACCTCCAAAAATGACCAGCTCTGTCTTGTTAAATATCGTAGCCAGTCTCTGAAGCTCAACTGTCCTTTCCTGAAGGGCAGTTCCAAACTCTCAACTTTTCTTCCAGCTCTGGGAGTCTTAGGGCCAAGAAACTGTCAGCACTAGCAAAATCCTGAGACCCAAAAGAGAGGCTGTAGTCCCCAGGCATTCAGAGGTCCAGGAAGTGATTAGAAAACGAAGATAGCTGTAGGCATGAGGGAGAAACAGCAGCACAGAGTAGAGGAGGAAGCAGCTAGAATTAAAAATGCCGAGCACCCCACCCCCCGTAGTCAGTAAAGATGTGCATCCATTCAGCATGTGGCTCTGTGCCCAGCTTAGACATGGTGCCAACTGCTGGCTTCTGCAACTTACAGATCTGGCTAATAATACTTTACCTGGTTAAACCCCAATTTTCTCCTTTGTAAAATGCAGGAAAACATATCAAAGTGATTGCATTCCTGTGAAAATTTAAGGCTTCCTGGAGCCTAAGGTGGTCGATATTTCAACAGTGAGCCAGATGGATGGTGCAGCTTTTTACCTTTTAAAAGTGTTTATTATTTAAGAACATAAATCATGACCCTTCAGTGAAAACACATGAGCAAAGCGTGTGTTATGTATTCAGCACCTAATGAAGAAACAAGCTGGCTCTACCAAATGACCTTCTCCTAGAGCCATGCTCATGGCTCTTCATTCACAGACACCCTTTACTTCCTATCCCCTCACCCCACAATATCTTCTAAATAAGAACTATGTTTGTCCTTAGCCTTCAGGAGGAAGCCCCGGTGGCAAAGGACTCAACATAATCCGTGCCTCAGACCCTCACATCTCCCCCGAGCTCTTGCTCCACTGACCTTCTCAATGGAAGGTGGCAGAGCACGGCTCCTCCCCAGCAGTGGCCCATCGGGATTACCTGGAAAGCATTTGTTTCTCAACACTAATTCCTACTGCAGAAAAATCTCTGGGCCTGGGGATAGAGATGCCTGATTTCCGCAGGTGATTCTGGTACGCAGCCGTTAACGGGATCTGCAGGGAAGTGCCAGGAACTTTGAGTCACATTTTTGCTCAGAGATGAGTCTTTGTATTGGGCCAGACCATCCCGAGTCCATTTGCTCTCCCTGTCTCTAGGACAGTTTGCTTTGTAAGTGTCCCTATTTTCTTCAAAATTGCAATACTGTCAACCACTTCCTACCCAACTTGTGTAGATGAGCTTCATATACTTCCCTGAAAAAACATGCCATCAGCTAGTCAAGAATTTCTCCATCAGAGCCATGAACTCACCTGCACGTGGGGGTCCGTGCTCTACCGTCCCACCCCGTGGGCCCCAGTTTCAGCCCCTCTCACAGTTATTGCCCTCCCCTTGCTGCTTCATCCCCTCACCAGCAGCATCTACTCTTCCCTCTCTGTGCCCTCCAGGTACAGATACGCCATAGCATCTTTATGAAAGCCTCTGCTTATCCACGTCTCACTCCCGCAACCCCCCACAGCCCCCCATTTCCTAACTCACCTTCACAGCAACCCTTATGTAGTAGACCAAGTAACACCCTCCCTCCTCCAGAGACGGGAACCTGTGAATACATTACCTTACATGGCAAAAGGAATTTTGTAGATGTTATTAAACTGAGGATCTTGAGGTGGGGGATCATCCTGGATTATCTGGGTGAGCCCAGTGTAATCACAAAGGTCCTTACAAGGGAAAGAGGGGGCAGGAGGCAGAGCAGCGGGTGTGATGGTGGGGGCAGGGATCAGAGCCGGTGAGCTCTGGGGATGCTACGCTGCTGGCTTTGAAGACAGAGGACGGGCCAAGAGTCAGGAGTGAAGCCGGGAGAGGAAGGGAAGGGATGCTCCCCTAGAGCTTCCAGAAAGGAACACAGTCCTGCCAACATCTTGATTCTGGCCCAGCCTCTTTGGCCTTATGACTTCCATAATTGTACGATGATAAATGTGTGTTGTTTAAAGCCATTAAGTTCGTGGTAATTTGTGACAGCAGCGATAGGAAATTAATATATTCATGAAAGAGTGGTCTATAGTTGCTTTCTGCACTTCTTCACTTCCCCTGTCTTACCTCAACTCCCTCCATATACGATTTTTCTGTCCCCAAAACTCCACTGAGAAAAAACAACTTGGAACTGCAAAAGCTCAGCCAAGCAGGAGTTTGGTTTCTCTCATTTTACTTTAACTGCAACTATGACTTTGAGATTTTCCAAGACAGCTTAGTTTCAAGGGTTTTGTTCCATCTGCAGACTGTAACAGGGTGAGCACCGAATCCAGGAAAAAGTTACTTAAAAGTGTAGGATCTCGAGGCACTTGATGGCCCCTCCCCTCCCGCTCACCGGCTTGGGGCAGAGCTGGACACGTGCCAAGGGTGGAGCCCTGGTCCCATCTCAGAAGGAGAAGGGGGTCCTCAGGCACATCCTGGGAGCATGTGTGTCTGCCCTAAACTGTCTGGTGGTCCAAGGGACTCACCACCCCAAAATTTACCCTGTGTGTAGACGGCAGGTCGCAGAGCTGTCCTACAGAACCCAGTAGACATATGAAAATTGGGATATAGACTGTAAGATTTATGTCAATGTTAAATTTCTTGAGTTTGATAACTGTACTGGAGGTGGTTATATAAGTGAATATCCTTTTCCTTAGGAAATGTACTTGGCAGAATAAATGTTGAAGGAGCAGGTTGTATTCAACCTACACTCAACAGTTCAGAAAATGAATTCATAAATCCATAGACAGATGTGTTTAGATAGATGGACGGGCTGAAATACTGACAGATAGATAGAATGATTCAGCAAATGTGGCAAAATATTAATATTGGTGGATCTGGGTATCTGGGGACCTAGGGAAATAGTGGAGTTCTCTGTTTGGGGTTTGTATTATTTTTATAACTGTCCTGTAAGTTTCAAAATATTTCAAAATAAAAAGTTAAAAAAGAACACTGAAACTGCTCTTGACAATGTCCCCCATGAGCTCCATTTTGCCTACCCATCCCTCACACAATGTCCCATTACAAAATAAAAAAGAATTACTGAAAGAAACAGCTAAAAGAATTAAAACTACTTATCTCTTATCTCTAAATAATATATTTATCTGCTGATTCATCATTTTTTGATTGACTTCATTGGGGTATATGAGGATTTAGCTCGTATATATCCTGATTTCTTTGCCTCCCTCCTTCCAGTATAGTTACATCACAATTTTCAGTTAAATAATCAGTGTGTTTATATTACTTTGACCCCGGATATATTTTTTCACTGCAGATTAAAGTAGCATAATATAACATTTCCCTTTTTGTACTGCTTTTCCATTGAAGCTAATTAATGCTTCATTTTTTCACTTTCACAACTTTCTATTAACCCGTCCTTCCTTTTTTATAATTTATCCCTCAGATCTGTTCAGAATCCTTCCATCTGTTTTGTAAAGTTCAAACGTATCAGGTAAGCAACTTCCGCTTGATTCTGGAGACTTCCATCGGTGTGCTCTCCTTCCCCTGGTTCCAAACTGAGCTGACTGCTCTGTCGGACAGCCTCTGTTTCCAACATGGGACTTAATAATGGCAAAATAAAGCCACAGATCTCAGGAATGACATTACAGGAGCAGAGGTGAACATCTGGGCAGTTGAGCACTTGAGAGGGGTAGTCCTCGGGGAACTTGCTATTGTCCAGAACCATTGCAGTGACCCCAAGAAGGTAAAACCTTGAGTCAGTGCCTGAGACCTGGCAACTTAAGCAAAGTATCCAGGAAGTCATCAGATGTTGGGAATGAGTATGCAATCAGCAGGTGGACCAAAAAGAAAGCCTCTCTCCTGTTAGTGATTTGATTCTTTTCTTCTTTTTCACTTCTCATTTCTAGCCCATAATAAACATGATAGAAAAAGAAAAAACAAAGAAGGGCTAATGGAAGTTGGGGAGTGGAAGGAAAGAACACACATTGGATTCCAGGTGCCTTTGTGAATTCCCATTGAGTCTTTTTTTTTAAATATTCATTTTATTGAGATATATTCACATACCACGCAGTCATAGAAAACAAATCATACTTTCGATTGTTCACAGTACCATTACATAGTTGTACATTCATCACCCAAATCAATCCCTGACACCTTCATTACCACACACACAAAAATAACAAGAATAATAATTAAGGTGAAAAAGAGCAATTAAAGTAAAAAAGAACACTGGGTGCCTTTGTCTGTTTGTTTGTTTGTTTGTTTCCTTCCCCTATTTTTCTACTCATCCATCCATAAACTAGACAGGGGAGTGTGGTCCTTATGGCTTTCCCAATCCCATTGTCACCCCTCATAAGCTACATTTTTATACATCTGTCTTTGAGATTCATGGGTTCTGGGTTGTAGTTTCAGGTATCTACCACCAGCTACCCCAATTCATTAGAACCTAAAAAGGGTTGTCTATATTGTGCGTAAGAGTGCCCACCAGAGTGACCTCTCGGCTCCTTTTGGATTCTCTCTGCCACTGAAGCTTATTTCATTTCCTTTCACATCCCCCTTTTGGTCAAGAAGATGTTCTCCATCCCACGATGCTGGGTCTAGATTCCTCCCCGGGAGTCATATTCCACGTTGCCAGGGAGAGTCACTTCCCTGGGTGTCTGATCCCACGTAGGGGGGAGGGCAGTGATTTCACCTTTCAAGTTGGCTTAGCCAGAGAGAGAGGGCCACATCTGAGCAACAAAGAGGCATTCAGGAGGAGACTCTTAGGCACAATTATAGGCAGGCCTAGCATCTCCTTTGCAGCAACAGTCTTCCCAAGGGCAAGTCCCGTGATAGAGGGCTCAGCCCATCAAACCACCAGTCCCCTATGTCTGTGGGCACATCAGCAACCATCGAGGTGGGGCAGCCCAATACTCCTGCATTCTCCACCAGCTCCTCAAGGGGGCTCTGCATATTTGTTTCCTTGTTTTTTGTTTTTTTTTTAACTTTTTTTTTTAAATCAACTGTATGAAAAAAAAAATTTTTTAAAGCATACAATAAAAGAACATTTCAAAGAGACCATAACAAGGGAGTAAGAAAATGTTGGAAGTAAAGTAGTTATCTTAGGTTAGTTGTCTTTTTCTTACTCCCATTGAGTCTTTAGAATAACTACATTATAAAAGTAAGCCCTGAATAATTGTCAGCTGTTATGCACAGCCACTGTCTTAAATGTACTTGGTTTGATCTCTGAGGATTCTCACTGCCCCATGAGCAGGTGCCGTATGACCTGGATATCAGAGATGAGAGAATAGCAGCACAGAGGGGTTCTGTAATTTGCCCACAGTCACGTTGCTAATTAGTGAAGGAGCTTGTATGGGAACCCAGTCCCATCTGGCCCCAGGGTCTAAATTCTTCTCCAAGTCCTGGTGTGTTTCCAGGAGGAAGGTGCTGTCACCCTAAATCTTCTTTGGTTGTATATGACAAGCTGTCCATCCAACTAGGGTAGGAAAAATCTATAGATTGGAAAGAATCCCATGTGTGTGACTCTCTCTGCTTCCTGGAGATCATATAGCAATAGCAAGAGTTCAGATAGGGGTTTTCCAAAAGTTTATCCATATCATCAGGTTCCCAAGCCTAGGGCATGAGGTTTCACTAGCACTCGTGCCTGGGTACTGATGCCTGAGATGTTAAAAATTCTGGAGTATTTCATGAAACCTGGTGCTGGAAAGCAGGATGAATGGAAGGTTCCTCTGCTTCATTCTCTTCTCTTTGCATGCCTCCCCCATTCCTTTGTAGACTCCAAGGGCTAAGACTGTGTTCAGTTCTTGAATTTTCTTGCCCTAAGTTCAAGGGGCAGTCATCAATGAACCCTGAACCCCAATTTCAAAGTTCTGGAAGGAGAAACTTGGCCTCACCTTAATATTGACTGTAGCCAGAAAGTCTCACAGCCCCAAACCCTCAAAGATTCCCCCCCACCATCCTATGACTGCGGAGGGGGCAGATCTCAGTAAAGAGTCGTCATCGACTGGGCAGCATCACAAACATCTTTATAAGAGGTGGGATGTAAACCGGATACGCTATGTCTAAAAGCAGCACTCCTCACTCTCCACGAGAGCTTACTGCAGATGAGTCTTTAATGGGCATCAATCCCCTGAGAGTCACATTTTTCAGTGATAAAAGCCCCTGGATGTAGTCTCTATTCTCCTCTGAATTCGTGGTGATCAGCATTTAATATAAACAGTAGGCACAAGGTTTGGCTAAAGCATCACATTTTTTAATTTACATTTTGAGTGACTGTGTCAGGGTCCCCGAGACCACTCCAGGTTCCGTGACTCACAGGGAGGACTTACAGGACTCGGCGTATAGTCACGTTCACGCTAGGATGTATTATAGTGAGAGGACACAAAGCAAAATCACCAAACAGGAAAGGCACACGGGGTGAGGTCCAGAGGAAACCAGGCGCCAGCCGTCCCGAGTCCTCCTCCGGAGGAGTCACGTAGTTCATGCTTAAATCCCCCAACGAGTTGTGACAACACTTGCGAAGTGTTGTCCACCAAGGATGCTCCTTAGACACTCAGTGCCCAGGGTTTTTACTGGGAGCTGATCATGTGGGCACTTCTGCCTAGCAAGTACCGAAATTCCAGCTTCACAGAACAAAAGCAGATGTTCAGTATTAAATGTATTGTTTGTACAGTTTAGCAACAGCGAGCCACTCATCAATTCTGTGAATGGCGGGAACCCTCCTGAGATCTAAGGCCCCAGACACCAGCCAAGGACCAGCCTCAAGAGCAGGCCTTTCTAAGGACGGCCGTCTCGGGCCATTCTGGGCTGTACATATTCACAATTCAAAATTCAGAAGGTACAAAGGGATGCACAGAATATTCCCCTACCACCTCTGTCCCCAGCCATATTCTTCCACAGATATGCTGTCATACACCTACAAAAACATATTTTTCACCCACCTTCTCTCTCTCTTTTTTTAAACATAAGCAACACCTTGTCCATATCAGAACATCTAAAGCTAGCACATTTTACTTGCTGCAGAACATTGCTAGACTGTGATGTAATTAATTAGTCTATCAATGAACATGCACATAGTTTCCAACCATTTGCCATTAAGCACTTTTCTTTCTTTGACTTGCAGTTTGCCTCACTCTCTGGGTTCCCACCCTCCCTCCACTGTCCTCCATTTCTCAATCTCCTTTGCTGGATCCTCCTCTGGATATTTTTGTCCCCAGGGCTCGGCTGTTATACTTGTTTCTTTTCTTCCTCCACTCTCAACCTCAGTAATACAACCCAATCCCTTGGATTTAAGCACCATTTATAAGCTGAAAACTGCCAGGAATACATCTCCGTCCCAGACTTTCCTCCTGAATTCCACCTGCCCTTTTGACATCTCTGCTTTGATAACCAACAGGACTCTTAAAATGTCCAAAAATCAGTTCCTGATCTTCACCCTACACATGAGGCTGCTATTCTCACAGTCGTCCCCATTTCAAGTAATGGCAGCACGAGTCATTTGTTTAGGCTAAAATATCTCGTGGTCATCTTTTACCTCTCCCTTTTTCTCGCACCTCACATCTAAGCCATCGGCAAATCCCATTGGCTCCAATTCCATTCTCATGAAATATTCAGAATTGGTAAATCCAAAGAGACAGAAAGCAGGTGGGTGGTTTCTAGGGGCTGGAGGGAAGGGGGGATGAGAAGTGATGGCTTTATGGGTGCAGTTTTTGTTTGGGGGCAAGGAAAATATTCTGGAACTAGATAGAAGTGGTGGTTGCACAACACTGAATGTACTAAATGCCACTGAATTGTACACTTTAAAATAGCTAACTTAATGTTACGTGAATTTCACTTCAATAAAAAAAAATCCCATTAACTCTATCTTAAAAATATATTTGGAATATGACCCCTTCTCACCACCTCCACTGTTATCCCTTATACAGGTCATCGCCATCTCCTTCCAGGACTGTCTGTAGCTTCCGACCAGGTTTTTCTGCTTCAACTCTGTCCTCTAAGCAGAACAGCCAATGGGATCCTACTAAAGTAGCCATTATCATGTCACTCTTTTCCTGATGACCCACCAGTGTCTCCCATCTCATCTAGGGGTGGCCTAGAGGGCCCAGCAATCTGTCCCCACACTGCCTCTCTGACATCACCCCACTGCTCTCCACTTTGCCCTTATACTTCCAATGACCCCTTGCTGTTTCTCAAAAAGTTCCAGGCACAACATGACTAGGGGCCTTGATGTTTTCTTTCCTCCTCTCTGGAACTCCCCTCATAAGCACACAGTCTGCTCTTACCTCCTTACCTTCTGCTCAGACGTCACCATTTCAGGGAGCCCTTCCATATTATCTTTTTAATGTGCAATGTCCTTTGTCCCTTCCTGGGCTTTATTTTTCTCCATGGTATTTATCACTGTATTAGTTTCCTGGGGCTTCCACACCAAAGTACCACAAACTAGGTGGTCTATGAAAACAGAAATTTGTCTCACCATTCCAGAGGCTGCAAGTCTGAAATCGGGCTGGCAGGGCCGGGCTCCCTCTGAGGACTCTGGGGAAGAATTTGTTCCCTGCCTTCCTTCTGGCTTCCGTGGCTGCAGCCCTTCAAACTCTGCCTCCGTCATCACCATCACAGGGCCACGTCTCTCCTGTCTCTGCCTCTGCGTCACGCTGGCTTAGAGCCCACCCTAATCCCTTTGGCCTCATCGTAACCAATCACGTCTTCAAAGACCCTATTTCCAAGTAAGGTCTCATTCACAGTACAAGACAGGACTTGAACACACCTTGCTGGGGGACAGAATTCACCCCATAGCAACCACCTTCTATCATATCATGTGTGAGTTATTTTCTTTCCCTTCATCCACTGAAATGTCAGCTCCATGAGGGCTGGCATTTTTGTGTCCATTGTTCACCAAGTGCCAAAAAAGAGTTTGACACCTATTATATGTGTGGCTATTTGAGTGACTCTGTAATGATTGGCTTATTCATATACCATCTCCTATGTGCAAGCGTGTCTTCTGCATAATTTTTGGAAGAGCTGCTGGGTCAAATGTTTGTGCATGTAGGACTGACAGCTATTAGAAGTCATACTATGCCATGTTCAGTGAATGAAAATAAAGCAGCATGATTTAATTGCCAACATCCTCACTGGTCCTGATTCCTTTGCCCTGTAAATTTCTTATGAGGGTAGCTCAGTTTCCTGGGAATGTAGAAATTGATGTAACAGGTAGAGGTAGAAAATACTAGTGTGATGGGGTACCCTTCCCCAGCCATCTGGTCAACCTTCCAGGAGCCCCCTTCCAGGTCTGCCCTGGGCCAAGGGAGAGCAAAGTCAATTAAACAAATTTATCCAGAGGTCTGGGTGTTTAATAAGAACCTGCAGGAGGCAAAGTTGTTGAATAAGAAGTTATTAGGAGGGGGGAAAACAAAAACATGCCCATGATCTTAGGAATATGAACTTTGTTGGATTTAAAATCACTTTTAGTCTGATGGGGAATTCTAGCTAACCATATATATTCTACATTTTAGCTTAATTTAATTGTTTTACTTGCCTCTATTTTTCCCTCTTGTTAAACCTTCAAAAAGGCTTTGGTTTTACTTGTTTCTTCACCCAAAGAGGCATAGAGAATAAGAATTTCAAAGTGGATTTGAGTCTAAACACTAGCCCTGAATACTGGGTGTCCCCAGTTTTATCATAGGACAGAAAACTTAGAAGAAGGGAAGGATTTTAGCTTGCCAGGGCTACTATGACAAATAACACACCATGAGTGGCTTAAACAACATCTCATGGTTTGGGAGGCTAGATGTCCAAAATCAAGGTATTGGCAGGGTTGGCTCCCCCGCCCCTGAGTCTCTCTCTCTCTCTCTGCTCCTCTGGCTTTTTCTGGTTTCTTCTGACTTCTGGCTTCTACTGACTAACTGTCTGAATTTCCTCTGCTTAATCCAGTCCTACAGATTTTGGCCCATCCTGATTCAATTTGGCATCACCTACGTGGGATCTTCAAAGATCCTTTTCACACATGAGTCCACACCTTAACTAGTCATAAAATCTTTAGGGATCCCATTTACAAACAGGTTCACCCCCACAGGCCCAAGGGTTCAGACTTGATCATGTCTTTACGGGGGACATGATTCACTCCACAAAGAAAGTAAAGAGAGTGTCATGCACATGGTATAATCCACCAAACAGGAATGAAATAAACCTATCCTTTGGACTGGTGTTTTCATTTTATTTCAATTTCCTGTCTCCACAGGTCTCATCTGTTTTGTCTTCCTCATTGGTGATGCTTGCTGAAGCTGACCTTCTCAGCCTTGGGGAAAGATGAGTGACGGGAATCTGAACTCTGACCTTTCTTCCTCCTCTCCTACTTCTTCTGCCTCACCCTCGCTGTTCCCTTCCCCCTTCACCTCCCCTTGCGCACAGGCGGTCATACAGTACATAACATATTTAAGCGAAGCGGAGCTACAAACCTTCAAAGACCTTTTAGTGCGTGAGAACCCCAGACCTGACTCTGTGCAGCTGACGTCTGAGCAGCTGAAGGCGGCCAGTTACGGTGAGGTGGTGCATCTCCTGATGGAGTACTTCCCCGGACGACTGGCTTGGGATTTGACCCATAAGCTCTTTGCCAAGATGGACAAGTCAGCGCTGTGTCTTCGGTTACAAATGGAGATGAAAGGTGAGTGATGAACTTTCATACAAAACAGGTAGGCTTGAGTTTTAGTTAAAGATCTAAATACTTGACTAGTCACCCCTATAACTTATTGGTCACCTAAATAAGAAATCAAATAGTGGGATAAGGTGGTAGATTTAACCCCAAAGGTTTCCCCTAGGAACCATGTTCGGTATTCACTAATTCCACGTTGACAGAGACTTTGTAGCACATAACTGCCACGAATAACAAGAATGAATTTTATGCGTATGTATATATTTATATACACGTACTTACATATATATGCACACACATATATTACAGTGTATATTATTTTACAATGGATACATGTGTCTATGTGAGTGTGTGTTTGTGTATATTTCTCCCTTAGCGTTTCACTGAGCTTTAAATTTATGATATGTTATTGAACACCTTCCCTAATACCTATAAAACAGCCATTTCCTATTTCCTAACATTGTCACGATGAAGGTTTAGGTAATTTTCTTCTCCCCGAGCCAATGTGGTAAGAGACGGAGACTCTCAAACTAGGTGGGTGCTACAATCCTCAAAAAGCCATTACTTCCATGATGCTCTCCCTGTTCTGTGTCTCATCATTCCAGTGGATCACGTGCATTTCTTGTCTTTTCCAGGAATTCCATTTGACAGCCCACCAGAGGACTTGAGCCCAAGGAAAATACAAATGGATATGAAGAAAGAAGAATCTGGTAAGTGCCGGTATTGAGAGTCAGGAGAAAAATGGGCGGTGGGTTTTGATGAGACTCATTTCCTCAGGCAAAGCAGATCATAAACCAGTGTTTCCGGTGTTTCTTCTACCAATCAGAACTTACGCAGAAAGAGAAGTGTTGACTCACCCAACTAGGAAGTCCAGCCTCCAGCCCATTTGGATGCAGAGGCACAAACTACATCATCAAGACATAATTTTCTCCTCCTTTCTCTCCTTTTTTCTGTCGGATTCAGTCTTAAGCAGGCTTTCCCTGTACAGTGGTCATCTTTGCCCCCAGCCACTTTTAGTATGGACTGTACCAATTTAGCATACCTGCAGACAAAGTATCTTATTCTCTAGCAAATGCTTATATTTACAGCCAAAGTTCCAGAATTGACTCCATTGAATCAACTTTGGTCATAAGCTCAACCATGATTTCATGACCATGGCCAAATGGGTAAGATTGTCAGCGTGGTGAAGAATGGGTCATGTGCTGATAAATGGCTGGTGGGGACAGCCACAGTCCAACTTAGTGGACTGAGAGTGGGAAGGGACCATTCTCCAAAGGAAAGCTGGGATGCTGCCCCCAGAGTGGGAAAGGCTGGGAGGCAGACAAATGCAGACTCTATCTAATCCATCCCTCCTGCCCTCATGCCACCATCCAGGGCCATCAGAAGTGGGAGTCCAGAAAGAATCCAAATTATATTAATGTGAAAACAGCCTTCTCAATCAGTTTGTATAAAGAAATACAATCGGAAGGAATCAAGGGCCAAAGGAAAACATTTGGTTCTGCCATGAAAACTCAAGTGAAGAGAATGTGGCATCAACAGTTCTAGCCATAGCATAGTTAAATTGCACTTCCTCACAAATACTTGGGAGTCTACAGCTTTAACAACCGCCTGAGTCAGAGTAGCAAATACCACTTTAATTTTAGCGGTGGCAAAATTGAAGCTTAGAGACTCTATAAGCTTCATAGAGCTTATAGAGGCCATAAAGCTAATTAGTAGTAGACTTCAGACTTCTAGAGAACTTCCTCCTACCCATCAGCAGGTGGGAACTGGACTTCATTTCTGCTTTGTGAAGCTCACAGTTCGGGGTAAGGGGGAGAGAAACAGAATCCAAAATTGGAATGAAGGTTTGTGACAGATCCTATTAACTGTCTAATTAGAATATCTAATCCTACTTTCTTTTATTACTAACAGAACCCAATTTTATCTAGGGATAAAATGTGCCTAGCCCTAGGGGAAATAGTTTTTTTTCCTTTCCCCAGCTTCCCTTGAAGTTGGGTTTGATTACATGCAGCTCTTTGCCATGAAACATAAGTAGAAGTCACCTGGGTGCCTTTGTTTGTGCTGATAAAAGCAGACGTGAGCCGCTGGTGTATCCCTTCTCCCCATGTCTGCTTTGAATTCAGAAAACATGGCTAAAGCTACAGCAGTCTTCCACCCACACAGCGAGAAGCAGGAAGCAAGGGCTAGGAGAATCATGGTGATCCTGCATGGAACTGCCGAGCCACAGAATCTCTTTCAGCAGCTCTGCACCCCCAGATTTCTTACTTGAAAAAAAATACTTCTTACTTTGTTTGAGGTGCCTGGCGTTGCATTTTCCGTTCCTTGCAGCTTCATTGATACAGTTCTGTCAGGAAAAGTACAGAATTTAGGCAAGTCTATCATGGGGATTAATTTAGATGTCAAGATTAGTTTCCTTATTCTATTATTTCTCAAAAGTCATTTTGATGTTGCACCTTAAATTTCTCCCATCTTGTTCACACAGATAAAATACAGGAGTACAAGTTGGATGTGATGAGTAAGTATTCCACCCGATGGAACAGGGCTGCTTGGCCTGAAAGCCACATGGATTTCATCTACCAAGATGTACACAGAGACGAGAAGTGCATACCTCTTTTATTCCTTCCCCAGAAACCTCAGTGTAGACAGCCCAAGACTGTCGTCCTGCAGGGATATGCTGGGATTGGAAAAACAACCCTAGCCAAAAAGGTGATGTTGGCATGGGCAGAAAATAAGTTCTACTCCCACAAGTTCTGGTATGCTTTCCACTTCCATTGTCAAGAAGTGATCCAGGGAGCTGAGCACAGCTTCTGTGAGCTAATTGTGCAAAAGTGGCCTGGATCTCAGGCTTTGCTCTCAAAAATTATGTCCAAACCAGACCACATTCTTCTCCTCTTTGATGGTTTTGAGGAGCTCACATCTACCCTCGAAGAAAGACAAGCTGAACTGAGTGGAAACTGGAGCCAGAAATTGCCTGGGTCCATTCTTCTGGGCAGTTTGCTGAGCAAAAGAATGCTTCCTGAAGCCGCCCTACTGATCGTGATGAGGTTCGCGTCTTTGGAGAAACTTAAACCCTTGCTGAAATGTCCCTTTTCTGTAACCCTTAAGGGATTCAGTACAGATGAAAAAATCGAGTATTTCAATAAGTATTTCAGGAGCCACAGGGAGGTGGATAAAGCCTTGCGAGTGGTAATGGGAGACAGGATGTTCTTCTCCATGTGCCGGACCCCCGTGGTTTGCTGGATTGTCTGCTCTGTTCTGAAACAGCTGATGGAAAGAGGAGCAGATCTCAGGGAGACGTGTCCAAATTCCACAGCTGTGTTCATCTGGTATCTTTCTAGCTTGTTTCCAACCAGAGCTGGAGACCCTCACAAACAGACTTTCCAAGAACAACTGAATGCTGTGTGTCATTTGGCTGCAAAAGGGATGTGGGACATGAGATGGGTGTTCGATAAGAAAGACCTTGAGCAGTCCAAGTTGGATGAGACTGGCGTTGCTACTTTAATCAGCGTGAATATCCTTCAGAGGGCTGGAGACAATGAAGACCGTTATACCTTTGCTCACTTGAGTTTCCAGGAATTTTTTGCTGCTTTGCTGTACGTTCTCTGCTACCCACAAAGATTCCAGACTTTTCAGGCTTTGGACCATGGAGATATCAAGCGACTGATAGCAAACCCTGAAGGAAGCAAGAACTATCTCTCTCAGATGGGGCTTTTCTTATTTGGCCTTTTAAATGACATGCGGGCTTTGGCGGTGGAGCAGGCATTGGGGTGCAAGTTGACCACGGGCAATAAGAAGAAACTGTTGAATAGCATAACCCAAGTACACGAATGGGACCCACTTCCTCCGTGCTGTGCAGTCCCACAGTTATTCTACTATCTGCATGAGATCCAGGAGGAGGCATTTGTGCGTCAGGCCCTAAAAGATTACTATAAAGCTACTTTGAAGATTAAAAAGAAGATAGACATGCAAGTCTCTGCTTTTTGCCTTAGGCACTGCCAACATTTGCAGGAGATGAAACTGAGTATCAGAGGAGAGAGGTTCAACACGGAGTCCTTTTCTTCCCCCCGGTGAGTGCCTTGATCTCTTCCTCGGCAGGAAACCCTACCTAGGGGCCTTGCCTACGATCCCATTGTCCTCTCGCCTTAAGCACCAGGGCCCTGAGTGTCCTAACTTCTCTGATCCCCTCCACAGTCTAGTTTGCACAATCTTTCTGGTTTTTCTTTTTGTTTCTTTTTTACTTTTATTGCAGTAACATATATACAACTCAGAATTCCCCATTTTAACCGTTCTCAAGTGTACAATTCAGTGGCATTCATTACATCCACAATATTGGGCTACTGTCACTGTCATCCATTAACAAACTTCTCATTACCCCACCCCTGGTAACCTGTAATCTAGCTTCTGTCTCTATGAATTTGCTTTTCACATAAGTGAGATCAGACAATATTCGTCCTTTTATGTCTACGGTATTTCACTGAAAATGGTGTCTTTAGGATTCGTCCATTCTGCAGCACGTATCAGAACTTCATTCTGTTTTATGGCTGAGTAATATCCCAGTGTATGTATAGATCACATTTTGATTGTCCATTCATCTGTTGATGGACACGTGTGTGGCTTCCATTTTTGGCAGTTGTGAATAATGCTGCTGTGAACACTGGTGACCATGTCTGTTCATGTCCCTGCCTCCGAGTCTCTGGGGTATGTACCTAGAAGTGGGATTGCTGGGTCATGTGGTAATTCTAGGTTTAACTCGCTGAGGAACCGCCAAAACGTTTTCCACAGTGGTGGCTGCTCCAGTGTACAATCCTACCAAACACAAACACTCGTCTCCGGTAGACAGCCATCCCAATTTGCCTGGGACTGAAGGGGGTTTTCAGGCATGGGACTTTACATTTTTAAACCAGGACTGAGGGGTTTCCTAGGATGCATGATTTTCAGTGCTAAATCTGGGAAATCCTGGGCAAATCAAGACACGTTGTCCACCCTCCTTATGTCTATGCTACCTGCCCTCCCCTCCTGTATTTGTGGGGACTTTGCTTCATCTAAACCCCTACTTGTGTGTCATGAGCAATTTAGTCTTTAGGGAAGTGTGTCCAGAAGTCTTCTGTGATGATGAAAGCATACTTTATCACACCATTCAATACAGTATCACTTTCCACACGAGGCTATTGAGTGTTTCAAGTGTGGCTAGTGTGGCTGAAGAACTCAATTTTTTATTTTAATTAAAATTTAGATTTAAATGGCCATGTTTGGCTAGTGGCTACCATATTGGGCGGCACAGATCCTGGGGCATGGAGGGGTGTGGTGGTCAGCCTTCAGTGTAAAAACTTCTCCTCCCTCTTTACTTATGGGGTAAATAATTTACAACTACCCCTCCCCAGCATGTTACTCTTACATCTCCCTCCTGCCTTTCTTACAAACAATATGAATAATTTCAGTTCACTGTAATCTTCCTTATTCCCTACTGTAATAAGAGGGAGTGTTCTGGTGCCACAGCTAAGAACTTGAGTTCTTCTGCTCTTGCAATCACTATGTGTCTTTGGACAGTTTACCTAACACTTTCTGGCCACTGATTCTTCATGAATAAAATGGCAATTAAAAAATAATACATACCTATATGGTTGCTATAAAGATAGAATGAGATTAAATGTGTTATACACAGTGATGGTTAGTTTCATCTATCAACTTGGCTTAGCAATGTCCAGTTGTTTGAGCTCACAAACTCTAGCCTGATCTACCTTACCGTGAGGGTATTTTGTGGATTTAAATCCTTAGCCAGTTGATTACATCTGTGGCTGGTGACATCTGCAATTGACAGAGAGAGGGCCTTCAGCAAAGACAGAGTCTCCCCATCCCATTAGTTGAAGGCCTTAAAGGGAAAGCTGATGGTTTCAGCACTCAGAAGGAAGAATTTCTATCTCTACTTCAGCCAGCCAGCTTCTCCTGGGGAATTCACCGAAACCTTCATCACTGTTCCCAAACTGGCCTGCCCTACGGAATTCAGACCTGCCAATCCCCACAATCATTTGAGCCACCATATAATATATATATCTATTATATATATAATGTATGTCCTGTCCTGTCAGTTTGGTTTCCCTGGAGAGCCCTGACTAATACATGCACTGAGCAAGTCCTGGCCCTGCGGTTGATACTCAATAAATATAAGCTTTTATCTCTCATGTAATTCTTATCCCCACTTCTCAACTGAAAATCTTTGGAAGATCTTCATTTTGCCAAATATAATGGATACTTTTTCTCTTTTGCTTCTCATAAGAAGTGGCAAAGCTCACTGACTACTTGTTTTTTCATATGATTTTCATATTAGACAATTTTTATTTAGCACTTGCCAGGTATTAGCTTTATGTGAATTACTTCTCTCACTATCACCATTTGACACGCGATGCACTGGAGTTCACATAGATGACGTACCATGTCCAAGATCACACAGCCGATTGAAACTGACTTGACTAAAATGTGACTCCAAAAGCTACAATTAAGAGTTAAATGAGTTAGACAATTAGGCTGATTCCTCAGGCTAGGGGACATCACCCTTTCTGGTGCATAATTAAAGTTTCCCCGTTCTGTAACTGTTCTTCATGAAAGAGCCACAACCTCTTCCAGATACATTTTCCCATAAGAGATTTCAAGGATCTTAAGCATATTGGTGTGTAGCTGTCATGTTCATTTCAAATGCCATCTACTAGTCTAATATATGATGAGGTTATTAAAAGTTGGCCTCTTCTACTGTTAGTAGCATTTGGGTTATGTCCCTTTCTTCGTTATCACAAAAAAAAAAAATGTACATGCAAGTTTCATGTGAGTTTCTCTAAGGTGGCAGTCAGCAAAATAGATCAGGTCAAACCCAGCTTGCTGCTTGTTTTTGTAAATAAATTTTTATTAGATCAATCCATGCTTGCTTGTTTACATGTTATCTATGGCTGCTTTCATGCTGGAATGACAGAATCAAGTCATCACAAAGTCTTTGGCCTGAAAAGCCACCTTACAGAAAAAAGTTTGCCCACCCTGCTCTAGGATATATTCTTAGAAAGGAATTGCCAGATCACAGGCTACACATGTCGCATCTTTCACTTTATCACCACAGATTTCACCAAACTGCTCTCCAAGGAATCTTAGCATCTCATGAATGGAATGAATTTCATTTACTCAGATATTAAATAATGGCACAAGACAAGGTTTTCCATATCTAGTCCTGACATACATAGACAACTCCAGTCTGTTCTGCAATGCCCATGATTATGTCTCCAGCCCCTGAAAACCTTTTATTTGTGGGAAGAAGGGACACCAAGAGCTCAATACTCTGCTTGGTGTCGCATATTGGTCTTCCCAACAAAAACCTCAAATCTCTAATCACAGTGTCTTGTTTTGAAGCTGAAAAATATGAAAACCTAACGTTCGGAGATGCCAAATTTCTTTCATATTAGTTATGCTATTGATAATTTTAATGGAAGTTCTTGAAGGGCATTGGTGTTATTCCTATAAATGACTGTATAAATACATGATTTTATTTTATGGGATTTTATTTTGCACAAAAATAAGGGTAAATATGCTAAAAAATGTAAATATGCTCAAATTTGCTTTTTTTATGTACTATGTCTTAGAAATCTCTTAATGTCCATGTATATCTCGGTCTGCTTCAGTGAGGTAGTCTTCTAAAAATAGATGTACTAGAGAATATTAAAGCATATCCCCTTTGATATATATTTGGGTTGTTTCTAGCAATTTCTTTAACACAAACAATGCTGCAACAAAAATCCTCACATGTGCCTCCTGGCCAGTGTCTCTGAAGAGAGTTTCTGTGGGGGATTAAATTGTAGGTCCTTCCAGAGCCGGTGAACATTCTATGGTGTTCTTGCTCTGGAATTTCCTTTCCTGCAAACCTGTGCCAAAAATATTTTTTTCTCCCTTGTTCTGATTCTATGTAGGTTTTTCTTTTCTTTTTAATAAACATTTTGTATATGCAGAGTAAAAATGTATAATGCAAGATATAATTCAGGAAACAACTCAACTGTCCATTGATAAAAGAATAAACAAGATGTGGTATAAACATACAATGGAATATTATTCAGCTGTGAAAAGAATGAAGTTTGGATACATCCTACAAAATGGATGAATCTTGAAATCATTATGTTGAGGGAAATACACCAGATGCGAAAAGACAAACATTATATGATGCCACTTATATAAAATATCTAAAATAAGCAAATTCATAGAGGCAGAAAGTAGATTAGAGGTTACTAGGAGCCAGGGGGAGAAGAGTAATGAGGAGTTACTGTTTAATAGGTGCAGAGATTCTGTTTGGTGTTATGAAAAAGTCTTGGTGATGGTAGCACAAGATTATGAATTCACTTAATACCACTGAAGTGTACACTTAAAAATGGTTAAAATGGGAAGTTTTGTGTTTATATATATATATATATATAAAATACATATATATATTATCACAATAAAAAAGATAATTCAACCTCTATCCCAATATAAAATCCCAAGTGATTAGAAAAGCAACTCCCTTTCTTCTGAAGTCATGGGAAAATATAGGTGTCCTTACCAGAGACCAAGGATCTTCTGGAATGAGAGATCTTGTGATGGTTCTTTGGTGCCATTTTCTAAGGAGGGCATCCTTTAGAGTCATAAAGAGTCTGTGACTCTGGCCAGGGCAGGGAACACCAGCTCTGATCTTTGGGAGGTTTTCTCAAGTTTAACTCTACCAATGAGCCATTTTCCTTTTCTACCCTTCCATGTAGACTAGAAGACAATGTTAGGTTATTCCTATGGTGGCAAGACTTCTGCTCTGTCTTCTGGACAAATGAGGGTTTGGAAGACTTGGCCATGACGAACAGTGTTTTAGAGCCTGCTTTTGTGAAGGTTCTTTCTACCGCACTGACACGCCCTCAATGTAAACTACAAAAACTACGGTGAGTATAAAACAAATCCTGGTTGTAAGCCATCCCTTGGGAATAGACTGTTTCCCATCGTTTCTTCATTCTCTTTCCACTCGTGCACCAGCCCAGAAGGCACCAATGTCCAGAGACACCATCACTAGGCTGGGAGAGTGCAGTAGCTGCAATGAGTGGTGAGGGGCTTGGCAGGTGAAACCATGGACTGAGCCAGACTGTCTGCTCAACTTGCCTTGCTGGTTACTAGTTTTGTGTCCTTAAGCAAGTGGCTCATATAGTTTCTGACGTCTTAACCCTGCTGTACCTCAGTGTCCCCAACTGCAAATGATCATAACAATGGGATGATCAAATGAAGTCATCCATGCAAAGCTCTTAGATCAGGACCTGAAACATAGTACATGCTTTATAATAAGTCATTGCTCTCAGGGTTGAGGTAGGTACTATTATCATGATTTGTAGATGAAGAAAATGAGAACCATAGAAGTTAAGTGACTTTTCTAAGCTCTTGCAGCTAATACACTTGGGAGAATGCTCTCCATCCCAGAGAGCCTGCATCTAAAGCACATCTTCTCCATGACCACACCATGCTTCTGCAGTAAGTCACCAGGAGCAGGTCCCTGTAGGTGGAAAACTTCACCAAAGAGTGTGCATTGGAGCTGAATTGGAAATCATGAGATTTGCATTGAGGAAGGAAGATGAACCAGATTTTTATATTGTAATTTGGCAGATTAAAATAAAACTAAAATGCTTGTATGCCTTGACCCCAGCTTCCACTTTTTAAAATATGTCCTAGATAAATCCACATTCAGACATCCAGAGAAATGTGCAAGAATTTCACTGCAACATTATTTTCAACAGCAAACATTTATGCGGTGCTCACCATGTTCTAAGCTGTCTTAGATGCTTTGCACATTAATGCAACCACTCTAAGAAGCAGATGTTCCCATTTCACAGATGAAAAACTAGGGCACAAGATTACCCAACTAATATGTAATAGAATCCAGGTTTAAACTGGTTGATCTGGCTCCAGAATCAGTTCTCTTAGCCACTACACCAGATTCCCTCTCTTTAGGGTTTTTAAGACCCAGAAATCCAATAACTTGTCGTATGACCCGCTGGCCCCTTCCTTGAAATAGCCCACAGGGCGTCACCAGTCTGTGACCAGTGTCTTATCTCATGTCCCCTATTATTATAATGGTTATTATTGGCAACCACTTGCTGAGTACCTTGCAGGTACCATTATAACAGTTCTCACTCCCATCCTAAGGAGAAGACACCATGTGCTCCCTCTCATGGACCTGGAAACTGAGGCTCAGAGAGTTTAAGTGACTTACACAAAGAGATCAAGCTGAGCCAAAGACCCAGTTCTTAGCCCCGTATTGCACAGAAAGGATCCTCAAATATTTATGGACTGGTAGGATGTGTAAGAACTAATTGGCAGAAGGTAGATGAAGAAGATCCAGCAGTAAGCAGGGGCATTTGAGATGCAGGGTAGCACTGCATCCCTGGTTTAGAAAAGGACTGTGGTTTGGGATTCTGAGGGTAGGTGTGGGTTGTAGTGGACCTCCTGGAGGCTCAGGTATAAGATGAGCATCCTTTTGCCTTGGAGAAGCAACCATGGACCCAGCCCAATCTAAATTTGATTATGTTGGTCTCTCATTCTGACTTATGGTTTTCCCATCTTAGCACATGATGTACAATTGTTCATTTGTGTCAGTCCTTAGTATCCGTGTCCTGAATTAGACTGTACACTCCGGAGGGAGAGACCAGGTCCACCTCATCATCAGCTGTGTCTTCAGGAAGCCTGGTTTGTGGTGGCCACAGAACACGTTGGCCATGCATAGCACTCGATGATAATTGGATGCTGCTTACCCCTTCAGCTTTAGGAGTGTGAATCCACCCATGTTGAGTGAAGACTTAATCCGAGTGTTGACTGATAACCAGTTTCTGAGATACTTGGAAATAAGTCACACAAAAGTGGAGAGTGAGACCATGAGACTTCTGTGTTCCGCGCTGAAGCACCCGCAGTGTCATCTGCAGTGTCTGAGGTAAGATTTGAGACTGGGATGGAGAGAGAACCCTGGCACCGAGGTGGTGGTGAGATCTGCAGTCTGCATATCTCCCTTCCTCTGTGCCACCTGCCGAGTTTCACTCAACTTCTAAGGTACAATTTGAAAATAATCTAGAAGTGTCTGGCATAGGGAAGCCGTAGCCCCAGTGGTGAGCTGGAGCCAGACTCTGCTGGCTTGTGAGAGCTGATTGTTAAATGTTCAGGAGGTTTTGTGAGCCAGTTGGTAAACAGAACCATTATTAAAAATGAACTCATATAAACTCACAACTTAACAGATTATATTAAAAACAAAGGTCATGAAACTCATCCCTTCCTAATTATTTCTACTACATTTTACTATTATTATGCCTGGAGTCAGCAAATTTTTTCTGTTAAGGGGCATCTAGTGAATATTTTCAGCCTTGCAGACTATGAAGTCTTTGTTGCAACTATTCAACTCTGTCATAGAAGCACTAAAGCAGCCATAGATAATATATAAATGAAGGCTATGGCTGTGTTCCAATAAAATGGTACCTATGGACATTAAAAATTAAATTTCATATAACTTTCATGCCATGAAATATTCTTCTGATTTTTTTAAACATTTAGAAATTTTAAAAACTATTCTTAGCTCATGGGCTGTGCAAAAGCAGGTGGAGGGCAAGATTCAGCCTGTGGGCCATAGTTTGCCGACCCCACATCAGGTTGTTTTGTCCATTGTACCCACATGGTTGAAGTACTATAGGATGATGTGCTGCTGCACATCTCTTCCCAAATCCACGTCCAGTGACATCACGTTGGTAGCTGGAGATCAGCCCCAGTGGGAGTATTTGTACTTCATAAATTGGTAAACTGCACATCAGTCATTTTTTTCTCCAAAAAACTGTTATACCAGCTCGTGACTGATTAGCCTCCATACCAGGCATTCTGTCTGTTCTAGTTCCTCAACTAAATGTGTATGCCCTCTCATTGTGTTACCAATTGCCAACTATACTCCTTTATATCCATCAGCGCTGAAGAGAGGTCTTATTTTAGAGAACCTGGAGTGCTACAGCACAGTGGTTTTCTAAAGGTCTTTATAAGCAGGCGGATTTCATATTGACAACACGGCAGCTGTGTGCCCTAGGGAAGGTTATTTAGCAATACTGACTCTCAGTTCTCCATTCCAAGACTAGATCATTAAATACACCTCAGGATTGCTGGACAAATAAATTAAATAAGGAGTTGTATTTTAAAGGCTGATTAATCCCTGGCACATGGAGTCTAACTGGTAACCATTCCAGTTGGTTATGGCCCCACATCGATGATTTGGGAGTAAGATGCTGAACCTGATGCAGATTTACCGGCTGGGGGAGGTGCAAATAACCCCAGAGTCAGTCTCCCGTGAAGACAAGAATGTGAGGTAGTGTGTGCTTGTGTGTGGCTTCCACAGGCTGGAGGACTTCCCGGTCACGCCTGAGCACTGCTGCAAAATTGCCTGGGCTCTCAAGGATAACGTGCACCTGAAAACCCTTTTGCTGAGACGTAGCTCCCCACAGGACCTTGGTGCTTATTACCTATTCATGGCCTTGCAGCAGCCGGAATGTCGACTGGAGAGGCTGTCGTAAGTCTCCTTTTGGTGGTGGTGGTGTTCATTTATCAGGAAGAACCAGGGCTTCCGGGAGAAAAACAATAATGAGGAACTAATATATATACATATATATATATTTATGTGTGTGTGTGTGTGTGTGTATATATATCGGGACAAATGTGTCTTATGATAGATGTAATCATTCAGCTAGGTCAATGAAGTATGTGTGTGTGTAATCAAATATTACCTATATAAAATGTACACATGTATAACAGATATCCTGGAATATAAAATTATAATGACAAAGTTATTTTAGGTTGTTTTTCTTAATTATTTGCCTTGTTTTGTTTGAAATTTTTGTTGTTGTTTGTCTGTCTTTAATTTGTCTGATAAAGTTAAAAAATTTTGAAAAAAACTGAATTGGACAGTGGCTGGGAGATTTTGGGTGGAGTCGAGAGGTCACTCTGGTGGACATTCTTATGCACTATATAGATAACACCTCTTAGGTTTTGGTGTATTGGAATAGCTAGAAGTAAATACCTGAAGCTACCAAACTCCAACCCAGCGGTCTGGACTCCTGAAGACGATTATATAATGTAGATTACAGTGTGATTGTGAAGACCTTGTGGATCACACCCCCTTTATCTGGTGTATGGATGAGTAGAAAAATGGGGATAAGGACTAGGGGACAAATGGGGTGGGATGGGAGGATGGTTTGGGTGTTCTTTTTTCACTTTTATTTTTTATTCTTGTTCTGATTTTTTCTGATGTCGGGAAGATGTTCGGAGATGGATTGTGGTGATGAACGCATAACTATGTGATCATACTGTGGACGGTTGATTGTATACCATGGATGATTGTATGGTGTGTGAATGTATTTCAATAAAACTGAATTTAAAAAAAAAAACTGAATTGGAAAAAGAAGTTACAATGAGCCATATATATCCATCAGCCAGTGTATGAAATAGAATCTCACCAGTACTGTTTTCCCTCCTCATTGATTGTATCAGTCCATCCCTCAAGGAAGTCATCTTGAATTGGGTTTCTCAAGCCCCTTGCTTTTATTTATCCTTAAACAAGGCATCACATCATTTTGCAGTTCTTTGAATTTTACATGAATGGCATCATCTTCTATGTGTTCTTTTCCGGACCAACATTTTACTACTTATCTCTGTTTAATTGCTTCCGTAGTTAATTCCCTTTCACTGCGGAATGATAATATATTGTATGAATAGGCAACACCTTACTTATCTGCCTTACTTATCCATCCTACCTGCAGTTGAGGCTCAGGTGCTTCCAGTCGTTAGCGCCTCACATCCTAAGGGTAGAATTGTCTGACTGTGGAGAATGTTTGTCCTCAATTTTACCAAGTCTGTTCCCGGAGTATTCATACCAATTTGTAGTCCCACCCGCAATGTATATAAAAGTTCTATTCTTTCCAAATTCTCATCCAGCTCTTGTTACTGTCAGTATTTTTGTTACTGTTTCACCAATCTGTTGAGCATGAAATGTTATCTTATTGTTTTAATTTGCATTTCCTTAATTACTAATGACGTTTTTTTCATAACCTTACTCTTCATCTTGGTTTCTCTCAAGTATATTTCCTGTTCACGTCTTTAAACCATCTTTCCTTTTTTTAACTTTTGGGATTGTTTTTCTATCCCAGGCCATATTCCATATCTGTTATTTATTCTTAGGTCGTTGCTGGTCTATCCCTTCTCCAGCTTAATCGCTCACATCGAGGTCACTGTCCTCTGCTCTAGATCCTGGAAGCCCTGAGAGATGATAACAGGGGCTCAGTGAAGCATTTGCATCCAGAAGGAGAGCCCAGATGAAAGCTTTCATTCTTCAGTAGGAGGCAGGGAAAATCCAGACCTGGGAATGAGTAAGGTCGCATCTTCTGTATGTTTCTCTCCCACAGGTTGGAGAATTGTGGCCTCACGGAGTCGTCTTGTAAGAGTCTTGCCCCTTCACTCAGGAGTAGTAAGATGCTCACCCATCTGAGCTTGGCAGAAAATTCATTGAAGGATGAAGGGGTAAAGATGCTTTGGGAGGCCTTGAAACACTCAGAGTGTCCCCTACAGAGGCTGGTGTAAGTCCCCAGATATTTTCTTCTTGGAATTCCCTTGAGCAGAATAGAACGATTGAGAGAATCTGTTACATATTCATGTATGCAATGCCTACTGCTTATTAGGCATTGTGCTGATGCTAGAGAAAAGTATGATAAAGGGGAGGGCTGTTATTATTCAAGTTTCGGAGACAAATTACCTAATGGCAGAGATGGCAAACTGTGTCCCAAGACACCAAGGTGAACTCACAGGGGCACTGCAGAATAATTTAAATTTAAGGGATTCTGACATCTGTTCAGCACCACAAAAACTACTAGCTGGACGTAGTTTACTTTCAACATCAGATTGCCGTATATTCCTTTTGATGATGTTATATCTTTGCAAAGTTAGGTTTTCAGCGGTTGTTGTCGTGAGAGCAAGTGCATTGAAAACTCAATGAGGAACTAGTGTGACATACAGAAATTACTGAGACTCCAAGAACTTCTGATCAAAAGTGTTCCCACAAGTCCTAGACATTCTGAGTTGGTGTTATGTCTTTGCCTTTCAGGTCATAATGATGTCATTTAACCTAGCTTGCTACTTGAGGAAGCAGGTTGTGTTAATAACTCAATTGAATGGACAAGAATCAAAATGATATCCTATTTGATGTTTTTCTCACTGCATCATGAATTCTTTAAATGATTCCCCTTAGTGTCGAGATGCTTTCATCTATTATTAACAGTTAATCAACCAGAACTGTCTTAAACAGTAAAGAAATTTGTTGGCTCATAAAATCAGACACGTAGAGGTGGCTGAACCGTGAGTCATCTTGGCTCAGCCATCTTTTTCTTGTGTGAGCTTCATCCTCAGGACAAGACTTAAGAGCAACATATCTTAAGCCATTCTAGAACTTTAATCCATCCATGGGAATATTCATAGGTCTCCTGGATGAATAAGAGAGAACTGTTCCAGAAGGTCCCGCAAACCTCACTGTGGGGCTCATTGGCGTAAGAGCGATTAAATGCCCGTTTATCAACAAAGCCACAGCTTGGGAGATAGAGTCACCCTTAGGTCACTCAGATCAACCCCTGCAGGGCAGAGTCAGCTTCTGGGCCATGTGGGCCTTACAGGGATCAGGGTTTTCTGAACAAAACTGGGCATATGTTATGAAAGAGGAAAGGGAGACTGCAAACCAAGTGGCAGTCAATATGCTGAGCACAGCTCTCTTCCATTTTCATCTCTCACTTCAACGTGGAAAGCTCAGAGACAGGTGCACAGACCTGTCAAATACAAGTGTAATGATTGTCGGTATGGTTTCATCTGCCGTATCAGTGACAGTTCTTTGGTGAAGAGTAGTAAACTGAGTTGAATCTACATAAAGGGGAATTTCCTCTCCTGTTTTAGGGCTGAGGGCTTGTGCATAAACTGGAGAAGTGGGCTTATAGGTGAGAACAGATCAAGAGAGCTTTAGAGGCTGGAAACCAAGAGCCACAATTAACCTTCTAGGGAAGGAGGGTCTCATGAAGTTATATACCGACTCCATATCTATCAGAAGGTAAAGCCCCTGATTCTAGAAACCATTACACTACATTTTTGGAGAAGAGGTCATTCAATGAAAGAAAATCAGGGCACTTTAGTAAAGGGAAATGGAGGCATTACTGTCAGTAACAACCAAAAAAATAAGAAACCCACATATGTCCATTATGCTCATCGTGGTAACATCCAATATTTTCAAAGAACAAACTCGTGGTTAAATGTCATGGCACTTTTTTTAACTTGTTATTGTAATAATATATTTGCTGGGTTTCATGTCACTATGATGAAGACAGCTAGCTACGTGGCACTTCCATAAATGGCCCCAATCCAAGTATCAATCAGGGTTTCTACAGCAAGAATCAGAAACCAAGCGGTTTAGGCAAAAAGAGAGCGAGAGAATTTATTATATGGGTAGGAGGAGCTCACAGACTTAGAAACAGGAAGAGCTATATTTAGGAGGCAGGAACTAAAGAATTTTCCCAGGACATTCAACATCTAGCAGAATTCAGAGATTAGATGGTGCTACCTTCCTTTCAATGATGTCATAGAAATAGAGAGAGAGAGAGAGAGTCTCCGAGTTTCCAGGTGAGTGAGTCTAGCTCATGAGCCTGTATCTCAGGTGGGAGGGATAACGGGCGGGAAGCTTTGTACCCTCTACATTCAAGGGGAGAGGGGTACACTCCGCCTCCAAACAGGACTTACACAATACGAGATTCCAAAACGGGAGTAGATGTTGGATACTGCCTGCAGATGTTCACTGCACTGTAAAATCTGAACAGTTTCTCGGGTAACTTCAGGTGTCTATTTGCTGGGTTATGTCTCTCTTCTCCCCTTTGGCTTGCCCCATCTCAGTTGCATGACTGCTCTCGGGTGAAAAATCTCGGCAATGCTTTTTGAAAAAGCTCGGCAATGCATGGGGTTAGAACACCGTGCAGTTCTAATCCCATGCACTGAAACTCCTTCAAGGGAAATTATTCTACCTTTGACTTTTTTCTCTTTATATTCAGAACACTTAAGTGTCTGTCGTGTGTCAGGCCCTGTCTAGATGATGAAGGTATAAAAAGGATTAAGTCAGACCAGCCCCCTGCCCCTGAGTAATTTATAGTCTAGATCAATGGTTTTGAACCAGGGGTGAGTTTGCTCTTGAGGGGAGGTTTGTCAATATGTGGAGATACTTTTTGCTGTTGTAACTTGGGGACATCTAGTGGGAAGAGGCCAGGGATGCTACTAAACATCCTACAATTCATAGGAGGGTCCCTCACAACAAAGAATTATACAGCCCAAAACATCTACAATACAGAGATGAGAAACTCGAGCCTCTCCAAGCACCCCTGCCATTAAACAACTAGATGCTGGTGGAACTCTCTGAGTCATGACAATTAAAGATGTCTCCAGACATTGCTAACTGTTCCCTGGGGACAAAATCATCCTTGGCTGAGAACCACTGGTCTAGAGCAGTGTTGGCCAGACTTTATGTTATGATACAATATAGCAGTCCGGATAAGGATAGGTTTTGCTGCAATAACAAACAAGTCTCATCTTTCTGTGCCTTCAAAACTAGGTTCTTTTCACTCTCATGCTAGGTGCCTGTCCCTGGTTCACTGGGTGTTTCCACGTTATTCTCATTCTGGGACCAAGGTTAACAGAGCAGCCGCTGTCTGAAATATTTCTGTCCACAGCTTAGGAAAAGAACATGGTGAGCTGCATCCTGACTCTTCAAGCCCCCAGACACGTTTTATTAGACAAAGCAAGTAGCATGAGCACATCTTAATTCAAGAGTCTGAAAAGGTGTGATCTGACCATGTTCCTGGAAAAACTTATTTACTTCTTTATTTTTGTCTCATATTAAAATATGAGCGGTGAGAGGGCAGGTGCCTTTTCTGTGTGAATCCCCATCACCTGATTCAATGCCTGAAACAGCAATTTCAACAAATATTTCTGAAATGCTTGAAGTGACACAAAATACGCCTGAAACACTGACACTTATAACTTCCCAAAAAGAAGCAGGAAAATGAAGCTACTTTGGAAAACAGTCTGGAAGTTCCTCAGAAAGTAAAACATAGTTACACGTGAACCAGGAAATCCATTCCTAGGTTGTATGCCCGAGAAAAATGAAAATACATGCCCATACGAAAACTCGTACATGAGTGTCCATTGCAGCATTATTCATAATAGGCAAAAAGTGGAAACAACTCCTATGTTCATCAACTGACGAAAGGATAAATAAAACATGTATATTCATCCAATGGAATATTATTCAGCCATAAAAATTAATGAAGGGCTGATTCATGCCTCAACTTGGGTGAACCTTAAAAACATTAAAATGTCATAAAGGAAGCCAGTCGCAAAAGACCATATATTATACGGTTCTGTTAACATGAAAGTGCCAGAATAAGCAAATCTATAGCCATAGAAAATAGATTAGTGGTTGTCAGGAGCTGAGGGGCAGAGGTTGGGGTAAAATGGGTAATAATGGCTAAGTGTACAGAGTTCTCTTTTGGGGGTGATGAAATGTTCTAAAAATTGATTGTAGTGATGGTTGCACAATATAAACTTCCATTGATTGGTGCACTTTGAATTACATGATATGCGAATTACATCTTGATAAAGCTGTTATGTAAAAAAAAAAAAGGCAGGAAAGAAGTAAAACTTAAGGGTGTTTGGTTGGTGTTTCTTTACACGTGTTTCTTTGCAGGCTGAGGAAGTGTGCCCTGACCTCCGCTTGCTGTCAGGATGTGGCCTCTGCTCTTAATAAAAATAAAAACCTGAGAAGTCTAGACCTTGGGTTTAACAGCCTGAAGGATGATGGGGTTATCCTGCTGTGTGAGGCTCTGATGAGCCCTCGCTGTGCTTTACAGACCCTGGAGTAAGTTGATTGGAGATCATTTCCTCATTTGTGATCAGGACAATTGTATGTAAAATCCTCTCATAATTTCTTGGAGTTAGGAATTCATAGCCTGTCCTTGATAATCATCCAAGTACCCAAAGGGATGACCATCATGGGTGTGTAAAACATATTTGATGTGAAAGTGCTTATTCCCACTGGGGTGTGATTTCTCGGCTGGACTTCCCACGGTGGGCAGGGTTGCTTCTCTGCTGTGTCTCTCCCGCAGACTGGAAACATGCCAGCTCACGTCCACCTGCTGCCAGGCTGTGGCCGCCATGCTCCTCCACAACCAAAGTCTGAGGTATCTGGACTTGACCAAGAATGGCATTGGATCCAGTGGCATACAGCTCTTGTGTGGGGCCTTTCGGGACCGAAAACAGAGAGCGAAGATCTCTTTGTAAGTCTCTACAAAAACAGTCTGTGCAAAAACAGTCCTCCGAGAAAATTTCATTGTGAAGAGTGATTCTGGACCTAAAATGCAAGTACAGATGTTGATAACATCCTGCTCTCTTTTCCTGGAAATTTATAATTTCCTGTTTGTTGCTTTTTAAACTTTAGCCCCTGATTTTACCTAAAGGGAAAAAAAATGTCCCTTTACATTTTTCACCTTTTCTTCTTGTCTTGAACAACTGAGCTTATTACCACTTGCCAGTTATGTCACCGGAACAAGTTTGTTTACCTTTCTGAGCTTCAGTTTTTCCATCTGTAAAACTGGGATTACATCTTCCTCCATAGGAACTTTATGGGGATTGAAAGGGAATGCACAGATGAGACACTTAGCACAGCCCCTGGCACAACTACAGTCTCAGTCAGTGGTCGATTCCAGGTGAAGTGTACAACTATACCTAGTGTATGTCTCTGTTACTGCTTAACAAGTTACTTCACACTGAGCAACTTGAAACAAACATTTATCTGCTCACACATTTTCTGGATATTTCTCGTGAGATTGCGAACTGCCAGCTTGGGTGTGACGGGCTTGAGAACCTGCTTCCAAGTTCACTCGTGTGGTTGTTGGCAGGAGGCCTCAGTTCATCTCCACAGAACTGCTCATGATATTTCACTGGATTCTCCAGAACAAGTGATCCAAAAGAAAGGGAGACGGAGGGAGGGAAGAGGGAGATGGGGAGAGGGAGAGAGCGAGCCCAAAGCAGAGCCACAGACTTTCACTACTTAATCTTGAAAGTGACATCCCGTCACTTCTGCCTTGTTCTGTTGGTCACACATACGAGCCCCGACTCCGTGAGAGAAGGGACTACCCCAGGATCCGACAGCAGGAGGCTAGGATCCCCGGAGGCACCTCCTACACCTAGTGAGTGGCTGGACCAAGGCGTTTTGACTCCATACCTGAGCTCTTGGAACTGACTCATTGGGCTCCGTCTTCTCCGGGGAACCAGGGTGGTCTCCTGGGTGGGAAATTTCCATCCCTGGGTTTTGGATACTTTTCTAAAACTACATAAAATAAAATAAAATAAATAATTGTGAGACAACAAAAACTGATTTTATCCATTCCAGGGAGAGGAAAGACAGTGACGAAGTGGACATGCTGATGAGGCTGGAGGGCCCAGAAGTGAGAAAGTGCTTCCTAAGGATAATACAAGAATGGAATTATGAGCACTACTATGAGAGACTATAGACGGATTGATCTGCTGACCCCCGGATATTTTTTTTCCTAAAGAAAAATTGGGAAAGAGTTGCCTATTCTGTGGGCCCTTCTGAGATTGGGTTTAGTTCTGGAAGACGGTATAGGTCATGACCTCCAAATAGCCCCGATAGTAAGGGTCACGTGTTGGTTATTGGTCCCTGGATCTGGGGCCCCCAGGTCGGGGGTTTCCACGCCACCGGGCTGCTTCTGCCCCTTACTACTAGATGTCTTTGAATATGTGATGTAAACATCTTCTGTGGGAACTGTCTCACCTCCCGGGGGGGTTGAGAGAATTTGATTAAAAATGTATGTAAATGCAATTTGAAAACTTCTCAAGTGTTTTTCATTTACCAGTAGACTGGTGCATCCAGTGTGATGAAGGCAGAAACACATACTTGAACTCGTCTGGGGAGAGCATCCAGAGGAAATGTTCAAGCAGTTAGGACAGCTTTAGAATTCAAAGACCTAGCAAGCAATCCCATTATTTTTTTCTTTTTGAACAGCCATCTGGGTAATGGTCAGCTATTGTCCTCACTGTTGCTCTACTCTCCGAAGGGGCTTTTATCAGAAGGTGGAGAAGTTGAGGTCCTCACCGTCCCTCCCCCACCCCATTCTTAAGAGATGGACAGAAATAAAGGTTCATCGAAGGTCAGCTCTGTGGCACAGAATACACCCTCTGGGTAGGGATGCCCGGAGCTGACCTTAGTGCATAGGATGGTGCACACGGAGGGAGGTGGAGTCGTCAGAACTCCCTCACCTGAAGTCCACACCTCAGAGGTGAGCACACTGTTCTGTAAGTTCAGAGAACCCACCCATTGTGTTCCCCAAAAGGGCCTGGTGGTCACTCACTTTGCCAGGGCCATAAGAGAAGATGCCAGTGCGGGAATCGCTGGCATTGCTGAGAAGAAAAGAGCTGGAATGGGACAAGGGTTCCCAAAGTTTGTGGCACATTGTATTCCACGGGCTCTTTAAAAGTGCCCCCGCCTGGGTCCCATCCCCAGATGTTCAGCTTCATTGGGAAGGGGTGTGGCTTAGGCATCAGGCATTTTTTCAGTTGCCCAGCTGGTTCTAACCTGCAGTGAAGTTTGGGAACCATAGACGCAGGAGATGTTACAGAACGGGGCTTCCCAGCAGGACGGGGACAATACCAGAGGCAGGTGGACAGAATGACAATCAGAGGTGCTTACGGGAACCAGGGATCCTTGATGATGACGAAGATTGCGGTGTTGCTAGGGTGAAGTAGGTGGGCAGCTAGCAAAAAAAGAAATAGGAGTGCGGGTAGCAGCCTTGCGTTAGAGCTGCAGCCCCGCAGAAACCGCAATCTCTCCACCTGCTTCCATACAGCTCTCAGACCCAGAGCCACTGATGGGAGGGCCCCTTTGAGGCAGGGCCCTGCAGGCCACATCGAGTGTGCACAGTAGTGATTCCCACACGGCCACCGGCTAGATCAACAGCACTGGGGAAAGAATACTCAGGTCGTTCAAGGACTATTGGATGCAACATCTGAGGCAACATTGTTACCACAGGACCACAAGTACCATCAAAGCCCCGGTTAGAGCAGAGGCTTGTGGACAGCAGGTGATAAACCAGGTCCAGATCACAGTGGGTCCGAATGTGGTCACCTTCACAGGCCCCGAGTGTGTCACGGAGATGGACAATCTCTTGGGCTCCCTGACCCATGAGTAAAGACCATAACAGTCAAGAAAGGCGTAGCGGAAGACACCTGAAACCACCCATCTCCAAGCAGAACAGCAAATCCGAGTCCTGCATCTCAGATCAAATGCCAGAAATTAGCATGGCCCTCAGAGATTTAAAGGATGCAGGGGCAGTGGTCCACATCACATCCCTTCTTCATTCACCAGCTGAGTCCTGAATCTCAGTGGGCTCCTGGAACTGAACCAAGTGGTAGCCACACTCGCAATTGCTGTGCCAGCCGTGCCATCCTAAATCGGTCCAAACAGCCATGGAACTCGGGATGCAGCAAACGCACTCCTTCCAGTCCGATCAGTAAGGACCATCAGTTTGCATTTACTTGGAATGGACAGAAATGCACATACACAATCTTGCTTGAAAATCCATGCTAACCCTGTCGCTTCCCTTTACGTTATCATCTAAAGGAATCTTGAGTCTCCAGGATGTTTGGCAGAACTTCATCCAGCTTCCCTATTATCAATGAGGTCATGTTCATAAACAGATCTTCATAAATATGATCACTTGATAAATGACAAGCTGACATTGCAGAGGACTGGGAAAGGATAGTTTTTTCAACAGATTGATGCAGAAAAAACGAATCTTAATCTCTGTCTCATACCATATACAAAATCATTTCCAAGAATACTGTAAATCTAAATATGAAAGGAAAGATATTATGCCATCTAAAAATTAACATAGCAGAAGATGTTCATGACTAAGGAAAGGAAATATTTCCTTTCCAAAAAAATGCATTCACCAGAAAAGTTAAGTTACAGATTCAGAGAAAATATTTTCAATATATATATACTAGAATTGCATCCAAAATAAATGGATACAATTCAATGTAATTTCAATTTTGGATACAAAATTGATGTAAATTCAATGTAAATTCAATTTTGGATATTTTGGATACAATTCAGTGTAAAACTCCTACAAACTAGTAACAGAAAGGCAGGCAACCCAATAGAAAAATGGACAAAAGACTTGGATAAACACTCCATAAAAGAGAATATCCACATGTCCAATAAACACATAAAATGGTACTCCACCAGCCATTAGGAAAAGCAAATTAAAACCACCAAAATGAATGAAATTATAAAGACTGACCTTACCAAATGTTTGCAAGGATGTTGAACAATTGGAACTCTCATAAAGAGATAGTTTTCACATAAACTGTAAATTGGAACAGCTACTTAGAAAATCTGTTAGGATGAAACACATTGAAGACACCCATACCCTCTGACCTAGCTATTAAATTCCTGGGTGTATATTCAACAGATATATGTAAAGATGTTCACCAAAAGACGTGTATGAGAATGTTTCTAGGAGCATTACCCATATTATACAAAAAAGTGGAGACAATCCAAATGTTCATCAGCCATATAATGTATAAAATAATTGTGGTGTGTTCTTGCAGTTGAATACTATTCAGCAATGAAAATGAATGAACTGCTGCAGTGCACATGATGCGGATTAACTTTGCAGACACAATATGCAGTAAAAGAAGGCAGGTGCAAAAGACTGCACACTGCACAGTTCTGTTTATCTGATTCCAAGGAAAAGGGTTCTGTGCAGTTAGAAATCAGGACCGAGGTTATCTTTTGAGGCATGTGGAAGTGAAGCCCTTGAAGGGGCATGAGCAGGGCCTCTGAGACGACAGCCATACTCTATTACTTCATCTTGTGGTGAATTTACAGTTTGTTGGGCTTTATATAACTTGTGATTTCCACACTTTTCTGATGCATTTATACAGTAATAGAAGTTATCTAAAAATGTTAATATGGTGATCTCAGGATGATGCAATCTCCAACTTAACTGCAATGAGCTTTGATTATGTTTATAATATAAAATAAGTAGATTTTTTAAACCAGCACATTCATTTATGTAGGTTCCATATGATTGCATCTAATAAAGTGAAAGTTAGAGCATAAAGGCATTCAAAGAAATGTGGCAAAATTTTGACAATGGTTTCCTCTCAGTTAAGCAACTGAAATGATATTTTTCTTCTATAGATTTTATATTTGCTAATTTTTCAAAAAATTATGTATTTCTTTTATGGTGGAAAATAAATTTTTGCTTTTTCATACCAATTGATCTATTAATTCTGCTCTAAGAATTTATCTTAAAGAAGTCATACTAGAAGTGGATAAATATTTACATACAAGGATTTTCGTTCAACAAATATAAATATAAATAATCTAGAGATACAACTATTGGAAGATAATTATGTTAAATAGTAAACCCAATGGTAAAATATTATGATGCATCATTTAAAGTCATGTTTTAGATGATTGTCAATATGAAAATTACTTAAAATGAAAAATAATATTCAATATAATATGTATCCCAATTCTGTAAGATGATGATGATGACAATAGATGATAGATACATGGATGAATAAATAGGTAGATTAGGTATTTATTTACAAACACACACATAAACACATACATATATATTATAAAATGAGGGGACTGTGTATGCATATGTTTATGTATATACTGAGAAGGGGTGATATTGATTTCTCATTTATACTTTTTTCTATTTCTGCAGTTTAAAACAGCAATCATGAATTACCTTAGTAATTCAAATTTTAAGTTGTGACAAATATATTTAACGAAATAATTGACAAGACTTTTTGACTGATTAAAATTCTACTACAGACAAAATCCTCTGAGTTAAGCATTAATTTGCAAACAGAGGCACAGGTGGATAGTGTTTCCATTCACCAAGATAGGGAATTTAGGAGAGAATGTTGTGGGAGAACACTCGTTTAATAACAAGGATTTTGCAAAACCTGTACTGGGCATTGGAGTTTAAAATTTTGAATTGGATATGTTGATTTGTATGTGCATGTGGGACACCAGCCGCAGGTAAGCAGGTAATGATTAGGAGACTGGGTCTGGAGTTGAGGAGAAGGACTTGCTATACATCATTTGGGAAGCATCAGCGTGTAGTCATGGGAACATAACCACCGAAGATGGTAAAATCTAAGAGAACTGGTTCAAATTCAGGACCACGAGGAATGGATATTGAAGAATGGGGGGGGGGCATAAATTAGCCAAACAGACTGAGAAGTAAAAGCCAGGGTTAGGAGTTCATGGGGATTCTGAATAAGAGAGTTTTATGGAGAGAATAGCTTGAACAAACAACAGCAGTAAAAGTATGAGAGAATGGGTAATAAAAGCCAACTTACTGTAAGATAAGGAAATCCACCCACCACCACACACACACGGAGTTATTTGCTTCCAGGACAACCAGGTGAGGGCTGTAGGCATCCGAGACCCTGGGCACAGGTGTATGAAGGGCAAGGAGCATCTTCACCAGTGGCGTGGGGGGTGGGAAGGGCGGAGGCTGCAGTGCAGAGAGCAGGTGTTCCGCGTCTACGCTGGCTCGGCCACCAGGAGCCCCTGCAGCCAATGAACAGAGACAACGTCAACGCCCAGGACTCCCCAGAGACTCTCCCCACGTGGGGCTGGGGCCGGGCGTAGCCTTTTTCCCACCCAGGGCTGCCAGCGGGCCCAGGAGTGGGATCTGGTCTTGGAGGCGAGGAGTCCTGTTGGGTGGGTACTTTCTCCTGCCTTGTTCCCAGTGCCCTTTGCTCCCCCTTTTTTGTTCATTGCTGATCAGCGTGTACAATTTGCCCCATCCTCCCTTTAGCTTTCTCGGGGACTGGGGTCCAAGGCATCCTTTGAATGAGGGAAGCTCAGTTTCCCCATTGTGCTCCAAAGGTCCACCTTGGAAATGCATCTGTCTGGGGGGGTTT
Organism: Choloepus didactylus; assembly: GCF_015220235.1. Lineage (NCBI taxonomy): Eukaryota > Metazoa > Chordata > Mammalia > Pilosa > Megalonychidae > Choloepus > Choloepus didactylus. Next base: position 2,349,134 of record NC_051333.1, on the reverse strand, counting down.
GGGTCAGTCCTTCACTCTCTCCAGACTCTAGGTCTGAAGTAGAGGATAAAGTAGGGGAGCTGTGACCCAAAGGTCAAGAACAGCTAGTGCCCGGTCCACGTTGGGTGAGTCTGGGGGTGTCACTGTGTCAACGGGGCTAGTAATAACATGCTAACTTGACTTAGGGTTATTGAGAGACTATGCAGTCCTGGGGTACGTGTCTCTTTATCAAGTGAGGAGCCTCCGTCATGGATAAATTAAATATCTTGCCTAGGGGAGTAAGAGGGGGAATCAATATTCAAACCCAGGTCTAATTGATTTCAAGCCCTGAAATCTTGCTTCTTCTGAATCATTCAAGACACCTAAGGAAAAAGACGAACCAGAAGAGGTAGAAGTATTGACAAAGGAAGGAAAGAAGGGAAGTGGGAGCTCTGGTGAGTCATTTATCCTCAAAAATAACCTTGGCTACCCAATCTTAATTTACAGAGACCTACAAACCTACAAACCTTCCTGTGTTGGGATAATCTTGCCGCCACCCCACCACATTTTACAAAAAATGTTTATTCCAAGATAATGCTTCCACCTGGGTTCTAATTCCATCCACACATCCTTAGGGCTTATCAGTTCCCACTCTGTGATGTAATGGAAAAGGTAGAGCGCTAAAATCAGGTAGCTTTGCGTTAAAATGCTTTTTCCTGAGACAGAGAACAAACTATTCAGCTTCCCAGAACCTCAGCTTTCAACTCTGGAAAGAGGGGACGATAATTCTCTTTATATATCAATATGTTTGTGTAAGAATTAGATGAGATGATGTAAGTCATTTAAAAAAGTACTTAGAAGTATTCTTTGTTCTTTCTCTTTAGCCTCCTACCTTTATTCTCAGCTCTGAGTAATGAGCTTGCTCAATCATCTCATCCTGAAAATACAATAATGCTCCCCAGAACATACTGATTTATTTACCTGCTACTGAGGTTTTTCTGTTGCCCTTACAGCCATGGTTCTCTTGTTATTCCTCTAACCCCTTCAGTGGATTGCTAGGTGGTAACGTTTAATTCAATTTGTGTGTATGTAAAAGTGTTTATATTTGGCAATCTTAAATTCATTCTCTTTTGAATAACCTTCATTTAAGTGCTTAACCCAGTAGTCGAAAGAGTCTCTCTCACAGGCACAGAAGTTTAAACAATTAAGCCTTAAATCTAAATGTGACCCCAGCAGCAGCTTACATCTGAGCACTGGTTTACCTGGGTTACTCCTTTGTTGGAATCTCGTTCTCAGGGTGTAATTGGTACACCAGATGTTGGTCAGGATTCAAATGCTGCAGTGCCAGCCTTTGTGCCGACTGCTACACTTGTAACCTCACTGAAACCTCACAAGGGCCCTCAGAGATGCAGGTATTTTGGTCCCCATTTTGCAGGAAAAGAAACCCAACCTCAGAGTTTCAGTTGCTCACCCAAAGGGACATATCTAGACTTCAACTTGGAGCTGTTACTCTGATCTGGGAGCCTGTGGTACTTGTAATCATAGAAATATATTCTCTCTCAAAATCTAATTATCTATGTAGAATCTGAACCTTCAGCCTCAGGGCCATGAGTGCACTGAGCTAATCAACAGCATAGTTGCCATCTAGTCTAAAAAACAAAAAAAAAAAAAAAAACTTTTTTTGGTTGGTCCGTCCATAACAATTGTCTAGGGGGTGCTGGCTCTAAACATCCCTAGTCTCCCAGGGTTTTTCCCTCCAGTGGGATTCTTCTTTTAATGTTTTCTTCCATATTTTAAACTCTTAATTTCAATTCCTCGTTACCCCACTGCTTTGACTCTCTGATGATAAATTGAGGTGATCTTAGCAAACCCCTCTTAAAAAGTTCCCCATGTACAGAGTGGCAGGCAGAGGCCCTAGGTTCCAACAAAGGAACGGAAAACAGATGTCCAGGTCTCTCTACTAAAGCAGAGAAAAGGCGGTGACAGCAACAAAAACCAGTGGTTAGCAGAATTTGTCCCTTGCGGATGGGTTGCGTCTTGGTGGGAAGCTTCCAATACCAGGAATACGGCTAGAAGGCTTATTGTGTGTCCAAAAATCAAGCAAGAAGAACCATAAATGCACATATGTCAAGCAAGGTGGTTTCCACTCCGATATTCCTCCTCAGAAAAGAGCGAGTTGCCATTTAGTTGACTCTTTAAATGTCTCATTACGTGGTGTCCTTTTGATTATTTTGTACCACAGATTAATGCTTTGGGAGGACCAGATTAGCCTAAAATGACTGCATAGGATTGGTTGTCTCTATAGAGGTCATGTAATCATGAAAGGAAATTTAGGATAGATGTAAGAATTATTCCTGGGGCATAACTAACAAGTGCAAAGTTTTGATGTCATCATAGACCAGCCTTCTAGACAACTTTGAGAAACGACACAGAAGTCATGGATATATACCTCTAGAACAAGGTGAGCGGGAGCTCGAGGGCAGGGGGCAAGGAAGAGAATCTGTCCTAATGGTTCAGTGTTAGGCAACCAGGAACTTATTGGGATAAAAATTCCCCATGTCAGCATGATCATGGGATCAGAAAGGGCTAGATCTGTTCTTTAAACATCTCAAGGTCATGAAAAACAGTCCGAGATTGGAGGAGACTAAGGAGATATGTCGACTAAATGCAATGTGGTATCCTGAATTAGATCCTGGGCCCGAAAAAGGATGTTAGTGAGGGGAAGAAATAGTGAAATCCAAATGTATTCAGCAGTTCAGACAATAGTATCAAACCAATGTTAATTTCTTAGCTTTCATAAATGTATCATGCTTCTATAAAGTGTTAACATTAAGGGGGCAAAATCATTAGGGATGTCCTAAATTGCATGTTTTGGCATCATTAGTACACTGGCTTAGAAACGAAATGCCATATCAATTTAGTAGCAAGCTCTGGGGCCTTGCTACGCCGAGCTGGGTTCCACAGAGCATTAACTGGGAGCTTGCAGCACACCAGAATCTCAGGCCCCAACCCAGAACTGCTGGACCAGAATCTGCATTTTAACATCCCAGGATACTTGTACATTTTTTTCAGAATTGCCAAATCAACAACCACCAAAATGTCTATATCTCCCCTCCATGTTAAGTCCAATTGCAGCACAATCCATCTACATTTTAAGAAAGATTGATAGTGCAGAATCTATCTACATTTTAAGATGTTTGTCTGTCTTTTATGGGTGACTCATGCTTACCTGATTCAATGATTTTAGCATAAATGTTTCAAAAGCATTAAAACTGATTTAATAAAGACACTAGTCTATTCTTTTTATAAAAGCTTTCAAATAATTCACATTCCTTACAATTCACATTTAAAGTGTACAGTTGTTTTTGGTATATTCAGAGTTGTGTAACCCATCACCACAATTAACTTTAGAACTTTTTCAGCACCCCAGAAAGAAACCCTAAACCTGTTCTCAGTGATTCCTTAACTCCCTGAGCCCTGGGGAAGTACTCAGCTACTTTCTGTCTATATAGATTTGCCTATTCTGGATATTTTATATAAATAGAATCATACAATTTCTGGTCCTTTGTGACTGGCTTCCTTCACTTATCACAATGTTTTCAAGGTTCATCCCAGTTATGTAATATAATTGTACTACATTCCTTTTTATTGCTGAAACTATGTACATTTTATTTAACCATTCATCAGATGATGGATGTTGGATTGTTTCCACCTCTTGGCTATTATGAATAATGTTTTGAACATTCATGTACAAGTTTTTGTGTGGACATATTTTCATTTTTCTTGGGTATATTCCTAGGTATAGAATTGCTGGTTCATATGATAACTCTGTTTAACCTTTTGAGGAACTGCCAGTCTGTTTTTTAAAGCAGCTGTATCATTCTATCTTCCCTCCAACAGTGTATGAAAATTCCAATGTCTCCACTACTTCATCAATACTTGTTATTATCTGTCTTTTTTATTCTAGCCTGGTGAATATGAAGTGGTATCTCATTGTGGTTTTGATTTATATTTCTCTGATGGCTATTGATGTTGAACATGTTTTAATATGCTTGTTGACTGTGTATACCTTTTTTGGGAAGTGTCTACTTAGATTCTTTGCCCATTTTCATTGGGTTATCAGTTAATTATTGCTGTAAGAAATCTAGATATAAGTCCCTAATCAGATATGACTATTAAATATTCATCAGTTTGTTTTTACACTAAAACTGTTACTGTGTTTATGTAACTCACTATTACATTACCACGAACAACGGGAATCATCTGGTTTTTAGTAATGGAAGGAACCTATTGCCAGTTTCTTTGAATATTGCCAACAAGCGCGTTCACTGACAAATGTATTGAATTTCATCTGTGCTGCTTTAGCAACTAGGGATACAGACAACAAACTATCCCAGTGCTCATATTCTAGTGCAGGATAAACAGACAGACATAATGGCAGGTAGTATTAAGTCTTAAAGAACTGTTAACTGTGAACTGGGCTTCAGTCAGTACATATCACAATAGAGAATGTTGGTCATCTGGCAAGTGGCTTGAGGTTAGTTGTGTGAACATGGGAGTTTCTGGGAAGATTCCCTTCTGAGTCTTATCACTTTTCCCGTAGGTTCTACTTGCTCCGTATCACCAAAGTATCTACTTTTCTACCAAAACGTGAGTTTTCAACCTTTCATCAAGATGGAAGAAATTGAATTACCCTCCTTTTCCATCTATGGGCTGCAGTGGTGTTTCAAGGAGCTAGACAAAGAAGAGTTTCAGAGATTTAAGGAATTACTAATGGAAGAAACTTCAGAACTGGCGAAAGGCCACTTTCCATGGTTTGAAGTGATGAATGCCAATACAGAATGTCTAGCTTCTCTCTTGCATGAGTATTATATCGCACCTCTTGCGTGGAAGGTATCTATTAACATCTTTGAAAAGATGAACCTGTCAGAACTCGCTGAGAAGGCAAAGGATGAGATGGAAAGTGAGTAAGACTTCCAAGCAAATCTGGAATGGGGGGAAGGGGTGATAACAAATTCTCATGGGACGGGGGAAAATTTACCGTTCTTTAATTGGGTCCATCTCTATTGTGTGAGTCTGAACTGTGGGAAGCAACTCATTGGTCATCACTACTGGCTAGAAATTAGTGTAGCCTCTAGCCTGTGAAACGATGAGGGGGAAGAAATGGGTAGACATACTCTCCATCTGGACCGAATGAGGTTGGAGTTCATAGATGGGATTTGGAGCCTTCAGTGTTACACTGAGGCTCTGAAGCTACCACTTGCTATTTGTATGACCTTGGGCAAGTTCCCTCCCTGATCTGGCCCTTGGATTCCACATCTTAGGACAGGAACTATGCTGTATGGAAAGTAATTAATTCATTTATTGAGAAAACGGTTGCAGTTGTACCGCTGGGGTATCCCTTCTTTCTTACCCCAGGCTGAAGGACTGAGGCTCAAAACACTGATCTAAAGGTCGGCCTTACTCAGACTGTTGGGGCCTGAATTGCCACAATGGACCTAGGTCAGATTGTGTGATTACGTTAAGGTGTTTAGGATAAAGGCAGTATAAAAAATAACTCTCCTTTATCAGGAGAAATCTCCTCCTTCAACTTTGGACTAAAGATTTAGATAGAAAAGCAATCCCAAGACCAAGCAACAAAATTGGCCCTAGAGACAACAGGTACACCTGCACGTTGAAATCGCCTAGATGTATCTCAGCATATATAGCTGCAATGTACTTTAAGGGCAGCTGTCCCTTTGGAGCATCAAAAAAAAACGGCCCATGTGGAAGACATGTTGGGCTTTATTTGCAGGAAATGAGGGTTAGGAAGTTAAATGACAGCGGATGTTTACTGAGTCAGTACCACGAGTTAGATACCAGGCTGAACTGCCCTGCCATTGATTCTCAAAACCAACCAATGAAATGGGCTCCCCATGGCAGAAGTGAAGTAGAGGCTCCATCAGGTTCCAAAGTTGACAAGTTCATGAGCTAATAAGCAACAAAAATGAGATTCATTGTTTAACATTAATTGACCATATATTTCATGTATCAAATGCCAAAGATTTATAGCTTTCTATTCAGTAGGGAAGAGAGATAAATGGTCAATTTTTTAAAGGGTGGTATGGAAAAATGCGGAAGAGCTTCCTATTCCAAACCAGGGGGAAGTTAAGCCTAGAATCACCTCCTAGAAGAAGCAAGCTTTAGGCTGAGATGTAAATGAAAAGGAGTTAGCCAAGTTAATTGGGCGTGGGAGAGAACATTCTGAATAAAAGGCAGCAGCATGTGTAAGCCTTTGGAGCTTGAAAAATGGGCTTGGCTAGACTCTGGAGAATAGGTGGAAATGTGGCAGGAGATGACTTGCATTTTTTGAAAGACTGCTGCTGCTAAAGTGTTGAATGGTCCAGCAGAGCTCACGAACAGATGTGGGGAATTCGTTTAGAAGTCTATTCTAGTATCCCAGGTGATAAATGAACATAGCCTGGGCTAGGATGGTAGTTATAAAAAGAGGTAGAAATGGAGTCAGAAGATGTTGAGGAAGCAGACACAGTTTTTGAGGACTAAACACAGAAAGACAATGTGGTGTCAAGGATGAAACCCAAGTTTATGGTGTGAAAAACTGGGTGGATGGAGAACATTGGGAGAGATGTAAGTTTGCAGCAAGCAGACTTGGGGAGCAATGGCCAGTGTTGGACCTCTCAAGTTAAAGATACCTCCATCTGGATAACTCACAGGCATCAAGTGAGTGGTTGGCTAACTGGGGCAGGAGTTAAAGAAAGGTGTTTAGGACGGCTCTTGAATACAAACTCTTAATAATCATAATAATACTGCCTTGTTATGTGACTTACCCAAGGCCACATAGGGGATAAACAGCAAATTATGCATTTACAAGTTCAAAACCAGAGCACTCTTCACTGTAGATCTCTGCTTCCTCACAGTCTTGACGGCATGTGAGTCTGACTCCACTTCCTCCCTGACGGGCTAGTCATGGCGTAAACTCTGGGTTGGCTCCCTCAGTAACCTGAGCAGGGGGATGCTCTCGGTCCTGGTGTGGGTAACTGAGACAATTCTCTTTTACTCTTTGTTGCAGAATATACACAGGATGAAATACTGGAGGATTCTGAACCAATAGAGTTTGACGAAGGACCAAGCAAAGAAGTGGTGCCAGGTTAGTTGTGGGAGGGGGAATGGGTATGTACTTGGGGAATAGTTAGTGGCACATCTAGGACTAGAGCCATGACTTCTAATGGTCCAGTGTTCTTTCTAGTCCGGAACGCTATCATCAGCTAATCGGATGGATTCTGAAGATCTTGTCATCTGGTCTTCTTCCAAGTACAAAAGAGACTGTAGTCGTAAGGTTTTCTTACAACTCACAGAGACCTTGTCTTCTCTGTTTGGGCAACTTCATGGTCCTACTAGGATAGTCCCCTCCTAATCTGCTCTGGAGGCCTTGGTGGGGAGAACCAGATAGAGTGAAACCAGATTCAGTAGAATTACCCAAACATTTGAGCACTGAGTACATGCCAGCCAGTGCAGTGTGCACGTGGGATACATCCATGCACAAAACACATGTAGATCCCCTGTGTTCATGAAGCTTACATTTCAGTAGGGAAGAGAAGAAACAAAACAAAAGAATAAGATCAAATCAGTGAAAACGAGAGAGGAAAGCAGGCTTGGCTAGACGTGGATAGACAGCCTGCTTCCCTGCTATTATCCACATCGCCGCCAACACCTTACCTTCCAGCAGACAGTGTTGCGTGAAATCTGGGACCTAGAAAGAATCCAAACCAAGCTTCTTTGTATGCAACTTTGGACCAGCTGTGGAAGGAAAGCATCCTCAAAGCTAAAGGAATTGATGTTTGAGTCAGTCTCAGTATCCCAGAGGTTATAAGTTGCTCAAAATTTAATGTAAATCTAGGTTTAACACGGTAAAAGCTATTTTTGCTATATGTGGTTATTCTTCAAGTGATAAAATTGTATCTTATAAATTTAATAGATTACTAAATCTGGCTTCAGGATAGTATGAAATAGAGACACTAACTGACTAATCTTGGCAACAGGACCAGAACAAAATTCCCAAAAGCAGGGGTCTCAATTACCGTTGAAGAAAAGTGCTGCCACTCCTTGAGAACACAGGGTCAGGCACTGTGCTGAGTGCTGCATTTCATAATTCTCAGAAGAACCCTACGTGGCAATAACTGTCGTTCCAGTTGCCCAGTAATGAAAGGCCAGAGGCTAGCTGCAGCAGCAGCCAAAACCCACGTGTCTAAACCATGGCATAACTGGGCCTGGAGACCCGACTCCAGTGCCTGAGAGCTCAGCCTTTAGGTGACACTGCCTCCTTTGACAACCTGAAAAAAGCTACACTGTGAGTAAGAAGTTGAATTATGACCATAAAAAGTCTTCAGGCAGAATCCAACGTTGATTCAACTCCTTCTCCCTAACCCTCCCCCACCCCGCTCACTAATATATCCTCCATTAGCTATATAACTAGTTATTGACAAGCCAAGTGTGTCAACCGGTAAGGTAAGTTGGGACAGACAAGGCAGTAAGTCTGGTAATTTGACTAAAATCTCCTAGGTAAGTGACATAATTCACATTTGAATCCTATGTTTGTCTCAGGATCCTTTGCTCTTAACCATTAGGTTTGACCCCTTCATTTTAATGACTTGCTCCAAAGAATAAAGAGAAGAAACAAGACCAGAACCCATGCCTTCTAATTTTGACTCTAGTGCTCATTGTTTTAGTGCACTCTGGCCCTCTGGCTGAGCCAGTGGTTGCCACGTTTCAAACAGAACATAGAAGATTAAAGCTGGCATTACAAAGCTTATCTTGTGTATTTTTGTGGATATCTGGCATTGGAGTTGGATAATTCCCATAAATATGGTGGACTTTATTCTTTTCCCCTCTCTTTTGCAGAAAGTTTACTAGCCAGAACAGCAGAGACAATAGAAGAACAAGGTAAATCTGATTTGTTAGCATTTATTTGTTTTATGCCATGCTGGGATGGAGGACTGAAGAGCTGAGATGTCAGGGGACTTCATTTTCCTTCCACTCACCCTCGTGGTCTCTGCTGTAGGGCCCTTCCCCAGGAGCCAGGCATTTCCTGGTGGTCTCCAGGCCATCATTGTGAAGATAAATTCCAAAGACCCCATGATTCTTGGGCTTGAGGCATCAAGCACAGGCTTCTTTGATAGATGCTAAGCCTGAAGCAAAGAATAGTCAAGTACCTTGTTCAAAATTATTTTAGTAGTGATTTTCTTAATTCCTTCTATCAACAAATATTTAGTGGATACCTACCATTTGAAGAACTATGGTGGGAATATAGTAGTAAGGAAAAACTATATTTCTTGCCTTCCTGGAGTTTATAGTCTAGAATTACACATTAATTAAATAAGATATAAAATGAAGATATCCAAGGTGCTACAATTGTGTCAAAGTGAGGGCAGGCTTCCCTGAAGAAATGTTGCTTTAGATTTTTGAGATAATTCACATACCATAAAGTTCACCCTTTTAAAGTATACAGTTCAGTGCTTTCTGCAGTGTCGGCACCATTTTACAGCTCTACCCGCAATGCACAAGGGTTCCAACTTCTCCAAGTCCTCGCCAACACTTATTTTCTGTTTTTAATTAAATAGTCATCTTGGTGGGTGTGAGGTAGTATCTTGTGGTTTTGATTTACCTTTTCCTAATGACGATGCTGAGCATCTTTTCATGTGCTTTTTGGCCATTTGTATACCTTCTTTGGAGAAATTTCTCTTCAAGTCCTTTGCCCACTTTTTAATTGGGTTGTTTGACTTTATGTTGTTGAGTTGTAGGAGTTCTTTATATATTCTGGATATTCAACTCTTCTCAGATACATGATTTGCAACTATTTTCTCCCATTTTGTAGGTTCTTTTCAATTTCTTGATAATGTCAAGTACATTCAAAATTATTTAAGTAGTAGTGATTTTTAACAGTGGTGTAGTCCAATTTATCTATTTTTTTTGCTCATGCTTTTATATTCATTATCTAAGAACTCATTGCCAAATCCAAATTCATATAGGTTTCCCCGTTTTCTTCTGAGCTTGTTTTAACTCTTATATTTAGGTCACTGATACATCTTGAGTTAATATTTATATATGGTGTAGGTAAGGGTCTAACTTCATTCTTTTGCATGTTGCTATCCAGTTTTCTCAGCATCATTTGTTGAAGAGACTACTCTATCCCCAGAGTGGACCTGGTGCTCCTGTCAAAAATCAGTTCACCACAGATGCATGTGTTGAAATGAGTTTTTAATGCACTGAATTTGAGATCCCTTTGACCCATTCAGGCAGAGAGTTAGACATAAGGGCCTGGGTTTTAGGGAAGAAGACAACAGCACAGACGTAATTAAATGCATGGACGAGGAAGAGGTTGCTGAAGGAGAGGCAAAGAGGGCCTGGGTTCCGTTGCCGACTGCCTTCCTGGTGTCTCCTTATCGCCATAAGAACCTACAGCCCAGTAGAGTGGCATGTCCTCTGTCAGAGGAAAATGCACAATTCTGGCTCAGTGAATGGAGGCTCTTAGATCTCAGGAGCTGCTTCCTGTTGTCTTATTACAAAATCTGTTAATGGCTTTCCTCAATACAAAATACGGACGACTTAGACGTGATGTGTAAATGTTTTGTACAAGGAATCAGCTTATACCCTTGTACAGAGAGAATCTCGCTAGCCCTGTCATTTTAAAGGTAATCTAGTACCACCAAACGTAAGGACTCAGGATATTAATTCTTTCGTGTTCGTTGAGTACCTGTTACATGATACTGGAGACTGTTGCAGAGACTGGAGGTGCAGAGGTAAAAAGACAAGGTGCTTTTCTCATAGTGATTACACTGTAAGCTAGGGCTAGACAATAATTAAATACATAAAAGAATTACAGTTTATGATTGGAATGAGAACGAAACAGGGTATTGTAAAAGAATTATGGTCTATTATGATAATAGATGCTAATCATTTTTGCCAGGTCCTGTCCTAATAAATGTTGAATGCACTTTCATTTTTTTTTTTAAAGTTTTATTCACACACCGTACAACACATCCAAAGTATACAATCAATGGCTTTCTGTATAATCACAGAGTTGTGCATTCATTACCACAATCAGTTTGAGAACATTCTCATTGCACCAAAAGAAACAAAAATCCCATACCCCTTATCCCCTCCTATTATTGAGACTTAGCATTGGTATAGTACGTTTGCTACAATTGATGCAAGAATATTAGAATGTTACTGTTAACTATAGCCCATAATTTGCATTAGTTGTATTTTCTCCATATACCACCCTATTATTAACATGCATGTTCTTTCTTTTATCTCCATCACAAGCCTGTGAGGTGTTTTTCTCATAGTTGGGGAAACTGAGGCCCAGAGAAAAGGCAACTCGTCCCAAATCACACAGATACTACCCAGCAGAGCTCGGAATTCCAAGCAGGACCTCTGCTGCTTCAGGTTTATGTCCTGCCTGTGTCGTGCGGGTTTAGAGCTCTGCTGTCCAATGGAACTTTCTGTGATGCTGAAAATATTCTTTAACGCATTGTCCTACGTGGCAGATCACTAGCCACGGGTGCCGCTGAGCGCTTGAAATGCGGCTGGTGCAACCAAGGAACTGAATCTTTAATTTTATTCCACTTTAGCTCATTTAAATAGTCACAAGCGGCTGGTGCTGATTGTATTGAACGGAGCAGGCTGGCACCCTCAGTTCCCCAACATTCTGCCTTTCGCACACACAGTTTCATTAACAAACAATTGAGTGTCTACAGTATACCAGATAGCGAAGACACCACAGTGAATGAGAAAGCCTGCTTAGAGTCTGTTGGGGGAAACTGACAATAAGCAAACAAAAATGCATAAAATGTCGGCTATTAAGTGCTGAAAAGAAATCAGCTTAGAGAGACAAAGTGAAGATAGAGCTATTTTGTAGAATGATCTTGAGCTTTTGAGTAAGTGGTCTTTGAAGACCACCGCAAGCTTCTTAAATTTTAGGTGCATTGCTAGGTGTAACAACAGGTCCGTGTATGTAGCCCATCTGATTTAAGAGCCACTGATTCTGGGTCCAGGATTCTTTTTTTTTTTTTTTAATAACTAAAATCTAGACTTTCTTCAAACTATTTCCTGTGCGTGTGTGTGTGTGTGTGTGTGTGTGTGTGTGTGTGTTTTCCTACCCTCTCCTCTCCAATTTAGGCAAATGGGATTACAAGCATCACGTGATGACTAAATTCTCCGCCGACTTGGACATGATCCTCCCTTTTGAAGAATCTGTCACCCACTGGCCACAGATGCAAATTTTGGTTGGTGCATTTCATCCGGATGGGAGCGGCTCCCAGCCTCGCACTGTGGTTCTGCATGGAAAATCCGGAACTGGGAAATCAATCTTGGCCAGAAGGGTCATGCTGTACTGGGCGCAAGATCAGCTCTACAAGGGAATGTTCTCCTACGTCTTCTTCCTCCATGCGAGAGAGATACAGTGGCTGGGGGAGGGGAGTCTTGCAGAGTTAATTTCCCGGGAGTGGCCAGACTCCCAGGCTCCAGTGTCAGCAATCATGTCCCAGCCAGAGAAGCTCCTGTTTGTCCTTGACAGTTTTGACGACCTGGGCTTTGTCCTCAAGGATGGCGACGAGAAGACCTGCAGAGACTGGGCTGAGAAGCAGCCCGTGTCTGTCCTGATGCGCAGCCTCCTGAAGAAGGTTCTCCTCCCGGAGTGTTCCCTGATGATCACCATCCGAGACGTGGGGGTAGGGAAGCTCAAGTCGGAGATCGTGTCGCCCCGTTACCTATTAGTTGGGGGAATCTCGGTGGAACAGAGGATCAAGATGATCTCCGAGCACGTTAAGGATGAGCATCAAAAGTTACACATCTTAAATTCAGTGATGGATAATGACCAGCTGTTTGATAAGTGCCAAGTTTTTGACGTGTGCTCGTTGATCTGTGTGGCTCTGCAGCAGGCGGAGAGAAATGACCTTTCTGCAACTTGCCAAACTTTCACGAGCCTGTATGCCACTTTTATGTTCCATCAGCTCACTCCACAAAACGAAGCCCAGCGCTGTCTCAATCAGAAAGAACAAGCTGTCTTGAAGGGCCTGTGCCTTATGGCTTTGGAGGGAGTGTGGCATATGAAGTTCGTATTTTACGGCGATGACCTGGGTTTTCATGGGCTAGAGGAGTCCGAACTCTCCACCCTGTTTCGTATGAAAGTTCTTCCCCAGGACATTCTTGACAAGAGATGTTACACTTTCTTTCACCTCAGCTTGCAGGAGTTCTGTGCTGCCTTGTGCTATGTTCTAGAGGGAATTGAAAGAGACCGTGATCCGTACCCCCTGTCCATCGGGAATGTAAGGAGCCTGATGGAGCTTACACAAATTGACTGGAACCCCCACTTGCTTCAGATGAAGCGTTTCTTGTTTGGCCTCATGAACAGAAAGTCGATGAGCAAGCTGGAGACGCTGCTCGGTTGCCGTGTCCCCCTGGAGATAAAGCAGGAGCTTCTGCAGTGGGTCTCTCTGTTAGGTAAACAGGCCAAGGCCCCCTCGCCGCTAGACATCCTGGACTCCTTCCACTGCCTTTTTGAGACTCAAGATGAAGAGTTTGTTCGGCTGGCCTTGGAACCTTTCCAAGAAGTGTGGCTTCCAATCAACCAGCAAATGGACTTGCTCGTGTCTTCTTTCTGTCTCCAGTACTGTCAGCATTTGCAGAAAATTCGACTGAGTGTCAAAGAGATCTTCTCAAAGGACGAAGTCACTGAGGCACAGCCCATAAACCCCAGCAGGTAAGTACTGCACCTCTGCAAGCTCACTCTAAACCAGATGCTGGTTCGCCGTATCCCTATTGCCAGGGCTTGGTATGATTCCCAAAACTGTCAGGATCCCAGATAACTGTTTGAGGATGTCTCACCCAGAAGTCACTCAGCCATCTAAAATGGCAGGACCTGAATCTGGTTAATCATCAATACTTGGATAAACTCTTTTAGAAGCTCCTCATATCAATATGACCACTCAGGTCTATGTCCTGCTCGGGGAGAGTTGCACCTAGACCAGTGCTATTCATAGAACTTTCTGTGATGATGGAAGTCCAGTGATCATTAGCCACAGGTGCCGACGGGACCTTGAAATGTGGCTGATGCAACTGAAAAGCTGTCTTTAATTTTATTCTGTTTTAACTAAGAAATAGCAACGTGTGGCTATCCCTTACTGTGTGGAATGATCTAGAAAATGTGCTTTGCCCAACTGTCTGCATATCTGTCCTCCCATTTCCCAGAACAGTACACTAGCTGAGAGTGTGACTAGCAGCCCATCAGTATTTAAATCCCAAATCTTCTATTTCTTAGCATAGTGGCCTTGGGCAAGTTACTCAACTGCTCTGTGCCTCATTTCCTCAACTGTAAAGTAGAAGTAATAGTACCCACCTGCTGGGCTGTTAGGAGAAAATGAGTTCAGATAGGTGATGCATTTATGAACTGTTCCTGGCAATTAGCTGACACATTATCTGCTAGTAATAGTTGCAGAGCTAAATCTACTACTGGTCTACACTGGTTGAGAGCACTGAGCAAACCAGGTTTTGCATTTCAGCTCTGCCACTAACTAGCTCTGAGTTCATCTATAATACGGGGAAAATAGCACCATCATGGATCAAAAAAATGCATCAAATTCTGACATGGAGGGAATCTATCATAGTGTCTGGTCCATGCCAACGCTTCAATAAATGACAACAATTATTAATCAGAAAACAATTAAATCCTGAAGCTTGTTTGCTAGGAGAGAAGCTGATGTCAGCAGGGAAAGAAAGTATACGTTGCCCTTATCCTGTTCTATCCTTTCTATAGCCAGCGGAGTCTATGACCTGACCAATTTTCACTTACACTGGCTGAGAATCTGCATATTATTATAACATATTTATATTTATGATTTTTCTAATCACGAAGATCACAGCTACTATGTGCTGAAAACTTCACGCCATGCTCCGTCCTTCCTGTTCATTTCTTTCTTTAATCTTCAAGGGGACCATGTGTGTCAGGCCAGTTCCTGCTCACACGAGGAAACGTCAACTCGGAGGTGAAATGTCCCTGTAAGCAGCAGACCAATCGCTGTTGGGCCGAAAATTCCACTTATCTGCACACCTATTGTGCTAGGAATGATGCTAAGTATTTTACAGGCATTCTTTCACTCAGCAAAGATTGGCTGGATGCTGTTCTGGAATTGAGGCTATAGAGGTAATGGAAAGCCCCTGTTCTCATGGAACTTAGCATCTCATGGGTAGAAAAGGAAGATTATGTCAGACGGAGCGGAGAGCCTTCCAGAAAAATGACAGTAAAGGGATGGTCAGTGGCCAGACTATTGTTTTAAATGGGAAAAGCAACAAGGACCTCCGAGAAAAACAAACCTGAAAGAGGTAGACCATCAGGCATTTTGGAAAAGAACATTCCAGAAAGAGAGGGCAGCAGGCGAGAATGCCCTGAGGCAGGAGCATAACTCATTCAGTCCTCACCACCTTACATAGCTGGGTTTCTCTACCTTAGCACTCCTGCCAATTTGGGCTGGATGATTCTGTTTTCCGGGGAGACGGGTGGGATTTGTCCTGTGTTTGCAGGAGGTTTAGCTGCATCCTGGTGGCATGACTCAACCCAGCCTTGCCACAGAAAATGTCCCCAGATATTACCAAATGTCCCCTAGAGGATTGCACCCAGTTGAGTAGCACTGGTGTAAAGTAAGTTCTGTGAGCCATTCCAGCCGGGAGCCAGTATTTAAAGCCAAATCTGATGCACAGTCTGGTGGCTCCTAAACTCTCTGGTTTTGCCCCTTGGGTGTTGAAATTTTGGGGCAGGAAGGAGGATATGAAGGCAGACAGGCAAAGCACAAGGTGTTGCCCGTGAGGTTCGTTTTGGAGCCCCTGAAGCTACATCCCTGTCTTGCCTTCGGCTGGTTTCCCTCCTCCGACGTTGCTGCGGCAGTTTCCTGTGTTAAAATCCGTCCCGTGGACGCACGTGTTTGTTTCTCCCTCCGATGCAGCCCGCAGGGGAGGATCGCCGTGGCTGAGTGGTGGAGGAGGCTCTGCTCCGTGCTCAGCTCCCTGGTGAACCTGAGGCTCCTGGACCTGAGCTGCAGCGTCCTGAGCGAGTGGGCCATGAAGAGTCTCTGCGCCAAGCTGAGGCACCCGACCTGCAAAATAGAGACCCTCATGTGAGGCTGCCCGGGGGGCTGTGTCGGGCCCTCCCCCTCCTCCCCCCCACCCCTCCCACTTGGGCCCCCCTCCCCCGCGGCCCTCCCCCCACTGCGGCCCTCCCACGGCTGCCAAGAGAAGGACCCTCTGTAACCCCACTGCAGTATTTTTATAAGTGCTTTGAAAAGGATAGGAACCCAATTCCCAAAAGTTCAGAGTAGGGGGTGACTACAGACGTTGTGTAGGAAGTATGGAGATGGCTTCTCTTATCTGGGTCTTGAAGGATGAGTAGGAGTTAGTTAGTAGGGAAAAGGTGAGAGGAGCTCAAGTCAGGCAAATGGTAAGCATGAGGCAATGGCAAAATCAAAGTGCGTGATTTAGGGGACCATTTTACATCACCCTTAATGCTTTTAGGCTAATTAATAAGGTAAAAAAATAGTTTGAGTGCCTAGTAAATTCTTGGGGCACTGCACTAAGTACCTGGTGTAGAGGATTAAGTGCTAGTTCCACTTCAGACAAAGGTAGATCAAGCACAGCTCATGGGACATCTAAGACAGGGGCAAGTCAAGTTCTTGTTTGCAGATCTCTTCCTCTCCCCACCTCATCCGTCTCTTCTCCAAGCAGCTTCCCGAAACTGGGCTGTGCCAAGAAGATCCCAGAATAACCCGCTGCTCGCCTTTGGTCCTACACCACCCTTAACTACCCTTTCAGGTGTCGTCTTTTCTTGGGAAGTCCTCCCTGACATCCACACTACTCATGCCCCTGTTTTAAGCTCTCATCGTACAGTGTAATTGGCTTCAGTCCATGCCATTACTGTATTTTAACACAGTGACAACACATGATAATGGCAAAGAGATTGAAGAAGTGCAGAGGGCTCAGAGTAAGTCCCCAGACTCCTCCTCACCTTCCTGTTTCCCTGGTTAACCACTTTCACATCTTGTAACTTTCCATAAATTTTCCATGAAATTATAAGCATATATTGGTATAGATAAATGAATTTTTATATGAATGGTATCACATTATACATATTATTCTGACATTTGATTTCTTTTTTGTACTTAGACTTGATTATCTGCATGTAGTTTTATCCCATTTTAAAAAAAATTTTATTGTGGCAACATACATACAACTCAATCTCCAATTTTAAACCCCTTTCAAGTATACAATTCAGTGTTATTAATTACATTCACGATGTGCTACCGTCACCACCTCACCAAAGCCGACACCCCAAATAGAAGCTCCATTAAGCAGTCACTCCCTATTGCTCCCCACACCTTGCCCTGGTAATCTGTAATCTATTTCCCATCTCTGAATTTGCATATTCTACTTATTTCACATAAGTGAGGTCATACGATACTGTCCCTTTAGTATCCAGCATCTCTCACTCAGCATGATGTCCTCAGGGCTCATCCAGGTTGTCACATGTATCAGAACCTTGTTCCTTTCTACGGCTGAATAATATCCCGCTGTGCGTATATAATGCATTGTTTATCCATTCATCTGCTGTGGACACTTAGGTTCTTCCACATTTTGGCTATTGTGAATACTGCTGCTATGAATATTGGGATACAGGTATCTGCTCAAGTCCCTGCTTTCAATTTTTTGTCTATCCAATTTTAAAGAATATGTAGTATTTCATTTTTAAGCATAATTGTTTTGCTCAACCTTTTGTCAAATGTCTCCCTCATTATATTAAGCCCCACAGTGTCAGGGATTGTTAAATGGTTAGTATTGTTTGTAACCTACCCACAGTGCCTGGTGCATCACGGATGCCCAAATATTCATTGCTTTAAAGTTAAATAAAGGCAAATAATTATAGATTTGAGATTTGGAATGGGAGAAGGGTGGGGTGGAAAAGTTAGGATACAACTACGTGTCACAGCAGCTAATTCGTCGCTTGTTTTCATTCTCTTCTGCAGCCTTAAAGATGCACAGATCGCCCTTGGTCTCCAGCATCTCTGGGCTATTCTCATCACCAACCGCAATCTAAAACTCCTCAACCTGGAAGGCACTTGCCTGAAAGACGGAGACGTGGAGGCTGCGTGTGCGGCTCTAAAACACCGAAACTGCTTCCTGGAGTCTTTGAGGTAAATCCTGGCTGTCTTTGTGGTTGTCATTGGGGGTTTTTCTGTTTCTAACTTTTATTTTGAAATAATTATAGATTCACAGAGCATTTCAAAAATAGTACGGAGAGGTCCCCGTGTACCCTTCAGGCACTTTTTCCGGTGGTTACATCTTACAAGAGCTATAGTACGATATAAAAATCAGAAC
Organism: Choloepus didactylus; assembly: GCF_015220235.1. NCBI lineage: Eukaryota > Metazoa > Chordata > Mammalia > Pilosa > Megalonychidae > Choloepus > Choloepus didactylus. The sequence goes on along the minus strand of NC_051333.1, from coordinate 2,330,759 downwards.
ATTGACGTTGGTACAGCGTGTAGGTTTCTTTCCATCATTTTATTGCACGTGAGATTCTTGTCACCACCACTGTCATCCTGACGCAGAACTATCCCATCACCCTCGTGCTGCCCCTTCATCGTCAAATGCCCTCCTCGCCCCACCAGCACTAATCACTGGTGTCTTTCCCACCTCTTTATAACATTCCCCACCTCTCATTCTTTCATTTTGAGATCATTATAAAAACGGAATGGTATGCTTTGTGACCTTTTGAAACTGGCTTTTTTTTTATTCAGCGTGTGCCTTTGAGCACCATCCCAGTTTGCTCCGCTTTATTGCTGAGCAGCCTTCCACAGCGTAGCTGTCCCACAGTCGCACGGTGGGCCGAGACAGCCCATCTTCTGGAATCATAACGAGCTCACCTTCTGGCAGCTCATGGGGGTTGGTCCGCCCCATTCGCTGCCGTGTTCCCAGAACGTAGAACTGTTGTGTTCCCAGCTCCTGGCTCAGATTATGCTCCCAAATAGTTATCAATGGATGGACGGCTGGGATGGGCTAACTCCCTCTCTAAACTGAGGGTGACTCTGAAAGATAGATCGGGCCACACTGTGGCTTTCATTCAACAGCAGATACGGCTCTTCGGTTATGTGTATAATAGAGAGATCAGTTCTGGGGACGCACTGGTGAATGAGATGAAGCTCCTGCTCCAGGTGCACTCACGAGCTTGGCATGGGGAGACAAACACACTCTTATACACTTGTGCGTGTACACTATGTGCCCACCAGCGTGCACACACATGCCACGAGTCTAAAATTCTGAAATTCAACACAGCCAGTAATTAATACTCATTGTTTTCCATGTGCTGCTGTATTAGGTCCTGTGAAAAACAGACCCAGGTGTGTATGATAGCTCAGAAAAAAATAGAAGTTTCTTGCCTGAACAATCCAAGGGGGATTCCAGTGGTGGGGAGGGTTCTTATGCCTCCCAAGCTCCATGGAGGTCTGCCCCAGCACCAGCTTCCAGAAGTAGGGAGAGCTGGTAGATGCGTGGAGGTTTGACATCCTCCCGGCAGTGGTGAGACCCAGCTTCGCAGCACGTTCTCTCAGCTAGAAGCTGGTTGCATGACCAAGCCACGGCAGGACACGCTGGGAAGTGCGTCCAGGAAGACGCAAGAGGAGGGTCCCACAACCAGGCATTGCTCCGGGGGCTTCGTGGGTGTTAACTCCTCTGAGCCTCACAGGCACAGTCGGCCATTGCCAGGTGGTAAACTGAGTCACAGAGATGGTAAGGGGCTTTCTTAATGTAGGTTAAGTGACGTATCCGATCATGGGAATATACTTAGAGGTAGAATTTCTGGGTCGTGGAGTAGATGCTCATTCAGCTTTAGTAAATACTGCTGGTTCTCCTGAGAGGTTGTACCTTTCAGCACGTTTGAGCGCCTACTGCATACCAGGCACTATTGTAGGTGCTGAAGATTCAGCGGGGAACGAGGCAAGCTGGGTCCCTCACGGAGATTCCCATCTAGGGAAGAGGACAACAAACAAATACAAACATACATGGATGGAACATCAGCTGGTGAATGAGATGAATAAAATGTCAGACAGAAGGGAATAGAGCTCACAAGGGGAAACACTGTTTATGTAGGATGGTGAGATCAGCTTATTCCAAAGAGGGGGCATTCAAGACCTGCATGAAGGTAAGAAACAAGCCATGTGCAGAGCAGGGTGGGAGAAGAATGGAGAGAGGACTTTGCAGACTGAAGGAAAAGCAAATGCTCGTTCCCTGAGGCAGGAGCAGGCAGTGTCCAGGGGCTGGAAAGATGCGCCGGTGGCTGGAGCGCAGGAGCCGGGGAAGTGGATTGCCCGGGGGGAGCCTGGAGGCCGCAGGAGGGGGCAGTGAGGCTGCGGACGGCTTCATCTTTCCTCTCTCTGCAGGCTGAATTCCTGTGGACTGACACACACCTGCTGTCTGATGATCTCCAGAGCCCTTGTCGTGTGCACCAGCCTGAAGTCCCTCAGCCTGACAGGAAATAACGTGACGGACAAGGGGCTCCGGCCCCTCTGTGAGGCTCTGAAGTACCCAACGTGCAACCTGCAGAAGCTGGCGTGAGTTCAGCCACTGCCTTTCACCAGGGCTGTCTTCTCTCAGCTGACATCGTCCGAGAGATGGAGGGGAGCTCGCTGACATATAAGCCAAGGGTTCTGTCGGGAGGAGTGACCTCCACGGAGTACCCCAACAGCGGGGCTTAAGGGAGGCCAATAAATCACTCCTGTCTGCTGGAAGCAGGAGTCAGCCGGACGGGAATCTCTCACGGCTTTTCTGGTTGACAGGGCTTTTCCAGCCAGCCTCCTGGAGCGTGAGGCTTAGGTGTGTCCAAGTGGGCTTATTACTCCACAACCTGGGTGGGAGAGATTTACCCTCCCAGTTACTGAAAGAGATGGTCACACCAAGTCTCCTTCGTGGGGACAGACTCGTTAATGCAAAGTACGGAGCAGACACACGCAGCTGGGCGCAGGCTGAATCACAGGGGAGCCTTCATCCAAACTGAGCCATCCTGCAGCTCCTTCCTGCTCCGGGGAGAAGGGGGCGTGAGGGTTCGGGAGCATCCTGGGCATTCTTCCAGCAGAAATTCTTCCAGGTGGAAACACAGGGCAGTAGTTCCCCATCCCTAACACCGAACAGCACCAAGGGGTGTCGCTTTCTTACTGATAACTTTCCCTATGGAGGGAGAAGGGGGATGAAGAGGTAACGATCAGGGTGACCACTCACTAAGTTCACCGAGTTGTGCCAGGAACACAAATACCTTTCCACGCCTACCTGGCAGTCCTCAAAGCAGGTCTATGTGGTAGGACAGACACTATTGTTAACCTTATTGATAAATAAGGGGACAGATTTAGAAAGGCTAAATCACTTATCCAAGTTTGGGCCGTTATCAAGCTATGGCTGATTCTCCAGCATATGCCATCCAATATGGTAGCCACAAGCCGTGAGTGGCTATTTAACATTAAAAATTAAACACAAAATTCCTGTGTCGTACTAGTTACACATCAGTTGCTCAATAGCTACACATGGCTATGGCTACCACACTGGACAACTCAGCTCCAAGTTATCTTTAATTTTGACTTAACATGCATGTTGTTGGATCGCCTGGGAGTATTCTAAAGAAGGCAAAAGGTTTTTCAATTCCAGGGGATTGTTGCTACATCTAGAGATTTTTTTTTTTTTTCAGATACACCTGGAAATTTTGCTTGTTATGTCCTAGAAAATAAAACTCAGTCCTACTTGGCACATAGACGTTTAGTTTACATCTGATTAAGTGAGGTCCACTGTACTGTCCAACAGAGGAGCTACTAGCTCCATGTTGCTATTTAGATTTAAATTAATGAAAATTAAACAGAATTTAAGATTCATGTCCTCAGTTGCTCTATTCATGTGCCAACCATTTGATAGCCATGTGGTTAGTAACTACCATGTAAGAAAACACAGATAAAGGACCTCTCCATCACTACAGAAAGTTCTGTTAGAGACCCTGCTCCAGTGGCCTTGCTCGTAACCCACTTTTTGAGCTGATGTTTGGTTTTTGCAATTGTCAGAAGTGGTGTTGAACTGCCAAAAGTACCCAAAGTCAGCTACATAAACTGGGCTATTATATCCAATACACTATTTACTTAGGGTCATTAAAGAATAACTTCTTATACTACTTTTCTCTGGCTTCCACTCTCTTGGTATTCCAATTTCTTTCATCCAATATTTTTTTCACATTCATTTTCCTTAATACTTTAAAGCCAATGCTGAGATCCCAGAGAACCCAGGCTTGTGGTTAGAGCTGCCATCTCTGGTGTCCTGGAGCATCGGGCTCTGTGCCCATCAACTCTATCTTCACCACCAACCCATAAGGTAGGGATTATTTTCTTCCCCAGTTTGCCAATAAGGACAAACCAAATCCCAAAGAAGAAGAGGAGCCTCTTGCCTGGGTCACAGCTGGTAAAAAGCAGAGCCAAAACATAAGCTTCCATTTGACACCCAAGGAACTGAGCGGTCACCTTGGGGTTTCCTCCTTCTTGTCCCACGATCTGGGCAGACACTGTTTCTCCCAACCATTCCCAGAGCCCTCTGTGCAGTGAAATCCCACAGGCAGCAAGAGTTTGACAAAATTGCACAAATTACCTTTTTTTAAAAACCCAGAGGGAAAAATAAACAGTAGGGACCAGTATGCTCTCTCTCTGCAGTGTTTCTTCCTGTGTTAGAAGTGACCACTGTGGGTGGTGTTGAGAAAGTGTCTGCTACATGCAGTGTACCATCCTAAACCCTTTAGAGGTGTTAAACCACTCGACTTTGTAATAACCCCACGAGAGAAGTACTATTAACCTTTATTTTCAAATACTATTATTTCTTAAGCTTTGAGAAACAGATGAAAGTCCAGTTTATATCTAAGGGTCATGATAAGTTAAATATAGGTATTTTAAACAGGAGAGCAACCCATTTCAGCAAAACCTCACACCATACTACAGGTGGAAACAAAACAATGGAGTAGACACAGATTCATGTTTTCTATCCATTTCCCATTTTTTGGTGATGGAAGATCTAATCATTTATGCTAATTAGTGGACTGGAATATTAAAGTTGAGTTTACAAATTAAACTCAGACATGAAGCAGCATCACTGTATGTTCAGGGATAAGGGAGCTGTGGGAGGGACGTTCCCCTTTCTTGTAAGCTAGGGGAAAATGAAACTTCAGGAATAGACCTCAGGAAGATTTGGGAATGGATGGTGGTGACAGTAGCAAAATATTGTGCATGTAATCGATACCATTGAATTGTAAAGATGAAAATGGTTAAAATGGGAAATTTCACATTGTATATATGTTACCACAATAAGAATGCTAAGAATAAACCCGTTTTCTTTCTGGGGGTTCTCTTCTGCAGACTGGGGCACTGTGGTCTCACAGAATCCAGCTGCCAGGATCTGGCCATCGTCTTCATCATCAACCAGAACCTGACACGTCTCTACCTGGCCGGCAACAACCTGGGCAATGACGGCGTGAAGGCATTATGTCGATTCATAAAACATCCCAGCTGTTACCTGCAGAGGCTGATGTGAGTCCAAGCCATTTCCCCTTGTAGTCTTCTAACAGATAGCATGGGGTGGACCTCAAAGCACACAGCAGAGGGGAGAGTGGAAATCCTTATGATGATGATGAAGGGGCTTGAAATGTGCTAAATCCTACCCCTGATAATCCTCTCCTGGATCTCACCTTTCTGTGGAAAATCCCACCTCTGCCTCTGCATTTCCTACAGTGGGAAATCCTTCGTTCAAATACTTATTAAGCACTTAATATGGTTAGGTACTAGGGATACAGAGATCAAAGACAGATGGGTCCCTGTTTTCATAAAGCCTGGATTCTGGGGTGGGCGGTAGATAATAAATGATGAGATTTTCAGGTGGTAACAAGAGTGCAGATCCGGCAGCCCCGCAGGCTGTGCTTGTCCTACTCCAAGAAGCACCACATGCATAGACTGCGATGTGAACTTGATCCTCTAGCTATTGCGCAACAAGGGCATCCCAAGTATTCTCTTTAAAAAAAAAAAAAGGCTCCCATTGCTGCCAAATTACTCCTCCATCATAAATATTCTATGATTGGACAATGAGAATGAGAGTTTTGTATTTCCTGTTCAGTACCATCAACTTACTTTGCCATGCTGCATTGGAAGCTCGCTCCTCTGCCAGTGCATCCCCCTTGACAAATTAGTCCAGTAACCTCATCTGAAAAAAATTATGCATGATTAATGGTATACCTGTAGCCAGCAGTTCTGTTAATGAATACAACCTTAATGGATGTGTCTACCATATGATGAGTCCCCGGAGAATGAGAGTTGGGGAGATACTGATTGTGAAAGGCAAAATAATGCCTTCCCCCAAAGATGTCCTAATCTGCAAAACCTGTGAACAGGTTATCTCACATGGCAAAAGGGACTTGGCAAATGTAATTAAGTTAAGGATCCCGAGGTGGGGAGAGTATCCTGAATTATCCTGTAGTCACGAGGGTCCTTGTAAGAGAGAGGCAGGGAGTTGGAGAAGAGATGTGACAACGAAAGCAGGTCTGGGTGATGTCCTTGTGGTTGGGGCCAGACGCCAAGGAAAGCAGGCAGTCTCTGAGGGCTGGAGAAGGCGAGGAAGTGGCTTCTCCATCAGAGCCTGCAGAAGGAGCGCAGCTCGGCCAACACTTGGAGTTTAGCCGAGAAAAAGACCCGTGTCGAACTTCTGACCTCCAGAACTTTAAGATAACAAATCTGTCTTGTAAGCCACTGAGTTTCTGGCAGTTTATAGCAGCAATAAGAAACTAATACACTGAGTGTGAAGGCAAATCGGAAAGAGATCAGAGTGTCCTGAGTGGCGGCCAGGTGCAGGTGTGGTATGGGCACCCTAAATTCCAACATCACCCCTCACCTGCAGAGGAGCACACCGAAGCCGAGAGCAGTCGTTTACCCCAGCGCACACCTAGGAACACGAGGGTGACCCTCCTCTTTTCCTTGTGTCTTACAGACTTAACCAGTGTAACCTGCAGGTGGCTAGCTGCGGCTTTCTCGCATTGGCACTTATAAGCAACAGGAGCCTGACGCATCTGAGCCTTAGCCTGAACACGCTGCAGGACGATGGGATGAATCTTCTGTGTGAGGTCATGAGGGAGCCCTACTGTCACCTCCAGGACCTGGAGTAAGTTTTCCACACTGTCGGGAACCAGCCCTTCCGAGTTAGAGCTCCGGGTTCCCAGAGGAGACGTGAGACTGGAGCCAAAAACTGGTCCCAGGGCCAACAGATGCTTGTTTCCCAGCAGGGGTCCTGCATAAGTGGATGTGATGACTCGAGGGTCAGGGTCGGTGGGTAAAGGGCAGGGGAGCTGTCAACAGACGCCCCCGGGAAGGGCATAAGGAGGCCGAGTCACCCTCGATTCCTAAAACCTGTCTGGACTTGGGGACGTCTTCTTGTCCTTGGTTAATCTTCAGCTTTGCCTTCTGCAGGTGGAGTGGAAGGAGGGGAAGTTTGTCTCAATCCATTTTCCCTGTGGGGTTCAAATTACTGTTGGAATGTCTCTATTAATAGGAATATTCCATCATTAAACAGATTACAGAAAACTTAAAAGATCTAAATGTGCAGAAATCAATCTATAGTCTCATAACCAAGCAGCAACCATTGTTAATATTTTGATTAACGACCTCTGGGATTTTTTTTCCTGGATGCATAAGTGCATTTAATGTTTCACCATGTGGCAGGCACAGGACTCTAAAGATCTCACATATCTTATCTTACGTAATCTCCCCACCAATCACACACCAAAGGGGAATGAGAACTGTCAGGGAACTAGAATACAGTCTCTCCTTGAGGATGTGCAGATCAAAATAGTAAATGAGGCATGGTACCATATTCCATTTAATGTGCACCATAACTTAACAAATCCCCTAAAATGGGCACTTATGTCCAATGTTTTAGTCATGTATACCTTAAATTTTTGCAAACTTGGTAATGTTTTCTTATGATTACTTACAAAGGGTAGAATTAGTGGACCAAAATGTGGGACCATTTTGAGATCTCTCCTTTCCCAACAGTAAACAGAGGAAAGGAGTTAGATGTAGATCAGTTCACAAATTGAGTTCCCCCAAATATTGATTCATCTACTTAGTGATTAAAATAACAAATCCTATTTGGGCATGGTAGGAAAACTTGATCTTGGTCAATTGGAGGTACTTTCTTTTGGATTGCGTGTATGTTTTAGAGCAAGGACACTGCAGGGGAGACTGTGTGGTCCTCATCTGTGCTGGCAACTAGACTCTGCCGTCCCCCCCACCCCGAGATTCAGGAACGAGCCCTCCCAGCCCAGGGCCCATGAGGATGGGCCCTTGCCCACCCCGTCAGCCTGTTCTTAGCACGCTGTGCTGAGGACTCGGGATCTGGGTGCTTCCAGCAGATTCTACTCGGGTGAATCACCGGCCGTTACTCCGGGGTCATTTCTGCCCGTGCCCCCCACACTGCCTGGGAAGGGGAAGGGGAAGGGGCTTCTCCACCTTTGCGTCTGGAGCCCTTTCTAGAATTTCAGTAAGATTCTGTCATCTTTTCTCTTCCTCTCAGGACTTTTGTTCCTTTGTCAGGAGCTCCACCAACTTCTCCTCATCCACACTTTTTTTCCTCTCGCCCCTCCTCTCCCACTTCCAGGTGGGAAACAAGCTCTGATGGGTTCATTTCTTTTTTCTTTTTCCAAAGCCCTTGAGTCACATCAAACATGTTTCCACTCCCCACTATCCTCCCTGCCCCGAGCCAATGAAAGCCACCGTCAGAGCCGCTCCCGGCACAGACAGAAGGTCACGCGCTGTAAAGGAATAGAGGCAATTCCCATGGGCTTCCCGCCACGGCAGCGGCCTCGAGGCGCGGCTTCCACTCCCTCGTGTCTTGCAGGGTGGTGGGATGCTGCCTCAGCGCCACCTGCTGCGAGGGGCTCTCCTCCGTGGTCACCAGAAGCAGCCGCCTGGCGAGCCTGGACCTCTCCTCCAACGACCTGGGCGACCGAGGCGTGATCGCGCTGTGCGAAGGGCTGAAACAGGAGACCAGCGCCCTGCGGAGGCTCGGGCAAGTCCCCGCACTCACGCTGCAAGGGGCGCGGGTGCCGAGTCACTGGACAAGGGCCCTGTGCTGATTTCACACTCCATCGGGTTACACAGAACACAGCCTTGGTGGCATCGAGCCCAGGGCAGAAATTCCATCTCGGCTTCTGTATGAGGAATGAATGAAGTGGCAAAACCCTCAAACAGGGCAGGAGGTAGTGAGCGCTCAGTAAATAAATAGTTATTGAACACTTACGATGCACTAGGCGTGGTACTAAATGATAAAAATACAGAGGTGAAGGAGCCCTTGGCGTGCTGGTGGGTTCTAGCAAATGACTGCACTACTATCTTCAAATTATAACACACAGCAGAGTCTCCGGAGGTGGGGGCCTTGTCAGGGAGCTGGTTCATACGGTGGAATATTATCCAGCCATCAAAAGGAAGGAAGTGCTGATGTGCACTTCAGACACATGGTGGGTGAACCTCAAATTCTGTGCTGAGTGGAAGAAGCCGGACACGAGACCACACACTGTGTAATTCCGTTTAAATGAAACGTCCAGAAGAGGCAGATCCAGGGAGACAGAAAGTAGACGAGTGGGTGCTGGGGGCTGGGGTGGGGAGGGAGAGTTGGGGGGTGGCTGCTTAACGGACATGAGGTTTCCTTTTGGGGAGACAAATGTTTTGGAACTAGATGGAGGTGGTGGCTGCAAAACATTGTGAATGTCCTAAATGCCACTGAACTGTTTACTTAAGATGGTTAATCTTATATTACGTGAACCTCACCTTTATTAGAAGAGGGAGGGAGAGTGTGTGTGTGTGCATGGGTGTGTGCATGGGTGTGTGCCCACGTGCACTGGGCCCTCCCGGTTCAGCAGGAGGAGGAAGTCTGAGCATTGCATCTCTGACGATGCCGCTGATGCTCCTGGCTCTCGCTTTGAAAGCCCTGCTGGATGACTTAAATTATAATTGTAGAAAGAACAAAGGTAAAAGCTGAGACAGCCTGTGACAAGGTACCTGGGGAAAGACTTGCTGAGAAAGTGGCATTTCACCTGAAACCCAACAGATGAGAAATAAGCTAGGTGAAGGGGGCAGGAGGTATTGATGGGTATTTTGGGAGATGCATATTGAGGTGTTAGGGGCGGAACGTCACAGTAGATAACTGGTTATGAGATATCTCACCAGGTAGATTACTGCCCACTGTTTAAGTGGTGGGTATATAAGTTTTAAAAGTCCTGGTCATTCTAGATTGTATATATTTGAGAATCCTAATGATAGAAGAGAAATAAAGCTTGTGGGTACAGCTCAAGTACTTTTAGCCATTTATAGCTACATGGTGACATGGTATTGGATGAAGACTGAGTTTCTTTGGTTTTGTTTCTAGAGGAGAGACAAAAGACAGAGGCAAGTGGGAGGTAAATCATTGACAGTAAAAGGTACCACACAGTGTGTGATCCCAAACACGAGTGAAATAACCTCTGAGATAATAGGGATGTTCCTCCATTCTTACAGAAGGAAAAGGGAATGTGAGTGCAGAGATCAGTTGGTTTCATGCTAGAAAGTTCAGTTTCCCTGTTGTGTGTTTCTGTTTGCTTTTTGTTTATGTTTGTATTTGAAGGGGGTAAGGTCATTTGTTACACACGAGGAAGAAGATGGGTTCAGAAGTCTGCAGAGAATGGAGTTGGTTTGAAATCATTGTTTCAGGGAGTGGGAAAACAAGTTAACCAGAAAAACATAACAACAGGAAGACAGACTTTCATACCGATGACCACTAACTGCATGCGGTACCCACCTGCCCTCAGTTTCCCCTTTTGCTCCTGCAGCTCTGGGCTGCCTGAGAACAGGTCCTAAGAGTAGAAAGCTGGTTCGTCCAAGGTTGGGATATTTCTAGGTGAATGCAGTGAAATATAGAAGGTTAAGGGAGAGATGGTATTTGGAAGAGACTGATTAAAAATAATAGAAGATGGTTCTGCTTGGGGTGATCGGAAAGTTCTGGAAAGTTCTGGCAATGGGTGGTGGCGAGGGCAGTAGGACAGGGAGACGGGGATTTGTCCCACTGAATAGTGCGCTCAGGAGTGGCTGAGATGGGGAAGCTTGTTGTGTATATGTTTACACAACTAAAAACAGGAGGAACTAAAGAGACAATGACAATTAAATGCAATTTGTGATCTTGGATAGGATCTAATAATGGAGGAAAAAAGGCCCCAAAGGATGCTATTGGGACAAATAAGAAAATTGGAGCACGGACTGTAAAGTTTATATCAATGTTAAATTTCTTGAATTTGGTAACTGCACTTAAGCTGGTAACGTAAGGGAATATTCTTATTCTTAGGAAACGTACATGGGAGTATTAAGCGTTCAAGGAGCATGATGTATGCAACCTACTCAAGTGTTTGAAAAATTGATAATGGATGAACAGATGGAGGGATAGACAGAATGATACAGCAAGATGTGGCCAAATGTTAAAATTGGATCTGGGTATCAGGAAGGGGGTTATTTTAGGGTTCTCTGTATGGGTTTTGTATTATCATATTATTTTTACAGCCATTCTGTAAGTTTGAAATGATTTCAAAAGAAAAGTTTCAGAGAAAAAAATATAGAAGATGGAAGCTAAGTGAGGTTAAAAAACAAAAAAAGTAAAGATGGAACATGACCGCACTGAGAGAAGTTCAGGGGACAAAAGAATCAGGGTAATGATATTGAAGAATGATGTGAGCCTTAGAGAAGGAAATAGCGCCTCAGGTTAAATCCTTTGCTCAACCAAAAAAATAGGAATATTATTTCCCCTAGTGTCAGGGAGATTACAAATGACCCTTACACAGTGCTGGAAAATGGTAGCAATTATCACACCCTACATTAGTTCTAGAAGGTGTGAACTATCTGTCTGTTTTGCGTCTCGTGGGGCTCTCGCGGAGCTCTGGTTGGACCGGGCCGGTGTCTGATCTGGGGGTCGTCTCCCGGGGTCCCGCCCTGCAGGCTGGAGGCGTGTGCGCTGTCTTCTGCGAGCTGCGAGGCGCTCTCCTCTGCCCTGTGCCACAACCGGAACCTCACCAGCCTGAAACTGATGCAGAATCACTTCAGCGGCGCTGGGCTCACGAAGCTGTGCATGGCCTTCCAGTGCCCCACATCCAGCCTGCAGGTCGTTGGGTAAGTCCCTGGTGATCCTCCTCTGAGATGCAGACCTAATTCCCCCACAGGCCTGGGAGCTGGTGAAGCCAAAGTGGTTTATTCACCCAGTGGGTGCAGACCCTCCTGCTGGCACCGGGCTGGGGCTGGGGGTCTGGAGATGTGGGAAATAGGCGCCAAGTGCCTGATATCGTGGAACTTTCACTGGGGAAGGGGGAGAGACAAACACACAAACCAAAGGTTAGGACTGCTGCAGATGGCAAGTGCTAAGAAGGAAACAAAACAGGAGGGGAGAATGAAGGGTCAGGGGGTTGATTTAGATTTGTCCCTTACGTCTCTTCTCGCTGAGGAGATGTTTGATCAGGGGCCTGAGGGACAAAAGCAGCCTGGGAGGATCCGAGATCGGAGCACGCGCGGCTGAGAGACGTAAGGGAAGGGCCTCTCAGGCCGCGTGCCTGGAGTGAGTGAGTGAGAGAAGGCAAGGGGAAAGATGAGGTTGAGGAGACAAGAGGGCTGGCTCCAGATGTTAGAAATTTTGAATTTCATTCTAAGTGGGATGAGAAACCAATGGGAAAGTTTAAGAAGTCAAGTGATCTTTCAATTTTTTGCTTTAAAATTTCTGACTAAAGTGAAAGTTAAAGAGAGAGAGAGACAGAGACAGAGAGACACACAGAGAGAGATAGAGGAAGACAGAGAGAGAAAGACAGAGTTGAGGAGGTAGTACAAAACAAATGTTTAGCCCAAGGACTCTGGAACTGGACTGGCTGGCTTTAAATTCTGGTTCTTGTGCTTGGTTCTTGATGACCATGGGAAAGATTTCTAACCATCTGTGTCTCGGTTTTCTTATCTGTGTCATGGGGGATATCCCCAACGGGGTTCTAAGGATTAAATAAATTGTGCATTGACACATGTAAGAGCTTAGAACAGAGCCTAGAACGTAACAGACACTAAAGTATTGCTGTTATAATTGGAAGATGTGAGAAACCAATGAAAGAGCCTGGGGCATAGTAGACAAACTCAAAAAGAAAAACAAAAGAGTATGATATCAGGAAAGCTAAGAGGAGCCAATTTTTTAAGAAGGGAATGAGCCACCGTGTCTTGAGCTGAAAGCACAAGTAAAATAAAGACAGAAGAGAGTTTCACTGTGACAACTTGGGGGTCATTAACCTCTGAGTAGTTTCAATGGGGGTGGTGGACACAGAAGTCGGCACAGGTGGACTAAAGAACGAACGAATGGGCAAGTTGAGAAACGTTGTTAGTAGACTATTCTTTAAAGATGTTTTTGCTCTGGAGCGGAGAGAAAAGGAACTGGGTCAGGGCTCGGGTGGAATAGAGTCAAGTTAGGAGACTGTTTAGATGGCAAGTACCAGAATATGTCCAGCTGCTAAGCTGGAATGGTCTGCTGGAGTGAGAGAGCGAAGGTGAAAACTTTCGGGGGCCACCATGTCATATAACTCTGAGTGCCTGAGTGAGGAGTTCACGGTAGGTTAAGACGGACTCTTTCAAGGATAGTCTTCCTTCGTGGGCAAATGATGGTTTATAGATATCGTTTTGTGTTTGGTGGTAGAAAACGTATTTGGCATCTAAGACCTACGTTCATGGATAAAATAGAAGCTAAGGCAATGCCTGAGAGAGAAGAATTGTAGTTATAACTGGGGGAAGACTGGAGAGACGTGAGTTTGACTCGTTTGAGGTTCATGATGTATCAATAGCAAACTTCCCAGTTGAGTAACTATTTTCTCACATTAAGGTCCAGCTTACAGCAGTTGGGTTTAATCCAGCATTCAAGTTTTGCTAAATGGAAGAAACCAGAAAGGACATGAGAGATGGTGGGATATGAAGGGGATCTGGAGGAAGCGAGGGCAGGAGGGGGGCAGAGGGATTGGAAACCGTGGCGCAGTGGGTCTGGAGAGCTTGATGAGTCAGAGAACTGTTACAGCAAGTGCTCGCGCAAATGAGCTGAAAAGGCAGAACGTTGTTTATACTGATGACCCACGAGCCAGCAGAGGCGTCAGCAGGATCTGGGTTGTCACTGAGGACTTGGTAGTTGACCTGAGGTAGGAGGGTCAGACCCGGATTTTACTGAACTGACATTTATTTCATGAGATTATTTCTCCACCTGTTAAGTTGTGACATTTCGATACCTGTTTTTCCTTTCAATAGGATATAAGCTCCGTGAGAGTCAATACTTGGCCTTATACACGCTACCTCCAAACTCTAACAGGGCCTGGCCTGCAGTCAGGAAGCTCAGTGTTGTATCTGACGCACCCCAGAGCTCCTTTACATACAGGGATTTACTTTTTCTACTCATCCATCCATACACTGGACAAAGGGGAGTACAATCCAGATGGCTTTCCCAATCACATTGTCACTCCTCATAACCTACATTGTTATACTATCGTCTTCAAGATTCGAGGGTTTTGGCTTGTAATTTGATAGTTTTGGGTTACTTTTATTATAAGGGGAAGAGGCTACTGCTCCTCAAGAGAACACGAAAGGGAGGAATAAAGGAAAGGAGGAGAGTCTGAGGCCAAGTCTGAAGATAACGAGCCCCCTTTCTGCTTCCCCAGGATGTGGAAAATGCTGTTTACTAGACAACAAAAGAGCCTGCTGGAGGAGGTGAAAAGGCTCAAGCCCAATTTTGTAATTGATGAAAATTGGTACGCTTTGGATGAAGATGACCGGTTTTGGTGGCAAAACTAAAGATGTGGAAATTCTCCCTGCCCATGCCCACTCTGCTAGAGGAAACTTAAAGCTATTTTGTCAGGGCCAGCTATGCCCAGGAGATCCTTATTACAGATGGAAAATGACTTCTGATTCTCACAAAGCCTTCAATGGTAGCGATTTGTCCGTGTTCAGTACAATTCACTTACTGCATTTGCCTCTGCTTCTGTATCTGTGAAATGTCTGTCCTGCCACAGAGCATTTAGAGAGAATAAAATAAACACCGAGAGCATTCTGAAAAAGTATCATGTGGCATTCTTGACCAGTTGGAAAATGATTCAAGAGGATACTATCAGGATATATGAAAACTAGAATATAGACTGAAAACTTTATATTCATGTTAAAATTCTTGGACTTGATGACTCACTTAAGGTGAGTACATAAGTGACTATCCTTGTTCTCAGGAAATGTACATGGAAGTATTAAGCATTCAAGGAGCATGATGTATACAACCTACTCTCAAGTATTTAGAAAATATAGATGGATGGGGTGGGATGTGGGGATAGGGAGATGGCTGGATAGATGGAGGGAGGGGGTGGGATGGAGGGATGGCTGGATGGGGTGGAAGGATGGACGGGGCGGGATGGGGGATTGCCAATGGATGTGGAAGGATGGATATGGATGGGGAGATGTGCTTTCATTCTGGAAGTCATGAGAAGTTCCAAACAAAAGTGAAGGAGTGTGGTAGAAGTAGGGCAATCAGGTAGGAAGCTATTGTAGCAGTCCCACTAGAAAAACCAGAGAAGTTTACACTAGCATGGTGATAGTGGAGAAGGAGAGGGACAGCATGTGGTTGTGTCTTTCTAAGTTCAATAGGGCTTGCTCATGGAATCTGGTCATGGTCTGTTGGGAATTTTTTCTCTAAAAAGGCAACAGTCATCATAAGTAATATAGGAGCAGAAACCTCACAACAAAAGGCTGAGAATGCAGCACAAAGCTACTATATCAGAATTCCCCAGAGAAGAGAGAAGGAGAACCAACAGGATGGATGTGTGCACATCTGCACACATGATATAAATTATACAGTTTTATTTCAAGGAGTTGGCTCATGCAGTCAAGGGGGCTGGCCAGTCTGAAATCCAAAGGGGAAAAGGCAAGCTGCAAACCTAGGCAATAGTTGATGTTTCAGTCCTGAAGCAGAATTTCTTCTCCAGTTTTTATTCTTGGGGCTGTCAACTGATTGGAGGAGGCTCACCCACATTATTGAGGGAAATCTACTTAATGTCAGTTGTACACATTAAGCACATCTATGAGATACTGTCGCAGCATCATCTAGGCCAGTGTTGAACCAAACAACCAGGCTCCCTAGCCCAGCCAGGTGAGCACACAAACAACCATCACAGCTACTTTCTCGTGTCTCTGTAGAGGAGACGGGTAGTGTGCCTGGTGAGCGGACCCAGAAGCTCCGCAGCTAGCTGATTGGGTGTGGGGAACCTCAGCTTCCCATGGGGTCCTCTGGCAGCCAAATCCAACTCCTGAAAAGCAGCTGGAGTTCCCAGGCAATGTCCCAAAGAGCTGACGTGAACCCTGAGTGCCTGGAGCCTATGCCCCCGTTTTCCCCTATATATACTTTTAATTTCACATTTATACCATGGAAAGGTAGACATTGCCCTGACCTGGTGCATGTCTCCGTGGGGCACAGACAGGAGACCGACCCTCGGCTCCTAAACTGTAATTTTCTCCAGTAGGGCCCTTTCCTTACCTCCATGTCAGACGCTATGGAATTCACCGCCACCTACCTTGCAGCACTTTGCTCACAAATTTCCCTTCCACTACATTCCTTCAGTAGATGGGTAAGGTGGTGTGTGTGTGTGAGAGAGAGAGAGAAACTGTATCAATTCCGATGCTTTAAGCTGCAACCAACAGGACCCCCGACCCAAATCACCAGGTGGAAGTTTATTATTTTACATGACAAGTCCTCAGTGAGTAACTTCGAGTTTAGTTAATTCAGCGGCTGAAGGATGTCAGGACTCTGGGTCCGCGGCTCAGCGCTTCTCATGAGGCCCCCTGGTGGCCACTAGGTGGCGTCACAGCACCGCGTCTCCGCAGAGATGGGGCGGAAATCCCCCCGCGTCTACACCCGGTCTCCCGCCCTCCCCCCGCGTCTACACCCGGTCTCCCGCCCTCCCCCCGCGTCCACACCCGGTCTCCCGCCCTCCCCCCGCGTCCACCCCCGCGTCTCCCGCCCTCCCCCCGCGTCTACACCCGGTCTCCCGCCCTCCCCCCGCGTCTACACCCGGTCTCCCGCCCTCCCCCCGCGTCCACACCCGGTCTCCCGCCCTCCCCCCGCGTCCACACCCGGTCTCCCGCCCTCCCCCCGCGTCCACACCCGGTCTCCCGCCCTCCCCCCGCGTCCACACCCGCGTCTCCCGCCCTCCCCCCGCGTCTACACCCGGTCTCCCGCCCTCCCCCCGCGTCTACACCCGGTCTCCCGCCCTCCCCCCGCGTCCACACCCGGTCTCCCGCCCTCCCCCCGCGTCCACACCCGCGTCTCCCGCCCTCCCCCGCGTCTACACCCGCGTCTCCCGCCCTCCCCCCGCGTCCACACCCGGTCTCCCGCCCTCCTCCCGCGTCTACACCGGGTCTCCCGCCCTCCCCCCGCGTCCACACCGGGTCTCCCGCCCTCCCCCCGCGTCCACACCCGGTCTCCCGCCCTCCCCCCGCGTCTACACCCGGGTATCCCGCCCTCCTCTCGCGTCTACACCCGGGTATCCCGCCCTCCTCCCGCGTCCACACCCGGTCTCCCGCCCTCCCCCCGCGTCCACACCCGGGTCTCCCGCCCTCTTCCCGCGTCTACACCCGGGTCTCCCGGTCTCCTCCCGTGTCTATACCCGGGTTACTCACCTGGGCGCTACTGTCATGTGAGGAGATGGTTCTGCGCCGGGGTCGTCCGTGCGCTGCAGGGTGCTGAGCCGCATCCCCGGCTTCCGACCCCTCTGTGGGGCCGCTGGAGCCGTCATACCCTGGATTTAAAGCGAGGGTGACATAAAAGCAGGTTGGTGAAATGTGTCCGCAGGTAGGATGGCGTGTCACAGCAGTGAGAAGGACTGGGGTCCCGCAGCACGGGCGACAGGGATGAGCCTTGGGATCATTATGTTGAATGACGTAAGCCAGACCCAAAAGGACCGGTACTGTGTGATGTCACTAAAGGAACTAATTATACTACGTAAACTCACGGACATAGAATATAAGTTACCAGGTGATAGAATGAGGCTTGAGAATGAGGAGCAGTTGCTTAATGTGTGCAGAATTTTTAACTAGGTTGAATTTAAATGTTTAGAAATGGACAGAGGTGATGGGAGCACGTTATTGTGAGAATAATTAACAGTACTGAATGGTGTGTCACCATGGTGGAAAGGGGAAGTTTAGAGTCATGTAACGCACCAGAAGGAAAACTAGAGGTTAAAACATGGGACTATATAACCCAGTTAATCTTGTGGTGAACAATGACTGTGATTAAGTGTACAAATATTAAAAAGTACTTTCATGAATTAAAACAAATGTATTACAGGAAATTAATTATAGGATGGTAATGGGGAAAATGTGCCTATTGCAAACTATGGACTGTAGTTAACAGTAATAACTTAATATTCTTTCATTAACAGTAACAAATGTGCCTATACTATGGGTCAATAATAGGGGAGAGACAAGGAGTAGGGAGTGTTTTGGGTTTTCTTTTTTCTTTTTGTTATTTTTGGAGTTATGAAAATATTCTAAAATTGATTGTGGTGATGAATGCACAACTATGTGATGATACTGTGAGCCGCAGATTGTATACTTTGGTTGGATTGTATGGTGTGTGGATATAGCTCAAGAAAATTGCATTTAAAAAAAGCAGGCTCATGGCTGCTGGGGGAAAGAGACAAGGAAAGGCAGAGTGACTGCTTACGGGTGCTGGGTTTCCTTCTGGGTTGATGAAAATGTTTTGGAACTAGATAGATGCAGTGGCTGCACAACACTATGAATGTACTAAATGTCACTGAACAATATGCTTTTTTTTTTATCTCAACTTAAAAATGTATATCTAACTCAACCGACACTGTAGAATTCAGGAGCAGGAGGTCTTTCCATCAATTTCATAGACACTACAGTTCTCAGGGATCCAGAGAGCGGCAGCAGAGAGCTGGACAGCATCAAATCTCGTTCCAGAGAGCCCTAAGGAGGGTCCAGAGTAGTAATATCCACCTTGCCAAGTTGCAGTGGGTATTTCTGTATCCACCTGTTGCAGAAGGTGGTCCACAGAAGATTGTCACTGAACCATTCTCAACTCAATCACAGCAGTGAGTGCGGACGTGGTCCAAGCCCTGGGGAGCTGGATGGATGAGACTGCAGAGCCAGATGTGGTTCTTGACAGTATTTCCATCCCACTGGGGATGGCAAGACATCAACATGTCTCTAGCACCCAGGGTGCTCCCCTGACACTCTAGATCCAGCATATGAGCAACTATTTGGGAGGCCAGCAGAGTGGCAGGCTGAGGACGTCAGCCCAGGCGCAGAGCTGAGACGCAGCAGTTCTGGTATTGGCGGAGCTGGCATCTGAGCCGGGGGAGTGGGTTGGGGCCTGGTCAAGGGGGAAAGGAACAGGGGTCCAGTCACTGGAACCTCAGGACACAGGACAACTGAGAACTTGGATTCAGGTGAAATTAATAGAGACTAATTTGGTTTCTGAGAACCAGCACATTGCCTTATGCCTGCAAGGAAAACATTATAACCATCCTTACAGTATTTCCAGTTTTCTTCCTGGGGCATAGTAGGATTGTACTTCTCCACTCCCTAAGAGTTAGGTGTGACCGTCTTCCTTGCTGTGGCAAATGAAATATGAACAGAAGGACCACGTGTCACTTCTAGGCAGAGACTCTAAGAGCAGTGCACGATTTGCTGTTCCTTTCCCCCACCACAGCAAATCATGGCGTTCCAGATGTGTGTCCCAGAGGGTTGACAATGTGGGATAGAACCCCAGCAACCCACGGTGAGTATGTAGCATGAAAAAGAAACCCTGTGGTTTTCTTAAGCCCCTAAGATGTGGAGGGTTATTTGTTTCTGCAGCTCAACCTGACCTATACTGACAGATACTGTGTGTGTCACACACTCAATGACAGGCAAATTATGAGAGTGCCTGGATGGACTAGGGTGGTGGGTCTCAGCTGATGGGAATCACCAATTGGCAGAGTCCACCCCCCAGAGTTCCTGGGTCAGTAGGTCTGAGAAGGGAGCTGAGAATCTGCTTTTCTGACAAGTTCCCTGATAACGCTGAGGCTGTTGGACTGGGAAGACCACACTGTGAGAACCATTGGGCTAGATGCAGGAGTAACACTTACAAACAGAGGTGCGTATTTGACTCTCCCAGAGTTCTTGGCTTTTCTTAACCAATGTTTAATAATTAGGGTTTTACACTTAAAAATCTGGATTTCCAGTTCTCTATTTAGAAAAAAAAAAAAATCTGGAAGTTCTGGAATCACTGATTCTGACCCGTGCATGGCCAAAATCAGCTTGAACTGAAAACAGGATTCCCTTTGGGGGAGCTTAGGTGCTCCGGTTTCTCCGCTGTCATCTGATGACGGACCTTCTTCCACATGTTCTCTCCAGCCCGGTAGTGTGTTTGTGACCCCTGGATTACTGCATGCACAGGGCTGGATGCCTTAGGCACAATTAGCTCCCTCCATGAAGTACAGACAAGTGTGAGCATGGACATTAGATTCAGAGGATTAAGCTCTGTTCACTCACTAGCTGGGAGAGCCTGGGCAAAATGTTAGCCTTGCCCAAGTCTCTGTTTCCTCACTTGCAAAATGGGGATAATACCCTCCCTGAGAGGTGTTTGGAAGGCTGTAGATCACTCATGTGGATTCAGCTGAGCTCGGTCACCTGACACAAAGCAGTGGGTGCCTCTGTCCATGGTGCTGACGGACCAAACCCAGAGGCCTGAGAAGGTGGAGAATTTGTGGATCGATTTCTATCCAGCAAAGCAGAACAGTATGCAAAATCGATGAGACCAGAAACAGCCCCCTCCTCGCCCACGACCCAGCACGTTGTCCTTCGGAGTGAAGGGGGAGGACGGGCCAATGTGAACCACGCACCCATGCACACAGCATGTACTTCCTTAAGGGTGGCCTGGGACACATCAGCCCCCAAGATGCTCTATGGATGGAGGGTTTCATGATCAAACAAGTTCAGAAAATGTTGCATGCTATAACCCCCACCTAACCTCGTTGTATAAAATCACAATCAAAGGCTCCTGCAAGGGAAAAAAAATAACATGTTTCATCATTCATCCAGTCAACCAAGAATTTATTTATCACCTACCATGTGCCAACACTGTTGAACATGTTGGAAAACTTGAATCTGGTATTTTTCCAAATCACTTGAACAGAACTATTTTCTCCAAACGCCTTAGCAATGGTCCCTGGAACCTGTATTCCCCAGGACTGTTTGGGGATGGTGATGTCGGGAATAAACATTCCTAGATAAACCCTGCATTCGGACTGGGAAATAAACTGAGTAGAGAATTCCCTCTTGCTTTTCTCAGACCACCTGGTTTCCCCTCCCTTAGGACCCCCTTCTCCAGATGACTGCCTGTTACACCCTCCCCACCCCTAGGACTTTCTCCACGTCCCACCTTCCAGGAACCTCTTCCTGTCCCTCCAATCCTCGACTGCGTTTCTCCCTTCCAATTCCAATGTTAAATGCCAGGCTGTGAATTCCTGAGGGCAGAGACCGCACCTGTTACGTTCACTGCCGTATGCCCAGGGGTCAGCAGAGTCCCTCACAGGTAGTAAGTGCTCAAAAAATATGAATAAGTGGTCGACACAGTGGAAGGAGCATGGGCTTTGGACTTTGGGTTCGGAAATCAGTTCTACCACTTACAAACTATGATTTTGGATAACTGCCTCATCAACTCTTTCCACCTTCATCATCTACAACGTAGGAATAATGCCGACCACACAGGGCCTTTTGAGGATTAGGGTAAATAGTGACAACTGCAATGAGGCCACCTGTTACTAGCTGAATTGTGTCCCCTGAAAAGACATGTTCAAGTCCCAGCCCCTGGCCCTGTGGATGTGAACTTTTTTGGAAATAAGCTCTTTGAAGATGTTATTAGTTAAGATGAGCTCAAACTGGATTAGGGTGGGGCCTCATTCGATATGACTGGTGTCCTTATAAGGAGAAGAGATTTGGACACAGAGATAGAAACAGACAGAGAGATGGACATGTGATGGAGGCAGAGACTGAGTTCTGCCACCAACGAAGGAACGCCATGGCCTGCCAGCCGCCCACCAGGAGCCAGGGCAGAGGCGTGGAACGGACTCTCCCCTTTAAAAGGAGACCCATGACACGTGAATTCAGACTTCTGGCCTCCAGAGCCATGTGACATTACAGTCTATTGTTGAAGCCAGCTGGTCTGTGGCACCTTATTACAGCAGCCCTGACAAAGTAAGACCTTGCTCAGCTTCACTTGCCCTCCATTTATTGTTCTATGCAATGGGGTGAGCTGGTCCAGAATAGGGTCATTGTGAAGACTCACCTGGCAAGTTCCATGAGAAGAGATGTTGTTTTTTGTTTATTTGCCTACCCTAGCACCCAACAGCAGGTGCTCAACAATATCTGTGAAATGAATGAGGGGTGAGTGAATGAATGCATACAGCACACATGCATGAGGAAATCAACGGATGCTATGATGTGGTGTGAAAATGCAAGGAAAGTGCTCTTCAGCATCGTCTACCAACTTTACCACAACATCAGTGTTTGTTACATCTCCCAATTTAAAATTCTGTAGAGTCCCGGGCCCTATCAAAGACAGATTAAATGGAAGAGAAAGAAAGGGAAGAGAGAGTGTAGTCCGGGCCTCTATTAAACAAAGCCCCCTATATCCTTCTGCTCATTAAATCTTAAGCGAGCACAAACACATAATAAATGCTCGCTTCTTGTTCCTCCCTTCTCAATAGGAATTATCAGGCTTCACCTCTCTGATATCAATCTATTCTGGGGCCATGGCCCCCAAACTAGGATGGACATCAAAATCACCTGGAAAACTCATTAATATGCAGATTCAAGACCCTTCCCTTGACTCATGGAATCAGAATGCAGGGGATAGAGCCTGGGCACCTGCATTTTTAACAAGTTGTTCTGGCAACTGGAAACTTTTTTTTTTTACCTGACCCATTTGCAGATCTCTTGGGCTTTGTGGGCCATGGTCTTCCCCAGTTACTCTGCAACTGAGCATTCACTCAAGAGTCAAAATCCACAGCCTCCACTACTGGCCCGACCAGCTGAAAGGGGAAGCCAAAAGATGTCCGGTCTTTATATCATAAGACCCTACTGAGAAGCCACCCCCAAGCACAACAGATATTCCTGTCTCTGGGAACAGGTGTGTTAGTCACACTCACTCACACACACACACACACACACACACACACACACACACACACACGCATCTCCAGCCAATTTTTCCATCCAAGATAAACACCCAGGCTGCCAGATCTTCTGATTTTTCCCAAGAGATGCCAGAAGCCCAGATTTTTATGTAACATCTCCTGATTCAAAATCCCGGCACAAAATCCCAAGGAGACAGAGGCTGATTTCTGAAAACAAACATTACTAATGTGGGCTTCCAAAACCTTTGTTTTCTTTAATTAGGGCTAAAGAGAAAACTGCAAACTGGCAGCCCATAGACTACCAGGTGTTAATCCACATATTCAGGACTCAAACTGGAAATCCCACTTCCTCTTTCAATTCCCCATCTGCTATTTAACCTGTTCCCAGAGGTAAGAAAGACACTGAGTCCACCTTCTCCAGCAACTCCTACAGAATAACGGTTGCTCAGCCATTTGAAATCTCTTCGAGGACTCTCCATCTGCCACAGGGCAGCACACTGCAGCTTCCCCAGATCCAAGGGACCCCAGCTGTGGGTTCCGGGAAACTGGGATTTGCACCCAGGGGCCCCATCCAGGGCTGCTGCAGTGATTCCAGAGCCATGGCCAGCAGACACACAGCCCAGTGCCTGGAACAAACTCAACATCCTCATCCTCTCCCCACACCCACCCCTCCAGTTGGACCCCTGCAGCAGAGACAACAGTCTGTCCACTGGGGTGGCTGGGGAGTGCTGCCCAGCTGCCTCCGCAGGGAGCTATGACCAATCCAGTTAGCAGAATTGGGCAGGGGGTGGCAGGTGCCATTTCCAGGCCTCTTGCAAGCTGGGTGCCCCTCCATACTCCCTTCCCCCTCCCTCAGTTCAATGCTGAGAGGACCTCAGGGGCGGGGGAGGGAGGGAGGAGTGGAGGCCCCTCGATGGTCTTGGGGGAGGGTCGCAGGATTCTCCACACAGCAGCCAGCTCCAGGCCGGACCACCTTGGCCTGGCGCTGTGGCGACCCCAGTGGGCACTCTCCCTTCTCCCTCCCATACTCAAGAACCACACAGAGCGCGCACAATTGGCTAGTGCGATTTATTGCCCCCGGCGCCCCTTCCCACCTCGCCAGGCCGGGGAACGGAGACGGGCATCCCATTCTCTGAGGGCAACCCTTAAACGGGCAGTTTCTGCCTCCTCACTCCTTCGCCACCCCCAACCCAGGACGGGGAGAGGCGGCTGCACTCGGGCTAGAAAAAACGGGACACGCGGGGGGGAAAATACTCCGGGGAGAGATGGGTCAGCTGGGTGGGTGCGATTAAAAGAAAATTCTACAAGAGAAAGGGGCTCCTCTTTCCCTTCCCTCCCTGGGACCCCTCAAAACGGAAAGGGCCAGTTTCTCTCCATTCCTTGCAACACCGGACGGCGCCGGAAGAGGAAGAGGGAAATGACCTTCCATATGTGGCATTTGCTGTCTCTTGGTCTCTAAAACTCGCTCACGCGCGTCGTCTGTCTCCGGCTCCCAGGAGGAGACCCCGGGAGGGGCTGGGAGAGGGCCGGGCGCAGCGCAAGGTCCGCCCGCTCGGGCCCCCTGGCACCGCGTGGGCCGCAAAGGGAGCGCAGGGGAGGCGAGACGCTGCGGCCCCCGGTCCGTTTCTCCCTGGGTCTCCGGGTCTTGCACCAGCGGTCCCCGCCAAGCCCGAGGGGCCCTGCCCGCCGCCCCGGGCTCGCCCGCCCCTACCGGCCCTCCCCGCGGCACTCGCCGCAGCGCCCGCCGGCAGCAGCCTCCTCCTCCTCCACTTCCTCCTCCTCCTCGCCCGCAGCCCGGTAATAGCTCTGTCCGCAGCTGCTGCAGACCGAGGGCGCGCCCACGGCGTGGATCTTCTTGTGTCTCCGCAGCGCCGCGCCCTGCACGAAGCCCTCCCCGCACTCCACGCAGATGTGGGCGGGCTCCTCGCCTCCCGCCGCCCCCGGCCCGTCCCCGTGCTGGGCCCGCTGGTGGGCCAGGAGCCCGGCCCCGTGCCCGAAGCCCTTCCCGCACTCCACGCACACGTAGGGCTTGGGGGCCGGCGCGCGCCGCGACCGAGGCCCGGGCGCCTTGCTTCCCGCGCCGGCCATGGCTGCGGCCGCCGCGGCCGTCGCCCCCTCCCCCGGCGCGCCCACCACGATGATGCCCTCGCCGTCGCCCACCGGGATGGCGATCTCGCCGTCCGCCGCCGCCGCCTCCTCGGGCGCCTTGGCCCGCCGGACGCTGGCCGCCAGCACCTGGCCGCCACGCCGGGCCCCGAGAGCTCCGGGTGCAGCCGCAGGGTGGCGGGCGAGGCTCTTGGGCTGGCTGAAGCCGCGGCCGCAGCGCGGGCACACGAAGGGCTTGAGGCCGCTGTGCGAGCGCCGGTGCTTGGCCAGGCTCTTGCTCTGCGTGAAGCTGCGGCCGCAGTCGGGGCAGGCGTAGGGCTTCTCGCCCGTGTGGATGCGCTGGTGCTGCATGAGGTTGGAGCTCCAGCTGAAGCGCTTGCCGCACTCGGAGCAGGCGTAGGGCTTCTCTCCGGTGTGGATGCGCCGGTGCTGCACCAGGTGCGAGCTCTGCGAGAAGGTCTTGCCGCAGTCGCTGCAGGCGTTGGGCCGCTCGCCCGTGTGCGTGCGCTGGTGTCGCGTCAGCTTCGACCAGTGGCTGAAGCTCTTGCCGCACTCGTTGCAGATGTAGGGGGCGGGCGGCCGCGGCCGGGGCGGGGGGCCGGCTGGGGGGGCCGTGTGGGGCGGGGACAGCTTGGTCGGGGGCCAGCTGGGGACGTCGTCGTCATCCATGATGAGGATGTCCACTGGAAGGCAAGAGGGGAGGCGCGTCAGAGGCAGACTAACCAAGGGGGACCGCGGGGGTAGGCTGGGATCCCGGCTCCCCAACCCCCGCCCCCTCCGCTTTGCATGGCCTTGTGTACGGCTTCGCCCGCGGGCCCTCTGTGGGCTCCCCGGGCGCACCGGCCGCGAGCAGCACCTGCAAAGGCAGCGCCCAGAGGTCCCCAGCCTCCTCCATGCCCTCCCCTCCTGCTGTCCTCAGCACCGATCATTCCCTGACGTTTCATTAAATATGTGTCCTGTCCCCCTGCCAGTTGAGACCTTGCACTCCCACTAGAACACCTGGAGCAACACCTGGCCCACAGGAGGCAGCAACGTTAATTTAAAGGTTATCTACGTAAAAAAACATGGGTGAGGGACGGAGACCTGGAGATGACCCAGGAAGAGGAGAATCTATGATGCCAAGGACAAGGCAAGGCAGGGGCCTCCCGGCAGGGGCTACCCCAGGCTCATCTCTGCTGGAGGGGAGGGCAGGCCTGCAGGCGGCCACTCCACAGCACGACCTTTCCCACGACCCCGTGACCTTTCCCAGGGGTGCACAGGGCGGAGTGTGGCATCAACTCGGGGCTCCAGGAGGAGAATCCTGGCTGCAGGGTGGAGCATGGAGGGCAGGGAGGGCCACCAGACCCACTAACAGGAGCAGAGACCAGCAGGAGAGCACCTCCCGCCCACTGACCCACAGCAGACAATCTCACGCCGGCTGGCTTTGGGGCCCTTTCTGCCCCCGGCAGGCGAGGAAGGCGTGTGGGGCCTTGGCCTCACCAACCCGCAAACGATGACATCACCACTTACCAGCTGCCCAAGAAAGCCTTTTACACATTTTGCACCATGGCTGGCCCTGAGCGGTCAGTTTCTCGGGGGTGTGTGAGAGCCTGCCTCCTTCCCAAGTTTTCCAGGAGTCTGGCAGACAGATCTGTGTGCACCTGCGACTTCTGCACATTTCTTTCCAAGTGTGGATCACAACGGTAGCCTGCAGAACTTTGTTTCCTGGCTCCTTCCCATGCTAGGCTGTAAGCTCCCCCAAGGCAAGGACTGGCCGGGTGGCTACAGATTTAACTAAGAAATTCAATCACAGCCCAGAACTACACAGCCAGAAAGTGGCAAAGCCTGATTGCAAACACAGCCTTCCCGAGCCCTTCAACCACTAAAGGACACGTTGGGGTTAGTGCTCCTCAAAGTGGGGTCCACAGACCCGCATCACCTGAGAACACGGGAGACACGCAAATTCCTTAGCCCCACCCCAGACCTACCAAAGCAGAAACTGTGGTGGGCGCAGCCCCCTGCCCTTTAACGCACCCTCCAGCTGAAGCTGAAGTTTGAGAACCACTCCAGGACAAAGACTATTAAAATATGGCCCTTGAATTACCTGGGAGAGAAGAAAAACTCCAGAAATCAGGAAGAAAAAAACTTTTGAAAAGATGACATGGAGCCCATTTTGGTGTCAACATCAATCAGGATATGGAGTGAGGAGCACATTACTTAGATGTGGAGCTAGAGAGGAATGAAAAACTGAACCCTGGGGAACTCTTTACCTCCAGGCAGCATGACCCAGGACGGAAGGGGTGAGGGGAAGGTGACAAGCTTTCATCGTAAACGGAGACCAACTATCTCATTTATTCCAAGCGCTCACACTCCTATGATTAAAATGTTTTTGTTTTCAAAATTGCCAAGAAAGAAAACATAACGGCACCACAGGATTCAGCTATGAATGATTCTTACACAGTCGTGACGACAGAAACCCTGAAGACTGACAATCAAGACCCGCAATACACCAGTAACTAGATCAGGGTTTGGGGGGCTGCAAGAGGCCAGCCCTGCCCCTCCCCGGAGCCGCCAGGCGCCCCAGGCTTCCCCAAGGAAGAGCCGAGGGTGATGAATGGCTGCGGCCTCTAGAAGCAAGACTTGGAGGCCTCAGGCAAGTTCACTTTTCTACATGGCTGGTTTACCACACACACGCACTACATTTTTTTTAATAGGTGTTAAACATTGTTAAACAGAAGAGGCTTTATTTGGGAGGCGGGATTCTTGTTCAACTTGCCGATCCCTGGGCGCTCTGCAACTGTCTGCCAGCGAGGCCCCAGGGATCCCAGCGGACTCGCGGCCCTCGGGCTGGAGGTTCTGCCTGCACTCCCACCGAGCAGCCAGTGCAGAAGTCGCTCGGCTTCTCTGTGGAGGGCGGCTGACAACTCCCTCCCGCCCGTACAACAGCCCAGGAATTCCCAAGACAGCAGAGCACAGGGACAAGCACAAAGGAACCCCTCGATAAAAGATTACAGAAACAACGATGATCCTTTTCATAAGAGCTCAACTGGAGGGGGAGGGGATCCCCGATGCCAGGCCCCACTCTAAGCCCTTTCCGGGGATCATCACATTTAATCCCAAGGAGATGCTGTTGTCTCCCTTGCTTACAGTAGGCCTGGGTTCAGCCCTCCAGCCTCGCCAGCCCGTGGTTCCTGAGGCAGGTTCCCACCCCATCCGGGACCCCCAGTCAGGCATCAGTCTTATGTGGTGGCGTTTCACCTTTTTACTGTAGAATGCACGGCACACACAGAGAGCCATACAAACCAGCGCAGAGCTGGGAGGCTGCAGGGAACCCCTCACACCCACCACCCACCCAGGGCCCTCCGTGCCCAAAGTACCCGTCCTCTGACTTGGCCAGTCATCACCCCTTGCATCTCTTTATGGCCTCATTGCCCACGAGTGCATCCCTAGATGCTTATTTTTAAATGTTGATCTTGGTGTCTTCTGAGCCTCTTAACCCACTGGTCCCCCCAGTGGCTCCCACACGGCCTGCTGGTGCCGGCTGCACACCACCGTGCGGTTCAGAGATGCCTCTGCCCGCTCTCCCGTCTTCGCTCCGGTAAGCTGGACATGCAGAGGCTCGGGTGGACTCCGGCCCGACGCCTACAGCAACCCTGAGGGTGGGATCTGCTCTCTCACGAGGGGACACGGTACTTGCTTGTCTCTCCTTCTGTGATGTCAGCCGCCGCTGGGGCTCAATGCCTAGACCCATAAATTCATCGAGGTGGGAAACAGTGCTCTTCTACTGTTTCTTTTTCATTTATTAGTGGGAATAACTTCCAGCAACACCTCCTGTCATGGGGATTGGTGCCCAGCGGTGAACTTCAGTTATGCAGGATAAAAGGTCATCTCTCCCCTTATTCACCCATTTTTCAAGGTGATGAATTGGTTCTCTGTCTTCCTCCAAAGGTAACCGAACAGCAAGTCCTTTCTTAACGTCATCCTGAACTTCTCTGACGGCTTCCACCTACTGCCTCCGGCCAGGGCGCTCCCTGCAGGGCTCCCGTCCCTCTGACATGACCCAGTGGCCTCTGGCCGCTTCCCGGCTGGGCTCTAGCAAGAGGCTCCAGGTTCGCCTTCTGCAGTTCCTGCACCGTTCCCGCCACCGCCCTGGCTCCTGTCGGTGGGAAGCGGCATTTCAAGACGAAATTGCTTTTTAAATTTAATTTTTATGTACTTCAACTTATTTGTATTTATACTTTTATATATTTTCCCGTCTGTCTATTCACCCACCGTCTGGACCGCTTCTCTCTGGACACCCTGTAGCTGACGCCCCACAGGGGCCCGGCCGGCCCTCCCCGCTGCCGACCCCAGACCACTCCCCTGCTCCCCCCGAGCTGGGGCCAACAGGAGGAAGGCACCCAGAAGGGGCAGAGCAGGCAGCGGCCCTGGGCAGGGGTCTCATCCCCTGGGATCACCGACCCACCGTGAGACGGTGGCGCAGTGGTCACGGCAAGCCCAGAGCAGCCACCCTGCCGAGCTGGGCCCCCGCCCGCCTCCTGGCTGCCTCACTCCGGGCAAGCAGCTGAGCTGCTCTCTGCCCCGGGACCCTGTGAAAGATGGGGTTCAGCAGTATCCCCACCTCACAGAAGGTGGCTGGCAGCGATTTCTGGGCACATGGGCAGTGCTTGTGAAGCGCTGGCTCTTACCAACACCACCATGAGCTTGAAGAATCTGAACCCACTTCCCAGACATATTCAAATAAAATTATAAAACTTCAAAGGCTTCACAAATAACCCGGGTAAATCAATCCAGTCTGAAAGAAGGTGACTTCTCAGTTGTTTTTAAGTCTAACATTCACTGAGCAAGCCCTCGCAAAACCCCTGTGAGCCAGGCAGCCTAAAGTGCACGGTGGGGCCAAACCAATGTAGGGGATCGTGACCAGCATCTTTTAAACAGGAAATGGAAGGCGGGAGAAGAAAAGGAACGGTCAGCATGCACTGCTTTTAGCAACAGTGAGGAATGTCCTGAAGACACTTTATTTCAGTCGCACACACAAACACACGGGTGTGCTGTGTGTGCACGTACAGCAGGTGACAAGGCGAAGTACACCCGGTCACAAGGCTTGAAGGACACGGCAGGTAGCACAGCACCGACCTACTAATCGACGCAAACGGATGGAACTGAGCCCCGGGGAGGAGGCGCCTGCCCCAGGCCAGGGACACACCAGGCTCGCAGAGGCACTTCTGCTAGGGTGCCTTCCCATCAGCAAGGTGGGCGCACCTCGGGGCAGTAAGAGACTAAGAGACGGCAAAGTTCAAACACTGGTAATTGTGTTTGTTTGGGGGGAGGGGGCATGGAATCTTTTGTTCAGATAAAATCTCTTGCTGAAGCCCAGCCCATGCCCTCCTCCTGAGCACCTGGGGCCCTGCCACCTAACCCAGGTCTCCAAGCGACACCGAGGCAGCCCTGGCCTTGGGGTAGGGGGCACGGGGCCCTGGGACCTGGGACGGGTGAAGAGGGAGGCCGGGCCCCAGGCCCCCCGCGCCTGCCCTCCTCCTCACAGCAGCTGCAGGAAGCTTCCTAAGACTCCCCAGGTGGGCACCGCACAACACTGCTGGCTGCACCCACAGGTGCCCCTCCGGTTGTGGAGATGCCCCAGCCCCACAGCCGCTTTCTTCCTGTGCCCGTCTCACCAGCAAGACCGAGGCCAGGGGCTTCGGGAAATCACACCTGTCCCCAACAGAGGAGACGCCCAGGAGAAGCTCCTGTCTCGTCCCCATCACATCCTTCCCGCCTGAGGGTGGTTTCCACAAGGATGTGGCGGCTGAAGCTGAGGCCGAGGAGTTGGGGGGGGGCTAGAACGAGAGCAGAGAGGATGACCCAGAGCCAGGATGTGGGTCCCCAGGGACTGGCTGAATTAGCCAACCTGGAACCCCCCTCCAGGCCGGCCGCCTGAGGCCAGGACATGGGGGTGCTCCGTGACCTGGGACAGCGCTGAGGGCGTCGCGGATCCCGAAGGCTCCCCCGGCTCCGGACGAAGGCCCAGCTCCTGACCTTGCCTAAGGGCCTGGAGACCCTCCTGCCTCTCGGTTCCTCAGACTCCTCACTCAGTCCACAGCCGGAAGCTTCCTCCTCCGGTGGGATCGGATCCTCTGGTTGAACGGTCCGAACTGGAACCTCCTCCAGGAGCACCCACACAACAGAGCTCAGCCGTCCACGGGCCAGGCAGTGCCAGACGTCTCGAGGGCAGTCCAGGACCGGGACCGAGGGGGCTCGAGAGCCAGCCGGGGAGACAACGCAGAGCAGATGCAGGCACACACCACGGCGGGGCGGGCCACGCTCTCGAATGACCATCTTCCTAGTTCACCTCTCCAGGGCCCGCGCCCCGCCCCACAGGCCATCTTCTCCGTGGGTCTGCTCCACAGGTCTCCACGTGCTCTGAACAGGCAGGAACGGTGCCGTGTGTCCAGTCCGGGGTGTGCAGGGCGCAGGTCGGGGTGCAGGACAGGGCAGGGCTGGCACACGGCAGGGGGCACCACGACCTGGCAAGACCCTAACCCAGCCCAGCCCAAACAGCTGGGACTGGGCTCCAGGTGGGACCTGCAACGTCCGTTATTAACTGGGCGACACCCCAGGGCTCCACGGCTTGAGAAGTGCCTCCCCGGGAGGTTCAGGGAGCTGCCCAGTGGGGAAGACACTTCCAGCAGATTCGGGGGGTGAAGTGGGGGGCTGGAACCGGGGTAGACACTGGGACTGCGGGAAGGGGAAAGGGACAGGGCAGAGGGGCTGAGCAAAGGGGACTTGAGACCCTCATGTCCTATTTAAGGGCTTTACAGAGAACAACTAATGAACTATGGTAAAATCAAAAATTAACTTACTCAAAGACTACATTTTGGAGACGACTAGGGAAATTTTAATGCAGACCAGGTATCTGATGATATTAAGGAATAAATCTGTCCTATTGGATGAAATCACTGTTTTGTGATTTTGCTCTTGTAGAGGAAGTCCTTATCTGCTGGAGAATTTATGGACGAAATGATGTGATGTCTGGGTTTTCTTTAAAATACTCCAAGAAAAAAACAGCAAGCAAAAGCCAATGAAATAAGACTGACAAAATGTTGTTAACTACTGCAGCCGAGTGGTGAAAAGCAGAGGCTCCTTACGCTGCTTCTACACAGGATTCAGAGTTCCGTGAGGAGGAAGATTTTTAAATTAATTTTCCGGGAGAAAGGGCAAGGACACGAGGGAAGAGGGAGGGCGCAGCCGAGGAGGGCGCCGGGGTTCTGTGCTCACTGCCTGCACGGCCCGGCCGGGCTCGGTGCCTCCGTCTGCTCTTTATGGGCGAAGCCGAGACTGTCCCGGCCCCTGCCTGCAGGGAGCTCGCGTCCATACTCCTCTGGAAAGGTGACCAAGGAGCTTTTTAGAATCCATCCCCACCTGTCTGAGTCCTCATCATCCCCCTCATGGATGGCTACCGTATTCCAGCACAGGGGCTGCCACACTGGGGCCCACCGCCTGGATTTATAAATAAAGGTTTACTGGAACACGGCCATGAACGTGCACCTCTGTGTCGTCTGCAGCTGCCGTGTGAAAACGTGGAGCAGCACAAAGACAGAGGCCGCGTGGCCTGCTAAACCGAGAACGTTCCCATCTGGCCCTTTCCAGCACAGATTCGTAAAATCAGAAGTCCACGCTTTATTTCCGGGGTCTGGAGATGGCCCTCCTCTGAAGGGCTCTGGAAGTGAAGATGCCACAGGGAATTCGGCCTTTGGTAAGAGGCCTTTGGAGGAGGCCATGGGGGGCTTTCTCTGTGAGCAACCCCCAGGCTGCACGCAGTCGGGTTTCAGTGGACCCAAATGTTCTGTTTAAAAACAAGCAAACGAAACGTGCTGCCAGCATCTAAAGAGGCCCGGCCCTCCTGAGCAGCAGCACGCGCCCGCTCTCTGCATCACCACAACTCGCACCCGGCCTCTTCGTTATGTCACCTCCCCAGCCCCCCACCGCGTGGGCCTCTCCTCGTTCCACAGAGCGGAGGGGCTCGGCCGAGGCACCCGTGGTCTTCAGAAGAACAGGTGACCCCAGAGCCACCGGAGGGGAAAAGGGGTAGGAGGAAGCTTCCGGAAGCAGAGGAAGCCGCAGCCCAGCGGGGGGGCTGCCAAGGCCGCCTCACCTGGGTTCTCGTGGCTGGCCATCTGCTGGTCCTCGGAATCCAGCGGCCCCGGAGACCAGGCCTCTTCCCGCAGCTCCATGTCTGGGTCCCTGTTACAAGGGGAAGAGACAGAAGGACAGAGTTTACTGGGTGTCCCTACAGACCAGGGCCCCAGAGGGCAGAGCCCAAGTCAGTTCACACTGCTGCTCGGCCCCCGCAAGCAGCACCCAGGGCCTGGCAGGCAGAAGGCGCCGGTGGAGAGCCGACAGCCCAGGGCTGGCCAGTCCAAGGCCACGCTCAGGCTCCAGCCAGGCAGCTGGGACGCGTGTCCCAGCTCCACCACACAGCCTCCGTGCCTCAGTTTCCCCACCAGCAAAACGGAGGTTCACGGAAGTCCTGGCACCGCAGACGTGCCCCACAGATGTGCCAGGATGTTTAAACAAGACATAGCACGTGAAGCTCTTACTACAGAGCAGGGACCTGAGTTCATCGGCTGTAACACGAGTCAGGCCTTTGCCACCACACACTCTCCAGCACCAGGCAGACGGCTGGGCAGGGCCCTCCACAGGGTGGGAGCTACACGCAGCAGGGGCTTTACATGCCAGACGCTGTTCTAAGACTAAGCCTTTTACTGGACAATGTCATAAACTCACACACGAGGCTGAAGCGCGAATAGAGCCTCTGGTGAGTATGTGGTTCGTCTAAAGGAGTTCACATTCCAGATTCCACCTTAAAACACAAGTGAATTGAGCAAAACTCAGTGGCACCAGGCTCCATGTACTCAGCCCACAACAACAGGGCCCAGGACCGCAAGAATCTCCACCTGGGTCACCGACGATCAGACGGGTGGTGGAAGTCCCGGCGGCCCATGAACCAAGGAAAGGTGGCACAGACGGGACCTCTGTGGCCACGGTTCCAAACACTGGGATGTCACGACCCAGTGAAGTTTCAGGACAGCTCTGAGGGGGTGGCATAGAGAGGCCAACCTTTATAGCCAAAAAAGGGCAGTTAAAAAACACACAACACCCACCATGGGCAGTGACTGCTGGGCACTTACATGCCAGGAACACCCGAAGCACCGTACATGACCAGCCACTGAACCCCGACCGGCCCACTGAACCCCAGCTTTCAGGGCCGGCGAGTGACAAGCCCCAAGGCACTGCCTGGAGTGGGGGGACTGGGACCCGCACCCCAGAGCCCACTCCTTTCTTTCTTTACAATATAACAGCTTTAAGGAGATACGATTCACCCACTTCAAGTATAACTCTATCCATCACCACAATCAACTTTACAAAAACCATCACCCCAAAGAGAATCGCTCTGCCTATCAGCAGTCGCTCCCGATTCCCTGCAACGTCCCCCTGCCCCCCGCAACCACTAACGCACTTTCTGTCTCCATGGATTTGCCTGTTTTAAATGCCTCATGCAACATGGGGCCTTTGTGTCTGGCTATTGCACACAACGTGACATCTTCAGGGTTCATATGTGTTGCATTGTGCACCAGAGCTGCAGTCCGTTTTACAGCTGAGCGATGTTGCAACATGTGGATGGACCGCATTCAGTTTATCCGTTCACGCGGGATGGGTGTGGGGGTCCGTGTGGACAAGACGCATTGGTTTCTCCGATCATCCAGGATGGGTGTGGGGGTCCATGTGGACCGGCCACATGCGGTTTCTCTGTTCATCCGGGATGGACGTGGGGGTCCGTGTGAACTGGCCACATTTGGTTTCTCCATTCATCCAGGATGGACATGGGGGTTGTTCCCACTTTCCAGCTACTGTGAATAAAGCTGCTGTGAACATCTGTGCACAAGTTCTTTGAGGACGAACATTTTCATTTCTCTCAAGTAGACACCCGGGAGCAGATCTGCTGCCAGCTGTGGGGCCCTGCAGCTTGCCCAGTGACCAAGCCTGCATCCTGCCACCCTCGGCCCAGCCTTTGGAGAGACTGAACCCCCAGGGCAGGCAGTGTGTGGTGGGGGGATGCCCAGAGAGAAGCAGCAGTTATTCAGCAGTCCTGGCTTCACGTCTCAAAACACAACCTACCGGAAGCCCACACCTCTGCTCCTACCTCAGGTGACATTTGAACACCCAAGAGGAAGGGCAGGGCCCAGCGCCGCGGCCAGTCACCCCACGCAGAATGCAGGTGGCCGTAAGAGAACCTCTGACCAGTTTGCAGACTGACCCTTGGGAATGGCGGGGCATCTACTCCCCTGAGCACCACACTCCTCCTGGGAGCAACAGGCCACACCCGATCTCCTGAATGCCCCCAGTGACAAGGGGCTCACCACTCTCCAGGCACCACTGATGCCTCCAGCCTGGTGGCCTCTGCTGCTGTCCCTGGGTCTTGTGGGAGCCCAGGGAACGTGCTCCTCAGTTCATGGGATTAATGCCAGGTCTGTTAGGTGGAGGCTGGGGGAGGTCCCACAGGCCGGGGAATGTTCTAAGCCTTGCAAATCCCCAGCTCACTTGGCCCTCATCACTGCCCCCCTGCATAGCAATCACTTTGTTCCCATTATGCAGATGATGAAACTGACGGGCAGGGAAGGGACTGAGCTGAGATTTGAACCCAGACTTCAAGGTCTGGCGTCTCTGCCGGCACCGCCACCTGTGCTGCCCCTGCTATCTCCACCCCAGGGCCATGTGCACAGGCCCCTTCCCCACGCGGAGAGGCAGTTGCCAACGTCTACTCGAAGTCCTGCCTCTCCGGGGGCTCCCTCAGTGGTCGCTGCAGTGCGTCCGAGAGCCCGAAGTGGGGGTAACCAGGCAGACCCCGCCCTCCCGGACAGGGGGCGCCCACTCGCTCAGCGGGTGTCAGTGTGGGTGCTGACCGCGGGCTCAGCCTGGAGCCCCAGCAGGAGGGAGGCGAACGGTCCCCGCCCGTGGCGGAGACGGACCCCCAGGCGGAGCAGCGTCCCCGCGCTAGCAGAGGGTGGGACCCTCCGTCCTCCCGAGCTCAGAGGCGAGGAGTCGGGGCACAGAGGAGCCGCAGCCAGGGTCACACCACGAGGCCTGAGGGAAGGAGCAGCACCTCGTCCCAGGGAGGCAGGGGGCCGAGAGGGCCGGGGCGCTGCTGCGCACCCCTAGGAGTTTGCACAGGAGCAGATGGACGCCGAGCGAGGACAGCCCAGGAGCGGCGGGAGGCGCGGGAGAAGCGGAGGGCCAGACGAGGCAGCGCGCCGAGCCGAGCCGAGAGGGCGGAGGTGAGGCGCGGAGGTGCGCGAGCGGCCGGCCGCAACAAGGACGAGCTGTGGCGGCTGCGCGGCGGCCGGGCCGGGCCCACCCTCGGCAGCGCCCTCTCCACCGCGCCACCCCGACTCTAGCCTCCTCTGCCCTTGAAACTTCTGTGCGTCTGACAAAGGCCGCGTGGGAGAGCGGGGGTCCCCAGGACGAGGCTAGGGAAGGGGAAAGGGGCTCCCAGAGCGTGCGCGCTCTCAGGGCGGAAGCCGCGCCTCGGACAGCAGCAGACCCGGCCCGCGCCGCAGATCTTCCGTAAATCCCGAGTAAGGGAACCGGCCTGGCCAATTACAGGACTTGGGCCCACAGGCTTCTGACAAGCAGCTTCCCCCAGTGATCTGACTGATCTTCATTACCGCCCGAGGAGGAAAGTATGGCGGGGGTGTTAGGATCCCACCCGGCAGTCACGGGCTCCAACTCGGCAACAAGAACCCCTCAGGGTTCCAGACCTCCTGCTCCCCGCCTGTCCCAGGGGTCTCACCAGGGCCAGGCACTGTTCCTGGCCCCAGAAAGTGCGGTGGACAAGCCACGGACCTGGCACGTTGGGGAGGTCCTGCCCATGGAGGAGACAGATGACCAACAAGTGCAGGAGACGGCCATTCCAGAGAGAACAGCCACTGTGGAGGGGAAGGAGGGGAAGGGAAAGCTGAGCAGGTCACCAGAGGAGTCTGGGTGGGGTATCTGGGGAGACAGGTGCCCCAGGAGCGAGGTCGTGAAAGAGAAGCCAGGGGAAGCCAGGGTAGGAGGTGCCAAGGCCCTGGGGCAGTGAGGAGGGGCAGGAGCCAGGACCGGAGATGGGGGCACATCCTGCAGGTTCTCACAGGCCACGGAGAGGGTGAGGAGTCATCTGGAGCACAGAAGCCCCTTGGAGGTGGACACTCCCATGACACACATCTTACAGGTAGGGAAACTGAGGCTCACAGAAGCAGCAGGGGAGATCCCGAGGGCCCTTGGAGCCACCACCATATGGCGAGCTCAAGAGCAGTGAGTGCTCACTCAGTACTCCTGCGTGCATCTGTGCGGGCCCACAGGGACCCCCAGGCTCAGGGATAAGGCCCCCAGGCCTGCTGCAGGGGCACCCCTGCCTCCCACCCGGTGTGCTGTCCTCCCTGTGGCCGTGGCGCACCAAGCGCTCCACTCCGTGCCTCCTTCTGGACTCCAGGTTGCCACTGAGGCCACCTTCTCGGAGGGACCTTCCAACCCTCTCCTGCCCACCCAGCTCTCCCAGCTTCCCCCTGCCCACTGCTCCATGTACTCGCCTGTTTGGGCCTCTGTCTCCCCTCCCCAATGTGGTCTGGCCCTGAGATACCTGCTGGGCCCCCAGCGCCTAGGCCGTACTTGGCCCACACAGGTGCTAAGAGGCTGCCGGATGGACGGGTGAACACAAGAAAGAACAGAAGAGTAAAAGAATAAAACGGACACTTGAGAGAGAATGCAAAGGAATAAATCCAAACACTGCCCCCCCCCCCCAAGTGAGCCCTCACCACCTCCCGGCCGCTGCCAAGAGCAGTGGGGGGACTCGGGTTAGCCGTGAACAATCTGGTGATATGGCTGCAGGGCACCAGCAAAGGCCCATTGCCCACCCAGGTGGCTCAACGTCTCCAGAAGCTGACCCGAGGGGAACCCAAATCCCCCAAAACGGTTCCTGCCTGGAAATGCCCATCACAGCGAGATGCAGAACACAGGAGCACTGGAGGGCCCTCGTCAGCCCAACGCTGGGAGAAAGCTGAAGGGGCTGACGTGCAGACCTCGCCACAGAACGTCACCTGCTGTCACAACGGCCTCAGCTGTGATGCTGTAAATCGGCCGGCTCCTGCTGATACTGTGAAGCGTGATTTCTTTTTATCTTCATTGTCCTCATTTTTTTTACAATAACCAATAATTATTTCTGGAATAAGAAAAAAATGGAAAGGTGATTTCTTTGATGGCCACAAGACTATGCATCAATGTGGAAAAATCACTGTGCATTAAGCGGGGGATGTGGGTACAAACTGTACAGGCCCCGCTGGGAACAGAAACACGGCAGCCACTGTGGAAGCAAAGACGGCTCCTCCCGACCCAGCAATTCCACCGCCAGTGCAAACACGTCCACTCGTGCAGTGGCGACGCTCACAGCACCCCTGGTCACATTAGCCAGAAAGTGGAAGCAACCCAAACGCCAAGTGAACGAAGCTAGTCACAGAAAGCCACACGCTGCATGACTCCAGTTACAGGCACACCTGGTTTCACTGCGCTTCACTTTATTGCATGTCACAGACACTGTGTGCTTTTTGCAAACCAAAGGTTGAAGCAACCTGCGGCCAGCAAGTCTTTCAGCACCATTTCTCCACCAGCACGTGCTCACATGTGTCTATATCACATTTTAATTAACATGGGTACATTGTTTTTTTAGACATAATGCTATTGCACATTTAATAGACTACCATTTAGTGTAAGCATAATTTTTATATGCACTGGGAAACCAACAAATTCATGACTTGCTTTATTGCACTATTCGCTTGATTGCAGTGGTCTGGAACCAAGCCGGCAGTATCCCTGAGGTGTGCCTGTGTGTGAAATGTCCAGAAAAGGCATATCCATGGAGACAGAAAGTAGATTAGCAGTTGCCAGGGGCTGGGGCCGGGAATGGGAAGAGACTGCTCATGGGTCAGGGACTTCTTTCTGGAACAATGAAAATGTTCCAGAATTAGAAAGTGGTGATGGTTGCACAACTTGGTGAATATACTGAAAACTGGTATTTCCACGTGAAAGGGTGAATTTTATGGCATGAGAATTACATTTCAACTTTGAAAATACATAAAATGTTTTTAAAAATTGTATGTAACCTCTGATGACAACATTGTAAACATTAAAAACAAAGAAAGAAACCAAGTGCACTAACAAGGGTTGGGAGGTAGGTGCTGAGGTGCTCCTCTACCTTTTCTGTTTTGAAACTTGTTTGCCAAGTGTTTCCACTGAAACAATTAACATGTAACTAAATACAAGCGGAGGGGAGAGAAGAGCTGAGGATCCCCTCTGCCCCTGCCCGCCCAGGCTGTCTCCCCTCCTCCCCCCGGGGCGCTCGCCGAGCCCGGGTCCCCTGCTAACGGGCGACTAGGGGTCTCCTTCTCCACCTGCAGAGCGGCACGGCCACCCTGCCCCTCCTTCAGCAAGAAGAGGCTGCAGCCAGGAGCCCTGCCCGACCAGGAACAGGAGGGCGGGCTCAACCCCCAAGCAAGTGCACGTTCTGGAGGGCGGAAGGAGTCACAGGAGGAGGAGGCTGACGTGAGCCCGCGTCTGGAAAAGGCCATCGCCCAGAAGCTGAGAAGGGCCTTAGGGTTCCTTTCGAATGATCCTGTAAGTACCTACGTGACCCCCGGCCCTGAGAGAGAAAGCCTGCGGCCGGTGGTGTGAAGGCACAAGGCACGCCAAGCTTTGGGGGGCGCTTTCCTGAGATCCTGGGGAAGGGGCTTGGCCCGCAGCCGTGGGGATGACAACAGTGACTCCCCGTGGAGGTGAGTGAGGGCCCAGCGAGCGCCTTCTGGTAAGGACTACGGGGTCCTGGGGAAAGAACAGCTCAGGAAACGCCAACTTTCTCTCCCCGCGCCGCTAGGGCGCTGGCTGAGCCTCTCCCCCGCCCCCGATCCCAGAGCTTTGGGCCTGTCCCCGGCGTTGGTTGGGGGGCGAGGAGGGGCACGGCAGACCCCCACCCTCCAGGAGCAGAGGGTGCCCTAGGGAACCTGCCCTGAGAAAACCCCTGGCGGCTGGAGGCGCCGCCCGCCGGGAATTCGGCTAAGCCCTGAGCTGAGCGCGGTGGGTCCGTGCGCCCTCCCGGCGTCTCCTCACCCTGCTCTGACCTCCGCCCCCCAGGAAGTCGGGTGCCTTGCGGTTGCCCCCCCCAAGCCTGGGCCCCGGAGCGGTTCAATTAGCGCAGATCTGAGGGCGCCGGGTCGGCTATTAAGCCCGAGACAAATTACTGCGATTGCGGCTGATTAGGCCTCCCACCTGCTCTGGCCGCCCGCCCGAGGCAGCCCTTTCTTCTCCCGCCAGGCTCACCTGCCTCCCCGGCCGCCGCCCGCTCCGCTCTCCTCGCCCCTCCTGCCTTCTCCCCTATCCCTCCCGGCCTCCTCGGGCCTCCTCTCCCTCCGCCACCTCCACGTCCCCTCCTGACCTCCCCTTCTGACGTGAGCACCCAGCGAAACTGCTCTCTGGCGCGTGGGTCACCAAACCCAGAGGCTGCTCCTCAGCCCGCACCACCCCTGACGTCCCTGCTTGCGCGCGCCCCAACGCCCCTTCCTCGCGGAGGCTCGGCCTGCGCGCTCCCAGGACCCGCTCCCCCTCCGCGGGCACCGCCCCTCCGCGCCCAAATCTCACTCCCTGGGGCCTTCCCTCCCCCCACCACAACCCTGCTCCGTCCCCACCACAGACTAAACAGACTTCTGAAAAAGTCACTGAGTTAAAATCACCCAGTTTTAAAATGAGTAAGGGATCTGAACAGACATTTCTCCAAAGAAGATATGCAAAAGGCCAATAAGCACAGGAAAAGATGCTCAGCATCATTAGTCATCAGGGAAATGCAAGTCAACCATTGGGATGCGTCTTTCAAAAGTCAGACCCTAACAAGCATCAGCAAGGAGGTGGGGACACTGGAACCTCACAGACTGCTAGTGGGGAATGTAGAACGGTGCACCCGCTTGGAAAAACAGTCTTGCAGTTCTTTGAGAGGTTGAACATGGACTTACCGTATGACCCAGCAATTCCACTTCCAGGTGCACACCCAGGAGGAAACAACACTCGTCCACAGAGAAACTGTGCACCAGTGTTCGCAGCAGCATTAGTCATGATAGTCGAGAAGTGGAGGCAACACCAGGTCCATAAACTGAGACTGTGCAGCATACCAAGGAATGGTATTTGGAAATAAATACATTTTGATACGTGCCACCATGTGCATCAACCCTGAAGACATTATGCTAAATAAAAGAAGCCAGACACAAAAGGACAATGTTATAGGATTCCATTTATATGAAACATCCAGAAAAGGCAAATCTATAGAGAAAGATTACTGGTAGCTTAGGGCTGAGAGGATGGTGGGATGAGGAGATAATAGCAAGGAGTACAGGGTTTCCTTCTGGGGTAATGAGAGTTCTAAATGTATTACAGTGATGGCTGCACAACTTCGTGGATATACTAAAAGCCATCAGAGTGTCCATTTTAAATGGAATTGTATGGTGTGTGTTATATCTCTACAAGACTACTACAGGAACCTAGCTCACCCGCCCCCACCACGCGCCCCCACTTAGTCCAAAAAACACCCCCTCGCCAAGCCTGGCCCCAGGCACCCCTCAGGCCCACCTCCTCCTCCTGCCCCCTCACTCCCTCTGCCAATTGCTCCTGGCCAGCAGCCCCTGGAGCTCCTCCCTGGCTCCTTGTCACCTTTCAAAGATCAGCACAAATGCCACCTCCTTCCTGCCCCTGTCCCCAAGTCGCCCCCATCAACCACAGGGGTTTACTTCCTTCTGGCACTCAGCAGCATCTCCAAGAATCGTTTTCGTGTACTTGCCTGGGTCTGTCTGCCCCTGCCCACATCTGCTCCAGGAGGGCCAGCCCCAGACCTGCCCCCTACGGCCATCCCAGTGCCCAGGGCTGAGGCTGGCTGCAGCTGGGGCTCAGCGTCCACTGACTCAGTGAATGGGTGTCAGCAAAGGCTCGGTGCTTCGCCTCCAATCCCCTCCTTCAGCCCTGCCTTCACATCTCTTCTGCTCCTTTGTCTCAGCACTGCCGACAGCGGGAGGCCTCCAAGAAGCCTCGGATGCCCTAAGGAACCAACTTCTCTGCAGGCAAACCCCCTGCCCGACCTCCCTCCTCTGTGAGCAGCATCACCTCCTCACTCCCGGGCTTCCTCCCCACCTCTGCCTCTCACCTGGACCCCAAAGGGTGGCTCCCAACACCCACCCACGTCCCCATTTGTTTACAACCCCCTCAGCTGCTCTGCAGCAGCCCCTCACCTGGACCTGCTGTTTAGCGCATGGGGGCTCCTGACTCTTAAGTGCTGGCAAGTAGGTGAAAATTGTTACAAATACTCTTCATGCCAAAAATAAATAAATCCAAAAACACATTTGCGGGCCATTTTATACTGGGTCACCCCTCACTTTGAGGCTGGGTCATGGCCTCCGTACCCCTGGCCTTTTCTGTTTGTGCTTCCTTCAACCTCGCCAGCCCTCTGCTTCCTGGTTTGCTAGATGTAATACACCCATTCGCTAAGGCCCAGGATAAGGAACACTCCCTACAGGAAGCCTGCCCAGATTTCCACCTGTCCTGAGCCTCAACTGTCTCCTCTCTTATCAAAAAACAGGCAAGTAATAATCATAAACAGATTAAATCCCAGACAGGGTACAAGGTACATTAAGTACATAATCTCCGATCCTCAAAACTGCTCCGTGGAACAAGGAGAGGAGAGTGCAGCACAGGGGCCATGGGGCAATCTCGCGAGGCAGCCTGCCAGGGCTGGAGTCCAGCCCCACCACTCCCAGCTGTGTGACTCTAGGCAAGCTGCTTCTCATCCTCACGGGGTAGTGTCGAGATTAAATGAGATAATACATACTGAACTGCTCAAAGAGGAGCCGGAAGCTGAGTAAATGTCTGGCAAGCATCAGCTACAACTGTCAGCCCTGTTTTGCAGGTGAGGAGGCCCAGTGGTAAACCAAGGTCATGCAGCTGAGAGGAGAGAGAGCTGAGCCAAACCCAGGCCTGCCTGGCTCTGAGGCGATTTCTTTGCCTTCTGGCTCTCAGGACATTTGGCATTTATTCCCTTCACTGCCATCATTAAGGAGGGGTCCCTGCGCTTCTAACCTCTACTGCCGCCCACACCCTCCACCACCTGTGCCCCAGCAGTGCCCAGCGCAGACCCTGCTCACAAGCAGCTGCAGGAAATCCAAGACTCTGAGCCTGACAGTGAGCTGTGAGGCAGGCCCAGGTCTGAGGCATCGCTGGGCCCCAAATCACAAGGACAGACACCCTGAAGGCCTCAGACGTGGGCCAGATGGAACCCCTCCTTT
This sequence comes from Choloepus didactylus, assembly GCF_015220235.1. Taxonomy (NCBI): domain Eukaryota; kingdom Metazoa; phylum Chordata; class Mammalia; order Pilosa; family Megalonychidae; genus Choloepus; species Choloepus didactylus. Next base: position 2,287,484 of record NC_051333.1, on the reverse strand, counting down.
GATGTGAGCAAGAAGCTGGCACTCTATGAGCTCAAATGGTGAGAGCAAGAGGCAGAGACAGAGCCCGGAGACCCTTGCCAGGGAGGACCCCAGGTCCTAAGCCCCAAGCCGCCTGGCAGAATGAACACAGCCCTGGGCTCGGGCTCAGGCAGGCTGCTCAATGGCTGTGCTTCTAGAACAGGGCTGCCGACACTTAGAGTCACTTTCCCACCTCCCTCACCCAAAACTCTGTGGTTCGCAGGGCCTCCTGCCCTTTGTATCCCGGCATTCACCACCTGTGTCCTGTTGATGAAAGTCACATCCGCTCCTCCCACCATGCTGGAAGTTACCTGGAAAGGGGGGTTGGGTCTGGAGACCACGAACCAGCCAGAGGCCCAGCCCATAGGAGTCCCTGTGACAGCGTGCCCCCTCGGCTGAGAGCCCAGGGCCCCCAACCCGACGACTGGTACCGAGGAGGCCTTTGGAACGGTCTCAGTCTCCCCCAGACCCCAGCCTTGGCCTAAAGAAAGGACACAATGGAGGAGGCAACATCGTAGGTAAGAACACGAGCTCTGGGATCACACTCAGATGTGAGTTCCAGTCCTGCTGGGGTACCCTGGGCTTGGGGCTTCTAACCTGGAGCCTCTGCTCCATCCTCCCAAAATGGGGAGTCACCTCTGTTCCAGGGCCTTGGAGAGCTCATGGGGCCAGTGCCTACATGCTCAGCACGTGAGTGTCACTGGGCTCGCACTCGGTCCCACCATGGAGGCCCCAGCAGGCAGGAAGCCACAGGAAACACCCGAGGATGAATGAGAGGCTGGGGACACCAAGGGACTGTGATTTCACACAAGCTCTGAGCACAGGTGCGCCTGAGCTGTGTGCCAACTGAAAAAAGACCCCCAGGGCAGCCAGGCAGGTTCCTGGTGGCCACTCCCTGCCCGGAGGCCGCCACCATCCTCCCGTCCACCCAGTCAAGGGTCCTCTTGGCTGATCCCTCTGTCCCTCTAGACTCAAGACATGCAACCTCATCTGGACAGCCTCCCTGACCAGACACCCCGCCCTTTGAGCTCCCTTGGCTCCTGGGGCCGCTCTGACAGCCCCTCGACCCTCTGCACTGTGCTTCTGTTCCTAGGTATCTCCCTCGTGGGTCTGAGCTACTCTAGAACAGGGTCCCCACCATCGCCCAGCACCGGGCCCAGCACAAGACGCCAGAGGAGACACATGTCCTGTGACCATCCCACCGCCTGGCACCTACCAACTGTGCCAGGACCGCCTGTGTCCATGTGCCCTGCACAGGGCCTGGCACATGTGACGGACTCGATGGACCATGCTTATTCAGGGAACGGCTGTCTGGTACACAAAAGAGGAGACTGAGCCTGAGAAAGAGAAAGTAACATGACCAGGGTCACAAAGCTGGAAGTGACTGAGTGAAGGATGGAACCAAGGAAAGCCTGGCAGCTCCAGAACCCTTTCCGTACATAAGAAGTGGCTTACCCACTTCTCTGAGGTCTGCTTTGGCTCTAAAATTAAAGCACTGCGTGCCTTCCTACTCTGGTAAACACTGTCATTGTCATCCCCAGGTTATCAAGGAGGAACCTGAGAGGTCAGACACTAGCCTAAGATCAGAAAGCTAATGAGTGGTGGAAGGAGGACTTGAACCCGGCTCTGTCTGACTCCAGAGCTCTCCAGTGCCTCTCAGGCTGGCACACTGACTAGGAGCCAGGCAAGTGGTAAGCCCTTCTCATCCATCAGTGCAGCCCTGGACAGGGCCAGGGGAGCGATCAAAAAGGCTTCCAGTAGGAAAAGGGACAAGACATGTAGGAATATGTTCTGAGTGAGGCAGGAGCAGGTGAGTGGACTGTGGCAGAGACAAGGAGGTAAGTGTCTGCTGCGTTTAGCCAAAGAGGCTTACAGTCTTATATACAAGATAAGCAGGATCAACAGCTACTGTACTTCCAGAGTTGAGGCCAGATGTGATTCCCAACTGGCTCCTTGGCACTGCCCAACACAGGGCCTGACACCAGGAAACTATACTGAAAAAACAAATGAAGTCACTCCTTTCTAAAACCTTGAGCACTGCCTCTGGACTGGGCTGGGTGAGGGTGCCTTCTCTGGGCTCCCAAGGCTCCCCAACCTGCCTCTCCGGGCTGCGATCACCCTGGGTGGTGACTCTGTATCTGGATCCCGGTCTCCTCGCCCCTCCCAAGTCCTTATTCACCTCCCTGTCCCTGAGCCCAATACAGGATCTGGCACCGGAAAAGCCTCGGTCTGCACTCACAGCTGGCTCCCGTGTCTTTGGGTCACGTTCCATCTGAGCACACCACCCTGGGCTCGCCTGAACTTGCAGGTGACGAGTGCCTTTCTGCCACTCATCTCTCCCAAGTGGGGCTGTCTCCTGGCGGCTGGGGGGGTAGGGGGCATAGGGACGGGGTAGGTGCCTAATCCAACCTCTGGAGCCTGGCACCCGGGACACCTCAGGAAACGCCGCTGGGCTCCAGTCACCGTCTTCGCCCTGCCCCGAGGGCCACGCGGTGACTGACCTTGGCCCAGTCACTTCCCCTCCCGAGGACGAGTTTCCTGCCCGCCCGGCGCGGGAGGGAATGAATGAGCCCGCCGCCGGCCGGAATCCCTCTAATCACCCGCCCGATCAAAGGCCACACACGGCCTGCCTGGGGCAGCAACGGGACCCGGGCCTACTGGAGAAAGGGACGGAGGGGACGGCCTGGGGCCTGAGACTGTCCCCTCTGGGCCGCCGTATCCGGCCAGGCCGGCGCGGCCCACCTGCCCCCTCCGGGGCCTCAACTTCCCCCGGAGTTGCCACCACTTCCGGCCACGGCGGGGGGTGCGGAGCGGACATGGGGACCCCACCCCCCCAGGAGGCCGCAGGAGGCGGCACGGCGGAGGCCCGGGTCCTAAGCCCCCGGGGTGGGCACGAGCCCGCGTCCCCAGGCGCGTGCCCCAGCCCCGGCGCCGCGCACGCGCACTCCCTGCCCAGACTAAGCTCTTCAGCCCCTCCCGGCCGGACGAGGCTCGCGGGCTCCCCCCACCGCGCACCCCCCGGTCCTCCGCCCCGCCTGGAGGCGCGCGCACGCACGCGCACTCGTCCATGTCTCCCCGGCCGCGCGCCCACTCACGCCCCCCCCTCAGCGCGCACGCGCGCGCGCCAATCGCGCTCTCCCTCCCGCCTCCCGTCCTAAGCCTGGGTCCCGGAGCGCGCCCCCTCCCCGCGAGGCGCACGCCCCCCGCCCCCCGCCCCCCACCTCCGCCCCTCACCTCCTCAGTCCCAGGGCCGCCGCGCCGCACTCCTTCCTCCTCTCGCCTCCCGCGCGGATGGTGGCAGCGGCGGCAGCGGCGACTCAGACCCTGGGGTCAGGGGGACGGGCGCCCAGGCCGGAAGTGACCTTCCCGGCCGCTTCCGCCCGCGCCGCTGCCCCCACCCTTTCCCGGCCTCCACCCTGTCCTCGCCGCTCTAGGAAAGCGGGCCCGGCGACCCCTGGCAGCCCCCCAACTCTATGGTTCGGAGCAGACGCCTTGGAGCGCCACTTCCGGACGCATCTAGGACACGAGTCCTCCGTCCCTGCTCTATGGCGCCCGGCGCGGCGGGGCTTCGGGCCCCGCCCCCTACCAGGACAGGAGGCGCGGGCTCGGTCCGTTAGGCGGAGACTTCCGGGTGTCGGGGCGCTGCGCCTTGCGCCTGCGCGGTCCGCTCCAGCTCCGGCTCGGGAGGGGCGGGGGTGCGCGGGCGAGGGCTGCTCGTGCCACGCCGGGTCCTCCGGTCGTCTCTATCGTCGTAACCCCTTCCTTGCCGGGGCTCCTCGGCTGTCCCCACCGACCGCCTCTTAGCTGTCTCCTCTCTTCTAAATTAAGGACACGTCGCGCGCCCGCTCGGTGTGAGGCAAGGGTTTTCCGCGCTGTGCATTCACGCCTGCCCTGGTCCCTTCCCATGTTACAGGTGAGGAGGTGGGTGAGCGGAGCGACGCCGGGCTGCACGTGCTGCATCCTGGAGCACGCTGACGACAGCAGCCAGGCACAGAGCGCGGCACTCGCTAAATGTCACCTGATATTGTGGGAACTGCTGCATAAAACAAGTATCCTTAAGTTATTTTTGCCCTGTAGTGTCCTTGCAGCCTGGTACCGCTGGTCTCTCCCCCATTCTGTACTTTGCTCTCTCTCTCACCTAATCTCACCTAAGCCGCAGGTGATTTATCAGTTATCGTTTATTATTGCTTTATAATAATAATATCATATATTAACGCTTTGTCATTGCTGAAACAGCCACTGAACTTGGGAGTCAGAAAGATGGAGACCCGTGATTCATTTGCTGTGGAGTCTGTGGGTGACACCGTTTCTCAGCCTCAATTTCTCATGTGTGAAATAAGAATAAATAAGATAACACGTGGGAGTTGCTGCACTCGACACCTGGCTCACAGTGGGTGCTCAGTTAAAGCGGTGGCCGCTGTTGCTCTTTAGTGGCATTATTTCCACTCCTGCGGCCGCGGTACGCCTCGTCAGTCGGCGTGAACCATGAGGGGTGCGCTGTTGATTTAATAGTCCTTTTCGGGAAAAATAAAGTACTGTATTAAGCATATGTAAGGGGAGTATCTTCTCGTTGCAAACGTCGCACCCCTTCTCCCCCTCGCTTCCTGAGAACAGTACAGAAAGTCCCAGGGGCCCTGGCCAAGCCCCAGGGAACCAGCGAGTATTTCTAGTCCCAAGGCGCCCGGTGTGCAGGGCGGAGCGCGCGGGTGGAGATCTGCCCGGACCATGATGGATGAACTTGTGCAAAGTCCCTGCGAGGGTGCCCCGGGAGGCCCGGTGGTCTGCGGTCTCGCAGGGCTTGGCTCCGGACCCTCTTTGTGCTCCCCCTCTGGAACCCCGCGTAGCCCGCGCACTGTGTAGAGCTGCCTGCAGCCGCCCGCCCGCGCCTCCTGTCGGCGAGCTTCCCTCCCATAGACGTGCGGGGTGGTGGCCCTTGCCTTCCCCAGGCGTTCTTTGGGCTCCTGAGCCAGGGGAGTAACACCTTCAGAAATATTGCAAAGGTGAATTAACTACATCTTAGAACAGAGGGAATGTCTTTTTATAATATCAAAAACTAATTATCATTATGGGCATGAGCTGGACACGCCTCTGTCTCTCTGAAACATGTCATCCAGCGCTCGCCTTCGAAAGCCTGGTGAACTCAGTCTCACCGCGGCGGGGACAGGGGCTGCCTCCTCCATTCCACACGAGCTTCACTGTTCCGGAAGGACCCCTGAGTCTGCAGTCAACACCAGCCACCACCCAGTGCTCCTTATCTCAGCATAAACATTTCTGGCAGGTGATGAGGACATGGGAGAAGGTCCTGGCTTGTGGCTCCCAAGAAATGGCCATTAGGGTCCAGTTCCCTCCACCCCGTGTTCCCAAGCCACCCCAACTATTGTCCTGACAGCTTTCGAGGAAGTGGGTCCCCACTATTGGAGAATGAGTCTCCCACATGGCCGGCCCTCCTCTGAGCCTGTGAACTTCCCACACGCCCCTGTTCAGCCCAGGTAGGCTCACTTGCACCTCTTGGAACCACAGGTACCAGTTCCCCATTACCAACTAGCTTCATTCTCCTTGTTCTAATTATATATTTCCACAAAACAAATTACTACAAAACTTAGAAGCTTAAAAAAATAAACATTTATTATCTCGCAATTTCTGTGGGGGAGGACCAGGGGAGCAGCTCAGCGAGGCGGCTGTGCATCAGGGTCTTTCCCCAGGCTGCGGCCGGGCTGGCCCTCGTGGCTGGAGGGTGCTCTGGGGCTGCCGCTCGTGATGGCAGCTGGCTTCCCCAGCTGCAACGCCTCCTTTGACCCAGTCTCCAAAGTCAGCCTCTGCCCTTCCAAAGTATCCCATTGGTTACACACATCACCCCTGTTCCGCGTGGGGAGAAAGGGATCACAGGTGGCCTTGGAAGCTGGCTGCCTCGCTTCACAACACGCTTAAAACACAGTCTTGTGTTGCTCTAAGAGGAGGTACAGGGAGCCTACGAGGATGGGGTGGGAGTGAGGAGCTGCTGCCACCAGTTACATCTTTTCTAATTACTCCCACTCTTACATCGCCCTCATAATTGGGGTTCTGTGCTCATTTCTTTCTTTCCAAATTTACTGAGCACATACTGTGCCAGGCATGTTCTAGACCTTGCAGATGCCATAGTAAATAAGGAAGACAAAAGTCCCTCCCCCTGTGGAATTTCCAAGTCTGGAAGTTTTGTGTAACGGCTGTCTGCCTCAACAGCCATTTTCCTCTTCTACGTGGGAATGGCCAGACAGGATAAAAACATTTCTGGCCACAGAAACATCAGAAGAGTGCAACTTCTGAGTCCTGCCCTTAGAGGGGAGAGGTGGATTCTCCCCTTCCATCCCCCTCCCAGCTGGCCAGCCTGAGGACCCAGGGTGGGCCGGAGCACAGGGCTGGACCACAGCGGGAAGCCGTGCATGGAGGACAGTGGAGTAACGAGACAGAAGCAGCAGGCGCCGGGTGGACCTGTGAAAAAGAGGCTCCACACTCACTGAGATTTTACATGAGAGGAGAAACGCTTCTGAGCCTCCCTGAAGACAGCCCAACCAATACTGGGACACTTCCCAAAAGTAGAAAGGGGTTGCAGCCGAGGGGGCTGTGTGACCAGAAAAGCCTGCTCCTCCCTCCCAAAGTTCAGTGTTACTCCTGGGGCGCTGCTAACCACCCGGGGGCTACATGTACCCATCCTCTGGAGGTAAGTCTACGTGTGGCCATGAGACTGGTTCCCGCCATGGGATGCAGTCCACTTCCAGGAGTGTCCTCCCCATTCCCTCCTCTCCTGCTGGCTGGACACAGACACCAACCAGGAGCCAGGGAATGGGGGGCCACCCTGGAGAGACTCTCCACCAGCCAAGGCGCACTTGAGATTGTTTCATGGTCAAGAGATGTACCCCTAATATGCAGTGACATCACATGTATGGGTTTCTTTGTTACAACAGCTTCCTCCATTCTAAGTCATGCAGGACTTTCAGATGCCAGTCAAACGGTGACACACTCCCCTCCAGGACCCACCTGCCTCCAGATGGAATTTAAAGCCGTAGGACTGGAGGAGAGTATGGAGATGCAAACCAGTTCCAACAGTGACCATCCCACCCACACAGGGCCAAGCCGTGGCCTTCCTGGGATTTTTCAAAATGGAATGGAGAAAAGAGAGCCCACCCACCTCTGGAACAGTCACTGGCACGTGAGAGCTTCAGAAGCTCATGGAGGAAGCCAGTCTGCAGGAGAACAAAGCTACACAGGGGGTGCGATACAGAGAAAGATGATGGCCTGGCTGAGTTCGAGTCCCGGGTCCTAGGGCTCACACCCCTGACCTACCCAACTCTCCTGAGGTTTGGTTGAGACTCTCCAGACTCCTTCCAGGAAATTCTCATTTGCACCACGGCTAACAAAGGTGGGTTTCTGTCCCTTGTCACCCAGGGAGCCCTGGCTCCCCCACAGCACTTCCTACACCACGGGTCTCATTCAGTGCCTAAAGGAATGGACACGGGTTGGAGCTCTGCAGTGAAATGTCAGTTTCCGGCACTACAGTGCTTACAGAAACTTTCAGGTGCAGGGGCCCGAAGAACAGTTCCCTCTCCAGAGCCTTTTACATCCCCCTTCATATTTTTCTCCTGATGTTATCTTTTTATGCCAAGTGACAGGAACAGCTGCAGTTAGCAGACTGGAGATGGAAAGTTTGCAGCTGTTCAGGTACAATTGCTGAGAAGTCCCTGCATGGAGAGACACACACACAAACCATAATCACCCTTTCAAATGATCATTACTATCACAATAATTCACAGCCCTTTTTTGAGTTCTCACCATGGGCTGGACACAGTGGACGGTGCTTTCCTTCGGTCATCACACGTGGTCCTCGTCACCCTCCTCCTGCTGCGGCCCCGACTCAGAGTGGAGGCCTCCCACAGGCAGCCTCGGTGCCGCAGGTGAGTCTGGCAGAAACGAGGCCCCGCTCCAGACCCACTGAACGGGAATCTGCATTTTAACCAGATGTGAAGCAACTCCTGCCCACGTGAGAGCGCGAGAAGCACTGCTGTGGAGGTGAGGTTGCCAGACAGAATACAGGCGGCCTAGGTAAATTTGCATTTCAGATGTGCGACAAGTAATTTTTTAATATAAAAATATCTCAATACTTATCCATTTGTCCTTTATTTGAAATACAGATTTAATGCATGTGCTGACTTTTCATTTGCTAAATCTGGCGTCCCTATGTAGAGGGCGCTGGGGATGCCCACTGTGATGTCCATCCATCCCCCTTCTTTCACTGGCTTCCCCCAGATTTTCACACCTCCTCCTTGCACTCTGTGTGCTGGGGGTGGGAGGGATAATCCCACCCCTGGCTTTAAAGGAGTGGGAGCAACACATGCCTCCAGACTTAACTAATCAGTGTAGTCCCATCCCATAACCCCACCTCTGGGTAGGCTCATGACCCAGTTCATCTCGGTGTGACAGAGGCGTTGTTAGTGGCTTTCTGAGACATAAACTCTCCTGGTATCTCCCTCTGGATGGTGGGATCTGGGAGGTGATGCTTGGAAGGGTGGCAGCCACCTTGCCACTGAGGGGATACCCGCCTGAGGAAAGAGCCCACACCACAGCAAGCAGAGCGGAGAACAAGAGAGAAAACAGGCCCTTGACATCTTAGAGCAGCTGAATCACATCAGCTGGAGCTGTCCCCATCTCGGGATATTCCTGCTGGCCTGTAAATCCTCCCTCTAGTTTGAGCAAATTGGAGCTGAGTTTTCCAATACTTGCCACTGAGTGCATCCCAACTAATATGGATAGAAACTATTGCTCTCATTTCACACCACAGGAAACTGGGGCTTAGAGAGGGGATCTTGCATGCCCAAAGCCACACAAGTGTCGTTAATTCTAGGTTTCACACCAGAGGCCACACTGGTAACCATTCCACCATTCATTCAATTTGGAGACGCTCTGAACTAATGGAAATACCCACTACTCAGAGAAGACTTCCAAGTTTCCAAAGCATTTTCAAATCCACATGTTGAAGGAGGCAGGGAGGACTCTTGTCTGAGTTTCAGATAAGAAGGCTGAGGCTCAGAGAAGTTGAGTAATATGCTTGAAGCCTCACAGTGAGTGGTGGAGCTGGGGTGTGAATGCAGCTTACTGAGTCTCTCCCCCATGTCAGCCTCAGAAAGCCTTCTAACACCCCGAGATGACTGTCTCTCTCCTGCTCAGAACTTCTCTATGCTCTCCACTGCCTCAGGATGAAGTTGCAACTCCTCAGCCCAGTCTCCAAGACCTTTCACATTGTGTGGCTCCAACGTGCTTTCCCAGACTCATCCCTAAGGTATTACTACACTAAAGCCATAGACAACAACTGGGAAACTTCCCAGATGTGCTGCCATCTCCCCAGTTTTAGGTGTTTGCTCCAGCTGTTCCTTCCACCCACAACGCCCTGTCCCATTTCACCTGCTCACTCCCACTCATTCTTCAAGGCTCAATCAGGACAGATACCTTCCGTGTGTCCCACAACCTCCCTGGGCTACCCTCTAGCCTAGCACCCACAAGCAAATGCAGAGCTGAAATTCAATCCCGGGTCCATCTGAATCTCAAACTCTTCTCACTATTTGAAGCTTCCTCAAAGGTCCCTTCTGGTCCTGGTATCTTAGAATTCCAGGATCCAGGTGTTTAGCCACCCCATGCTGTTTTAACAAATCTCAAGGACTTCAAACCCCAGGAATTGTCATAAGCTAGGGAGACTGTAACAGGGCCTGGGTTGCATGAGAAAGACACATAGCTAAAATAGGCTTATGGTAAAAAGGAGAAAATTTATTGGCTTGAATAACCAAAACAAAAAAAAAAAATCTAAACATGGACTCCCTCAGGTGTGGTTTGATCCAGGAGCTCAAACCGAGTCACCAGGACTTGGTTTCTTGCATCTTTTCACCTTGCTTGCCTTGATTTTGTTTTCACTCTAGAGCTCCACATGGTAGCAAGATGGCCTCTGACTGTTTCCAACCTATATTCACATAGGTAAAAGTCAGGTGGATAAGATGCTGCCTGCTTTTCTCTCATTTGCCCCGACAAATGTCCCTTGGTGCTTCCCTGACTGACTGGGTCCCTGAGCCAATCCCAGTGGCTGGGGAGGAGAGTGATGTTCTGATGGACCAGAGGCAGAGCCAGCGCCACTCAAACCACCTGGAAAGGGAGGAGGGCGACCTGCCCACGTGGCCAGGAAAACCTACATGTGGCTACACCTGGGGACGAGAGAATGGATGCTGAGAGGCACATGACAGCTGTCTAGAGCCAGAGTCCAGGTGGCAGCAGGTGGGAGGGCAGGTAGTCTGCAGGCATTTCCTCATTTAATCTTCACCACTGTCCAATGAGTTCAAAAACTTGGCTAAAATTTATACAACAGGACACTGCGCTGCACGCTCCACTTACAGTCTCATTTAATTCTCACATCCACCCCATGAGGTAGATTACACAATATATAAGCATAATTCCAAAAGGAAATGTGAAAGCAGAAATGTGCATTTCCCCTTTAAGAATGAAATGTTTTTCTCCCTAAAATGCTTCACTAACTACATCTGTTAAACAAAGAATTGAAAATCCCCAGATCAGACTGAATTAGCTAAACACAGCACTTTCTGTTCTCTAAAACTCCTTTTAACTAAAGAAGTTGTAGGTTTACAGAAAAATCATGCATAAAATACAGAGTTCCCATGTACCCCCCTATTATTTACACCTTGCATTAGTGTGGTACGTTTGTTACAATTCATGAAAGAACACTTTTATAACTGTGCCATTAACTATAGCCCATCCTTTACAGGTTCCCTGTGTGGCAGTCCTATGCTAGTGTGTTTTCTTTTTTAATTTTTATTCTAGTAACATATAGATAACCTAGAACTTCCCCCTTTTAGCCACATTCAAATATATAATTCAGTGCTGTTCTCTAAGACCCTTAATACCCAAGGAGAAAAAAGATTTACAAACCAAAACACCAACAACTACCAAGTTTATTTTCATTTAATAAGAAATCTATATCGCGACCCTTTAGGCTTGAATTCATTGCAAGTGAAACCCGCTTTGGCAGTTACACAACGTCATGAGAAAATTAACAAGAGATCATAAGTGATACTATTGATGTAAATAAACTGTAAATCCTATTAAAAACTTTGTTCCCAGAGCTGTAAAAAGACCACTATGAATTCCAAGAGGTTATGAGGGACACGTCCATCCTTTCTCTTCGTGTGGCTTCAAGCATTTATTTTTAATTAAAAGTGCTTTTCGGCAGCTTTTCCTGAGATTATAACACAACATAAAATGCTGTAATTCCTCTCTGAGGCTCTGTACTCCCTCTAGGAAGGTGCCACTTGGGTGGGTGGGACCCAGACTTCAAGAGGGTGAAGGACGTGTACCCTGGAGACAGATGCTCGGGGGGTGACTTCAGCTCCCTCCTTTGAGGGCTGCAAAAACTGGAGGGGGAGGCTTTGAACCCCTCTGGCCTCTCGGGAGGGCCTCAGTACGCAAGGATCGTTGACACTGGGAAAAGGCTACTAAACATAGGGAACCACGTTTCATATTTACACAAGCAAGTTATTTTAACATTGAGTTGGGATACTCTCTTGACAAACTAAGTTGTTTTTAAAAGGTTATTTTACAAACTATAGGCAATAATTGCAAATATGAATTTAAGCCCCGTATCTTAGAAAAGTTAAAAGATGAATCAGGTATAGATTTGTAGGGTGGCACAACTCCCTCGTACCACGTTTGCCTTCTGAAGCACAACTGCAAAAAGGCCCATCTGTGCTTTCTGGGTTTCATTAGTGAGTTTTTTCCTGCTGTGATAACTTTTGCAACTTCATCTCTGCAGTGATTCGGATGATAACTCTTCGGATAATTTACCACCCATCTTTTACCCTTTTAGGGTAAAAACCTCATGGAATTGTGGCAAGTGTTGAATGAGATTCTGCAGGAAGCACACACCACATTTACTGATCATTATCAGCACCACTGTCCTCTAAAGGAAGATGGGGAACATTTCCTTCTGTGTTTTGCATAGGAAACAGACCAGCGGATACTACCCCAGCTATTTTATTACAAGAGATTTAATACAGGCAATTAAGTGCCCAAAAATTACTGAAAAGAATGAGACTCCTTTCAACAAAGGCATCTTTGAGGCCTCAGTGAGCTCTGAGTTTTCAAACATACTCCAAAGTTGTGTTCTAGGGATCAAAAGCTGCCTGCCACTTACTGCCTCACATACATGTCCACAATTTTGCTCACCAGAAGAAACAGCCTAAGGGGACAAAAGAGTCGAGAAAATGAAAATGGGCTGTTGGCAACCAGACATGAAAACTGACTCAGCTGGCAACCAGCTCGTGACGTTCCAATGAAGCAGCAGCAATGCTCTGAATGGATACTCGTGACAAGGCACAAAGTCACCCACAATGATAGAAAAGACTAACACAACCCCCACCAATTTGATTACTGTTTCCTTAACCAGTGACAACCCTCTCCTGCCTTAATCTTCCAGCCTCCGGGACAACAATTTTTGAAGAACACAGTCACTGAATTGTCCCTGCTTCTTGACCGCATTCAGTCAGGTCTGCTTCCCTGATCACTCCTTAGAACCACCTAGCACAAGCCCAAATGCTTTTAAAAGCCCGTTCTAACTCCCCCATACTAAGATGCTCCCCAGGGGATATATTCTCTCTTGTTAAAGCAAGTTAAATAAACTTAACTTTGTTTGCTTACAGATGGTTCTAGTGATCTTTGATTGTGCTTTCTAATATCATTTCAGCCTTCCAAATCTTACCCAAGTAAAATTAATTTCATATGTCAACTTGGAGTCCAGTTGTTTGGTCAAGCACTGGCCTGCTTGTTACTGTGAAGGTGTTTCCTAGGTAGGATTTGCATCTACAACCAACAAAGGCAACTGTTCTCACCAACATGGGGAATCGCCTCATCCGAACAGTAGGACTTGAGAGGTCGGAAAGAATTTCTGCCTCAATTTCAGTATGGACTCTCATTGGAATTTCCAGCCAGACAGCTTCCCCTGGGAAATTCAGACCAAGGATTTCAGCAGCACCTGCCTGCCCTATGGACTTTGTACTTGTCGGCCCCCACCATCACATGAGCCAATCCCTTATAATAAATCTCTTCCTGTCAGTTCTGTTTCTCTAGAGAACCCTGACTATAAGGCAACTAACTGGCAAAACCAAATTCACCTCCAGAACTCTAGCTATAAGGAGGTCTGGAAAATGTACTTGTAGTTTCCAACCTTTCTAGTCAGTAGTGGGGAAACAGAAGCCGCGGGAGCTGCCCATAGGGCCCAACCCTGAGAAACTGGGCTAACTCAGACCTGATGCTGAGTGACACACTAGGGACAGATGTCCAAGGGCTCCTTTGCTGCACTGGCAGCGACGGTATGGTCTGCTTCACTCCCTTCTGCTGTGGGGCCTGCTCACTAACTGTGTGTCCAAAGAAGAGGGTGTTCTTGGTCAGTGGAAAACCTGCTTTCTGGACTGGGGTGGGACTCTGGTGGGATCTCTGTGAACCTGGGTTTCCGCATCGCTGAGAAGCAGCTCACACCTGGGTCATAAAACCTCTTGCTGTGTCACTTGGAGAAATTACACTTACCTTGCTGAACCTCACTTTTCCCAACTGTAAAACAGGCTGATTTGCACTCCCATCTCTCATGGTGATTATGAGGGTGAAGTAAGATAATGGGCAGTGTGGTTCCATCATTAAGCAATTCATTAATTTAATTATTAATTCTCAAACATTTCCTGATGCCTGGGGACCCAAAGATGGCTCACACTCAAGTTAAGCCCCGGGGCAGCCACACCCACCACTGAGGGGTGCAGACATGGACACACCCCTCACTCATTCCCCGACTTGTGCCTTCACTTTCACTTGTTCATCATCTATTTATCCAATAAAAACCTGAGCCTCCCAGGTGCCAGATGCTAGAGGCCTAGGGATGAACCAAACCCAGTCCCTGCCCTGGAGGCACTTGCTGCTTTAAAGCATGATACACAGAGAAAACGTTAATTATTATTTTGAGTAATAAATAATTATAGGAGTGCTACAAAGGACTCAAGAAGGTTCAGCAGAGCACAAACTAAATTTGCTGCCAAAAGAATTCTTACCCTCAGGCTTGGGAAGGAGGATAAGAACCACTTTCATTCAATCCTTATTTACTCACTCACTGGCAGGCCCCAAAGCTGGAAACTGGGGTACCACAGGGAACGAGACTTGGTCTTTGATGTTGAGTCCCTTAACAAAAAGTCGGCGAGGCAGTCGCAAAACACGGAGCATGAGATGGAGGGAAACGACACCGTGGAGGATCAGATAAGGCACTTCGTCCAGGTTTACGGGGGAGGGGGGGGGGTCCTGGGAAGACTTCCTGGGGGAGGTGACATGTGCTCCTAGCCGTGAAGAACGTACAGCTTTAGCACGTGAGAAGGCGAAGGAAGGACATGCCGGGGAGTCCTCCGTTACTCACCGATATTCAGGGTGCGCTGACATTATACTAGTCCCTGTCCTGAATGCTGCAGAAGCCGCGGCGGTGTGCAGACTGCGCAAGTCATCAAGGCGCCATCTCCAGGACCCGCTGCGATGCAAGATGAAAACGCGGGGTCCCGCGTTCAAAGCTTACTAAGAATTTCAAGACGGCCACGGCAGAGGATGAAGCCAAGCCTGGGTCCCTTCTGAGCGCTGGACCCTGTGCGACTGCTCAGGTCGCACGGTCAGGAAGCTGGCGGGATACGTGTGTGACTTCCTGTCCCTGTTGGTTTCAAGTCGCCGACGACTTCACTCGGAATGGCAGGTCGTTTGCTCCCCAATTCAGAGGGGGAAGTTGAGGCCAGAGAGAGGGCGATGGCTGGTCGGGGCGAGAACCTCAGAACCCGCGCCGCCCGCTCACCTGGCGATCCCGACACCACCTCGCCCCATATTTAGTTCCGCGGGCGGGGGGAGGAAAAGTGGAAAAGGCGAGCCGTTGTCAAGGAGACGCACCCCGCAACTCCTGATTGGCGGAGAGCTCAGATCCCCTCCTCCTTGCCTGCCTGCTGGTCGGGCCCCGGAGGCCCTATTTCGTGAACGCGGGGGACTGTCCAGCCTCCCCAGGTCTCCACGACAAGACCGCCATGACTCCTCCTCCTTCCTCCACTGGCCCTACTGCGCGGCTTCGCCTCGCCTGCGCATGCTCGAGGGTCGCGCGCGGGCCCATGGGAGGCCCCCTCTTGCATTCTGGGAAATGAAGTCCAATATCTGGAGACCGTCCGTGATGCCTAGTGGTGCTGAGAGGGTGCGCCGGCGAGGACCAATAGGACGCTAGCAGCGTTTCCGTGCATCTTGGGAAGTGTAGTTCTGGCGCTGGCCGAGACATTGGGGCGGGGCCCGAGACGGCGAAGGCCAATGGAAAGCCATCCTGGGCACGATGCATTCTGGGAAGCGTAGTTCCGGGTGAGGCCGGGAGGCGAGTGTTGGGCCGGAGCGTGGGGTTAGCGGGAGGCGGGGAGGATGAGTTTGGCGCAAGGCTTGCCGGGACATGGAGTCCCGGTGAGCTGTATGCGCATGTGCGAGAAGGTGAGGGGGCTTGGGGGGCCTCGCCTGGGAGAGTGAGGTGAGCGAGGGGGGAAAGGAGGGGAGGGATTGGAAGGGGGGGACGGTTGGACGAGGGACGAGCGGCAGAAGGGGCTATAGAAAGAGGGGCCTGGGGGGCAGGAGACGGTTGAGTTGGGGTAGTTTAGGGGAGGGGGTAAAAACGGGGCAGGGGTGAAGGGGGATGTCAGGGGGAGGGGGCCGGGAGAGAGAACGGGAGGGGGAGGGGTGTGGGGAAGGGGGAGGCTGGGAAATGGAAGTGGGAGGGGGCTGGTGGATCCGCGGGAGAGTGAGGAGCTGCGGGAGGGCGTGGGGGAGGGGAGTGCAGCAGGCGGTGGGGTCTGAGGCTAAAGCTGGGGGGAAGCTGGGGGGGGGGGTCGGAGGAATCTGGGGACCCGGGCCCGGACCCCGTCGGAAGGGGTTCGGGGCATTTTATTGTCCTAACGCAGGTCCCGCGCAGGTGGTTAAGGTGCGCTTTGCGGAGTTGTGGGATCCGGAAGAATAAGGATAATTACCTTGTTTTGCTTATTGTTTTCCTAATTGCCTTAAGAGTACCTACGTTTTCCGGTTAATGCATGGGTTTAAATTCGTGAAGGGCTTAAAGGCCGTGCCTTATTATCATGGAGACAGTGAAAGTCGCCCCCTGTCACCCCTCAGCATCACATAATCCTCTTTTATTTCCCATGTTAACGCCTACTCCAAATTGTCGTTATATTTTTATTTAATCTGTGTACTTATTTTGTTAATAACGAATAGCATCCCCTCCCCTCTCCCCTGCACGCAACACAGGAACTGTACGATAGTAATAAGCGTTAAGCCTAGTTGAGCCCTTCTTAGTGCCAGGAGCTGTTCTCAGCATTTTTGTTTTCCTTGTTTCATTTAATTCTCATTGCAACTCTTGGGTGGATATTTTTCTCCCCATTTTAAAGCTAAGGAAATGGGGATACAGTGTGCGAAAGGTACAGTTGATCCTTGTCCAAGGACACATAGCTGGTGAGCACGTAGCCCTTGTGCTCTGAGTAAATATTTGTCCAGTGCACCAGTGGCTCCTAACCGGGGAGATTTTCCCCCCACAGGGGACACTTGCAATGTGTGGAGTTATTTTGGGTTGTACCAGAAGGAGGGGTGCTGCTGGCATCTAACGGGTAGAGGCAGGGACGCTGCTCAACTTCCTGCAGTGCCCAGGACGGCTCCGGACAACAGAGACTGATCCAGCCCAAAACGTCTAGTGTGCCAGGGTTGGATAACTCGGGTGGACAAGCCTTCTTTGAGCACCTTCCCTGTACCTGGCTCTCTTCTAGTTCCTCCTCGCAGGAACCCCTTTGGGGGAAGGAACTGTTGTGAATCCTGTGTTAGAGATGGAGAAATTTACGCCCACAGAGGGCGGGTGACATGTCCATGGTAACCTAGTTGGTCAGTGGCAGAGCTGGAGGTTGAAGCCGGGTGGCCGCTCTTGTCTCTTAACCATTGTATGCATCCAGTATGTGCAGAAGATGGTTGTGTTACTGGAAGGAACCCACATGGGCTCGGGAGCCAGACAGGTCCTGGGTTCGAATCCTGACTCTCCGCATGGTGGGACTCATCTCCCCAACCCAAAGGGCTGTTGAGAGGGTTGCGTGGGGGCGCAAGGAAAGATGCCATTCAGTAGCCATGTCCCGAGGCCTCCAGAGTGCCCGGCTCCAGGCTGGACAGCCAGGGTAGAGGGTTATAGCTGCTGAAATGGAGGCGACATTGGACTCTGTAGCCTCCCGAAGAGGCCCCGGGCCGTTGCTGGGTGATGGGGTTGGTGTAGACAGTGGAGCGACTCTGCCTGTCAGTCAGTGCTTCCTCAGGGCTCTCGGGGCAGTCCCTGGGCTGAGTGACTCTGGACCCAGAGAGGAGTCGACCTGGCCCTTGCCTTGGGGTAGCTCACACTGCAGGAAGCGGGAGCAAGCAGGGTTCCCTGTGAACTTCCCTGAGATGGCAAGCCCCTTCACATGCGGCCTCACCTCCTCTGGCCCAAACCCCACTCCAGTCCCAGATGGGCCTTTCTAAGGGCAGAACAGACCCACGTGGTCCTTGGAGACGCTGCTCCAGCCCAGGGCTTCTGGAAAGCCTCCCCGGTCTGCCCCAGGCTAATCAGCCCTGAATTGATGGGGGGACGGGAGGTGGTGCTGCAACTGGCTCTGGAGTAAGGCTCTGCTGCTTACTAGCTGTGTGACTTTGGGCAAGACCCTTTGACTACCCACGGTCTCTGCTCCCAAGGACCTCAGATTCTTGTGAGGGAAGATGGCACACAGATACCTTGGGCCAGATCCTGTTAAATGCTAAAAGATGAATAAGGGTGGCGTGGTCGAGAGGAACTGTGGGGCAGGTGTGTGGGTGCAGGTTAGACTGGATGATCTGCGGACGCTCTTTCAGGCAGGGGTAATTGCATGGGGGCCTCAATGAGAAGAAGGAGCCAGCTGGGCAAGGATCAGGGAACGGAGCCACCCAGAGAGAGCATGATAGGTGCAAAGGCCCTGAGGTAGGAGCCAGCCTTGAGTCCGAGAGGCTAAACACAGAGCCAGCGTGGCTGGAGCGTAGAGGGTCAGGGAGAGAGAAGTGAGAGGAGAGAGGTGGGTAGGTGCCAGACCAGGCTTGGTCTTGTGGGCTGGGTAAGGAGTTTGGGTTCTATTTCAAGTTGTCACGGGAAGCATTTGGAAGTTTTTGAGCAGAGATGCAGCAGCATGTGATTTACACTGGTGGGAAAATGAAAGTCTTCCTAATTGCTGTGGGGTGATTTGACTTGAGGGGGGCAAGAGTGGGAGCAGGGAGACAGCGAGGGGTTCATCATAGCCACCCAGGCAGTGACAGAGCGTTTGTGAGCAAAAAACATGCACTGGCCACGAGCCAGGCTCTGGAGTCAGGCCACTGGCGGGATGTGTCAGCTCTGCCACTGTCAGCCTGGGCCCTGGAGCCAGGGGTTATCTCTCTCGATTCCCTTTTCTCTGCTGCAGCATGGGGTTGGCAGTACAACTTTTCCGAAAGGGCTGCTGTGAAGATTCAGAGATGCTCACAAAGCATTAGCTCAGTGCCTGGTGCATAGCAAACACTCATTGAATCAGCCCTTAGCTCTGTTATTACCACAGCTCCACGGGGTAAACATAAAGGTGACACAGTACACATGCCACACTGTCCGTTCTCAGTGCTTTCGGCTGCAAGTAGCAGACTCGCTCCACCACCAGGAGTGTCTTTGTTTTTATGTAACAAGAAGACTGGGAGAAGACCTTTTCTGGCATGAATTCAGTGGGTCACCACAGGCAGAGCCCGAGTTCGTGGCTCTTCAGTTTTCTTCCTTCTTCTGACAGTGACGGGGGCGGTTATGCTCCAAGTCTGTCTTCTCCTACTGGGAGGCGCTCCAGGCAGACTCGGGCTTCCACTGTCTAATGCATAGGAGGAGAGGGTCCGGGTGCCGGTTTCCCCTTCAGCCCTGTCGGCCAGAACAGAGCACATGTCTGCCCCCTGCCAGGGGATCAAGTTGGTGTGGTGCAGGTTGAGCTGCTGTGACAAAGAGGCCCTAAAATACAGTGTCTCGGACAAGACAGAACCTTCCTTTCCCTCACAGACTGGCCTGCGGTGATGGCCACAAGGCCTCCAAGGTGACTTCTGTCCTGGTCCTCCCCCGTCCTCTCGGTCGGGTCAGTAGACTTGTCCTGTGGTGAGCCAGAGAGTAAATCCCTTTGGCACTGCCGGCAGCTTTGCAGACTGGGTGGTATCAGTCCCTCAGCTCCACGTCCTAGCTCCAAAGCAACCCTGACTTAGGGACTTTAATTACAAAAGCAGGCAACCTGGCCCGCGGGCCGTGGAGCGCTGAGCCCAGCCTCCTCCAGTGGTTCTCAAATGTTTTGAACTCAGGACCCCTTTATAATCTTAAAAAATTATTGATGTTATATCTACTGATATTCGTCAGAGTAAAAACTAAGACTGAGAAATTTCCAATGTATTAATGCATTTAAAAATAATAATAAATTCTTCACATTAACATTTTTTGATGAAAAATAATTACATTCCAGAAAGAAAAAATAGGAAGAGTAGCATTGTTGTTTTGGAAATTTTTTTTTTTTTTTGGAAATTTCGTCAGTGCCTTGCTTAAAAGAAGACAGCTGTGTTCTCTCGTCTGCTTCTGTATTTGGGCTGTTTTCCCATAGCCTCAGGAAAACTCCACTGTACATTCTCGATAGGAGGTCTTGGTATTATTGTGAAAGCATCTAACCTTGTGGACCCCCCCACGGAGACTCTCAGGGTCCCCAGACCTGTGCATTGCAGGGTGTTGGGCAGCAGTAGTCGGATGCCCCCAGAAGGGGGAAAGAGGAAGCGGAGGGCAAACTGCTCCCTTGGGGGTGGGGAGAGTGAAAGAGGGGGCTGGATGGTGGGGAGCTGCTGGCAGGCTGCCCTGCTCCCCAAACCGAAGCCTGACCTGGGGTCTGTTAGTAAGGAAGAAGGCAGGGGTGGCGTTTGGGTGGGCAGCCCGCAGCGCCTGCCTTGGGCACACAGTGCTTGGCTCACAGTCATGGCAGAATAATTAAAACGAGAGCTAAGGATAATGCACGTTTTTTGAGTGCCTGCCGTGTGCGAGGTCCAGTTCTCACCCTTTGGGTGAATTCCCTTGTGTAGTTCTCAGAGCAAAGTCGCGAGAGAAGCTGCCAGTAGACTGAGCTACAGAGGTGTCCACCGCAGCCCCGGGAAGGGCCAGGATTTGCATCCCTTTAGTTATCCTCGGTCTCCAGCGCTGCCTCCAGGAAGGCGCATGTGACTGTGTGACTGTCCTTTATTCGGCGCCTATTGGATGCCGAGCACTGAGCTTAGCATCACTGCTAAGGGAGGGGAGGGGCCGAGGGGAGGAGTGGGGGCCGAGGGGAGGAGTGGGGGCCGAGCGGAAGAGGCTCAGGGGGAGGGGCCGAGGCCTGGAGCCAAGGTCGCTGCAGGTCATGCTGCTGGTGAGGACCAGGTGCGGTGCTGAGCCCACGCAGTCTGGCTGCAGACCCCAGACCTGTAACCCCTACCCTCCTGTGTCCTCACAACCGAGCGGCCGCTCGTTTCTAGAATGCTGTGCCAGACGCTCACCATGCTCACCTTTGTCCTCCACAGGTGCTGCCGTCCCCCTCCCCAGAAGGCTGAGCCGCCAGCCCCCATGGAGCTCCCATCCCCCCAGCAGGTCGTGGGACCCCTGCCCGTGAAGCAGGAGGGCCAGGCTGCCGAGGGCCTGGCCCTGGACTCCCCGTGGCGCCGCTTCCGCCACTTCCACCTGGGCGACGCGCCGGGCCCCCGGGAGGCGCTGGGCCTGCTCCGCGCCCTGTGCCACGCCTGGCTGCGGCCCGAGGTGCACACCAAGGAGCAGATGCTGGAGCTGCTGGTGCTGGAGCAGTTCCTGAGCGCCCTCCCCGCGGGCGTGCAGGCCTGGGTGCGCGGCCGGCAGCCCCGGAGCGGGGAGGAGGCGGTGGCCCTGCTGGAGGAGCTCTGGGTGAGCACCGCGGGCCGTGGTGGGGGGCCTGCATGCAGCCGCATTGGCCCAGCATTGGCCCATCCGCCACCGCCTCGCGGCCAGACACAGCCTTCCCTTCGCAGCCTTACCGTGTCCCCCCATGGGGGACAGTGACAGCCACAAGTAAACTGATGTGTCCCGTGACCTCAGGGTCTGCCGAGGACCTCTATTACTCAGGGTTCTCCAGGGAAACAACCAGCAGGATATGCACATACGTTAAGGGCTTTGTCACGAGGAATTGGCCCACGTGAGGTGGGGGCTGGCACGTTCCAACCCCTAGGGCAGGCCCCAGACTGGGAACGGATACAGGCGATGCTGGAGTCTCGAGTCCAGATTCCCCAGGGGAGGCTGGCTGGAGATTCTGGCAAGAGCCGGTGCTGAAGTTGAAGCAGAAATTCTCCTCACCTCTGCCACCTCAGGTCTGGCTCTGAGGCCCCACCTGAGTGGACGAGGAGCCTGCCCGCGTGGCCGAGGGTGTCAGCGGAGCCGTGTTCGCATCCGGAGGCTCGGCTGGGGAGGAGCCGCTGCCATGCAGTGGCATGACTCACTTCTTGCCAATGTGGGACTGAGGTCCCTGTTTCCTTCCTGACTGTTGGCCGGAGGCTGCCCACGGTGCTCTTGTGGGAAGTTCTCAGCTTGGCCGTCTGCCTTTTCGAGGCCAGCCAGAGAACCTCTCCCTCCAGCCTGCGAGGTGGAGTCTCAAACAGTGTAACATAATCAGGGGCGCGACAGCCCATCGGCTCGGCCGGGTGCCCACCCCCAAGGCGAGGGGTTCCCCGAGGACCTGACCCTTGGGGCCACCCTGGGGTAATCCACGTGGCCCTGGGGGCGGGGCGGGGCTGGAGAAGGGGCCAGCACTGGGTCTGGGTGATGAGCGCCCTGTCCGCTGGCTCTGGGGTGGCGCTTGGCTCTGCCCTGCCGCTGGGCCAGCGAGGCCTTGCCCTCTGTCGAGAGGAGTGGTTTGCGTGGGTGAAGGGGGCTTTGTCTTAGGGTAAGGAGCCACTGCTTGGCAGCAAGGCCTGGAAGCCAGTCGTGCCTCTGAAAGCCAGTTTGCCTGGTTATGGATTTATCCACATGTTTCTTTTCATCTTATATCATAAAGTTAATTGCAATTCATGTTTTGATGGAATGGCAGTGTTACAGCTATCGCAGGTTTCTGTGAAATGTTACTTGGCTGGTTAAACACCACAAAAGACAGGATCAGGGTGGTCTGGGCACGTGCAGGGGCACCTCACCCAAACCGAGGAACCCGACTTTCTGGGAAAGGGCTGCGGAGGTGAAAAAAAAAAAAAACTTGAAGGGCGGAGGGGCCGGCAGGCGGGGAAGCATCTGTGGGGAGGGGCCGGGCTCCGGGCAGGGAGGCCGCACAGGGAGGGCTTGAGGGAAGCGAGAGGGGGCCCTCCGGGGATCAGGAGGCCGTGGGAGAGAGGAGCGAGGCGGGCTGGAAGTAGGAGGCGTCCGAGCAGGAGGCTGACGCGGGCACTGCCTGGAGACCCGGGAGCAGCCATGTCCAGAGGGCGTAGGGGGCAGCCGAGAGGGACGGGGGTCCTGGCCGGGAGCCTGGAGGCCCCGCACAGCTCTTCCGGTTGCCGCGGTGTTCTTGGCGCTGGTGTGGTCTTTGGGGTGGACGACGGAGGATGGACCGAGGAGGCCTGTGTGCAGGCCACTCTGCCTCTGGGCTTGCCGGGGTTGGGGACAAACCTCTCTCCCCTGATCTCCACCTTCCGGCCTGTCAGATGGGGAGGTGCAGGGCATGGGTTATAGTAAAAAGTACAGGCGATCCCCACTAATCGCTGAGTCTACATTTGTGAATTCACGGACCTGTGAAAGTTTATGTGTAACCCCCACATCACCCCCTCGATTGGTCATTCGCAGACGTGTGCTGAGTTGAGAAATTTGAGCCACCACCATGCACGTTCCCGGCTGAGGTCAGACAGGGCAGCAGTCTGCCTCCTTTCACTCAGCTCGCACTGTAAATGAGTGTCCTTTTATGGTATCTTCGGTGTCATGTTTGTCGCATTTCGGGGCTTTTTGTTGGTGATTTCACTGTTTGCAAAGGCCCCCAGGCAAATGCTGAAGCCACGTCTAGTGTCCCGAGCATAAGAGGAAAACGCCTGTGTTAGGTGAGCTGCTGCAGGCGTGACTGTAGCACCATTGGCCATTAGTTGTATGTTAGCGAATCAGCGATTAATTTTAAAAGGTGTTTTTAAACAGTTGATCATTGACGAACGTGTTGTGACAGGCTCACGGGAACCTCAGCCTGTGTTTCCCCGAGGGACAGGGGCTCAGTATTCACATATCTGGAGTCCACGGGGACTTCAGAGAATGCGGATGATGGGAATCAACTGTTTATCACCAGCAACACGCGCCACACACACGTACACACATTTCACACTTACAGGAAAGTTGCAGGTAGAGTACAAGTGACTTTTTTTCCTGAATTGTTTGCGAGTAAGTTGCTGACGTCTCCCCCAAATGCTTTAGTGGGTATTTCCTACAAATCAGGGTGTTCCCCACGTGCTCACTCGGGTGCCATCGGTACTCCCAGACCCCGTCGCTCGGGAAGGCCCTTCTCCAGCAGGCGTCTCCTTCATCTGGAGCAATCCTCCGTGGCCCCCTGGCTCTCACGACCTGGATGCGTGCTTTGGAGGATCTGGTTATTTTGTGGAACATTCCTCAACTTGGGTTTCTCTGGTGTTTCCTCAGGACTGGATTCAGGGTAGGAAATCACAGAAGTGAGGCTGCGTGTTCTCGTCACGTCTGACCAGGTGGTAGTGGCTTAATTTCATCCTGTTGTGATGCCGGCTTTGATTGTGTGGTGAAGGTGGTGTCCACAGGCTTCTTTGATGTAACACACGTCTCTTTCCCTTTTTAAGTATTTTCTGAGTCGGTACTTTAAGACTGTGTAAGTACCCTCTTCCTCTTCAAATTTAATTTATTCCTTTACTGATTTATGGTAGTTCAGACTCATGAATCCTGTATTAATCAGTGCATTATGGCCCGTCATTATCTTGCTGCTGTCATTCTTTGTTCCAATGCCCCAGCTCCAGATTTGATCAGCAGGAGACCATTTGGGTGGTTTCTGGGTCTTTTTGACGCCACCAGATTTCCAGTCTCATCCTTTGAAATCAGCTGTTTCTCCCAGGAGCCCTGGTTCCTTTTAGTGGAGAATATTAGAAACGAAGATCTGGGTTCTCACCCCAACTCCAGTTCCGCCCAGCACAGCAGGGTTCCTTCTAGCGTCCTCCTTTTCCATGTTTATTACTCCCTTCTCCAACAAGGAAAAAGCTGGCCCCCCTTATCCTGTTTTATATCCTGGTGTGATCAGCTCCCCTGGTTGTAGCTGATCTCCTACCACCGCCACCTCCCCTTCCTGGCTCCTGTGCCCTCTCACCCCACAGGCTCTGGCTCCCTGGGCCGGTCTGTCCCTCCTGTGGGTGCCTTTCTCGCCCAGCTGGGCTGAGCCCGCCCCAAGAAGCCCTCTTCCACAATGCTCTCTTGACTCTGTCTGGACCCTGCAGAACCACAGCCCCTCCCCACCGCCCAGATGTCCACTGTGCTCAGCACTACCCCATGGCTTTAGGACTTAGTCAGTCAGGAAGGGGAAGGGAAGAGGATCCCGGGGTCCAGGTAGCACCATGAGGGCCCCATTTCTCCACTGCTCCCCTCAGCTTTCCTCGGGCTCAGCTCCATCTGCAGACAGGCCCTCCCGCTGGCGGCAAGGGGCGCCCAGCAGCACGCTTGCCTCTTTGCACCCTCGGAGGCAGAGCCTTGTGTTCCCAGTACGGACAGCAGGAGCCCCTCGGAGACGCACCAGCCATGCCTGGGCCGCGTGCCTAATCCCAAATCCACCATGACCCTTTGACTGGCTAGGCGGGGGCCTGGGGCCTGGGGTGGGGTCAGCTCCACCCAACTCACCCGCACCCTGTGAGGCCATGGGAGCGGTGGTGTGGAATTGGGCTGTGCTTTCATCTAAGGAAGGGCGATGATTCCACAAGTTGAAAGAAAGAGAAACTAAAGAGATAATTAAATTCAATACATGATATGGAGAGGATCCAAGAATGGAGGAGAAAAGGCTCAAAAGGACATTATGGGAACATACGAAAAAACTGGAATATAGAACGTCAGCTTTATAGCACTGTGTTAAGGTTCTTGAACTTGTGACTGTGCCGAGGTGATCACAGAAGAATATCCTTGTCCCTAGGTAATAAACGTGGAAGAATCGTGTGTTCAAGGAGTGTGACGTGTGCAGCCCGCTCTCAGATATTCAGAAGATAGACAGACAGCCGGACAGATGGATGACTGATAGATAAACAGATGATAGAAGATGATAGAATGATACTGTTGCGGTTTGCTAACGCTGCCAGAATGCAAAATACAAGAAGTGGATCAGCTTTTATAAAGGGGATTTATTAGATTACAAATTTACAGTTCTAAGGCCATAAAAGTGTCCAAAGTAAGGGAGCACCAAGATGATACCTTCACTAAAGAACGGCTGATGGCATCCCGAACACCTCTGTCAGCTGGGAAGGCACGTGGCTGTCTCTGCTGGTCCCTTGCTCCAGGGTTGCGTTTCTTTCTCCAAAATGTCTCTGGGTCTTTGTCTCTCTTAGCTTCTCCAGGGCAACTCTGGGCTTCATCTCTTAGCTCAGCATCTCCAAACGTCCTTCTGTCTGCATGTCCAAGCTCTGGGTCTGTGTCAGCTCCTTCGGTTTTGTGTGTCCTGGCGTTTTCGTCCCTGCTGTGTGAGCTCTCTTTAAAGGACTCCAGGAAAGGATCAGACCCACCTTGAGTGGGCAGGGTCACATCTCCATGGAAACAGCCCAATCAGCAAGGTCCCACCCACAATAGATTCACATCCACAAGACTGGATTAAAAGAACGCAGCCTTCACTGGGGTACATAACAGCTTCAAATCGGCCCAGATAACAAAGGCAGCAAAATGTTAAAATTGGTGGGTCTGGGTGTCGGGGGTATGATTATCGGAGTTGTCTCTGTAGGGTGTGTATTATTTTTGCAACTGTCCTGTAAGTTTGAAATTATTTCAAAATTAAAAGTTAAGGAGAAAGAAAGGGTGACACATGCCCAAATGGGAGCTGCGGTTGAACCGGCTGCACCCTGTGCTCTGGTCTGTGGCCCTTGGCCACCCTGCGAAGGCGTTGGGGCGCAGAATGAGGGAGAGGGGGCAGCTGTGAGTGCGTGTGCAGCTTCGACCACCCAGCACCCGCCCAGGGAGCCATTAAAACTCACTCAGGCTCCAGTCCACGTGCTGAGGGGCGGCACCCAGGCGTCCGTCCTTTTTTCTTAACCTTTTCATTCTTTTGGGGGGATGTTCGGTCATAAGCATTTTTAACACACACCACCAGGTTTGGGGTGCAGATTTCCATCACCCCAGAGAGTGCCCCCGGGCCACCCCTGCACAGTCCTGCTCTCCCCCACCCCGAGCACCGTCTTCCCCAGACTCATGTAGTTAGAGGATATGGCGAGTCCCCTTTTGATTCCAGCTCCTTTGACGCAGATGCCTTTGAGATTCGTTTGTGTGCTCTGCCCCGACGGTCCGTTTCTTTTTGTGGCTGAGTAGCTTTCCACCACATGGATGTGTCCCAATTTGTCTATCTGCTCACCTTTTGAAGGCCCTTTGCATTGTTTCCAGTTTTTTGGTGATTTTAAATAGAGCTGCTTTAAATATCTGTGCATAGGTTTTTGTGTGAACCCAGTTTTCACTCATCTAGAACACCGAGGAGTGCACAGCCAGGTCACGGGGTGAGAATGGTTTAACTTCATAAGAAGCTGCCGGGCTGTCTTCCCGAGTGGCTGCACCCAGCAGAGGACGAGAGATCCGGAGCTTCTGCTTCCCTGTTGACCCTTGGTAATGTCTGCATTTTAAATTTTAGCCGCTCTAGTAGGTGTGCAGTAGGATCTCACTGTGGTTTTCATTTGCATGTCTCTGGTGGTGTCGAATGTCTTTTTACCTGCTTACCTGCTGTCCGGCGTCCTCTTTGGTGAGGTGTCGTTTTGTTTTCTTCCTGCTGAGTTTTGAGAGTTGATTATATAATCTGGGTACATGTCCTCTGTCTGATATTGGGCTTTGGTATTTTTAAAGAGGTGCCCCAAGGGAGGTGTGTGTGCCACTGGGGCCGGGAACCTCTTGCCGTGGGGCGCATGGATGACCAGCCGCCCCACCGAGAGCTGAGCCGCTGCCATGCCTGGCCCTGGCCTCGGGGAGCAACTTCCTGCAACAGCCAGGCAGGTACCGGCCAGATAAACCGCTCTCTGCTCCTGTGCTGCTCTGGGCTCGTCCACTTTGCAGGCATCAGAGTGTCCTCCGGAGGTGAGGCGGAAAGAGATGGCAGCCACCATTGCTTGTCATGGCATAGCCAGCAAAGTTTTAAAAGCCCCTTCCGTTTGGGAAAGGAGTAGGGGTTCTGTTGGTTCAAAGAAAGAAGTTTGGGCTTCGGGGCTGCCCCGTTTCGAAGGCCTGTCTTCGACTCTTTAGATTCTCAGGGACTGAGAAAAACCCCTTAACAGCTAAAGAGGCCTTGCTGAATTTATTTTTTTTTTCAGCGTTTTATTTTGATATAATTTCAAATTTATAGGACAGTTACAAAAATAAAGAACCAATATAGAGAGAACTCTGATACCCCTACCCAGATACCCAGACTTACCAACTTTTAACATTTGCACTTTTGTTGAATCATTCTGTTTGTGTATTTTCTAAGCATTCAAGAGCAGGTTGCACACATCATGCTCCCTGAGCGTATAATACTTCCATGTATGTTTCCTAAGATCAAGGGAATTCACTTATGTAACCACATTAAGCAGTTATCAAGTTCAAGCAATTTAACATTGATATGAAGCTTACAGTCTGCATTTCAGATTTCCCAATTGTCCCAATAATGTACTTTTGAACATTTTCTCCTCCATTATTAGATCCAGTGTAGGGTTTAATGTATTGCATTTAATTGTTATTGTCTCTTTATTCTCTCTCTTTTGTAAAATTTGTGGGCACCTACTACAAAGTAAACTCTCCCATGTCACCCACTCCCAAGCACAGCATTCACACCACCATCCATTTGGTCAGTGCTGCCTTATGCTGCGTCTGACCCTAACTAGGATGTAGGCTGCGACCCTGGCTCTGCTCTGGCTGTACACCCGGCAGGACCTGCCCATCAGTCGGGCTGGGTGGCAGCGGCCGGGAGAGGAGAGTCAGGTTTGTAGGAAAAGAACCACCTCCCCTCACTGTGGCTGCAGGGCCTTGCGTGATCGGGCAGGGCCGGCCTCCCCCCGCACGCACCACCCCTGCCTTGCCTTGCTCCACCGACCCTCCCGCTCGTCAAGCTTCTTTCTGGCTTCTGGGCTCGCTTGGCGCTCACTGTCCCCTCCGGCTGGGGCACTGGTCCCCAGCTCCTCTGAAGGCCGACTTCCTCCTGTCCTTGGAGACTCGGCAACCTCGGGCCTCCTCCCTGTGTCCGCAGTTCATGCAGCCGGCAGTGCTCAGAGTCCGAGCAGCACCGCGGGCCAGTCCCCGAGATGAAGGAACCGAGACGCGCAGCCACTTGCCCGGGATCCCACAGCTCGTTAAGGGGCAGCAGGGTGTGTCAGGACCCCCGGCCAGGAAAGCTCTAAACTTTAATAGTGAAGACACTTGTCACCCAAAGGATTAGGACACAGGGAAGGTTTGCGTTCATCTTTTTCTTTGGGGGAGGACACAACACTTCTCAATTAAGAGAAAACCAAGGTTCTAACGCGCATACAGTTCAGAAGTCTTACTTTTCCTGCAGCTGTTGTGCCAGGAGTACAGGGAACAGCTTCCAGCAGCTCAGCACACCTCTGGCTGGCGCAGGCTGGCACCACCCTCGGGCGTCCCACCTCGCTGATCCTTTCCCCTCATGCGTTCCAAGCACATGGTCATTCCCCGCAGGGAGCTCACCCTTGACCTGTTTACCCAGTGCCAGTGTGTGCCCGGTGACCTTGTCCCCTCCTCCAGCTTTGCCTTGGTCACGTCTGGAGGGTGTTCCTTTTGTGCTCTGCCCGTTCCCTCGATGTCTGCACTGTCCCCGGGTTGGTCCGTGTGTGTGTGGCTGCAGGAACAGCTCCCTGTTCTCTGAGAGGCCCAGAGAACACGCAGTGGGACTCTCCCTTCCCCTGTGTGCTCGTCGTGCTGTGAACTGCTGCAGGGTGGCAGCTCCAGCCAGAAGGAAGCCTGGGTTTCCTGCTCGGCACCCGGCCCACACCCCACTCCCACTGCAGGGCTGCTCGGCCCGTCCAGCAGCCTGTGTCTCAGGAGCGCCCAGGCTTTCTACAAGGAAACTGTGACCCCAAACCAGAAAGTTCCCAGCACACCCTTGGGTCATCAGGGGAGTGGCTGTTGGCTTTCACAGGCTCAGGAATGACCAGAGGACCCACTGGCAAAGCCACGTCCTGGGCTCGAGATGCCTCGGCATCCGCTGGCAGCCCGTTTGAGTTAGGACTTGAGGCAAGGCCCATGTGTCACCCCACCCCCCTAAACGGTCACCCAGGGGAGAAGTCGCTTGCTTGGGCACACAGGCAGGTTTGTGGCTGGAGGAGCCAGGGACCTCGTTCACACTTTCTCCAGAGGGCAGTCGGGGGGTAAAGTAAGATTTAAGGCAGATGCATTAGTTATCTATTTCTGCATTAACAGATTACCCCGAACTTAGAAGGGAATTGGTCCCATCTGTGCTTGAGGACGTGGTCTCCAGCTGTCATGTGGGGAATGGTTTGGGGCAAGAGAAATGCATTAGGGGGCTTCTGGGAGCATCGAGCCAGAGCGTTGGCTCTGGAGAAGACTCACAGGATCTGATGATTGGTCGAAGACCATGGGGAGAGGGAGGGCAATAAACAGGCTCAGGTTTCTCGTTTAAGAACATGCCATCTCATTCCAGGGACCGGCAACCTCCCCGGATCGCCTGACAGAGACAAGGGCACCTCGGGATGTGACTGAAGGCTCTGGCGTCAGCGCTGGGAAAGAAGAAGGTGGGCTGGTTCCTGCAGGTGAGCAGCTGACCCCACCCCGCAGCACTCCGGCTCCCTCAGCGCCAGGGATCACCCCCCAGACCGACAGCAGGGGAGTGCGGGTGGCAGGAGTGTGCCGGGCTCTCCACGCGTCGGGCCCCCAGCAGCCCTCTGGGTGTGTGGCATCTCCTTCTGTGTCCTGTAGTCGCAGAAACGGAGAAATGAAACAGCCGCTCAGGATGGAGCGCAGCAGGGCGAGGGGTTGGCCCCGGCAGCCTGGCCCCAGCCTTTGCGTCCAGGCATCGGCTCTGATGCAGCCTCTCAGTGGCTGGGGGCACACGCAGCCCCCCTCGGAGCTGGCGGGGGCCGGCTCCCTTCACAGCACACGACGTGGGGAGAATCAGGTTGTCCTCATCAAGAGAAGGGGAACATTGCCGTAATGTCTCAGTTTGATTCTACTCAAAACGAATGCCAGTGATTCTAAAGTCGTCTAGGGGGGACATGGCTGAGAATAACCAGGAATAATTTTAGGAAGTAGGCAGACAATAGAGACAGTCGTACATTTTTCAAGTTTTAATAACAGGAGATGACTCAACCCAGACCTTGGTCAGCACGTGACTACAGTGCGTAAGTTGGCCAAACACCGGGAATGTATTGGTTCACGGTTTTGAAGCTGGGAGAAACCCGGAATCGAGGCTCAGCGGGTGACGGTCACCCCCTGCAGACCCGGGCGTCCTGGGGCTGCCGCGACCCTCGGGCCTGGGCTTCCCCGTCACGTGGCAACGCACATGGCGGCGCCTTCTGCTCTCTCCTCCGGGTCCTGCTGACTTCCAGCCTCTTGCTTCCCGTGGCTTTTCTTCCCACGGTGTGTGACTTCCATTCCGCCTAAATCCAGATTGAGGCCCAGCCTGATTCGGTTGGACCACACCTCAACTGAAAGTACCATCCTCAAAGCGGCCGTTTACAAGGGGTTCACGCCCACAGGAAGGGGGGAAGAGCATGTTTTTCTGGGCTCGTAACTCCAGGCCACCAACATAAGGAGCCTTTTCAACAGAACGAGGGGAAGAATTCAATTCTTGGGGCTGGGGAAAATGTCTGAGGGAAAAAAATCTAGCACAAATTCTTATTAGCAATTCCAGGTAAATTCTTTAATGCATTTTGAAAGGAAATAAAAAAATTTAAATATTAAAAAAAAGAAGGGGCAATAGACGATGGTCAGCAGAAACCAAAGCTGGCCACTGGGCAGAAATCCGGCCGCCGGGGTGGAAGCAAGAAGCGTCGGGCAGTGGCTCAGGCAGGAGAGCGTGGAGCCGAGCTGGCACCAGGGCTGTGGGTGCGGAAGGACAGAGGAGCCCGAGACCTTTCCGAAGTAGAAGTGGGGACACTGGGATGGAGGAGAGGAGGGAGAGCAGACGCCTGGGCGGGGAACCCGGGGTGCCTGGCTTGGGAGCCCGAGGTCTTGGGGATAAACCCAGGTCCCGTTCTAATGAACATCATCAGAAAAGCAGAGACGGGCAGACCCACCAGATACAGCGGAGGCCCTGGGCCTCTGAGATGGGGCACAGGGGCAGGGGTTCCAGGCCGCTTCCCACGGAGGGTGGGTCAGGGGCGCTCACAGGGCTAGGAAGGGAGGTGGGGAGGATGGAAAGGCCAGGAGTGTCTGAGCCCTCCTCCGCACGTGGGGATAACAGTGTTAGCCCCTCCTCACTGGGCCCTGAGGTTGGGAAGAGTCCGCTGGCCCATGAGGCCTGTTAGCACAGAGGCTGTGAGACTGTTTACAGAGGAGCATGGGTGGTGTGTTAGATAGCTATTGCTGTGTAACAAATTACACCAAAATCCAGAGACCTAAAAAATAACGTTTGTTATCTCCCACAGTTTCTGGGGGTGAGGAATGCAGGAGCAGTTAGGCGGGTGGTCCTGGCCCAGGGTTGCTCCTAAGTGTGTGGTCAAGGGGTCTTCAAGCTAGATGGGGGTTGGCGTGTCCCTGCAGCTGTCCAGCTGTCTGCAGGCAGCCTCGGTTCCTCGCCCCGCGGGCCTCTCCCACGGCTTGTGTGACCTCACAGCCTGGCTGCTGGCTTCCCCCAGGGCGAATGACCAGAGACAGCAGGAGGGTGCTGGGATCCCTGTCATGACATGGGCTTGGAGTTGCACCCCGCTGTTTTGTTCATTAGGAGTGAGTCTCTGTCCAGCTCACATTCGAGGGCAGGGCAGTTAGGCCCCACCTGAATGGAGGGGTATCTAAGAACAGGTGAGCAGCTCTTAAAACCAGCACAGAAGGGGACTTTGGGACCAAGGATGCCGAGAGAGGAGCGTGGCTGGGGGGCAGCTGCGGGTCCCTGTGGATGGGCCCCTCCTTGGAAGACTGTCAAGCGGGCAGCGCTGAGGGGTCTCAACCTCGGGTACCAGGGGCCAGGAGGTGGGGCAAAGGGGGCTGGACGTGCAGTGGCAAGTGGAAGGGCACCTGCTCTCCCGCCCATGCCATGTGAGAACGTGGCCAAGCAGATCTGTTTTCCTTAAGAAAAGCCAAAATCTTGAATTTTTATGTGAAATTGCCAGATTTTTATATAGTTTTCACATTTCTAAAAACCCTGTTGTGCACCAAGCAAAACAACACCTCTGGCTGCCAACATGCGTGCTCTGCTCTTTGGACGCTCGGGTCTCGCAGAGGCGGCGGCTGAGGACACCCAGCAAGGCGAGGCCGGAGCTGGGGTGGGGCTGGGGTCCTGCCCCTGGTGCTTTCCCACCTTGGAGAGGCCAGTGAAACCCAGATGCCCGTGGCTGGAAACCTGCAGTCGCTGGAGAAGGGGTGGGGTGCAGGGCTCAAACTTTGGGTTGCACTGGAACTTCTTTTACAAGTTAAACCATGGTATAAGATAGATAAAAACATGGAATTACGTGGAGCAGTTTGAAAACCAGTAGGAAAGGCAGTATGTGGTTCATCTGTCCACCCAACTCACCCATCTTCCTCATCCCCATTCATCTGCCCAGATACCCACCCCCACTCATGTCACCCAACTAGTCCACCCACCCACTCGCCCATCTACCCATCCATCCATCCATCCATCCATTCACTACACACGCCCAGCCATCTGGCTGTCCACTATTGTGTCTGCTGTGTGCCTGGCACTGTGGTGGTTACAGGGAGTCCAGGGTGAGTTAGAAGCCCACAGCCCGTCCCCCGTCCACCCCAGCAGCTCCCTGACTTTAAGCGTTCCCCACCTGCCCTTGCCCCCGCCTGTGCCCGGTGCCTGCCCTGACTCCGTGCCTTCACCCCGCAGGAGACCCGGCGCCCAGGGCCGAGGTGCCGGCGCCCGGAGCCGCCCAGGCCGCGCGCCCCTACAAGCAGGAACCCGGCAGCCCCCCGCTGGCCCCGCTGGCGCCCGGCCTGCCCGCCTTCCTGGCGGCCCCGGGCGCCACGTCCTGCCCCGAGTGCGGCAAGACGTCCCTGAAGCCGGCGCACCTGCTGCGCCACCGGCAGAGCCACTCGGGCGAGAAGCCGCACGCCTGCCCCGAGTGCGGCAAGGCCTTCCGGCGCAAGGAGCACCTGCGGCGCCACCGCGGCACGCACCCCGGCGGCCCCGGGCCCGCGCTGCGCCCGCTGCCCGCCCGCGAGAAGCCGCACGCCTGCTGCGAGTGCGGCAAGACCTTCTACTGGCGCGAGCACCTGGTGCGCCACCGCAAGACGCACTCGGGGGCGCGGCCCTTCGCCTGCTGGCAGTGCGGCAAGGGCTTCGGGCGCCGTGAGCACGTGCTCCGCCATCAGCGCATCCACGGGCGCGCGGCGGCCGGCGGCGGCGGCGGCACAGCCGGTCAGGGGCCCGAGGGCGGCGGGCCCTTCCCGCCCTGGCCACTGGGCTAGCCTGACGCCGTCCCCGCCGCTCCAGGCGGTGCATCCCCTGCGGCTCTCCTCCGGGACCTGGCACCCCGACACCCGTTCTGCTCCTCCCCTCCCCTCCTCCCTGCGCCCAACCTTCGGTGCTCCGTTCTCTCTTCTTTTCCGCCGCTTTCCGTCCTCCCCTTCCTGACTTCTTGCCTCTTCCACCCTGCAAACGGTGCCTCCAAGTGTTTTCTCCCTCTCCTGGAAGTGTGGGAGCAGACGGAGACCCCCGAGGGGCTGGGCCAGCGGGAGCTGTGAAGAGGCCCCGGGGGCTGGGTCTTGTCCCCAGGAGCCCCCTCCCCTCACAGGACAGAGTGCGGGTGGGGAAGCGGGTGAGGGTCCTCATGGATGGATGTGGGGCCTGGGGAGGACTGCTTGGCCTCTCCCTTTGCCACCCAGGAAGCACTAGATGGACTGCGGTGCCTGCTCTTGGGGAGCGCGCTGGAGGCCACCATCCCAGAGCCCCGGGGGGAATAAAATCTGTCCAGTGTGTCTCTGGTCCAGAGTGCTGTGCTTCTGCCCTAGGGCCGGGGTCTGCGGGTGGGTGTCAGGCCCTCCCAGTGAGGGGGGGGGCGCCCTGGTGGTCTGGGACACAGGGTCCTCTTCTCTGAGCCAGAAATGAAGAGTACTGAGGGACAATGGGAGGTGAGTTTCCAGAGATCTGTGCAGCCTGGGCTGTGCCTTTGCACTGGTAATGGCCTCGTGGGACCCTCGCTTCGCCCGGAGCAGGGCCCTCTCACCATGCTCTGCACAGGCCAGAAGGAGGCCCCGAGGGGTGCAGCCCAGCTCCGACCCAGCACCCCACTCTCGGGTACAAGTCCTAGTCATGAACCTTAGGCAGCTTCAACCCCTTTTGAGCCCCCGTTTCCATATCCATAAAATTATTTTTTAAATAATAATAATGATGCCCACCCCCGTTGCTAAAAGCATTGCCTCAGGCAGGCCACCCCATTTCTCAGAGGGCCCCCCTCCAATGCCAGTGTCCATGGGTATGGGGTAGACCATTCTGCCCACTGGGGGTGGGGTTCAAGCTGACAGTCACCATTGGGGGGACGGAGTGGGGGCAGCTTGCTGCTGAGTGCAGGCTTCGGCTCACCCCCTCTTTTCAGGGTGCAGTCTCACCCCTTGTTCTCAGCCCAGTGTCCTGGGGTCCAGACTCTGTCCCCCTCTCCCGAGACCTGCCACTTCGACCAGGGGGGACGAGGGTGGCTGCCCAGCATGGGGAGTTGGGGAAGCTGAGCTCTGGGTGGGGCCACCCCGGGCTGTCATCTAGCCCGTCCTCCGGGCTCTGCTTTACCCTGGTCCCCCTGGGTGTCTGGGGTTTCAAAACTCAGAAGATTTGGGCAGGTCCCCGACAGAGGAGGGAGGTTTAGGTGCTGGGCAATCGGAAAGGACAGTGCCCTGGGCAAGCTGCTGGCCTCGGTGTCCACTTGTGAAGCCGGGGTAACACTGCTCCTGCTGGGAAGGCCTGTTTTTGAGCATTAAATAAGGTAGTGAATGCAAAACGCTTAGCACCGGGCCTGGCCCAGAGTGAGCTCTCAGGAAAGGTAACTTGTATTGCACTGTTCCCGTTTCATACCAGGAGGTGGGTGTTATCGTGCCCTCGTTAGAGCGAAGGAAACAGGCTTGAAGATGCCACGTGGTCTGCTGCAGGACCCCAGAGGGCCCAGATGAAAGGGAGTGGGCGGAGGGGGTGTCGGGCCAGGCTGGGACAGGGTTCTGGTAAGAACCAGCATGTGGGTACTGTGGACAGATCCTCTTAAGGGCTTAAGTCTGTTGACTAATCATCTTCATAAGCCAATGAGGCTAGTTCTGTCCCCATAATACAGATGAGGAAACTGAGGCACCAAAAATCCCTGGAATCTTGGTTCCCGGTGGGTACGCTGTCACAGTTACCGCAGCTCCTGCCGAGTGGGGTACATCGTCTCCACCCCACCCTTTTATCCAGGGCTCCCCGAGGCAGAGGCTTTGCTCTCTAGCAAGTGATAACACTAAGCTCCTCTGTCTTTTCTAAAACGGTAATAAAAAAGGTGGCTGGGGGTTGCTTGCTGTCTCGGGCGAGGCACTGCAGTACATCCAGGAGCTGTATGTGAGTCTCCTCCTGGATCCCTCTTCACAGCAGAGTAAACAGGTGCAGAGAGGTTGGGTGGGGGGCTGAGGAGCCCCAAGGCAAGTCCCTAAATTAGGGTTCTCCAGAGAAACCACCAAGGGAGAACAGAAGTACAGACGTTTATAAGAAATTGACTCATGGCTCTGCGGGGGCTGGCAAGTTCAAACCCCAAGGCAGGTCCCAGGCTGAGAACTTCCATAAAGGTGAGGCTGAGGTCTTGGGTCCAGCTTCCCCAGGAGAAGCTGGCTGCCGGGAAATTCTGGCAAGAGCCAATGCTGAAGTCGAGACAGAAATTATTCTGACCTCTGCCACCCTCCGTCCTCATTTTAAGGCCTCCAACCCACTGAATAAGGAGACTGCACACTGCTGAGGGCAGTCCTCTTTGTTGACTGTAGATGCAATCAACTGTAGACGCAGATTCCATCCGTGAAACACCCTCCCAGTAACAAGTAAGCCAGTGTTTGCCCAAACAACTGGACACCATAACCTAGCTGAGCTGACCCAGGAAATGCACAATCCCAGTGGCCAACAGGTGTGGGTGGTGGTGGTGGAGAGTGGCCCCGACTCCTCCCAGCAGCCCCAGGATACCCGGTTTGCAGATTCGGATGGCGAGGCCCCTTCAGACCCAAGAGGGGGCTTCTGGTCCCGGCCTCTCCAGCTCCCCCAGTCCCTGGGACTTTGGGGACTCCGCTTACCCTGTAAAGACTGCTTTTTTCTCCTGCTCCCCTCACCCCTCTCTCAAGGTCTCACTCGGGTCCTCTTTGGGCAGCCCTGGCCTCTTCCTTTCCCCTCTCCCCTTCAGGCCTCTTTCCGGACCCCCAGTCCCCTCCCCCTCCCCTGTGTGGTCCCCGCCCAGCCCCCTCCCTCTCCTCCCTCAGCTCCCGCCCGCGTCTGCCTTCTCGCGCCCCTCCTCTCCCATCCGCCCACCCCTCCCACCCCGTCCCCTTCGCTTTCTCGCTCCGCCAAGGCGCTCCTCCCTCTTCCTCCTTCTCCTCTCCCCTTCCCTCTGTTCATTCTGAAATTAACAAGGGGCTGGACGGCGAGGGTCCCCTCGCCCTGCGCGGCCCCTGCGGCCCGCCCCTCCCGCTGGGCCCGCCCCCTCGCGTGTCCGGCGCTGCCTCTCCCGGCTGTGTCTCCGCCTCGCCGACTGCCTCCTCCTCTTCCTCCCCGTCCGCGCCCTCCTCCTCCGACGCCCTCTCGGTAGACGCTGTGCCGTCTCCCGGCGTCTCCGCCCTCTGTCCGCGCGGCCAGCCCCGCCCCGCGGAGCCCTTCCCTCCCTTCGCTCCGACTGTTCCTTCCGCCGTGGACACTGTTCCCCTCCTCCGCCTTCTGCGCTGTTTGACGGCCCTCGAGGGCTTGCAGCCTTTGAAGCTTTCGCCAACCCTCCACCCCCACCCCCCGGCCTGAGCGCCCCCGGGGGCCGGGGCCCGGGCTGTCTCGTCCACGGCTGGGGTCCCCGGCCCGGCAGGGCTGCCGCGCGCCACGCTCTTCGCCCTGCTGTCAGCACCCGAGGACCGAAAACCACAGAAATTCATTCTCGGTTCTGCAGGCGGAGGGGTGAGGTCGTGTCCCTGGGGGAGAATCGTTCCTGCCGCCCGGGCTGCGGGCGGCTCTTCCGGCAACCCTGGGCTCTCGGCCTCCCGGGCACTCGCGCCGCTGACCCCTGCGCCCACGTGTCCTCCCCGCCGGGCCCACCCGAATCCCGCGCGGCCTCGTCTTGGCCAATCACGTCTTCAATGCCCGGTTTCCCAAGGAGTCCGCAGAGCCGGGCTGAGGACTTGAGCATCCTCTGGGGACACGGTTCACCCCGGAGCCGACGCGCTCTCCCCCAGGCCGGGCCCCCGCCCACCGGCAGGACCCGGCTTTAGGTCAGGTCTCCCTCCCTGTCGCCCGCCTCACTTCGGGCGGCCCCCACGAGGTGGCACCGCGCCCGGCGGAGAGGAAGCGCCTGTTTCCTGTTGTTCCCGCCGAGCCGCCGGCCGCTCGTGTGCTCCGCCCGGCAGGGAGCTCTCCCCCAGGCCCGGGCCCGGAGGCCGGAGGGACACGGGGTGGCCCAAGGAGAAGGGGTCCGGGCCGGGGCACCAACTCTCCTCCGCTCGGTGCGCTGCTCCGGCGCCGTTTTTCAGCCCAGCCTTCCCCTCGGCAGCTCCCGTTACCCCTCCGGGAGTCCCCAGCGCGGGGCAGGGCGGCCCGCCTCAGGGTGGACCGGGGTACCGCCGCCTCTTTCGGGCTGCTCAGCTCAACCGCTTCTTTTTCTAGAAGCTTCCCCACCGTGCTGGGGACACACACACACACGCACCCCAATGTGTGCAGCCTTGGGGGGGCTGTCAATCAAGGGGTCCCACCCTCCCCTTCGCGTCGGTGTCGCTCACTGGAAATGCAGCGTCCGGAAGGGAGCAGTTGGCCGAGCCTCGGCCCCGGTGAGCCTCGGAGGGCGGATGAACACGTAGACAGCGCCGTCCGAGCAGCCCGGGCGCCGCGCGCTGTGTCCGGCTCTGGCTCCCACCGCCGAGGATGGTGATGGGGTA
Organism: Choloepus didactylus; assembly: GCF_015220235.1. Taxonomy (NCBI): domain Eukaryota; kingdom Metazoa; phylum Chordata; class Mammalia; order Pilosa; family Megalonychidae; genus Choloepus; species Choloepus didactylus. Next base: position 2,248,900 of record NC_051333.1, on the reverse strand, counting down.
GAGCCAGAGCGCTGCCCTTCCAGGGGGGTGGGTGCGGGGAGGCTAACGCAAAACAAAAGGAAGCAAAAGTGCTCCCCACATGGCCACAGGAACTTCGTGCGCCGCTGCCAGAGGCGCAGGCAGAGCAGACGGCAGTACCGAGCGGGACTGTGCAAGCGTCTGTCCCGGGGGAGCCTCCACGCACGTCCACAGCAGGCCGCGTGCACAGTGTCTCAGCGTTGCTTGAGACGGTAGCGAGTTGGAGCAGAGTAAATGCTTGCACGGGGGCACTGGGAAAGAGGAGCACGTGCACAGGGAAAATTGTCCAAAATTTAGAAAGGAGGGAAAAGTTTAGTTGTGCAACCTAGTGAAATCATGCTAGAGCATTTAAAAATAATTTTATGGTGGTGACATAATGCAGATGTCCTCTTTTAAGCCATTTTTAAGTATACACTTCAGTGGTGTTAATTGCATTCACCATGTTGTGCTGCCATCACCACCTTCCACTATCAAAATCCTTCCATTACCCCAAGCAGAAACCCTGCACCCACTGTGCAAAAACTCCCTGTTCCTCCCCTTTGCACCCCCCAGCCCCTAGAACCCTCTAATTTACTTTCTGTCTCTATGAATTTGCCTACTCTAGATTTTTCATATACATGGAATTATGCAATATTTGTCCTTTTGTGTCTGGACTTCAGTCGTGTATGTCTTCATCGTTCATCCAAGTGGCGTGTATCAGAACTTCATTCCTTCCTACAGCTGAATGATATTCTATTACATGAATAGACCTCGTTTTGTTTATCCACTCATCTGTCAATGGACACCTGGGCTGTTTCCACCTTTTGGCTACTTGAATGATGCTACTACAAACAGAAGTGTACAAGTGGCTGCCTGAGCCCCGCTTTCCATTCCTTCAGGTATATACTTAGAAGTGGAATTGCTGGGTCGTGAGATAATCCTATGCTTGACGCTTTGAAGGTCCACCAAACTAGAGCATTTAAAACACAGTCCTGCTACAGAGTCATCTGACTCTTGGAAAATGAAACTGGTTTTGACTAGCAACTGAGGACTATTTTTATTCTCTCCGAATAAAAGGTTAAGATTGTATCACCCTGTAGGACATGAACCAGTTTATCAATTTTAACTCAGCAGTCTTACTTCAGTGTCCTGTCCCCACTAATTGTACCCTCCTGGTTCTTCAAATCCTCTTCCAAACCAGCTCTATGGTTCTGGTTTGTTGTAAATGAACTAAATAAAGCACTGACCCATGCTAGCCCTCTATTCGTATGAGACTTGTTTTTTAGAACTCGTTCATTATGATTTTACGACATGTTCTAGTTTGCTAATGCTGCCAGAATGCAAAACACCAGAGATGGATTGGCTTTTATGAAGGGGGTTTATTTGGTTACACAGTTATAGTCTTAAGGCCATAAAGTGTCCAAGGTAAGGCATCAGCAATCGGGTACCTTCACTGGAGGATGGCCAATGGCGTCCAGAAAACCTCTGTTAGCTGGGAAGGCACGTGCTGGTGTCTGCTCCAAAGTTCTGGTTTCAAAATGGCTTTCTCCCAGGACGATCCTCTCTAGGCTGCAGTTCCTCAGAAATGTCACTCCTAGTTGTTCTTGGGGTGTTTGTCCTCTCTTAGCTTCTCCGGAGCAAGAGTCTGCTTTCAACAGCCGTCTTCAAACTGCAGTTCCTCTCTCAGCTTCTGGGCATTCTTCAAAGTGTCCCTCTTGGCTGTAGCAGCTTGCTCCTTCTGTCTGAGCTTACATAGTGCTCCAGTAATTTAATTCAGACCCACCCTGATGGGCGGGCCAACACCTCCATGGAAATTATCCAATCAGAGTCATCACCCACAGTTGGGTGGGACACATCTCCATGGAAACACTCAAAGAATTACAATCTAATTAACACTGATAGGTCTGCCCACACAAGATTACATCAAAGATCATGGCATTTGGGGGACATAATACATTCAAACTGGCACACAACACTACTGAATAGATATATATATACAGTGACATGAGTGGATTTTTAAAACATTGGGCTGATTGGAAAATAAAAAAAGAAACAGAACATGATCTTTAACGCTCACCCCCTCCCGCTTACAAATGACAAAACAGATTTTAAAAGAGTACCTAAAAGTAGTAGAAGTGCAAGGACCCATAATCAAGTACATTGGTGATTGCCTGTGGGGGAGGTGTATGGGGCTGGATAATGGGGATAAAAGGGGATATAATGGGGATAAAAAGCCCCACCTCGATGGTTGCTAACATGCCCACAGACATAGGGGACTGGTGGTTTGATGGGCTGAGCCCTCTACCACAGGACTTGCCCTTGGGAAGACGGTTGCTGCAAAGGAGAGGCTAGGCCTCCCTATAATTGTGCCTAAGAGCCTCCTCCCGAATGCCTCTTTGTTGCTCAGATGTGGCCCTCTCTCTGGCTAAGCCAACTTGAAAGGTGAAATCACTGCCCTCCCCCCTACGTGGATCAGACACCCAGGGGAGTGAATCTCCCTGGCAACGTGGAATATGACTCCCAGGGAGGAATGTAGACCCTGCATCATGGGATGGAGAACATCTTCTTGACCAAAAGGGGGACGTGAAAGGAAATGAAATAAGCTTCAGTGACAGAGAGATTCCAAAAGGAGCCGAGAGGTCACTCTGGTGGGCACTCTTACGCACACTTTAGGCAACCCTTTTTAGGTTCTAATGAATTGGGGTAGCTGGTGGTAGATACCTGAAACTATCAAACTACAACCCAAAACCCATGAATCTTGAAGACAATTGTATAAAAATGTAGCTTATGAGAGGTGACAATGGGATTGGGAAAGCCATAAGGACCACACTCCCCTTTGTCTAGTTTATGGATGGATGAGTAGAAAAATAGGGGAAGGAAACAAACAAACAAACAGACAAAGGTACCCAGTGTTCTTTTTTACTTTAATTGCTCTTTTTCAGTTTAATTATTATTATTGTTATTTTTGTGTGTGTGGTAATGAAGGTGTCAGGGATTGATTTTGGTGATGAATGTACAACTATGTAATGGTACTGTGAACAATCAAATGTATGATTTGTTTTGTATGACTGTGTGGTATGTGAATATATCTCAATAAAATGAATATTTAAAAAAATAATAATAATAAACAAGAAAAGGGCTTTGCAGAGACCAACGATGATGAGCTGTGCATGCAGCTGTTGGGGTGCAATGAGGGGGAACCTCTGTGTCTGGAGAGGGAAATAAGCAAATAAAACCAACAACCGCCTCCACCCCCCGCCCCCCACCCCATGGGTGACCTTGGAGCCCCCCATGATCCAGGAGCCACCGTGTCTCCTTGGCCACTTTCATATCTACAATCCTTTTTGCTTATCAACACTACAGACCAGAAAATCTGGATTGTGGTTTCGGGCACTGGACCCGACTCCCTTCCTTCCTTCTTTAGTGAGGACGGCCACACTGTCGCCGTGAGGTCCTTGCGGGCACCTGCCGACGGTCAGAGGCCCCGGACCGGGTGGCGATGGCAGTTTTCCTCCTGCTCCTTCTCCTTGGGGTGCTGGCACAGGGGGCTCTGTCAGGGGCCGCTGGAGGTAAGCGGGTTTCACTCCACCTCCCCTAGGATTGCTGCCCACCCCCTGCCCCACCCCGCGCTCTGCCCGGTGATGGGGTATCCGGTCAGGAGTCAGCCCACTTCAGACCCCACCTCCGCTCCGCACCTGCTGCGTGAGGGGTGCACGGCCGGAGGACCTGGTCCCAGCTGCTGCTTCCCTCACATGTGATTGCTAACTGGTCCCCCGGGATCCACTGTGATCCTGCTTCCAGAGTGGATCCCGAAGCCGCGCCCTTGGCTCTACCCTGCTCACCCCAGCTGTGGCTGAAGCAGCCCCTTCTCCCTGGAAGACTGCGGTGGCCTCAGAACTCGCCTGTCTCCCAGCTCCCACTCCACCACTCCCACCCGTTTGTGTGTCAGAAACACGTTGTGCCCACTTGATCCTCCTGCTTAAAACGGCTTCTCAACCTGGTGTGCTCCCTGCCCGCCTCTGTCCCCGCCGCCCTCCCCCGGGCAGGCTGCCTTCCAGCCGGCTCTTTGCTCAGCTCCCTAAACCTCCCGCCCCCGTCCTGCCCCAGGGCGTTTTCAAGGCCACTCCCTCCTCCGCTGGCCTTGCTAACCCCGACTCAGCCTTCAGGGCTCAGCTCAAGGGCCCCGACTCCGCAGGGCAGCCTCCCCGGCCTCCTGGCCGAGGTCCGATTGCTGTAATAAGTGCTCCAGAACGTGTTCTCCTTCAGCTTGCTTGGTGAATTTGATTCGTTCCTGTCTGATACCAGACTGGGAGCTCCCCAAGGACAGGGTCCCCGGGCTTGGCACACGGTAGAATCTCAGTAGAACGGAGCCCCCAGTGCCTGTGTCAGGTGGCCACTGGGAGGATCAAGTCAGCTTGCATATGACCCGCGCTCAGCAAAGGGTGGCTGGTACAGTCGTTGTTGCCGATGTCCCCGTCCCTTTGGGACTGGGGGTGCGGCCTCCAGCCTCCATTTTCTGGGCTCCAGGCAGCTAGTCCCCTCCTGCCGGCCGGCCCCTGGGCCAAGCTCAGTGCAAGGGTGGGAAGCAGTGGTGTTACCGTGAGATCCAGAGCAGAGGGGGAGCTGGGAGCTCTGAGCAGACCCTTGCCTCAAACCCCATCCACCACGACGCAGACACGTTCTTTGTGAGGCTTTGGGAAGATGACATGATCCCTCTGACCCAGTTCCCTCCGTCTCCAGGTCAGGGGTATGTGAGACTAAATGGGGGTCCATACAAAGCACATACAGTCTCTAGCTCTGTCTTTGTGTGGCCGCCTTCTCTCCTCCCGGTGCTCATCTCCTTTGTGTCTCTTATAATCCACTGGATTTAGGACCCATCCGGATAACCCAGGATGGGCTCATCTTGGATCCTTTATTTGTTTACATCTGCAAAGACCCTTTTCCCAAATCAGGTCACATTCGCAGATTCCAGGACGTATCCTTTTTGGGGCCACCATTAAACCCACTCCGTAACCTAATCACGGAATTGACATTCTGTCACCGTGACCACACTCCACTGGTTGTGAGCAAGTCACTGGGCCCAGCTCACACTCAAGGGGAGGGTTACACAGGCGCGGCCACCAGGAAATGGGGATCACCGGGGAGCATCTTAGAGGCCCGTCTACCGCCACGGTGGCTTGTTCTTGATGCGTAGGCCATCCTCATTCTCCCCAGGGACGCTGCACTGCATTGCCAAGCACTTTCTTCCCTGCAGATGAGGACGTGGTCACCCGTGGCAAGCCTTGTGTTTTCCCATCTTTGTACAATCACAAGCTCTTTGCCTCCTGTACCCGGATCGGGGGGCTGACGCGAAGGCCCTGGTGTGCGACAACTGACAACTATGACAGAGATGCCGAATGGAAATACTGCTCAGCAATGGGTGAGCTGGGGTTTGGGGGAAGGGACAGAAGGCACTGGCCGCCTGGACCCGCAAATCAGCACCACGGGAAAAGCATCTTGGTGGGAGCAGGGAAGAATGGGGAGATGGAGAATCAACTCATGAGAATAGGTGGGTGGGTGGAGAAAAGGCTGATGGGTGGATAAATGACAAACCAATGGGTTATCAAATGGGTTGTTGAATGGATGGGTAAATGGATGTGAGACTGACCAGATGGGTAACTGTGAGGACGTTCATGGTACCAAATTAAAAAGCTGTAAAAAGTGTAAAGTGAGTAGTAATTCTCAGCTGCCTCTCATACCACCCCCACTCCTCTGCCCGCCTGTCCCCCACTAGAGATAATCTAGACCAACAAAACTGGGACCCTCCTCATAGGCACTTCTGCAAGTTGATTTTTTGTAACTTGCCCATAAATCTTAGAGCACTTTCCATATTACGGCATATAGAGTTGTCATATTCTCTTCAATGGCTGCACACTATTCCATTGTATGGGTGGACCTTAATTTAGTTGACCAAGTGCCCTCGGGATAGACATATGGGTAGTTTTCTGACTTTTGATTTTATAAATGATGTAGCACTGGACACCCGTGTGCATGAGTTGATTATTTCTACAGTGTAAATTCATAGCGGTAGAATTGCCAGGAGGTATTCTGTAGAGTAATTTGTCGAATGCCAACTACCCTCCATAAACCCAGCAATTGTCTTCTAACCTCCACACACGCATATCCGTTTCTGTTTCCTTAAGGCAGCCTGAGCCACAACCCATAATGTCTCACTCAGCTTCTAATTTGCTGGCACAGTTGAGACCTTACATAACCATTAAATCCAGGGTGTTTAACTGAGTGAGTGTATTTAAACTGATGGCTCCTTCTTTTGAAGAAACAGGCTATTCCTCGCTGGTTATAGAATTCTAGGCTAGTAGCAGAAATTAAAGAGCAGTGTCTGTTCCTAAGTACCCCTGTCATGGCCAAGAGAACCTGCTTGCAAGAGGGATAGTTGAAACTAAGATATTATTAGTATCTGCAGGACATCAGCTGCTCTTGACACCACTTGTAGAAACTTTAGAGGGGAATCTGAGGTACCTTAACCACAGTGTAGGTTGGTGTCTTAGTTTCCTGGAATTGCTGTGATAAAATACCATGAACCAGCTGACTCAAAACAACAGAAATGCATTGTCTCAGTTCTAGAAACTAGAAATCCGAAATTAAGGTGTTGTCAGGGCCATGCTTTCCCCAAAATGTGCAGAAGAGAACTCTTCTTTGCCTCTTCCTAACTTCCTGTGGTGTGCTGGCCAGCCTTGGCGCTCCTTGGCTTGCAGCGTCAATGTTTTTACATCCTTTCCCGTGTCTGTTTCCACATTTCCACCAGTCATATTGGATTAATAGTCACCCGACTCCAGTATGTCTTCATCTTAATTTAATTCCATCTGCAACAACCCTATTTCCAAATAAGGGCACGTTCTGAGGTACTGGAAGGTAGGACTTCAATATATCTTTCTGGGGGGACACAATTTAACCCACAACACCTGGTTTAAATATAGGGGAGGATGTGGAGAGAAAGTGAACATTGACTGAGCCCTCCATTACATACTTGGAACTACATGAGACCACTTATGCGTATCTTCAATATACTCCTCAAACTGACCATGCGAGCCTCATAGCCTCATTTTACAAATGAGCAAATAGAGGCAGGAAGGCAGCAGATTTCGAATGTGACCCAGGTCTCTTCTTCTAAGCCCAGAGGTTTTCCAAATGCACCAATGAGCCTGTCTCTGCCTCCATTCAAATTCTGCATATTTTTATACAAATTCTGTTAAAGTGCTTAATGTCTGTGACCTTGGGTAGATTGCTGGTTCCTCTAGAACTGACACTACATATCATATCCTCTTCTCAGCATCTCATCCGGTGCATATAAACCAAAGCATATGTGTACATGTACGTGTTTGTGTGCGTCCATGTACGTATAAATATATGTATGTGTAAATTTGTACGTATACACACGAAATATATTCCAGAGTCCAGAGACTATCCTCTATTCAGTCAATGGACGCTGAATGAATAAATGAAAGAAGATTGATAATAATAGTGTGAGCAAATGTCTACATATGCTTACCATGTGCCAGGCGCTGTTCTAAGTGCTGTACATTTATTAATTCATTTAACCATCCCTATGCAACAGATACTATTTCCATCTTCATTTTATAAAGAAGGAAACTGAAGCCCAGAGTGGCTGAGAATCTTACCCCTCATCCTGAGATGTCTACAGAGCCCACTTCTCACCATTTCTCTACCTGCCCCTAATGATGAGCATATACCTGGGCGCATGGACAGGTGACTGAGTGAAGTTCACATATATGAAAGAATGAATAGGTGAATGTGTAAATAAATAACTGGAAAATGGATGAATGGACAGAGTGCATAAACAAATAAATCCAATACTGCTGGATCAATGACTCTCTGAGTGGCTGGGTAGCACATAAGAGTGAATGAATGTTCGGCTGTTATGGGTTGAATTGTGTCCCCCAAAAAGACATGTTCAAGTCCCAACTCCTGGTTCTATGAATGTGACCCTGTTTAAAAATAGGATCTTTGAAGATGTTATTAGTTACGTTGAGGTCAGACTGGGTCATGGTGGTTCCTAATCCGATGGGACTGGTGTCGTCATAAGAAAGGGAGACTTGGACACGGTGGGTGGAGGCAGGGCGAGAGAAGATGGCCACGTGATGGAGGCAGGGCCTGAGTTGTTCCTGCCGATTGTCAGAAAGCTACTGCTGGGACCTCACGGATAGCAGAGGAAACATGGTCCTTGATTTCAGACTTCTAGCTTCCAGAAATGCGAGGCAATAACCTTCTGTTGTTTTAAGTCAGCTAGTTTGTGGTACTTTGTTGCAGCAGCGCTAGGAAACCAAAAGAAGCTCATGGATGAATATCTCAATGGAAAGATGGATGTTTGACTGGATCAGTGGATGAATAACCAACAGACGGATGACTAGATGGGTGCATGGAAGCATCAGCTGATAGATGACAATAAGTACATGTCACATGAACCGATGGATGGGTAGAATAGATAAGTAAATACTAATATGTGGTTCAGTCCACAGTGCTGACTCGTAAACTCTCACATGCCTTTTCCTCCTCCAGCTGATGGTGGCAGCTCAGGGGGGCAGCCTTGCTATTTCCCCTTCATTTATCAAGGTCGAGAATTCCACACATGCGTCCGCGATCAACGACAGCCCATGAAATACTGGTGCTCCACCACAGCCAACTATGACTGGGACGGGCAATGGAGCTTCTGTCCAGACACAGGTGACAGAGCGGGTGGGCTTATTGAAATGTTGGGAGCAGGATTGGCATGGGAGGCCCCTTAGGGGGCCGTGGGAAGAACTGGGAGAAACAGGAGAAAGCAGAAGCTGGAGTGGATACTGCTGATGGACTTGGCAGGATTGTTGGCAGTATCATTGAGTAGGACCCTACAGTGAGCCACTGAGAAGACTCGGTCCCCAATTTAAAGGTAAAAGACCTGAGGTCTAGAGGATGGAATTAGTTTGAGCTAGTTGGTGTTCAGAGCTGGCACTAGACACCCATCTTCTTTGTCCCAGTTCAAGACTTTTTCCTCTTCAACACCATAGAGCAAGGGTTGTCAAACTCCAGCCCATGGGTCAAATCCTGCCCTCCATGTTTTAGTAAATAAGGTTGCCTGGCACACAGCCACACCCATTTGTTTATGGGTTGTCAATGGCTGCTTTTGTGCTACAACAGTAAGGTTGTGTAGTTGCGACAGAGACCATATGGAATGCAAAACTGGAAATATTTACTGTGTGCCCCTTTACCAAAAAAGTTTGCCAACCCCTAATCTAGAAGCTCAGGAATAAGGACAAGGATGAAATGGTGATGGTGATGATGGCAGCATTTATGGAACTTTTTTACACGCGAGAAGCTTACAATCTTATGCAATAAGCATTATTACCCTGTTCTCTCAGCAGAGGAAACAGGCTCAGACAGGTGAAATCAGCTTCCTGAATCACAGTGGTCCAGACAGACTTTGAACTCAGGGTAGCCTGCTGCCAAAAACTACACTTTTTCCATTCCACCATGCTGCTTCCGATGGCTGATGGACAAAAACTCTAGGAGCAGGCTAATGTTAAACCAATTTATACATGAGGATTTTGAGGCCCAGATAAGTTTAGCAATTGACCCAAGATCTCACAGCAAAGTTCGGGATGGGATCTTGTAGGAGAGGAGTGGGTACAATGCACACATAATTAGTTTGGTCTGTCCAGTGTTTGTGTGATTTTAAAATATATACTCAGTGCACACATTTAAATACTCAAGTATTTCATGTAAATGTTTGAATTTTCAACTTATGATGAAAATTCAGAAAATGGGGCAATGCTGGGTCCTGGGCCCACTTGGAAAATTGGCTGGAGTTGAGGACAAGTTGCTCATTTTGATGGAACCTATGACGTCTAGGCTCTCTGAGTAAGCATTGAGCTTGCATTGTTATTTTCCCTTAGATAGACCTAGTCCACTCATTTATATAACCACCCTGGTCCCCTGTAGGCATCTGAATTTGCAAATCCTGATTTAGATAGGGTAGGTTTTTTTGAGAATGGGATTTTCCTCATTCGTAACTCCCATCTCTTCCCTCACCTCTTCCCCACCACTTCAGCCCTTGGAGAGAATCCCTCTAAGCTCCCTTGTGTCTTCCCTTTCATCTACCGAGAGAAGCTGTACCACCGCTGCACTGATGCCGGGAGCGGCGAGGGCACTCCCTGGTGTGCAACCACCAGCAACTACGATGTGGACAAAAAATGGCGGCCATGTCACATGGAAGGTGAGCGTCAGATCTGCACCGGGGATGGCGGAGAAGGTGCTAATGGGCAAACCCCATGTTGGCACGTGGGAGGCCTTATCCATGGTGGTAGGAGTTGGGGGTAGGTGGCATGGGGGCCAAGAAAGGTTGCTAGAGTGTCTCAAGGATAAGCCAGGGGATTGAATCTAGGAGACTTCCCCTCAGCTCAGAAAATTCATTCCTTCACTCATTTAAAAAATATTGGTTCAAATACCAGTTGTGTGCCAGCTTCTGGGTGATGACAAGACGGAATCCTGTATCTCATGAGGCTTATAGTCTGATGCATATCTGATTTAATAATATAAGGTATTTGTTCACTCATTCATTCATTTATTCAACGAGTATTTCTGGGATCCCTGTGTTGGTGATAGACAAGACCCCCCACTCACAGATCTGGTTGAGAATGGGAGGAGCCAATAAACAAAAAAAAAGCCAGCACACACAACAATATGAGGAAGTGATAAGTGACAACAGATAAGGGTGGCATGATAGGAAATCAATGACTTGGTTCAGGAAAGGTTGCTTTGGGGAATTGACATTTAGCTGGGGCTTGACTGGCGACGTGGTGGTTGCAGCCAGTCTAGGAAATCGTATTCCAGGCAGAGGGAGCAGCTAATGCAAAGAAACTAAGGTGAGAATGTGCGTGGCAGGTTTCAGGAACAGAGAGAAGCCAAAACTGCTGGAAAGAAGTGTTGGGAATTGTGGTGGAAGCCAGACAGGATCTGGTGATAGAAGACCTACTGTGTCATGCTAAGGAGTTTGGATTTTATTCTTCATGCAGTGGGCAATGAGTGGGGCTTAGGGAGGGGATGACAGGTCTGCTCTGTGGAGACTGGGTTTAGGGGGCCGGGGGTGGAGGCAGGGGCCAGCATGGTGTCATCATGGCCATGGGTGGGGTGTCTGGACTGGGGTGGTGGCATGGTGGTTACCAGGCAAAATACTAATAACTTTACATTTATTTAATCCCCACAACTTCTCTATGAGATTCCCATTCAAAGGTGGGAAACTGAGGCTCCGAGAAGACAAGTCACTTTCCCTGTGTCATCTTTAGTAAACGGTTGAGCTGGGACTCAAACCCAGGTTTAGTGGGGTGCTGGAGCTGATTCCTACTGGCCAACAAAAATGGATTGCTAAATATTAAGGAATTTTTGGGAACCAGTTGTTAAACTTTTGGTGTATTGAAGTCAGCCATGGTGGGAAATCATGCTACAAATCTGGACTTTTTTTTTTTTAAGAGGTGGTTTAATGGCACACTACTGCTTCCGGCCCACAATCCTGTGCTCTAACGTCGTACAGCTCTATCTCCCCCCACGAGGCTCGTCGGAAGCCCCCTAGCAAAGCAGGGGTGGGTTTCCACGGCTCCCTCTCCCCCTAGACCGTGAGCTCTGCAACGGCGGACGCTGGAGCTGATCCGTGCACCCAGCTCAGGACGCACCTCCGGGCTGGGAGCTCAGGGAGGGGACGATCTGCAGAAAGCCCACACGGGGGCGCTCTGCCCGCAGGGCCCGTGGGTATATCCGGGGACTCATCTCCGGGCTGGGAGCTCAGCGAGGGGACGATCTGCGGAAAGCCCACACGGGGGCGCTCTGCCCGCGGGGCCCGTGGTTATATCCGGGGACTCATCTCCGGGCTGGGAGCTCAGGGAAGGGACGATCTGCAGAAAGCCCACACGGGGGCGCTCTGCCCGCGGGGCCCGTGGTTATATCCGGGGACTCACCTCCGGGCTGGGAGCTCAGGGAAGGGACGATCTGCAGAAAGCCCACACGGGGGCGCTCTGCCCGCAGGGCCCGTGGTTATATCCGGGGACTCATCTCCGGGCTGGGAGCTCAGGGAAGGGACGATCTGCAGAAAGCCCACACGGGGGCGCTCTGCCCGCGGGGCCCGTGGTTATATCCGGGGACTCACCTCCGGGCTGGGAGCTCAGCGAGGGGACGATCTGCAGAAAGCCCACACGGGGGCGCTCTGCCCGCGGGGCCCGTGGTTATATCCGGGGACTCACCTCCGGGCTGGGAGCTCAGCGAGGGGACGATCTGCAGAAAGCCCACACGGGGGCGCTCTGCCCGCGGGGCCCGTGGTTATATCCGGGGACTCATCTCCGGGCTGGGAGCTCAGGGAAGGGACGATCTGCAGAAAGCCCACACGGGGGCGCTCTGCCCGCGGGGCCCGTGGTTATATCCGGGGACTCAGAAGCCTTGACGCATAAAACCACATACTGGACAAAACACTCCTGCAGCATCTACGCTGTCACTGTGCTAAGTACTTCACAACCATTAACTCATTTTACCCTCATAACAGCTCTAAAAAGCAGAACCAGTATGGTCCCTGTTTTACAGGCATGAAACGGAGGCAAGGAGAGGTTGAGAAATTGCCAGAGCAGCACAGCTATTCAGAGGCGGAACCCGTTAGCTCCAGTCCATGCTCTCATCTACTGGACTGTACTTTTCTCATTTAACCTTCAGAGCCACCCTACGATGTATGTATCAAATATCAGCTGGTATTTAGTGAGCACCTGCTATGTGCCAGGTCTTGTGCTGAGCAGGCTCCTATCCATTCCTCAGGAAAACCTACAAGGTAATGATTATTTTGTCTTCCCCATTTTGCAGATGAGCAGATCTTCACTCAGACAGGTGAAAGTTACCTTCCCAAGGTGACATGGCTAGTCAGTGGCAGAGTTGGGTTTACACACAGATACTTGATTCCAGAGCATAATCCCCGAGCTCCCATCAGACCTGATGCTTGACCTTGCATCGGGTGGTGACACTCAGCCTCCACTTGTATATCTCCTCTGGCTAGAGGCGCCCCTTCCAGAAACAGCATGTTTCATCTTGGCATAATTATGATTGGTACAAACTGTATCAGTCAGCTATTGCTGTGTAACGAAGCACTCCAACTTCCGTGGCTTAAAAGAATAAACATTCACTATTGTTCATGAGTCCGTGAGTCAGCTGGGTAGCTCTTATGGTCTTGGCAGGGCTCGCTTACCTGGCAGGGGTAGGTGGCTGGGTTAGGATGCCCTCGGCCAAAACAACCCGCCCCAACTCCACATGGTCTCCATTCTCTAGCAGGCTAGTGCAAGCATTTTCAAGTGGTGGTGACAGGTTTCAAGAGTGAACGAGAGAGAGAGACAGCACACACACACACAGGTGTTCAAAGTCTCTTGAAGCCTGGGCTTGCATCTGGTGGAGTTGCCATTTCCACTGTATTTTATTGACAAAGCAAGTTACAAGACTATCCCAGATTCAAGAAGGAAGGGAAAAGTCACATTACAAAGAGTTTAGGTGCAGAGAAGGTGGAGAATTGGGGTCATCAATGCAATTACTGTTCTACGAAATTCTTCATTGATGCAAAAATTACTTACGAGCACCTACTGTGGCCGGATACCATATCCAGTCCTGCGGAAATATCAATGAACCAAAATAGACAAGGTCTCTTGTCCAACGAGCTCATGCACTAATGGTCCATAGAAAGAGGAGGAAGACAGAAAATAAACAATAAACAATAAATGTCTAAATAAGAGATTGCAGGTAGTGTTAAGTTCCATTAAAAAGTAATAAAGCAGAGTGATAGAATAAAAAGGTTATATCTGGGAGTAGCCACTGGAGATTCCAGTAAAGAACTGGGTGAGGTGGATCCAGCCCTGCAGTGAGCTGGGTGGGAGCCCCCAGACAGGGGGGACTCAGGACCACGGCCACAGCCAGCTTGATGTCAGGTCACCGTGGCGGAGCAGGGGCAAGAATCAAAGGAAATGACATCACAAGGGCCTGTGGGCTAACGCAAGAGTTTGGGTTATATTTTTACACAATGGGCCATTTGGAGGATTTTGAGCAGGAGTTGCATAATTCAGCTTACATTTTAGAAGGATCATTTTGGATGCTGTCCACGTGGAAAATAGACTGGAGGAGGGAGAGAATGAAACAGGAGACCTGAGGTTCTGTTGCTAAGATGCAGATGAGAGCGTCATTTCAGGGAAAGAACAACGGACCAGGAGCAAGACGTTCTCCACCCCCTTGGAAGCACGGGTCCCTGGAGCAGTCGTGTCCCTCTCTCCAGCGTCCTCTTCTCTAATTGTACCAACAGGGAGTTCACTCGTCACTGTGAGGCGTGCTGCGTGATGGTCAGGAAAGCCGGCTCGGGAGCCCGAGTGCCTGGGTTTGAAGCTGGTTATCACCTGCTGAGTAACCTTGGGAAAGTTCTTTACCTGTTTGAGCTGGTGTTTGCCTCATATTCACTGCCTCAGAGGGTTTGGAGAGGTTCAGGAAGGTCAGTTACATAAAGCACTTGGCATGTCACTTGGAGCTTGGTAAGTGCTTAGGATTATAATTAATAGGGTTATGATAAGTTTCTAAGTTAAATACCCTTCCGAGTGGGTTCCTGCCCAGATTGCTTTATGTCCTGAGTCCTCAAAGCTTAAGCAATTATTCTTACAAACAACCGTGAGGCCATTATTATTATTATTTATTATTATTATTATTCCTATTTTACAACCAACAGAATAGTTGCAAAAATAATACAAATCCATACAGAGAACTCCACTATACCCCATACCCAGATCCACCAGTTTTAACATATTGCCACATTTCCCATATCATCCTATCTAAATATCTATCTATCATTTATCTATTTTCTAAACATTTGAGAGTAGGTTTTATATTTATGCAAACTGTTTTTAACCTTGAAAAGGACCCCTTTTCACTGTTTTATTGTGTGTGTATTTGGGGGTTTCTTTAGTAAAATTGAAAAGACAAATATAGGCCTAAATTTTAAAATCTTATTATTCTTACTAATGTCAAATTGTTTGGCTGGGCAACGTGGAAGATGGGCATAGGTTTTTAGAAACTTTTGACCTCCAAAGTGATATGCTTTAAAGACATTTATATGTGTATTTTCAATGAAATCCCTTTTTGCGTCATAATTTGAAGAATCGCTACAAGCTACAAGCCCCTCAGACCATCATGGAACCAGAGTTATTAACAGAAAAGAAACAACCTGCCCCTGTCACATCAACATCTTACCCATCTTCTCATTATGAGATTTTACCTGATTTTATTTTATTTTTCAAGGTGTACAGGGTTACAGGCAGTGTTCTGAGTGTTTTACAAATACTAACACATTAATCCTTATGGGATAGGAGGTGCCACTGACACTGATAATGCTTATTTTAAAGGCGAGAAAACTCAGGAAGGGGTCACGTGTCCAAGGACAGGTAACAGCTGTCATGAAAAGTAATAGTGACTGGTGTTACTTTTCCTTTTCTGCCCAGTAGCTTTCAGCTATATTGGTTTTGAGTGACTTGTCTTGCTTCCTAGAGAAGCATGCATTCTTAGGCTCTCTTCTGTCTGGCGGGGCATATCCACACAGGTATTCTCCTCTCCACCACCCCAGTCTTCTCCATCCCGGGATAGCAGCCCGAGGTGTGGGAAACCACTTTCTTGTAGGCTGCAAATGGTGTCAAATACATTCAGGACGGAACCTTGGCTGTCCTAACCAGCCCTTGGTTCCAGTCTGGCCTCGGCTCAGCCCAGTTTCTCCAGCACTCTGTCTTAGATTCTTGACTCTTCACACTCACATCTGCTGTTCTCTGGGTGCATCCCATGGCCCATTCACCCTGTAATTATTTAAGCAATGAGAATACATCAATCAAAGAAAAAATTATCTCAAACTTGGTAAAAGACAAAATGATAAATGCTTGTGTTCTAGTTCGCTAATGCTGCCAGATTGCAAGACACCAGAAATGGATTGGCTTTTATAAAGGGGATTCATTTGGTTACACAGTTACAGTCTTAAGGCCATAAAGTGTCCAAGGTAATGCATCAACAATTGGGTACCTTCACTAAAGGATGGATAATGGCGTCCGGAAAACCTCTGTTAGCTGGGAAGGCACATGGCTGGCATCTGCTCCAAGTTCTGGTTTCAAAATGGCTTTCTCCCAGGATGTTCCTCTCTAGGCTTCAGCTTCTCTTCAAAATGTCACTCTCAGTTGCTCTTGGGGCGTTTGTCCTCTCTCAGCTTCTCCAGAACAAGAGTCTGCTTTCAATGGCTGTCTTCAACTGTCTCTCATCTGCAGCTCCTCTCTCATTTCCTGTGTGTTCTTCAAAGTGTCCCTCTTGGCTGTAGCAAGCTCGCTCCTTCTGTCTGAGCTTATATACTGCTCCAGTGAACTTATCAAGGCCCATGCTGAATGGACAGGGCCACACCTCCATAGAAATTATCCAATCAGAGTCATCACCCACAGTTGAGTGGGTAGCATCTCCATGGAAACACTCAAAGAATTACAATCTAATCAAAACTAATGCATCTGCCCACACAAGATTACATCAAAGATAATGGCATTTTGGGGGACACAATGCATTCAAACTGGCACAGCTTGATTTTTAAATATTGCACTAGAGCATTTTCTGATACACCTGGTTACCCTCATGTCTTACACTGTTGGGATATAATTTTGATATCATACTACATTTGATTAACAAAACAGAGTCAATAACAGTGAACCCTAATGTAAACCATGGGCTATAGTTAATAATGCAATTATAATAATATTTGTTCATCTATTGTAACAAAGGCACCACATTAGCAATGTGTCCAGATTGGGGGAGGGTAAATGGGAACTCTCTATTTTCTGCATGATTTTTCTGTAAACCTAATTTAAAAAAAAACACAGTTAATAAAGGAAGACTGGTTTATAGTGTTGTAAGCTTTAGAGGTTAATGTAGAAATAGCCTGATATAAAAGTTAATCCCAAAGATATTATGGTTTGTTTCCCTATAGGTTTGTAGCTAATCTAATATTTTTCTTTACTAACAATATGTGTGTGTTTCCTGCAACACTCAAGGAATCAACTTGAGTTTTGATTCCCTCATCGATGAGTTAAGCATTGTTTGTGCTCAGTATCTGTTGTTGTTTTTTTAAATTCCTTAGTTCTTTAATATTTTTTTCTTCTTTTAATGCATTTTTATTGTGAATTTTAACATGTATACATAACAGTGATAACTTTCAAAGTACGATTTAACAAGTAGTTAGAGAGCAAATATCAAAGAATATCATGGGTCACGGTTCCAAAGTTTCAGTTCTTTCCTTATTATGCAATGTAAGGTATAGACAGAAGGGTGAAGACTTTCAAAGCACAATTTGACGCATAGCTATAGAGCAAATTTCAAAGGTTATTATAGGTTACAGTTCCACCATGTCATTTACCTCCTCCCAGCTAATCTAACAGCCCAGCATCTAAATATATAAAGTTTCAGTATTCATAGACTTTTTTGAATCTTATCTTGTTTGTTGCTACTCCTTCCTCTCACTTAATCTCTTTCTCCATCTTCAGGGGTGTCTAGGCAGTGACCACCCTAACTTATTCATATGGAAAGGGGGTGTCTGCAGTATGGGGAAGGGGGTTCCATCTGATTGTTGTTCTTAAAGAGGCTGTTGCCTCTGGGTTTTAGGACTTGTCTGGCATAGGAACACTCTGGTGGATTTAAGTTTCTGAGAGATAAAACTTAGTCAGTGAATCTTTTATAGAATCTCAGGTAGGGATATAGGTATTTGGGGACTCCTTCTGGTAAGCGCATGGCGTACTGTGGCTGTTTGGGATGTCTAGCTGGAGCTTGCATAAGAGAAACCTCCAGGATAGCCTCTCAACTCTACTTAATATGTAATGGGTATTTTTTTTTTCCATATACCACTCGGTTGTTAACCCTCTGCACCAGTGTCATACCTCATAAGTATATCATGCTAACATTTATTTACTTTCATGGTGCTACTCTGTGGGTTACCTGCCTTTAAACAATGATTTATGAACATGTCACCTTCAATGCATCACTGATATTTATAATCCCATTAACAAACTATAGTCACACCTGACCATTCTCATACCATTAACTTCACCCTCATTATCATATCTGTGCATATCAGATTATCATTCTCCCTTCACTAGCTTCTGTCTGTCTCTAGGTCCCCTATATTCTACAATATAAGACACTTATTTTACATTTTTCACAGAGTTCGCATTAGTGGTAACATACAATACCTCTCCTTTTGTGTCTGGCTTATTTCACTCAGCATTATGACTTCAAGATTCATCCCTGTTGTCATATGCTTCATGACCTTCTCCCTTCTTCCTGCTGCGTAGTATTCCATTGTATGTATATACCACATTTTGTTTATTCATCTGTTGAAGGACATTTGGATTGTTTCCATCTCTTGACAATTGTGAACAATGCTGCTGTGAACATTGGTGTGCAAATATCTGTCCGTGTCACTGCTTTCAGATCTTCTAGGTATATATTGAGAAGTGAAATTGCTGGATCATAGAGTAACTCGATATCTAGTTTTCTGATGAACTGCCAAACTGTCTTCCAGAGTGGCTGTACCATTATACTGTCCAACCAGCAATGAATAAGAGTTCCAATTTCTCCACATCCTCTACAGCACTTGTAGTTTCCTGTTTGGTTAACGGCAAATTGTTGTGAGATGGTATCTCATTGTGTCTTAATTTGCATCTCCCTAATAGCTAGTGAAGATGAACATTTTTTTTTCATACGTTTTTAGTCATTTGTATTTCCTCATTGGAGAAATGTCTTTTCATATCTTTTCCCATTTTATAATTTGGCTGTTTGTACTATTGTCATTGAGTTGTAGGATTTCTTTATACATACAAGATATCAGTCTCTTATCAAATACATGGTTTCCAAAAATTTTCTCCCATTCCGTTGGCTGCCTCTTCACCTTTTTGACAAATTCCTTTGAGGTACAGAAGCTTTTGATTTGGAGGAGCTCTCATTTACCTATTTTTTTTTTAATCATCATTTTATTGAGATATATTCACATACCACGCAGTCATACAAAACAAATTGTACTTTCGATTGTTTACAGTACCATTACATAGTTGTACATTCATCACCTAAATCAATCCCTGACGCCTTCATTAGCACACACACAAAAATAACAAGAATAATAATTAGAGTGAAAAAGAGCAATTGAAGTAAAAAAGAACACTGGGTACCTCATTTACCTATTTTTTCTTTTATTGCTTGTGCTTTGGGTGTAACGTTTAAGAAGCTACCTCCTAATACTAGGTCTTGGAGATGTTTCCCTGCATTGTCTTCTAGGAGTTTTATGGTACTGTCTCTTATATTGAGGTCTTTGATCCACTTTGAGTTAATTTTTGTGTGAGGTAGGGATTCTCTTTCATTCTTTTGGATATGGATATCCAATTCTCCCAGCCCCATTTGTTGAAGAGACTGTTCTGTCCCAGTTCAGTAGATTCAGTCGACCGTAGATTTTGGGGTCTATTTCTGAAGTCTCAATTCGATTCCATTGTTCAGTATGTCCATCTTTGTGCCATTACCATGCTGTTTTGACTACTGTGGCTTTATAGTAAGATTCAAAGTCAGGAATTATAAGTCCTCCCACTTCGGTTTTCTTTTTTAGAATGTTTTTAGCAATTTGAGGCCCCTTTCTCTCCCAAATAAATTTGATAACCAGCTTTTGCAAGTCTGCAAAGTAGGATTTTGGAATTTTGATTGGAATTGCATTGAATCTGTAGATCAGTTTGGGTAGGATTGACATCTTAATGATGTTTAGCCTTCCTATCCATGAACACAGAATGTCTTTCCATCTCTTTAGGTCCTCTTTTATTTCTTTTAGTAAAGTTATGTAACTTCTGTGTAGAGGTCTTTTACCTCTTTGGTTAAGTTTATTCCTAGGTACTTGATTTTCTTCATTGCTTTTGTGAATGGAATCTTTTTCTTGGGTGTCTTGAAGAGGTCATTTCCAGTGTATAAGAACATTACTGACTTATGTGCATTAATCTTGTGTCCTGCCACTTTACTGAATTTGTTTATTAGCTCAAGTAGGTGTGTCATTGATTTTTCAGGGTTTTCCAAACATAAGATCATATCATCTGCAAATAACTACAGTTTTACTTTTTCCTTTCCAGCTTGGATACCTTTTATTTCTTTGTCTTGCCGGATTGCCCTGGCTAGCACTTCCAGCACAATGTTGAATAACAGTAGTGATAGCGGGCATCCTTGTCTTGTTCCTGATCTTAGAGGGAAGGCTTTCAGTCTCTCATCATTGAGCACTATGATAGCTGTGGGTTTTCATATATGCTCTTTATCATATTGAGGAAATTTCCTTCAATTCCTACCTTTTGAAGTGTTGTTATCAAAAAGGGATGCTGAATTTTGTGGAATGCTTTTTCAGCATCTATTGAGATGATCATTTGATTTTTCCTTTTTATTTGTTAATGTGTTGTATTACATGGATTGATTTTCTTATGTTGAACCACCCTTGAATGCCTGGGATGACTCCCACTTGGTCACGGTGTATGACTTTTTTGATGTGTTTTGGATTTGATTTGCAAGTATTTTGTTGAGAAATTTTGCGTCTATATTCATTAGCGATATTGGCCTGTAGTTTTCCTTTCTAGTAGCATCTTTACTTGATTTTTGTATGAGCGTGATGTTGGCTTCATAAAATGAATCAGGTAGTGTTCCATTTTCTTCAATTTTTTGAAAGTGAACTGGTGTCAGTTCTTTAATATTTTTAAAGTACAGAGAGAAAAATTAAAAATAATATGGAAGCAGGTCCTTGGGGGATGGGTAAAGAAATCACAATGGAATTTCTGAAGAAGAAAGAACTAAACAGTAGATATGTTATTACTTATGTTACAACCTTGCTCTTGGACAGTGCCTTACTAACTTTTGAGGTTTGTCATGTTTATTATCTCAGTCTAGTTTGAACAAAGTCAACATACACAAAACTTCTGTAAATATTAAGAGATATACTACAAAAACATATTCAACCAAGATTCAATCCAGTGTTTGACCCCAATGAAGAAACTGAGCAGTTGATCTAGTTTTCTTGGAGATGGAGAAAATGAACTTAAATCTCAGCGAGAGTATTTTCTTACAAATAAATAATTCACTACCTATTTTTAGGATAAGTTATTTTTTAACATGCATTGTTGAAGAAAACATAGATTGTGAGTCCCACACGCTAGGGATCTTGCCTGTAACAGGCCTTTAGTCACTATTTAAAGAATGAATGAGTAAACCCCAAAGCCCATGCCCTTCACCCAGGTTTTTATCTCTAGAGTCCAATCCACTCTCTATGTTTCTATGGGGGCAACAGCAATGGAGCAGAGTGTGTCTTTCCTTTCCTTCATCAGAAAACCCTATCCTACCACTGCCTCAAGGGTGGGAGACAATAAGGGAGCCAGTAGTGTGGGAACACCGCAAACCATGATGAAGACAAGCTTTGGAGTTATTCTCCCAACTCAAGTAACGTATTAAAATGGGGGAACCATCTGGGAATGTGGCCAAGTCTTCTTCTATCAACTACACTACTCCTTTCCTTCTATTTTTATTGCTACACATATGTCCTGACCTCCCCATAACAAAAGACAAAGACCATCCCATCTCTTCCCCTTTCCTATTAAAAATCAAATCTCTCAAGGAATCACTGTGATTTGCCAATTGTGGATCCAATCACTGTGCAGAAGGGAATGGGATGCTGTCACCAGCTTCTCAGAGGAAGTAGGAATGGGCTTGGCTGATAAAGACAGTGTTTATTATTCAGTATTATTGCCTGTGATGTAAACATTATCCTCATTTTGCAGATGAAGAAGGAGAGGATTAAAGAGTTTAGTCCCTTACCCCAGAATACTTAATGAGTTTGGGCAGAGAGAGTGTTTTATATCAACTGACCTGGGCTCAAATGTTGGACCTGCCATTTATAACCTGCTTGTTCTTTGGCAAGTTATTAGCGGATGACATTGAGTATAGGTACAGGGTTGTTGTGCTGGATTTGGATTAGCTGGCATTTGGCTCTCAAACAGAACCTGAGCACAGACTACACTTTTTCCGAACAAGATCCCCTCATTTTGTCTCCCATAAACAAACAGCAGAAGATGTCAAATGATGATGAAAGAAACAAATGAACAAATAAATGAATGAATGGATTCACAAACACTGCATTAGTGCATCAGGAATGAAAAAAATAATGACCAATGCATGGACAAACCAATGATTGCTATCCTTTTTCTTTCTCCTCAGTTTTGAGTGAGTTGTTCTATGGACCCAAATGCGTCTTTCCCTTTGTATTCAAGGGACGGAAACACAGCATGTGCATCAGCAGGGGGCATGGATCTCGGCATCCTTGGTGCTCCCTGACCGAGAATTATGATGTGGACAGACAGTGGGCGTATTGCTCGCTTCAAGGTACAAGCATCTCCTCATTTTCAGGGGTCTAGGCCCGACAGGCCAAAGACAGAACCTGCTGGGAGGAGGTGTGGAGGTGGAAGGAGAAGAACACAAGCCCTGGAAGGGGATATGAATGGATCAGGGGGTCGGTGTTGAAATGCTTGGCCAGAGGTGAGCAGTGGGGAAATGGAGCTAAGGAAGCAGGATGCGATAAGGGGGCTGTTGGCAGAAAGCTTTGAGGGCCACAATGGAGAAGGAGGCTATGTGGGTTGTCGAGCAGGCACACTGGTGCCATGTGGGCTGGGCAGAATGCGTGGGGCAGATGGAGGTCAGAGACCAGGAAAGAAGGCCTGCAGGATCATGTGGGCAATTCACTCATCCACTCAACAAAACATTTGATAGTCAGCTCTGCCGTCAGAAGAGAAAATGAGAATAAAAGCTGCTTCTAAGTGATGTTGGGAATGAATTTTCAACAGGCTGTGTGGAAAATGGAAAAAACATAACATTGCAAGTTGGAGGGGACCTCAAAGCTTGTCTAGCTAAGTCTCCCCGATGAGCAGGAATCCTGTTCAGAGAAACTAAACAAGACATTAAGGTATTATTTGGCAGTAGAAATTCAGGAGCAACTGTGGCACATGGCTACTGAAACATCAAATGCAACCTTCAAAGAAGGTTTGATTTTTCTCTTTGATTGATTGAATGATTGGCTTTATATTATTATATCCCCATTCCCTTCACACCATCAACCATCCTAACATCTTTATTGTGCATCTTTTTGTCTATGTGCATTCCTGCAAAATGCTATCAACTCTTTTGTGCATATTTTAAATTTTTGTGAATAGCATTGTATTTTAACTTTTCCCATCAACAGATGAAGGACCAGCATGTTGCAATGTGTCTACTTAGTTCATGCTTCTTACTGCTACAGAGCATAGTCCTTCACATGATTCATATCATGTAATCTTCAGAACAACCAACTTATTAGGAGTCTCTTTATTCTTCCTTTACTGTTGAGACAAGGAGCCTTTAAGGGGCTAAGTCCTTTGGTCAAAGTCACATGGGGGGAGAACAAGGAAATGAACTTGATTTTGGGTGGCCTTAGAGATGGAGCTGCTGGCCACCACACTGTTTAGTCTCTTCTGGAGCTGGATTTTCCAGCCTCCCTAGCAAGGGGTATAGTAAGGAAGACCCTTCTAACAATCTAGGGGACTCTAGGGAAGAATGAGCTCTCCTGGTGGGTGGTGAGCGCTCTGTCTCTGAGGAAGTTCAAGCAGAACCTGGACGGCCACTTGACAAGGTTGCTGTAGAGGGAGATCGAGCTGTAAATAAGTTATTTTGGATGACCTGCTTCTGAGACTCTAGCCTCTGATGAGTATTGACTTTCATCCGTCATTAAATGGAATCTTCTCCCTCCCTCAGCCTCACAGACAAGCCCTCCTTGTGTGTTCCCGTTCCTGTACCGCGGGGTCCTGTACAGCGGCTGTACTAGCGCCAATGAGCTGCACCACAGGTTCTGGTGTGCCACCACGGGCAATTACGACCGTGACCACCACTGGACCTTTTGCCCCTCGTAACTCAGGTAAGGCAGTGAGCTGGATGATGGGCTGGGCATAGGTGTCGTCATCGTCCTGAGCCTTCCCTGGAGACCTCTAGAGAGTGAGGGATTCGGGTGGGGCTGGAGGGCGTGAGAAGAAGGTTGGGGAGATGCCAGAGGGATTTGGCACTCACATGGAAGTCTGCGTCAGCTGTGTCTTAGTTCTGCTAGTCCAGGGCCTGACACAGTGCTGAGCACAGAGGAGATGCCCAGGGAATGTTTGTTATTGAGCAAACACAGTCCATTTCTGACTCTGGTCCTGGCTTGTCTCACGTACATGGGTCCTGCCTGGTTCTTGTCTTCCTTCCCAGGGGGTCTGTGACTTCCCAATATCCTTCCAATAAATCCCTTTCCTACCTCCATCAGCAGATCAGCAACTAAGAATCCAGAACAACAAAGAGTCAAAGCAAGAAAGGCCTGCTGGCTGGAGTCAGTAGAGGGCCGATTGAACTTTGTTGTTGATTCTTTGTCGTTTACACTGATCGAAGAATCCCCAGAAGCCTTTTAAAGCACCCGTCACTGAGTGTTGCGGGGAATGTCATGTGTGATGGAATCAGCAAGCTTTGAGGTTTGGGACAGTCTCTGGATGTGCTGCTTGGAGAATGCTGAGGTTCTGTCGTATGATTTGTCCTCCTCTCTTGGGTGATCCCTGAAGATAACAGCCAAATCTAATTTTTCGTGTTTCCCAAGAGTGCCCAGCAGCGTGATATGCTTGCATTAAGTACTTGATACATACTAAAAGAATGAACAATTTTCCTCCAAACAATGTACAAGAATTTTCAGATGGTTATGTGCCCATGGTAGGCAGAACGGGAATATTTTATCAACCCAGAATTACTGATTGTGAAATGGATCCAGATTGGTTGCCACCACATCCCTATTTCTGCTGGCAGGAAGGGGGAAAGGGAAGGAAAAAACACATTTTTCTCTTAAGGACACAATCTTACATGGGTCCAGATAGCTCTAAAATTTTTATTTATGTAAAGCATTAATTTTCTTTTATTATTAAGGCTGTTTTGAGTTAGGTCTTCTGCTAGATGTAACTAAAAGCCGACTAGTCTTCTCCTTAAGTTAGCTTAAGTGGGTTCCTCTTTCTTGAAAGCCAGTGACTCCTGCTCAAAGCACTGTGTTTATTTATAGCCATTGGGGGAGTTAAAATAAGGAAAACCAAACCAGAAGAAGTAATATACCTAGACACATGCGTGTGGAGGGAGATGCTGGCACGTTGGTAAATGAACTAATAACCTTCCCATGTGAAATGAGAGCTGATAGAGGGAAACACAGCTCGGCTTTTTCCTGGAGGTCCTTAAATCCCACAATAATAGAAGGTTACATTGGAGGTGCTTTAGACATCTAGTCCAGGGAAGTTTCATGGTTTTTTGGGACATCACCAGTTTGTTTGAGAATCTTCTGAGAGCCATGGGCATGTGCGCTAGTTAGGGAAGAACAGATAAAGGCTCAGCCACAGTAGAGCTGAATTTGTCACTCATGTATAATCCAGAATGGAAGTTATGGATCGGGAGACAGTGATTCAAGAAACCAGGCTCCTTTTCTTTCGTGACGTCACCATATTTGCACAGTTCGCCCGTATCAACACAGCTGAAAAGGAAGGATATGGGTGATTATGGAAGGGAGCCTGGAAGTGACATGTATCATTTTTTGCTTGTGTCTAGTTGGAATTCAGTCACATCAATATATCCACTTGCATGGGAGGCTGGAAAATGTAGTCTAGGTCTGCCCAGAAAGAAGAGGAAATAGATTTTGTGAACAGGTAGCCAGTCTCTATTACAACTGAAAACAGGGCAGATGAAAAGTAGCAGCTGAGCAGAGAGTGGGTAGCCCACGTTTTATTTGGAGGGTTAGACAGAGCCCACAGAATGCAGGATCTGTGGGCTATGGCCATGAGTTTAAACTTTATTTCAAGGATGGCAGGAAGCCTTTAAGCTTTAAAAGTAAGGGGGGACATGATCAGATATGTGTTTTCAAAAGATTGCTCAAATCGCTGTGTGCAGAATGTACTGTAGGAGGCATAAGAATGGAGAGAGTTAGAGAGTCATTCCCAGGGTTGTAAGGGCAGAGAAAGCAGAATGAGTCCCTGTATTGATATATTAGGGCCACAGAATTTGCCACTGGGGAAGAGCCAATGCAGAAATTCTGTAGTTTCAGATAAGTAATGCTTTTTTCTCTCATTTTTTTTTTAATTAGAGAAGTGTAGGTTTAAAGAAAAATCATGCATAAAGCACAGAGTTCCCATATATCCCTCCCGAGTTTTCTCTATTATTAACATATGGCTTTGGTGTGGTACTTTGTTACTGTCGATGAAACATTATTATTATAATTAGACTATTAATTATAGTCCATAGTTTACATTAGGGTTCACTCTGTGTTGTACAGTTTAATGGTTTTTTAAATTTTTCATTCTAGTAACATATATACCACCTAAAATTTCCCATTTTAACTACTTTCAAATATTCAATTCAGTGTTGTTAATTACTTTCATAGTGTTGTGCTACCATTGTAACCATCCATTACCAAACTCTCCCATCACCCCAAACAGAATCTCTGCATGAATTCAGCACTCTCTCCCATCCCTTCATCTCCCACCCCTGATTGTCTTGTTCTAGTTTCTGACTCAACGAATTCGTGTATTCAGATAAAGAATGATGTTTCACCCTCTCCTAAGTCTGGGCACTTTCTTGACTACTTTACTCTTCCTATATCCTTACATCTTCCCTGTGGAAGGCACTGTAGACCACTCAACAGCCGTGCCCCCACCCAGCCCACACTTCTGCTAGGAGAGCCCTGCTTCTGTTCAGAAAACAGGGGACCCCTGAGCTGGCCTGTGACCCATGGCCAGCCCCAGGGAATTAATTAGGACTGGTCTAAACCGAAAAGAGAATCAGGTAATTTCTGGTCTCAGAACTTCTGTTGCAGCTCTTGGAAGCCACATGATTCTGTCGTGGCTAACGAAATGAAAGGAAAACTCCACAGGGAGGTTCCAGGAGGGATTATTACTGCCCAGATGAATAAAGGTAGAGCCACAGCAGAAGAATCTTGGTTGACGTTGCCTCTTCTTTCCTGCATGGGGTGCTGGTCTGAGGACCTGATGCCTGAAGCTTCTTCAATAAACTTACAACTACAGAAGAAATTCCCAAAGAACTGCGGGACACCGAGCCAGCGCAGGATCCAAGCAAACAAATTCCAATCCAGTCCAATCCAATCCAATCCAATCCAATCACATGCCTCAAATCTGCTAAAGTGAGGTAATAAATATCTGTGTTATTGACGCTACCATTACTTTGTTGTTCAGTTGTTTGCAGTAGAAACCACTCCCACCTGATGCCCTTCCATCCAAACCAAAGCAATGACAGCATGACCCTGTGTTTTGAAACCTGAATGTTTTCCCCTCCATCCAAAATTCATGTATTTTTCTTCAGTAAACATTTATTTCATCTAAGGAACACTTGTTGAGCTAAGAATACAGCAGTGTATAAGAAAGACAACCTATCGCCATGGAACTTGTTACTAATGGGACTAGTATCTTGTTATCAGCTGTGTGACCTGCGGCGTGTTATTTAAAATCTCACGATTTACATTCCCCCTCTGTGAAATGGGGATCACAATTGAACTAGTTTTATAGGACAGTTTTCTCAGATTAGATGAGATGAGCCATATGAAGCTATCACCACAGTTCCCGGCATGAAGCAAAGGCCCAATAGTTAAGCTGTTTCTGTTATCATCCACTCAGCCTTTGTCTGGAAATATTTGTTCCATTTTCTAACTCTGGGAAACAGCTTGAATCTGATCTGAGATTCAGATACTCCCTCTGACCCTCTGTGTATTTTTCTCTCTCTTTTTATCTGTTTTGCACATCCATCCATCCATCCATCCAGATATCTAGCTACATAATTACTTAGCCTTAAATACTATTTTTGAGCACTCCCTAAGGGACTGTTCTAAATGCTTTAAATGGAGTAACTCATTTAATCATCACAAAACTTCATAGGCAGATATGGTTAGGGTCCTATGTTATTACCTAGTTATGTAGCTTTCAATTATCTTTCCTCTATATCTATCTAATTGATCTATAATCATCTAACTCTGCCTATCTATGTCACTCTACCCCTGTCTCCCTATATTTCTCCATGCATTTTTTTTTTCCTAATTTCAATATTCTAAAGTGGAAGAAAGCAAAGATAAACAAAACCCAGTCCCTCCTATTTTCTGCCCGGATTTTCCCTGCCTCTCAACATGCAACCTTCGTCTTTTGGACACTTAAATATGCCATTAGTGGAGGGCAGGCTAAATCCTCCCACCTCATTTCTTCAAGTACATGATGGGAAATAAATGGAGTGGATAATCAGTTCCTTTGGCTGTTAATGAGTGTTCCCAGCAGGCTAATACCTCAGTGCTTGGGGGGCAGGCTGGGGTCAAGGAAAAGGGATGTAGAGAAAAAGATTGTTAGTCATGATTTTGGAGAGATATATCAATAAATCCATAAAGAGAGAGAGACTGATAAATCAGAGATCAGAATCAGTAAATCCTAAAAGTGTCAGGGGTGGATAAAGATATCTCCCTGCCCCCTCTGGGATACCCCCCACACACACACCCACACTCCAGGCTAAAAAGTACTAGTAGGATAGAGTTATAGGCCCCTGAGCTTGCTGATTATGACGCGCGCTAAGGAGAGGGCCCGCGATGGAGCGCCGCAGGTGGCTGCTTTAGAGTGTCGACTCAGGGCAGGGGACTCAGAAAAGTGGAAGAGTGGGATCTGGAGGATAAACAGATAAAGGGGAAAAGCACTGAGGCTTAGATGACGGCGGGTTGGTGCATTCAAGGGAGTGTGGTTGGAACAGAATGGGTGAAGGGGAACGTGCAATGAGAGCAGACAGACAGAGGCCAGAGTATGAGGGCCTTGGAGGCCTCAGACAGGGATCTTATTCTAGCTAGCGCAGACAGCCCTTGGAGGATTTTGTAGGAATCAGTTCTCATTCATATATGAAAGTTACACTGGAAGCTGTGTGGAAAATGAATTTTGGGGAGCAAAGAATAGAAGCAGGAAGGCATTTTGCAACAGTTCAGAAGGAAGGAGAGATGTCAAAAGATTTTGTAGTCAGAGACAACAGAACTTGATGCTAGAGAAGGAGGGAAAGAGAGAAATCAGGAATGATTGAGAAGCTGGATGTAGGTTGTGGCCATTTTCTGAGAAGGAAATTGCTGGGACAGGACTAGAGTTCCGGCCTGCAGGGGCTGGTTTGTCAGGGAGATGAAAGGAAACACCAAGAACAAAGTGAGACATAACTTTATTATGGGGACTTACAGGAGTGAAGCGAGGAGTCAGTCAGCTGCTCTGACGGCCACTGGTTCAGAGCTCAGTGTGAAAACAATCCACAATGAGGCAGGAATTAGCAAGGCCAGTTACAGGGGCCCGAAACAAAGACATTCCAAAGACTATAAGGACATAGACACATGAAAAGGAGGGGATTTGTGACATGGGGGAAAGATTAACTATCCTCGGGGTCAGGCAATACCTAAAGGGCCCCGGAGGAGAACAAAGTCACCTGCCGACATCCCACACAGAGGAGAGCCTGGTGCCTAACTCACACTGACCATCTGCACACCTCTCCCTCCTCCGGCAAGTTCGCTTAAACCTTAGCTGACCCAGGTCCCGCAGGCTGCTGTGTGCTTTCTGGACTTCAGTGTCAGGGAGAGGCCGGGGCCCTGCGCTCCCACAGGTGGGTTTGGGGAAGAGTTGGGAACCAGGACCTTTCTTATCTCCTTATATCAATGTTTCTATACTTTTGGTATCAGGCACCAGAAAAGAAAATTGGAGGTTGCCTAGGGTTGCTAACCTTCCATTTTCCGAGTAAGGACATTGGGCAGTAGAGAATTGACTTGTCCAAAGAGAGTCTGGTCTTTGCCCTCAGCTCCTGGGAGGTGAGCTCTGAGCCATCAGGATGTCCTGCCTGATGAGTGTCTTTGTTTTCCTGGGAGCCTTGGGCCGTGCCCCGTTGTCTCTGCAGACGGTGTGACTTATGGTGGGGACTTCGGACCACATGTGTCAGCTCCATCTCCACTGGGGCTGAGGTCGGGCCCCCGGGTGGCCAAACACATCTACATGACAGAGCCCCAGTGAGAGACCTCCGTGAGCTTCCACAGTTGACAACACTCCATGTGTCCCATCCCACACAGTTGCCCAGAGAAGTTTGCTCTCTCCACAATTCCACTAGGAGAAAAGAGCTGGAAGCTTCGCGTTTTGAACTCTCCTGGACTCCGTTCCATGTGCCTCTTTCCTGGGCTGATTTTAATTGACACCCTTTCACAGTAAGAAACCACAGCCATGAGTGTAATGGCTTTCGGTGAGTTCTGTGAGTCGTTCTATGAATTATTGAACCGGAGGGTGGCCTTGGGTATCCCAGAACTTGCAAGTGGTGTCAGAAGTGAGGGTTGTCTTGGGGACGATTCTCACACATCACAGATTTTGATATGTAGAAAAAATTAGCATAATTTCATAAAAGAAGTAGCATTTAATTACCCAACAAAGTAGGAAGGATCTAATCCCACACCACCACCTAAATCAATGGCTGGCAAAGGGAAATGGGGTTGCCATGACTGGCTTATACCCAGCATGGTTTATCCTCTCATGGGGAGAGGGACTCTGCTTCTCTGAGCTCAGTGCTCCCCTATACCTGAACAAAAGAAAAGAAGGGTAGATGGGGAGCATTTGTAGGGTGGGCAACTGATACTGTCAACCATGAGCCCAAGAGGGCACCAGGACCCCAGAGTAGACACTGATGTATTTATCCAGGCAGGACCTAGATGAGTTGCAGACTCCTTCAGGCCACAGAATTCATGAAGAAAAATACTGGGTCCTCCTGTATGCCCAGAGAGGCAGGGTGGGGTGCAGAGAGCAGGGGGGCTAAGCTGGAGGACGGGGGGCACTTGTGGTTGGGAACATAGCACAGGTTAACCCCTGAAGCTTGATGGGGAATGGATCCCACTGGGGAGTTTTGAGAGCTCTGAGAACCGCTGCTCTTGACATCTTGGCCTTACGAAACCTCCACCCCCACCCCAAGAAAACTTAGATGCTGGGGTGACGGTTAGGGGTTTAATATCCAGAAAGTGTTCGGTGCAAGTTATAGAAATCAAACCCAAACTGGCTTAAGCAATAACACGTAACTGGAACACGTAACTGGAACTCCAGAGGTGGGGTGAGCCTTAAGATTTGCGTTACTCAACTGCTCGGTGTTACCAAGGTCTCGAAGTCTTCCCATTTTGCCTTCCCTGTTTTCAATTTTAACCTAAGTCTGGCGCCCCCTGGTGATGACAGGATGACATAACAACTCAGGGTTTGGGGCTTTTTTATGCCCTGAAGAGGGGTTTATCCTGGAAGCTTTCACACAGAGCAAAGAAGCACACTCAGAGAGTCTCAGAGACTCTCCCCCCAAGTTACTTTTTTTTAATCCAGAATAGGTAAATCCCTATAGACAGAACACAGCTTGGGAGATGAGAATGGGATACCACTGTCTGATGGGTATGGGGTTTCCTTTTGGGTACTGAAAATATTTTGGAACTAGATAGAGGTGGTGGTTGCACAAAATTGTGAATGTACAAAATGCCACTGAATTGTATGCTTTGCAGTTGTTAAATTGGTGAATTTTAGGTGATGTGAATTTCATCACTGTTAAAAATAAAGAGCTTGGTCTCTGGAGTCATAGAGAGATGAGTTTAAATCTTGACTCTGGGATCTTACACTAGCAACTTGCCTCCACTGAGACTCAGTTTACTTAAATGGGAGAGGATAAAAATATATTTCATATAATATTCTTATGAAGATGAAAAAATTAAGTATATTTAAAAATTTTTATTGAGATGAAATTCCTATAACATAAAGTTAATAATTTTTAGGGAACAATACCTGTTAAGCAGTTTCCCATGAACAAAGGGACAAGTCGTATCTTTGCAGAGGAGACACCTGGCAGACCCTGTACCATGCGATTAAAATTGACTTCGTCAGTCATGGGACAAATCAACCTCTCTGATATGCTCCACTGTGCGTAACCCAAATCCAATCACAAGAAGACATCAGACAGACTCAAATTGAGGATCATTCCTCAAAACAACTCTCCTGTACTCTTCAAAAATATCAAGTTCATGAAAGATAAAGAAAGACTTGGAACTGCTCCTGATTAAGGACACCAGTGAGGTCTGATTAAATGCAATGCATGACCCTAGATTGGATCCTGGAATATTTTTCTTTTGCTCTAAAAGACATTAGCAGGACAATTAATGAAATTTAAGTAAGGCCTGTAGATTAGATATTAGTACTTCATCGTTAACTTCCTGGTTTTGATAATTTTGCTGTGGTTATGTAAGAGAATGCCCTTGTCTTTAGGAAAAACACTGAAGAATTTAGGGATAAAGGGGCATAACATTTGTAACTTACTCTCTAACAGTTCAGAATATAAATACATGCATATATATGGAGAGAGAAAGAGAGCAAGAAAGAGTGAGATCAGAGAAATCAAATGTGGTAAAATGTAAACATTTGATGCTGTGCCGGTTTGAAGCTGTATGGACACCAGAAGAGCCATGATCTTTTCATCCAATCTTGTGGGGTGGGACCTTTTGATTGATTGTTTCCATGGATATGTGACCCCACCCAGTCAGGGTGGGTGTTAATTAGATCACTAGAGTCTTTTAAGAGAACTCACCAGGGGAAGGAGCTCAGAGAAGCTAAGAGAGGAATCCAAGATTCTTAGAGAGAAACGCCCCAGGAGAACCAAGCAGAGATCCAAGAGAAGCTAAGAGAGACAGGAGCCTGGAGACATTTTGGAGAAAGTTATTTTGAACCCAGAATTCAGGAGCAGAGGACCAGCAGATGCCAGCCACATGCCTTCCCAGCTGACAGAGGTGTTCTGGACACCATCAGCCTTTCTTCGGTGAGGGTATCCTCTTGTTGATGCCCTAGTTCAGGCATTTTCATGGCCTTAGAACTAAATTTGTAACCTAATAAATCCCCTTTATACAAGCCAGTCCCTTTCTGGTATTTTGCCTAATGGCAGCTTTAGCAAACCAGAACAGATGCACAAAAGTTTTGCAGTTGAAATAGAAGCCCCAAAAGAGGTAGGTGTAGGCTGCCCTGCAGATGCAGGTTGACCAGATGGTCCACTTCAGAGCAGTGATTCTGATGGATCTGGGAACTAATGGCTGGTTGACACTGAGGAGCTAACCACAAAAAACAGTGTTAGCTGTTCCTGGAAGCAGGGCAGGGCTGAGAAGATGGCCCCAGAGGCTGCAGCTGAAGAGGAAGTTGGAGGGTGGTCTAAGGCTGAAGACGGGGGTGGGGGGAGGTTGCCCCAGGTCTGTTCTGTCGAAACACTGTTGAAGCAACAGAAGATCCACGGACCACCGGGTGTTCTGTGTTGCAAGAGTTTTTAATTTAATTGAAGGCAAGAACTTAAGCAGATACTCGCACGCTAATGTTCATAGCAGCATTATTCATGAGAGCCAAAGGGTGGAAACAAACCACATGTCCATCAACAAATGAATGGACCAACAAAATGAGGTGTATACACAAAATGGGATATTATTCAGTCATAAGAAGGAATGAAGTTTGGATACACGCTATGATATAGATAAGCCTTGAAAACCGTATGGAAAGAGAACATAAAAGGACAAATATTGTATGAGTCCACTTATGTGAAATCTCTAGGATAAGCAAATTCATAGAGACAGAAAGTAGGTTAGAGGTAACCAGGAGCTTGGGGAAGGTAGGAATGGGGAGCTGCTGTTAATGAGCAAAATATTTTCTGTTTTGGGTGATGAGAAATGTCAGTAATGGAAGGTGGTGATGTAGCACATTATAACAGTATTAATGTCACTGAATTGTACACTTAAAAACAGTTAAAATGCTACTTGTTAAATCGTACTTTGAAAGTTATCCCCTTTCAGTATACATGTTATACTTCACAATAAGGAAATAACTAAAATAATGGAACTGTAACCCATAACATTCTTGGAAATTTGCTCTCTAACTACTTGTTAAATTGTACTTTGAATGTAATCACTTTTCTGTGTATATACTATATTTCACAATAAAAGATGTAAAAAAAAACAGTTAAAATGGTAAGTTTTATGTTATGTATCTGGCACAGTAAAAAATGTAAATGTGGGGTGGTCTGAGTATTCGGAACTTCCTTAGACAACTTTCCTGCAAGTCTGAAATAATTTCAAAATAAAAAGTTAAAAAAAAGAGCAAAAAAGTTGTTTTGGTTTGTTTGTTTTTTCCTCAGAAGCCCCCAGCCCTCCCTGGCTGGAATGGGGTCGTGGGCGCTTCCTGGATTGTGTTCGGGGACTGACACATTGAGGCACCCCGTACCTGCTGCTAGATGAATCAATGAAGGAAGGAAGGAATGATCAGTTCAGACCCCAGTCGCCTGCCACACCCTGAGGGCCAGGCATATCCACAAAGAGAAACTGTGGATATTTAAATAAAAACTGGTTTAGTCGCCTAGGATATGATGGTTGGGGAGACGACTGCAGGAGACGGGGTGCTCATTTCCAAATTTCCAAATTGCAAGGGGGAATGAGGGCTCAAAACAGGTATCCAGCATAGTTACAGAAAATGTGAATTAAGTGGCATTTCTTGCACACCTGAGTTTTTTGTTTGAGATCTGAAACCACTACATCTCGTGTTCATGAACCGGTTCCGGGGAGCTGAGGTCTTGTGGCTGTGTGTTCTCCCACCCCCCACCCGCAGGCTTTCAGCACCAGCACCCTCTCTCCAGTCCCTGGCGAGCGTCACCCTCCCCCGTCCTTCCCAGCAGAGCCATTTACACCTTCTTGTCACTTTCTCCCCTCCAAGGCCCTCCCCTCTCCTTTTTTCTCTTTGCTGAGAAATGAAAGACAAAGGAAAGGAAGTGAGGGGAGGGAGAAACGAGGGCTCAGGATCCTTGGGCTCCCCCTTTTTAAATCCCACTCTTCTGGGGGGGGGGTCATCTTTTTTAATCGACATGGGAAGGGATTAGATCCAGAAAGGTCACTTCAAGGGACTGGGCACAGGAGCGTAACGGAGAAGTTAGGATTTAAGGGCTACGATGACTATGATGACTAAATCAATATATAGATATTCCTTTTCAATTTCTGATTTATTAGAGTAGACACAGGGACATACCTGAAACCTGAACTATAATCCAGCTGCCTTGATCTCTGATAATAATTGTGTAGCCTTTATCTTGTGCCCTTGTGATTGTAAAAACCTGTGACTAACCTTCATTTGTACCCATTCATCCAGTTTTTGATCACTAAAGACAGCCCCTAATGTTTATTAAGAAAGGGCCTTGGGTCAGCCCAGAACTAACCCACCCCAAGTCCAAAGTTATCTTGGTAACGGAAGCTGGATCTAACCCGAATGGGCCCGCCTGACATGCACAGTAGATTCGACCTAAACCCGCAAGTCACCTGTACCTCATTATAACACTAAAAATCACACCCATCATCATATTAAGGCCGCCATTTTCTTACATCTGTTCTGTGACTATGCATGTAATCAATCTTCATATGCTCAATGATTAAATCACCTCCAATTACATCATCTGGAGCCACTGTGCTCATTGTCCTAAAACCTGCCCATCTTTTGATGCTATAAAACTATCAGAATTACTGCAGTTTGGGGAGACCTTCATGCCTAGCAAAAACTCTTTCTCTTTTTGAAACCCGCTGTCTCAGGAATTGGTCATTTGAGCTCATGGGGCAAAGAATCCTCTGCCTTGGTGGGTTAACAGGAGCCTGTTGCAGACCTGGAGACGACAGGACAACAGGTCCAGGCGAGACGAGGACTTTCCCACGGCCGCTCAGCAAGCACGGGGCGGATCCAGGCGTGGAGTTCGAGCCCCTGATCCCCTCCCAGGGTTTTTTTCCTTTGAAAAGCAGTTATCCAAGGACAAAGAGGAAGAGAAGTAAATAAAAATTGAAAAATAAAAACAGAGTGGAGAGAAACAGCAACACACAAACACAATTCATTTGTTCATCCAACACGTAGTGAGTCCCGAGCACCGTCTGGGAGGGACCACGGGGTTTCTCGGCCCCAGCGCTGCGGACATCCCATCCTCGTGGTGGTGGGGGTGGAGATGGGGTGGGGTGGAGATGGGGTGGGAGATGGAGTGGGGTGGGGGGAGAGATGGGGGGTGGGGGTGGGGTGGGGTGGGGGGGGGGGGGGGTGGTGGGGGGTGGGTGGGGGGGTGGGGGGGGGGGGGGTGGGGGGGGTGGGGGTGGGGGGGGGGGGGTGGGGCGGGGGGAGGGGGGGGGGGGGGGGGGGGGGGGGGGGGGGGGGGGGGGGGGGGGGGGGGGGGGGGCGGGGGGGGGGGGGGGGGGGGGGGGGGGGGGGGGGGGGGGGGGGGGGGGGGGGGGGGGGGGGGGGGGTGGGGGGGGGGGGGGGGGGGTGGGGGGGGGGGGGGGGGGGGGGGGGGGGGGGGGGGGGGGGGGGGGGGGGGGGGGGGGGGGGGGGGGGGGGGGGGGGGGGGGGGGGGGGGGGGGGGGGGGGGGGGGGGGGGGGGGGGGGGGGGGGGGGGGGGGGGGGGGGGGGGGGGGGGGGGGGGGGGGGGGGGGGGGGGGGGGGGGGGGGGGGGGGGGGGGTGGGGGGGGGGGGGGGGGTGGGTGGGGGGGGTGGGGGGGGGGGGGGGGGGGGGGGGGGGTGGGGGTGGGGGGGGGGGGGGGGGGGGGGTGGGGTGGGGTGGGGGGGTGGGGGGGGGGGGTGGGGGGGGGAGGGGGGGGGGGGGGGGGGGGGGGGGGGGGGGGGGGGGGGGGGGGGGGGGGGGGGGGGGGGGGGGGGGGGGGGGGGGGGGGGGGGGGGGGGTGGGGGGGGGGGGGGGGGGGGGGGGGGGGGGGGGGGTGGGTGGGGGGGGGGGGGTGGGGTGGGGTGGGTGGGGGTGGGGTGGGGGGGTGGGGGGGGTGGGGGGTGGGGTGGGGTGGGGTGGAGGTGGGGTGGGGTGGGGTCGGAGTGGATGGAGTGCGGGGGGAGGGTGGGGTGGGGTGGAGGTGGGGTGGGGTGGGGTGGGGTGGAGGTGGGTTGAGGTGGTGTGGGGTGGGGTGGGAGATGGGGTGGGGTGGGGGTGTGGAGTGGAGGTGGGGTGGAGTGTGGGGTAGGGTGGGGTGGGGTGGGGTGGGGGTGGGGCGGAGCGTCCCGGGCCGGGCAGGACAATGAGCAGCGACCCTGGCTCCACCCACTCGATGCCCGTAGGCCCTCCCTGCCCTGGGTCTTGGCAACCAAAAATGTCCCCAGACATGGCCCGATGTCCCGTGGGCAGGGAGTTTGGTGGAGATCCACTGGGCCAGAGAGAGAGTGGTGACCAAGAGTAACTGCCCCCTGAATTTATAGTCCAGTGTTGGGGGCTAGACGTCGGACGATTAAATAAACAAGGTCCATCATGCCCGAGAGAGGAAAGGACGCGGCCGAGGGCTGCGAGAAACCAGGGGCGCGGAGGGGAACCCCGAGGCCCGAGGCCGGACCCAGGAGGAGACGGGGGCGCCTGTGCTCGGGTAGGCAAGGCCAGGGGAGAAGGGCGAGGAGGGGACAGCCGGGTGGAGTCCTTCCCGCTGCCGCGCGTCCCCCTGCGCTCACGGGCCAGCCGCTGAGAGCCCCGGAGCGGGAATCCTCGCGCCCCCTGCGGCTCCCCACCCTCTCCCCGCTCTCCCCCGGCCCCCGTTTCCTGATCCGACAGCCCCTCTCTCCTCCCCCTTCCCGCCTCCTTCCTTCTCCCCAGGAGGAATAAAAGCTGGAGTCGCGGAGCTGGGGACCCAGACGCCGCCAGCTGCACTGAGGTGAGGGGCCGGGGGCGGCGGGAGCTGGGGGGCTGGTGGGGCAGGAGCGAGGGGTCCTGAGAGCATGAAAGGGAGATGGGCGCGGGGAGCGCGGGGGGGCGGCGCTGCCGGAGGACGGAGAGGGGCAGATTCCTCCCCCAAGCCTCAACTTTGGGCATTCATGCGCCTTGGGTTTTGCCATATTTTATGTACCCATTTTCCTCCTACTTATTTACTTAATTCAGCATTTTCCCCTCAACTGTCATTGTACTTAAATAAGTTGGTTCCAAAACTTTGAGGTGCTCATTTTATTTTTCTGTTACCCACTTGACGTGCAAACACTATCCCCAGCCCCCAGCAGGGCGCGCGCCCCGCCCTCCCTCTGCAGCCTGCCGTGGCTCCCGGCGCCCGACGGCCCCGCGATGGCTCCGCGCGTCCGTCTGCTTCTCCTCGCGCTCCTGCTCAGCCGGGCGGGGACTCCGGAGTCTGCACCTGCCGCCCGGGTAAGACCCTCCTGCGTCGCTCAGCGCCTCCTCCGCAGCCCCGCCGCGAGCTGCGGTCGCAGCCTCTGGGGAGAGTTTAGAAGACGAGTAGCTTGACCTCATCAGCTTGGTTCTGCAGGTAGAATAAAGCATCGGTGAAAATCCAGGGGGTCAGAATTCCGGTTATTCAAAGCAAAAACTTTCTAACGATAGGCTTTGCCCAGAGACGCAAAAAGATGCAGTTTCCAGTCAAGTGTTTCGGGCTCTAACAGCAGGAACCCCACCCGGAGGGCTTTTTAAAGCCGATGGCTGGCCCCACCTCCGGGCAGGTGTGGCAGGGGGAGATCACGGCTTTTCTAAGTCCCCAGGTGATGCGGCAATGCTGCTCCAGATCCACAGTTTGAGAACGACTGAGGCCATGAGGCTGAGCTTGGAATCCTGGTTCTGTCACTTTCTAGCTTGTACGATCTCTGGCAAGTTGTCCAACCTCCGTGTCCTTCTCTGCTCTTCTTTATAAAACCAGGATTCCATAATATCTACTGAATTAGCTCAGGCGCTGTCCTTAGGACACCCTTGGCAGGTAGTCAGCTCTCAGTGTGGAATCGAGGGGACCAGCCTTGGCATCGGCTGCTCTGGGTTTGCAAACACTGGCTGGGTCTGCACAGGCAGATTAAGTCTCTGAGCACCACCCCCCCACGCACACACTCCTTCTCTGCAATGAAGGGGTAATGAGAATCCATCTTACCGGGCTGTTTAGAAAGTTATGGAAAGGGCTAACGGGGATGGAGTGCTTTTTCAGCCCCAGACATTGGGCTACACCCTTGACAATATGCATCAGCTAATCTCATCCAGAAATGCTTTGAGGCTGATTCTATTTTGCACCTTCCCATTTTACAGAGTGGAAAATCCCAGGCTTAAATATTCAGCTCACATAGTTGAAAAGAGTCTGGAATTTACTGGGGTTTGAACCCCCTCTGTGCCACTTGCTGTTATGTGGGGCAATTTGCTAAACCTTTCTGTGCCTCAATTATCCCTTTTATTGAACAACGCTAACAAAAATTCTTACCTAATAGGGTTGTTGTGAGGTTTAGATGAGTAAATACGTCAGGGGCTTACGGCTGTGCAGCCCATACAGCTGCACAAAGCCCGGTGCTCAGAAGAGCCCAGGCTTGGCCTAATGCTCTGCATCACTGCCTTGAAGTTCTTAATAACTGGAACAAGGGATTCTGCATTTTCATTTTGCACTGGGTCTTGCAAATTATGTAACCAGCCATGCTTGGAATAGATACAGGCATATAGTATTCCCGCAATAAATATTAGCCATTATAATTATCAAAAGAATTTAGAAACTTGCGTAAATCCACCCAGTGATGAAGCCTGTGTGTGAGCCCAAGTCTGTGTGGTTTGTGACCATTTACCCTCCATGCAGACAATTAGCATGGTGCTTTCGAAAGCTTTCTTTCATTCAGAGTGGAAACGGGGATTAAGCTAGCGGGAAGCATGTCACCCCTGACCCGTGTCCTGACTCCTTCTCGGTCTTTCTGTTCCGTGATTTCTTGGTCTCCATCCAGACGCGAGGAGGCTGGACCCTGAACAGCGCTGGCTACCTTCTGGGGCCCGGTGAGTGAGCCTGCTCTGAGCCCTCCGTCCCTGGCTAGTGTGTGCCTGGTACCTGGGGACAGTGTGTTTGTGATATTGTAAAGACTCTCAACCCACACTCACTGAATAGGCCAACAGAGTTTATTCCCAGACCCCTCTTGAGCAGAGTAGAGCAGGGATACAGGCCCTGGGTTCGAATCCCAGCTTTGCCACTTGCTTAGTGTGTGACCTTAATCCCTCCATGCCTATGTCCTCACACGTGACAACAGAAATAACGATGGCCCCGGCCACATACAGAAGTTTTGAGGATTAGGTGACTTAGAGCAGTACCCAGCATATAGTGGGTTCCTCTGTCCCTCTCTCCCCACTTCATTGAGTGCATCTACAATGAGCACTGTTTTGCTAAGTGACAATTAAATCCCTTACCTCCTGCGGTCCCCTATGATGCTCAACGAAGGGTTCAGCTAAGGCTTCATTCTGGCAACAACATGGCAGAGCAGAAAGAACACGAGACTCAGATCCAGATGTGGGTGGGTTCAAACCCCAGTTCTGCCACTTAGCATGGTAACTTTGGGCAAGTGATTTTACTTCTCAGAGCTACAATTTCCTCACTGGTAAGGAGGGATGATCAAAATGCACCCTGTCCCACCGATTGAGCAAAGGCGCTCAGCCAATGGATAGTGCTTTGGAATTGCTCGGTTATGCATGGCATGATTATCCCTAAACAGACTCCCTGATCTTGCTCTCCTCACCCCTCCCCAGTGGTCCACGTTCCCCAAATGGCCGACCAAGACAGGAAGAGGGAGACAGCTCTTGAGATCCTGGACCTGTGGAAGGCCATTGGTGAGCGACTGGGGAGTCAGGTCTCTCCTGCCCCCCTTCTCCAGCACTGTCCTCCACCCGCCCAATATGGCCTTTGGGCAATGGAAGACTTGGGGTCCAAAGTGAGCTCTGCCATTTACTGGTTGGGAAAATTGAGCAACTCTTCGAGCCTCACATTCCACCATGTATAAAATGGTATGCCTGGAAACTACCTCCTGAGTCAGTGAGAGAATGCATGTCAAGGGACACAGCAAGGGAAAGAGTCATGGAGATGCATGAGGGGTTTGGATTCCGGGGTACGCACACTGCAGGTACAGCATGTGACTTGAACCGAGCCTCCTCCTCATCCCCTCCAAATGGAACTCGGTCTAAGTCAGGGTTTCTTAGCCTCTGCAGTACCGACATCTGG
Organism: Choloepus didactylus; assembly: GCF_015220235.1. NCBI lineage: Eukaryota > Metazoa > Chordata > Mammalia > Pilosa > Megalonychidae > Choloepus > Choloepus didactylus. Next base: position 2,207,709 of record NC_051333.1, on the reverse strand, counting down.
AGAGGAACAGTTCTTTGCTGGGAGCTGTCCGTGAGACATTCAGCAGTGTCCCCGGCCTCTACCCATTAGATGCCAGTAGCAGCCCCTCCTCAGTTGTGAAAACCAAAAATGGTTGAGAATCACTGAGTTACTCTGAGTTTCCAAGGAAACGAGGGAAGCAGAACCACTTTAAAGGGTGTGAAGCACTGAACTGAATACTATTAAAGTACTATTGCTTTGCTATTGTTGTGTTTTTGTTCCTAGATGAGCTCCCGTATTCCCAACCTCACCAGGCATCCAAGAGGAGTCTGATGAAGACTTTTTCCAAACCAGACATTGGAGGCAATGACAGGCGAAATACGGATGAGACAAGCATCAATGAGAAGGGGGAAGGAGAAGTGGCAGGCAGGGCTTTGAGGATAAGGAGGAAGGGGAGAAAACTGGAATCAACCCAGAGCCCCTTTTCTGTGACCACAGCCCCTAACCTGACCACATGCCCTCCACTCTGAGCTCCCACCTGGCCTTGACCACGGGTTTCAACTCTAATCCTTCACCTCAGATCCAGCCTACAGTCCAACTCTAATTTCTCTGCCAGTCCCTGATGTCACCTTCCACTCTGGCACTTATTCAAGTGTCACCCCATGCCCAAACCTTGCTCTTACACAGTTCCACCCCCAAGCTTAGCCTTAGCTACGTCATTGACCCCAAACTCTGACTTTAACCTCATGGCTCAATTTCAACCTTAATCTCACTCCAAAATAAGGTCTTTATTTCCAGCATCAGTCTGACTCTGAACTCCATAGTCATATCCAGTTATTCCCTCTCTCCCAATACTGGCTTCTTGTTTTCCTGGAACACTTGTCCCATTCCTGTTACAGTCTTTAAACCAGCTATCAGCTCAGTCTAAAATATGCATTTCCATGGCTTTACGTGGCCAGATTCCTTCATGTCATTCAGAAATCAGTTTAGTCACCACATCCTTCTTAGGAGGCTTTCCCTGACAGTTCTAAAATATCCCTAGTCTTTCTCTATTTTATCATCCTGTTTTATTTTGATAGGAACATTTATTGCTACCTGATTCTTTCTTGCTCATGTATTTATTTGCTTATCTCTATCTCCTTCCAATAAATATACCCTTCATGTGAGTAGGGACTTGGTATGTCTTGCTCACTGCCTAGCACAGTGGATGATGCATAGGGGGTTCTTGGTAAATATTTGTTAGATGAATGAATGAAGTCATCCAGATATAGGATTCACGTGCCACCTCTGCTTTCCCACCGATCCATGATCTCAGCCAATGCTCAAACCCCAGCTGTGCTTGCCTTCTTCTGGCTGGGCTCATTTCAATTACATCATCTCCTTTTCCAATCCTGACCTGAGTTTTGGAAACTGACAACGTGCCTTCATTCCAACTGCACAGATTCATTTGAAAAGCATTTATTGGACAAGCTACACCTCCTGAATTAACTAATTCCTATCCCAACCTTGGCTACACTCTTGTTCTTTAAAACATCCCCACCCCCATGTCCCATCTTAATATGTGAAAAGGGAAATATGTGGTTGGATGAAAATAAAGAGAGGGTAGAATAAAAAGGAAAGAGAAGGAGGCAAAAAGGGAAGGCCAATGGACCAGAAGATGAACCTAAGGGATTGTCCTCCCAGTCGTATCTGCAGCCTCGTGAACTTTGCTGTGGGCAGTGGTGTGAGCAGAACCAATTTGACGTTCCTCTCTTTCTCTCCCACAGATCTGGACACTCCTGGCCACCGAGTTCCCAGGGAGGAAGACGCCCTGTGGTCATAGAAGTCTTCACATCCCAGCTCCAGGGCCTTTCTCTCCTCCAGCTCCTCCTGTTGCCTCTGAAACCTCATCTAGGCTCCCTCGACTGAGACTGAAGTCCTAAAATTAAATTCCCAAATCTCATGTAGGAATTTTGGAGCAAGTGAAGGATTATTCTCAAAAGTCCTTGGAGTGTCCCAGGTTTTATTGATGCATTCTTGGAATAAGTATAAAATGTTATTAAAAGGTAATTCTGGGACCATTTAGGAGATCCCAGGGTAAGCAGAGAATATTCCTGCAGTACATTTAAAATAATTGTTTTCTTTTGAAATCATTCATAATATGAGCCATTGAATAATGCAATATTAATATTCCTTTTAACCCTGAGATTCTATGTATCATGTCTTGAGTTGAAAAGATTCTCCAAAGGAGTGTGTTGGCCCTTGCCCAAAATTCCTTCCCACCTGTGCCTTCTCCAGCCAGAAATGAGGAAAGGCAGCCTGGAGCAGACTGGAGAGAATAAAATACTGCTTTTCAAATATTCAGTGTTTTCTTCTAAGTAGTGTGAGAATTTGTTGGGGGTAGCAAAATCAAGGGTGACAGAGTCAGGCGATGGATTAGGAGAATATGACCTATTTGGGGCAGTGGATCCTGGATCATCTAATGAAACTGCCTAAATTTAATTCCAATTTCTGGCAGCTTTCTGTCCCTGGATATCTGGCTCCCAAAGTTTCTCTCTGATCTGCCTGGGCCTATTTGTGAACTTTCCGTACTGAATTCTAAGCTTGAGGCACACTGGTCCTTCTTAGTCTCTTGAACGTGAAAAACCTGCTGGGACTGTGTGTGCCTTTCACAGAGGTCTCTGTAAGCAGGTTGGTAGCGAGATGTGAGCCTGAGCCAAGTGCTTCAGCGTGGAGCTACGTGATATGTGGCCCCAGTCTAGTTAATAAGAACCTGTACTAGTAAGGGCATAAGCTAAGCTGTTGTGACAAAAAGCCCCCAAAATACAGTGGTGTAACCTAGATAAAAGTTTATTCTTATCTATATAATAGTCCAGGGCTGGTAGGTTGGTCCTGCATCGTTGGCTGTGCAGTCTCATCTCGGTCCAAGAGGATTTCATCCACTTCCACCTCCAGTGGGAAAGATGGTCAAGAGGAGGCACGTTCAATTCTCTTAAAGGAAGTCTTTGAAGCATCACATCATTTCAACTTATACACATTTATGCATGGTCCTTGTTAGCCAAAAAGGAGGCTGGGAAATGTAGACCTTAGCTGGGGCTACAGATAAATAAATGGAATAATAGAAGAATTGAGAGGGGTATTCAGTCATGTATGCTCTGACTGGCCACTGTTGTTCAGATTTACATCTTTCTCAGGGACATCGCCTGGAAGGGAATTTGCTAACGCAGGATTCTGACATTCCTGGGTCCTTCACCAAATGCAACACGAATGCTACCAAAAAAAAAAAATCTCATTCTAAGCCCTTAGCAATTTCAAAGAGCAGAATGGAATGAGGGGTGAGTGGGGGAGGGGCCAGCCTGGACCCCACAGACCCTGCTGCTTTTAGGTGCCTTGATTTTAGTTTTTCTTGATTTGGTGCTCACCCTGTTTCCACGAGCCTTTTGTCGTTTTCTGGAGCTTTGAAAAAGATTGTGTTTCTGCCAGTTCTTGCTGGTTGTTAAATGCTTCTATGGCAGGATGGAGCCCTGGAGGGTCTCACCTGCCATCGTGACTGGGGCAGGCTCAAGTCCGGATCTTTCGGTCTAAGCGGCTGGGAAGGTGGAGCCGCCTTTGATGGATACGGGAAACCTGCAGGTAGAACAGGTTTCTTGGGGGAGACCAGGAGCTCAATTCTGGACATGTTGGGTTTGAGAGGTCTGTTGACCGTGCAAGTTGGGCATAGGGAGGTGGAAGTTCAGAGAGGAGGCGATAAGGGAGATATGCTTTGGAGGGCTGCACACATTTAGATGGTGAATGGAGAGTTGAGGAGGCCCAAGGGTGGGTCTCAGACGTCAGTGGATGGTGGATCCCGGTGAGGTTCAATACTAGGGAGCAAGACCGGTCAGCAGGTGCGAGGCTTCAAATGCAGATCGCAGAGGCACTGCCGTTGTCGGGGATGACAAACTCCCGACCATGGGTTCACAGCGAAGCACTGCAGAGGTAGGGTAGAGAGAAGGTCAAGAAACGGAGAGCACAGGGCATGGAATATTCATTTGGGATACAGCACTATACAAGAATTATGGGGGCAATGAAGTTAGAGAGAGGATGACAGTGAGACAGGACGTAGGCTCTCCAAGGAACGAAGACGAATGTCTCGGAGGCTGACGTGAAGGGCACATTCAGAGGAGGTGGAGGGTGAAGGGGATCTGCTATTTATGGACCAGGCCTTGAAGAGGACACGATGGGAGGGTTCTGGAGTTGGAAGGCAATGGCGTTTTGTTCATATTACCTTGTATGGGGTATGGTGAGACCAGACACAGATCAAGAGAAAGAGGGACCAGAAGAGTTTGAAAGATTTGTTATGTCCACAGTCGCCTGGGGAGAGGGCAGCCACACAGGGCCTCCGGGGAAAACACCAGGGTCGGGCACCAGGCAGAGAGCAAGTGGGTCTGACCTGGTGCCTCTGTCGTGGATTCTGAGGCGAGCGTCCGGCGTGGGGCAGGGCACCCTAGCACGGGACCGGCTGGCTATATTTGAAAGTGGTGGCCCTGCCACAGGGGTTGGAATTTTCTAGGAGTTACGGGTGTGGACATGGGGCTTGGCCCACTGGTGGCACCTGTAGATGTCGGAGCATCAATTCACGGGGCTAGAGAATGTGGCTGATACAAATGGGGTTGTTACAATAGGGCATTTCCAGAGTCATGTTACGTTTAGGGTCTGGAGGCTGTAGAAGGGCTTGGGGGTGCCTAGTCTTCTTTTGGAGACTGATAAAAACATAAATGAAGACGAAGTGATTAGACCTGGTGGTCCCAAGGCCGAGAAAGCCTAAGTTTGTGAGTGTTGAGAGTGAGGGGAGAAACGATAGGGGTCTTTTCAGGAACAATAGGATCCAGGTGTTCTAATTTTATCCGTAATAATGAACATTTGGAATCTTCCAGAGACTCAGGCTTACACTGAGTCCATGAGGGTTATTATTACAGGGGACAAACTTATTCTAAAAAAGAATTCATTGTTCATCTTAAATTCAAATTTAATTATTTATCCCAAATATTCCATGGGACATTCTTATATAAAAAAACATTTTTTTTTTTGGTCATCTGCTATTCAAATGTAATTATATGTCCCAAATATTGCACGGGATGTATTTATACTAAAACATTATTTGATGTTCATCTGAAATTCAAATTTAACTGGGCACTCTGAAATCTTATTTGCCAAGAGCAGTTTGGGGTCAGAGCCCCGGCTCCGGATTTCTCTCCTTGCTCCCTGTGCCCAGCTCAGGAAGGGCAGGATCAGGCGGGGAGAGGACGTTGGAGGAAGGGATGGCAGGAAAGACCCTCTGCTCTCAGCAATCTCCCAGCCCCCCCCTCCCAGTGTGGGGCTGGAGGCGTCAGGGGACCCGGCGGGCTCAGCCCTGCGGGAGGCGGTGTAGGGCCAGTGCTCTGGGGAGGGCCACGTTCCTCCTCGTCCCCCAAAGGAGCAACAATGGGACCAGGTCTGCCAAGGGGAGATGGGGGTCCTCCAAAGGGGGCACATCACCCTCCACACGCCCTGCTGACAGACTAAGAGGCCTAAGGAGCAGAGGCAGGCACTGGAGGGACGCCTCCGGCTCTCGGGGGCGCTGGGTGAGAGGGGAGTGGACACTTATCGGGCGTGGACCCTCCTTAAGAGGGCTCTCCAGACTAGTCTTTGATCTCTTTCCAAGAGATCTGGATGGGATCTGGGACCTGCCCACAGCCCCGTGTCCACCTCCCCCCGGCCAGCATGGGAGTAACGTCCATCTCTCTGGCCCGTGGGCATCCGGTCCCGGGTTCGGACGGGCCTGGCGCTGGCTCCGGCTCCCTCCACCCTGCTTCAGGGGCCTCTGCAATGCCAGGCATCCTGGTTTCCTGGAAATCCATGCAGAAGGGGAAGGCGCTCATGGACTGAGGAGCGGTGTGGGGGGGCAGTTACAATGTGCGAATTCTCCAAAGGGGCATTTCACACTGATAAATTTTTATGTTGTGCACTTCTTAAAAATTTGTGGTTGAACACACATGAAATTTACCGTTGGTGACTGTCGTAGCGGTTTGCTAATGCTGCTGTTTTGCAAAATACCATAAATGGATTGGCTTTTATAAAGGGGATTTATTAGGTTACAAATTTACAGTTCTAGGGCCATAAAAGTGTCCAAACAAAGGCATCAACAAGAGGATAGCTGCACTGAAGGATGGCTGATGGTGTCCGGAATACCGCTGTCAGCTGGGAAGGAAGGTAGCAGCTGGCATCTGCTGATCCCGGGTTGTGTTCCAGCAGCTCTCGCAGCTCCAGTGCATTCTTGGTTCTTTCTCCCAGGGCGTTTCTCTCTAAGCACCTGTTTCTCTTTAGCATATCCCAGGGCAAACTCCGAGCTTCATCTGGTAGCTAAACGTCCTTCTGTCTGCATCTCCAAGCATCTCTAAGCATCAGCGTCCATAAGCGTCTGGGCCTGTGTGGCTCTTTTTAAAGGACTCCAGTAAATTAATCAAGACCCACCCTGAATGGGCAGGGCCACACCTCCATGGAAATATTCAATCAAGAGGTCACACCCTAATAAAAAAGATTAATCAGTCTGCCCCCACAAGATTGCATTAAACAATATGGCTTTTTCTGGGGGAGAGAATATATCCAAACTGGCACAGTGACCTCAAGTACATTCACAATATTATGTACCAGCACTGCAATCTAGTTCCAGAACATTTCATCTCCCCAAAAGGAAACCCCGTGTCTGTCATTCCTCATTTTCCCAGCCCCACAGCCCTAGCCATCACTAATCTGCTTTCTGTCCCGATGGATTTGACAACCAGGCAAAAATATTGTTTTCACTGTGGCAACATATATACACCACGTGAAATTTTCCATTTTTACCATTTTTAAGGCTACCCTTTGGTGATATTTATTACATTCACAATGATGCATTTCTTTGTTTTTTTTTGTTGTTGTTGTTGTTTTTGTGGGAAAATACTTTTCTAAAGGTCCTCTATCCCAAGTCCCCCAACTGTGCACCTGTCAGATTGGCTTTGGGCTGAAGTTTCTGAAGTTACCTGGACCTTTTCATGACCTCAAACAAACTCTACCCATATAGCAATAATTCCCCATCATCCCTCCACCAGGCCTGGGGAAGCCCCAACCACTTTCTGCCTTTATGAATTTGCTTATTCTAGAGAATCAATGTCCTTCTGCATCTGGCTTCTTTCACTCAACATAATGCGCTCCAGGTTCACCCACATTGTAGCACTGATCGTAACTGTTTCCTTTTAGCGCTGAATAATATTTTGACTTTTGAGTCTTGCCTTTCCCCTTTGCTCTCTCCAGCAGGAGGCAGCAAACTACCACCCGCGGTCTAATCCGGCCCACAGCCTGTTTTTACACAACCCACAGGTTAAAAATATTTTTTTGCATTTTTATATAGCAGGTAAAAAATTTGAAAGAAGAATAGCTCATGACGTGTAAATGAAATGATATTCAAACTTCAGTGTAAACACAGCTTTGTTGGCTCACAGCCATGCCCATTCCTTCATGCGCTGTCTGTGGCTGCCCCTGGCCACGGTGGGGCGAGGACAGCAGTCGCAAGAGAGACCTGTGCCTGCAGGGTCTAAAATATTTGCTGTGTGACCCTTTACTGGGCAAGTGGCTCTTGCAGTGGGGTCCCGGCCATCAGCATCACCCAGGAACCTGTGAGCCTCGGAGATTCGTGGGAGAAGGAATCAGCTTAACAAGCCCTCCAGGGGGTTCTGATGCTCGCCAAGGTGTGTGCAAAGAGGCTCAACCTTGACTGCACGTCAGAATCACCTGAGGAATCTCCTGACGTCCCACGGCCTCGGCCTAACCTAAGTCCACTTAAATCAGAGCGTCCTCGTCTGGGACGCAGGCAGCAGTGGTTAAAACGTCCCAGGTGCGTCCAGGTGCGTCCAGGTGCCTGCTGAGGGTTTACTCGGTGGATTCACACTAAAGGGAGTGCCCACTGAGACTTCATCTCCTCCTCGAGGCCCCTGGAGTAAATCGGATTATTAGTGCCTGGTCCAGGGCACCTTGCTGGGCATATCAGTGACAGTTAATCCCCCTAACCCACGTTTCCCAACCTTGGCACTACTGACATCGTGTCCGGGAGATTCTCCCACACGGGGGCTGCTCCGAGCCTTGTGGGGTGTGTGGGGCGTCCTGGCCTCTACCCACCGGATTCCGGCAGCCCCTCCCCAACCCCAAATGCTCCGGACCTTGGGAAATGCTCCCGGGGACAGAATCACCCCTTGCTGAGGACACTCAGCCTAAAGGGACGGGAGGTCACAGGCAAAAGAAGAAGAAGGAGACAACAAATTTATAAGTAAACACAAAACAAAAGAATAAAAACAAACTGGGTTACAAAAAATAATAATAATAAAAATTTAAAAAACTCGATTATGGATATTTTCAGAAATTTTCAGTGTTAGGACTGTAGTCCAAGAAATATATGTAAGCATAATAAACATAGGGGAAGAAATAAATGAGGAAGCAAAAATAGAAATTCATGAAAAAAAACACAGTTGAAAAATTAGTTAAGAAAAATAGATAGCTAAAATAAAGAACACAATATGTGAGACATATGATGGAATTAACATAGTACAGGAACATATTACAGAGTTGGAAGATAACATTGGGGAGCAAGAAAGTGTAAAGAAGCAAGCACAAACATTAGATGATATTCCCAAAAGGAAGGAGGGAATAAAGATGGAGAGGAAGGAATATTTAAAGAAATAATGCAGATAAATTTCATAGGATTAAAGTTAAAAGACCCCAGGTTGAGAAAGTAAGGCAAAAAAGTAAAAATTTACATCTAGAAATGAAAGAATGAATTTTTGAATTATCAAAAACAAAGAAAATTCAAAAATCTTCTAGACAGAAAAGGCAGATAGATCACCTTCCCAGGAACAATTATTAGGCTTTTCGGTGGCAACACTGGGTGCAAGGAGACAATGAAGCAATAGTTTTTAAACATGGGGCTGAAGCAGTAAATACAGCAAAGCCTCTGATCGTAAGGAGCTTCCAGTGGGTGGTAGGCAAAGACCAACAACAAGGAAAAATGCAAATAAATGTATAATATATGTGGTGCTGGTAAAGAATATGAATAAAAATAGCTGAGGTTCCCTGTGGCTCTTCAGTGGGGCACTTCTACTCCCCGCGGGACATTTGGTGAAGTCTGGAGACGTTTGGTTGTTCAACAGTGTGGGGAGGGAGCTACTGACGTCTGGTGGGAAGAGGCCAGGGCCGCTGCCCAACATCCCACAGTGCACAGGACGGTCTCCCAGCAAGTAGTTATCTGACCCGAATGTTGAGGCTGAGAAACACTGCTGTTGAGAAACCACGGTGACAGGAGTGGGAGCTGGGTGATTCCGCACACCAAGGTCACCCTCTCCGATGAAGACGTCATAGCCTTGAGATCTGAACCCGGGTGTGGGTGAGCCTTCCTGACAGGGGGGACAGCATGAGCAAAACCCCAAGCCAGGGCCCATAGGATTCTCCCAAGACCTGGGAAAGTGAAAAATTGGAAGTTAGTGTGATGGTTGAACTCAGACCTGTGGGGAACTGAGTGCTTGGCGGGGGGATTAAATTGAACAGTAATGTTACCAAAGGCAGTGGATTCTTTGCCCCATGTGCTCAAATGACCAATTCCTGAGACACCCAGTTTCAAAGAGAGAGTTTTATTGCTGGAGAGCAGATGGGCTCTCGGCCCAAAATCTGTCTCCTCCAACTGCAATAATTCTGATAGTTTTACAGTATCAAAAGATGGGCAGGTTTTAGGATAATGAGCACAATGGCTCCAGCTGATGAAATTAGAGGTGATCTAATTATTGAGCATGCACAGATTGATTACATGCTTAGTCACAGAACGTATGTAAGAAAATGGCGGCCTTAATATGTTGATGGGCATGATTTCTAGCATTATAATGAGGTATAGGTGACTTGTGGGTTAAAGTCCAAGCTACTGTGTGTGTCAGGCAGACCCATTCTGGTTATATCCAGCTTCAGTTACCAAGATAACTTTGGACTTGGGGTGGGTTAGTTCTGGGCTGACCCAAGTCCCTTCATTAATAAATTTTAGGAGCTGTCCTTAGTGATCATAAGACTCTAAAGTTGAAAAACTGCATAAAATGAGTAGAGGTGAAGGTTAGTCACAAGCCTTTTACAAACACAAGGGCACGAGATAAAGTCTGTGCAATCATTATCAGAGATCAAGGCAGCTGGATTACAGTTCAGAGATTCCAGTTATTTCCCTGTCTACTTTAATATGCCAGAAAGTAAAAACGAAGTAAAAAGAATGATTCAGTAGTCATAATCATCCCTTAAATACTATCTTCTAGGTTACAGTAACAGCCGTAAAGTTCTAAATTAATAGATTTAGAAGAGGATGAGGGATGGCATCTTGACAGAACACATTAAGACATGAATTAACTTCAGGCTGTGGATCCCGACCACGACGGTCATGACTTTGGGCGTGTGTAAGGAGTGTGTGCCCGAGGGATCTGCTCGGTGCCACCCCTCTGCCTGGCACTTATGGGGCAGCTGCAGCAAGTCCAAGAGGAAGAGCCGCGACATGGTAGATACCAGTGACGGGAAGTAGTGGGTGGATCTGATTAGCCTGGAGAAATGGATTCGTTTTAATGTGGATGTTGAATAAGGCAAGTGCTCTCAGAGAAATCACTCATTCACCCATTCGGGGAAATTTCCAAAACAATAAATAATTATGACACAGAGTCAGGTGCCAGGGACTCTGATACATGAAGCAGATCCAGTTCCTGCCATGGTGGGTTCCATGGCCAGTGGGAGAGACGGATGGACGTCTTGGAATATCTTGAAATCACTTTTTGCGATTGTGTCAGCATCAGGGGCTGCCATGGGAGGGTTTTCAAGGAGGTGCCACGTGTTTAACATAAATGTTCACATTCAACAGACCACGAACACGAGAACTTCAGAGAAGGGGAGAGAACAAACTTCCAGGCAATGGAACAGAATATGCAAAAGATCTGGGTCATGAAAGGTTTGAGTTTGGTGGTTCTGAATGAAATAAAACCAAAGCAGCTAGTCTGGGCCTGCAGCACAGAGTGAGGTGGGCCTGGTCAGAGCACACTGAAGTATTCAGGAACTTTCTGGGTGTAAGGACAGATTTCAGGAGAGTGACAGGCTCAATTTGCATGAAAATTATTTCAAGGGTCAATTGACACTTAATGGATCAGAGCAGAGGGGGCCATTAGGGCTGATAAATTGCTTTTTTGTTAAGTAGAACTCCCTGAACCTGAACCCTACCTACTATGGAACTCTAAAAAGCCTGGATGAAAAATAAATTTGCCACTGAGGGTGATTCCTTCACAGCCAACCAGCCCCCCGCAGCCCGTCTCCTCCCCGTGTGGGCCGGGCCTCCCGATGCTTTCTTCCCCAGGAAGGAGGTAAAGCGCCCTATAGCCCATAGCACCACGTATCCTGATGTCCATGAGCTATTAAACGTAAGTAAGAGTGTGCAGTGCCCATCATCTGAGGCTGTCAGTGGGGGAGCAAGATGATCATGTGGGAATGCAAGGAATACTTAGCATCTGAAAAAAAGGAAACAAAGGGCTTATTCTGAGCTGGGTGATTTGGGGCAAAGCATTTCACCTTGCTGGTGTTTGTTTCCATTAATTGGAAGTCCACAAGGAAGGCGGATGCAATAGTAAGCAGATACCAGAAACTTGATTGATCTATAATCTTAGGATGTGTCTGGTGGTTGGGATGGGTCAGGCAAAGTTTACACTAGAGGGTAACTAGCTGCCTCAGCTTGCCTGGGACTGAAGGGTTTCCTGGGACACTGGACTGTTAGCACTAAAACTGGGAGTTCTGGGCAAAAATGACCACAAACTGTAAGATTCTATTTATAAAAAATTCTAGAAACTAGTGACAGAAAGAACATCAATGGTGGCCTGGGGATGGAACTGGGGAGGGAGAGGGATGGCAAAGGGGTGTGAGGAAACTATTGTGGGTGATAGATAGATATGTTTACTCTCGTGATTATGGTGATGGTGTCACAAGTTTGTACAATATTGAAATTTATTCTGGATATATTTTAAAAATATAGGCACAGTATTTTTTGACAGATTGAATGTGGCATATGGGGGAAAAATGAAGAGTCAAGGATGATGCCCCAAATAATCATTTTGCCTGAACACCTGGGACAGTGGAGCTGCCTTAACTGTTAGGGAAGATGGGGGGGGCAGGGGGGCATATGGGGGAAATGGGGTCTGTTTTGGATGAGCAGAGATTGTGATGTCTGTTAGATGTACAAATGGAAAGATCAAGAAATTCCAAACCCATGTGAGAGAATGATTGTGGCTATACATTCTTAGGAGAGTTTTATTTTCTACTCATACAGAGAAAATCGTGTTCCTCATTATTTTCTCTTTGAGTAGGGAAGGGTGGGGACATTTTTCCACCCATCCTCTCATTGAGTGGGTGACTTTCCAAAGTTTCCACTTTACCAAGCCTCTGTTCACATGGAAGGAGGTGGCTGGTTTATAAAGCTCTGGGCTTTGTGGACATGGGACTCAATGGAACAAAAGAATCTGGGAAGATGTTAACGGCAGCAAGAAGGGGAGGAGGGTGCGGTCCGTGTAGGTGTCTGAATCCCAGATTTTGATGGTTATGTGAGTTCCAAAAACGGAAAGTTTCAGAACATGACACTGGGGGAGGGTAACCGGGGCAGAGCCGTTAACTGGGGTGTGGAGGAAACAGTTCTCTGCAGCCAGGGTGATGAGCAGTCAAATACCTGGATGTTGAATTGACAAGGAAGATTTCAGTCTGGGAAAGCAGAGGAAGTCTGCAAGCCAAGGTACAAATTCTTCTGTGAATGAGGCAAAGAAACTGGCCAAAAGAGGAGGGTAAATATGGAGCTGATGGGAGTCCTTTAAAGTTAGATGGGAAAATGCTCTCTGGAAGCAGTGAAGGAAAGCAAGGAGGACAGACCCCGACTTGCTGGGGGGTCTGCAAGAATCATAAGGTTTTCCCCCATAAGTGTGGTGCTGCTGAGGTGGGGTCTTCAAAATTCAGCCAGCTCTCAGGGAACTTGAATGGGGGAAGGAAGGATTGAAGAAGGATCTAGACAGTCTGTAGACTGAGGAAGATGGGTGGCTTGAAGGTGAGGGATGCGTTGTGGAGGGTGGTGGTGGGTGTACGGTCCCATGGGGAATGTGAGCTGAGAGGTGAAGGTGACGGGAGCTGATGGAAGTAGAGAGGTGGGTCTTTGACGAATCTTGAAGGACCCAAGTGCCGTGGGATGAGACAGTCGGTGCATGCTGCTCCTCGTCCCATCCCACGTGTCGGAACTTGGCCCTCTGGAATTCTCCACTCCACTCTGACTCATCTCCACACCTTGTCAGTCCCATTCAGTCATGGTGGACAGGCAGCATGGAGGCCCCACCTTTAGAGAAACAGCTTCCTGCCCGAGATCTAGAAAGAGAAATAAAAAAACTGTGTTCCAAAAAGAGAAGCTACACAGGAGTGAAAGCTATCACCACCTGAAGCTGGAGCACGAAGTATCATGCCTTCAGGGTGATGTTTCTGTCTCAAGATAAACATGGATTCCACCAAGCTCCATCTTTCTTGAGTATCAAGATTTAGTCCTCTCAAGTAGACACTGGAGTTGTCGGTTCTCCAGGGAGCTTAGACACATCTCAGACTTGAAAACCTGGATGACATAAGGACGGTTTTAGGCACAGGCCGTTACCTCCTGTTGGAAGGTCCAAGGACGCTATGGCTGGATGTAGTCCTTGCAGCAACAAACAGCTCTCAAAATTACTCATTTACATTTTCTTTACCCAAGAAAGATACCCTGTATCCATTAGAAGTTACCTTTATATTCTGAAAAATTGAGGATCCCAGAGAGCTTTGCTTTATGTAGAATATAACAATATTTACTTGTTTTCAAAGTTAACTTTGCATATGGCACAATCATAAACCCATTACATGTAAAATAACATTTCCTGAAGGAAAAATTTTTATTCTTTTAAACAAGATAATTCTAGCAGGTCGTCTTTACATTGAAATTTTTCTTATGCACAGTTGGCTGGTAATAGTGTTTGCCTTTGATCCCTAGCCAGATGTTTGTGCGCCATAGGGGAAGGGATCCGATACTACAAATGTGTCTTTTAGGTTTAAGATGTCAGGCTCTAAGGCAACCTCGTGGCTGGCTGCTACCTCAAATTATCTCCAGGTCTGCTGCCTGTGGGGCGCCATCTTTCCTGGGTGCCAGGTATGGGTCGTGAAGCAAATCAAGTGTCTGTCCTAACACCGTGGGACCATAAAAGGCATCCCTTGCTATGGGCTCAAAACTAAATGAGATTTCCATGTGGCGGGCTTGGTTACGGCATGGCGTGACTTCTTTCTTCGAGCTCTCCCTTTGAATCTCAAGGATCATTTTTGGAAAACACTACCAATAATGAAGTGCATTTATTTTTTGGGGGGGGGGTGTGGGGGAGGGTCTCATTCTTCTAAAACAAGCCTCCTTTTCAGTAAAAAGTGGATACCCCATCTGGTTTTCTTTTAAACTTTTAATTTTGTGATAATGTTATACTCAAGTAGAAGTTGCAAAAATAGAGCAGAGCACAGCTTTCCCAATAATTACATTCCACAAAACCCTAGTGAAATTACCAAAACTGGGAAGTTGATAATGGCACAGTGCTATTAACTAAATAAAAGACCTTATTTGGATGCCCCATTTAACCAGAGCAAAGACCACGTGGGACTCTGGGTGGGAAAGAAAAACCAAACAGATCAATATTTCCAGGGATATATTTACCATCAGGCATTTGAAGAATGCATTTTACCTGGGTAGGGATCCAGTCATATAATTAAAACAATCTCAGGTAAAACAATTGGGTGCCTTCCAAATTTAACCATTAGGGCCAGAGTGTGTGAATGGATTATGTTGAGACAAAAGAGGGGAGTTCAGGGCTTCTTAGACTTATGTAAATTAGACATTTTTAGCTTAGTTGAGAATTTAGAGCTGATCTAAGATTGAAGTCATGAAGGCTGGAAACAAGAAAGAGATAAATTTCAAGAGGGGAGGATGTTTCAGGGGTTGGGTGGGTGGATGGTAGTATTCAGAACGTTTCCAGTTAATTCTGGGTTTCACCATTAACTCTGGCACTTTGTAAGAGCCTCGGTTATAAAGAAAATGACCAGAAAGCATCAGGAAAGAATTATCACAACTTTTTGAAAAACAACCATGTGTGAGGCACTTTACTGATACAGTTTTATTTAATCTTCAAAACAGCACAAAAGAATAATTACCCCATTTTACTCACAAGGAGTTTGAGCTTTATAGGCTAAGGGCTTGCTTAAGATTCCCCAGATAACTAATGCAAAACCATGTATTTAAACCAGAATCAGTCTAAAACCAATAGCTATCCAATTCATCTTAAATGGTAACCAAAAAAGTTTACTCTGAGTTTAAAACAAACACTATTTCGAGTGGATTTGGGTTTAATTTAATTGACACTCTGTGCTTCTAAAAATGATAATCTAATCTTGCCCAACTGTTAATTTAAAATTCACTATCGACTCAATGATCCCCACAATAAAATCCAGACCCATTATTAAGGCTTTTCAGAACTTATAAGACCAGTTAGGACCCCACTCATCTGGTGCAATCTGGGGTCCATGGAGGGGCTCAGTGATTCTGTAAAACCCCCAACTGGATTGCAGACGAGTATCTATGTGCTTTTCTTTGGTTTCCGTTATATTCATAAAAGCGTAGGTGACCCAAACTGGTTAAAAAGTGAGACTCTATTCCCTGACTCCTTCAAACTCCTCAGACATATGATAAATAATTCATTAGACCAAGAAAACCAAGACTGTTTTCCAAGTAGGCTTATTTAATAAATTAATTTTCTCTCGGTTGATTTTAATGGGAAATTTAATCAACACTGATCACGTAAAGTGGGTTCCGTTTAAACCAATCACCAATCAACACGCTGATGAGGTAACAGGAAGAGGGGGCTGGGCGTTTCCCCAGCTCTGTATAAATAGAGACATTTCTGCTTGAAGCAGCTTGAGAGCAGAGCTGAGGTGGAGGAACATTGGTCGAAAGCAAGAAGACAAGAAGGAGGTGAGTTATGGGTGGAGGTATCTGAGGGGGGTTAGAAATCAGGGTGGATCAGGGTGGATGGAGGTTGGTTTCAGAAAGATTTGGGTTTATTGTCACCATGCATTATTTCTAAGACCTTGTGAAAGCAAACAGATCGCCCTTGTCCCCCAAGGATCTCATATGTAAAATGGAAATAATGTTAATATGCTCATGGTGTGGTTTATACTTTAAATCAGGGTTTCTCAACCTTGGCGCTATTGACATTTTGGGCTGCATAATTCTTAGTTGTGGGGGCCCCCTGGCATTGCAGGGTGTTGAGCAGCACCCTAGTCTCTACCAGTAACACCCCCCGCCCCGGGACAGCCAACAGTTTATCCAGAGATTGTCCCATGTCCCTCGGGGGACACAACTGCCCCTGGCTGAGAACCACTGCTTTAAACAAAAACCACTAAAACTCATTAATAATGTTCCAGGCATGTTATCAGCATCCTCCTATTTTATCCTCAGACAATTTAAGAAGTAGGTTTCTACTGGCCCCATTTTATAGAGAAGGATGCTGAAGCTTGGAAGAGTTAAATGATTTCCTCCAGACTTTTCAGCTAATTAGGGATAAAGCATGAAATTAAAACAACCTCAGGCTGAAACAAGTTTCCCAAATGAGCTGAACGATGAACAATTTGACTGTTAGGAATTTTAGGCGAAGGTGTTCCCATTGAATTACTCTGTGTGGTGTTTGGTTTCCCTGAGATCTTTCAAAAGTACAATCTAACCACGTCACAGAAAGCATCACTGGCTTTTTACTCCCTGCTGGGTAAAGTCAAACTTTTAATTAAGGACCATCAGCCTTGTCTGGAGGCCCTGGTATGTTCACTGGTAAGTTGAATTTCCCCAGAATCGCATCCTAAAATGTGTGCCTGCTTTTATTTTCCCCCTGTAGTTCCATTGTTTGCCTTAATGTGAAAGGGACTCAAACTGATTAAAAATCACTCGTCTAATCTGTGCCTTATCCGAGATTTCCATTACCACGAACCCACTTTGAGTTCCCAGAGTTTCAGGCTGTTTTTCCTCATATCTCTAAGCTTTTGCCTGTGTTTTGCCACCATCCATAGGAAGCTCTGGAGCCCCCCACCTCTTCTAGAGTTGCCAACCCATCTCCAATGACCTTGCCCAAGACCCTCTCTCTCAATTCCTTCTCTCTCCATTCCTTCAGTTTGGTTCGCCTACTCATGGCTAAAGGAAAGCAGGGTTGCATTCTTATATTTGCTGTACTTGGAATAAAACTGATGTTCGGAGAGTTTCATAGGCTCTTGCTTTTTAAAGCTAAGATTTGGACCTCCTGAAACCTTTTTTCTTACAATCCTGCTTTCTGAAAATTTAAAAGAGCATTGGCTTTTAAGTCCATTTTCTGGGATGAGATTAAACGTATCCATTCAGGAGTTTAATTCTCTTAATCCTTCCAAGATACTTCTCTGCCCTCCCTTCCCTGGAGCAAATGAATGTCCTGAGTTTAACAAAATGTTTTGAGGGGGAAATCTTAGGTTAATATTTCCCAATGTTCTGCATAATTATGACTAACATAGCTTTGCCTTATATCTTAACTTGATGCAGAGGTATAAGAACTGACATTATTCTCAAAACAGATTTTAGGAGCTTCACATATATCATCAGATTTAATTTATCATAAAGAACAATATTACCCCAGTTTACAGATGGGAAAACTGACCCAACTTTTGCACATTGAGAGCTCAGTACCTAGTGGGCCATTCAGACACTTAAATCAGTATGAAGAGTAAGAGGTGGACATTGGAAGAGTAATGGTGTAGATTAATTTCCACTGCACTAAATACAGTACCAGTGGGGGGTGAGGGATTTGAGTGGTTGGAGGGAGGTGGAGTAATAAGTCAAACTGATCTTGTCCATCTTTTTTTAATTTCCAGACTGCTGAACAAGCCGTGAACCTATTCCTGAGGAAAACCAAAGCAGAACCCTTTAAATAGGTCTCAGTTGGATACCAGCTTCTGGAAGACATTGCTCACAGTCACACTGGAAATTCTCCACTAACCATGGCGTTTTCATCATCTCAGGAAAAATCCGGTAACAGCCCTGGGTTGGAGCCACTGCAGTTTATATCATCCCGAGAAACCGATCTTGGGAAGCAAGACTACAACTCTGAGACTTGGCACATGAGCTTTAGAGGCTTTGCCTGCCCAGAGGCTCTGGACCCCATCAGGTGTCTCAGGACACTCTCCGAGCTCTGCCATCTATGGTTGAGGCCGGACCTTCACACCAAGGAGCAGATCCTGGATCAGCTGGTGATGGAGCAGTTTATGATTTCCATGCCACTGGAACTCCAGGTCTTAGTCAAGGAGAGTGGTGTAAAGAGTTGCAAAGACTTGGAAGAGATGCTAAGAAATAACAGGACACCCAAGACGTGGGTGAGTAGGACCTGCGTGATTTGTGTAGGGGACAGAAAGCTGGGAGGAGGCTGCAAGGTGGAATCAGACTAGACAGAAAATGGGTCTATTCCAGGTCAATGGTTCTTAACTGGGGGAGTTTTTGCCCACCCCCACGGGACAGGTGGCAATGTCAGGAGACATCTTGGGTTGTCATGACTGGAAGAAGGGTGCTACTGGTCTCTATGGGAAGAAGCCGGGGTGCTGTTAAATGTCCCCAAGGCACAGCACAGCCCTCCACAGCAAAGAATTATCCAGCCCCAAATATCAGCAGTGCCAAGATCGAGAAACCCTAGTCTAAGTCCATTTTTCGGCAAAATCACCCTTAGGTTGTTAACCATAATGTGTTTCACCAGTAGATGGATCAAGAGCTATTTATTGAGAATTTTCAATGTTTGGTATTATCCTGACACAATCAAAGTGATATGATTGAAGATCCAATAGACAATGTTTCTATCCTCTGAAGGTTGAACAGAATGGAGTCACGGGCTCAAAGACTATGTTTGGTCCAAAAATGACACTGAAAACACCTCATATTTATAAACAGTAAAGCATGAAGTGGGAGAGGAGAAAAAAATATCTGAAGATGTAAGCTGAGAGAATGCTAATATTTAAGGTTTAGGTAAGATGGACAGAAACCTGGTAAGAAAAGGGCAATGAGGTGAGAGAACAAAAAAGTTCTAATACCCAGAAGTAAAGGGAAGGAAAAAATAACAACACAGAGAGCAGCAACATAAAAACTCAAATTAAATAGTACTTATTGCAGTTCAAGCACTCGTGTTAAGTGAATGAATGAATTAAACCCTCATAATTTCATGAGGAATGTACTATCCGTCTCACTTAACTTGTGCGGAAACTGAGAACAGGCAGGAAAATGCAAACAGTGATTAAGGTACCCGGTGAGTGGTTTTGCAACACAGGCAATCAGTTTCATGAGTGCACGTTTTTTATCATCACCCTGTCCTGCCACACATGGGGACAGATGTTCCGGAGACCTCGCAAAAGAGGACACCTAAAGCCAGTCCATTGGTTTTTAAAATTTCAATATTGTTGGAGATTCTCTTAAAAGAACCTCTGCTTGAATAGAGGTGGTGGAAAGCACAGAGAGAGGAGGGAAGGGTTAATGAGCCTTGTGGCTATGGGAACCAGAGTCCTCTGGGAGGACGGCCGAGTAGGAAAGCAGAGGGATGGCCTAGTCTTTGCTAGGTCAGGGTGTCTCAGTCTTGGCCTCACTGACGCTGTGGGCAGGACCCTTTGCTGGGTGCCCTGTAGGGTGCTGAGCAGCTTCCAGCCTCTACCCACCAGAGGCCAGAAGCACCTCCCTCAATTGTGACAATGAAAAATGCCTCCAGACACTGCCAAATGTCCCATGGGGCAAAATTGCTCCCAGTTGAGAAACACTGGACCAGGTCAGTGGGAACATGTTTCATGGAGGTGGTTTGAGTGTGTCTGAATGCTTTGGAGAAAGAGTTAAGGAAGGGAGGGGAAAACAGGAGCAAAGACCAGACGTGTCTGGGAGGTGATGGGCTCTGATGCATTGGGCAGGGCCTGGGGCCATGGCGTCACCTTTTGCTCTGGTTTTATGGGGAAATAGGCTCATCGATAGGTAATTTTAGAAGTGGACGGGATGGAATTGAGGTGGTTCCCACACAGCAAAGAAGACAGATCTTAAACAAGTAATTAGAGTAAAGTTTGAGTGTTTGATTGGAGGCATATAGGATGTACGAGAGCTGTATTCAGGTTCTTATGGGGAGTCTGATTTTGTTTTTTTGTTTTGTTTTGTTTTGTCTTTTTCCACAGTCCATTGTCTCCTTCCAAGGACAGGAATTTCTTCTGCGAAATTCGGATGTTCAAATGGCTGAATCCAATTCCAGTGATGTGGATGAGGTGAGCCCCTTGCCTGGGAGTCCCTGCTCCCCTGTGAGTGAGACACAGCTGGAGAACCACCAGAAAGTTCATGGAGAGCTGCAGGATTTGCCAGAGACCAGTGAAACATCAAGGGGGCAGGTGAGTGTGTGATGCCCTGGTCTCTAGGGAGATTCAGGAAAAGGTGCTTGATTGAAGCTTTGAAAGTAATTGGGAGATTCAGCATGGGGTGGGATCGGATCCATGTACCCCAGAGATTCCAACATACGCATTTCATCTCTAGACATTTATGATCCATTGGGGGAATGAAGACTCATAAGCCTTCCCCCAACTCCACCACCATCAGAGCCTTTAACATACAGGTGGGGAGAAAGAGGTCAGTTTCAATGAAATGTGCCAGGTCCATTTGCCACAATGAATTAACTGAAGGCAAATTTTCCCATAGTCAGTTTTCTCAAGGCATTGCATGAAAGGATAATTGTCAACATGACCAGTTTTCTGAAAATTGTCAGTTCCTTAAATTAGAGCAGTGGTTCTCAACTGGGGTGATTTTGCCCCCAGGGCATATTTAGCAACTTCTGGAGACATTTTTGTTGCCTCAGATTGAGGGGCACTATTGACATTAAGTGGGGGGTGCTATTAAACATCCTACAATGCACAGAACAGCCCCTCCACAAACAAATTGATCCGCAAATGTCAGTAGTGCTCATGACCTAGTGTCATTTTGCTTAAAGAGTCAGGGGCCAGGAGAAGTAGGGATGCCTGGGATAAATATGCTTAGAGAATGAAAAGAGTGAAACTATAAGGTTTGAACTTGATATAGAGATGTGGTGGGCACAAGTTAATGACAGACTTGGAAATTAGTTGACGATGTTTATTGGGGATAGCAGGGTGGCCCATAGGAAGTCTGGACACGTTCACAAAACTGTTATTTGGAAAGTTGTATCACAGGGAAATGGGAAGCATGGGGAAAGAAGGGGCAGAGCTTTCCGTGCCCCAATCTAGACATGTCAGTGATTACATTTGGTTCCCCATTTTCAGGGACATGAAGTTCTCCTGCCAGAGGCCATTCCTGGGGGCAATGAGTCGGAGGATCTGAGACCCAAGCAGAACTTGGGAGAGAACCTCATGGAAGAAGATAGGGAAGGGCAAACAAAACTTAAAGCTCAAGAATCCCCATTGCCAAAGGGTCTTGGTGAGTACGGAGACTAGGGTTTCAGGGGGAGTTACTGACTCCCTTCCACAGTGGGGTGGGGCTGGGTACAGCATTACCTTATCTCTGGATAGTAAGGGAGTTAAGAGTTGGCTCTTGAATGTGGAGTCGTGGGCATCTCTGCCTTTCCAGGGTGTCCTGCAATCAAGTCTTTTTTTAGGCTTATGAGATGGATTGGGAAATCTCAGCAAACAGCGATGTTTTGGTTCAAATGAGTTTGGTATCATTGAAAATACTCTTTATTAAATGCTGTGTGTTGAATCCCTTCTTTCAGCAGATTCCATGAGGGCAAAGGATGGGAAGAATCCTGAGGAAGGAATTTATATTAAAAATGTGAATGCTGACATATATCCCACCCATGTTTTGGAGAGTGAAGTTTCTCCTCAGAGTGGGAACAGAGAAGAGTCTTGTAGGATTCTGAGAAGTTCCAAAAGAAGAAAACCAGACAATACCTCTATTTCTCAAGGACAGCCTCAAGAAGGAGCCAAACATTTGGACCAAAATGAATTCCTAAGACAAACTGGGTTAATATCAGTTAATTCACCAACCACCACAAGACCAACCAGCTATCCTGCTGGCCAAGGTAAAGAAGCAACCGGAGCGATACCGTACCAATGTGCGGTGTGCAAGAAAGGATTTCAGTATAAGTCTCAGTTCAACATCCACCAGAGAACACACACAGGAGAAAGACCCTTTAAATGCAATTCCTGTGGGAGAGGCTTCATGCAGCCTTCAGACCTCAGGGTTCACCAGCGAATCCACACCGGAGAGAAGCCATACAGATGCGAGCTCTGTCACAAGGAGTTTACCCACGAGTCCACCCTGCATGGCCACAAGAGGATCCACACCAAGGAGAAGCCATACGAATGTAAGGACTGTGGGAAATGCTTCAGCCACAGGGGGAACCTCAACGTTCACCAGCGCATCCACTCTGGGATGAAGCCATACAAGTGTCTCGTATGCAGCGAAATCTTTCGCCAGCTGGGAACTTTTAAGCGTCACCTAACAATACATTCAAGAAAGACTTCTCAATGATTCTGTAACTACATCCAGGTCTTCCTTGCTAAAAAGGAAGTTAATGGTGGTTTGTTACCTATATGTTAAAGAGAAAATAATGTGTATCACACAAAGCACTTACAAGGACTCCTTTATACAATAGGGGCATCATAAACATTAATTACAAGGATCTTTGAATCATTATTTGTCCTCTGGAGTGGTTTTTGTTCCGTTTCATTATGTCCTATTATTTTTCTACCATCTAGATTTGGGTTTATACTGCTGTCTTCCAGTGAATGTGAGCCTCATTAATTTTCAGTCTTTCATAATGAAATTAAGGCTATTTGTTCTCCCATTATCCATGATTTCATTGTAAAATAGGGTGATTCAAATAGGGTGGCCAGATAAAATACAGGATGCCCAGTGAACTTTGAATTTCATTTGAACAACAAATAATTTGGGACTTACACTAAAAAAAAATTGTTTTTTCTGAAATTCAAATTTTAGAATAGTTTTTGATTTAAAGAAAAATTGTTAGGATTGTAGGCAGAGTTCCCATATACACCACACAGTTTCCCCTATTATCAACCTCTTTTTTTTCTTTAAAAAAAAGCAGTTTATTCACACATCATACAATCCATCCAACATGTACAATCAGTGGCTCTCAGTATAATCACAAAGTTGTGCTTTCATCACAACAATCAATTTTAGAACATTTTCCTTGCTCCAAAAAGAAAAATCTCATACCTCTTACAACCCCCTATTATTGACATGCAACACCGGTGTGGTGCCTTTGTTACAACCGACGGAAGGCTATTAAAGTATCACTATTAACTATGGTCCATAGTTTGTATTAGGTGTATTTTCCCCATATCCCACCCTATTATTAACACCTTGTAATAGTGACATATATTTGTTCTAGTTCACAGAAGAATATTCTTGTATTTGTACTAATAACCACCTTCATCATACACAACAGGGTTCACTGTGTTAAGCAGTCCCATGTTTCATCCTTTACTTCTCCTTCTAGTGACATACACGACCCTAAAGTTCCCTTTCAACCACAGTCACACACATAATTCAGCACTAATTACACTCACAGTAATGTGCTACCATCACCTCCATCCATTCCCCAACATTTACAATCAATTTTATTAAAAATTCTGCACAAATTAAGCATCAGCCCCTCATTCCCTACCCTCATTCTATCATCTGGTAACCTATATTCTAGATATTAATTCCATGAGTTTGCTCATTATATTTATTTAGCTCATATTAGTGAGATCATAAAATATCCGTCATTTTATGTCTGGCTTATTTAACGCAACATAATGTCCTCAGTGTTCATCCATGTTGTTGTGTGCACAGGACTCCATTCCTTCTTACTGCTGAAAAATATTCCGTCATATGTATATACCACATTTTGTTTGTCCATTCATCAGTTGATGGACACTTGGGTTGTTTCCATCTTTGGCAACTATGAATAATGCCATTATGGACAATGGTATGCAAATGTCTGAGTCTCTGCTTTCAGTTCTTCTGTGTATATACCTAATAGGGATTGCCACATCATTTTGCAGTTCTATAATTAGCTTCCTGAAGAACCAGCAAACTGTCTTCCCCAGTGGCTGTACCATTTTACAATCCCCACCAGTAGTGAATAAGTATTCCTATTTCTTCATGTTCTATCCAATGCTTGTAGTTTTCTGTTTGTTTAATAGTGGCCATTCTAGTAGGTGTGAAATGATATCTGTAAATATGAGTTTTTATAAAAGTGTCTCATGCAACTGCAGGGATGCACTAATCCAAATTCTGTAGGGCAGGATACACGAGTCCAAATTCCATAGGGCAGGTAGCAAGCTGGCAACTCTGACGAAGGTCTTCAATAAACTCCCCAGGAGAGGCTGGCTGGCTGAAGAAGAAATGAAGGTTCTCTCTCTTCTCCGTTACAAGTCTTCAACTAATTGGATTAAATCTAGGTGATTGAGTTCTCACATTGTGGAAGACAAGCCCTTAGTTGATGTAACCAGTCAAGGATGCAGTCAACTGACTGATGATTCAATTAACCAGCCTTCGGGTTTATTAACCATCCACAAGTGTCCCTGCAGTAATGGTTGGGCCACTGCTTGCTTGACCAGACACCTGGGCACCATCACCTGGCCAAGTTGACACATGAACCCAAACAGCACATGTGGCTTCATGTATCCTTTCCTGAATACAACCTGGCTTCTGGCCGAGGGATGGTAGTTTCATTTTTGGCCTGAAAAATTAGGTATATTACAAAATGCAATACAGTTTCCCAGCATCCATTGTTGCCTTCAGCTTTTCCCCAGCTCTGAGCCAGCAGCCAGCGCACCCTCAGCATGCCCCCAGTAGCCAGGTGCAGACACAGAAGTTTTCAGCCCATTTGGGCGCCTGGTAGCCCTGGCAGCCCCCGGCGGGCAAGCAGCACGGCCCGATGCCTTTAGGACTCTCTCTGGCCGGTTTGGCCACTGGCACATCAGGAGCCACATTCCCCGATGCCTCTGCAACCACACGTTGCTCTTTAGAACAGGTAAATCTAAGCCTGCTGTTACACTCCTTAAATTTTTAAATGGGTTCCCACACCTCTGAGGGAAAAAACCAAGTGTTTAACGTGGCCCGTTTCACCCAACCTCACCTGGCACTCGGGGTCTCCATTTCTGTGGGTCTCCCAGTCACTCTACAGTTCAGGGTCTCCCCCTCTTTCATTGCCCGCCTTGGGGGGGGGGATCCTTCCTCCATGGTGTTCTCTTTTGTCGAGGAAGGGATTTGTATGCCCCATACTTGGTGCTTTTGCACGTGGTTGAAGATGTGCTAACTGAATACTACTGGCCTGTATCTTCTCACTTATTCTTGCCGGGAGAGGAGGCTTGGTTCAGATGACTGGGGTGTTTCAAAAGAGAAACTAGATTGAGAAGCTTTATGAGCAATGGTTTAATCAGGAAGCAGAAAACAGTAATTTGAAAGGGAAAGTTTAATAAAGCAGAGGTTGACAAACAATGGCCCATGGCCCATTTTTGAACGGTCCGTGGGCTAAGAATGTTTTTATATTTCTAAAGGGTTGTAAGAAAAAAACAAAGATTATTCAACAGAAATCATTCCATGGCCTGCAAAACCTAAAATATTTATTATCTGACCTGTTTCAGTTTGCTGGTGATGCCATTATGCAAAATACCAGAAATGGATTGGCTTTTATAAAGGGGATTTATTTGGTTACAAATTTATAGTTCCAAGACATAAAAGTGTCCAAACTAAGGCTCAACAAGAGGATACCTTCACTGAAGAAGGGCTGATGGTATCTGGAAAACCTCTGTTAGCAAGGAGGGCACGTGGCTGGCATCTGCTGATCCTTTGCTCCTGGGTTCTGGTTTCAAAATGGCGTTCTCCAAAATGTCTCTGGGCTTGTCTCTCTTAGCATCTCTAGAGCAAACTCTGGGCTAGCATCTTCAAAAGTCTCCAAGCATCTGCTTTCAATGACCAGGTTTTTTTTCTCTTCTCTGCTCTCTGTGTGAGCTCTCTTTAAAGGATTCCAGTGATCTAATTAAGACCCACCCTAAATGGGTGGGGTCCACACCTCCAAGGAAATAATTCAATCAGAGGTTCCACCCTAATCAACAGTCTAATCAGTCTGCCCACAAAATTGCATTAAAGAATATGCAATCTTTTCGGGGGGACATAATATATCCAAATCGGCAATGGCCCTTTTCAGAAAAAGTTTGCCAACCCCCAAAATAAAGAATTAATAACCATGACAGGGACCACCTCTAGAGAAAAAGGGAACTGGAAAGTATACTGGAGGGACGAGGAGAGAACCCCAGTGTTGTAAGCATTGTGAAGAAGCAGGATGGATCCCACCCTACACCCCCAAAATTTGTTTTGGATATTGAGACTGACAAGCCCCACATTCACCAAGAGATTTTATAACTCACACAGTGACGTTTTCTGGGGAGAGCAGGGCAGGCTTCCCAAGCTTGTCCAAAAATGGCTTGAGAGAGCAATGAGAAGAGACTGGCTTGGGGGTTTTAGGTGCTTAGGGGCTGGGGCCAGGGTGAGGGCTTTCACACGTGATTTGAACTCCTGCTGGCATCAGAGGAGGGAGCTCCCAGCTCCTGGCCTGGGTATCAGCTCGCTCAGAGTGGGGCAGATGGGAAGGGCTGGGACGAGGCTCAAACATCACTTAGTTGTGTCATCTCTTAGATCTCAGTGTTATCACTCAGACACAGCTATTTTGGCAAATAATTTCCTTACCTTAAGAAGCTATTACCAAAATCTCTCTGTATGTGTATGGGAACTCTACTTTGCATATTTTTTTCAATAAACCTGCAACTGCTCTAAAAAATAAAATAATAATTTAAAAGTTATTACCTATGCCATATTCTATTCCTCGATATTTCTTCATCTGCAAAATGGGGTAAGAATAGTACCTACCTCCTTGGTCATTTGCAGGATTAATGAGTTAATTCATCTAAAGTCCTGAATGTTAGAGTGCAGTAAGGTTTATAAAGGGGAAAAATCTGATAACTGCCTCTTTTGAGACAGGGGCTTTTAGGGTGAGCAGATGTGATGGTTGTTTCATGTGTCACCTTGGCCAGGTGGTGGTGCCCAGGTGTGTGGTCAAGCAAGCACTGGCCTAACTAGGACATTTGTGGCTGGTCAGTCAATTAATTGCATCTGTGGCTGATTACATCAATGAAGGGCATGTCTTCTGCAATGAGATGACTCAATCAGCTGCATATAATCCAATCAGTTGAAGACTTTTAAGGGAGAAGAGAGAGAACTTTCACTTCTTTAGCCAATGCGCCTCTCCTGGGGAGTTCATCAGAGATCTTCATCAGAGTTACCAGCTTGCTGCCTGCCCTACAGAGTTTGGACTCATGTATCCCCACAGTTGCGCAAGACACTTCTATAAAATCTCATATTTACAGATCTCTCCTGTTGGTTCTGTTTCTCTAGAGAACCCTAACTAATACAGCAGATATTTGATGTTTATTTTGTGTACTTGTAAACTGTTTAAAAATTTGCAGTGAGCTAGGGTCAGGCTGTCATTTAAAAATAACAAGATACATGCAGTTCTTGAAAAGAAATAAAAGGTGTTGACACTCAAACATCAAATAAATAGATTCCGAGTCTTTGTCACTCCAAGGTGGGGTGTAGACCTCTTTGGAGACGCTGGGTTGAAGGCCCTGACTTGGCCGGAGCTGCCCCACGGTCCCTGGGCAAGTCTGGGGTGCAGGCGGGCTGCGGCTGGCGGGTGGGCACGCAGAGGGACCGGGGTATCGGAGGGCTGTGGCAGGACAGTCGCAGGGAGGAGCTGGGACTTGAAATTGCCAAGGGTCCAAGTGCTCTGCTGAACTGGGGCAGAGGCAACACATGCTGTTTCCAGACAGGAGCAATCGGAAATAAAAAAGAGCCCACTGGATTCAGGAACTAGTAGGCCCTCCGTCCTGTAACGTCCGTCCCCCCTCTGCTGGCCCAGCTCAGTACTGTGTTCACTTCCAAGGAGAACAGCGTCCAGCTCCACGATTGCAGAGCAGGGGCTGAAGGGTGGACAGAAGCGGCTGAGGCTCCATCCGCTGGAGGGTGGATTTGGAGCTGAGACGCGGTTAATGGAAAACTGGCCCAGAAGCCCAGCTCCTCTCCCCAGGAGCGGGCCTGCCCAGAACGGCCACGTCATGTTCTGCTCGGCACAGGGCTGGGACCCCAACCCAGCACCGCCTGCTGCCTGTGAGGGTGCGTGATGCTGATTCTGGAGTGTGTACGCGGACGCCCACCTGCTTGCCATCAGCAGCACGTGCCCTCGAATCTGGTCTCTTCGTCGTGATAGAGAGCAAGGGTGCGCTGTGTTAAGGGTACGAGTTTTTAATTACTGGTCTACATTACCACTCCACAAACAAAATGCAGCATAAGAACCAGGATTTAAGTGATTACACTAACCCGAGTTGTTTTGGGGTAGATTGAATCTATGTCTAAATACATGATTAGATGATTTGGCAACGAAGAAATAGCATTAAAAAGCATCTCTGAAGGGCCCAAGGTCAGTGTTTTTAAACTGGGAACAGGAGGGAAAAGAATGCACCTGAATGGACAGTAATTTTTATTTCTTCCCATCCAGTTGTCTTCTCTACTCCTCCAATCAGGCTTTCTTCTCCACCCTTCTCTGAAACAGCTCTTATCAGAGCCGACAGACACTTCTCAGTCCTCCTTCAGCTCAAACTTGCTGCAGCGGCTGATGAGCTGACAGTCCGTTCCCCTCGAAACCCTCATCCTCTTGAACTGAGGGACACCCTGGTCTGATTTCCCTCCTTTCCAAAGGGCTTCTCTCTTTGTCTCCTTTCTCTTGCGTCCCCCTCTTCTACCAGACCATGAATAGTGGCAGGCCCTGGTTATCAAGTAAAACTCTATAATTGTTAGAATGAAGATTTTTTTAAAAATTGCTCAAGTTATACAACTATATGGAGTAATTAGAAACTACAGATAAAAAGAAAATAGTTTTTTAAAACATTTTTTTTTCAATACCCAGAGAAAAATAAACGTTAAAGAGCCATAGCTCTGGCTGGGTCAGGAGGGACTAGCGGAAGCTATCAGATGTCAGGGCAAGGCTGAGCGTGGAAAAGTTCTCGCGTGGGAACTGAGTCTTCATATTTTGGTGGCCACGATCTCCGAGAATCGAGTGGCAGCTACAGACATCTTTTGCAGGGACTTCTGATCAGACATTGGAGACGGAGCCCATTCTCCAGGCAACCTCTCCTTGCTTCACATCTTTACAAATGGCTGGGAAGATGGGAAAGTAAATAAATGATTTCATCGGTGTCCTGGAAAACTGGAGGCTTGCCCTCAACAGACCAGGGACTGAGAGAGACTTTGAAAAGACAGGAAGGACACAGGACTGAATTCAGGAGGGAGAGCGTGGCCTGAAAGAGCCACAGGAAAAATGATGGCAAAATGTGGGCTCCACACCGAGGGCTTCCCCGCCAGAAGCGGCAGGTGCATGGGTCGACCCTATAATTGGTGTCAAGGCTGGGACAAATCTGAGAGCAAAATGATTGAGTCCACAGCCCTAAGCTGAGCCTGCCCCAGGAGGTACCTGATCACTCTGTGGGTAGCGGGAGTCAGTGGGTTCCGGGACCACCGGGGCTGTGACCACTTGGGGCAGCCAGGGCCGTCTGCATAGGCTCCCCGTGCCCTTCCGTGTGGGGGCAGGTAGGGCCGAGGTTAACTGCAGCCTCCAGCCCTGGGTCACCTGGATTGGCGTGGACAGCTTTACTTCTCACTAGCTGTGCCACCTCGGCCGTACACCTCACCTCTCTGGGCCTCAGTTTCCCCGTCTCTGACAGAAGCGTGCCAACTGCCAACAGCTGTGGCGAGGATTCAGCGAGTTAACGTAGTGAAAGCACCTGGAGCTGTGCCTGCTTGGTTGCAGGTGCTACTTAAGGGTCAGTCTTAACTGCTGCCTCTCGAGGACCTCCAGGCTCGGTGGCCCCAGCCTAAGCGGCTGGAGCAAGGAGCAACGGAGGGGCCACCTTCCTTAAGCACCCTCGGGGAGCTCGCTGGGGACTTGAGCCACGTCCCCCACGGATGTGAGCTCATTTGTGATGGGGTCTTTGACGATCCTAAGAAGGTGGAGCCCACTGGGTCGGGCAGGGACTTAGGACAGGGCTGGAGTCCATAAAAACAGAGGGAGCTCGGACGGGGAGGTGGACGTGAGCCTTGCAGGTGGATTACACCACAGCAGCTGCGTCTCCGTCACTCAGACGGAAAGAAACAACACAGCCTCGGCCTCGCAGGGGCTCCTGCCTCATTACGGCCCCACTGCCCCCTCCTCTTGCTATTTCCAAGTTTTAATTCCCTCCAGTGCGTTCACATAAACTTGTCTCGGCCGTGCTCCAAGGCTGTTCTTTCCCTTTGGGGTCCTCCCTCCTCCAGAGAAGCAGCTGTTTTCCCGCCTGCCCCAGGGGTTGGGTAATTGGTCATAATCACACAGGTTGTGAGGAGTGAAGAGGGTGACACGTCACCTGCTGTCGGGTCCCTGCGAGGGTCGTTAGGCTGAGTTTTAATGAGCCCCAGAGCGCGGCTCAGTTCCTGCCCATGGGACGCTAAATTGGAATCCAAAAGTTAACTCCGAGGATCTGGAAAATATTAATCAATTGCCTGCCTCGTGGGTGCCTCGTGCTTCGAAGCTTATTTAAAAGCAATTATTATTGCCTGTTTCTGATCATAGAAATTAGATATATTTATTGAATAAATTTGGAAAATACAGAAAAATACCAGAAAATGGAGACTATAAAGGTCCCCCATGAACCCACCATGTTTAGATATGCTGTTTTAATACTTAGTGTGTGTCCTTCTGATATTTTTCCCATGTAAATATAAATAAACAAATAAATACTGTTTAAATCTAAATCTAAATAATGTTTATAATGTCTATTAATAATTATATTTTTATAGATTTAGAAATATAAACATTTTCATACAAATGTATTAAAAACCAATTATAACCAAAAGGGGGGTGAAAATGAGACGAAATAGTTTCAGTGGCTGCGAGATTCCAAATGGAGTCGAGAGGTCACTGTGGTGGACATTCTTATGCACTATATAGATAACACCTCTTAGGTTTTAATGCATTGGAATAGCTAGAAGTAAATACCTGAAACTACCAAACTCCAACCCAGCAGTCTGGACTCCTGAAGACAATTATATAATAATGTAGATTACAAGGGGTGACAGTGTGATTGTGAAAACCTTGTGGATCGCACACCCTTTTTCTAGTGTATGGATGGATGAGTAGAAAAATGGGGACAAAAACTAAACGAAAAATAGGGTGGGATGGGGGGATGATTTGGGTGTTCTTTTTTACTTTTATTTTTTATTCTTATTCTGATTCTTTCTGATGTAAGGAAAATGTTCAGAAATAGATTGTGGTAATGAATGCACAACTATATGATCACACTGTGAACAGTAGATTGTACACCATGGATGATTGTATGGTATGTGAATATATTTTAATAAAACTGAATTTAATTAAAAAAATTATAAATGTATGTTTTAAAATGCAAAACAGTGGGGGTCCACTGAAGAGAAATGCAGGAGTGACATGATTAAATTTTCGTTTAAGAAACAATCCACACCAGCCTGGAGGTTGGTTTGGAGACAGAAGTGGGGGACCCCCCGACAGCAGACAGCAGCGGGGCGGCCCAGGGTGTGAAGCCTGAGCCCTGACTGAGAAAAGTTCATAAAGTGGAAAGGCAGGTAATTATCCATCACAGACAGTCCAGGACGGCAAACGGGTGATTTTAAGTGGACAGTGGGACGTTACCAAATGGGCCTCCCGAGAGGAGACGAGGACTGAAGGGAAGTGTTTGTGGGGGGTCCAGGGAGACATTTGACTCGGTGGGATGCCCGGTGCAGGGCCCTGGGGTCGGCGTCCCGACTTGGCCGTGTCTCAGGGGGGTTAATCAGCACGGATGATGGAGAGGCCGAGCGGGGGCAGGAACTCCAGGGTTGAGTTACTGGAGGGAGACGTTCATGGGCACCCTTGGGGAAGGAAGATGAGGATGTCGGGGACCCCTGAGGTGGCCTGAGTTAGGACGGGGGTTCTGGGATGGAGATGAAAGAAGAGACTCGAGTGATCTTTACGAGTTAAAATCCCTGGAGCCGGTGACTGATCAGGGCTGGGAAGAGAATAAAGGAAGCACGACGGGCTAATGGCTGTGTTCTTAGGAGCAGCCCTGTGGGAGGACCCGGAACGCCGACTCGCTGGGCGGTGGACTGCGAGTCCCCTCGGTGTCAGTGTGCTGGAACCAGACGCCCACGGCTCTCGCCCGGCCGATAGCTGCCCCTTCCACCCCTGTCCTGCCCCCACCCCTGCCTGAGCTTCTTAGACCCAGGCCCAGGGAGACAGTGAAAGCCGCAGGCAGCTTTCAAACAGTTTGCCCCACCTGCCCTTGGTGCTATCCCTAGGGAGTCACAGGGAAGCAGTTTCAGGGCCGTCGGCTCACCTTTTCCATGGCCTCCTCCAGGCCACCATGTACCTTCAGTCAACACTGTGCAGCTACTATGTGCCAAGCCTTGTGTGGGCACTGGGGGTGCAGAGGGAACCCTACACCTGCTCCCAATGACTTGCCAATCAACAAAAACGCCTGCTGTGTTTTCCAACACTGTTTCTTATTGCATATGTCCTATACCTGCCGGTTCACCATTATGCCAGTTTGGATATATTATGTCCCCCCCAAAAAAGCCATGATCTTTTTATCAATCTTGTGGGATATTTGGATTAGGTTGTTTCCGTGGAGATGTTTCTCGCCCAGCTGTAGGTGATAACACTGATTGAATTATTTCCATGGAGGTGTGGCCCCGGCCATTCAGGGTGAGTCTTGATTGGTTCACTGGAGTCCTTTAAAAAGAGCCACATAGGCCCAGACACTTGAGGACCCTGATGCTTGGAGATGCTTGGAGATGCAAACAGAAGGACGTTTAGCTATGAGATGGAGCCCAGAGTTTGCCCCAGGATATGCTAAGACAGGACCCCCAGGTGCTTAGAGAGAAAAGTCCTGGGAGAAAGAACCAATAATGCACAGTTGCTGAGAGAGGAGCTGGAACACAACCCAGGATCAGCAGATGCCAGCCACCTGCCTTCCCAGCTAACAGAGGTTTTCCAGATGCCACTGACCTTTCTTCAGTGGAGGTATACTCATGTTGATGCCTTAATTTGGACATTTTATGACCTTTGGACTGTAAATTTGCAACCAAATAACCCCCTTTATAAAAGCCAATCCATTTCTAGTATTTTGCTTAACGGCAGCATTAGCAAACCAGAACAACCCTCAAAAGGTAGAGTATTCATTTCCCTTCCTTTCCAAGTCGTGGGGTTGAGACTCACCTGTCTCCAAGAGAATGTGGCAGAAGTGATGTCATGTGACTCCTGAGGGCAGGTCAGCAAGGGCAATGAGACCCTCCCCTTGCTTGTTGTGGAGCCCAGAGTGCCCCCGAGCTGTAGGCCACCCTGAGGCCGCCATGCTGGGAGGAAGCTCAACCAGCCTGCTCCCAGGGAGAGGCCCTGAGACAACATGGAGGGGGCAGGGAGAGGCAGAGAGAGAGAGGTGGCGGGTGAGCCCCCCGCTGCTTCAGGCTGCTCTAGCTCTAGCCACAAAATGAGATTCCCTGAGGAAGAACCACTCGTCTGAGCCCTTCCCTGAATTTCTGACCCAAAGAAACCATGAAACATGGTAAAGTGATTGTTTTAGGCCATGATGTTTGGGGGCGGCAGTATCTGCAAGGCCTAAATTTAAATTTAAACAAGCTAAAATTAAATAAAATGATGACTTCCATTTCTTAGTTGCACTATCCTCATCTTGAGTGCTTGGCTGGAATGGAGATTCAGGTATTTGACCTCAAATCCCAGCCTTGCCAATTATTAGCTACATGACCTTGTGTAGATCGCGTGCTTTCTGGGTCTCAGTTTCTTCATCTATAAAATGGTGCTGACAATGGTTCATATCTTGAAGGGTTGTATGAGTTACTGTAAGTAAAGGCACTTAAAAGAGTCTCTGGCCATTAGTAAATGCTCTAAAAATTATTAGCTATTATTGTGATATCTCCATTTAATTCCTTGAGAAACTGGGATTCAGAAAGGAAAAGTAATCTGCCTAAGCACACAGAGCCAGGAGTTGGAGGAGCAGCCCCCAAACCCCACACCTTTCTGATTTCATAGCCTGGCCATTCCAAGACACTTTGCACGTTCTGCAAACCTCTGGCTCACTCCCCCTCAACTTCAGCGGGAGGCAGGAGGCACAGGGGACCCTCCATCCGGGATCAGTGTGAGGAAATGGGAGAGCCAGCCGAAGCCTGGAAAATGGCCAGTCGATTCCAGGACCCAGCCAGCGGTTTGGGATTCCCTGGACATTGGGAGAAGGAAGCCAGAAGGCCCAGGTCAGAGAGGCTCTGCGGTGGACGGGCAGGCCGCCCGGGCTGGGGGCGAGGTTCTGTGTGTGGGTGCAGCTGCACGGGGGCGATGGCCCCTGTGGCAGGGATGGGGTTCTCATCCTTCCCACCGTAACCAAGCTTCGGAATGGCCCCAGGGGCAGCACGGAGGGGTTGAACTATTTTCATTAATTTCCCTGTAGGAAGCTGGGATGTGACTGCTCATGGTTTGCTTTTTAAATTTGGTTAGTTTTACATTTATATTTACTGTTTTTTGAGATGGGGACCATGTCTTTTTTGGGTAAGACTAATCAAGTCACATTTAACTGATTATTCGACACAAGCCATCAGCGTGCTTGTACTTTCCATTCACTGTCTTTTATTTTCGTATAAAAGGTTCTATCTTATTGTTATTTTTCAGCGCTTTCTATGTATTTTACCACACTTAGAATTTTTTTATTGAGATAAAACTCACCATTTTATATTGTACAGTTTGCTAGCATGTAGTATATTCATGATGGGCAACCATCACCACTTGCCAATTCCAGAACATTTTAATCCAAAAGGAAACCCTATATTCATTAAGCAGTTCATTCCCAATTCCCCTCTCCCCTCAGCCCCTGAGAAAATAATTGCTAACCATATATCTGATAAAGGTTTAATATCCAGAATATATAAAGAACTGGTACAACTCAACAACAACAACAAAAAAAAAACCAAATAATTAAAAAATGAGCAAAGGACTTAACATTTCTCCAAACAAGTTATACAAAACTGGAAAGATGCTCAACATCACTGGTCATCAGGATTATTTGGTTGAGCCCAAAGTAATCAATCACACGAGCCCTTAAAAGCAGAAAAGGAAGGCAGAAGATCGTTCAAGACTCCATGAGGGTAAACCCAGCTCTCACTCCCGACAGGCAGGGAAGCTTGAGCAGACTACCTCGTCACTCCGAGCCTCAGTTTCTTCATCAGTAACTTGGGGATAAAGTAGAACCTACCTGATCGGCTTGTGGTGAGTGAAAAAGAGCTAATAAAAGGTGAAGGACTTGGAAAGATCTACTACATAGTAGGTGCTCAAGAAAAGCTAATATAGAACATATGGTGGCATAAAATAATGTTTATGATAAATCATATAGTAAAAAATATATATGTTATAAAACAGTATCTCTGATATGATCCCTTACTTTGTAAACATTTTATAATGGAGTTGTAAGCGTAGAAGAGATTAGAAGGAAATATTCCACATTCATACCTTCAGTTATCCCAGGCTGTTCAGGATGCTGACTTTGGTCTTTTCTGTGCTGTTCTAGATGTCCTCGATTTTCCACAATGAAATGCTTTATTTTTATGATCAGGAATAAAAAAAAAAAAGTCATGCTTATAGAACTTTGTCACCAATGAGTATTTGGAATTTTGGAGAAATGTTCAAAATTCCTTGTACATGAATAATAAAGCAGTTCAAAGTACTTCATGCACAAAATGATTACTTCTTCAGAATGTATATCTATCTCTATATATTTCCAACTATTGCAATCTACCTATGTATCTACATATCTATTTTTCTCTGTATCTATCTATCTATCTATGTATCTATCTATCTATCTGAGAGGAGGGTTAGAGAGAGAATATGTGCAATTGTTCTATGTGCTTTACAGATATAAACACATTTAATCCTTTCAACAACCATGTGAGGTTGGAAATGCCATTATCTCAACTCTATAGAGGGGGAAACTGAGGTAAAAAGTGACTAACTTGCTCAGGGCTCATGGGTAGTAAGTGTCAGAGACAAATATAAATATATTTGGAAGAGAACACACACACACAAATGGGGAAACAGTAGTTATCTCTGAGTAGAAGTAAAGTAGGTGTTTTTATTGTTTGTTTGCTTTGTCATTTTTCTGAAATTTCCAAATTGTCCAGGACAAGGTCGGCAATTTTTTTTCTGCAAAGGACCAGAGAGTAAATGTTTTAGGTTTTGTGGGCCTTGTGTTCTCTGCTACAACCACTCAATTCTGCCATTGTGGTGCGAAGGCTGCTATAGACAATTCCTAAACAAAGTTGTGTTTCCATCAAGAAACTTTATTTATGGACACTGAAATTTGAGTTTCATAAAACTCTCATGCATTGTAAAATATACTTCTTTTGATCTGCCCACCACCCCCCACCACTTGAAAATGTAAAAAACACTCAACTCAGGGGCCCTATAAAACAGGAGGTGGCTGGGTTTGGCCTGCGGGTCACAGCTGGCCTACTCTTGGCCCAGGATGACATGCTTCCTGCTCAGCATGAAATTGTTCTGGAATATTGCTTTAAAACAAACACGCGGGTGCCAGTGGGAAGGAAGCAGTGCGTTCGTCAGTAGCTGGCGTGGGTGCCTGTGGTCATCTGCCAGCCCCAGGCAGGCTGGAGGGCACGTGTGGGCAGCGAGCCCTGCCCGTGGCCCTGGAGGACAGTGGGCCACCAGAGCCCTGTTTCTCCTTGACAGAGAACGTTCCCCAAATCCCGGCCCCGCCATGCTCGGCTCAGAGCCATTTCTGAAGATGTCCCTGCTGATTCTGCTGTCCCTGGGGTTGGCAGAGGCCTGCATTCCCCAAAAAGGTAAAGCCTCCACCCACTCCCAGTCTCCCCTGCTTTTCCTCCTACGACAGAGGGCTCCTGCATATCAGCTGCAGACAGTGCAGACGGGGCCTCCTGAAGTCTAAAGAGTTCCCTTTTCACTTAGGGTTTGGACGTTCTCACTTCCCTTTCCTCTTGGTGGTGAAGGTCCGTGGGGTGGGTCCTGGCTCCCGAAGCCTCTGATCCTGGGGGCAGATGGACGTGCACCTGCACCCTGGTTTTGTCACAGATTCTGTGAACTGGGGGGATTGGTGTTGTCTCTGTTAGCCTTATCAGTTTGGGGCAAGGTTGAGGTGACTGCAAGGTGTACAAGACATCCATAAGTCACAGGGCCCGTGAGAGCAGGGCTTGGGATGGCGTGTTTGCTCCTGCACCAGCGTCTCTCTCCGCGACCAGTGTTGCCAGTGCCTCCAGATCAGAGGCTGAGCCTGATTCATCCATGTCCCCAGCACCAAGAATGGGCCAGTGTCCAGTGCATGCACCATGTGAATGTTCATTGGATGGATGGAGGGACCAATGGACAGATGTATGTATGTATGTATGTATGTATGGATGGATGGATGGATGGATGGACCAACAGATGGACAGATGGATGGATGGATGGATGGATGGATGGATGGATGGACCAACAGATGGATAGATGGATGGATGGATGGATGGATGGATGGATGGACCAACAGATTGACAGATGGATGGATGGATGGACAGATGGTTGGATGATGGATGGATGGACGGAAGGATGGATGGACCTAAGTGTCTTTGTTGTTACAAACAGTGGGTGGAGCCATTGTTCCTGGTGGCCCTTCCAGCCCTGGTGTCCTTGCTGATTGCCGTGACTCGAGTCTAATGCTGAATTCTCTCCTTGCCCCCTGCTCCTGTCAGGAACTGGATGGCTGATGCTTTTGCCCCCAGTCGCACTTGAAGAAAAAAGTAAGAACTGCAAAAACTCCAAGTTTGTATTCCTATAGCCAGCTCCCCTCAGACTCCTTTGAATCTGGGAATTCTGGGGGAGGGTGGGACCTGGCTCGGGGGCACAGGCCTTGCCCCAGGGGCAGGCACGACTAGTAAAAGTAACCCACCACCACCTTTGCCTCATATCCATGCTCACAATCAGAAGAGTGTCCCTCTTCCATCCACAGGGAGAACGGAGGCTCTTGTGAGGAAGGGAGAACGGAGGGGCCCTCCACTAGGGAGGCACCTGACCTGCACTCTCCAGCTCACAGTCCTCAGACTTCATGTCCCACGGACCCTCTCACTCTTAAAATTAATGAGGCTCTCAAAGAGTTTTTTTTTTTTTTAATGTGGGTTATCTCTATTGATATTTACCTTGTTAGAAATTTTAACAATTTAACTTTAAAGATATTTATTTATACCAATAGCTAATAAGCAGATGAAAAGATGCTCAATATCATTAGCCGTCAGGGAAATGCAAATCAAAGCCACAATGAGACACTACTTCATGCCCCCTAGGGCGGCTATAATAAAGAAGACAGATAATAACAAGTGTTGGCAAGGATGTGGAGGAAGTGGAACCCTCATTCACTGTTGGGAAAGTAAAATGGTGCAGCCACTTCGGAAAATAGTCTGGTAGTTCCTCAAAATGTAAAACACTGAGTTACCACATGACCCAGCAATTCCTCTCCAACTATGTACCCAGCAGAAGTGAAAACATATGTCCACACAAAAACTTTTACAGGAGTGTTCAGAGCACCATTATTCATAATAGCCAAAGTGGGAAAACAAATGTCTACCAACTGGTGAATAGATACAATGGAATATTATTTGGCTAAGAAAAGAAATGAAGTCCTGATACATGCTACAGCATGGTGAACCCCAAAAACATTATGCTAAGTGAAAGAAGCCAGACACAAAAGACCACATATTATATGATTCCATTTATACAAATGCCCAGAGTAGGCAGATTCACAGAATGTAGACCGGAGGTTGCCTGGGGCTGAGGGGTGGGTGGGAGATTTGGGGGATGTTAGATGAGGAGAACAGGATTTCTTTGGGGGATAATGAAAATGTTCTACAATTGATCGTGGTGATGGTTGCACCACTCTGAATACACTAAAAACTATTGAATTTTATACTTTAAATAGGCAAAGTGTATGGCATGTGAATTATATCTCAATAAGGGTGTAACAAAATATTT
Source organism: Choloepus didactylus (assembly GCF_015220235.1). NCBI lineage: Eukaryota > Metazoa > Chordata > Mammalia > Pilosa > Megalonychidae > Choloepus > Choloepus didactylus. Next base: position 2,168,449 of record NC_051333.1, on the reverse strand, counting down.
ATTTTATTATTATTATTAATTTAAAAATAACAATAATAAACACATTACACATTAACATAAATATAATATTTTAATGAATGACTATTTTTTCCAAACTAAAAAATTATTGCAAAGAGAGGTATTGTTTGACATTTTTGCAAATCTCTTCAATGTTTGGCTTATTAGAACATGGCTGGATTCCCAGTTCTGCCCCTGTATTCAGTCCCTGTGCTACGCTGTGCAGTTGAAGGGCGTGATGAAATTCCGATCTTACACATACAGGGAATTGGGAAGTGCAGGAGCACACAGACCCCCTGAGAGGATCCCGGGACCCCCCGTGTCCCCAGAGTAAACGCTGAGAGCAGCTGTTCCGGATCATGTGGGGGGGAGAGTCCCTCTCTCCCATCTCTGCTGAACTGGGAGACAGTCACATAACTGGAGGGCAGGAACTGTGCTTTATTCATCTGTTTGTTCCCATAGCCTAGGAAAAATTTCCAGTGTGCTCAAGAAATCCAAAGGGCTTTGTACAATGTAAAAGACTATGCAAACGTAAGTTAATGTTATTATTTCAGGTTGGAAGGACAGGAAAGGAATCAATATTAATGAGGCACCTACCATACCCGAAGAACTTAAAATACAATATGCAATTTAATCCTCAAAATAGTAAATGCCCCATATGGGGTCTGCAGTTGCTAAAGCCCTGGATCGTCAAACTAGACCATCATCAGAATCATTTGACAAGCTTCGTACACTTTTAGTCCCCACAGCAGACCTGGCACACCACAGTGTCCTCACTGACACCTTGGAATCTTCATGTCTGGGAAGCCAATCTGAGCTAGCACCTTCCAATGTGCAAAAGTGAACATTCTCAACCTAAATAAATGCGAATGTCTCATGGGTGACAACTTTTGCTTTAATTTAAAATATTATGTTATTTTAATTAAAATATTATTTGGTTTTAATTTAAATAATTCTTTTAGTAATAATATTTTAAATTAACAATTTAAAATAATACTAAATTAAAATTCAATGATATTTAAATGTAAATTTCAATATTTAATTTAAAATACTAAATTATTTTAATTTCAAGCACTTTGTTTTCATTTAAAATACCATTTCCAAAGATCAGAATTCAAAAAGTTCTTCAGATTGTATAGTAAAAAATTCCCTTCCTAACCTGTCCACCCAGCTCTCTTCCCCAAAGGCATCCAAAATTACCTGTTTCTTCTGGGTCTTTCCAGAAACACTTTATGCAAAAAAGCAAATGTGTATTTATATATTCACAGTATTCCTTTTTTCATTTTCATACAAAGACAGCATATTGTACACACCATTTTGCATGCACCTTGCTTTTTTGACCTAATAATACATCTTGAAGATCATTCCACATCAGTACATAAAGATGACTACATGATACATAATATTTCTTATGCAGACATCCATAATTTATTTAACCAGTCACTTACTGATGGGCATTCAGGTTGTTTCCAATGTTTTGCTCTTTTAAACAATACTTTAAAGAAAAAATAATCTTATTTAATAATATCACCCATGTGGGCAAAATACATCTGTAGGATTTGTTTCTAATATCGTCAGGTAAAGGGTTCCCAACAGCCTTGCCAATACATTGTATCAAGCAGTGTGATCTCTGTCAAATTATACATGACAAACATCATAAGAAAAGTCTTCTGTGAACTTCCTCCCCACATGACAATGGGCAGGTGAATGCTTCATGAAGGAATGAAGAAATGCACATGGAAACACTCAGATATGGGAACTATTGATACTAATTCTCTCTTCCTTATTTTATTTTCCCTGTGGACCCATGATGTCTGGTTCTGTCGCCCCGTCCAGTCACACGTAAGTCACATCTCCCTCTCCCTGCTCCGTGGGGGAGAACTCAACCCAGAGAGGGAAGGGGCAAGGGGGAGAGGAGAATCTGCCGACCACCACATTCAGTCTCGGAGAGACTCAGACAGAGGCTCTCAATTCCAACCTGGGCCCTTTACCGGGAATCTGCAGATTCCCAAAAGCACCTGCAGGCTTCAGGAAGGTCCATAAACCCCTGCAATTGTGTGGGCGCAATGAAGAGGCCGTGTGCTTTTCTGGGAACATAGAGTCCTTGGCTTGGATGAGATTTTCAGTGGGACTGGAGACAGCAGCCAGGAGCCTCTGCTCTAGAATGCACACCCGGGTTGAATCGGGTATGTTCGATGGTGGGTCTTAGATGAGAAAAATCTTTTCCAAAAATCAACCGTCCTGGTCTCCGGGGGAGACATAGAGATGACAATGTGTTGTTGTAGAGACCCTCTCTCCACTAACACCCCCAAATTTGGGTGGGGAGGGAGGGTTTGGATTCCCCAACAACAGGTGCCCCCAGGGTTTCTGACTTACAGGATAAATGTGTCTCCAAAGGGGGCCCTTAGACTGGGTCAGAGCTTCTCCCCCGGTGCCCACCCTGTCCTGGGGCCTGTGGGAGGCAATGAGGACAAAGGCTGATGCAATCCCTCCCCTGTTCTCTCTGGACCTTTTCTGGGAAATTGATCCCCACTGGTCACCGCGATCCACACATCCCTGCTGCTTACATACAACAGTCCTGAAAGGTAAGTTTCTTGTTCTCCTCTCTCCCTTTTGTCCTGATTGCCTTTGACCTACAGGGATAACTTCTGCTGACCTTCCATTGGCCTTTCTTCTCCTGACCGTCCATAGCCTGCCCAGCTTCTACTCTAGGAACTAGAAAAATTGAGTATGGGAACATTTCCTCTGATGAAAACAAAGTACTGCCCCCACCCCAAAAGCCGTTGTCCCTCTTGGTGGCCCAAGACGATCCAAATATTCCTAGCACAGCTAAAGTCTCCACCGTGACCACCTTCCTGACCCATTCCCCATCTCCTTAAAGCTCTCCCCCACAGCAAATGCAAAAAGGTCCTCAATAATCTCACCGGGTTCTTGGTCTTAAACCCTGATGCTCACCGTGACCCATCGTGGAGTCTACTTCCCAACCTGCTTCCCGTCCCCCAGCGTCTGATCTTGTTTTTGATTTTCTAATTATGGTTTCATCTCCATGGCCTCATCTGTCACCTGGCTACAACGCTGACTCTACTTCCGGGTGTGCTGCAATCAGAGATTTTAGGTAAATACGACACCACACACGGTGCCCTTAGATGGTGAACTTTGGTGGGAAACTTTGAGCAAGAATTTCTGGGCATCTAATGCATGGCTGGACTCATAAAGGGTGATGGAAACCCAAAGATGGACAGATATTCTCACTCTTTAGGAGCTCAGAGTCTGATGGGGAACTGAGAAAAGTAAACAAATGAAATTAATTAAATTTGAGACTAATAATATCTTCTAAGATGGAGCTAGGAAAAGGGGTAGCAAGAGCACTGAGGAAACCCCAGCTCTGAGGAAACTGAGGGATACAGATCTACCTCCCGAAGAAGCGAGTTTGTTAAATCTGTTGAACTGAGGAAATCCATTAATTAAGAATATTTTTCTCTCTCTTGCGTTTGTGCATCACTTGGTGTGGCTCTTCCCCAGGAATGCTGAACAGGCTGACACCAAAAAGTAAGTGTCATTGTAGCCTTTGTTCCCAATGTTTCTTTTCCCTTCTCTGCAAGGTAATTGTTATTGAGTCATTTATGCTTTTATTTAGAGTTGGAAGAACTTTTTAGATGTTATCCAACACCATGCTTTGTTTCTTTGAGCTTTAATATAATGGAAATCTTTATCACTATATAAGATTACAGTTGGAATTTCACCCAAGCTGCAGATTTTTTGAATTAGAAAAGTTGTATATGCACATGGGAAAAATTTGAGGAAACATAAAATGGAAGCCAAAATCTTCTCCATCTCATCCCCTGTTCTACTGTCCAGAAGCAACCACCATGAATAGTCTCTTATGTATTCTTTTAAGAAATATTCATGCATATAGATGTATATCCTTAATTTTTTGAGTTAAAGAAATTATGCATTTCAGCACATATAACTTCACCTCTTTCTTTTAAATACCCGAATAGTATTCCATGCATACTATACCATAACTTAATGATTCTCTTGGTGGTGGAAATTCAGTTTTTTTCCAATTTATTTTGTTTTGGTTTGGTTTGGTTTGTTTTTTTGCCATTACAAACAATGCTGCAGTGAACAACCCTGTACAATCATTCTTTTTCTTATTTTTGCAAACACACATATCTATAAGATAAATTCCTGAAAGTGAAATGGCTGGGTCTAAGGACATATGCATTTTACAGTTTGACAGAAGCTTAACAAATTTCACTGCTATTAATAGCCTATGAGAACACCCACTTTCCCACACCTTCACCAACACAAAATTTATAAAACTGCAATTTTTGGTGATGTGATGGCTGAAAAAATTGGCCCCATTATTTTTTCACAGATAGACTGAAACCCCACATCCATGAACTCCAGCTACTATTAGTTACATTTTTCTTTGACTTGAATCACAGTTTTCTTTTAAATAGACAAACTCAGAAAGGAAACTTTATATTACTTGAATAAGTAGAAAGCCTCTTTATCACTTGTCACATAGAGAAGGCAAGTGTAAAAAAAATACAATAAAAGTAAGCATCATTGAATTATAACTAGATACTGTTTCCTGCTGAGGCTCTTGGTCTGAAGACAGTTCTTAGGAAAAAAGTTAAAGACGAGTTAGCACCATCGTGGGATTGCCTCTTGGATTGGAAAGGGAGTGACTTTCTCATCATGTGACTCCCTAGGAGTTAAAGCTGAGTCTCTGTCCCATCTGAAATCTTCTCAGCCATTGCCTGAGAGACTGGATAAGAGCCTCGGCTTTCAGGAGCAGGTAGACTTGGGGTTCCCTCCCAGCTGCATCATTACCAGCATATGTGACCAGGGACAAGTCCGTTTTCTTCCCTGTAAAGCGGGGATAGTAACGTGCACTTCACAGGGGGTAATGAGGATGCAATGACATGTGGGGGACACTCAGCTCCCAGGGGCTGGTTGAAGGTGGCTCAGTCCCTCCTGCCCCCATTGCACAGCCTTCAAAGTCCAAAACCTCCCCTTGGTTTTTGCTACTTCCAAATTTACACTTTCATGGTCCTCTCCACGTTGGGTTGCTGAATAACCACACATCTTCTCTGTTTTCACATCAACCTAGAGGTGGAAATTCCCCCTTTCTCTTTTTCTCACAAGGAAATCGGCTCATACCCACAATTCATGAGTTTGGGTGAAGACTAGAGGGTCCGGGGGGCTCACGGCCTTGAGCACTGGCTCCCCACCCGCCGCCTCTCCCAGCCCCTCCCCTGCTCTGCTCACTGTCCCTTCCACCCGCCTCGCCCGGGGAGCTCCAAATCCTTCTAACAACGGAATGATTCAGCTGTCCCAAACGACCCACCTAACCCACAAATATCAGCTCTCTGTGTGCCACTACTGCCCTCCTTGGAGGGCAGTGGGGATTTACAAAAAAACAAAATGTTCTTATTCCATACAGAAGTGCCTGCCATGGAGCAAAAGATCAATCCAATAGGCAGCTGCTATCTGAACCTACAGTGGCCATTTCGCCCTCGTTGGTCCCAGACATTCCCAGTTTTAGCACCCAAAATTCTGCCACCGGGGGATCCTTGTGCTAACTGGGAAGGCTGGTCACCCTCATATAAATGTACTTTTATGATGATGACGCAGAGGCCCAAAGAAGTGATGAAACTTGCCGAAGGTCACAAAGCTAGTAAGCGGTGGAGCCAGGATTTGGACACAGGTCCGAGTCTTTCACTGATGTTCCATGTTCCTAGATGAGGCCCAAGCCCTTCCAGCTGTATCGTGTGCCTCAGTCTCCCTCCCCTACCCTCATGCTGCCACGGGGGCGTCTTTCAGTCCCTCCAAACTCCAGACTCCTCTCCGTCAGGGCCGTGCCAGGCTGTTCTCTCTTCCTGGGGTGCTTTCACCCTCCCCTCCCAGATGTTTCCACCTGGCTTGCACTCATCTTTCAGGTCCCAGCCACAACGTCACTTCCTCCGGGACACTTTCCCCGGTTCTCCCACAAGGTCCGCAGCCACCACCCCGCAGGCTCTCTCTGTGTGGGTTACCCAGAAGCACAACCCAGATTATGACTTCTTGTGCCCACTTCCCCTGCACCACACTGTGGGCTCCCTGAGCCTACGGATCTTGCCAACTTTGTTCTCCAGTGTATCCTCAACACCGTGCTTACTGTCCAACATGTAGTTGATGCTCGGTAACTATTTGTTAGAAAGACCGACTGCGTAATCGGATCTGTGCCTTGAGCTGTACCGTGAGTGAGCTGGTCGCCTCATCTCCAGTAGCTCCAGTAGCCCCCCCACCCCTGCCCTCCTCTGACTGGTCAGGAAAGTGCACGTGCTGGTGCTGACACTTGAGTCCAAATGTCGATTTCTCTCCACTCTGCACTCCCGTCGGAACCCGGGTGCCTGCCTTCTCGCCTCCAGATAGGACGGAGGATGAAAGTAAGTACAGTGAGAGTCCTGGGGTTGTATTCCTGAAATTAGATCCATGCTGCCTTCTCCGGGTCCTGAAATTCCTTTAACGAGCTCTGGGGAAAGTTGGTTCCAGCCATGGCATTTGGCTCTTGTTGGCCGGGGGGCGGGAGCATAATCATCACAGACTCCACGGAAGAATCTAACCACTTATGTGCTGGCTAATGCTCAACTACTCTCTCTGAGGAGGGAGGGTGGGAAAGAGGCCCTGATTTGTAGCAATCACCTATATCTGTGGTGTAAATATTATAGCCATAGCTGATTTCAAGCTAAGAATGTTCCAACAGCCAGCTCTCAAAATTCATCAAAATTTAACCACCATCTCTGGCGAGCAAGTACAAGCAAGCTCTGCACATCACTAAGTGTCAGTTATAGCCCTCTTACCTTTGATGTATGAATTTCTCCAATGGAAGGGAGTTTACCCCATTCATCCTTAAAGCAGGAAAAGTGGGATGCTTGGGAGAGAAAGGGGCCATGCCCTTTAGAGAGAGGGAGGGAAATTTCAAGTAAGAGTGACGATGGAGCAGTCCCTTCTGAAGATAGATCTGTATTCAGATGAGATGGGGAAGGACCCTCTCTTCCACTCCATTGCTTTCTGAGAGCAAACACTTGTCCATCTTTTATGTCCATTGTCTAGAAAAAAAAGTGCAGCCACTAGTGGGGTTACAGAAATGTTTCTTGAATGGAAAGCATGCTCCCTACAATTACTAAATTGTGTTATTTTTGCTAATTGGAAGGACATGAAGGGAACCAATATTGGAGTGCCTACCCACCTCTGTTATTTTACTAAATTCTTAAAACAGTAATATGAGCCAGATGGAGTCTGGGCTATAAAACATGGTTCCTCAAAATAGCTGACCCTCAAACCATTCTAAAATCACAGTTTTCTGTGTTCCACCAATGCCTTCTGCATAAGGATTCCAAAGGCTGAGATCCAGGAATCTGCTCTTCCAAAAGTTTTCTCAGGTGTTTCCGATGATTTGGGAACCACTGAGTGAGACCAGCGGCTGGCAAACTACAGCCTGCAGGCCAAATCTGGCCCTCTGCCTGTGACTACAAATAAAGTTTTATTGGAATTCAGCCATGGCCGTCTGTTTACATGCTGTCTATGGCTGCTTTCATGCTACAAGGGCAGAGTTAAATAGTTGTGATGGAGACTGTATGGCCCGCAAAGTTGGAAACATGTACCATCTGGCTCTTTACAGAAAGTCTGCCAATCCCTAAGCTGAAGTAGTGCTTCTCAGGGGCTTTGTTTAAAATTAGGATCTGGGATCCCATGCCAATTCTAACAGATCAGAAGTAGAGGGCCGGGCTTGGGGCTCTGCGTTTGTCACAGCCTCTTGGGTGATGAGTCTAATACACACTGAACCCACACACGTGGGCCCGAAAAATTCAGCCCATCAGCTCTCCCAGGCGGTGGTTTATCGTAACTTCCTGGGGTGCAGTGGACAAAGAAGCAAGTAGTGTTCTCTCTTCATTTTCCGTCTTTGGTTTCAAGACCTGCTTCCATCCTCCTCTTGAGAAGGAGAGACGTGTGTCGGATCCGGTGGTACTGCCTCCTTGGGGTCATGTCTGGAATTCTAAACCTTGACACCCTCAGCTACTGCATGAATTGCCCTTCTTCCTTTTAAAAAGCAAAAAACAACGTCCTTATTATTTTAAGATGGCCTCCCGATGGCCATGAGATAGTAAATATTTAATGAAGGGTGAAAAATCTGAGCACATGCAAAAACTGGTGAAATCCCAGTAAGGTGTGCGGCCTCGTTGGTTGTGTTGTGCCTGCGTCAGTTTTCTGGTTTTGATGGTGGACTTTCCCCCCTTGGGGGAAGCTGGGTGGTGGGTACAGGGGCTCTCTCTGCACCGTATTTGCAATGTTTTGAGAGTCTATAATTAATACACAATAAAAGTTTAAAAACGTATAAAATATTTAATGAAGGAACAGTGGAATGTATTGGGGGGGTTACAATGACCCGCTCTCTTGCTTGCTCTTTTCCATGTTGACTCTCTAATTCGTCCTTCTGCTGCACCCTCCAGTAACAAGTAAGCGACTTTTCCTTTTCTGTGGGTGACTCAGATGCTTTTGGATGCTGGGAGGAGAGGAAATAAGGAGAATGGACCCTTCTGATTGTTCTCCACCTGGGATGGGGTGGAGAGAAACCCCTGCCACGGGAGGTGTAAGCTACGGCGGCCTTGGCTGATGGAGGCCCAGGGACGGGCTGCAGCGTCCTCACGCTCCTGACATTGCCCGGAAAGTGGCGGGAGTGTGTCTGGAGGGCGACTGGGGCGAGGGCTGCGTGAACGACTGGTGGCGTGAGCACATACGTATAATGTGCAGAAACTACCAAGGCTTGTGTGTTTGTCAGGAGGACTATAGAGTGAGGGGAATCAAAGAGGATAAACTTATTCCTTCCTCAAGCTTTCTCTCTCCTGACCCCCAGGAGAGAATTGAGAGATAAAAATGGAGAGTCAAGGGGATCCTCCCTGATAATCTTCCCAGTCTCCGGGGGCTGAATCCTGGTGGGATAAACGTGTCTCCAAAGATATCCAATATCGTGGAGACATTCAGAGCCACCCGCCCGGACTCCCAGCCTCTCCCGTGGACTCTGGAAGAGACTCTCATTTCCCTCCTCTGGGAAGGTCTCTTCTGAGGACCAGTGGGGTGGGATGAGCGAGGAAAGAGTCACTAACCCCTTTCCTTTCTTCTCCTCTCTGTGCTCCCGTTGGTGCCGAATGACTCCTGTTGGATTTTCTCCTCCCTGCTGGTCACATCCCAACAGTATTGAAACGTAAGAGTCTTCTTTCACATCTCCCCTTCTGTTTTGATACCTTGCTTCTCCTTGCTAAGAGGGTCGCCAGTAGCCATAGATGATCTCTCAGAAGCCTTACAGCATCCAACAGTCCATTTTTAAACCCATGGGTTAAATTACTTTCACCTTCGAAAAGGTGGGGTCTCTCATGGGAACCAATCCCTTCTCAAATCAGGGGTACATTTGAGTTTGTGATGATGGTAGTGGTGGTGATGGTGGTGGGAATGATTTTTTTCTTAATGTTTTCTGGGCTCCAGGCCCTGGATGTACCATTTTTTATGTATTATGTTATATTTTCCTCTATTTTATTTTCCTGCATTTGATTGGTTTTCATTTTTTTTCTTGTTAGAAAAGCTGTAGGTTTGCAGAAAAATCATGCAGAAAGTACTCTCCCTTCACACACAGTTTTTCCTACGATTAACACTTTGCATGAGTGCAGTAACTTTGTTATGATGGATGAATCAATATGACTACAATTATACTATTAACTGGAGCCCATAGTTTACATTAGGGTTCCCGGTTTGTGTTATACAGTTCTATGGTTCATAAAAATTTTTATTCCAGTAACACATATACAATCTAAAATTTCCCATTTTAACCACATTCAACTATACAATTCAGTGGTGTTCATTACATTCACAATGTTACTTACGCCTCACGATTTCCTCCCAACTTAAGCATATTCATCTCCACTTTACCGAGCACAGAGAAGTTAAGCAGCCTGATCAAGGTCACACAGCTCATTGGTGAAGGCTGGTTACGAATCCGGATCTGCCGGGCTCCGCAGCTTAACCACATTGTCGTGCTTCTTCCACGCTCGTGCAGGCTCAGACGCCTTTTCCTGAAGACCAGCTCTGCCCATTTCATGATGCTGTTCCCTGAAAAAGTCCCTGTTTGCCAAATAGAAGTCACACACTGTTTTTAGAATTTTCCTGTAATTGTGGTAAAATGCACGTAACATGAAATTTACCATTTTAACCATTTTAAAGAGTACCATTCAGTGGCATTTAATAAGTTCACAGCGTTGCATAACCGTTACCTCTATCTGGTTCTGGAAATTTTCATCAACTCCAAAGGGAAACCCCATTCCAATTTAGCAGCCACTCCCCCTTAGCCTCTCCCCAGCCTCTGGCAAACACTAGTCTGCTTTGGTCTTTACTGATTTGCCTTTTCTGAGCATTTCATATAAATGGAATCATTATGTATGTGGCCTTTAGTGTCTGGCTTCTTTCATGTAGCAGACTATTTTTGAGGTTATTCCATGTTGTAGCGTGTATCAGAACTTCATTCTTTTTTTTATGGCTGAATAATGTTCCACGGCATAGATATGCAACGTTTTGTTTGTTTGTTCATCCACTGATGGACGTTTGGGTTGTTTCCACACTTGTGGCCCACCTTCCAGCCCTTCTAAATTCCAGTCCTCATGCACCTTTCTGGGCCGGGCCTCTTGCCCATCTCTCGCTTTCCCTCCCTGCTGCCCACAGCTCAGGCCTCAACCAAGCAGAAGAGCTCCTTATGAAACAATGCCCCCCACATCCTCAGCACATCCAGAAACCAGGCACAGTCCTGGGCACCTCACTCTCAAGTTCTCATCCCTGTTTTACTGACGAGGACACGGTGGCTCAGAGAGGGTGGGTGACTTGCCCAAGGTCACACAGCCAGTGAGGCGCAGAGAAGACTTCCAACCAGGCAGTCTGGCTCCAGAACCTGGGCTCTAAACCTGGCTCCATAAAGTCGCAGCTGCTCAGACTAGTGGGGTCCCCGCCTCAGCCCCACCTCACTCCTTCACTGGATTTACTATTACTCCATTTTCAAGGGAGACGAAATCAAGCTCAGAGAGGGGATGGGAGCTGACAGAGCACGGCTTCTAGACGCAGTCCCGGCGGCGCTGCCCGCCCTGTTACCCTGCGCCCTGAGCGCCTGAGAAGCTCGGTCTCCTCGCCTGTGAGAGGGATGCAGTGGTGCCAGCCTCATAGCACTGTGAGGTTTAAACTCCATCAAGCAGGGGTGACTCTGCTCCCCAGGGGCACCAGGCGAAGTGTGGGGGCTCTTCCAGTCGTCAGCACTAGGGGCGCTCCCGGCACCAGTGGGCCCAGGCCCGGGACGCAGCTCAGAGACCTGCGGTGCACGGGACGGGCCTCCAGGATTCACCCGGTCCCACATCACTGGTGCAGAGGTGGAGACCCCCAGGCTCACCCTAATGACTGCAGTACAGTGAGAGGTAAGGGGGGGTAATGGCACCACCGTGGTCACCTCTGTCGGTTCGGGCCCTGCCCCTGTCCCGGAGCCTGCAGCGCAAGCTCCCACTGAGCGCTCCCCTGGAGCAGGCGGTCCCCGTGGGCTTCATCTCCGGGACCCCTGCGTCCACCCCAAGGAGCGAGGTCCTGCGCAGAGTCGGGTTTAGGTCAAGCAGGCCTGGGCCGGAACCCTGCTCCTGCGTCTATGAGATTGGACTCAGGTTCGTACCGTTTCCCTTAGATTCTGTTTTCACACGGAATAAATGGAGATGATAATCCTTTTGTGTGGGGATTTGATGATATAAAGCAGGTGGGCCAACCCTTCTGAAAGGGACGGGCAGTAAACGTTCCCAGTTGCCTCCACTGGCCTCTCCTCGTAGCATGATAGTGGCTGCGGACAACACACAAACAAGCGGGCGAGACTGGGTTCCACTGAAACCTGCAAAAACAGGCGGTGGAGACAACTCAAGTGCCCCTCACCAGGTGTAGGGGCAAACAAACTGCGATGGCCACACAGGTGAATATTATTCAGCCCTGAAAACGAGTGAAGTGCTGAACTGTCTAAAACGTGGATGAACTTTGGAGATTTATGAGAAGTGAAATGAGCCAGTCACAGATGACCTGTGTAGATTCCATTTGTACGAAATAAGAAAGCTGCGAGACAGAAAGATGAGCAGTGATTGCCTTGGACTGGGGTGGGGTCAGGTGGGGAACGGAGAAAAACTGTACTGGGTACTGGATTTCTTTTCAGGTAATGCAAATGTTCTAAATTGTGGTGATGATGGTACAACTCTGTGAAAATCACTAAACACCATTGAATTGTGCACTTTAAGTGGGTGAATTGCATGGCATGAGAATTATATCTCAATAATGCTGTTATAAGAAAAAAAAACGAAAGACCAGGAAAACAACCGCCAGGCACGGGCAGTGTGTAAGTCACATGGACTTCCTTCCCAGCTCAGCCCCGTTAGCCGTCGGGTTTCCCTCCAGTCTACAGAACAAGCCTCGATGGCCCCATCCTCCACACCGCCCCAGGCTCCAACTGCTCACCGCGACCCCCTTGGGCTCTGCTTCCATTTGCTCCTGTTCTCTTCGTCTTCTGATCGTGTAATTTTTTCCCGATTTATGGCCTCGTCTCTCATGGTCCCTTGGACGCGACACTGACCTGGTCTGTGACCCGCCGCTGGCTCGCCTCCTGGGCCGCGCGTCCACCGCTCCTTCTGGATGGGCGGCATCAGAGATCCTAGGTAAATATCTCACCCCATTTTCCTTGCTGGGAAACTTACTTGGGGAGAATCGTTTTAACCCCTCGGCTGTGCCAGGACACGTGTGGAGTGGTGGAAACCCAGACGATGGGTCTGCCGTGGTTATGCTCTACGTGAACCCCCAGTGCGATGGGGAGACGGAGCAGTGAGCCACAGTTACAGTGTAGTGTGAATGAGGTCCCGAGGGAGGGAGCAAAGAAGCGGGAAAACAGAAAAGGTGGCTGGGAGTCCAGTAGGATTTCCCAGAGGAAAGGGGACTTGGGCTGAGCTTGATGAACCAGTTCATCTGGGGGCGTTTGTCCTGCTGCCTTTTGAGATGCAGTTTGTATGTTTTCTTCCTCAGGTTTGCTGAGCCTTACAGTGTTAAATGGTAAGTCTGACAACTGTGCTGTTTAGATCCACTGTTCATTGTTCCCCCTGTGCACAGAAAACAGAGTTAATGGTTTTTAAAAAATGTTGGAGTCTTTGGGTAACATCGAGCTTTACTCTCTTCATCATTAGCATCATCAATGTTTAAAATTTATCCATTCACCCCGCAAATATCAATGAGTGCTTGCTCCGTGCCCCGCCCTGTTCTAGGTGTTGGAGATAAAACGGAATAAAACATACAAAAATCCGTTCCTGAATGGAGCGTGCACTCTAATGGGTATACATGGGAAATGAAAAAAGAGGTCGATTAAGTCTGTTGGATGCTGATAAGACCACGAAGATAATGGAGTGGGGGATAGGCAAGTGCAGGGCGGAGGACGTAGATAATTCTCTAAAGGGTGGTGGTTGAGCAGACTTGACAGAGGTCAGGGAGGGAACCACGAGGCTGTCTGTGGGGAAGGGGCTCCAGGCAGAGGGGACAGCGTGTGCACAGGCCCCGGGGCAGGAGAGGGCCTGGGCAGGGGGACGGCCAGACGGCCGGGGGCATCCCTTCGTCCTCATCTGAGGCATCCAGGAGCAGTGTTTAGGGTTGGTCTCCAACCATTAGTGTTTTACTATTACATGTTTTCTTTTCTCCCCACCTCCCTCCCTCCCTTCCTTCCTTCCCTCCCTCCCTCTCTGTCTCTCTTTCTTTCCCTCCTTGTCTATCTCCTTTTCTCTTTCTTCTCCCTCTTCCTCCTTTTCTCCTCTCCCTCCTCCTCTCCCTCCTCCCCCCACCTTCTCCTTCTTTAGAAGAGTCAAGTGACTGCAAAGATGAAGGTAAGGGTTTGGAATCGCGACTCTCGGGCCCTCTGTCTTTTCCTGGGTCTGGATTATAAATAAGCCTTAAGAGGAGATTTCCAGTCAGCAGGGTCAGGAGCTTCGGGGCCCGGCAGGCTGTGTTTTGAGGGTCAAACCCCCTGCCCGCTTCATCCTTCTCACTGGAGTCACGGACACCTGATGTGCTGAGGTCTGAAGGGAGAGCATTTTTATTTTCCCAGCTGCTGCTTCTCTTTCTCCCCAATAGCAGCTACCTCAAAGTTTCATGCCCTTTCAGTCTCTTTTGGTTTAAAAATGTAACCCAAGATTATACACTTTATTTCATCTACCAGACATCCCCAAAAAGGCAACACCGTAGAGATAGCAGGTGACGGCTCCCAGGGGTTCGGGGTGGGGAAAGGTTGAGACTGAAATGGGAGCACAGAGGAGTTTTTCTCTGGAACCGCCTGTGTCCTGACTGCGTTAATTGCTACATGAATCTAAACACATGTCAAAATTCATAGGACTGCCCACAAAGAGAAAAAAATCAGTTTTATTGTATAATAATTTTTTTTTAAGTTAAAGCAAGAGGGAAAAAAGGAAAATGTCCCTACTGGCGGGAATCTTTACAAACTATCCAGTAATTCTATTATTAGAAATCTACGTAAATAATCTTGGGAGAAATTAGAACTGATGGGCACATAAACTGTGGTTGCCCCAGGCAGGCCTCGGCCGCAGCAGCATAATTCCACCCTCCGCGTCCGTCTCCACATGGCCGCCTCCCCTCTGTGTCCAAACTTCCCCTTCTTCTAAGGACAGCCCTCGCTGGATTTATGGACCGCCTGATCCAGTGTGACCACATCTTACCTTGATTCAGGAAGGATGTAGAATATCTAAACACAAGTAACAAATGTGACCTCGTATCTGAAAGAACGCAAATGTGATCTTCATTGAAAGAATGAAGTCTTTTCAAGTGAACATGGAATTTTTACCAAAATTGGCTATATGTTGGGTCATAAAGCTAGTTTCAGTTAATTTCATATTGAAATCATTTAGAGTATGTTCTTTGAATACACTGGGTTTAGGCTAGATATCAGTCATAAAAAGATTAGAAAATCTGCAACTATTTGAGAATTAATAGGTATACAGTACTTCTAAATGGGCCAAAGAACAAATTGCAAAAGGAATTAGAATTTTTTAACAGAATGATAGAAGAATATTTCAAAACTTGTAGTATGCAAGCAAAGCTCTGCTTGGGAGGAAATTTGTACTCTTGAATGCATATATTTAAAGAAAAGATGATAGAAAGGCTGAAAATCAGTGTTTGGGTAGCCATCTGAAGATTTTGAAAAAAAAAAATTAAATCTAAGTCGAAGGAAGGAAATGGTAAAAAGCAGAGGTTAATGAAATAGAAAGAAAAAGCACAATAGAGATCAACAGAAACAACAGCCGATTTTTGAAACGGTTAATAAAAATTTAGGCCTCTAGCATGACAGATCAGAAAAAAAAGAGAGGACACACAAACTATCAATATCAATATCAGGAAGGAAGAAGGGAACCTCACCATGGATCCTGCAGATATTAAAATGATGCCAATAAAATTGGAAGTTTAGATGCAATGGACAAAATTCTAGGAAAACACATTATCAAAAGTGAAGCAAAAAGAGCTAGAAAAGCCGAATAGCCCTATGTCTATTAAAGAGATTTAATCTGTAGTTAAATAACCTTTCCACACATATGCAAAAAACTGCCAGGGTCAGATAACTTTAATAGTAAATTCTGCAAAACATTTATGAAAGAAATCACACTGATCTTACACAAAATCATGCAGAAATAAAAGCCAGGCAACATTTTTCAACTCATTTTGAAGGCCATATAAACTTGATACAAAAATCTGACAGTGATAATACCAAGAAAGGAAGATTTCAGGTCAATCTGTTTCATAAAAAAAGATGTAAAAATCCTAGACAGAGTGTTAGCACATCTGGTCCAGCAATATATTTAAAAAATGCAGACCAAGCTAAGTTTATTCCAGGGATGCAGGGATAGTTTAATATGTAAATATCATTATAATTCCCACTTTATTAACATAAGGAGGAAAAAATCATATTATCACCTTAACAGATACAAAAAAGAATGTAATACTGAAATAGTCATCATTCTTAATTTTTTAAAAACCTTCAGAAAACCAGGAATAGAAGGGAATTTTTTTTTTTTTTTAGAAGGGAATGTTTTGATATGATAAAGAGTAACTACAAAAACCTACAGGGTACAACCTGTTTAATATCAAAACTTTGAAAGCTTCTCCCTGGGATCATTTATGAGAAAAAGATTCTTGCTGTAACCGCCCCTGTTCCACATTGTGCTGGATGTAATATCCAGGGCAAGTTCTATCCAGGCCATAGAAAGGGAATTAGAGTTGCAACGATTAAAAAGGAAGAAATAAAACCCTCATTGTTTACAGACAATGTGATTGTGTATTTAGCACCTAACTTTGCAGGGAGGTAGCAGCTGGGGAAGGGGTCCCTCGGTGATTATGATACACTGGTGATGGTCTACTTTTTCATTTGGGGTCTATTTAGATAGGTGTGTTTACCTTGTTAAAAATTAGAGTTTTTCTGAGTGTTATACTTTAATAAAAGGTTTAAAGTACAAGGAAGAGGGAAAGGCTGTTTGGTTGGGAAAAATGACTCCTGTGCAGCATATTAGTTTGAA